>NW_026606102.1:8356666-9850833 GCF_029834395.1 Sorex fumeus
CCATAAAATTCAAAGTGATCTATCCCAACTCTGCAGCTGAGCCAGAGTGGTCTGTTCTCATGTCATCCATCTCTGCATGATACTGGAGTGGGCCGCACCTTATTGGCAGAGTAGATGGCTAACCACCACAGGCCTGTGTACAGCTTATCGCTGGAACACAGCATTTCTGTGGGACTCCATAGACAACTTGAAAATGTATCAATGGGAACGGATAGTACAGCAGGTAGGGCACTTCCCTTGCATGAGACCAATCTCATGAGGTCAGCACTCCATACGGTTTCCCCAGTCTTGCCAGGAGTGATCCCTGAGCACAGAGCCGGGAGTACACCCTGAGCACAGCTGGATGTGGCCAAAAGGGAAAAGAAAACGTTATCAGTATAGAAGCAGAAGATGCCACGTTTACTGTCCAGCACTGTTAGACGGCTGGCTGGCATGACCACTTTCAATCTTTTTACATTATTTTATTTCAATTTTATTCATTTTATTTTTATTTTTTGAGTCACAGTGAAATACATAGTTACAAAACTGATCATGGTCAGATTTCAGTCACACAGTGCTCCAAAACCCATTTCTCTATCAGTGTACATTTCCCACCACCAATGTCCCCAGTTTCCCTCCCTCTACCTTCCCCACCCACCCCCAACCTATCTCTATTGCAGGCACTCTCTCTCCTCTCTCTGTCTCTGTCTCTGTCTGTCTCCCCCCGCCCCCCCCCCCACTTTGGGACATTATGATTTGCAATACAGGTCCTGAGAGGTTATCATGTTTGTTCCTTTACCTGTTTTCAGCACGCAGTTCTTATCCAGAGTGATCATTTCCAACTATCTTTGCCACGCAGTTCCTTCTCTATCCCAACTACCTTAAGGCCTGGTTAGTCCTTGCATGGGGGACCTCTTTCAAACTTGATACCAACCCTTAAAGGGCTGATCCTCTTGTTCCCATGGTGCTGAGGAAGAAAATGAGTGCCAGATAGGCCTTTAAAAAATATCTTCCAATATATGAGTGGAACCCAATCATGAACAACTTTGTAACTGCGTATCTCAATGTGATTCAATGGGGAACAAAAGTGTTTCACTGGCCCCTAATGAGAATATGTCATCTCCTCAAGCTTGAAGTCCCTATCCTTTCCCAGGATGCCATTCCATCTGATTCGCTGCCAACAAGAACACAGTGTCTGCTGGGGACACTGCATACCTGGCCAGTGGCCCATAGCCCAAACCATTCCTGCCACTCACCCATTCTCAATGCCAGGCTGCCCCTCTCTGGCCCGTTACCCATTTCCAGCCCACGTCACCAAGGCGCCATGCCAGAGAGAGCCAGAGCCACGTGAAGAGGACGTGGTAACCTGCCGCCAATACTGGCACAGACCCCAGTTGTTGTTTTTCTAAGAAACAGACCCAAATTTAGTATTCCAGTTTGTCCACTTCTCCCCTTATTATGGTTTCTCTCTCAGATTGTTTCCACACCTGGACCCTGAAAGCAGAGAAGCCGTGAAGTTCAAGTCCTTGGGTGGATTCTTTGAAACTTGAGCCGTAGAGTTATAAAAACTCAGCCAGAGGCATTTCTGTGACCCCCATCTCTGGTAGCTCTTCCCGCTTTGTACATTTGGTGGTAAGGTCATGGTTCTGGGTGCTGGGTGCTGAGTCCCCACCACTCTCCATCAGTTCTTCCAGCCTCTCACAGTCAACTACCTGCACAACTGCAAAGCCGACTCCCACTTCTCATTTCCCTTTAAATGGATGCGGCTCATCCTATGTGTTCCAACACTCATGCATCTTACTCTCCTCTCCCTGAAACCCAATTGAGTGGGTAAAACCCATCACTGTTTCCTATCTCCTGATTTCTATCACTGATTTCCCATCACTGATTTTAATCAGTGATGGGAAATTGACCCCAAGTGACACAGTCAGCCTTCTGTTTGGAACCCTAGCCTCTTGTGACAAATCTGGGGCATTTTCTATACCACCAATTTAAAAATGGAAACTGAAACCCTCTGATAATTTGCCAGGCTAATATCACCAGCAGAAGCTCACACCTTCCAGCTCAGCTCTGCCAATCTCCTACACAATTTTCTGATTTTATTTCATCCCTGTAACAAGGCTGTGAAGCTGGCAATGGAAGTCCATGCTCTCGTGAGGGACAGGGAGGTTCTTGCAGATAAAGTGATTCAAAGTCACATAACCAAAGGAGATAAGATCACAGTAGAAGTTGCCAGCCTGGTTTATGGCAGTGAGAGTCAGGACGTTGATTCCCTCCCAGTCTTTTCAGGCAAAGTGAAAAAAATCATGGGGGAAAAAAAATAATCACAGAGAGACAGATCAGAGAGAAACTAAGGATGTGGACTGTGGATCTGGAGAAAAAATAAATAAGGGAGAAATTCCAGCCATGGGGCAACCAGACGTGACCCACAAATAACTCTTCTCCGTGAGCAGCTATGGGATGCTCTAACTTCTAAGTCAGCAACATAAACCTGAGCCACAACCTCTGCAGGCCAGAAACTGGCTTCGTCCAAGTCCCCAGCAAGAACTGATGCTCAGTCACTAGCATGACCCAAAGGCTGCTCGAATGATAAGAATTTATCTGGTTAGTTAAATAACAGCCTGTATAAATATTATTAGAACTGTGCCCCCAGGAAACCACAGACTTCATGGCTGATTCTTCCACAAATGCACACCCTGCTGAAATGCAGCATGAAAAGAGGAAGGTGGGGGTCTAGACAGAGGAAGCTGCTCTCTGCCCAACTCTGGGGCCATTCTCTGCTACATATATAGGGCACAAAACCCGGCACCGACGGGCAGTTTTCTCTTTTAACTCTAAATACTCTTAGAGCGGGCTGGAGCCATAGCACAGCGGGTAGGGTGTTTGCCTTGAGCACAGCCAACCTGGCTGACCCAGGTTCAAATCCTCTTCCTTTCTTGGAGAGCTCAGCAAGCTACCGAGAGTATCTTGCCCACACAGCAAAGCCTGCCAAGCTCCCCGTGACATATTCGATATGCCAAACACAGTAACAACAAGTCTCACAATGGAGACGTTACTGGGCCCACTGGAGCAAATCGATGCACAATAGAGGACAGTAACAGTGACAGTGACCCTCCGAGCATTGTCCAGCTCCCAAGTCTCCATGGCCCAGCGTAGAGGCACTTACCTTTAGAACACACTGCAGGAGCCACCTCCAGGAAGGATTTGGAGATAGTGTCTACAGAGACTGTCCCTGGGATCTGGAAGGGATTAAATATCCTCTTTTAACTTTGATCTTTGGACTATGCTGGGAGTTTGCATTCCTGAGTCCTACTCTATCTAGTTAGTTATACTGCAACTGGGAGTGGTGGGGGGTGGAGGTTGGAGGGAAAACGAAGCCTCATACACACTTGCCCACTTTAATTCCCAAAAGAGAAAGTGTCACTTAAAACAGGTTTCTCTTAGTTCAGATTGGGCAAGAAAAAACAATCTATTAGCAATAAGAATTGGTTCTTTTTTAGCTTTACCAACAGGCGAGGAGAAATACAGCTGGCCAAAAGGGACTTTTCTTCTTAAAATATAAGACAAAGATAGTACAGTGGGAAAGGCGCTTGCCTTTTGCATGCAGCTGACCTGGATTCTATCCTGGGCACCGTGTATGGTCCTCTAAGTCCACGAGTACTGAGCTCAGAGTAAGCCTTGCACACAGTCAGGTGGAGCCCCCAAACAAACAGAAATAAGACAAAAAGATGTCAATTAAGGCTCTGATTCCATATTCTTTGAAGGAATCACTGAGATTACAGGACAAGCAGCACCCAGCAAGCATGATAGCCAACACAGGTGGGGCACAGCTCAGAAAAAAACAACACTCACTGGGACTATCATTCTGTGCCTAATGTATCCCCAACAACCAATCACCTCTGGGTCCCTGAAACAACTCGATCTGCATTACCTGTATCAATGTGTTCTTGCCACATCTAACAATTCAAACATGCCTGAAAACAAAGCAAAACTGGGGGCTTTCTCTGGGCAAGGATGACAGCAAGTGGAAATGGAAAACAATCCAATCTCTGAGTCTAAAGAGTTAGCAATTTGAAGGAGCATTTGATTTTTGAAACTCAAACAGTGATGCCCCAAGTTCTTCCTGGTTCAGGTATTTAAAGGGCATGCACCTGGTGAGACTGCAGGAGCCCAGAAAGTGGCCCTAGGTAGCTGCAGAAATCCTAGTCCATTATAAGAGTCCAGGGGCCTAATCGATGCTATCCTACTCCACCACCAAGTACACTTAATGGTGAGGAATGGAGCATTCTACTCCATTCAACCCCCTTCCCACCACTAGATCAGAAACTTGGTATTTTTTCAGGACCCTGAAGATCTTTATGCTCTGGGCCAAATAGGAGGTGAGTAGAGGAGGGGCATGGCATTCAATCAGTGTAAGAAAGCTGGATACCCATTTATGTTAGATTCATAGGGCAAAAGTCACCAAATCCCCATGCCTGCATCACAATGTGGCAGCCACAGGGACCCATACCGAGTCAATACTAGATGGGGATCAAACCCACCATCCTCCATGTACAAGTACGAAGGCACTAGCAGCAGTCTCAAAGAGCCAACAGGTGCCAGCTCTGCTCAGACTAAATGAACAGCCAAGGACCTGAAGGAATCACTGAGTAGGGCTTGGAGAGAGGAAAGCAGTTAGGGTGCAAGTTAAGCATGACTAAGCATGACCCAGATTTGATCCCTGGTACACATGGTCCCCTGAACACTGCCGGGTATACCCCTGGCAGTCCCTAGCACTGGCGGGGTAGGCCAGGCATTCTGGCACTACAGGGCCCGGGCGGGCAGCACTGCCTTCCCAGGCCCTTGCACTGAACCACTAGCCCAGCTGAACAAGAATCACTGGTGGAGCCCCCAAAACCTCCTGAGCACCCCCAAGAAAAATAAATGTAATTACCAATGGGGATTTTAACTCCCTGAGTGACAGTCCCCCACTCCACCAACAAACGTCACTTGAAAACAGGTAAAACACTCTCAAGGGCAAACAGATAGGAAAGGAAGAGGTCAAGCTATCACTATTTGCAGACGATATGATACTATACTTCGAAAACCCTAAGGACTCTACAGCAAAACTCCTAGAAACAATAGGTCAGTATAGTAGAGTGGGAGGCTATAAAATCATCACCCCAAAGTCCATGGCTTTCTTATATACAAATAATGAAAGAGAAGGAGACATTAAAAAAAAAATCCCGTTCACAATAGTACCTCAGAAAATCAAGTACCTCAGAATCACCTTAACCAAAGAGGTGAAGGACCTATACAAGGAAAATTATGAAACACTTGTTCAAGAAATAAAAGAGGACACTAGAAAATGGAAACATGTCCTCTGCTCATGGATAGGGAGGATTAACATTATCAAAATGGCAATACTGCCCAAAGCACTATAAAAACTTAATGCGGTTCATATCAGGATACCCATGACATTTTTCAAAGAAATAAATGAAATACTCCTAAAATTCATATAGAACAATAAACCCCCACGAAAAGCTAAAGCAATCCCTGGGAAAAAGAAGATAGGTGGCATCACCTTCCCCAACTTCAAACTCTACCACAAAGCAGTAGTAATTAAAACAGTGTGGTATTGGAATAGAAACAGACCCTCAGAACAATGGAATAGAGTTGAATATTCTGTTACAGACCCCCAAATATATGACCACTTAGTCTTTGACAAAGGAGCAAGAAACGTGAAGTGGAACAAGTAAAGCCTCTTCAACAAGTGGTGCTGGGAAAACTGGATAGCTACCTACAAAAAAATAAATAACTCTGACTTCTGTCTAATGCCAGGCACAAAAGTCATATCAAAGTGGATTAAGGACCTCAATATCAGACATGAATCCATAAGGTACGTAGAGGAAAATGTAGGCATAACTGTTCACGACACTGAAGCTAAAAGCATCTTTCAGGATGAAACAGCACAGACCATGCAAGTGGAAGCAAACATAAACAAATGGGACTACATCAAACTAAGAAGCTTCTGCACTTCAAAGAAACAGTGACCAAAATACAGAATGAGCCCACAGAATAGGAAAGAATATTTACCCAATACCCATGTGATAAGGGATTATTATCCAGGATATACAAGACACTAGTAGAATTGTACAAGAAAAAAACCTCCAGCCCCATCAAAAATGGGGAGAAGAAATGAACAGAAGTTTCCTCAAAAAAGAAATACAAATGGCCAAAAGGCACATGAAAAAATGCTCCACATCACTAGCCATCAGGGAGATGCAAATCAAAACAACAATGAGATATCATCTCACACCACAGAGACTGGCACACATTCAAAAGAACAAAAGCAGCCAGTGCTGGCGTGGATGTGGGGAAAAACGGACACTCTTTCACTGTTGGTGGGAATGCCCACTAGTCCAGCCTTTCTGGAAAAAAATATAGACAGTCCTTCAAAAACTACAAATTGAGCTTCCATATGACCCCACTATATCACTTCTGGGAATATATCTTGAGGAGGCAAAAAAGCACAGTAGAAATGACATCTGTACCTATATGTTCACTGCAGCACTATTCACAATAACCAAAATCTGTAAACAACCCTGTTCTAGTGCCCCAGAACAGATGAGTGTTTAAAGAAACATTGTTACATCTACACAATGGAATACTATTCAGCTGTTAGGAGAAATTAAGTCATGAAATTTGCTTATAAATGGATAGACATGGAGAGTATCATGCTGAGTGAAATAAGTCAGAAAGAGAAGGACATACATAGAAGGAAAGCACTTATTTGTGGATTATAAAACAATATAACATGAAGCTGATACCTAAGGATAGTAGATACACAGGACAGGAAGACTGCTCCATAGCTGGAAGCCTGCCTCATGAGCGAAGGGGAGAAGGCAGCTGGAATAGAGAAGGGATCACTAAGAAAATGATGGTTTGAGGAATCAGTCGGGATGGGAGATGTGTGCTGAAAGTAGATAAAGGACCAAACATGATAACCTCTCAGTGTCTGTACTGCAAATCATAATGCCCAAAAGTAGAGAGAGAGTATGGGGAATATTGTCTGCCATGGAGTCAGGGGGAGGGTGGGAAAGGGGGGAATGTACAGGAGATTTTGGTGGTAGGGAATGTGCACTTGTGGAGGGAGGGATAGGTATTTGATCATTGTGTGATTGTAACCAAAACATGAAAGCTTGTAACTATCTCTTGGTGATTCAATAAATAGAGAGAGAGAGAGAGAGAGAGAGAGAGAGAGAGAGAGAGAGAGAGAGAATAGGTCAAACAATAGGTCCTGGTAGTCTACCATGAAAGAGATGGTTTCTTGGCCAACCCTCTCGTCTCTGCTACCCACACTCTGTAATCCCATATAGCAAATCCTCCATGCTCCAATTTCTCCAAGCCCTTTGGATACCCTACCAGTGAGGGGAACCTGCCTGGATGACACCCATTTAAGGATGTTTTGCTTCTCCCACTGACAGATGAGGACACTGGAATCCAAGGATGGATGTCTGGGTGACAGATACAATGCCAAGAAGAGTCCTATTCCTGCAGTGACATTTAGAAGGGTCTGATCCTCCCTGGTACCCATGCCACAAACCCTGGAATGACTCATATTTCCAGGCCAACCAAGGAGCATCTGTGCTGGGCCTTCAGAATACCCTTCCAGGCCTGTTTAGCCTTCCCTGTCACAAGACTTAGCTATGATTACAAACCACCACCCTGGGTCATTATAGATGCCACTGTAAGAAACACTCCTACTACCCAAGAATGCCCTGCTCCTACCTCATTTCATCCATGAGAGGGTGGGATTGGAGGGGTTACTGAGTCCTGGGCAAGAAGAAGATGATTCAGCTATTAAATAGTCAAAGATATTTTTAAGTAAAAAGATCTTATGGGATGGATAGTACAATAGGCAAGGCTCTTGACTTACATGCAGCATACCCAGATTCAATCCCCAGGTCCAAACATGGTCCCCAAACTGCCCCCCGACCCCAATCCCCTACCTCTCCACCCTATCTAGGGATGAGCTCTGAGCTTAGAGCTAGGAGTAAGCCTAGATCACCACTGGATGTGCCCAATAAGCAAGCTAATTTGTTAATGTAAGAGTCTCTGTCCCAGGAGAAGTGTAGGAGAATTCCCAGAAAGTCCCTCCTTTACAGAAAGTTCCAAGCTCCTGCCCTAGGACTTACATTCTTCTTTGACCATGACACACCCCCTCACCACCCTCCACCCCCCTGCCACCGATACATTTAGGTAGGGGAGAAGAAAGAGGGAGAGGGAGCCCCCACAGACCAAAGGGCCTTGTCTGTGTCTTACAAACCCAACTTACACCCTGGATATATAGCTGAAGCTGGAACCTGATCTTTTCTGAGTTTCTCACCCACATCAGGACCCTGGACTCGAATTCCAGGAGAACAGAGAAGGTCAGGAAGGCAGTGGGAGCCAGAGCTTCTAGGTTCTTACCTCCCACTGGGCAGATACAGGCACAGAGAGAGTAGGACTGGTGTCCTTGCGCTAAATGCAAATTTGTTCTCTTCTAACCCTAGAATATATAGTGTGTCCCAGTGGATCTCGCTGGAATCATCTGGACACACTCACAAATAGGGAAGCCTGTATCCCACCCTCAGAGGGAATTCTGATATAATTAATATCTGTGGACCGGCCCTCCACCATGTTCACGGTCACGGATCATGGTCACGGTCCTCCCATTGTTCATCAAATTCCTCAAGCGGGCCCAGTAACGTCTCCATCATGAGACTTGTTGTTACTGTGTTTGGCATATCAAATATGTCACGGGTAGCTTGCCAGGCTCTGCCTTGTGGGCGAGATACTCTCGGTAGCTTGCTGGGCTCTCTTAGGAATATAGAAAAGACATCAGGGGGTTCTGAAAGTTCTCCGGGTGATTCACATAAGATGGCAAATCTGAGAAGCTTTGATTTCTATAAAGCTAAATAAACCTGTAACAGGAGGGCCTGCAGCAAACCTGCTGATTGACTATTACATGCAGTCTTCTCAGGACGTGCATTGCTGACCTCTCTCTGGCTTCTGAATAACTTTGGTGTTTACATGGCCTCTCTGCCTCTTTCTCTTTCTCCTCCCAGAGACTGCTGATTTGCTGACATAACTATGAAAGGATTTTCTACAGAATCAACCAGACCTTCAAAGTCATGCCGCTATCATTCAGATTGGCTGAAATCCATGGCTTTTTCCCAGAAAGAAACTCAAATTAAAACAGAAGAACCTACCTACTTCACGGCTGCTGTCAGACGCCCACAGATCCAGGGAGGCTTGGGGCTCTGTTTGGGAAGGCAGCAAAAGTCATTTCTATATGATCTTGCAAAACACTTTCCTCACATGCAATGCCTAGCCAGAGGTTGGCTGAGGAGGTTGGCTTCTTTTGGTGTTTATCTGCTTATGAAGTAGGACCAAGTGGCTTTAAGGTCCAAGGTGAAAGGCCTACAAGAATGACTTCATGGAAGATTACACTCAGACTTGGGGCATTTGACAATCTGCCCTGTTACACACACCAGATCAAAATCACCAAACATGAGCAGAAAACGTGATGGGGCCTCCCCTTCTATACCACGGGGCTGGTTCTTTATCTGACCCTCATGGGCCCAAAAAATTCTGGCTCTTTCTTGCCTCTCTTACCATGGTTCATTATCCTACTCCCAAACCATCTCCCCCTTTAAGATTCCAACCCCACACAACAACCAGCAACCCCCACAATGGTAAAGCACCTATCTTCCCATTATTCTCTCATTCTGTAAGACGAAGAACACAAACATCCAAGTCACAGAAAATGAAATACAACCTGTCACTGGGGTACATTCAAGAAATGGACATTGTCAGGATCCCAAACCTAACAGACACACAAACAGGCAGATTATGGTATCACAAGATTCCCAGGAGCCTGACAAATGCTAAAGCAGTCATATGACCTCTGTGGGTTCCTGTAATATTCCAAAGAGCCACAGGTGAAAACTGTGTAGAGGAGACATCACATGAGACTAGAGAAGCAATTGGTAGGACATAGTGGGGGGGGGGGGCCTGGAGTGATAGCAAGTAGAGCATTTGCCTTGCACATGGCCGACCCGGGTTCTATTCCTCCATCCCTCTTGGAGAACCTGGCAAGCTACCAAGAGTATCTCGCCTGCATGGCAAAGCCTGGCAAGCTCCCCATGGCTTATTTGATATGCCAAAAACAGTAACAACAAGTCTCACAATGGGCACGTTACTGGTGCCCGCTTGAGCAAATGGATGAACAATGGGAGGACAGACACGGGTGGGGGTGGGGAGGTGGGGTCTGTGGGGTATAAGAAGGAAAAAAAGGCAAAATGGGAACATTGCATCAGGAAAAGGTTGAAAAACGTTGTACTTGTTTTGGGTCCACTGGGCTGTGTCAAGATCAGACATACATGATTTCAAGAAAATTACTCACCCCCTGCACACACAGAGAGAACGAGCTGAGAGCTTGGCTTTCAACCCTCCAGGATGTCTGAATTTTCATGCTGAGCAGCTATTACTATAAGACAAAAAACCGCCCTGTGCTAAATGGACTTCTGATTCATATGGTTCCTGGCCTCCCATTTTTATCCCAAAGAATTGTGGGAACCCCCTTATTCCTCAGGTGGGTGAGTCCTTCCCACGACGGAAGATGATGATTCTCCTGACTCTGAAGGAGTATTCAGTCCTGCTCCTACATATTTTCAAGTCCTCTGACTAATCCTAGGTCCTGTGACCTTTTCTGAAATAGAAAGAGAGGAAATGCTCTTCCTCTGAAATAGAAAGAGAGGAGGTGCTCGATACAATTAACAAGAATGGCCTTCCAGCAGGGATAGAGAAGGGACCACTAAATGAATGATGCTTGGAGGGCTCGCTCAGGATGGGAGATGCATACTGAAAATAGACTGCATGTAGACCAAACATGATGGCCACTTACTACCTGTATTGCAAACCATAACAACCAAAAGTAGAGAGAGAGTAAAAGGGAATGTGCCTGCCACAGAGGTGGGGACGGGGGAGGGGGCAGATGGGGATGGGTGGCGGGAGGGATACTGGGAACACTGGTGGTGGAGAATGGACACTGGTGGAGGTATGGGTACTCGAACACTGTATGACTAAAACGAAAGTTTGTAAGTCTGTAGCTGTATCTCAGGGTGATCCATTAAAAAATTCACGATCACGATCACGATCACGATCATCCTGTTGTTCGTCGATTGCCTCGAGCCGGCACCAGTAACGTCTCCTTTGTCCTAGCCCTGAGATTTTAAAAAGTGCCATATTCAAGGCTCTTTCAGGGTTAGGAGAATGAGCCCCATTATTGTTATTGGTATTTGGCATAGTGGGTACTCCCACCAAGGGGAGTTTACCAGACTCTGCTGTGAATTAAAAAATTCAAACAAACAAAAAGAATGGCCTTCAAAGAGAAGCAAGGACACACAAAGGGCAGCTCTCTGGCTTCCTGGGGCCCTCTGTCTGCCACCGCTTCAGAAAACCCAAGAACCCATCTATGACATTCAGGACAAACAGGAAGAGGAGCTGGGGTATATTCTCAAACTGTCATTAGAGGGATATTCTGAGCTGCCATCCTCAAATACACAACTACTCTCGTAACAGTTTCCTGGGAAGGAGCGCCTGGGTTTGCTCCATATCTACCTACACAGAAACCTATGTTTCAGGGTCTGAAGAAGAGAACAAAGCAGAGGTCAGGAGAAATAGCTGAACAGTAATTGTGACAAACTGATGCAAATCATATGCCCACAAATTCCAGAATAGTAGTAAGCATCAAGCTCGGCAAGCAAAAGAACTCAACCAACTCACTCAGGACCAATGACAGAGAAAATCCTGAACATAACCAGAAAGAGGGGAGTTGAGAAGATTACGAAGCTAAGCACCAAAGAAACAAAATATGAATGTGACAACCAATTTCTCTTTCAAAAATAAAGTTAGACATTGGCGGCGGAGACCATGCTGAGACCACTCTCCATACACATGAAGATACCGGCAGAGGGACAAAGGCATGTGGGTCCCAGGGCTGAGATTTCCAAGCCTACTTGGATCGGGGCTGAGCATCCTCCACCCAGATCCTCCAAATTCCAGTAGGTGGGGTCACACCCACCAACTGGCCCCCTGGCGCCGTGTAATCCCATCAAGGGCCAAGACTCAGAGACTATAAAATCCAGCTCCCGGAAGACATCTTATCATCTCATTCCTACTTTGGACAAACTGGCAGGCTACCGAATGTAACCTGCCCACACGGAAGAGTCTGGCAAACTCCCCGTGGCGTACCCAATATGCCAAATACCAGTAACAATGAAGGGTCTCATTCTCCTAACTCTCAAAGAGCCTTGAATACGGCACTTTTTTTAAAAATCTCAGGCTAGGACGAAGGAGACGTTACTAGGGCCTGCGACGAATAACAGGATGGTTGTGACTGGCGGCAGAGAATGGGCATTGGTGGAAGGATGGGTACTTGATCGGTACTCGATCATTATATGACTGAAGGGTAAACACAGAAGTTTCTAAGTCTGTAACTGAATCTCACGGTAATTCATTCAAATAAAATAATAAAAAAAATAAAGTTAGAACACTTTATAGTAGGGCAAGATCTCTAAAGGAATGAAAGATCTTTAGACCTAGGATTCTTTTTTACCCTACACAAAATCTTTCAAAACTGCAACTGAAAGTAAAGCTTTTTTAGACGTAATAGAGGTAAAAAAAAAATCATCTGAATGGAAAGCACGCTTCAATAAGGATGGATGATAATCCATGGAAGAATGGATACATAAAATGGAATGAAGAACACAAGGGTCATTGTGCAAGTATATAGAAAGACTTGCTTTTGCTGTCTTTAACCAATAATAAGCTGCGGAGCCCGAGAGAGAACAGCCAGCAGGGCATTAGACTTGCACAAAGCTGGCCCAGGTTTGATTCCTGGCACCTCATATAATTCCCCAAAGCTCCACTAGGAGTAATCCATAAAAGCAGAGTCAGGAATAAGCCCTGAGTACCACTGAGTGTGTCCCCCAAAATCCAAAAATAAATTAAAAATAAATCACAACAGACTGCTTAAAGCCAAAATTGTTAAGAGAAATGTTGGGTACAAGGTAAAAAAAAAGTAGCTCAGAGACAAGGAGGGAAGAATTATTAAAATATGGTTGTACAGTTCTTACTGTGAAGTGCCTTTTTAAAAAAACACCTGAATGCGGACTCTGATATTAAAGTTATATATACTATATACCCTGTAGCAACTGCTAAAATAGCACCTCCAACATAATTATACCTAAAAAGCTAATATTGGCAGGAAAATGGAATTATAAAAACTAATCTAAAGACCAAAATAGAGAGAAAAATAATAAGAGTAAAGCCAACTAGAAATGGGGAAAATGCATTTAAAAGAAAACATATAAATTAATATTAAAAATAGGCTAAACACTCCAATAAAAAGACAAATTGTTGTGTTCATCTTTAATATTCACTCTCAAGAAGCCACCATTAATATAAGGATAAATGTAAGCTAAAATGTAAAAGTAAGGAAAAAATACATTAAAAAAAGCCATCAAAAGAAGACTAGAATTGCCATATCATTATCTTACTGAGTAGATTGCAAAGAAAAAATATTACCAGGAATAATGACAAAGTAGATTTCACAGCAAAGAATATGATCAGGAACTATGAGATAATAAAGAATGATTCACTAAGATGACCTAACAAACTTAAATACTTATGTACCTAATAATAGAGCATTGGGACACATAAAGCAAAATGTGATAGAACCACAGAGAAAAGCAAATGTTAACAATTATCATGAGTTCAATACCTTTCTTTCAGTAACTGATAGAATAAGCAGACAAAGTATATACAAGTATGTATTTGGGGACAGTTATCAAAAATGGCCTAGTCAAAATGTAAAAAGAATCCTACCCAACTCCAGGACAAAATACTCATTTTCAAATGGATGCAGATTTTTACCAAGAAAGAGAATACCCTGACTCAAGTTGTAAACAAGTCTCAAGAAGATAAAAGAATGCAAATCACAAAAAACATTTTCTGGGAGCACAGTGGAGTTATAAATAATAATGAAGGCTAGGTGGAAAGTCCTCAAATATTTAGAAACTGAGTAATATGCTTCTGCATCATCTATGGATCAAAGAACTTTTTCAAAATGGGAAAGTATTTTAACTGAATGAAAATAAAAGATATAGCAGAAGTTGTGGAATGCAACGAAAGCAGACACAGAGAGCAATTCATAGTATCAGATGCCTACACTGGAAAACAAGAGAAGTCTCAAATAAATGGTCTTTGTTTCCACCTAAAGGAATTTGAAGAAGAATGAAAAGAACTCAAAGTAAAGCAGAAGAAAGGAAGTAATAAATTGCAGAACATGAACTCATTAAGTTAAAAAAGAAAGACTGAAATGAATAAATACACATAAAACCAAAAGCTGGTTCTTTGAGATCAATAAAATGAGTAAATTTCTTTGTTTGTTTGTTTGTTTTTTTGCCAGAATGAGCAGGAAAAGGGAGAAAAGACACACATTGTCAATATCAGGAATAAGGGAGATAAAAATCACAACATATTCTACAGATGTCAAAGTCAATAATAAGGAAACACTATGAGCAATTTATATGATACATACAAAGTTCTCAAAATAAATTTACTATCAAATCTCACTCAAGAAAAAAATGGTAACATGAATAATAATATAAATATCAATACATCAATCCCCTTCCCCACCTCACACCCCCCAAAATAGATTTCCATGTCCAGATGACATGGAAATGGGTATGTTCCATCAAATATCAAGGAAGAAATATCAAGTCAACAGACACCTCACCAGAAAACTGAAGAGGAGATAATACTTCCCAACTCATTTTCTGAGGGCAGAATGACAAAACTTACAGGATGATACAGAAAAGAAGCTACAGATCAAGTCCAACATCAAGGGCCCACAGATTTTGCTCAGGGCTACTTAGTCTGACTCTCAGGCATGAGACCCAGAGTTGTGTCCCCACACTAACCCACAACTCAGTGATGCCCAGAGGCATTGCCATTGAGATCCCTGGCAGACTAAGTGTGTGATCTCTGGCACACAACAACCAAGTTTGTATGAGCACTGAAACCAAGTGTGTGATTCCCAGACATGACAACAACAAAAAAAGAGATGGGGCCAGTTAGCAAAGAGAATGGAGAAATGTCTTTTAATAATCCATCATTAACATAAAAGCAGAAATTCTTAAAATTTTAGCCTACAGAAACCAACAAAACACACACACACACACACACACACACACACAAAGATAATAGGTCCTGATGAAGTGGGGTTTCACAGGAACACACAGTTTAACTTTCTTTTTAAAAAACGTCTATAAATGTAATTCAAACTATTCAGAGCCTTTTGAAAAAAAAATCTGATCCTGGGTCAGAGCAATAGTACAGCAAATAGGGCTCTTGTCTTGCAATTGCCTGACCCAGGTTCGATCCCTGGCACCCCAAAGGGTCCCTGGAGTCTTGCCAAGAGTAACCCCTGAGTGATCCCTGAGCACAGAGCCAGAAGTAAACCCTAAACAACACCACCTAAAAAAATGACCATTTCAATTGCTTAATTTAAAAACGTGGCTGATAAAATGCAATACCCTAATTTCACATGTGGAATTTCAAAACACCAAACTCAAAGAGACAAAGGCCAGAGTGATAGTACAGAAGGTAGGGAGTTTGCCTTTCACATGGTCAAACCATGTTTGATCCCTGGCCTATCATATGGTCCCCTGGCCATGCCAGGAGTGATCACTGGGTGCAGATCCAAGAGTAAGGCCTGAGATTGCCAGGTATGGCTCAAAAGCAAACAAACACAAAAGAGATAGAGATAAAATAAGTCTACAGGGGTTTAAAAGTGAATAGTGGCCACTCTACATGCTTGGGCCGAGCCTCCCACAGGAGTGAATCTCCAAAAAACCCTGGTATGTGGGACTTTGTGACTGAGAACTCTGGGTTCAATGGTATGGGGAATGGAGCTCCTCTACCCATCCCCCCAACACAGTTTCCAGGGACTCTGCAGACACACCCATAAGCCACCTCTGGCTGGCACCAGATAATCTCATCACCAGCCACCATCCAGATCTCATGTCCTTCTCTCCAGGAAGGGAGCATAACATGACATTCGCCATAACCATGCCACCAGACACCATACAAGGCTGTTTCACTCAGGGCACCCAGAGTGGGGGCGGGAGAGAGGCCTCCCTGCCCCAGGGGACCCAGTCCCGTGAGCTGAAAACCTCCAGAACAGGTTTGGGTAAAAAATGCAATACCTTGGCTCCGCTGCCATGCTCATAGGCAGCCACTCTCCACACGCTCAGGCTGAGCATCACCTACAAGTGAATCTATTCCTGGACACTTCATACCACACACCTTACCCATACTCCAAGATAACAGGACCAAATTTGATAGTGTCAAAGTAGGAGGCAACCAATCTTAGTGGAAAAATAGACTTTTTAAAAAACAGATACATATATAAAAAGCACACAAGGCGCAACTTTTAACATGTTAGTGATCTCCTGTAAAAGGGCTTAATGGTTCCTAGGTGAAATATAACAATCTCCACACTCATACCTCTAAGGATATTTTTTTGTAACATTTTCACCAGTTTTTCAAAACAAACAATACAAAATATATATTTCAGTTCTTCTTTGGAACAGGGATTGGACTTCAGGATGGAAACACCTGAAATATGGTGGTGGGAAGGTACAATGGTGGTGGGATTGGTGTTTGAATATTAAGTGTAATCAAATATTGTGAACTACTTTATTAAATAAAAATAATTTAAAAAATAAAAGTGAATTTTAAAAAATGAAAACCCTTTCTTTACTTAAAAAAAAAGCAATTCTTCAGCAAAGGGATAGAACTGAACACAAAAACCTCATGAACATTTCTACAAAAAACATACATAGTCAACACCATTCAAAGGTAATGCTGAAAAACTCAATGCTTCTCCCTAAAACCAAGAACAAAGCAAGATGTCTACTTTCATGCAACACAGTGGGGAAGATTCTAGGAAGTGTACTAAAATACTTATACATAGAAATTAATTTTTAAAAAGAAATAGTCATGGGCTGGAGCAGTAGTATAGTAAGTAGGGTGCTTGCCTTGCAAGTACTTGACCTGAGTTCAATCCCTGGCATGCATATGGTTCCCCAAACCTGTCAAGACTAATCCCTATGTGCAGAGCCCAGAGTAAGCCCTGACCACGTGGGTGTGGCCCAAAACCAATAAATGCAGATAGGAGATATTCTCACTTAAATAAGTAAAAGGTAAAACTTTTAATATTTACAAGTGCATGATAAACTACATAGAAAACCTGAAAACAGCTAAAAATAAAGCAATTAATCGACTAATGAATAAAAAATAGACATGATTGGGTGGCAAAATTGCATAATCCATCATCAATATACAAGTAGAAACAAAAGAAAACTGGATCTTTAAATAACATTATTAACAACATTACCAAAAGTTATATGAATACCTCATCTGAAAAAACTGCATCTATTGAGTGCCATAAATATCGCTTAAATTAAAGAAAATATAAATAAGGGAAGAGATGCTTACTGTGTTCATGGATTAGAGGAGTCAATACTTAATATTACGGGACCGTAGTGATAGCACAGCGAGTAGGGCATTTGCCTTGCACGCAGCCGACCTGGGTTCAATCCCCGGCATCCCATATGGTCCCCCAAGCACCGACAGGAGCAATTCCTGAGTGCAGAGCCAGGAGTAACCCCTGAGCATTGCTGGGTGTGACCCAAAAACCAAAAAAAAAATACTTAATATTACTTAATATGTTGCAATATGTTTATTCTAAAATTAATGTAATGATTCAATATAATTCCAATTAATGTTTACACAAGTCTCTGATTTGAAACTGACAAAATGTCTTATTATAAAATTCATATAAAAATGAAATGAACCCAGGCTAACCAAAATGACTTTTTTTTTTTTTGGTTTTTGGATCATGCCCAGCAATCCTCAGGGCTTACTCCTGACTCTGCACTCAGGAATTATTCCTGTCATTGCCTGAGCACCATATGGGATGCCAGGGATTAAACCCAGGTCAGCCGTGTGCAAGGAAGGATATGGCTATTTTAAGCCTTCTTTTGTTTGCTGTTTCATGCTTGATCATTTCCTTCCTTTACAGCCTTTACATTTTAGCCTATATGTATCCTTATATTAATAGAGGGGTTCATGAAGACAGAATGGATAATAAAACAAGACCTAACAACCTGCCTTTTTATTATGGTGTTTAGACTGCATTTAATAAAAAAGACCTGTGTTTTATTTTAAGTACACCCTTTTTCTTTTCTAATTGACTCTGTTCATTATTATTTTTCTCTTCTTTCCCATCTTTTTATAAATTTGCTTTTATAATTCCATTTTTCCTCCTCCATGAGTTTTTTAGTATAATTATTTGGAGAAACTATTTTGATATATGTGTGTATCCTTGAAATCATCATACATAAGGTAAAGAACATAGTTAAGTCCCCTAAATAGTTGTTATTCAAATGGTGCTGAACAATTGCTATCCATATGCAAAAATAAATGAACTTTGTTCCATATTTGATGCTGTATAACCAAAAAGTATGTACATAATGGATGTAGATTTAATGTAAAGTCACAAACAATAAAGCTTCTCAAAATGGGACAGGAGACAAAGAGATAGTACAGAGATTTGCCTTGCATGAGGTTAACCCTGATTCAATCCCTTGTACCATAAGTGGTCCCCTAAACACTGCCAGGAGTGATCTCTGAAGACCACCAGGTATGGCCCAAACACCCTAACCTCCAAAAGACAAAACACTTGTGACCTGAGAACAGAGGCCTTCTACGTACAGCATCAAGACCATGATTCATAAAAAAAAAAAATGATTAAACAGACATCAACAAAATTACAAAGAGATCATTTAGATTTCTTAACTTAGAAATCAAGAACTGAACTCTGCAATGGATATCTTAAAATATATAAGGAGCAATAACAAAATAGAATAAATATTTGCGAATCACAGTTGTGATAAAAGAACTTGTAATAAAAAGATACACAAAATAACCTCTCATACTTGAGTACAAAAGCAAACAACACATTGTCACATTATTTTAAATAAAGACTGAATAAACACATTAACCCAGAAAATATGTGCAGGCCAAATAAGCACAGGCAAAGCAGATTAAAATGAGTCGTCTTTGGGGAATTGCAAATAAAACCACATGAGAAGACTGAGTGAGCCTCATTAGGCTGGCTGAAATTAAGAAGTGACCACAGTAGGGGCTGGAGCCAGTCAAACAACCCTGAGTTGCTAAAGGAGGTAAGCTAGCATTATCCCTTGAAATATTGATTGGCTGTTCCTTAAAAAGTTAAATACAGGGCCATACGGAGTTCAGTGGGTAAGTCTGCCTTGCATGCAGTCAACCAGGATTTGATCCTGGCATGACATATAGTCCCTGAGCACTGCCAGGAATAAGCCCTGAGCACAGCTGGGAGTGGCACAAAACAAAATGAAACAAATATTTAAATACACACCTGCCATGCAATCTAGTCATTCCACTTCAACTAGGTATTTAACCAAAAGATATGAAAGCAAACATGGCAGGGAACCATGCAGGTGGAGTCAGTCAGCCCTGGCAACCAGGTCTGAAAGATGGAACCAATGTTCAGCATCAAATTGCCTTTGACACATAGAAAACTGACTATGGGTACTCAGCAGTGGATTCAACCAACATCACAGTGGACCAGATAAGAGGAGTCAGCTAGCCCCGGTGGAATTATACCCCTCATGCATACCCCACACAGAACACAATGTCTCCTGAGACCAGGGCAAGAAACCCAAAACTACTTTGGATTGCTTCGAAAGGGAACAAAGAGAGCACCAAAAAGCTGGTCCACAAGAAGAGTTCCCCAGTGGTCAATGGTCACAAGCAGGGAAGTGGAGAGAATGACTCCTAGTTTGCAACTGGCACAATAAGATGCAGTGCAAAATCTCCACCACAACTAGTGGGTGAAGGTAATAGCCATGAAGACTCAACCAATAGTAACCAGAAATAACGTCTGAATAAAAGTGAGTAAAGTAGAAATGTGGAAGACCTTTAATCAGGTCAAAGAAACAATGAAACAAAAATTTATAAAGCACAAGAAGGAAATTGAAGCTCAAAAAAAGCATAGCAGGTAGGGGGGTTGCCTTGCATGCAGCCAACCACAGTTCAATCTCCATCTCTGACATCTCATATGGTCTACCAAGTCTGCCAGGAGTGATCCTTGAGCACAAAGCCAGGAGTAAGCCCTGAGCATCTCTAGGTATGGCTCCCAAAACCAAACACACATAGACACAGACACACACAGACACACACACACACACACACAGATTTGACAGCTGAAATGATGAGAAAACTACCAGCAAAAATGACAGAACTAAAGAATTTGGTAGGTGAAATGAAAACTTACTGGAAGACGTCAGCAGCAGAGTAACAGTAGCTGAGGACAAAATCAGTGAGCTAAAAGATGAGATAGAGAAAACCTCTAGACAACAGCAGATAGGAAAAAATTCAAAATAAATGACCAGCAGACAAGAAAAGTTTGGGATGAATTCAAGAAGGGTAACATAAGAATCATCAAAGTCCCAGAGACCCCGGAAAGCAATTCTGATGAAGCATTAACGAAAGAAATCATACTGAGAAATTTCCAGAGTCAAAGATACAACCAGATTCAAAAGACCAAGGGTGCCAGCTAAAAGAGACCCAAATAAAGACTCCACAACACATCCTAATCAGTAAGACGAAAGTCATATATGCAGACATAAGACTGAAAGTAGCAACACCAATGAAGGATATCCCATACAAAGGTACGTCCTTAAGATTCACATAAATTTATCAAATGAGACCTTGCAGATCTGAAGTCAATGGGGGGTTATAGTAAAAAAAAATAAATAAATAGATAGATAAACAAAATAATGAAATGAACACCTTGCCCAAAGACTTGACCCAGCCAAACTCTCTCTTTCAGATTGAAGAAACAATACTACACAGAGATAATCAAGCAACACATCAGGAACTTCAAAGACTCAAAACCATGTTTATAAGAACTAAAGGGACTACTTTAAGCCATGGAAAAACTCATTAACAAGCCAAACTTCAACAAAAAAAATGGCATAAAACTCCATAATAATAATTTCACTCAATGCCAATGGAGCGATAGCACAGCGGTAGGGTGTTTGCCTTGCACGCTGTCAACATGGCCGACCCGAGTTCGATTCCTCCGCCCCTCTCGGAGAGCCCGGCAAGCTACCGAGAGTATCTCGCCCGCACGGCAGAGCCTGGCAAGCTCCCCGTGACGAATTCGATATGCCAGACACAGTAACAACAAAGTCTCCAATGGAGACGTTACTGGGCCCGCTCGAGCAAATCGATGATCAACGGGAGGGCCTTTACCTTTACCTTTACCTAATGCCAATGGCCTAAAGGCATCAATTAAGAGACAAAAAGTGGCAGGATGGATTAGAAAAATGAATCCAACATTCTGTTGTCTACAAGAAACACAACTGAATAGTAAGGGTGAACACAGAATCAAAGTTAAAGGCTGGAAAATAGTATTTCAAGTAAAAAATCCCCACAATAAAATGAGAACTGAAGGAACTTTCCATAAAATAGTCAAAAACATTTATCACCAGACCACAGCAAACATTATACTCAATGAGGAAAAACTAAAAGCCTTCCCTCCAAGATCAGGCTCAAGACAATGTTGCCCGTTCTCATCACTTCTATACATCACAATATTGGAAGTAATTAGGCAAGAAAAATATCAAGGGCATATTTAAAAAATGCTCTATACCATCAGAGAATTCATTGAGCTTCCATAGTATATTCCCAGCAATTCCATTCCTGGGAATATATACCCCAAGGACTCAAAAGCACAATGCAAAAAAGATATATGCACTCCTATGTTCGCTGCAGCAATGACCAAATCTGGACACAACCCAAGTATCCAAGAACAGATGACTAGATAAATAAACTCTGGCACACAGATACAATGAAATACTACTAAGCCATAAAAAAGACAAAGTCATGCAATTTGCTGCTATGTGGAAGATTCTGGAAAGTATCATTCTGAGTGAAGCATCATGTTGAGACAGAGAAACAGACTTAGAATGGTCTCTCTCATATGTGAGATATAAAGAAACTTTGTAAGGGAATATCAAATACCCAAAGGGAATAGAAAAAGCAGGAAAATTGATGTTTTTTTTGTTTTTGTTTTTTGCTTTTTGGGTCACACCTGGCAATGTACAGGGGTAACTCCTGGCTTTGTACTCAGGAATTACTCCTGCTGGTGCTCAGGGGACCATATGGGATGCTGGGAATCAAACCCGGGTGGGCCGTGTGCAAGGCAAACGCCCTACCCGCTGTACTATTGCCCCAGCCCCAAGAATTGATCTGTAGTAGGAAGCTTCCCACTTGAGTGGAGGTGGTTCTTGGAGACGGACAGGTTAGGGAAGGGAGCATTAGAACAATGGAGGGGGAAAGTGCCTACCGCAGAGGTGGGCTTTGGGGCAGGAGGGAGACTGGGGACATTCCTGAAGGGTAGTAGACACTGATGAAGGGATTGGTGTTAGAACATTGTACTCCTAAAACTCAATCATGAATATCTTTGTAACTTTGTAATTCACAGTTACCAATTTTAAAAAACGGAAACACGTATCCATGCAGATACACACTATCAAAGTACTTTTGGTTGTGACAGTTAAAAAAGTGGCAAATAATACAAACATTCACCAACAGGTAGAAGGATAAAAATAAATGACAGTCATGTAACAAAATATGACTCCAGAAAAAATAATGAACTCTGTATAACACATGATATGAACATCAAGACAAATATACAAAGTAAAGCCAACAGACACACTAAAAAATATGTATAAGGAGGTTTGGCCAACAAGAAAAGTGCTTGCCTTACATATGGCTGACCTGGGTTTGATCCCCAGCACCCTACAGTCCCCTGAGCACTCCAGGTGTGATCCCTTAGTACAGAGCTGAGAGTAACATTATTGGGTGTGACCCCAAAACAAAAAGAAACTAAAAGATACATATCATATGAAAAAAATCCTAAAAATAAATTATCAATAGGGAGAGCAGATCATTGGTTGCTGAGGGAGGGAGGAAGGGAATAGTCCACTAAGGAAAAGATTTACAAGGCAGCACAAGAACTCTTTAGGGGCCTTAATTATGTTCTTTATCTTGATTATGGCTGGAGCGACAGCACAGAAGGTAGATGTTTGCCTTGCATGCAACCGACCCTGGTTCAATTCCTCCATCCCTCTTGGAGAACCCAACAAGCTACTGAGAGTAACCCTCCTGCATGACAGAGCCTGGCAAGTTCCCTGTGGCATATTAGATACACCGAAAACTGTAACAACAAGTCTCACAATGGAGACGTTACTGGTGCCCGCTCGAACAAATCGATGAACAACAGGAGGACAGTGCTAGAGAGCTATCTTGATTATGACTATGATTTCAAGGAGAAACCATGTCAAAACTTTACAAGTTAGACACTTTAATATGAGGCCTAGTATCCACTCTATAAGGCACGCTATAAAGCTGGGAACAAACATCCCAGTTGAAAAGTCTACCACATTCATTTTTCTCCTCCTAGGTTGGGTCAGAAGATAATCCCTCCCCATCTTCTCTTAAGCTTTCTCTAGTTCCAGGACTGTTCCCCCAACCCATCTCTCCCTTCTGTTACACCATCATCTCTCTTCCCTCAGCAGCAGCCAATGCACTCCCCACTCTGCAGCCAGCATCACTTTCCAACACAAATCTCAGAGGTTGCACCACAGATTCATCCCACATTCCCTCCTTACAGATCCTCAGCTGCTCTCCTACCTTCCCCAGCCTCCTTCCTGGGAGCTACACCTCACCTTTCCAACTGCAGCCACACTGATCAGCCATGAGTCATACTTATACACCTTGGCACATCCATTCCCAACCCCTACCCTTCCTTTTCCAACCTGTTCTATGGAGGCCTTTCAAGGAACTCACTGGGGACATCACCTGCAAACCCTCCTATCAGGCCATTCCCCTTCTCTCAGCTCCTGAGAGGTTTCTGCAAATCAGGTGTCTCCTAAATCCTCTAACCATACACACACAGTCAGACTCAAGTTTGAAAGTAGAGATCTAGTCTTGCTCATAGTTACTTCTCCAGATCATAGTACTGGGCCCAAAACATATGACAAAAATTAAGCTGCCACAGGAAGGGACAGAAGAACTGGCTGGATGACCTCTTGCATGGGCCAGGGTTGATTCAAGAAACCACCTTATAGAAATGAGCAGTGAAGAGGCAAGGAGATCTCCATAGGACATGCTTGTAAAAGAAATATTTCAGAACTTCTGGGGAACGGGGGTCCACTCTGACTTTGGGGGGAGGGGGTTATGGGTAAGATTCAGCTCACATTATCTTCAAAACCACCTGATGGCAGACCGTGATTTGAAGGCAGTGAAATTTTACAGGAAGGGAACCAGATTCCAGGAAAAGACAATGCTCAGACCAAAATGAATACAGGCTGAAAGAAGGTCTCCTCTCCTCCCAGCAAGTTTAATTTCATAGAGAAAGTCACAACTCTCCACCCTCAGGGTGAGTCCCTAATTCCCAGTACACATGTTCCGGGTTGATTTCTAAATGCAGTCTGGGAGGCACACAACCTATCCCTCCCTACTCCACAGGGAATTTCCAAGCCCTTTTCACCCTCCAGGATCTCTTTCTCAATCTGCCTTCTTAACAGTCCTCAAGGTCTCCCACTAGGACTTGGTCTTCTGCTAGTCCTTCAAAGAGCCCAGCCCTTCATCATAGGGTCAAAAGCCAAGTGCATGGGCCTCATTAGCGAGAGAGTCCCAGAAGACCAAGAGGTGGTCAAAGGTCTGATGACCCAGCTGGCAACTGAAAAAAAAATTTTGCTTTTTTAAATTAAGGTTACACGCTCTTGGTGGATCATAGTAAAGGGGATTGGGGGCGGGCAAAACAAAAAGCAGGCAAAACAAAATAAAGCAAAATTCTACAGGCTAAATGACAGTAGAAGAACAAAGGAAGATAGGCAATTTGCAGCTCCGTGGAAGGATCTGAAGGAGTACGAAGCTGAGTAAAGTTAGTTAGGAGAGGGAGAGGTACACAATGATCGCCTTCATATGTGGTATATATCAAATAACAGAAAAGAAATACAATACAGAGGACCATAGAGATAGTATAGTAGGCAGGGTACCTGCCTCATGAGGTTCAATTCCTAGCACCTAACATGGTCCTCTGAGCTCCACCAGGAGAGATCCCTGAGTGCAGAATTCAGTGCAGCCAGAACTAAGCCATGAGAACCACTACATGTACCCCCCAAACCAAAATAAAAATACTCAAAGGCAACAGAAACTGAGAACTGGTCTTTAATAGGAAATATGTCTCTGCAGAGGGCATGATGGGATAGGCCTGGGGAGCTACTGGAACACAGTGGAGGGTGTGGTGTTGGAATTTTTTTTTTTTTTTTGCACAAAACCCCTGTCATTATCAATCTTGTAAATCACAGTACCTAAACTAAAACTTTTAAGTAAAAAACAAATCACAGCCAGTCACTAAAAGAACACTGGCCTTCTTTCTACTGATTTGCAATTCAGAAGCGCAAGCACTTCCTTCTCCTAATTTCCCATTTAAAAAAATTAACCTAATGATGGCTGCTCCCCGGTATCTTAGTCATGACCATGACGGATCCTTTAATTTAGGGACTTAATTTAAGTAAGACATAAGAAGTGCTTTAGTGGAAAAGAGCCAAAGATTAACCATTTCGCATCTTGAGGATCTTTAAGAAGGAAAGAAATGAAGAAAAACAGAAAGATCCCCTAGGCCCTTCTTAGTACCCTGGATAACTGGAACTGCTAAGCATTATAGCACCTAAGGAAATGCACCTCAATCATCATAAGTGACAGGTGCAGGTAACCCTGGCCTTAAAGTACCTTACCTGGACTGATTTTTTTTTTTTAAGGTCCCATAAATGCCTGGGGAAATGCCCTAAAAATGGAGACGAGCAGAGTGACAGGGCAGGGGACCCGGCTTCCAGCACCTCCCTCTGCAGCCTTGGGGTGCCGGGGGGGTAGGGCAGGCAGTCAAGACCCCCTCAGGGGTGGAGAAGTGGACGCAGGGAGTCGAGATGCAGCAGATTGCGGCGCCAGAGACCCCCCCCGGAGAGGTAGAGGAGGAAGAGGAGGGAAGCGTGGACACGGTGCCCGCGCGCCCGCTGCAGTGGCTGGTGGACACGTGAGCCTGCGAGGAGGGTCACTTACTTGTTCAGCCTGACACTACATTACACCTAGAGCGACTCTGCACGCGGCCGCGCCGACCACACGCGCAGCCAAGGGGCCGTCCCCGCGCCTCCGCCGAGCCCGGGTGTAACGCGCGCTCCCATTGGCCCTTCCAACCCGGCCCGGGATTGGCCCGCGCTCGCCGCCTCCGCCGCACCCCATCCGCGCTGCCCTGGGTCCACTAGCGCCGGCGACCGGCGTCGCGATTGGCCTCTAATCCTGGCTCTGGACATCAGAAGGTATCCATCGAGGGGGACTCTGAACAAGTTTCCGGCTTTGGGGGGACTTCCCCGGCAAAACTCACCCACGAAAATTCTGTTCATCGTGAAGTGGCCAGCCCGAGGCTGCTGAAATCATAGCCACGGTCACTAAATTATAAGAATTCCAGAGCTGGTTTGTTTGCTGAAACTTTATGCCATTTCTGACACTTGAATGGACCTATCCAAGCCGGGGGGCAACCCTGTGAAGTGATTTCAGTCTGTATGTCTTCAAAACACATGTGGCCCTGTCTTGGAGCGAGTTAGCATCTGGTGGGGCTTCCTTCACTTAATCCTCACAATTCTTGGCTTCCTGATAGGCTAGACGCTGTTTCCCCTCTGGTCTGTAGACGCAGAGGGGCTGAAACGTTCTTAGATTGTTCTGAGACACACATGGCTGATAGGGGAAACATGGGGAGATTTTTATTTAAAATTCAAGTTATCAGGTGGAGAATGACTCAGTGACTAGTGATATGTATAAGTCTCACATATGTTAGGTCTTAGATTCCATCCTTGGCACATAGTAATCATCCAAGGAACATGATGGGCCCGAGATTTGGAAGATACTTTTACTGAGCTCTGTAAAATTAAGAAAGGGACTTTTTAAGGACATGCTACTTAGGGGGTGACCACTTAAATTTTATTGATTCACCTGTTTGCCATATGGGTTCTATTCACTGTTAGCTACCCTCAGAACAAGCCCATAAGTCAGCCAATGACCTTATCCCTATCTCACAGCTAAGACTTGCTCAGGGGGGGCCTAGGTCATATGATTAACTGCAACTCTGTTAGAGGCCCTCTGGACATTTTGGGGTTATTTTCTTTCATCTACAGCATGCCTTCAACTTTACAATCTCAGCACTTTGTAGTGTGGTCTATAAAAGCAAGTGGTTAATAAATGTAAATATTTGGGGGGATAATGGCCATTAGCTACCCATTAGGTCCCTTACTACTAGTGAATCTCTCTCTCTCTCTCTCTCTCTCTCTCTCTCTCTCTCTCTCTTCTCCTTCCCTCTCTTCATCCCTCCCTCCCTCCTGATTCTCTGATAGGAATAGGTGCTATTCCTATTTCTACAGTTACATCCACACACTCTGTTGCAAATCCACACTATCATCAAAAAGAGAGATATAACAGAAATGGTTCCTGGAGACCCACCAGGAGGCCAGTAAGGGAGCACCACAGGCTCAGAGCACATGCTGAGCTCCCCACCCTGACCATCACCTAGTACGGTGACTCCCAAAGTGTACAATACTGCTTCCAGGATGGCTGGAGTGATAGAGGGCCTCACAAGTGCCTTGGGTGCAATGAGGAGTGGGTGGTCTTTGTTTAAAGAAGATATACTTCTGGGGATGCTGAGGATTTTTTTTTGAAAAGGGGGGAAATAAATAAGTTGAGGCCCCTCCCCCCAAGTGCCACTCAGTGATTTTTGGCCAACCTGGTTGATGGTTGTGTGGGAGAGTTCAAAGGCACAGAGCCAGGGATCCACCTAATGTCTTCCTGGCCCTTACAGTCGTACTTTAATAATCAAAATTATTAGCCTGCTCATCTCTAATGGTCTCAAACATCTCTTTCCCAAAGATGGGGAAATACCTCCTCATCCTTTATACTGCCCCTCTGCCTGCCTACCTTCATCACCCTTCACTCAATAAAACTTTACCTCATACTAGCCCTTGCTGAATGCTGAGTCAGAGGTGAACCGTATGTGAAATACACCCATAAATTGCTGTGTGTGCCCCAGTAAGATTGAAGGGAGGATACTGGAGTCAGGATTTGTACTAGAGAAAGACAGCACACAAAGATGGAGCCATCTGTCCACAAAATATTGCATGTCAAAGAGGAGTTTCTGCTGGTGTTCCAAAAGTCTTTGGTTGCATATAAAAGCATCAGGGGAATGCAAGTCCTCATGATCTCACCAGTTTCCATCTGCAGCACTGCATATATCTTCCGCATTTGGTCTGTTCATCCATTCCCTTCTCCAAGTTTTAATAACCAAGGTAGGCCCTTTGTACCAGATGCTTATTGGTCCCTAATACCATCCAGTGACAGCATCACTGTCTCTTGGCTGTAAGACAGCTCAGTAAAAGTGCTCCATATATGATGAGTAATGACAACAAAGATTAACCTAATGACTCATCAAGTGCTTTTCTGCAACCAGCGAGAGAGAGAGAGAGAGAGAGAGAGAGAGAGAGAGAGAGAGTATTGGGGGCTATTTAAAGACAACAGGCAGAGAGGGACATTGAAAGGGATTCTCTCTCTAAACCGAGTCTAGAGACCAAGTCTCTCTAGACCAAGCTCTACCCACATCCATTGAGCCTGTGAAATGTGAACTGCAACTGGAGGAAGCAGGCCATGAACTTCTCAAGAATAATGTCATTGGGAAGCCAGTAGAGAACTTTGGATTGGATAGTTGACAAACTGGGGCCTTGAGACAGTGCTTATGTGGCAAAGGAAAAACTAAATAGAGTCTGCAGCCTTCCCAAATGTCCCCTTCCCCCTGCTAAGTTGTTTCCTCGAAGGCAGAAGATGAGCTGACTAGCGGGAGTTGAAATCAAATCCAGGCACTGGGCTTAGACCTCAAACTAACACCATGCAAAAAAGTCAGATCAGTGCTCACTTTGGCAGCACATATACTAAAATTGGAACGATACAGAGAAGATTAGCATGGCCCCTGCTCAAGGATGGCACGCAAATTCGTGAAGCGTTCCATATTTTTGAAACTTTGGTACATCTACACAATGGAGTACTATGTAGCTGTTAGAAAAGATGAAGTCATGAAATTTACATACAAGTGGTACAATATGGAAAGTATCATGCTAAGCGAAATGAGTCAGAAAGAGAGGGATAGACATAGAAAAATTGCATTCATCTGGGGGATATAAAGTAACAAAGTATGAGATTAATACCCAAGAATAGCTGAGATCAGCACCAGGAGGATTACTCCATAACTTAGAGGCCAGCCGGGTATCCTAGAGGAAAGGGCAGTTCAGATAGAGAAGGGAGCACCAAATAAAGGATGTTTGGAGGATCCTCCCAGGAGGGGAGATGCATGTCGAAAGTAGACTATGGACTGAACATAACTTAGAGGCCAGCCGGGTATCCTAGAGGAAAGGGCAGTTCAGATAGAGAAGGGAGCACCAAATAAAGGATGTTTGGAGGATCCTCCCAGGAGGGGAGATGCATGTCGAAAGTAGACTATGGACTGAACATGTTTGCCACTCAATGCCTCTTTTGCAGACCACAACACCCAAAAGGAGCGAGAGAACACAGGGGATTGCCCTGCCACAGAGACAGGGGGGATGGGGGGATGGGAGTGGGAGGGATATTATCCATGGTGGTGGAAAATGGGCACTGGTGGAGGGATGGGTATCTGATCATTGTATAATTGAAACCAAAGCACAAAAAATTGTAAATTTACAACTGTAAAAAAAAAAATTTAAAAAAAGTCAGATCAAAATGGATTAAAAATCTCAATATCAGGCCAAAATCCACATTGAAGATAAGGTAGGCAAAACCCTCCACGATATCGAGGCTAACGGTATCTTCAAAGACGACACTCCACTGACCAAGTGGAAACAGAGATAAACAAATGGGACGATCTTAAATTAAGAAGATTCTGCACCTCAAAGGATACAGTGACCAGAATATACAGACAATCTACAGAATGGGAAAGGATATTCACCCAATATCCAACCCATCCCAGAGGCTTATTGGCCTTATCAAGGATATGCAAAGCACTGGTTGAACTCCACAAGAAGAAAACATCCAACCCCATCAAAAAATGAGATGATGAAATGAACAGAAACTTTCTCAAAGAAGAAATTCAAATGGCTAAAAGGCACATGAGAAAATGCTCTACATCACTAATCATCAGGGAGATGCAGATCAAAACAACAGTGAGATATCATCTCACACCACAGAGACTGGCCCACATCCAAAAGAACAAAAGCAACTGGTGTTGGCATGGATGTGGCGAGAAAGGGACCCTCCTCCACTGCTGGTGGGAATGCCAACTGGTTCAGCCCTTTTAGAAAACAATATGGACAATTCTCAAAAAATTAGAAATTGAACTCCCACTTGACCTAGCAATACCACTCTGGGAATATATCCCAGAGAGGCAAAAAAAAAGTACAGTCAAAATGACATCTGCACTTTTATGTTCATTGCTGCACTGTTCACAATAGCCAAAATCTGGAAAAAATCTGAGTGCCCGAGTACAGATGACTAGTTAAAGAAACTTGGGTACATCTATACAATGGAGTACTATGTAGCTGTTAGAAAAAATGAAGTCATAAAATTTACATACAAGTGTTACTACATGGAAAGTGTCATGCTAAGTGAAATGAGTCAGAAAGAGAGGGACAGACATAGAAAGATTGCATTCTGTGGAATATAAAGTAACAAAATAGGAGACTAACACCCAAGAATAGCCGAGATAAGTACCAAGAGGTTCATTCCATGCCTTGGAGGCCATCTGCACATGCTAGGGGAAAAGGCAGCTCAGATAGAGAAGGGAGCACCAAGTAAAGGGTGTTGGGAGGATGCTCCCAGGATGGGAGATGCATGCTGAAAGTAGACTATAGACCGAACATGATTACCATTCAATGCCTCTTTTGCAAACCACAGCACCCAAAAGAGGAGAGCGAGAACAAAAAGGAATGCCCTGCCACAGAGGCAGGTGGGATGGGGGGGCCCGGGGAGGTGGGAAGGATACTGGGATCATTGGTGGTGGAGAATGGGCACTGGTGGAGGGATGGGCACTCGATCATTGTATAATTGAAACCCAAGCACAAAAATTTGTAAGTCTACTACTGTACCTCATGGTGTTTCACTAATAAAAATTAAAAACAAACACACCCAGAGACTCACATATGCAATCATAAGTGCATACACATATTTGACAGACACATATGCCCCCTACACAGAGCACACAGAGTCACACATAAAACTACTTGCAAAGTCCTATTATATACAGAAGACACACTTAAATGAAAATAAAACCAGAAAGAGACACAGTATAGTCAGATATAGACACACAAATACATGCGTATTAATACACACATAAATGCACACCATTTCATATTCACATGCCACATATATATACAAGCACATGTAGATATGTAGTCACATATTTGCCATATTTACAGATTTATGAATACAGATATATATGACCATACATAGGTATATGTACAGACACAGTACACTTACAACAAACATACACACACACACACACACACACACACACATATATATATATATGGGCTGGAGCGATAGCACAGCGGGTAGGGCATTTGCCTTGCACGCAGCCAACATGGCCGACACAAGTTCGATTCCTCCTCCCCTCTTGGAGAGCCCAGCAAGCTACCGAGAGTATCTCACCCACACAACAAAGCCTGGCAAGCTACCCGTGGCATATTCGATATGTCAAACACAGTAACAAGTTTCATAATGTTACTGGGCCCACTCGAGCAAATTGATGAACAATGGGAGGACAGTCACAGTGACAGTGAGCGAAAGCACAGCAGTAGGGCGTTTGCTTGCACGCAGTCAACATGACCGACCCAAGTTCTATTCCTCCACCCCTCTCGGAGAGCCCGGCAAGCTACCAAGAGTATCTCGCCCACACGGGAGAGCATGGCAAGCTCCCCGTGATGTATTCAATATGCCAAACACAGTAACAACAAAGTCTCCAATGGAGACTTTACTGGGCCCTCTCGAGCAAATCGATGAACAGTAGGAGGACAGTGACAGTGATACATATATATACACACACATCTTTAATAGTATCAATTTTACTTAATAAATCTACAAAGAAAATAATTTTTTATTTGGCAAATGTTATGGTGCTGAAAGAGAATGAATGTGTTCTTTTCATAGATTCATTTTTTAATTATTTATCAAATATTTGAAAAACAATTTGTGAAAATGGAACAATAGTGGGTAGAAGTTACACAACAAGTTTCCCTATGACATGAGATCATCAGTAGTTTTGTTTTTGGCTTATATAAGGAAAAATTTTGTAACTTTTAACTCTGCTACATAATATACATAACAGAAATCCTGTTTTACATTTTATATGTAAAAATTTATATGTATATATTTTTTATACTTTCAGATACTTATAAGCATTGATCTTCACCTCCCTCTCCATCTACTCCCAAGGACCACTATGGAAAATGAGATGGGTATTTGACAGGGGCTGAGGATGAAACATTGAGAAGGAGACAGAATAAGAAATTTTATTGTAATAATAAAAATATAAATTAAATTTAAACAAGCCATACATAAATGAACAAAAAGTCAATTTATTACCTTATTTATTTACCTCATTCTAAAAGAGATGAAATTCAAAAAAAAGATTCAAAGAGTGTCTTCACAGATCCCAAGATTGGCTATGAATTCAATAATTGAAATTTAAAAACAAACATCCCAGTATAAAAATGAGGTAAAAATTATGAGTAGACACTTCAAAAGAGAAAGCACAAGAATAGCCAATAAATTCATGAACAAGTGCTCAACTCGCTAAGTATAAAGGAAATTCAGTCTTTTGAGAATTTCATGGGAAAAGTCAACCCACAATGAGATACAAACACTTATTGTCTAGACTGGTTAAGATTTAAAATACTTAAAAAAAAGGTTGGTGAAATGTGGAAAAGCCAGGCCTTATAAACACTTCTAGTGGGGTGTCAATTGATTCAATCACTTCATAAATGCACCTGTTCTATGGGCTAGCAACTCTTTCCTAGGTTTTTGAAGTATGTGCGTAAATGTGCATAGAAATGTTATTTTTTTATAATTGATGTAACCATTGAATAATAGGATCACATATGTGTCAGGTATACTGATTGACACTCCAACATCTATATAACTATACTATCATCGTCTCCAAAAGCCTAGTTTTCATCCACTACTATGGAATTGACATCCTTTATATATTTTACCTAATCTGTGCTCCTTTTTCACCCTGGTAATAATTATTCTGTTGTCAGAATCTTAAAGTTTGTTTTTGTCGGATTTTATTTGCTCCTTTGTTTTAACTATCCACATATGGATGAAATCATACATCATTTTTCTTTCCTTGCCTCATTTAGTGAATACTTAGCATAATCCCCTCTAGATCCAACTATGTTGGCACCCATTCACGTGGCAGGATGTCATCATCCCATTGTGATTAGGTACTGCATCTTTACCCAATCATTCGTTGATGGGCACTGAGTTTGTTTTCATAACTCAACTATCATGTTTTCATAACTCAACTGCAATGAAAAGGTACTATATGTATGACCCATCCATTCTAAGTCTGAACATCTATCTATCTTGAGGACTCAAAAACAAACCTTGATAATATAAAGATTATGTCTGTCCCCACCCACCTCAACCCATCCTCTTTCTTTGCAGCTATTGTAGCAATAACCAGATATGCCCAGACATCAGTAGCTTGACTTGCTTGCTTTGTTTGGTTGTGGTGCTCTGGAGATCACACACTTTGTTGTGGCCAGTGGTGCCACCAGGACCACATTCCACATATCAGGCTGTGCTGGAGGGTCTAACTTGCATCCTTATTGCTGCAAAGCTGGTTCTCTAGCACTAAGACACACACTCCCAGTACATCCAATTTCATATGTTCATTTCACTACATATAAATTTTACATTGCATTAAAAAGTTATTAAAACACCATTGTGTTGGAATTAGTGATAACAGATATGGAAGAATAGCAAAAAGTTGATAATAGCTCAAGTTGGATAATGAATACACAGAAGTCCATTAAGATATTAAACTATATAAGGGTATAGGGTTAAATTTTTCTATAAGAAAAATTTTTGTTTGTTTATTTTAGGGCAACATTGACTTACTTAAGGGTTATTTATGGCTGTGTGCACAGAAATCACTTCTGGAAAGCTTCAGGTTCCAGGGATTGAACCCAGGTCAGCTTCATGTGAGGCAAGTGCTTTATTCACTGTACTAGCACTCCGGCCCCAAGAAAATTATTTTTATAAGCAAAAATAGAGGGATATATATATATATATATACATATATATCAGAGAGCCTGGCAAGCTACTGAGAGTATCTTGCCCACATGAAAGAGCCTGGCAAGCTCCCTGTGGGGTGTCTGATATGCCAAAAACAGTAACAATAATGGGTCTCATTCCCCTACCCTGACAGAGCCTACAATATGGCAATGTTGGGAAAGAGGAGTAAGGAGAGGCTGCTCAAATCTCAGGGCTGAGATGAATACAGACATTACTTGTCCTCACTTGAGTAAATTGGTAAACAACCAGACAACAGTGATATAGTGATAAGTAAAAATATGATATCTCTCATAGATATCATATCAGTATATGATATCTATGAGAGAAATAACAAAAGGCCAACAGCAACAAATTCTAAGAACTTGTCTAGAGAGCTGAACTTATCATGGCAATGAGATGTGGGGCAAGAGGGGAAAGTGGTGTGAAGACAGGTAGGGTAAGGAGGACCTTGAGACAATAGTAGAAGGAAATGGACACTGGTGAGGGTGTGGTATTGGAATGTTGTATTCATGAAACTCCATCATTGGCAGCATTGTAAACTTGTAAGTAAATAATGGTAACTAATTAGATATATTTTTAAAGACCATCAGGGGACAGAGAGTGTCTGGGGGTTAGACACTTGCCTTGAATGTATCCAACCCAGTTGTATTACCAGTACCCTATCTAGTCACCTGAGTCTCACAGGAGTGATCCCTGAGTTCAGAGTGAGGAGCAAGCTCTGAGCACCACCAAAGTTGGCCTAAGCCCTACCTCCACTAAAGCATATCAAACATTCATAGGTAAGGGTTTGAGAAAAGTGATTCAGAGTGATTGAGAAGATTCAGAATGTGAAGAAGTGGTTCAGAGAGAGTTCAATTGGTGGGCTCATGCTTTGCATGCGGAAAGTCAGACTTCAGTTTCTATCACCACATGGAACACAAGCATTGCCAGGAGGACATGCCAAGCACAGAAATGGGAGTATCTCCTGAGTCATGGTGGTGGTGGCCCAAAAAGCTAAGCCACCCCTGAACACCATCCGCCATGCATGCATGCACACACACGCGCACACACACACACACACACACACACACGCAGGCACAAACAAAAACAACACTAGGTAATTTAAAATATTTCCGTATAGATAAAAGAGATTTCCATTTGAATATATCTAAATCAAGCATTTCTAAAATAGACTTTTCTCAGTTCATTTCTCAAAGGATTAATATTACCAAAATTAGAAATTGGAGTCATGGGAAAACATTCTGTTATAGCTTAATTGGTGATGCATTTTCTTTATTTTTATGGGGGAGGGAGAACCTTCCAACAATGGTGAAGGGCCACAGGCTACAAACCAGTTCCATGCTAGAATCTGAGAATATCCTGGACACCACCAATCACAATCAGTGATGCTGAGGGGACCAGGAGGCGCTGGGAGATCCCAAACCTGCAAAGCACACACTCCTTTCTCCTTTGAAATTTCTCCAGTCACCTACTGATAGAATCTTATCTTCAATGAACTATGTTAGTGAAATTGAGTAATATTCCTTGGCATGCCCTTCCTATTTCCTCTGCTCTTCAGAGACTACATATAAAAGGTCATTTTGGAGGGGCTTTCTGCATGCAGAAACTATTCAAAAGACTTTACAAGCATTCTCTCAGCTAGTTGAACAATTACCTTATAGGAAGGGTCACTGGGATCTCATTTCACGGTTAGAGATGCTGCCTATTACAGGGTCCAACATCTTCTTTCTAAAACTACCAAGGATCACAAAATGATCTATTCCCAGTCCAGAGAAACTTTCCTGACCTCCATCAGTGAATGGTAATGATTCAAGCACCTTAAGCCTTGGATGTCCCTGCAGCAGTTTCAAGGTACAGAGTATTCTCTCCTTGGGAAGGAATCATAACCCATAGAGGAGGCTAGCATAGTGTATGTACAAAGCAGCTTGAAATCAGAATCAGCTATATCTCCACTATGTCTTGAAACCTCAGTTTCTTCCTCTGTCCTATACTAAGGCACTAGTCCCTAATGCATACCTTTGCCAGATACATAGTAGACACTGGAGAAAACACTATTTGGTCATTTTTGCTCTTATTTTTTTCCTTCCTATCAGCAATTTTTCTGGAGTGAATCTCCTCCAACTTTAGCCTCTGACCCACCCTGCCCTGACCTGGGAGTAAATCAAGACCAACGATTAGACACATTCACTAAAAATTTGGACTTCCACAGAATGACGGAGACAGTAAATACTAGGAGCTGGAATATTCCACCATTGCTTCCTAGTTCTTCCACCTAGGATCAAAGTGTTCTTGGTTCCTAGTGATTTCTAAACCTGACATTCTAGACTTAGAAGTCTTTCTTCCTTTCTTTCTTTCTTTTTTTGTTTGTTTTGTTTGCTTTGAGTCATGTTATTTCAGAGATTCTCTTTGCATAAATTAATAAGTTCGAAATAGTGCTTTCATATGCAACCAGGGAAATCTGATGTCAAAAAAAGGCTGGGGGAGGGGGTTACAGTAAACTCCCTTTTCCTAGGCATTTATTATCTAGTTAGAATAAAAGAGAAATACAAAAAAGAGAACAATTAATGATACATCAAAATTAGAACATTCGAAGTATTCACAGATTCTAAATTCAGAATATTTCATGTCATGTATTCCAGATAACAATACAATTGACTTAGATCAGTGGGAGGTGGGACTAAATACAGGACAGGCATGACATATACATTGTCTCATCTAAAGCTCATGGGAAGCTGAGTAGGTAGTTTCATTATCCTTGAGTCCTAAATGAAGTCTTCAAAGCTAGCATTCTTATGAAGCAACTACATAATATAGCAATGTAAGGTCTTAAGTTGAAAGTAAGAAATTCAAAATGGTGATAGTAGAGCATTCAATGAAATCCAGACTTGAGCGAGTCTCTCTTTACCCACACAGCCTTTGCCTAGGCTATACGTGCATAAAATTGACCCAGCTCATCTAAGGTGGTGAGTGGCAGAGCTGAGACATAACCCCAGATTTTTGATCTGGAAATCCATTGGTAAATTCATGAATAAACCTGTGAAGAAACTTCCTTTGAGCAGTTGAAACTGAATGCACTGTGGAATTTTCAGATTTACAGGCATTTCCGGGGCTGGAGTGATAGCACAGCGTGTAGGGTGTTTGCCTTGCATGAGGCTGACCCGGCTTCGATTCCTCCATCCCTCTTGGAGAGCCGGGCAAGCTACCAAGAGTATCCTGCCCGCACTGCTGAGCCTGGCAAGCTCCCCGTGGCATATTCAATATGCAAAAAAAGTAACAACAAGTCACAATGGAGATGTTACTGGTGCCCGATTGAGCAAATCGATGAACAACGGGAGGACAGTGCTACAGTGCAGTGCTACACCCCTACACTCCAGGGAAGTTGGGTAATACAATGAAATAGTGGTGGAGACTTTAGGAAAAAAAACAATTGAGTAGTCAATGACAGCAGTTTGGTATTCTTTGCCTCTCTCCTGGTTCATCTTAGAAGCTGGTCCTAGACCAATTAAAGCAAAGTCAGAGGAGGTTGAGAACAAAGGAACTACTAATATTTATGAATCTGTAGCAATTGGCCTGGAGTCCAGAAGAATCACCATCATTACCAAATCCCTCTCTGCTTATATCTCTCAGAGATATAAGCTGTGTGAGGATTAGAATCTATCTTGCTAGCCCACTATACCACTCTGTGATACAGCTAATGCTTCATAAATAGTTAGAAAGAAACAATTAATTAAACAGTCTTTTGAATGTCAAATAGAAGGTGAATTCAAGATGTCTGTGTAGCTCAAGGATGAAAATCAGTTGTAATGGGGTAGACAGATTTTGACTCTTGAGACAGCAATGCTCTTTGGCATAAAGATATAAGAGGCTCCTGGGAGTTATCCTTCACAAGAGGGACTCAACTGGAGATGATAATGGAATACCCCACCCCCAACCCCATGCTCTGGTTCATATTCCCATGCCAGAAACGATAGAATATATCTCCCTGGGGCCTTTGATAACACACAGAGAACAGGGAAGTTCAGTAAGAATTAGTTCTATCCCTTCTACTAAATCTTTGTTTTGTGACTTGAATTTACACACTTTATCCAACTGAGAAATTAGGGCTAGGCTAATCAGTGTTCCTAAGGTCAATTAATTGAAACTGAGCTCACCAAAGTTTGTTTCTGTGAGTAGACAAACTGCAGCTCACCTCACCTACTTCAGACTTAGTTTCCGAATTGTTGAGGGTTCTTTGTGGAGTGGGGAATCAGTGACTCTGTATTGAATCCAGGGCCTCACGTATGCAGGGCGAGTACTCTAGTACTGAGTTCCAACCCAAATGTTCTTTGTTTACACATTTGGGAGTAAGATATTGCAAATATAGTATCCATCCCTTCTAGATAACCCTAGATGTCAGATTTGCCCTGCTTGCAGACATCTGTGGAGAGAGAACTCTGAATAAATCTGTCAAAAGAGTAATGATGAATTACATTACTTCATAGCAATGGTAACCTCAGGAGGCAAAAGTCCAGATAGGTTAAGGAATGGAAAATGAAGACATAAGGGGAGAACAATTCCATTAGCTCTAATCAAAGGAGAGGCCAAAGGGGATTAAAATCTATAACATGTTCCAAAAAGGCAGAGAATAAACCACTCAACGTTTCAGAAAATGATTCAATATTCACTATTGTTTCTTATTGCTTCCACAAAAGGAGTCTATTAATTTATACTTAACACTGCCTGCGTCAATTAACAAGAGTTTAAAAAATGAATCATAGATTCATTTGTTTCAAACTATCTTGTCAGTATCATTCCCATTTCATCACACCCTAATTTATACTTTTATTTAGGTCAGGATTTTTCAATTTGGAGATCTGCATACTCCATTAAAAATAGAATTTTAAGGGTCACTCCAATATTTTTAGAATATTAAAGTCTATACATACATGACATATATTTTCCCCCTGCTGAAAGGATGTATAGTTATTTAAAACAACTGAATTTCTGACTACACTTTGGGGGACCAAGAGGAAAAATAAATTCTAGGTTGGAGTCCAGGGATTCTTCAGTAACAAAAATGGTCAGATTTGTTAAGGATCTCCAGCTAAAAACTAAAAAGGTATATGAAGCATGGGTTTGAGTCCAGATCTGAGTTCAAATTCTGTAATATAAACCCTTCTCCATTCTATTTTTATTTTTTTAAATTTTATTAAAGGACAATGACTTACAAAGTTATTCATAGTTGTTTTTTTTTACAGTGTTCTATCACTGATTTCACCATCATCTCCTAGCCCCCACCCCAAGACCCATTTTGATGGGAACCTTTTAAATTTGGTTATTAAAGTTTACATCCATGATTTCAGCCTTCTTGGCTCTGTATTTTGAATATTTGGCTCTATCATTCCTTAAAACTCTGGGCACTGTAGGCAGGGATAGGCTACAGTGATACAAGCTGTGTGAGGACTAGAATCGATCTTGCTAGTTCATTAGCATCTATCTTGCTAGCCCACACTGTAGCCAGGGATAGGCCCAGAGATGTGAGGACTGTGTGAGGACTATAATCTATCTTGTTCAGTGGGGGTTGCACTCATTAGTCATGGCTCTCATCCATATTGGTTAGAGTGCTAACTGGAGATCTCTGTGATATTCACACATGTGCTGGCTACATGTACTCCTGGACACAGTGCTTCGTTTCTCAGTTGTGGTTCTCACAGACACATACACACACACTTTTGTAAATATATATTTAGATATTTTTAAGAAAATACTTCTGCTTTCCTTGACTGTATGGAATCTTGCCTACCTGTCACCTTTATTTCTCTTGCAGGAAATCATCTTATCTCACAGGGTTTTATTAATAGCAAGTGCTGCCATTTATGGAGCAAGTCAAAGGAGCTGGTTGTTTTTGCATCTCATTTAATCATACAACAATTTTAAGAGGGGCAGTATTATTATTATCATCATCATCATATTATTATTATTGCTTTTTGGGTCACACCTAATGATGCACAGGGGTTACTCCTGGTTCTGCACTCAGGAATTACTCCTGGCAGTGCTCAGGGGACCATATGGGATATTGGGAATCTAACCCGGGTCAGCTGCATGCAAGGCAAATGCCTCACCCGCTGTGCTATTGTTCCAGCCCCCAGGGGAAGTACTATGCCAATTTTATCAACAATGAACTAAATGTCAGAAAGAAAATCAATACATGGAGTACTTGATTAGGTATATAACAGGTATATGGGTTTGAGTCCAGACCTGAGATCAAATTCTGTAATATAAACCCTACTTCATTCTATTCGTATTTTTTAAATTTTATTAAAGCTCCATGAGTTACAAAGTTATTCATAGCTGGTTTCTTGACAAACAGTGTTCTATCACTGATCTCACCACCATTCCCTAGTCTCTAACCCAAGACCCAACCTGTCATTTTGACAGGAACCTTTTAAATTTGGTTATTAAAGTATGGATCCATGAATTTAGTCTTCTTGGCTCTGTATTTTAAATATTTGGCTCTCTCATTCTTTAACACCACCAATGGACCCCTGCCCCAAATGCTACGCATCTAGCTCTCTCCCCATATCCTTCATGCTGTTTTTCCTTCTCCTACCTATTCTCTGGAGCCAAGAGTGATCTAGGTGTCCCCCATTTAAACAATTGCATTTAATTATCCAGTTACTTTAAATACAACTTGGTCACTTGATCACTTAACTTCCCGTTAATCGTCAATTTGCTCGAGCAGGCGCCAGTAACGTCTCCATTTGTCCCTGTCGTGTGCTAGTGTAGCCCAATGATGTCTGATCATTCTAGGAACACGAAGAGCCTCAAACTGATCATTCATGGTCTTGATGAAGAAGTCTGATCATCTGGTAGGATGGCGGCCATGCGGTCTTTTGACATCCCGTGGAATCCAGTCGGTAATGACTCTAGTCCAGCGGTCGTCTCTAAATCTCATTACGTGACCAGCCCATCTGATTTTTGATGCCTTGGCAAATGAGACAGCATCCCTGATTCTTGATCATCGATGGAGGTTGGAACTCCGGATTCTTTCTCTCCTTTGAGTGAAACGTGATATTCCAGGCATAGCTCTTTCAATTCCTCTTTGGGTGACCCAAATAGCGTTCTCATCCTGTTTTCGTAGGGCCCAGGTCTCTGAGGTGTATGTTAATGTGTATGTTAAATACCACGTAAAACTTATATCATCACATTTTAAAAATTTTTTATTAGTGAAACACCATGAGGTATAGTTGTAGACTTACGAATTTTGTGCTTGAGTTTCAGTTATACAATAATCAAGTACCCATCCCTCCACCAGTGCCCATTCTCCACCACTACTGATCCCAGTATCCCTCCCACCCCTCAACCCTCCCACCCCACCTTGCCTCTATGGCAGGGCATTCCCATATCATCATATTTTTATCCGTACTCTTCTGGCTTGCTTAATTTAACATGGTAACTTCAATTTCCACCATACTGTAGTAAATTGCATGATTCCATCATTCCTTAAAGTTATGTAGCATTCCATTGTGCATATATAATGTATCTTTGTGATCCAGTGATCTGTTGTTGAACATTTATGTTGATTCAAAATCTTAGCTATTGTACTGAGTGCTACAATTAATAATGGTGTACATATGTTCTTTCGAATGAATGTTTTTTTCTGTTCTGGGGGTAGATAACCAAAAGCAGAATTGTTGGGTCAATGCAGCTCAATTTTATTTTACTCAGAATCCTCCACACTGTTTTCCATAGGGGTTGATCATACAACATTTGCGCCTGTAGTAGATGAGAGGTCCTTTTTCACAGCATCCCTACCAACAGAGATTATTTTCATTATTTTTGAAATGTGCCATTCTCACTGCTATGAGATAGATTTGGATTTCCCTGATTATAACTTCTGATGAGCATTTTTTTCATGTGTCTCTTGGCTATCCAATAGTCTTCCTCAGAGAAGTCCAAGTTCATTTCTTCTTTTCACTTTTTATGAGGATTTTGGATTTTTTGTTGCTGATTTTGGTGAGTACTTTATATATCCTGATATCAACCCTTTATCTGATGTGTTACTGCAAACATTTTATTCCATTCAGCTAGCTTTTAGCTTTAGCCTGTGTTTCCTTTGCCATGCAGAAACTCTTTAATTCAATGTTCCATCTGGTTTTTAAAAACTATTCATAAATTAGATACTTTATTTAAACATCATTGGCTACAAAGTTATTCACAATACAATTGCTATGAACTTTCAATGTTTAAGCACCAATCTCACCACCAAGATGACCTTTCCTGCACCACTGTCCTCATTTTACGAACCACCCTTTTGTTTGTCCCCTTAGAAGGCACATAATAATTTATTTTATATTGCTAATTTCAACTAAGATAGTTAAAAGAATTATCAAAAATACTTCAGTAAAAGAAATTATGCAAACATTGTGAAATCTCACCATGGGGCTGTTAAATCCTTGTCTAAAGATTTACTAAGCTGTTTGTTGCTAATTGAGGCTTCTGTGTTACTGTTTTTGTTTGTTGAATTTAGTTGACTTCTATGTTACTTTATCATGTAATTTGGTGTGCTATTACTAGAATATCAGTATTGATGAATTTGGAGATGATGTGTACCACATGGTCCAAACACTTTAAGAGCTATAGTCTGTGCCAATGAGTTGAGATGGCAGTGTCTGTGGGAGATAGGCATGATTGATAGGACATCCAGAAGTATGAGGTGGGTGGTGAGGGAGGCTGTCTACCCTAACACTGGAAAAGAAAAACAGAGTTTCAACCTAGGTATTTGTAGGACCAGAAATTTTTTGCAGTTTGGTAACTCTGCAGAATACTACCAAAGCGTTGGAGTTGAACCATTTTCATGACTATAACATTGGTGTGTGTGTGTGTGTGTGTGTGTGTGTGTGTGTGTGTGTGTGTTTGTCTGCCAGAGCTTCAGCAGGGTGGGAACTCAGCCTGTCACCGTTCTGAGTGTGCCCCAGAGTTCGCAGACAGCAGCACTGTTGTGTCTATGTCTTTTAGTTCCTTGGTCTGCATGCCCCTAGAGATTTAGTTATGAATAAGTAGAGCAGTGTCATGTAGCTGAGTCAGCATGGCAGTGCCTGTCACATGTGTTTATTTTTGATACTGTTACCTTTGCCATTGATTTTGTATTATTGAAGACAACTTTGAGGTCCAGATCTTAGAGAATTCTGTCTATAGTTTCCTCGATGTATTTTCTAGATTCTAGTGATCTTAATGCCTCTGATTACTTTGAATTGACTTAAGTAAGTTGTGTGAGATACAGATTCAGTTTTAATTACTTGCACGTGGTTATCCAGTTTTTCCAGCACCATTTTAATCTGTTTCATGCTTTCAAATCCTTTGTCAAAAATGACCTGACCACATATGAGGGGGGTTACCCTCGTATATTCTATTCTGACCCATTGATCAGAGCCTATCCTTAGTCCAATACCATGCTGTTTTGATCACTATAGCTTTATAGTATAGTTTCCAGTTAGAGAATGAAATACCTCCAGTTTCTTATATATTAATATGGTTTCAATTATTTGTGGTCTTTTATGTTGCCATACACACTTTATTATGGACTGTCCTAAGTTCTTAAAGAATGTTATCTGAATTTGAATGGGAATTGCATTGAATATATTTAGTAGTTTAGGTAGGACAGTTATTTTGACAATATTGATTGTTCTAACCTAAGAGCATGGAATAATTTCCATTTTCTATAGTATTCTATTTCTTTTTTAAGTGTTTTGAAGTTTTCATGATACAGGTTTCCCTCCTTTGTTAAGTTGATTCCTAGATACTTGATGTTCATGGATGCTATTTTGGACGATACATATTCTTTGTTCTCTTTCTCCTCTGATTTTATACTTGTATAAAAGAATGACACCAATATTTGTCTATTGATTTTGTAGCTGGTACTTTGCTTTATTGATTCATTGTTTCTAGAAGTTTATTTTGTGAATTCTTTTCAGTCTTCTATGTGTGATAGATCATCTTCAAATAAAGATAATCACCTTCTTATTTTCCAATTTGGACGCCTTTTATTTATTTTTCTTGCCTGATTGCCATTGCTATAATTTTTAATACAATATTGAATAAGAGGAGACAATGAATAGATAGCACAGCAGGTAAGGCGTTTGCCTTGCAAGCGTCCAACATGGCCAACCCGAGTTTGATTCCTCTGCGCCTCTTGGAGAGCCCCGCAAGCTACAGAGAGAGGATCTCGCCCACGTGGCAAAGCCTGGCAAGCTACCCGTGAAGTAGTCAATATGCCAAACACAGTAACAATTGTCACAATGGAGACGTTACTAGGCCCGCTCGAGCAAATTAATGAACAATGGGAAGACAGTAACAGTGACAGTGACAATGCCAGTGACTATCTGATCTCAGTGGTAATGCTGTCAGTTTTTCACCATTAAGAAAAATATTTGCTGTGGGTTTATTTTAGATAGCCTTTACTATCTTGAGGAAGGTTCCTTCCACTTCTATTTTGTTGAGTTCATTCTATTTTTACTTGATAATTTTTTCCCCTGGAATTTGTTCCCAGGTCACCCAAAGTTGTGTCTACAAGTGTTTGTTTGTATGTTTCCTGTGAAACTTGCTCACAAGAGAACAGTCTTTCCCCTATTGCAGCTCCCAAGAGCTCTGCTTCTAGGATGGAATAGATCTGGGCACAGATTTTTTTTAAAAGGAGAACCAGGAGGCTGGATGGAGCCAGCAAGGAAGCTTCCTCCAATTCCCCATTCCTAGTCCCTTGAGACTCCACACAGATATTCCTTCTACAAGAAACCTAGACCAATGATCTCTGTAGTACTTGCACTCTGCACCACTCCACTCTAGTGCAAGAATTGCCAACAACTAGAAAGTATTATGGACTATTTAATAAAACACTCTTATGCAATCCCTCATACAACATTTTACCTAAATGTATATAGCCTGCCAGACGCTCCTGAAGTGAATTAAATATTCACCTCATGAATATTAGGGAGACTATGTGTGAAGACATATTTGCAGTAACTGTGCAAAGAGAGCTAAAATTGTGTGTTTTTTTTTTTTTTAAGTAAGAGGAGAGCATAGCAACAAACACTCCTGGGGGTGTTTGCAGAATCCTCATACAGGAAGTGACATTCAAGTGTGATTCTGAAAGGAAAGTAGGAATTCTGAGATAGAAGAGAGAAAGGTCATAAAGGTTTTCCAGATGGTTACAAAAAAGATGTGTAAACAGCAAGACTTTGAGTTTGACTGGAATCAAGGTGCACTGAGAGATAAGTTTCAGTTTACTGCAAAATTGTGAAAAAAAAAAGACCAATTGTATGTTTTGAGACTTTGTCTTGCCTATACCGTAGATTTTCTTTTAATTATTTGAATATCACATTACATTTACCCTTGTCAAATAACAAATGGGGATAGGAAACAGATGTTAGAAAAGACTGATTATAGTGAAGCAAATAGTTCTGTAAATGACACAGATTCCAAAGATGGAAACTGTGAAACAAGGCAATGTGGGACCTAAGACTGTGTTCCCAATGTGAAGAAAAGAAATTTTGTCAAAAATGGGTTTTGCTTTTAAGAAGAAATTTTCATTAAAAATTCAGGAAGGGCATAAGGAGCCAGGGGAGGATTTTTTTTTTTGGTGTGTGTCTGTGTGTGTGTGTGTGTGTGTGTGACAAAATTTAAATAGTAACTATTGGCTCATGGTATACTCTCCCCAAATTAAGAATGAGTAAATGCTCATCATCATTATTAACAGTGAAATAGATAATGTTGCCATCGAACCTTAGGTCTAGAACTATATGAAGATATTTACCTGCCTGTGTGTTTCTCTAACTTCCTTCTCCCCAGTTTTTATATTCCAAACTCTAAGTCTTAATGTCTAAGCCTTTGCTTTAATCTGCAGTATGCATATACATTTGTTATGAGGTTATTCCAAAGATTCAGCCACTGCTGTATATAGCTGCATATTATTTTCACTAAGTAAATTCTTTTGTGTGGATATGTTACCATCTATTTATCCATTATGTCAAGGAGGATTTTGGTTTTTCCCTGATTACCACTCTAGGAAGAACTCTGACTTTTCCATCTCTAGTTTCAAACCTCCCACCAACTCCTTGAATTACATATTATTATTTTTCATTTTATGGGTGAGGGCACTGGAATTCAGAGAGGATAAGAAACTTTTCTGCTGTTTGGGGGCCACAGAGTCTCTGATCCAAGGTTCTTACACAGCTCTCTGTGAATTCAGTGCCTGCAGCCATACCTATTCCTTTCTTTGGAGATCTCCAGGATTCCTCCAAATCCCCTCTGCTGAGAGTCTACCAGTTCATACGCAGCTTTTATGAGACCCCCCCATGGGTCATTACTTGGATGATTGAGGGAATTTCTTGAGTTGCCCTTCTCGGTAGATATCAAATCAGCCTATCAATTGCACTGGTAGAAGTCAGCCACATGAAAAATACCTAGTTCAGCTATCTGGGAGAGGTTCCATTAACACAGAAATCTACTATAATAGCTCTTCTTTCCTACAATCTGTGTCCTCAAAGAGGTCATCAGCGTTCTCATCATCATTATCATCTTTTTCTTGTGAACAGAGCTGTGCCAACTGAAACTCTCTGACTGAGGAATGCATTATTAGCCCTATTGTGCAGATCAGGAAGCCAGACATCAGGGTGATTTAGCTAGTAAGTAGTGACTGAAAAGAGGATCCTTTGTCGGGCCGTTTTCTGTTTGTTCAGACGAACATTTGCCACTTAAATGAATTCTATTCCATTCTGATAGAGATGTCAAGAGGGTCTGAAAACCTGATATTCGGGACATTCTCCCAAATAATCCTCTGAATTCAGAGTATCATTATTGTCAAAGGAAAGACACTCAGTTTCTAAGATATGTTGTCAAAGGAAAGAAACTCAGTCTTTCAGACATAACATCTGGAAAAAAAATCACATACTTGCTGAATGATAGCCGCAACAGAAAAACGAAGGTCAGTGATCACATGGTGTGGTTTGAAGGTATTAGGACAGACACTGCCTCCCACTGCTGCCACTGATGCCATCCACTACTGTCTAGTTTATGCCCTGGTTATTTCCAACCTTAAAAAGATATTTGGAAAATAAGAGATCTAGTCGAGGTGCTGTTAAGAAAAGTTTATCCAGAACTTAGAGTATCTCTTAGCTGAGAATTATTGTATTATCATGTGGAAGCATTGTCCAACAATGTCTTTTTTTTCATATCTTATTTACAAGTGCTTAAGGCACTTGGGAGGGGGGACATAACAGCTTGTTACAATTTTTTTTTCTAGCTGAGAGGTGGATTCTTTTTGTTTGAAAAAAAATAACACCAAAGATTATGGTTTTATATACCAGAACGTTAACCTATTTTGTGTCTACCCAGTAGTCTTCCAACATTCACTTTTCACCACAGATAAGTAGTTGTTATCTCACATTCTTTGTGAATGATCTTCACTCACCTGATAGTCCCTTCTTTCATGAACTGGATGAATCATGTTCACGTTATAATTGTTTATACATATACATATGTTCACTGTATAGTTATTGCTTCTAAAGAATTGTATTTTGACAGCTCTAATTTTTTAAGACTTCAATGAGCATTTTCCAGCCATTTTTTTCACAACAATTCCCTACAATTAGTGGCATCAAACAGCAGCCATTCAATTTATTCCAATGATATGATTCAGGACTTTTTAGAAAAGGCTTACAGTAAAGTCTTTCTTGGGGGTCTCTCCTATTATTATAGTCAGTATTTGCAAACACTGTAGTCGTGGAAACTTGTTTATCAGATGATTAATTCTAGATTAGTTAATGCTGACTGCCAGCTAGCAGCTTTACTGGAGTTATCCATAAGAAACCCCTATACTTAGTTTCCATAGCATGGCAAATTCTTACAAAGTCTAACATCTGAGTGGTGCCTGGCTCCCAAGTGCAAATATGGAGGAAACTGAGGAAAACCTGGAGAATTACTTCATCTTTACTAAGTAAGTCCTGGGGAGATAATAGCATCACTTCTGTGACACCTCATTGGTTAAAACTGAGTTCAAAGGTGGGCACAGATAACCCTATTTGTGGGGAGAGTAACAATTTCATATGATATTTGAAAAAGTTACATGGAGACACACTTTGTGAATCTCACAGTGAAAATGAAAAGTCACAGAAGAATTATGACATTAGCAATAAAGATGATTTGGGACAGAGTGAGTGAAGGAATAAGATATTCATTCAGGAGCATGAGAAAGAGGAGAAAAGGTACGTACTAAAAAGAAATCAAATGAAAAATGTAAGAGGTTTGGTAGATAATTGACTGAAATCTGTCTTATTAGCTCTAAAATGTAATTAGACTCTTTTAGAAAATGGGTGAGTACTGATAGCTCTTCTCCTTCTCCACATCTGGGCAAGGTGATAAGAAATTTTACTATTTCTTCTTTTGAAATCAGTGGAAAGTTTAAACCACGCATGGGAACCTTCACCACAGCCTCACCCCCAGTCACCATAAAAACCTCAGCCAAATTTCCTGTCCTTGTTCCCTCAAGCCATGTTTTCAGATGTGCTTCAAAGACGGCCTTTATCCCACAAAGCCTCATCATGTGAGTAATAAACCCTTTATAATAAACTGCTTGGTGTGTGAGTGTGTGTAGCATTATTCTTTTTTGTAAAGAATCTGGATGAGCGATCCCTCCTGTGTCTTCAGAGTTTCCAGCTCACCCAGTATAGCAATTTTCAGTTCTGAGTATAAATATACTAATGGTTAGCATTCTCACTTCCATAGCCTAAAATACGTTTTGACATGTTGTGCATGTAACTCATTTTCCTCTGAGCTATGTGGAAGAAACGTCATCACTCTGGACAAAGAATAATAGACTGCAGAAGTATTTAAGTCAGTCATAAAGGAGAGAAACATTGTCTATCATGATTTCTGTAGTTTTCCCCTACCATTATTCCAACTAGACTACCACCAACTAGACCACTACCAAGTAAGAGAAAAGGTAAAGGCCCTCCCGTTGATCGTCGATTTGCTGGAGCGGGCCCAGTAACGTCTCCATTGGAGACTTTGTTGTTACTGTGTCTGGCATATCCAATACTCTCGGTAGCTTGCCGGGCTCTCCGAGAGGGGCGGAGGAATCGAACTCGGGTCGGCCATGTTGGCCGCTTGTAAGGCGAACGCCCTACCCGCTGTGCTATCGCTCCAGCCCTGGTCAGATCCACCCTTCAACAACAAAAAAGGCATCCTTCGTGTTAAAGATTTTCTCACCTAGCTATTGCATTTCTCACATAGAGCTTGCTTGTAACCACCAAAATAACAATCCCTTAAATGCAAACAACATCCAGACAAAGATGCTGGGATGCTAAAAGATCTACCTTTGGAGCATATACTTTGCTACATTAATGAGATTTCCTCTCTTACTGTCCTCAACACAAACTGTTGTCTACCTCAGGAGGGAGGGATCTGAGACCGTAACTCTCTCTGTCATAGCTTCTTCAGGTCTAGCCATTATACTTGACTTTGAAAATGGAAAACATTCTTTAAATTTTTAACTAGAGTATGAATATTATTTCAGTCAGTAGATAGCTAATATTATTACGCCCATATTGCAGTTGGCAAACTAGACAGTACAGAATAGGAAGTGGAAAGAAGAAATATAATTCCCATGATAACTCTCCAGATTTGATGTTTGGCTGCATAGGTGGCAGTACTGTAATGACAAAGGTCTTGTTCCTTTAGGGCTGCTCTAGGGTTAATTGATGGAGAGGCATGGAGATTTCTAGAAAAAGAGCTTTATTGGCAACCAATCTGCAGGTCTGAAGCTGGTAGACTTGTGTCCTCACAATTACCATCTTGTTTGCATGGTCACAAGGAGTAAATTTTAGGAAAGCAGTTTTTTTTAAGGAAGAGTAGTTGCAAGAAACTAGGATCAAAGTGCCAAGAGAAGAAAAAAGAAAAGCAGAGAGTTAATAACTCACATTTAGAATAAGGAGAAACAGGAAGAGCCTGCAAGCCAGTCCAGGTCATTTCAATCAAGTGGGTGTCCCGTGATTTTGCTATAGGCAGTTGAGGTCTGAGAACAGTTGTCAGCATCCTGGACCTAGCAGGGAAATTGGTAAACTCATATCTTTATTCTTGTAAAATAAAGAAATTATCCCCAAGGCTCTCAAAGTGTCTAGCAGCAAGAAATTCCCAGAGGCAGAAGATGAGAGCGACATAAGTAGAAAGAACTAGCCCGTGAAGCTGACAGTAAGAGTTGTTATATGCAGAGTTGTCTATAAACCAGCCACACACTCCCCCAATATTCATATTGATAAGTGTTATAAAGAGTTTGACACAGCACTGGGGATTATCATTAGGCAAACAATTTCATGGGAGGAAGCATGAAAATAGAGAGGGGCAGCCAGAACCAATTTTAACTAATCTTCATTTTAACTGATAAAAATGTGACCCAAGCGTAGCCCATATTGGTGAAGCAGGTCATTCAGTTTTGAAGACAAAGTCCATTTCTACTAGTATAATAGTAAGACATAGTCTCACTATTATATTTTGAATGGGCTGGAGCTATAGCACAGCAGGTAGGGTGCGTTTGCCTTGCACACAGTGGACCCGGGATTGATTCCTCCATTTCTTTCGGAGAGCTGGGCAAGCTACCAAGAGTATCCCGCTCACACGGCAGAGGCTGGTAAGCTCTGTGGCGTATTCGATATGCCAAAAACAGTAACAACAAGTCTCACAATGGAGTCGTTACTGGTGCCCGCTCGAGCAAATTGATGGACAACAGGAGGACAGTGCTATTATATTTTGAACATTCGCTATGAACATTATTTTACCTGTTCCTAATATCTAAATATATATGGTAACTATGCTCCATAACATTATTGGTGGTAGCATGTTGTAGGTTTTTGAAACTAAAGCACTCATTTTTTTCACTTGATAACCAATACAGTTCTGGTGAAATAATGGAGTGATGATGTCAACTGCCAATACTTTTTCAATTGTTGTCCTTAAGTGAACTCTCCCTCGTTCAAGCAGAGCTATTGTTTGGGATGAGGAAGGAAGGACTGTTACAAACATACCCCAGATCCAAAGCCAGAGTAGGCAATCCTCTTGAAGCTGGTGTATGGTAAAGGGAGAGAGAAAAGGGGAAGCACATACTCACCTCTGGCACTATCAGTAACCAGACTCCTGATTAACAGCAGAAAGTGACTTTGTTGGTTTATATTTATTTGCCTGAAAACTCAACTTTGGGGGCTGCTCCAAGGGAAAAACAACTCTATGACAATGGGGACAAGGTTTCTGATCAAGGAGAGCCGTTTTCATTGAAGCAGTGATTTCTCTTTTTTTTTCCTCCGTTCCCCTCCCTGTCTTCTGTCTTTCTTCTCATACTTCTCTTCATCCTAAACAAAAAAGCCCATATTTCCTCCCATTTCCTCCAGATGACATGGGAACCTCTCATCTACAGTGTTTCCCCCAAATGGTTGTGGGTTAAGAAACCCAGGCCACCAAATGCCCACCCTTCCTAGAAATCCTCAGGGTAGCTCACCACACAATAGATCAGAAATATATCCTGGGAGTCAGGCACTTTTTTATTCTCTTCAACACAAGACTTCTGATTCTCTTTTGCACACAAATGCAACAATCTGCAATTATTTTCCCACAATCTCCACTCGCATCTCTCTATAGGAGGACCCCAAGGCACTTTATGCCAGGCAAGGAAATGCCAGGGAGAGGAAATGTGGGTAAAGACCCAGAAGTGTGAAGTCATTTTTATTAGAGAGTGGCATGATGGAAGGAGTGTTGGGGGTAGAAATACTAACAAAATATGTGGTGACTCATGTGTATCAAGAAGAAGAGAGAACAAGAGGCTAGAGGGATTATACAGTGGGTAGGGCATTTGCTTTGAAAGCAGTTGATCCTTGGTACCCCGTATGGTCCCTGGAGCCCTGAGTACAGAGCCAGGAGTAATCCCTGAGCATTGCCAATGTGTCCCAAGTGCACACATGCATGCACACACACACACACACACACACACAGACACATACATACACACATACACACAGAGGAATGGAGAAAGAGAGGTAGAGGGAGAGACAGAGACAGAGAGAGATAGAGAGAGAGAGAGCCAGCTATGTGTGGCAGTGCTGGGATAGTACTGGCGACTTCACACCTGCAAGGCAGGTACTCTACCACTGAACCACATGAGCCCTTAACAGGATTATGTTGTCACGCTGTTTTCCCAGCTAGAAGCCCTACCCCACTATTTCTGTATGCTCAAATTACGATGTTCCCCCAGGTACATAGGTTCATGTTGAATCCAAATATTCACCAATCTTTTCTGTAGGAAATACTTTTACCTCTCTTTTTTTCTGGATTTGAACTTCTGGACATCTCTTGTATATCTCTGAAACAGACATTTTAGGAATTTCTATCTGCCACTGTTGTTTTAGGGGTGCTTCCCTACTACTACTTCAACATTATTCCACATAGTTACTGTGTGACATTCATGTTAGTTCACCTAATCCAACCTCACTTGATCCATCGAGTGTCTAAATTTAGGATATTTCATTTTTTCTTTAGAATTTTATGTTCAAGCTGCATCAATCTCATTTACAGCAAAACTCTAAGATATACCATTCTAGACCAGTTAAGCATCATGTTTGCTTGGTTGGTGAAAATCACTGTCCATCAAATAAAACAGAAGCATGAAACTGTTCACAGAGAGAAGCAGAGACTAGACTGTGCCCTGTCAATGTGAGAATTTCTGGTTCAAAAGATCCCTGAGTCCCAACTATATTCAATCTTCATCTAGTCCCAGAGCTCAGAGGCATTCATGGATGCATTAAATATATTTCGCATTTGCTGAATTATATCTAGATGGATTCTGCCATTCGGTCTTCACTAAATATTTAAACCAATTCATAAGCATGGATTGCTTTTCAGAATTCTTTTGAATGACGTTCACTGCTTGAATTATGGATAATGAGGGCAGAGAAAACTAAAATTTCACGACTTTAATATCCAGTTTTTAATGCTTTTATTGGAAGTCTCCATTGGGATATAACACAATATAATGGGAAGATGATAGACTTTGGTATCAGACTTAGTTGTGGAGCCAACTCCATTTTTTTCAAACAAAAATTTTTACTCTTGTCAATGGCATTACTTGAAGTCCTATCTGTAAAATGGAAATTGTAATATTTACTGAAGTTCTTTCCATACTACGTAAGGAATAATGCTTTTAAAAGATGAGTTGGCATAGAATATGCCTACTTATAAAGACTCAGGATTCCACTTTCACTGAATCAAAATTATCATCAATATTATCAATGTTACCAATATCATGACTGTATGCACCATTAAGAAAGGCAAATTGGTCTATGACATGCCATTGATTATTATAAAACATTGTGATTTCAAAGTTGTTAAACTATGAAAAAATATTTCCTCCTCTTCATTTACCTCTCCATTCTCCTCCTCCTGCTCCTTTTCCTCATCTTCCTCCTCTTTTTCTTACTTCTTCCTCCTTTCCTCCTCCTCCTCATCTACCTCCTCCTCCTCCTCTTCTCCTTCTCCTTCTCCTCTTTCTCCTCCACCACCTCCACTCAGGGCCTCACACTGTAATAATGTGCTCTGCAATTTGTGCCATGCACAGTCTAGAAGTGTGTATCATAATCAACAAAATAAATACATTTATTTGTCACAGATGATATAAGTGATAATGTTTGGCATTGGTGATAAATCTGCGAGAAAGACAGGCATTGCTCTTATGGTGCTGAGATATAATAATTAATACATTTCAGAATTTCAAAAGAACATAGAGTAACCTTGGAGGGTGAATTCAAAGCTTCCTAGGACCAAGAAGTAAAGCAGTGGAGAAATACTAGACCTTAATCCTCTTATATGTTGTTAGATCCTATAGCAGTTATGTTTTCATGCTCTGCATACAATCCAAAACAAATTGTCTGCTTACAATTAAAATCCTGCTGAGTTTCCAAGAGTCCAGCCCCCAGGGAGCTATTTGAACACCATGTCTTATCCACAATGACGCAATTCTACTTTTAAGGGACAATTAAGGGGTTTCCTTGTAACTCAGGCCAAACTTTCTCCAAAATATCTGAAGGAAATGCCCAGAAAAGAAAACATTTGAGGCTTGTTTTCATACTGTCAAGAAGAACAATTTCCAAAAAGGATTTAAAAAAATTAAGGTTTGTAAGGCCTGTATTTCATAGCCTTTTGTAACCTTTTAGTAGAACAGAACAAAGTCTCTTAGGAAACCTCATATAACAGTAACCAAATGTCCTTGTTAAGCAGCCATTTATTGGTCTATTAAATCTGATCTGAACTGTGATATTTTATGTTAAATATTTTCTCCAACATAAATAGCTCAGTGTGGACTTATTAAGGTTTCTAGTCTACCAAAAAGAGCTTCAGTATCATCCCAGGAAAGGCAAATATATCTGTGTCTAAGAGGAGATATCTAAAAAAGAACACTCTTGGCCTCATTTAGACTTAAACATGATTTTAAAGATGGTTCTGCCCAATTGCCTCTTTACAGCCAAATAGGAAGCAACAATGAACAACTTCCAAGCGAGTTGCTGTCTCAGACCATAAAGATGCAGAGATTAGTGTTTTATCCACCCTTGAGGCACTTGCAGTCCAGTAGGGAAGAAAAATTAGGATACCATGAGGGTGAGGAACCATTCCCCACAGTTGGGGCAGGAGATGGAAGGAAAGCAAGCTGGATTTCTTAATTACATTGTCAACATGCCTGTAGGAACTAGAATTTATTAAAATGGATTAAATACAGAAATTGTAAAGAAGTACTTATATAATGTGAACCAAGCTATTTTGGGAGCACCCTGAGAATGTAACAATGAAAAGCCTTATCTCCCCTACATCAAAGGGACAAGAAGAAGAAATAGTGTATTCTTGAATGTATTGAAGAAATAATCCAGTGAGAACTAGAGTCCTGGAAAAATAGTCTTCCCAAGGTCTTGCAATCTGAGAGGGTCACAGTGCTGCCAGGAAAAGCCACCAGATCAAGAAAGCTTGAGGGAAGAAAAAAAAAAAAGAAGAGCCAATTTCTGTAAGTATAGAGCAGGGTGGGGAAGGGAAGACACAGATCTAGGGGATAGGGTAGATGAACTTCATTAGCATTTAAAATATTCCAAGATGCCTAAGTACACACACACACACACACACACACACAGAGAGAGAGAGAGAGAGAGAGAGAGAGAGAGAGAGAGAGAGAGAGAGATTATGAATACATTTAACAGATGCTATACAAGTACCACGATGAAGATAAAAATGGCTAGAAACTCTGTACTTGGCTCTGGAAATGAAAGGGTCAAAAATAACATTTTCACTCTTTGGGACCTTCTACTCCATAGAAGAAAAAGTGAGGAAAGCACATAATCTATAAAGCACAGTGAGTGTTAGGTAAAGAGGAGGTGAGAGGGTTCTGGGAATATATATTGGGTGAGGAAGTAGCTCATCAAACTTGGGGTGGAACAGGAAGCATTGAACGAGGAGGCCAGAGAGGCAGCAGTTTGGACAGTGTGTGGCTGCAGGACTCCAGACTTTATTCCTAAAGTGAGTGAGGAGTCAACTAAAAGCCCCAGTGAGGTTTTCCCCAGATTTTAAAAGTCACCCAGGATTTTGTTTTCAGGTCCTGATTTAAGAGGAGCTGGTCAAGTTTGTGCTCAAGGTAAGTTGGGAGGATATTAGGATTCTGCCAACCAACAACTATTGAGGAGAGTGCTCAAGGCAGAGGTTGAAAAGCCAGAACAACAGCTGAGAGACAAGAAGAAGCAGAACAAGATCTAGGAACACTTAGTTGTTAAAAAATTTCTATAGTGGCTATAACCGGCAAAGTTGGGAGAGGACCCACAGCTACTTCCTGGATATGCCCACATAGGCAACTTGGCACCGGTAGTGCCAGCAGGGCAGTGTCTCGTGGTACTTTCTTGCACATCTGTTCCTTGAGTTCTTCTGCCAACCCTTGGAGCAACAAATAATTTCTATTGGCTGTTCCATGGACAGTGACAAGGGTGAGGGAGGAGGGGATAAGGCAGGGGAGAGTGGACTCTGCTTTCATAATTCTCAGGGCATGCCATATGAATTCCTGGGATAAAAACCCTTTTTCTGGCACTACAACATAGTGGAATTGCTGGTTAGTCATGTTTCAGTTTTAGTAAAGATTCTCTGTGACTCAGCTGGTGTTAGTTCTAATTCTTTCGCCTGGAAGCTCATCTTCCACTGAGACCTTGGGCCTGGAGCAGTAGTGTGGGGACCCTAGTTTGATCCTGTTTGATCCTTGATATCATGTGGCTTCCCAAGCAGATCACTGGGTATAGCCGTACAAGTTTCCAAGTGCCACTGGGGTGACATGGATAATCCCTAGCACTGCAGGGTCCCTCCCACTTGCACTGCATACTTCCTTGGGCTTTTGCTTTCAACTATTGGCCCTGTTGTATGAGAATTTCCAGGAAGGACCTCTGGGCTAACTGAGAACTGCTTGAAAGACACCCATCACCACCACCACCACCACCTCACTTCCACCAGTAAAGGAAAAGAGGCCTCCCAGCTATTGTAGAATCTGTAGAGGCAGAATGCCAGAAAGGATCAAATAAAAAGATGGTCAGCAGCCAGACACCAGAGTTGGAGAGGAAAAACACAGGCAAATAGACAGGGAAGACTCAGAATGTCCCCAGTCAGTGGTGAGACTTTCAAGATGCCATCTATGAAATGAGTATTTTAAGTTTACATGAGTTTCAAACTACCACCTCCAGTCTTGGTTGGGGACAAAACAGTCTCACCTCTCTCACCACTTCTATCCAATATAGTACTGGAAGAGTAAAGATTCACTGCCATAGCAGTGGAGCAAGAAAAAGATATTAAGGGCATCCAGATAAGAAAGAAAGAAGTCAAGCTATAACTATATGTAGATGATAATATACTTAGAAAATCTTCAAGACTCTATAAAAAAAAAGCTCCTAGAAACAATAGGTTTGTATAATAAAGTGACAGGTTACAAAATCAATACCCAAAAGTTCAAGGCTTTCCTATATCACTGTCCTCCCGTTGTTCATCGATTTGCTCGAGTGAGCCCAGTAACGTCTCCATTGGAGACTTTGTTGTTACTGTGTTTGACATATCGAATACATCACGGGTAGCTTGCCAGGCTCTGCCATGTGGGCAAGATACGCTCAGTAGCTTGCCGGGCTCTCCGAGAGGGGCGGAGGAATCGAACTCGGGTTGGCCATGTTGGCTGCCTGCAAGGCAAACGCCCTACCGCTGTGCTATCGCTCCAGCCCTACAAATAATAAAATAGAGGAAAGATATTGAAAAAAAATAGTGTTCAAAATTGTGCCCCAGCATTGCTTTTGGATGAGATTAACATTTGAAAGGGCGAACTACATTTAGAATTTCTCTTAAATTTTTCTTAATTTTCCCATCTTCACTCATACTAAACTATATACTTGTAGGATTTATCTATCTAATGTTAATCTTAAAGTGCGATAGCACAGATTATTCATACTACTAATTTCAAAATTTATATATGTCTGAAAGAGAGAGATGTACAGTTTTTGTAAAACATTTTTTTGATCAGCTTAGCATTGATTTACAATGTTATGGAATTTCTGGGGTTTAGGCTTATTTATATGTATGCAGGTCTTTCACCTTTGCAATAAATAAAAAATATCTCTATCACATGTGATATGTAAAGAAACATAGTAGGGAACAATAAATGGTCAAAGCCATTGGAATCTATAGAACTGAGTGCACAAGGAGAGGATGGCTGGGAGGGGTCCTTGGGACACTGGTGGAAGAAAGTGGACTCTCTGGTGATGGGTGTGGTATTGGAATGATGCATGCATGAAAAGTATAATGAATAGCATTGTAAAAATGGAAAAATAAATACAGAATAAATGGCAGACTGCTTTTTCCAGGTGGAAAACCCCATTCAGACGCTCTCAGGCCTGCATAGTCCCACAGCTGGACTCTCTTCTGAACAAAGAGTTTCTCCTGCTAATAGTGTCTGTCTTGGCCCATGGTTTCCTGCTATCTCTGAGCTGAGGCATTCTCTCTTTTTTTAATCTGCCTTTGGACCAGAACAGAAACATTTGCTTTTCCCAGAGCATCCAACCTATTGGCCTTCAGACTGAAGCCTGTATCATCAGCATTCCTGGGGCTCCAACACACTAACTGCTGGTGTTGGATCGTCAGCATCCTTAATTGCTGATCCCTTATAATTAATATATGAGGAACATAACTATATAATATTACATTATTCTATTAATTACTTCTCTGCAGAACCCTGGCACAAATACATAGCATATATAAGCAATACATTGAGTGATTAGCAAGTAGTAGAAAAGGTAAAGTTCATTAAATCCTGTAAGGTTGGTACTATTAAGATCTCCATTTCATTGGAAAAAAATGGAAAGCTGTGGTCATGTCAGCCCGCACTTGTACATCTAATAATTTTCAGCTTAAAATTTCAATGGAGGCAGTGTGACTTCATAGTTGGCAGACTTAATACAATAATACACATCCTCTTTAATTTATGTACACATATCTGTGGGTTAAGATCTATGTACAAAGATGTTTATTACCATATTATTTATACTAGGTAATATTTTAATAGGTTTTGAATGTATAATTTACTTATAGGCATGTGCAGAAATCTTCAGTGCTTGCCTCAATACATTTTTGCAACAGTTTCTATGTATCTATCCATGCATATCATCTTTCTTTGTAGCTGTTTTTCAGTTCAACTAAAGAAATATTTATAGTACCTCCTACAATCTTCTTCCTTGTCAATAACGAATACCAGGAGCTAATCACTATACAACTTCTGCTGGCATAGATTATTGTTATTTTTCAAGAGTGTCATATAACTGCTGTATTTTTCAAATAAGGTTTTCATGAGTTATTTGCTATTAAGCTTAATGTTTGTAGATTTCATCCATCCTTGTATATATATCAGTAGCTGATTAATTCTATATTGTTTCCTATTTTGCTTTGTAATCTTTCACAATTTGTTAGCTCATCTTTCTGACAATAGATACTAATTTTATTTCCAGCTCAATGCTATTGTGTCTTTAATGAATATGGACTTTTATTAAAAGTTCTCTAATAAAACTACTGGATCTGCTGTATCACAGATGAATTGATACTGAAAAAAACGTATTCTCAAAGTGCTTGAACTAGTTTATGATGACATCACAAGAGCTTATAGTAAATCCATAATTGGAGTTTGATTGTTTAGTGTTATTAATTTTACTCGAGCGGGCCCAGTAACGTCTCCATTGGAGACTTTGTTGTTACTGTGTCTGGCATATCGAATACTCTCGGTAGCTTGCCGGGCTCTCCGAGAGGGGCGGAGGAATCGAACTCGGGTCGGCCATGTTGTCTGCGTGCAAGGCAAACGCCCTACCCGCTGTGGGTTTATAGTGGCATTTCACTGTAGTGGCATTTATCTTTTCCCCTAAAGTTAATTAAGTCAAACGCCTTTTCCAAGCCTTTTCATTGCAATAGCATCTTTTGTGCAATAGTAATTTAAGTCTTTTTGCCTTTGAAAACTCAGGTTGTGGTTTTTTAAAAATTGAATCATTTTTCTTGTGAGATAGAGCATTACAAAATTGTTCATGATTGTGTTTCAGTCATACAATTTGCCAACACCCATCCCTCCACCAGTGTAATTTTCCAGCACCAGTGTCCCCAGTTTCCCTCCCACCCCTTTAAGCACCCTCTCCCATGCCTGCCTCTATGGCAGGAACCTCTCATCTCTCTCTCTCTCTCTCTCTCTCTCTCTCTCTCTCTCTCTCTCTCTCTCCCTCATATTTTAGGCTTTATGATTTGTTATACAGATGCTGAAAGGTTATCATCTATATCCCTTTCCCTGCTTCAACACTCAGTTCTTGACCTGAGTGGTCACTTCCAATAGTATTGCAATAATTGATTCTCCTCTATCTTCATCTCCCATACCATTGACCTTCAGGTTGTGTTTTTTACTGCTATTTGATATATTATTATTATTATTATTATTATTATTTTCTTTTTGGGTCACACCCAGTGATGCACAGGGGTTACTCCTGGCTCTTGCAGTGCTCAGGGGACCATATGGGATGCTAGGAATCAAACCTGGGTCAGCTGCGTGCAAGGCAAATGCCCTACCCTCTGTGCTATTGTTCCAGCCCCTATTTGACATATTATTAATTGGATATGGTTATAAATAATCTGTGGCTTCTCCAACCACTTTGAGATGAGAAGTAACCTTTATTTCCTTGTTCCACAAATGAGATTGACTTGATTTGGTGGCTTTTTTGGTGATTAGTCAGAGAGAGAAAATCCCATATCCTAAGGAGTCTTCTAATAATGCTTCCTTTTCTCCAGTCTTGGCTGGGGCTCCTGTGGCAGCAGGCATAGCCGTGGTGGCGCCAACCACAAGGACAAATGCCACAAATGCAGATGGATCAGCCAAGAAGGCCTTGACATTTTCAGTACGTGGGAAGGTGTATTTAAGTCTCCAAAGACCAACCCAAGACTTGTTGATACCCATGGATTACAGAATACGGTACTGAATGTAACAGTTGGTAAACTAATAGGCAGGCATATGTTGGCCACATTGTGGCCTGTCTCCTGGAAGGGAGTATGCAAAGTTTGCTCTGTGCTGTCAAGCATTCCAGGATTGTACATACTGTCATTGCCAACCACCTGCTGGATGTTACAATGGGTGAGTGAGGCACCAGGCAGAGGCTGGAGATAGGAGAAAGAGAGAAGATAGGTCAAAACTTAACCTCTCTCTTTGGACTCTGATAGCATTTCTAGCATGCCTGCAAATTCTCGGTGCCTTCATTTCCTCCTTAAGAGGACCTTTCCAGCTTCTTATTTCTGGTATCACAACTTTTCTCTTTTTCCTGCTGTTTTTCAGGGGGACAATGGGTTCCTAGTAACTTCCTGTGTTCTTTCTCCATCCTCTGTTTTCACAATTAACTTTCCTAAGGCATCTGAAACACATTTCTCATATTAAATTTCCTCTATTGAATTACTTGGTCTGGGTTCTATTTTTTTCTAACTGAACCTTGAATGACCTGGTAATTCTGATTTTCTCAATGATATTCTCTACATTTTTGAGAAATTTGTTTAACTATATATGAATGACTATCACAATCATTTTCTTCCATTTACTCTAGATGCTAGAGAGATAATCAAGCATTTGGACTACTTAATAAAAACTCATTGAATGGGCCAGATACAGTTCTTATCATAGGTGAATTTTCCACAAATAATTGTGTGCTAAATGCTACAGATTGCAAATCTATAAAAAATGCTGGAATGAGTTACTAGTAAAAGTCTTTCCCTACCTGAGATTTTTTTCGTCTCTCATTTCTAAAACACTGAGGGTTCACAAAGAAATGGAATAAAGAATAACTGTAATTTTTTAGCAGTAAGGTTAGATAAAATATTTTTGGACCTTCACTCTGTAGAAAAGGAAGACTTGAAATGCGGACTCTTGAATAGGAATGTAGAAACAAGAAAATGAGAGAAAGCAAGAGAAAAAATGTGGTGGTTTCTCTTACTGGTTGAGTTCTTCTCTTTGGAGAGGTGTTGGAGACAACAGCCTCATCCCCCACTACATTTTACTGCCTTCCTGCCAGCACAAACCCAGAGGCACAGAAAAGGCACAGAAAGGTGTAGCTCGTTTTCAGAAGCTAGAGAAAAAGAAACTGAATTCTGCAGGTCGATGGATATGGAAAGACTCTGGGAAGAAATCTGTGGCCAGGCTGATGTCTCATCAGGAGGGGTCATCTAGACTTAGGTCCTCATCATACACACTGGCTTATGATGACCATAGGACACATTTTCTGAGCATGTAATATTTTCTGTGAACTTGATAGTTTTCATAACTACAGAGGGCAATAATAATGTTCTCCTGACAAAGTTGGTCTCTGAATTACACTCAGGGCTAATTGTGGTTTGAATTCCTCACCTCCTGGTAGAGCAAGTCCATATTCCTTGATGAGACCCAATGTCTTAGTTCCACTTTCTTTTCTTATCACTTGCTTGTGTCTCCTGTGATTTGCATTATAATATGCATGTTTCTTTCAGTGTGTGGTCACTGCCATTACATTTTTAACACAAGTTATTCTCTCTTGATGCAAAGAGAGTCCCTTTGTATAAGTCTGAATCATAAAGAACAGATCTCATGATCTGTTTATCAAACTTGAAAACCCTAACTTCCATGGCCAGAACTTCCCTAGCTCCATAGGCATAATTAAGTGCTCCTACTTTGCTGATCTATTTTGTCTATGTAAACATACAATCTAGAAAGTACATTTTAGATATCATTTCCCCAAAGGACTAAATAGTTCCTATAAAATAACACTTTGCAATCTCAGTGAATAAACCATGCCTTATTCTATAGAAAATGACATACATAATTTTAAGAGTTTGGAGAAGAAATATTTCTGGAAGATGCAGAAAACTTAAAATAACATTAAATTGATGCCATCTCTTATCTCAACAAGTGACCCCAGGACTTGGACCCTGAATTTTTCATCTTAAAGAAAGAATAGGGGAAGTGATAGTCTCCATGATCCTTCCAGGTTCAAACTAGAGTTCCTAACTATTATTTCCTTGCAAAACACAACAGAGACTCTTCTTTTGGAACTGGACATGTACTTTTAAGAACACCCCCAAAGCAAGTTCAAATCAGAGATAATCTGGGTTATATCAGATATAATCTGGATTCAAGTCCTGTCTCCTATGCTTCCTCCAAATCATGTGATTTTTCTCAGACAAGTAATTTCCCCATTTGTCATTTTGATGAGGATAGAGCCTTGGCAAAGTCATTGTCAGGATTAAATTGGTAATACACTTTAAAATTCAGATCTAGGGGCAAGGGTATGGGAATGTTGGGCATTTTCATGTGGTGAGGTGAGGTAACTATATATTCTAGGAACATAAATGTTAACATCATTATAAACACTTTGCCTTAACTATAATAAATTAAGAGCAAATAAATAAATATACCCTCATATCTATCAAAACCAGAATATGGTTCTTTTGATTATTATCTGTCTCACTTGCTTGGGGCCTCAAGAGAGCTACCTGGAAAATCAGAGGATCTTTTTGACATAATTTTCTAAAAGGGATCATTAGTGCTTACTGGCTGGCCAGGATTCTGCACTCTCCATTTAGCAATCCAAGGATTTCCATGTTCACCCTGCCAAGGGCTTGCTGGCTCAGCTGTAGCCCTTAGCCATTGCAGGCCTGAAGCCACACATGAATTAAACTGTCTCCAGCTTCTACATTTCAATGGAAATTATTCAGTGGTGAACAGTCTCATAAACTGTGGTCAAATGTACCATAAAACAGAAACAATGTCCCATGTAAGATGTACAGTGATTTCTCTGTGACACTGGGAAGGAGTTTTGAGGGCTTGTAGAACAGAGAAGCTGGTACGTATCTGATCAAAAAAGCAACATTTTCTTTTGGACTCCTCCTTCAGTGGGAATAAGCTAAGAGGACAACTCTGTCTATCTTTGTATCTGTAGATGTATATATGTTAGTTCATGATCAGTATGATTCAGGTTTCAAAAAACACGAATCATTTTATATTTTATGATTATAAGGGCAAAGAAGTAGATAGCTTCTTGCTCATCTGCATCTCAGATTTTTCCCCAAACTCATCTTTTGACCTATAGCTGAACCCTCTGGAAATCAATGGGAAAAGCAGCAGTCCAATTGCATACTTGGACTCATTACTACTGTTTCTGTCCCTGTTAAGAAAACTGAGAAGCATTGAAGACTTATGGAGCACCTCTCTGGAATTCCTGCTGAGACTGTTGAATTGTAGAGTGATCAGGACTATATTGGATGACCCCAGGGAGAAGCTGCATTCTGAGGAAAATGAGGGGTTGACTTTTCCCCTCTCATTTTACACTCAGAGAAGTGGGTGAGAACCAGGGGAAATGGAGAGGTGCGAGAGTGCTCTCATAGCCTGTCAAGATAGGAATCTGCACCGTGAAGCATTTTTAGCATAATAGCATTGGATTTCAGGGGTTCCTTGGCAAATGCTGACTTCCATTAGTGATTGTGTTTTCATACACACAAATTCTGAATAGTATGGTATGAAGGAGGACTCTGATGGCAGATCAAGAGTCTCAGATCAGAAAATGTGGAGCCAAATCCTGCTTTTGCCAAATTAACAAGGCAGAGAGAGCTTTCTAGGGGAAGTGTATATGTTTTCAGACACTTGTGTGTGCATGTGTGTGTAGAAATGTAAAGTCAAGATCGTTGAAACATCTCTAAGAAAACATGCTCTTAAACTTTCAGTCAGATTGTCTTTCAGTATTAGGTAAATTGCAAGTTTAAGCTGTTTATATCTATTTTGGCAAAGGATCTTAACTTTTGTTTTGTATTCATTATTTTACGAATCCTCTATTTACTATTAGATTGCTTTAGTTTAATACCCACATTATTCTACCAGATTTAACTTATATTTGCAATTGTGTATATTTTGCTAGCTATTTTTTTGTTTGTTTGAGTGGGGGCCTCCTTGGCTGTGTTCAGGAACGATTTCTGTCTCTGGTCTGGGAGTCCCTCCTTGTGGTGTTTGCAAAACATGTGGTGCTAGGGATTGAGCCCAAGTGTCTCTGAAACATGCAAAGCATGAAAAAGCAGCCCTTTGAGCTATCTCCCCAGCCAATTCCTATTATGTCTTGTTTTATCCACTTAGTTTGGGTCATCACGTCTTTGGATTTGTTTCTTTCATGAAAACAAATAAAATTTGTTTTGTGGCAGTATGTATTTAAAAATTTATTGTGGAACGTTCAGAGATAATTCAGTCATTAAGGTGCTGACCTTGCACATGGCTGATCCACATTTGTTCCCAGTGCAGGTCTGGCCCAAACCTTCCCTACATATATCCAAAGTAAGGATAAACTTAAATATAAATTTAGATATATATATCCAATCACTGTATCACTGTCATCCTGTTGTTCATCGATTTCCTCGAGTAGGCACCAGTAACGTCTCCTTCGTCCTAGCCCTGAGATTTTAGCAAGTGCCACATTCGAAGCTCTTTTAGGGTCAGGAGAATGAGACCCATCATTGTTACTGGTTTTTGGAATATTGAATACTCCATGGGGAGTTTGCCAGACTCTGCCGTGTGAGCAGGATACTTTCGGTAGCCTGTCAGGTTCTCCAGAGTAAGAACTAGATAATAAGATGTCTATTCTTATCATTTTGCGGTCCCGCGCTTCCGGGAGCTGGGTTTAATAGTCTCTGGGTCTTGGCCGTTGATGGGATTACACAGTACCAGGGACAGTTGGTGGTTGTAACGCCTACATACTGGAAGATGGGGGATCTTGGTGGAGGAGGTCTAGTCCCAATATGAGCAGACTTGGAGATCTAGGCCCCAGGTCCAGCACACCTGGTTTCCTCGGCCGGTTCATTCATGTGTGAGGCTTGTCCAAACGTGTGGAGAGTGGTCTTAACCATGGCTGTGGCTGGAACCGGAGGTCTTCAGCTGCCGGGGCTCTGCTCGGGGTGGGGAGGGAAACTCAACCCACCCTCCTCCAAGGAGCCCAAAGTAAGAATAAACTTAAATATAAATTAATTAAGTGTATATATATATATATATATAATCTACCATTTTATTTTCTATTTTCTTTTCTCTTTACTGTTAAAACTACTAATATTGGTGGGCCTTAAAACTAGTATTATGCATTTATGCTCAAATGCCTAAAAATTTTGGTGGATCTGCATATATTTCTATTTTTATTTATTATGAATCAACTTGTTCTCCTATGCTCTCAGAATCTTTATGCTGAAATTCCAACACATGATATGTCAGAATATGAGTGTATTTTGATAAAGGGATTGTAATGTGATTATGAAGTTAGAATGTTGTGGATAGAGACCCCAGGAGAAATCAAACCTCTCACACCTTGGTCTTGAACTTGCAGCTTCCAGAACCAAAAGAAAATGAACTTCTTTTGCTTAACACACCAAGGCTGCAGTATTTTCTAATGGTAATTCTAGCCAGTGGATATACATGTGAATGATAGTAAAATGGGACATAGAAATCTAAGTCAAATCTTTTTCTCATCAACATTTTGAATGGAGCTATTGAGTTTTGATAGATTGCTACTGCTATAAACTTCACTGTTGTTCTATAAGAGGTAATTCATCCCTTTTATATAGTAGGCTTGGAGAGTTTCTTGGTGTTCTTACTGTTTATGTAAGTGCCTTTTCATTTTCATTTATGCTTTGGCCTGCCCAGTGCTTTCAATCTGAATGCAAGGGTCCATCTTTCATGATGAAAATGTAGCAAGCATTATCTATTCAAGTACTGCTTTTCCACTCTTGTCTAGAAGTGAGCCAAGAAGAGATAGCTTGGCCCACATCCTAACTGCACAACTATTCTGCTTTCTCCTGGAGATTAGCACAAACCAGAGTCCCAGAAATATGGAGGACAACATTTTTAGATTCCTTCCTGATTTGGGAAATCCAGTACCAGATTCTCTGTGTTAGTTTCTGAGGTTCACTCTGGTCTGGCCACACTTTGTTCTCATCACCCAGAGATACCTGGCAAGCTACCCGTGGCGTATTCGATATGCCAAAAACAATAACAACAAGTCTCACAATGGAGATGTTACTGGTGCCTGCTCGAGCAAATCGATGAACAATGGGAGGACAGTGCTACAGTGCTACAGTGCCCAGAGTTTCTTCTGTCTTTGTTGGTGATGGAAAGAGGCTGGAGATTTAGAGCCTTTAGACCCTGTTTATTGCTGTTTATTGTTTTACCATTCTATTTTGGGTCACAGATGATGTCTTTTTAATTTACTAATAGAAGTTTAAAAAATTAATTTTGTACTACAGGAGAACTTCAGTGATAATACAGAAAGTTCTCATAACTCTTTTACCAAATTCTTTCATTACTGTTACCTTATATGCAGTTAGGTTTGAAAGATGTTTCTTTATTTTGGTTTATATCTGACTTATGGGCATTTAATACTTAAAGACAGGAGAAACATGACTTTATGAAGCCATTTTGACTAGAATCCCGGGCCATAAATATCCTCATTTACTACTTAATCACCAACTATTTACATAACCAATATTTAATAAGCACTTATCACGGTTAAAATCTCACCCTGCACGTGAGGATTTTAGCAGTGAAAGCTTCTAAAATTTACAAAAGTTATCGTACTGGTGCAGTCGAATATTAATACTGAAGGAAGAAGATTTAAAAAAATTTTAAAGGTAGAATGTGTAACATTGATAAAATAGGTACGAAAGAGAAAAGTAAAGCCTCAGACAAGATGCATTGGTAGGAGGAGATGGATGTTTGTACTATTAAGCAGAGGTTGTTATGCAGGCTTCACCAAGAATGATGAAGAGAAGACCCACAGGGGTATGGTTGTGAATCATACAGGGCATAGAGTTCTCAAAGGAAGCAGGCATGAGAGCCACAAGGAAACAAATTCAGAGGCACTGAATATCTTGTCACTCCATATAATTAGAGGAAGAGCAGCAATTTGGATTCAGGTCTCCTTGACCCCAGAGTCTGTGCTCTTATCAGGTTGATGGTGTCCAATTTTAAACAGATGCACACACACACACCCTGTTCAAGGGTGCATTCTGGTCCCTTTAGTCACATAACTTAGTATTAAGCCATGGTGTGCTCATAAACCTTTCAAGAAAACCCTAGAAATCTATTTACAGAGTGCTTGAGGGTTTTCAACAAGTTGTTTTCGTTGAGCAAGCTAAGCTTCATAAAATATAACCTTGACCTTTGCAGCCAGTGGTCTGGAAGTTGGAGCCACCATGGCCCGCCTGGAAGGGAGCCTGTGCCTCTGCATGGGGTTGCTCACTTGTCAGCTCCCTTACCAGCAGGCAAGAGAATCATTTTTCTTCACAGTATTTATTCTTCTTTTGCTACCTATGGGTGATCACATCATCCGTGTCCATCAAATCGTATCATAGAAAATGAGCCCTTACAAGTAAAGCCTATTGATTTCTTACAAAGCAGAAGGACAGTTTATAAGGCAAAAATGTTGGGTTTACAAGAGATCCTAATGGCCATCATACCTAATTTGTTATCAGAAAAGAGTGCAATAAAAACAACCTCTGCCCAAGTGGAGAGCTTATGGAGACAGTATAGTATATTATATTCATTAAGTATATTCATTAAGACTCTCAGTATATATTCTGTATATTCAGTATATATTCAGTATATTCATTAAGACTCTCTGTGTAGTTAAGTATCAATTTCTGAGTCTGGACGATGACAAAGATTCTGCCTATTCAATATATACTCTTCTCAGAAGTCAACATTCTTTGGTCCAGAAGGTCACATGCAGATTCTTCCTCAGGGAATCAGTGGGCTTTCCAGGATCAGCTCCTATCATTGACCAATATGCTTCCATTCCTACCCTTTGTTCCTTGTTTATTTCTTTTTGCACTCATCATTTCCTATGCTCAGGTTATGACTGGTCACTCTAATTCATATATTCTTCATCTTCCCCATAAATTTTATTCTAGCAAGTACCTTGCCTGAAGAGATCCCCTTCATCCCTCCACATCAGGCTTTTGTCCCTCATTCGAGACTTTGTCAAGGAATCTTTATTATACAAATCTCCCTAAATCTTCTAACTAAAATTAATTTCTCCCTTTTCCATGTTTCCATTGTTTGAAGGAAAAAGAACAAAGAGGAAGTGGAACAGGAGGAGGAGGAAAAGAAAGATGACAAGAATAAGGAGAAATAATAAAGAAATATTGTTATGGATTAGGTGATATATTTGAATATGGATTGATCTTATTAGGTCTAGAGGGCTGGCTTGCTTTCTATCCTCAGAGGTCCATCACTTGCTGCACAAAAACACAGTCTATACATTTTTGTTGACCAAAAGAACAAATGAGGGGCTGGAGTGATAGCACAGAAGGTAGGGTATTTGCCTTGTATGTGGCTGACCCGGGTTCGATTCCCAGCATCCCATATCCCATATGGTCCCCTGAGCAATGCTAAGGGTAATTCCTGAGTGCAGAGCCAGGAGTGACCCCAGTGCATTGCCGGGTGTGACTCAAAAAGGAAAAAAAAAGAACAAATGAGAAATAATGGAATTATCAGCCATCAGTTTATTAATTATCACTGTGAAATAAATTTTACCTAAATACTAAAAATCACTCAACTCTAAGTCAACTGAAAAGATTCCCTATATACTTATGTACTTACCTAAGATATTCCTTGTTATTTTTTTTCATATTTAAATTTCAGCTTTATACTAAAAATCACATTGGGTTGAATGCTTCAAAAGTCTGTAATCTTGTTGAGGTTGTACAGTCTACCAGAATTAGGAGTAATTAATATTCAGCTGAAGTTAGCAGTTCCCTTTATTTCCAAATTGCTAAATCCCATAAAGTAAATATTTTTATATCGCCATTGCTTGATTAAATTAATAAAAGGTAAATTGATACATCATTATTTCTAACCTTCAACCCCACTGCAAATTTCTACTATTGTCTGACCTGCAGACGTCATTTATTCTGGTCCAGAATCAGAACCAGCCTCACAGGTTGTACTTCAATGCCAGTGACTCTATCAATCTGAAATATTTCCTGAGTCATTCTATTGATTTGAAAGTTGCTATACAACCTTGATAGTTTTGAGAAAGGACCAATTGCTTTGCAAATATCAATATATTTGATATTTTCTTATAAATAATTTTTGCTTCTACATTTATTTAAAGCCTACCACTAAATTAATGTATCATATTTTGCATTTTTTCAAGACACAATGATATCCACTTGTCTAATTACCATTGATAACCCCTTGGTTAAGGAATCTGCAAAGTGAAGAAACTATAGAACTGTGTAATGATTCTGTTGCTCATCATTTTTGGTCACTAAGTTTAGTATCAAAGATTCTTGTCTGAAATAATTACTTGTCAAATGATAATTGTCTATTTCCTTAACTTCTCATACTTCTTGGTTTAAATTCTACTCTACAGATTTTTGCCTCCTTCCTTCCTTCCTTCCTTCCTTCCTTCCTTCCTTCCTTCCTTCCTTCCTTCCTTCCTTCCTCCCTCCCTCCCTCCCTTCCTCCCTTCTTCTCTTCCTTTTTTCCTTCCTCCCTCCCTCCCTCCCTCCTTCCCTCCATCGCTCCCTCCCTTCCTCCCTCCATTCTTTCCTTCCTTACCAACACTTTAAAATAATTTTCATTTTAGTCATTAATTGAAATTTATTGCTGTCACTGATTGTGGTTAATATCCTAGACTTGATCCTCTGGGGTCTATAAAGTTGTTTCTTGAATCTTATTTGATATATTTTTACATATTATTTACATTGATTTTTCTTCTGAGGATTGTATTGAGGCAGTGCTGATTCAGGTAAAGAAAGCAAAGACTTTCTGATGCACCCTAGCGAATGCAAGCAATTCTACCCTGCCAATAATGGTTATTTGACTGTGCCACATGCTTCTCCGTATAAACAGTCTGAAGACATTATCCAGATGAGGCTTGCATGTACATTTGACTCTTAAATGACTACCCTATGTCCTGTCATGCTGTTTTTTTCTTTGGTACCTTTCTTAGACATTTTATAGAAAACCCAACAACACAATTCCCCATGGCCTCTTGAGCTCTAAAGCTGGCTCTTTCTGCATTATTTCTGCACTGGATTCTATTTAGTTAACATTTGATTTTGCATTGCAAGACCCTAATATACATTAGGAGGTCACAACCCAGCCATTTATCTTTTAAAGTAACTGAGCTGGTTATTTTTTTAAAAGTTCCATCAGGTTAAAAGAGTTAGCGATTTTTCTCCTTTGCAGTGTCCCTTCAGCCTGGACCAGACGGATAATAGATCAGTAGAGGTTCAGATGCATTACAACATTAGTCATCAATTAGGTTTAAACCAGCACTGTAATATATCATTTATCTTGCCTGCCACAGCTCTTGTGAACATTTAATTTTTTTAAGGCCTCTCAGGGTTGTTTTCCCTCTTTCTGACTGGCCTCCTGCCTCTCTCCTTTGTCTCCGACACAACCATCTCCTTAAGGAACAATAAAAATTAGATTTGTTTGACCTGCTCTCAGGGTTCATTTCAGCAAGATGGATTTTAATAGCTCTGACTGGATAGGCAGACAGCTTTTATGTAATATTCCAGACATTTACGCACTGTCTTTTTTTTTCAGAGCTCTGACTAGGTGTGTGTAAGAGAGGCTGCGGCTATGTCTGGGTGCCACTAAAGAGCTGCTTACTATTCCTTCCACATGGACGGACTCACAGAAATATGTTCTACTTCGAGCTACAGTGGGCATCTCACTGAAAGCTCAAGCCATTGATTCGTCTTTCTTCCCCAAAACCCTTTACTGAACCCCCTTCATTAGGTACTATTGTGCTGTGTATGTTCAAAGGATGCTCTGGGTTCAATAAGACTTTCTAAATTAACTTGAGTTGTAACAGATTGGTCTGAATTCACTTTTAGGTATGCAACAGCACCTTTTCATCAATATTCTGAAATAGGACAAGTAATTTTCTCTTTTAAAAAAAGTAGATTGAGGGCAGGGAAGAAATAAGGACTGAGGTCACATAAGCAGGAATTTGAAGAGCAATTCATCTTGTTATTAAATAAGCTTATCTCTGACTGAGACTGACCGCCCACCTCCCCCACCCCCCAGATATGTTTTTAGGAGTCTCAGGATCTATCTTGTTGGAATCATGATAGTACCTATCTCATGGTCGAATTACCTGAATGGAAGACTTGAAGTACCTGAATCAAGATAAGGATTTTTATTATTTTTGATTTTGGGGCAACTGCAAGTGTTCAGGGACTATTCTTGTCTCTGTGCTCAGGGATCATTTCTGAGAAGGCTTGGGGGAACCATAAGAGTGCCAGAAACTGGGTTGGCCTAATGCAAGACAAGTGCCCTACCCGCTGTACTATCACTCCAGCCCTAGGATTATTTTTTTAAACCGTCTAAATTTTAACTTCTTTTTTTGAAATATTGGGATAATAATATTTATTCAATATGTATGCCCCAAATACTTACATCCATGTACGTGGTAAGGCACTTTTCTAGGAAGGGGAAGCAGCAATAAGTAAAGCAAATAATTCAGCCCTCATAGAGGTTAAGTTATTGTCAGGCAGACTGAGTATAGACAAACTAAATAAATACAATATGTACTATGTTAGACAATGTTCAACACTAAAGGGAAATAATAAAATGGTAGTTAAGAAGATTAAATATGATAACATAAAATGATACTAGAAAGTTTATGGCTCATAATCAATAGTTCATTAACAGCAGTTATTCATATCAATCATTTGTTTTTTCATTCATTCACACATTTCTTTAATATCTTTTAAAACCACATTTCATGCAATACACAGATGCTATTAATCTAGGGAATTTCTGGAACTTTTAGACATAACATTCATTCATTCATTCATTCTGACATCTACAAAACAATTCTCTAGACTAAGCACTTGGCCAAAAAGTAGAATCTAGACATGAATAAAATAGGTTCTTAACTCTCAATTTATATACAGTCTAATGGAATCTCAACTACGAAAGATGATAAAAGACATGAGAGAAGAAAGTTGACAGGGATCTAGGAAGAGATTGGATTTGGAAAGACAGAGTAGAAGGCTAAAGTAGGTTGAGTATTCCAACTTGCTCTGGCCAATCTTGTGGGAGAGCAAATTTGGTATTTCCTGCTGCTTAGAATTATATGGTAATGATTTTTTTTTTATGGATCATCCCCTCCAGCTTTCTCTGAAGACACTCTAGAAGCTCAACAACCCCTGGACACATGGTAAATTTCACTCCCACCCTTTCTCTGGAGAAGCTCTTAGTACTCTGTTGGAAGAAAGCTATAAACTGTGGACTGAATGCAAGTTTCTTGTGCTGGGAAAAAGTCAGTAGAGAAAATAAATAAAATTAGTTATGAGATTTTTACCATATTTTAATAGGTCATAACAATTCAGTTTTGATCTTGACCCTGCCAAGAATTTATTATTTGAATGCGGACTCAGAAAAACATTGGGACTGAATGAAATAAATTTCTGGCTCTAGAAATAATCCTAGAAAAATAATTTAATTTTTCTATACTCATTCACACAGCTCTTCATCTAACCATCCATTTAGTCATTATTTTACTTGTCTGGCCAGGTTTCGGATCATCTTCCTTCTGCTAGGCACGGTGCTATGGGCTGCATATATGATGGTTTCACGCTCTAAAAGGTAACCTTAGAAGATGGTTTGAAAGATGTCGTTACTGTAATTCAATTTTTAAAAATATAAATGTACTTATTAAATAAACAAAAGGTAACCTTAGAGACTGCATTTTTCAGAGATGGTTTAAATTCTCTTTTCCTCTACTAAAATATGTAATTTAAAAAATGTCAGACAATCCTCGGTCAATGTTGAGGATTCTAACTTGCTTTGTGAAGTATTTTGGAGAAACAAACTTGAAATTTCCTGATGTAACAATCTGGAACATACTCCTCTGTGAATGACAGGACAAGAATTAGTCCCCTTTTGCCCATTTTCTGGGAAAGGGAGTCAAGACACTGGAAAATACAGAGGAGTAGCAGCAGATCATTTCATGCAAGGTGTTGCTTGAGTGCAGTAATAGGGATGAACAGGCAAGGAACCAAGTACTGTACTGTACTTTATTTTTTTAAATAATTTTTGTTTCATTTTTTGAGCCACACCTGGGGTACTCAGGCCCTGAGCTTATGCCTAGGTCTTTACTGAGGCATTATTTCTGAAGATGCAAAAGCCCTGCCTGCAGTATGATATATCTGGCCCCTCAAGTACTTTACTTTAAAATAGAAAGTCCTGCATCCCAGAAAAAAAACTTTAATTTGAAAAACCAGAGTAGATGGTCTCCTAGAGGCCTATGATGTAGTTTCTCTATTTAGAAAGCCAGTGACACGAGAGGAAGTTTATTACAATGCATTGATTGGGATGAAAATTACATGAAAAGACAAAAATCTTCTGTCCAAGAGATCAGAAATATATTTGTCTCTTCTAGATGAAATTTAGAATAGACTGGATAAATGTGCATTGTCTAATTTATTTATTTATTTTTGTGTTTGGGCCACACCTGGAAATGCTCAGGGCTTACTCCTGGCTCTGCACTCAAAATCACTCCTTGTTAGGATTCTAAGGACCATATGCTACAAATCAAACCTGGGTTGGGCACATGGAAAGCAAACCCCTTGCATTACATACATTTCTCCAACCCAAGAGACATGTGTATTGATCTTATGTTGATGCAAAGTCTAACTTAGCATCTCTTCTTAGAGTAGAAAACTGTGCCTCTAGTTACTTCTTTCTTATAAACAGCATCATTCTGGGGGTCCAGAAATGTGAGTCAGAGATTCAGAATCTTACAAGTATTGGCACAGTCTCATTTCACTGAGTATAATCCTAGTGCTGTTATTGTGATTTCCAGACTTACAGCAAATGTGTGTTCTTCATCAAGCAGGCAGCCAAATTGTGTGAGCACCTAGTATGCAGACATTATAGCCTAGTGTGCTACCCCAGGACCTTGCAACAGCAACAAAGGAGAGAGAAGGGGGAAGAACTGCATTCTACAAGTCATTTGCTGAGTGAAAGGAAAGGTAGTCAGGAATCAGCAAAGACCTTTCATTCAATTTGAAATATTTGACTAGTTCATTTCTCTCCTGGTATCTCCACATCTCCACCAGAGATGAGATAAAAGCTTGCCAGCCTTCTGGATAGATCTAAATGGCGCCTTTATTTCTGGCATATGACTTACAATCTAGGGAAATATGGATGATATTCACACCATTCTGGAATTTCTATTTTTATCAACAAATAATTCTGGTCTTCATCAAATGATTCATTACCTTGGGCAGATTATTACCTTTTTTTGAATTTTCATTTCTCATCTGGAAACTGTAAGATTGCAACCTTAAAACAAAATTGCTGGAAGGATTAGAGAAAATATTAATTAATGCCCGGGCACAGTGCCATTTCCTGGGTAAAATAAATAAAATTCTTAGAGATCTTGAGTTTAACCCCGAGGATATTTAAGCTGTGACTATAAGAAACAGTTATTTTTTTTTCCCTTATTTTATTTTATTTTTTTTAAAGTTGTAGATTTACAATTTTTGTGCTTTGGTTTCAATTATACAATGATCAGATACCCATCCCTCCACCAGTGCCCATTTTCCACCACCATGGATAATATCCCTCCCACCCCCATCCCCCTATCCCCCCTGTCTCTGTGGCAGGGCAATCCCCTGTGTTCTCTCTCTCCTTTTGGGTGTTGTGGTCTGCAAAAGAGGCATTGAGTGGCAAACATGTTCAGTCCATAGTCTACTTTCGACATGCATCTCCCCTCCTGGGAGGATCCTCCAAACATCCTTTATTTGGTGCTCCCTTCTCTATCTGAACAGCCCTTTCCTCTAGGATACCCGGCTGGCCTCTAAGTTATGGAGTAATCCTCCTGGTGCTGATCTCAGCTATTCTTGGGTATTAATCTCATACTTTGTTACTTTATATCCCCCAGATGAATGCAATCTTTCTATGTCTATCCCTCTCTTTCTGACTCATTTCGCTTAGCATGATACTTTCCATATTGTACCACTTGTATGTAAAGTTCATGACTTCATCTTTTCTAAGAGCTACATAGTACTCCATTGTGTAGATGTACCAAAGTTTCTTTAACCAGTCATCTGTTCTTGGGCATTCAGGTTTCTTCCAGTTTCTGGCTATTGTAAAGAGTGCTGCAATGAACAAACAAGTGCAGATGTCACTTCGACTATACATTTTTGCCTCTCTGGGATATATTCCCAGGAGTGGTATTGCTGGGTCAAATGGGAGCTCAATTTCTAATTTTTTGAGAGTCGTCCATACTGTTTTCCAGAAGGGCTGAACCAGTGGACATTCCCACCAATAAGCCCCCACGAATAGCTAAAGCAATTCTTGGGAAAAAGAAAATGGGAGGAATCAACCTCCCGAACTTCAAACTGTACTACAAAGCAGTAATAATTAAAACAGCATGGTACTGGAACAAAGGCAGAACTGCAGACCAATGGAACAGGGTTGAATACACTGACATCTCTCCTCAATCATATGCTCATCTAATCTTTGATAAAGGTGCAAGTAATGTGAAGTGGAGTAAGGAAAGCCTCTTTAATAAATTGTGTTGGCATCACTGGACGGCTACATGCAAAAAAATAGGCTCAGAACTCTGCCTAACACCATGTACAAAAGTAAGATCAAAATGGATTAAAGACCTCAACATCAGACCAGAAACCATAAGGTACATTGAAGATAAAGCTGGCAAAACCCTCCATGACATTGAAGCTAATGGTATCTTCAAAGATGCCACGCCACTGGCCGAGCAAGTGAAAACAGAGATAGATAAATGGGACTATCTTAAACTAAGAAGCTTCTGCACCTCCAAAGAAACAGTGACCAAAATACAAAGACAGTCTACAGAATGGGAAAGGATATTCACCGAATACACATCTGACAAGGGGTTGATATCCAGGATATACAAAATACTGGTTAAACTCCACAAGAAGAAAACATCCAACCCCATCCAAAAATGGGGCAATGAAATGAACAGAAACTTTCTCAAAGAAGAAATCCGAATGGCAAAAAAGCACATGAGAAAATGCTCTACATCATTAATCATCAGGGAGATGCAGATCAAAACCACAATGAGATACCATCTCACACCTCAGAGACTGGCCCACATTCAAAAGAACAAAAGCAACCGATGCTGGCGTGGATGTGGCGAGAAAGAAACAGTTATTTTAATCAAGGTTATATTCCCAGTGACAGCTCACAAGTTTCCTGGAGCAAACTTAATTAAACCGGTTTATATTTTTGGTTGAACTTCTGTACAGTACATTTTGCTTTTTCTGATTTTCTCGTTATAATTTATATTAGGACTAAATATTTTCTTGTCAACTACAAACATGAATACTATTATAATTTAGTTAGAAATCTGGTCTTGTTTAATAAGAGTTGATGTTTTCAAAATTTATTCTCCACACACATCACATGCATGTAGCTTTATCCTTTGTCAACTTCATCTTGTGCTCAACATTTCTACCAGCAGTGTTTATAAAGGATTGAATAGCCTTGAAAAAGAAAAGACCAAGAAAATAAATGGCATCTTTGTTTGCTTTGTGCCAGCAAAGGAGTAAGAGCATTCATTCCTCTTGCAAGGAATTAGTAAGGCATGAGTCAGGGTCAAGACAGTGGGGTCAAATCTGACCTTTTTGCTTAATACTCTCCCACCCTCACTCTTCATGGAATTGGTCGAGGCCCCACCTGAGCTGACTTGTTCTTTGGTCATGAAGTACTAGAGTGGATTATCCAAGGCTGGTTGCCCGGTCAGATTCCGACATACTTCCTGCTCAGTGACAAGCCTCTTTTCCCTCCTGCTCCTTAGTCCTAGCAAGGGCTTGAAAAAATATAGTTCTGAACACAAATTTGTCATCAGATATGAAAGAGAGAGTGTTGAGAAAGAATCAGGCACAATGCCTGAACCCATGGCCTTTTTCTTTTAACTGAATCACAGTGAGATACAGTTGTAAAGTTGTTCACAGTTGGGTTTCAGTCTTATAGTGTTCCAACACCTGTCCTTTCAGTGTACATTTCCCACCACCAATGCTCCACTTTTCCTCCAACACTCTCCCACCTCTATGGAAGACATTTTTATTCTCTCTTCTCTGTCTGTCTCGGTATTTTTGTCTCTCTGTCTCTCTCTGTGTCTCTGTCTCTCTCTGTCTCTGTCTCTCTCCCTACCATGACCCTTTATGTCTAAAAACTCTTTACTTTGACTTTGTCCTTTGGCTTCCTCTTTTCTTGGCAAGAGGAGGTGGAAACCTGGATTCAGGATTACCAGTTTCCTCCAGGTTTTAGTAGTATGTTCTTGGATGTGGGGTTTCATTTCTTCAAGCCTCAGTTTTGATAACACTAAAACTATGAGGAAATATGACTTACATCATAGCATCATTGTGATGATTAAATAATGAGACAAGTAAAGTCCTTACCTAAGATCCCAGAATGTATGCTAAGTCCAGGTCCTATCTGCGTAGCACTTAGAAAAGGACTCTGACAGTAGCAAACCCTAATCAAATCAATGAATTATTACAATCATGGTAACTAAATAAATGAGTAGCTGGCAAGGCAAATAACAAGGAAATCAATATCCTTTATAGTTGGGACTGAAATGGGTACACAAGATGAGGGTGCCACCTTGTCATAAAGGTATTTAGTTGTTAGAGTATGTGTAAATGGTGTGGCACAAGTACAGGATAATCCTGGGAATTAGGCAGACATGAACTTGAATCCTGATTCTTTCACTTAAAAGTGAATTTTTGCAAAGAACATAGTTTTAAATATCAGTTTTTATGTAAAAAGGTCTTATGTTTACCATGAGGAGCTTTCTTGAGTAGTTTCTCCTCCTCTTGAAACTTTATTGAATACTCCCCTAGACCTGACATCCATCAGCCCAGGAAACTGGGACTATTTGTGTCCTAAGGAAACTATCAAGTAGTCAGAATTTCAACTCAACGGGTTTGTTAAAAAACATGTATGTGTTTGTGTTTATATTTTTTTGGCATGGGGATTCCAAACAGTGCTTAGGACATCCAGGATGACTTTAGGTGATTTTCAAGCAACTGAAGCTGGTGTTGGTTCACTACACTGACCTGATGATACAGAGCTGCTCTGAACCTTAAGTACCAGAGACCACCAGAACCACCCACCCAACGGTGCTCAGGGACATACCCATAGGTGTTCCAAGAGCCTTGTGATGTCTATTAAAAATTCATCCTGGTGCATACAAAGCATTGCTCTGGCCCCTTGATTGCTAAACTCTCAATAGCAAAGCCATGTGTTTTACTTGCACTTGTTGCATGTGAAGCACTTTGTATCTGGAAACCCTTCCACTGCAATCTTCACTATTGTGGAAAAAGATGTAAGACTTTGCACGCTTTCCACCCACCATCCTGAGAGAGCACAGAGAGGTGCTCTGTTAGTGCACCCTGAATTGGTGAATGCGCTAGGCCTGGCCAAGGCAGTCTCCTTTGACAGAAGGTAAGTGGAGGTGGGGCAGGATTAAGGACTCTTGCTCCTCCCTACACCTTTAGAAAGACTTTCAACACCCTTGATTGCTATATGCTCCAAGAAATGCATAAAATATGGTCCACTGCCAGCTGCTTTCTCAGTCCACTTTTGGAGAGTTGCCAACTGCCTATTTGATCAGCCTCCAGCAGCAAAGGAGGTAGTTAAGACTGGGCCGGGTGCAGTTGGCGGAGAAATAGGTAAATATTTTATGACCTTATGGTAAATAATGCACACATTCAGAGAAACACGGTGAATCTTTTACAGGCCTGAGACCCTGTTAAGGCTGCAATTAAATGCTGGTGCTGGAAGGAATGAAAGCAAGTCCTAAATCTCTCTCCCTTATGGAGAATCAAAGACTGGCCCCGAAAGATCAGGAAGAAGTCTAGTCTCAGATCCCCATGGCTGGGCTGCTGAAACTGCAGAATCTTTCTTAAAGGAAACACTCCTCTTCTTAATACCTCATTTTTATTTCTATACAAAAGTGATTCCTTACTTAAATTTATATTTTATTTTATTAATTTATATTAAGTGAGCTAGATTCTATTACATAAAATTTTCTCATTCTCTCTCTGTCTGTTTTTATTATTGGATCACACCTGGTAATGCTCAGGTCTTATCTAGCTCTGAACTTCAGAATTACTCCTGGCAGTACTCATGGGACCATATGGGGTGCCAGGGATCAAAATGGGATCAGGCGCATGCAACACAAGATCCTTATCTACTGTATTATCTCTCCACCCTCAAGTTTGAGGTCCTTTAACAGAAATTTCAGTGATGGGTTTATAAGAGGCATCTTGAAATATTTGGTATTCATTTATGTTGTTGGACACCAGTTTTAAACCAGGCCCTCTATCAGGTGATGTTACCATAAATTCAAAGAGTGTAAACTGATGGCAGAAGATAAAAATAAATAAAATTTTGGGGTATGATAAATGCTGGGGAGGAAAATGAAGCAGAGTTAGAGGACTAGAAGGTGCTTGACAGAAGCTTGACAAGATGACATTTGAGCAGATATGCAGTGGGGATGATGGCATCTAACATTTTAAGGTATTACAGAAAATATTAGGTGGCCCTGGTCTGCACTGAGGTATACGTTACCCCAGCTTTTGAAAGCTTCATACATTCACACATGCAATATTTCCTCAAATGAAGCTGTGTCCTTGACCAGGTTTTGTCTACTCAATCTAGGAGCTACGGACCTCCAATGGCAAGTTGATGCAAGGGTAAAAAGACTACGCTTTCTCCCCTGGAGATATCTCTGAATGCCTGTGATTCCCCAATCCCTAATAGGCAGTGAGGACCTGTCACTGGTAATATGACAGTGTGCCTAAAAGCTCCTAGTGTGCTCCAGCCATACAAATGCTCATATTTCAATTAATGATAAATGAGTAAATAGAAGACTAAAGGAAAGTAATGCACCAGGGTTTTTAATGTCCCAGGCATTTAAGAGGCTGGGAGTGGAGGGGGAGGATAGTTGTAAGGAGAAAGGAATAAGATGTTGGGGTGCAATTAATGTGCTGAAAATAATAGTTAAAAGCTAGCGGTGATTTATAGTAAGTATGCTGCCATAGGTATCTGTCAGAGGTTTTTCTGAGTGGTAGAGAGGGACTCTACTACTATAGAGAGCAAAGAAAAACTCAGTACTTCCACTTCCACCTCAGGTAGTAGAGCTCTAGAGGATATGGAATTCTCTATCACACTTATCTGAAGACCTGAATAGGAAGCAATAGGATTTTTAAATCAGGGCAGTGCCATATAGCTTGATTGAATGTGAAAAACTTGAAACCATAGATATCTCAAAACTCTTGCACAAGTAGCTCTTGCCCTTTTAAAAGAAAATTCTGGCCAGGGATATGCTCAGAGAATTAGAACACAGACTTTGCATGTATAATCTCTGGGTTTAATCCACAAAATCTGGTACTGCATGGTCTCCCAAGCACTATGCTAGAAATAGCTACCAAATACTACTAGATAGGAGTTACTTGATAACATATTCTGGGTAGAATTTTGGCTTTTCTGCTTGGTGGACATTGATAGGGTCCTCCATGCAGAGGTTTACACTCTTATTTTCACCAAGAATAAGGTCTGTTTAATATATTACTTTATAGCAATATGCTCATTTTATAGAGAAGAAGGTCAAGAAATGGAATGATAGGGCCCACTTTTTTTCATATGATTTCATAAGACCCAGTGGCTGCACTCTGATGAAATGATGGTAAGGCTTTTTTTAGAGAATCAACTAAATGAAAATTTCTGAACATTTTTCTAACAGTGGGGCCCTTATAGTATAACTTCATTCATATGCCCCCCCCTTCCAAACTGACTCACTAGTTTTATCCCATGGATTTACATGACTTTCATCTGTGATCCATGGAATATCCTGGGGATTCCAGGGTGAAAAACTGATCTCACCGGTCTTGAAATATTGCTGCAAAGATGGGCTCTATCTTCTAGATGTAGTAGTCTTAATCAATGATCATTATATGGTCCTGTTTTCCCAACAGGGAAAATTGTGGGTCTAGGAACAAAGATGCACATGCAGAAGTAATGATAAATAATTACTTCTAATTTTCTGCTTGGAGATCTTGTGAGTTTGCAAATTATTTTTCCTGTGGAGAATTTTTATATCCCCATTACTCTGCTTTCTCTCCCCTTTCCCAAATAAAGCCTTCTATTAGGGATATTCCAGTGATACCATTAAACTATCATTATTAAACAGCTGGTAGGGCGTTTGCCTTGCATGCAGCCAGCCCGGCCGAGCTGGGTTCGATTCCTCCGCCCCTCTTGGAGAGCCTGGCAAGCTACCAAGAGTATCTCACCCGCACGGCAGAGCCTGGCAAGCTACCCGTGATGTATTCGATATGCCAAACACAGTAACAACAAAGTCTCCAATGGAGACATTACTGGGCCCACTCGAGTAAATTGATGAACAACGGGAGGACAGTGACAGTGACAGTATTAATATAGTTCTACTTCCTACTTCCTGGCCACCTTAGGCTATTCATGCCAAGATACTAGCAATCAAGAAAAGGAATGACCATCAGAAGTTTCCTTGATTCTGACCTTCTGCTGAAGGAAGGGTTGCTATAAAACAATGGGGCAAATGGCTAGATTTGCTATCTCAGGAACTTAACAGAGGCAGCCATCTTGTGGCACTTTCTTGCTCAATTTTGATAGAAAATAAAAAGAAGGACTTGATAATTAGGAACTCAGACTCCTCATGGATGAGGATTGTGATTATTCTTGTCTTCCGACACAAACCAACCAATTCAGCAGAGGTACTGGAAGGTAAGGGGGCTATAAAATTTGTGAGAAATGAGGCCCATATGTTTTCTCCAAGAGACCATCTGTAGTAATAGGGACTAGTTCATCTTATTCACTAATCTTTTTGTAAGTTTGCCTGTGAAAAGAAAGCAATCAGAATCTTACAGAGGCTCATTTCCTGTTTAGAAGACTCTCATTCTCCTAGCTGCCTGGTGAGCATCTATCTGTCTAATTTGGGAGGTCCAAAGAGCTAAATGCAATAAGGAGAACATCTAATCAATCTCCAAATGCAGTCACAGTGAGGCAAGGATGTGGGACAGGAAATGGATACCCTTGAGAGACTTGTTGAATATTAGATCAATATTCTCTGGAGCGATAGCACAGCGGGGAGGGCGTTCGCCTTACAAGCGGCCAACATGGCCGACCCGAGTTCGATTCCTCCGCCCCTCTCGGAGAGCCCGGCAAGCTACCGAGAGTATTCGATATGCCAGACACAGTAACAACAAAGTCTCCAATGGAGACGTTACTGGGCCCGCTCGAGCAAATCGACGATCAACGGGAGGGCCTTTACCTTTACCTTTACCTATTCTCTATTTAACAAAGAAACTAGAATGTAGTTTGGGATGGGGTCAGGATATTGAAGCAACCAAAACACCAAGACATGGAGTTGATTTGCAGTATATGTGTGATTTGAGCACCAAGATATTAATTCAAGGGAACTAGAGCTCCAGGAAGTTAAATAATGTACCCAATGTTGCTCTTATATTTTACCCATATCCAATATTGGTGAATATTTTCAATTTTCTTGTCCTAGATTTTGTTTTGTAATGGCGGAAACTAAAGCAAGTTAATACCTAGTCTAAGACCTATAATCAGAAATTCTGACTCAGAGACTGAAATTCATTCTTAGCATCATACTCAATGCAATTTCATGTGTCCAAACATGAACTTGCTAGGTGTCCTTTGAGAGAGATTTGAAAGAATTGGGCTTTCCCAAACTTCCCAGTGCTCACTTGTTTCTCAGGTGTGCCTGTGTTCTCAGGCAGGGTTCTTTCAATTGTACCATCTTCTCTGTATTAATAAGCATGATTGAAGACTGTAGCATAAATAAATAAATGTTAGTCACTTGAAGGAAGGTAAACAACAGGATGGAAAGAAGCAGAATGGTCTTAGGGCTGAGAACACAAGCTTTGATGTAGATAATGGTGGTGCAAATCAGATTCAAAGCCACTAATTCATGGTTTCCTCACTGGTGAAATCTAGGATAGTGATGCTCACAATAGAGAATCACTGTATTATTAGCTGGCATTGCACACAGTTAACACTTAGGGCTTAGCACAACTAAGAATGGCTATTCCTATTTACTCTTTAGTTGGAATTTCCACTCTTTGCACGTCAAATTGTCTATAAATTATTTCTTATATTTGTTCTGCAACCAAATGTGATCCCTGGCAATGAACCCTAGAAATCAATTTTTCTTCCTCCTTTCACATCTATTCTGAATGCCTGATACTCTTCTCCATTCATATCTAGAACAAAAGTGGGCTCTAATCCCATGATGCATCCAGTCACTCTGTCTCTTAGGATACCAATGCCTATGAGCCTACCTATTCTGACCAGAATTTTTGAGAGGATAACAACAGTGCCATTCATGGATCCCTTTTATAGAACTATGAGCATGTTGCTTTACTCTTTAACATCTAATCTTTACTAATCTCTTTAACATCTCATTTAATTCTCATCCAAGCCATGGAGTAAATATATTTTAATCTCTTTTACATACCAGAGAACTAGAACTCTAGGAAGTTAAGTAATGGACCCAAAATCCCCACCTGTAGTAATAGAATAAAGTTTCATCCTTGGTGTGCCAGGATTCAGAATCTGTTCTGCAACCCTAGGAACTGCATATCATTCTTGCTGCTAACCTCCTGGCCCACAGAAGGACATATTTCCTCCCAGTCTCCTGTACAGCCTTCTGCCCTACTGCTTCCCTTCACAAACCTGGGGCTTGCTTTTCAGAACCATGGGAACAAGTGGTTTCTTAAAAGGATCATTATTTAATTTTAGTTTGTGTCTCTCTACGAGAAAGGTCAGTTCCAGAAAGACAAAGACAATGACTTATTCTATACTATATGCTATTATTTTTTATGCTTGGCTGACATGTGCTCAGTAGAGAGTTGTTGAATAATACGGAATAAACCCTAAGGTCTTGGGACTCCATCTTCTCAGTGTCTGTCTGCTTAGTAGTCAGGTTGGTTTCCTTGGACATTTGACTTTGAGAAGTTCTTTTTATGCTGTTGAGAGAAGTTTCTTACACTCTTTCTACCACCTTGTATGCTGCTAGATATGTGGTTGGAAACTAAATTAAACTCATGATTTGTATTTATCCATGGAGACCCAGACAGAGTCAGAGAGGACCTAAACTATGCAAGCAGCCTGTGGCCACCCCACCCAGTTATCATTGATGAAACTCCTCCTAACAGGTGGAGCCAAAGGCCTCATTAAATGGTTTTGTTGAGTCTTTTTTAAAAAAAAATTCTCAGCAGAATCTGAAGCTCAGAGAGATGAATTCACTTGCCAAAATTCACACAGTTAAGTGGCAAGCTTGGATGTCGGTGTTCGAATCCAAACATCCTTCTCTATTAATCAGAACTTGGAAAACGTTTCAAAGGCTTTGTCCTGGGAAAAGACTTCTGTATTCAGAGTCAGGGAAAGAAGCAAGGGGTAAGAAGTCTCACCTTGGCATTGTACCATGTTAATTTCTTTGGAATCTGGACTGGAGACTGTGCTCAGCATGTGGCAACTCCAGCTGTTTCCCTCTTTCACTCCCCCCTGGGGGGGTCCCTTGGGGTATGTCATATTTCTCTCTGACATTCTTGGAATAGTTTATGATTCTTTCTTGGAGCATGAACTTTTAAACTCTTTTCCCATGGAAGAATTTCTTCTGTCTTAGCTGCAGGTCTGCATGAAAATTCACTGAATTTATGAGAAAAAATAAGGAAGCACACTCCTTAGTGTTTTGCCTTCTGTTCTCACCCCCCTACCACAATCCTCCACATCACTCCCAGATCTTACGCCTGACCTTCTGGGATCTAACTATTTATTAGCTTGTTCTACAGACCAATAAGACTGGAAGTTCAGAGAGTTGAGTTGCTCAAAGACAGAGACAGTAATAAGCACTCAAGCCTTCTTTGGAGTTCCAGGATCTTTGAATTTCAGTTCAAAACTCTCTGGAGTATAAGTTGGAATGATTTGTATAAATAAGCACAAGAAGAACCAAAAATTTAAATTTGGTTGATGTTTTTACATAGCACTTTCTTATTTCCATCACTAGGGAAGAAAAAAATTGAACAGAGTGGGCTGTAGATGACCAAAAAGAGAAGAAAACATATAAAGAAAATTTTCTTGGGGCAGTACTACTGCCATAGACATTTATAAATATTTTCTTGTTTGATGTACCTAGTAACCCTGTGAGAGAGATGTTATCTCTCTCTTGTTACTAAAGAACTAAGATTCACAAAAAGGAATAGGCTTGTTTAAGTTCCCACCACTTGTAACAGGGCCAGGATCCAAACCTAGATACCCTGTCTCAAAAGCTTGCAGTTTGTTACAGTACTAGAGTCTCCTGGAAGAACATGAGTTTGAAGAAAGGCTGGATTTCCTTAGTAGGGTAAAGACTTCTTGATTAGCAATCTGGAAAGTTATGTGAATTTTATCAGAAGGGAAAAAGGGGACAGAGATAGCAGTCATTCCACTCAGTTCTGTCCCTTGGGTCCCACCCCCTGACATCATGGGTGTGCTGCTCATTCTAAAAGGCCCCACCTATGGAGGCTCCACCCAGTGGCCCAATACCATGGAAAGAATTCCATCTTCTGGGCCAGGAGTATCAATTCCTTCTCCCCAGGCAGAGAATGAAGTCAAAGGCTGCATGGATTTCAGTCCAGAAAATAGACCCTCAGACCCAGAGGTAAGATTCTGGAAGAATCCAAGAAATTCCACTAGTTCCAGCTCAGTGAGTCAAGATTACTATTCTGTGGAATCATCTTCAAGTGGTTCCCAATAGCATTGAAAATAAAGTCTAAACTATGAACCTAGCATCAATCTTCCTGATCTGGATTTTGCTTTAGCATCTGTCTCTCCTGCTCACTCAGACCTTTTCTCCAACCACAGAGGCTGCCACCATCATTTGGTACCCTGATCCTTTCCATAAACTGAGCCTATACCCCCAAAACATTAGCTACTTTATCCTGGTTGGAATAATTCCAACCCCTATCTCAAAAATCCAGCTTCTTGGGCATAGTGCCTCCTCTGGGAAGTCTTCCTAAAAGTTTTACCCAACTGTTCCTCATAGTGTATCTCTGTCTGCTAGTCTGTGTAGGGCTATTGGTAACTCCACAGTGTTACCATGGAGACACTACAGTGTCTCCATTCATGTTTGATCCCCAGTGCCTAGGATTGATCCTGGTTTGAACTAAGATTATATCTATAAGAACCTATGCGTATTCTTACTAACACATTTTAGTAGCTGACCATAGGCACAGATCATATATACTTAATTAGCTTCCCAGATCATCATCTTCCAGGCGAGAGTCCAACTCACGTAGACCTATAGAACCTGGTGGTTTTCTTCATTCTTCTCTCTACTTTTTCTTTTCCATAACCATTTCCTCCTATATTCCATCCTCTTCATCCCAGAATATCAGTTTCAACCTGAAGGGGAAATCAAATCTATAAAACTTAGTGCCTTCCACTTCTCCCAAGAAGACATAAACAAGCCAACTCAACATTTCTCTTCTTAATATGGTTTGAATTTTAGTCAGCCTTTGATGTATATTTTAGCTGATACAGCCATTAGGTTGAGCTTAGAAAAAATGCTACTCCTAAAATCATACCCCTGCAGTCATTGGTACGCAGCAAGACATGGGACATAGACTACACTATTTGTACTGCATGGACAATTACCAGATGTGAGGCCAGAGAACCCTTTGTCAGGTTGGTCAAGACACATCTAGGTTCCCAAGTTCACTCAGTGCTAGATTCAGGTCCTTGCAGACTAGGAACTAGAGGCTGCCTTCATGGACCACAGTGCTCTTTCCACATAGAAGCTCACAACATGACATCCCACTTTGAGCAAGTGGGAATAAAGAGAAAGCCAGACAGATAATCAGACAAACAGAAACAGAAATGAAAAAATAAGACAAATCTATACCCTTTTGTCACTCAAAGCTGGAAGCAGCATTACTTTTTTCACAGTGTGTTCTTTTGAAACAAGACATGCCCAATATGCTCAAGGTAGGGCAATTACATAAGGTAACTTATGCCAATAGGGTTTTAAGGTATCATTGTGTCACTATCTTCATAATTCACATGTTGAAGTCCTAATCCCCAATGCCTCAGAGTATCATTCATTGGAGGAGAAGTCTTTACAGAGGTGGTCAAGTTAAAATTAGGCCCCAGGGTAGACTTTCATCAGATTATTGTTTCATTGTAACAAGAGAACATGGAGTCAGTGCACATATAGGAAGGATGCCAGGGGAATACTGATACAGTGTTCTACACTACACAGAACTAGGATCTTTCTCAGCCCTCAGAAAGAATCCTACCTGCCCATACTCCCAATGTTTCCCCCCAGAACTGGTAGTCAATTGCATGGGCTGGGTGAGTCTCTCTGTGCTGATGGTATTTATTAGGACATCCCATGTCAGCTGCACTGGGACCACTGTGAGAGACTCCAGAAGTACCTGGCACAAAGGCCTATTGTTAAGTGAAGCTGATGTTGAGGACAGGACTGAGCTGAGAGAGAAATATATAGAAATGGTCATTTCCTGAGGCTGACAAACTTAGTTGCAGTGGTGCAGGAAGTGCTTTCTGTGCTTACCTGATAGACAAGGGATGTAGGGGACAATCATGTGTAAATCGAGGAACTGGTATGAAGAAGCACCCTTTTGAATAGAGTTCAAGTGGTACAAAAAGCAAAAGACTATCTCTGACTTCATTTCACAGGAAGAGGAAGTTGCTCCCCTCTCCCCAACTCCCAGTGTAGCCTGGTCTGTCTCCTCACATTCTGGTCTAGAGACAGGATGGACGCAGATGGTATTCAACATCCATGTTAAGCAAACATAATTTTTTTCCCCAAACATTTTTAATTGAATTATCATTAGATAGTCAGTTATAGTCATAGATTTCAGTCATACAGTGTTCCAACACCCCTTCCTTAACCAGTGTACATGAACACCAGTGTTCTCAACAAACTTCTATTCTTGGCACTGGGAAACCAGAAGTCAATTGTCCAAACTCTGAGTAAGACTCTCAAACCTTCAGTGACATCCTATTACTTATAAATGAAGTGAAACTCCTAACAGCCTGCTCAGCTCATCACAACCAGCTTAGTTCTTTCCTGGCCTTATGGACTCTCCATATTGTCTTTCTATTTCTTTGTAGTCACTGTCCATGCCATGCTGGATTACCCAGAAGTCCCTACCTAAGACAGGCTTCTAGATCTTTGTGGTTATTAATTCAGCCCCGTGTTTCCTCTTTATTTTTTGTAAAAAATTAAAAGTCTGGTTGGTTCAAGTCTACCTTCCCTTCATCACCAAGTCACAGTGTAGCACTGAAGCACTATAGCCCTGTCCTCCCGTTGTTCATCAATTTGCTTGAGCGGGCACCAGAACCATCTCACAACAAACTGTGATACTTTCTGTTACTGTTTTTGGCATATCAAATACGTCACGGGCAGCTTGTCAGGCTTTTGCCATGCGGGCAAGATACTCTCAGTAGCTTGCCAGGCTCTCTGAGAGGGGCGGAGGAATCAAACCCGGGTTGGCCATATGAAAGGCAAAAGCCCCACCCGCTGTGCTATTGCTCCAGCCCCAAGTCACAGTGTATACATATTTATGTGTGTGTATATATATATATATATATATATATATATATATATCCTGCATCCCCTTTGTGGCTTTTTTCCTATACACTTTATTTCCTGAAGGACAAATATTAACCATTTTCCACTAGACAATTAACCTTCCAAAGGGAATATAGGGAATATTTATCTTTTCTCTTTTTACCCCAAGTTATCAGGAACTGGCCTATGGTTAATTTACTCAGAGGTAGTTAGATGCCATAACTAGTTAAAGGAAGGAGAAAGAACATACTTCTTTAACAATGAGAGACGATTAAGTCAACAAACCATTCCAGTGAAATGTTTTAAGTACTTTTTGGTAGATGTAGGGAGTGGGTGGTGGTGAAAGGGCCTGAAAGCCTATCTCAGTGATACTTGGCCAACCAGGTTGCATAGTTCAATGTTTGGCCTGAGGCAATGATGCTCCTTGGCAGTGCTTAAGGGCCTTAAGGACTACACCCAATGATGTAGGTCTCAGGAGCTTAAACCTGAGCCTTTAAATAAGCAAGGCATATACTCTCTACCTTTGAACCATCTTCTTGGCTCCTGAGTATTTTCATGACTAAATTCAAAGACTATTTTGCTTAACAAAGAGGAGAAAAATATCACGGATGCTGCCCTTAGAAAGTGTAGTATATATTGAATCTTGGGCTGGAGCGATAGCACAGTGGCAGGGAGTTTGCCTTGCATGCAGCCAACATGGCCAACCCGAGTTTGATTCCTCCGCCCCTCTCGGAGAGCCCGGCAAGTTACCGAGAGTATCTTGCCCGCGCGGCAGAGCCTGGCAAGCTACCCTCGATGTATTCGATATGCCAAACACAGTAACAACAAAAGTCTCCAATGGAGACGTTACTGGGCCCACTTGAGCAAATTGATGAACAACGGGAGGAGAGTGACAGTGACAGTGATATTGAATCTTGGCGGAAGATTGCTGCCTCCTTCTGAGGAGGGGGATTAGGCATTTATAGCTAACCGCTTGGGGGTATGCTAGGCACTAAAGCAGGAGAGCTTGTTTGTCTGGGAAAGGGAAATTCAATAACACAAAGGGTGAATAATGAGCCTAACATTGGGCCCTCAAATACAATCCCAAAGAGGCTACTGTCTCCAGCATCTCACACTGAGCACTCAGTTGTGTAAGGAGTGAAAAGCATTGAACTGGCCACACATGCTTTGACAACCACCTCTCACTGCTTCATCACCAACCCACAGCAGCCCTCTCAAGATTTTCAGCTCTCTTTACATTTTTCTTAGCTCACTTCGATTTATTACTTCATCAAATCTAAAAGACCATTTTCTGGCACTTACCCAATGTTTTCCTCTTTGGATTAGATATAGCACATATTCATTGAAAAGTGGCAAAACTTTAAAAAAAAAGAAACTCACATACCATTACACCTAAATATAATCATCTATTGATCTATTGACCTATTTCTCCAAATGCGAAAAAAATATATAGTTTTGTCTCCTGTCATTTCATCTGACATTGCCATGAACCATTTAGTGAGTGATTTGTTTGCAAAGGGACCAAATATGAAGTCTCTGCTGCTGTGAAGAGATACACAAGACATAGATGGGTCAAGGAGACAAAACACAGTTGTAACTGGTCAAATATTATGACTGCCAATGTGCAGGAGAAATCACTGTTTGGACACAGCAGTTGACCTGCTGTAGAAGCATGGCCTGTTCACCGTCTTGGTGGTGGTGACAGTGGAGATGGCTGCAATGGTGGTGGCAGTGGAAGTGGTAGTAGCAGGGGTAACCTGAGGATTGGCTGCTTCCCAGTAAGAGATGCTTATTCCCTAGTTTACCTCTTAAATGAAGCATTCTTACAGGGAGAGGAGCAAATACCCATATTTTTTATGGCAGAAGAGAAGGTGCAGATTTTCTCTTCTTTCACTGATCCTTTTCTCTTCCTAAGTCTGGCACACACAAAGTTAGAAAACAGGTGAGTTTTCAGTACACCTGCTGAAACATACTGTTCTATTTTCTTTATTTCTCCATTCTATTGTCTGCTGTGGAGTGGGGATAATCATTTCAGCTTATATCACAGAACCGTCCTTTCTGATAATCCCTAATTCACCTCTATCCCAGTCATGGGCATCCCCAGACTAACTTGTGTACTGGTTCCTTTGTCTTGGCCATTGAAATGACCTATTTTAACATCTTCCACTTCACTGGACATGAGCTCCCTGGCAGCAGACACACAAGATTTTGTTCATTCTTGAACTCAACACCAACTCAGTCCTAGTGCATCTCCTGGATCAATGCTTCTGAGACACACCAAGGATCATAGCTACCTTCATTTCTTTCAAAAACTGGGATACTCCAGTTCTTGTCATCTGATCCCTTGGTGTACTCATCAGGCAACATCAGATACAAGGGACACACCTGGTAACTGTGAGGATGCAAGAGTCTAAACAGAAAACTTGGACTCACGAAAGCTGTGGGAACTTGTGATGTAACTCCATCTCCAGGCCTGGTATTAGACCCCTTTAATTTGGTTTTGAAAACATGTGGTTTTGTTCCTGTTCAAATATTGATTTTAGGTAACTTGAATCTGGCAGAAAAGACTCTGACTGAAGTCTGGGGGGCTGTTTGTTGCCTTAATGACATTTCTGAGTGTATGTGTAACACAAATGATGTTTGAGGAATCACTCTCAACAAAGATTTATGGGACTTTACACTTTGGAAGATTTTGAGGCAAACTGTTGATGAAGGCTCAGGGCATAAATCAGATCCACTCTGGCCAACAAATGACACTTTAGAAACCTGGCCAACTGCTTCTCTATGCTTCAGAGTGAAGGTGTGGATTGGATTAGGTCAACTGGCCATGCCTACGCATCACCACTCTTGCATTCCTAGGAGCAGCTGGAGTGAGTCACAGGAGTGCTTCTGGGTAGGGAGCTTAGCAGCCAACCAGTGTTCCACTGCCTTCTGGAATATTATCACTTTTATAATTGTGGTACTTACTAGTTTTCTGCAGGTAAGTAAAAATGTAGAAAGTTTTTTATATCCATTCCAGACCCAAAGCTCTAGTACTAAATTACCCCTTGGTCCTAACAGGAAGTATTCTAATAGTGCTACTGAGAATAGTTTAAGAAGAGAGGGATACTTTAGTATAGATGAGATGGAAGTGGGCTGGTAAAGCATAAGGACTAATGACAAAGCTCTCCCCAGAGAGCCAAGCTGAGCTGGCGCCTTGACAGAGAGCTACCTAATGGGAACTGAGGTTTTTATAGAGGAACTCATTCACTACCATCTCCTGGCCCTGCAAGTGGGTGCAGAGCATAAATACCCTGTCACCTCTATTGCCATTGGATCTACTGACAGTGCCTCCCATTAGCTGAACCTAAGTGAATACCAGGTGGTCAATAGGGTCCTTGAAGGCCTGGCTCTAAAAGCCTACAGCGATGAAGATGCAAACTGCATTTGCAAGGTGACTGCAAATGACAGGGAAAACTAGAATGTTCTTTACAACTTCTTCTACTCTGTCTACAGCATCCTTCAGGCAGATAGTTCATATCTTCAATCACCAGTTTTCATTTCTAATCAAATGGGTGGGTTCATTATTTTAGTATCCTCTGTGCTATGAAAAATTATTTTGTGTCTGTCTGAATAGAAAAAAGGTTTGTTGGTAGAGTTTAAAGGCAGTAGTAAATGCCACTAAGAACATGGGGCTTGAGTTCATCCATAACTGTATTTCAATATTGGCACTATCTTTCCTTAACAAGGTGACTTTGGGCAAGTTATATCACCAACTAGAACCTCTATTTCCCTGTGACATGAAGACAATCATCTGACCTTATAGCACTGACACAATGGTAGCTTGAGATCAGATATGTAATATAATTAAGGTTAAGCACATGTTAGGAACTGACAGCAGTTACTACTCCCAGATGAAATCCCACTGTAAAACATACTCATACAAAAGAGTATTAAAAACTTCATTCTCTGTTAATCTCTGCTTTCCTGTTTCCTCTGCATTTTAGGTTCCTGATCCAAAATCAGAAATTGGAGGGTTTCTTTTAGGCTAGTGACAAAAAATCTTTTATTAAGTTGACCTGTAACCCTGGACTGGACCAGGGTACCACTAACTTCAATGGGCTAGGGAAGTCATCTTGCTTATACAAATCTCAGGTTCTCCATAGTGCTGATCTCTGGTTATCACAACCAACCTTATCATCTACAGGACATGAAAATATGCTCTGTAGTTCCAACTTCGCAGCTACCTCTTGTTTTCTCTATTTAGGTGCAGGAAGTTCGACCAGAGCAGGCTGCCCTCAACTGTGTTCTTTGGCAACTAAAACCTGAGCTCCTATCAAAACTATAATAGACAGCCTTAAAAATGGGTGACCTAAGGAAAATACTTCCTCCTCATCATTCTACTAAATTCCACTTCCATGGGAATTAGGGAGAAAAATAGCCTGTTCAGATCTTAGCAGCAAGCCCTAGCTGTAAGTCTTCACGATTTACCTTAGCTCTTATTGGCACTGAGAATGAGATCACAGGAGGGAGACAATGGAATTCCTCTGGAAGGGTGGCAGTAACGCATGCTTTAGGGGACAGGAGAGAACTCTTAATTCAGGTGGTCCTTGGAAGCTATCTGAGAAGTAAGAAACTTCAAAAATTCCGACTAGAAGATAAAATGTATGCTTTCACATGTAACAATGGCCATCCCCAGACTCTTCCCTCACTTGGGTTATTTTTTAACTGCAACAATTTCCTTAAGACTCAGGAGTTTGGTAAGACAAGTTAAAACTTCAGTGTTGAGAGGAAAGATAATAGATTTTTCGTGGCAGACAGGGCCAATGATGGACCTGGGAATCAGTCTATGATTCTTTCTCTAGTGTATCTAATCACAAACTCTCTACGCTAATTTCACTTTCTAGTTCCTTCTTTTTTTAGACACTCCTGAGACCCTCAGAGTTTTGTTTTTTTTTAAATAGAAATCTTTACCTTGTCTTTCTTTCCTTGGTAGAGACTTTACATCTCAAGATGGATGCTATTTTTTAGACTCCTTCTCTCCTCCAAGTTTTCTGTTCCTTTCTCTGACTGATAACTTCAGTGCTGGTCACCACTGATGTTTGAACTGCCATTTTGGACCACAAGACACAAGTGAAGCTATCGATGGCAGAACTATGAGAGAGGAGCCTGGATTTCTGAAATTGTGGTAATGCTGCCTATCGTTTCTGAATATACTGACACTGGACGTACTTTCCTTTAACTACCGCAGAAGGAAACATGATTTCTATTAAGACGTTTCTTTTCCTTCCTCACTTCCCTTAGTTCCTGGAAACCACAGTCTACTTTTCATCTCCATGGACCACACTATTATGAACATTTTATGTAACAGAGATTTTGTCAAGTGATCATGTAATGATCAAAAACTGGTTTTTTTTTTTCACCTATCATAGTGTTTTCAGATTCATCTGCATTGGATCTGTATCGGAATTTTGATATTTTTTATCATTGAATAACAGTTTATTGTATGTACAAACCATATTTTGTTATCTATTCATCATTGATAAGTATTGAGTTGTTTCTACCTTTAAGACTTATAAAAACTGTTAATATAAACACCTGTAGGCAAATATCTTTAGGTTTTTTTTTTACATTAGAGAGAAATATATGTCTACCTATTTAGCCTATTGTTATTTGGATTGGTTTTTGTTTTTCATTTTCAGCTAATACTTTAATATAATACATCTATCAATTGAAATTTTATCAGTTGCTTTGTTTGGAAGTAAAAAACAATATTAAGAAACAAAAAATCTTAACCCTCCCCCCTTTCTTTGCTTTTAATGCAGTATCTTTAGTTATTTTTAAAAATCTTTATTAAGGCACCATGATTTACAAAGTGATTTAAAAAGTCCCATTTAAATTTTGGTTCTTTTAGCTTGGAACTCATAGTTAGCAATATTGTTGGCTCTGTGGTTTATATCTATATCTATATCTGTATCTGTATATAGATATAGATATGTAAATAGATATATATATATATACATATCACACATACCCTCTTTCCCAACACAATTTCTTTCTCTCTCTCTTTCTTTCTTTCTTTCTTTCTTTCTTTCTTTCTTTCTTTCTTTCTTTCTTTCGGACCACATCTGGCTGTGTTCAGGGATTACTTCTGGTAGGCTTGGGGGACCATATGGGGTGCCGGAGTGGGGGTGGGGTCAATATGCTCAAGGCAAGAGCCCTACCTGCTTAAAGCAGGTATCAAATATTGCTTTGGACATTCCCCCCCTCAATTCATTTCCCTGTTCTTATTATTTCTATAATCTAGGGTGAATAGTAATTTGGGAATCCCCTCTTCGATGCCTTGCATCCCCTTGTCCCACTTTCTAAAAGATACATTGTTAAAGTTGTTATTTATTAGTTGCTATTATTAAAAATTACATTTTCTCCTTACCTGTTCTGTTTGGCAGTGAAGTAAAATATTGAGGCGGAAGAATTGTCACTTCTCTCCACCACCAATTTCTGTGTTTCTTTGGTCTTACAACCTTATCTATAAAGTGGAAATAAACAGACCCTTGAAAGCAGAGGCCCAAATATGATAATCTTTTTGGAGATCTGTAGTATTTGATTCTTCAAAGGATGTTTTGAAAGGGCTGGGATTTACAGGAAACAGTATGAAACCTATTGAAATGTCATGTCAGTGTGGAACACTTTTTCTAAGTCAACTCTTTTTTGTTTTCACATCTAGCTGGGTTTTCTGTTTTGCTTTTATTGCACTATAAAACCTCAAAAACTGCATTTTCACAGTGCTGTTTAATTTGTTGTTACATATATGATCTCTTAGTAGAACATACAGTCCTTGAAAGTAAGTTCTATAATGCAGCCCAGTACAAAGTCCTATACCGTAGACTGCATTATTCATCAGCCATAACTCAACAACATATATTCTAGGCACTTCTTATTTAACTCCTCAATATTCTTCCCCTTCCTCCTTCCCGCTTGTCCAGAAGAGAAAAAGTTAGGTAAATCAAAAGTTTTTTTTTAACCAAGAAATTACATTTAGACACAAAAAACCAAACTTTCCTATTTTAGAATCTGAGGTGGTGATGAAGAGGAAAACAACTAGTTTTAATTCTCCATCATGCATATGGAGATATGTTACTAGTCCCTCTTAAGTCCCTAATCATATTTCCTTCCCTTCCCCCCTTCATCCAGTTATTGATAAATGCCAAGGAAACATTAAATGAATTAATTTTGAAAACATTTTATACATAATAGTGGCTAATGCATATTATATCGAGTGCTTGCCACATTCCAGGTAATATGAAAATTACTTTACATGAATCATTTTATTTATTTTTGCAAACCCTTTTGTGGCAGATACTTTATCTTCAATTTATCCATAAGAATACGGAAGCCTCTCAGACAGGTTAAGTAATTTACCCAAAGTTTCACAACTGGTAAGTGAAGGGCCAAGTTTTATTCAGATCATCTGATTTCATTTGTATATACAACAACTTTTCTCTGCTCAAAATTAAATGCAAATTTATGCAAATATTTCCATGAGTCCAGTCATCCGGCATGTATGTCTCTTATCATTGACTGAGATAAAGCGATAACTAAGACAGGATTCTAGGTAGGCATGAAACTATGAAGGATTTAAATGTTATTACTTTTGAATGGTCCTTAATTCTCAGCTTTTATCGCAGGTCTATTTATACTAGTGGGATTCTTCTGATACTTCCTATGTCTTTAACAATAAAGCAAACATCTAGTAAATAAGCAAACTTAAGCATCAATGCTTAAATGTTGTGGAATAATGTGAATCAGAGAAATGAGGTCCATGTCTCTGGAAACTATACATACATGGCAAGGGCTTTGTAGATGTGATAAGAATTCGGAAATGATATGAATTATTTTGAATTATCCAGTTAAGCTTTAAATGTAATCACAAATGTCCATAATAAGAGCAAGAGAGGAGTTTTTGTGTGTGTGTGTGTGTGCCACTTTACAGAGCAGAAGAGAGTCCATGAGTCCATGGAGGTAGAGTGGGGAGTGATGTAATTGCCCACCAAGGAATTCTGGCAGCCCCACGATGACAGAGGAAGCAAAGAATAAATTCCCCCCTCTTTAAACACCCCCTGATTTGGGGCTGGTTTGTGACAGATTAGTGGAAACTGATTTCAGACTTCTGGCCTCCAGAACTGTGAGAGAATACATTTTTGTTGTGGTAACTCACCAGGTTTGTACTGATTTATTACAGCATTCAGAGGCAGTGAACACAACAACTTACTATTTGTTGCTCTGAATCTCCTGTGATTGTCAGAACCCAGGACAGGTACGAAGCACCCAAAGAAATGGGTTTTCAGACAAATAAATGAACTTGCCCAATGTCTCATGGCTAATAAACAAAGCTGTGATGAAACTCTGGCTTTGATGACTCCTGAGTTTTGAAAAATCACTTTATAGGTCATAACCACCTTGACCGAAGTAATTTTGCAGTTTTTCTTAAGGAAACCTAGGGAAAATTTTTTCTTGTTTTTTTAATAAAGAGGGCATCTGAGGTACAGGGAGGTGAAGCACCATGCTTTATCACAATAAAGAAGTTGGGCTTAGAACCAAGCCTGACTCTTGGAATTCCCTGTCCCTGAACCCACACCCCTGGCTTGTGATGAGTTGAAATGTTGGAGGAGGAGGTTTGTCATGAGCTTCCTGCCAGCCTGGCTCAAGCACCCCCAGCTTATCAGCCTGACCTTTGGTTTTCCATGCAAACCCTTGTGGGGAGGAAGCTGCAACAGGCGGCCAGGGCTTGGGATTGTCCTTATTTAGAATTGCTTTCACTTAAACTAGACCTGCTCTTGCAAAACATGTTTATTCTGACTTCCTCTCCCTTCTGGCTGCCTGACCATTATGAGCCCAGAGTGTAGCAGCTCCAACTGTCAGACCTGGGCCAGGCAAGGCAAGGCAAGGCAAGGAGGAAAACATGAAACTCAGGAGATTTTCCTTCTCAAGTTGAGTGCTAGACAGGATGGACACCTCAGTTAGGGGTCTAGCCATGGATCCTGGGGAGAAGATAGCTTTTCAAAACATACCCTTGCTAAAGCTAATTACTACGTGAAAATCATACATCTTGGCGCAATAATAATGATGGTGGTGCTAAGTGAAATGAGTCAGAAAGAGAGGGACAGACATAGAAGGACTGCACTCATTTGTGGAATATGAAATACATAATATGAGATGGACACCCAAGGACAATAGACAAAAAGACCAGGAATATTGCCCCATAGTTGGAAGCTGCCTCATGAGCTGGAAGAGAAGAGAGCTGGAATAAAGAAGGGATCATTAAGTCAATGATGGTTGGAGGAATCGTTTGGGATGGGAGAAATCAAACAGAAAGGGAAGATCCAGAAGTGAACTTTATTTTGTAGCAGTGAAAAGGTGAGGAACGGGGAAAAGGGCAACTCCCCAAACTAATCAACCGCAATGAATATTTGTCCTCTCAAGTCACTCTTGGGCTCCATAGAAAATATCTTCTAACAACCTTTCTCAAAAGTGTGCCCTGCACAGAATGGAGGAACCTGCTTCTCAGAGACTGCTCCCACATCGAGTTTTGATGCAGATATCAAGATCTGTGTAGAGGGCAGGAGAAGGGGAAGGTGGGTGAGCGTAAGATAAAATGCTTCTGACTACTTTGGGGACTGGCTAGCGCCTGTCCAGTGGACAGCTGGTTCCCTTTATCCACGGTTTCTGTCCTACCCTTGTTCCAGTTATCCTCTGTTTATGATGCTCTTTCAGGAACGTCACAGTTTTTGACAAGATTCCTAGTTAGTCTTGCAAAAAGTTATTATGACATCAGTTTCATAAGGATATAAAGGCTCTATTCACAACCTTCTGGCTCTATATCTATTTGGCTAATGGCAGATAGTGTAATTGATAGACTCTAGAGCAAGAAGCAGAAGACATGATTATTTTGCTGAAAGGAAGCCTTGATTTTCTCATCTATATATAAGCATGATTATCTTTGCCTTTCCTATATACAAGGCTATTAGAGATTAAACAAGCCATGAAAACTTTAAAAACCCGGAAAAACTAGACAAAGTGCAAAATGATTGGGCTGGGCTGGTCTGTGATTTAAAGATGTTCCACCCATTCATGGGGGAAAAGAATTCCATGTTTCTAAGTAATCTTTAATTTAGCAATTGTTGCTGCTCAGAATGTTTTTTTTTTTTTGCATGAAAGGGTGGGTGGTAAATGCAGGGAATAAGATGATCACCCTGTTGTATCAAAGCTGAATTTCAAGCCCTAGAGTTGCCATTGACTTTGATTTCATTCAAGTCCCAGAGTTGGTTTAATACTAAGAAAATCACATACTTGGGGTGAGAGAGAGTAGTGCAACTGAGGCATTTTTCTTGTGTGCGACTGACCTGACTTTGATTCCTGATATCTTATATGGTCCCCAGAGCACCAGCAGGAGTAATTTCTGAGTGTAGAGTCAGGAGGAACCCTGGAGCACTACTGGGTGTAGTCCTCAAAAGAAAAAGAAAAGAAAAAATTCACAAACTTTTTGTCAGCCTCAATTTCCTAATATGCAAAGTGGGATGAAATATCTATCTTGTTGATTTTTGGAAGCATAGTAAGAAACAAAAAATGACACTAATTACTTTGCACTGGCTTGGGTCATTATTACCTGGTGTTAATGATCTCAACATTCATAACATCTTGGAAACCCTTAACTTATTTAGACTCTTGTTAGAGTGAAGAGAATTGAAACTGAGAGAAGTTATGCAATTTGCCTAAAATCAAAACATAAATGGAAGAGTTGGAATCCTAACAGATCTATTTAGTCTCAAAGCTGATAGCATCCTACTACCTTGTGTTGGTTTCAGGGTATGTGTGGAAATACATTAAAAATAGTAATATGATGTGGAGAGGCATTGTTTTTATGAGCAAACACCAAGTACCATCTTCTTTAAAACATTGAGAATAGTAAAGGAGTAAGGATACTTCCAGTGGACCTTTCAGCCTTCCTATCTGTAGAATGAGAGAGAACTCTCTCTTTTCTGTTTTGCTTTAAAATTTTTATTGAAGCACAATAATTTACAACTTTATTCATTAGTCAAGACTTGAGACAAACTATGTTCCAGCAGCAGTTCCACTAGAGTCATCTTCCCTCTGCCAGCATTCCCAGCACATTTTTTCAGGGTATTTTTTTCCTTTTGGGTCACACCCAGCAATACTCCATGTTTACTCCTGGCTCAGGAATTACTCCTGGCAGGGTTAGGGGACCATATGGAATGCCAGGAATCACACACAGGTTGGCAGCATGCAAGGCAACCCTACCCTACTATCACCCCGGCCCATTTTTTTTTTTTTGATGAGCACATTTATAAGTTTGGTTGTTGAAGTTTGTATCTCTTGGTTTTAGTGTTGATGACTCTGTGGTTTGGATATATAGCTCTACCACTCCTTTACATGACTGATGTATTCAGATTGCCTTGAACTCTTGTTTCTTTTGCTTTCTGTCTTTCTCTACCTCCATCCTGGAACTGTCTTAAATCATCTTTAAAGTATCACCTGCCTTGTCTCTAACTTTCTTAAGGAATATATTAAAAGACTTTTATTGTTCTTGCAGGGCCAGTTACTGAACCCAGGGTTCCACACATTCAAGATAAATATTCCACCGCTGAGCTACATCTTGGCCAATTAAAAATACTTAGAAAAAAAGAAATGAATCTAATTGGAAATTGGAGTAGAGGGAACTGATGTCCATCAAGACCTGTGTTCTGTGGAGCTAATAGTCTAAAGATAAATCCCTCTTATCCCTATACATTGTTACTGATCCTCACCCAGAAGGGTGAATGAAACTGTGGTTAGCAAAGGGAAAAGGGAATGAATGAGTATGGTAGTGGATGGGAAATAGACTTTTGCAGCTTATACAAATGTAGAATTATAATGCTATATACTTGTGAATTTCAGTGACTGAACAACTAAGCAAGAAGTGATGACCAAGTCAAGGGCACAGATTTGAAACTTGAGTCTTTGTGATTCTGGCTCTTGGAATACACCATTTGTATGTCAGACTTGGATCTGTTATAAAAGTCCATACCACATGGGAGATTATGTTTAGGGGTATTTGGGGGAATAAACAAAGCTTTTTTGGAACAGTAATATCATCTTGGGTATCCTCTGCTTGAACCCTCAAATGGCTACAGTCCAGGCATCATCTAACTATCACTTGATCACTTGACACCCCATTACTCATCAATTTGTTCAAGCGGGTGCCAGTAAAGGCTCCATTCATCCCTGTCACATGCTAGAGTAGCCCAATTGTGTCTGTTGCTCCAGGAACATGAAGAGCCTCAAACTGTTCGTTCAGGGTCTTGAGAAAGAAGTCTGACCATCTCATAGCTGGGCGGCCATGTGATATTTTGACATCCCATGGAATTCAGTTGGTAATGGCTCCAGTCCAGTGATTGTCTCCAAATCGCATTACATGTCCAGCCCACCTGAGTTTTGATGCCTTGGGAAACAAGACAGCGAGATAGCGTCACTGATTTTCGATCATCAACAGAGGTTGGAATTTCAGGTTCCTTCTCTCACTTGAGTAAAGCATGATACTCCAAGCATAGCTCTTTTGATTCCTCTTTGGGAGACCTGAATAGCGTTCTCATCCTATTATCGTAGGACCCAGGCCTCTGAGGCATATGTTAATGCAGGAAGAACGGTGGAGTTGAAGAGATGTGCCTGGAGCTGGAGGTTCTTCGTCTTCTTAGCTATATCATCTAACTATAGTGGCCCAAAAGAGTCTAAGCAAGAACATCCTTCCCATGTCCAAGGACAGTAGAAGCTCTGAGGGGTCAGGTTAGTTTCTAAGACTATATAGAGGACAAGACAATATTCAGAAATTAAATATAGTCTATTGAAATTGAAATTGTTGAATTTAACCTTCATTACCAAAGGATAGTCTTCACAGTCAGGCACAGGGGGCAGGACACTCTGCGCTGCTTCTTCCAGAAGCTGGGTTTTATAGTCTCTGGGTCTTGGCCATTGATGGGATTACCTGGCCCCGTGACATCTTATTATCTCATTCTTACTTTGGACAACCTGACAGGCTACCAAATGTAACCTGTCCATATGGCAGAGTCTGGCAAACTCCCTGTGGGGTACCCAATATGCCAAATACCAGTAACAATGATGGATCTCATTCTCCTAACCCTGAAAGAGCCTTGAATATGGCACTTTTTAAAATCTCAGGGCTAGAATGAAGGAGACATTACTGGTGCCTGCTTGAGGCAATCGACAAACAACAGGATGATCATGATCAAATGCTATTTTCTAGCTTTTAACATCCGGTTATGGCATGCAGAACTACATCTCAGGGCTATTTTGGACAAATTGCTGGTCCAATTCTGTGCAAAGCATCTACCCATCCTATGTGGTGCTGTCTCATGTGCTAGTTTCTGTCTCCAACTTTGTTGGAATTTCTGCTACCTGCTATCTGAATTACCTGTACCCTAAAATCATTTGGTAGGGGGATGGGGGGTGGCAGGAGAGATACTGGGAACATTGGCAGTGGAGAATGGGCACTTGTAGAGGGATAGGTATTCGATCATGACTGAAATGTAATCACGAAAGTTTATAAGTCTGTAACTGTATCTCACAGTGATTCATTAAACAAACAAACAAACAAACAAACATTTAGCCCATTATCCAAAGCACAGTCAACAAATGGTAACTGAGAGCTGATTCTGGAAAGTGACTGTGCTTGATCCTGAGGATTTGGAATCTCGGAGTCAACCGAATACCTAGCAGTATGTGGGGAGTTATGGAGGGAATGAAGAGCTGGATTTATAGATGATATAGGGACAGTTGTGACATCTTTAGGGAACTTTGATGGTGTTGGATTACTTTAACCTCGTACATCAGTACCATAAACTTTAATTTATTGTAACTACATTGCCTAAGCCATAATAAAAAAATCAAAGAAATGAGTGAATTTTTCTTTTTATTCTCCTGTCTTTAAAAAAAACACAAGTCAAATTTAAAACCCACAATCATCCTTCATGGAAAAAAATAAATCTAAGTTAATGAATACAAACACTTTAAAACTGCCAGCATTCAGTGTAGCTCTGTACTTTGTCTGGTAGTGCATTTGAAAACATCAGCTTGCCATGGGCATTTTCAAGGCACAGTTTTTAAAAGAGCAAGTTTTGCCATCTCACAGGAGTGAGGTTCACAGAGGGGCCAGGCACATTCTCATTCAGAACATTACACAAAACACAGGCTTGCCTGGCAGCACATGAAGATGTTGACTAAGTTATCAAAGAAATAAAGTTGGTAAAGATTGTATTTCAGGCTAAAGACGATATAAAGAGGTGCTGTTTCACAGAGTCTCAGAGAGGGAAGAGGAGACTTTGGTCTCCTTCAAAGATGATCTCTCTTAAAAGATGCCTTTGAAGAGCCAACATTTGAGGAGGTAATTGAAGACTGAATAAGGTTCAAAAAATGCAGAGTTGAAGGAAGAACTTTCAGGACAGGGAGTAAGCTGAGTCTATGCTTTGCATTATCCTTTTAGGAAACTCTAGGAAATCCCATAACTAAAATCCCAAGGTTGAAATATTCCCCTGGATAAAGTCTTAAAATATAATGTGTTGTCAAGAACAAAAGCAACCGATGCTGGTGCGGATGTGGCGAGAAAGGGACCCTCCTTCACTGCTGGTGGGAATGTCAACTAGTTCAGCCCCTTTGGAAAACAGTATGGATGATTCGCAAAAAAATTAGAAATTGAGCTCCCTTTTGACCCAGCAATACCACGCCTGGGAATATATCCCAGAGAGGCAAAAAAAGTATAGTTGAAGTGACATCTGCACTTGTTTGTTCATTGCAGCACTCTTTGCAATAGCCAGATTCTGGAAAAAGCCTGAGTGCTGGAGAACAGATGACTGGTTAAAGAAACTTTGGTACATTTACACAATGGAGTACTATGTAGCTGTTAGAAAAGATGAAGTCATGAAATTTACATACAAGTGGTACTACATGGAAAGTATCATGTTAAACGAAATGAGTCAGAAAGAAAGGGATAGACATAGAAAGCTTGGATTCATCCAGGGAACATAAAGTAACAAAATAGGAGGCTAACATCCAAGAATGGCCAAGATTAGTACCAGGAATTTTTCTCCATGGCTTGGAGGCCAGCTACACATGCTAGGGGGAAAGGGAGCTCAGATGGAGAAGGGAGCACCAAATAAAGGTGTTGGGAGGATCCTCCCAGGATGGGAGAAGCATGCTGAAAGTAGACTATAGACCAATCATGATTGACACTCAATGCTTCTTTTGCAAACCACAACACCCAAAAGGAGAGAGAGAACAAAAGGGAATGCCCTGCCACAGAGCCAGGGTAGGATGGGGGGATGCGGGGGTGGGAGGGATACTGGTATCCGTGGTGGTGGGAAATGGGCACTGGTGGAGGGATGGGTATTTGATCATTGTATAATTGAAACCCAGGTACATAAATTTGTAAGTCTACAACTATATATATATATATATATAAAATGTGTTGCAAACATGCACCCATAAAAGCATAGAATAGCAGGAAATAATAGAAATAGGTGATGACGATGTGATGGTTGCAAATATGTTCCCAGGAAGCACAGAATAAAACTTTAGGATCTTTTAGAGTTGGAGGGCAACATGGACAAAATAGAAAAAAAAATTGTCATGACTTTACTGCATACTTTAAGTAAACATGCTAATTGGCTCTGTGAAATATGCCAGTATCTGCTCTTCATGTATCCATTGAATGTTGATGTGCTTGCTATCCTTAATACCTGTCAACTTCAATAATAGCTCTTATGTTGGGAGCCCGGGTGGGGGAACAATCCTGTATTAAGTGAATGGCCTGACTATCCCACTGATGGCTGTCCAGGTGACCCTAAAGCTTGGACAACCCAAGTATGTTTGTTTGTCCCTTTATATGTTTGTGTGTTTCATTCTCTACAACCTATTGCTGCTGGATGCTGCATGGAGGTCGAAGTGCCAATACGATTGGCATTAGACAGGAAACCATGCAAAGCATGTCAGATTTACCTTGATATCTCCAGTGCCCTCTCCTGGACTTGTAATCTCTTTTCTCAAACATGATGCCCCATGCACCACCTTGGGAGGTGCTGGATTCGAAGAGTAGGAGAGAGCATGATGGTGACACACAGCTGTTTATTGACAGACCATAATGAGGTCCCAGCCACACTCTGGGTTCAAGGCACAGTTCTAACCACAGCCTCACACTGGCTCTCTGCCGGGAGGTAGACTTGCTCCTAAAAACCAGCCTTTCTTCACAAGGACCTGGGGGCCTGGTGCCAGCATAGGATTTATGATCTAGTAACTGAGGACAGAAATAATTGGTCACATCAGTGCCTATTGCTCCCCTGCTAGGCTCCATGCTGGAGGGTGGCATGGGTGAAAACAGCTGAGGCAAGTTTACTTTTCTCAGCCCAGGTGCACTACTGTGGCCAATGCAGCCCTAATGAGCTCTGCATATTCAGGACCCAAGTAATTGATGGTCCAATTTAGAGTGCGTGCAGGCCACATTTCTTTCCAAACTCTGAAGCAAAATGCCAGCTGAGAAAGAGTGAAGAATGGCCTGTTATAAGTTATTTTCCTTCTGGTGGTCATTTGATCCCCAGAAAGACTGTGTCTCCCCTATCAAATGCCTGGACAAAGTCAAGCACAAAAGCAAAGAAGAAAATGAGAATCGTGCTGCAGGGATGAGGTTCAAAGTTCCATACTGGCGAGGATAATACCTTCAACACGTCCTGCTTTCGACTGGTCTTAGGACTTGCCAGAAGAATCTGGGTTTGAAAACAACTTTACCTATGGAATGTATGACTTAGGCAGGATCCAATTCCTCTGTGCCTCAGTTATGTATTTTTGAAGTGAGTATTAATGCAGATTGATAAGGGAGATCAGGGGATAAACTTAAACAGTTGGGGTACATGCTTTGCATGTGAGAGTTCTAAATTCAATTCCTGGCATTACATTGTTCCCTAAGCACTTCCTGGACTGATCCTTGAGTATTGCACTAGGATTAGTCCCTGAGCACTGCCCCAAAGCCAAAATAGAAAAACAAACACAGATTTGGGTTTTTAATCCTAGTTTTTGCTATTGTCAAAAATGGTACTTTAAGCGGCTATAGAGGTGAGGTAACTTTGTGAATCCAAAGTATAACAGTGTAAATTTTAAGACTACTGTGTCCATGATACTCCAGTCAAAATAAAGCATACACATACACACACACTATATATATGTATATATATATAATATATGTATATATATATATAATATATATATTAAAATCAGGCCTGCTGGGTTAGTTTCTGCTTCTCTGAAGAGGAAATGATTTTGTCCTTACAAAACTGGTTGGGATAAGTGATAAAACACCCATGCTCCATGCTAAAGAGAACCTCTGTTGATTTGTTCGATACCGCAGATCAAGTAAACACTGGGACAGAATATCTCAAAGTAGGAGACCCTGAACCCACAACTTAACCTGAGGACTTGCTATAAATGCAAGTTCTCAGGTTTCTTTGCAGATCCATTGATGTAGCACCCTGGCTTTGGCGAGCTCTGTTTTTAAAAACAGGATTTTAAAAAAACCCTCTAGAGGATTCTAGGGCTGGCTCAGTTTGTGAGTCTCTGTCCCATTTGACCATTCAGCATATAGCTCAGGCATTTTGATTTACCTGTAGCATCTAAAGTCCCAACGTGCCCCAAGGCTATAATGCTTCAACATGAGCTTTGGGATTGTTTCTTTCTGACCCCAGACAGGGAAGAACTGCTTTATTTCCTGGGTTTCAGAGGTTCTCCTGAACGACATGTCACTTTTTTTTCCATGCTGATTCTAGGTAAAGGTAAAGGTAAAGACCCTCTCGTTGATCGTCGATTTGCTCGAGCGGGCCCAGTAACGTCTCCATTGGAGACTTTGTTGTTACTGTGTCTGGCATATCGAATACTCTCGGTAGCTTGCTGGGCTCTTCGAGAGGGGCGGAGGAATCGAACTCGGGTCGGCCATGTTGGCCGCTTGTAAGGCGAACACCCTACCGCTGTGCTATCGCTCGAGCTGATTCTAGCTATCGACATTTTATAGAGTCAAATCACTTGGATTATCACTTTCTTCATTTTGTAGATAAAGAAATTGAAGCTCAGTGCAATGAAGCAAATCGCCCCTAGTTTTAGAACTGACTTAACTGAGTAAGTCAGGTTTACAAGTTCAGTAACCTTTTTTTCTAAAAGCAATATATTTTCTTTTTTAAAACAATTTTTTTTTAATTGGAGCCCCAGTGTTACTTGGGGGCCAGAGGCCACTGATTATGCTGAATCTGGTCATGTAGGATTGATATCCAGTGCTTGGACTTGAGTTGTCATACTCTTGGCCCAGAGGTTCTAGGGCCTCTAAGCTATCATGTTTGGTGCTCAGGTACCAGGGATATAACCCAAGGTCTCTAACTCAAGGTAAGTGCCTGCTATGCTCGTGGCCGATTTCCATAGGCTCAGACAAGCCTCATCCATGAATCTGCTGAAAACCTCAAGCATGCGGGTTTTGTGACTGAAATATCCAGGTTCAGAAGGAGTTGGGAATGAGTGATCTACCCCCATCTCCCTGTTCTTCTGGGTGCCTGATAGTCACACCCATGGACTGCCTCTGCTGCCATATAAGCTCATTAACGGCCATGATCCAGAAACTCACATAGAAATCTGAGAAGAGAAAGAGAGCCACACTTTGCAGAGATGCCTCCAGACCCCAAAGTCACCATACGGTTAAAAAATTAACTCTAGCTATATCAGCCTATTAAAAATTTTAGAATTCCTGGAGCATGGCCACATTTGTGACTTCTCATACTCAAAACCACTTATGTACCATGGTAACACACCACATTTGATAGGGTATAAAGTAGAAGGCAACTAATATCGATTAAAATACATATATATATACATATATATAGCAGCATATAAGGCTCAACCTTCAACAACATGTAAGTAATCTCTTATATAAGGGCTCCAAGGTGACATCCAACAATCTTCACACACTTTCCTCTAAGAAAACTGTTTTGGATCACTTTTAGCAGATAATTCCTAACAAGCAATACAAAATAAATTAAGTTCTGCTTTGGGGGCAGGCTTTGGGGGTTGGGGTAGAAAAATCTAAAATACGGCAGTGTGAAGGTATAATAGTGGTGGAACTGGTGTTGGAATATTAAATATAATAAATAAATTATTGTGAATAACTTTCTAAAAATAAAATATAACTAAAACTAGGTAGGCACTTTCTCTACCACTTTGAGCTCTATTTCTGTACCCTAAAATCAATGTACTTTTTTCCCTATCGCTGTCTTTCTCTCTCTCTAGACCAGAATAAAGAAGCAGAGATGTCTCCTCTGGAGAAGAAAATCATCCAAAACAGCACATATCATGCTCTTCATGCTTCTTTCTTTCTTTCTTTTTTTAATGTGGGAGTATTACTAGTGATTTAGCCATTGATTAGGCTGATTGAATTGGGCATGAATTCCACCTTCCGTTTTTCTTTTCTATTTTTTAAAAAATTTATTTATTGAATCACTGTGAGAGCAGTTATAAAGATTTTGGATTTAAGTCTCAGTCATACAATGATGAAACACCTACCCCTTCAATAGTGCCCATTTTCCACCACCAAAAAGCCCAATTTAATCCCCATCCCAAGCCCTCCACCTAAATGTGGGGCAGATGATTTCCAAATTACTCTCTACTTTGATTACATTCAATATTTTGACATCAGCACTGTAGCACTGTCCTCCCATTGTTCATCAATCTTCTCAAGCGGGCCCAGTAACATCTCCATTGTGAGACTTGTTACTGTGTTTGGCATATTGAATACGTCACGGGTAGCTTGTCAGGCTTTGCCGTGCGGGTGAGATACTCAGACCCACCATAATTATTTGGGATTTTATCCCAACACTCAGATCTGTCAAAAAGGTAACCATAGACAATTTGTTTTCTATTGCTGGTTATGAATAGCATATAATGTCTCACAGTCACAGTAGTGGCTGCACGATTTTGGAATTCCAAAATTTAACAATTAAATCTGGAGGGATTTCTGCCAAAAGTTGCTGGGTTCCAAGATTTGTTCCTGAGTCCCTGGCATCATGGCCATTAAGCAGCTTGATCAGGAGCCAGAGAGTCCATTTGTGGGCAATGAACCAGGTTCACGGTGCAGGGAGGAAAGGGCCGCTCCACCCCCATCCAGTGAGGCCCCATGTGTCTCATCACTGTGGGCCCAAACCTGACTGTCCAATGGCCTCTGGAGGATGCTGGCCACTGAGTCACCAGGGGGAACAGGCCAAGGCACAAAACTTATTCCCATCTGGGGTGGCCCAGCGCTGGTCACCTACTGCGGGGACTGAATACATTTCTTCCAAAAGCTTCTGGGTTCTGAGATATGTTTCTGAGTCACTGGGATCATGGCCATTATGCAGCTTGATCAGGAGCCAGAGAGACCGTTCATGGGTGGTGACTCGAGGTCTCACTGGGGTGGGAAGGAAAGGGCCAGCTCCACCCCCATCCCATGAGGCCCCACTTGTCTCATCACTGTGAGCCCAAACCTGAGTGTCCAGTGGCCTCTGGAGGATGCTGGCCATTGAGCTTCCAGGGGTAGCAGGCGTAGAGACAAAACCATTTTCCCCCTAGGGTGGCCTGGCACCAGTAGCTTACTGAGGGGACCAGACGCATATCTGCCAAAAGCCACTGGGTTCCTAGATTTGTTTCTGAGTCTCTGGGATCATGGTAGTTAAGCAGTTTGATTCGGAACCAGAGAGGCCTTGCCTCCAATTATATAGCTGAGCCGGAGGTGGTTTGTGGGTGTGTCTCCCACATACCTAACTTTTGGCTGTTTACTTTCTTGATAAGCTTGCCCCCAAGTTGTTGGGGTCTGGTCAAAGGCACAGCAGCAATCTTGGGGTATCTAGAAGTCTGAAGGCACCATTAAGCTGCTGATGCACTCGCCTCACAGGTACAGATTGACCTGCTGGTGGAACCATACCCCCATGCTCTTCATGATTTTTAGATCATTATGGTCATGAGTCAACTACATGATTGTGACCTCAAATCACAGAACATGGAATCATGTGTGGACTTGATGGGAAGGCTAATGGAAACCTGAAGAAAGAACCACTTCCAAAAATGCTAGCCTGAAAGAGTCATCTGAGAAGGGAGTGAGCTCCTACCACCGAGACTACCTGGGTACAAGCTGGTTACTCTATGTCCAGATAACATAGAAGGAGGACTGGCTGATTCCCTCTGCATGATGATTTGATTTTGAGAGCATGTCATCTCACTTGAATGTTTGAGAAGAAGCAAGCTGTTTCCACATACACAGAAAGGAGATGGAAGTGAGCATTTTGGCTTGAGAATGCCTTTTACTGTGGCTACTGAAAGCTCTATCAGGACCTTATTCGACTCTAGCTGCCAGGAATTTTTGTCTCCTCCAGTCATGTTACATTGATGTCTCTCTTCTAGCAGAACTCAAACCCCTCTGGGTGCTACACCTTCTGTGTTAGGAAAACGTGCTTGGTCACTGGCAGATCTCCACTGTGCCAAACTCTTTACCTCTCTATCTCATTTCCTTCATTTGTATAAAGCAGTTAATTAGAGATTCCTTCCTGGGAGTGAGAGATGGCACCGCGGGTAGGGCATTTGCCTTGTGTCTGGCCAACCCAGGTTCAATTCCCCGCATCCCATACGCCAGGGGTGATTCCTGACTTTAGAACCAGTAGAACTTTCTCCTTGTGTGTTGCTGGATGTGACCCAAAAAAAGGGAGGGGGAAGAGATTCCTTCCTGAGATTTGAAATATTCAAAGAGCCTAATACATGATTCATAATACCCCAGATTCTTCTTCAAGTTCCCTGTAATTGGGAAGAATGCATTTTTGAGTCACCAAGATGTATCAATCTACTGCTCCCTACTATCTTGAAAGCTGGACTTCTGACATAAAATATACTTGATATTAAATATATGGATCATACTGGGCACTTGGGTTATTTATACCAAAAAAGTCAATGATATAGGTGAGAGAGATAGAACAGAAGTAAATCACTAGCCTTACATGCAGCTGATCCAAATATGATATTCTGCATCCCCAAAATTGAGCCTTGAGCACTTTTGAATGTGACCCAAAAACAAAGAAAGAAAGAAAGAAAGAAAGAAAAGAAAGATGCATTAAACAGTGAGAAAGAGAAAAAGAAAGAGGAAGAAAGATGGAGGGAAAGAGTGGGAAAGAGAAAGAGGGAACAGAATGCAAGGAAAGGAAAGAACATTCAACAAATGAATATTCTTCCTTGGCTTCTGCTCATCCCACCAGTTCTCTGGGGGGATATTTTTCTGGGCCACCCCATGGTTCCCTTGAGCATAAGGACTTAACAGAATGTGCCCTTAACCAAACTATTCATAGCAAGCCATAATGAAGAGACTTATGGTAAAGAGAATGCACCACAAAGAAGCTCTTGAGGTAATCTCTTTGCAGTCTATAAGCACACTTCGGTGGTTATTTGAAGGTGTCACTTATTTTATTTTACAGGGAAAACTCAGCTCTGGGGGAACACGCTTCCTGCATTCGGACTCCATTTGGAACCCCTTTCAATGGGCACAGAATGTTTCAGGTGCTGATTTCTAGGAGACGAAAAGCAGGTCTGTTTTTAAATACGCCACACATGGAACTTTCTCCGAGGTGGGATGCTGGCCAAGGAGTGGTTTTTGAAGCTTTTAAAGGCTCACTGGCCTTTCCAAAAATGGCCGCTGTGGACATATGGTTTTAGAAGCTTTATAAAAATGCCTTGTGGGCTTAATTTTGGAGCAAACCTTAACCTTGTAAAACTCCTAAAAGAAGTCACGGAGGGCCCAATTGTGAGGTCCTCTGAGAACCCCAGGCAGCTGCTTCCAGAGGCTTCCAATGGAGCCTTTCCTTGGACTTGCTCTGTGCCACATCAGGCTGCCCTTTGAGAAGGAATGTTCTGGAAGGAGCAGACCTGAGCCCTAGGCAAGGACTAAAGGAAGCAGAGGTTACTTATCCAGAGCCACAGACTCAAGACTCACTGAACATATCAGGTCATACAGCTGGCCCTGATCTGCTACCAGAACCTTCCCTGAACAAATGAAGAGGAGGTTCCTACCACCTGTGTTTGCACACCTCCTGCAGGGAGGAGATCATTGTCTGGACATTCATTCATTCAACACATTTGTAATTGAGTTCACATGATGTGCTTGGCACTATGAACCCTGCTGGGGATGCAACAGTGAATATAAAACATATGTAGTATCAATATGTACTGAGTGTGAGGGGGAAAATACACACAAGGATGAAATGATCACACCCACGCAGAACTCCAAATGGAAAAGAGGCATAAATAAGGAAGTTCGAGGATTCCTGAAAGCTTTGGATTAAACCTGACATGGTCATACAGATCAAGGGAAATGGAATGAAGAAGTCCTTTGAACCAGGATCAGGAGGATGAAAGAGGTTTACCAAGGAGAGAGGAGATTGGGGATTGACAGAGAGGAGTGAGCCTTTCCGGCAGGAGGAAGTGGGGTGTTTTAGAGGAGCGGAGAGAAGCAGGGGTGAAACATAGAAAGAGGATGCCCAGTTTGGAGTGGGGACACACAGCATGTGGGATATGCACAGTCTTGCTACCATGTTCGGGTTCTGAACTTTTAACCAGAGAGATAATATATTTAGAGCCTCATGCATATATATGTATATATGTATATATGTATATATATGCATATAATACACACAGATATATATATATATATATGTATATATGTATATGGGTTTGGGGCCAAACCTAGAGGTTCTCAGAGTTTACTCCTGACTCTGACTTAGGGATAACTCCTGGAAGGGCTTGGGGGATCATACATGGTCCCGAGATTCAAACAGAGTCAGCTGCGTGCAAGACCAGCACCATTCATACTATACTGTCACTACAGCCCTCATACTCATATTAAGGAGAGATTGAGCAACTCACCACAGAGTTGCACATTATTTCTGGTGCTGTCCAGTGTGGTGATCTTCAAATATGCCTATACTCCACTTTTCAGGAAGGTTCAGCCCCATTTTATCGCTTGAGGTGGTTCAGTTGAATTCTATGTAATGTGGTGCAAGTGATTCTGAATTCTGAGGCGAGGTCATGGGAAGATGGCTTTCCTCGACTCTCTCTCCTCTCCTCTGATACTCCCCTCCACTCCTCTGGCTCTCATTGCTTATTCCAGGTAAAGCCCCATAGGCCTCAAGCAACTATGGAGAGAACTACAAGGAGAGAAACTGCTTCCTTTCACACTCAGCACCCAATTGCTAGTCATGGTAATTAGAAACACACTCCCCCAGCTCTAGTCAAAAACTCAGCTCACCGTATCCTCCTCTGATATGGACTGTAAACTCATGAGAAACTCCGAGTCCCCTAAACAGTCCTTGAATTCTTAATTCTCTGGGATTATGGAATTATAAATGCTGAAGGCTATTTTCGGCCTTGATTTGGGTATAATTTGTTGAGCAGAAAATTTTCTAATATAGTAAGGCATCTCAAAATTTGGTAAGGAAAGCCAGGATGTTTGAATCAGAGAGAACTGTTCTAGAAACCCAGTTCTCCAGCTTCCTAACTATTTGCAGGCAAGTTGCTGTATTTCTTGAAGCCCCCATTTTCCATATGTAACATAAAAGAATATTCAAAGAATTCCCAAGACATAGTTCTTAGGATAATCCTCAATGTCTTTGCCCTTAACTATTTCATATCCAATTGAGATGTGCTGTTCCCCAATGGAGATTAAACAAAGTTTCACAGTCAAAACACACTGCAAAAGATGGATGTCTTAGTTTCCTTAGAAATAGCTTGAGAACAGTTTATCAGAGGCTCACTTAGGACAAGTTTCAGTGTAAACACTGAAACTGGCAACTCTAGTCCCCAAGAGAACTAGTGAGTTTTCAGAGCCCATTCCTGTCACATAAACAGGATTGGCTTTTATTTATTTGAAATTTACCCTTACTGGTTTATTTTTTCCCTATATAATACATGTAACAAGGAAATAGTTTTATGATGAGTCAAGGAGGCCAAAGATATATTTAATTTTACCTGTGTGTTATATACATTGGGAAAATCTTTTAAATTAATTTTCAAAGCACAACCCTGTAACATCTATTACTTGTGTCATTTTACAGATGAAGAAGTAGATGTAAAATCAGAAAACATCATTTTGTTCCCTCACCGTATGTAAGTTGGGCTACATATTAAACTTCCCTTGTATCTTAGATTCTTGATCTACAATATGAGGCATAAGAATGTAACCTACACAAAATAAGTTTGGGGTGCAGCTTAAAGGAGATAATTTGTACAAAATACTGAGAAAAGTTCCTAGTATGTAGGGGTATATTTCTGATGATCTGTTGCCATTATTTTTTTGTTACAAACTAAAGTTTAATATGGAATGTGAGTTACTCAAACTTTCTCTGGTTACCAGCCACAGAAACGACCTGGAGCTCATGTCAGCCTTAGAAAGAGATTTATAGGATGCAGATGTCATTTACGAAATCCAAATTCATGAAAAGATCACAAAGAAGCACCCAATGACAAGAAATGGGCAATAGACATCTGGGGAACCTGAAGGAGTGTCTCTCCTTTCTCTCCTGCTCTGCACTTGGCTGTCTCTGTCATTATTTTTTCCCTCTGAAGATTGGCATTCTCAGCTGCTCAAAGCAGATAGCTGAAGAAAAAAAAAGTCAGCTTCTCACAGCTTCCATGTCCAAACATTATTATTGAATCATCATGCAAACCCTAGAGAGATGAATTTATTTGCATTCCACATGAATATATTTGTAACCCTAGTCAGATCAGCCTGGGTCAGGACACTTCATCTGTTCTGATCAAGCACAGCTGAGGATCAAGGGTCCTATCGTATTAACCAATGAATCTGGGAAACTCTTAGAGGTATTAGTAAAAGACACTTCAGGGGTGTAAGAATATGAAACAATTATGTTTTCCTGTCATTTTATCTATTGAATTGATTGAGGATTTGCTTCCAGATCCACTTTTCTCACAAGTTTATTTGCTACAAGCCAGAATATTGGGATCAGTGGTCCTTGGGCCTTTTGAGAGAGTGATACCCCAGAAGGATGGAAAGAAATAAAAGGGCATGGAGTGGGTGCTAAGGCACATTAACATTGGAGGAAAAAGTGGGGAAAGAGGAGAAGGGTAGGAAATGGGAACTGGGAGGAACAGACAGTAAATATGGAAGATACAGAGACTGCAAAGGAAAGAAAACAGTCTTAACCACTGGCACCGTATTTCCTCTTGGGGAAGAAATTGTCTTTGATTTTTCCTTCCCAAGTCATCAACTTATATGAACTTCAAAATAGTCCTTTGAGGCATAATTAGAGGGGAATATACTATATCTTCCCAATCAACAGTGAGGACACTAAGACTCAAAAGGGTACATTCCTCATCCAGAGTTTTTTTTTCTTTCATTCTTTGATTGTGGTAAAAATAAATAAACGACACAAAATTTACATTTGAACCAAATGTATTGTTCAATGATGCTAATTATGTTCACATTGTTGTGCAACCCAGATCCAGAACTTTTTCATCTTTCAAAACTGAAACTTGGTTACTCGTTAAACAAATCCTTCCCACTGCCTTTCTCCCCTCAGTCCTGGGTATCCCCCTCTCCTTTCTGTGTCTGTGCATTTGCTGCTAAATTTACTCACAGAAGTCAAACCATAGAATATTCTTACTTTGTGCTTGGTTTATTAGCAAAATATCTTTGGGGCTTATCCATGTTGTAGCATGTATAGTCATAATTTCTTTCTTTTTCAAGTTCAAATAATATTCCACTGTGTGCACACAGTATACGTTGTTAATTCATTCATTCTCACAAAGACACTTGTATTGCTTCTGCTCTTGGATATGGTGCAGCATGTGGTTAAGAACATGGGTCAGACAATTAAAGAAAAGGTGGACCCTGAGAACATCATGAAGAGACAAAAGAAGATGTGACATTACTTCCCCTGTATGATAAAATAGGGGACCTTTGCTTTGCAGTAGGTCAGAAAGACGAAAGAGAAAGCTTTCCTTTTAAAGCCATAGTGTGCCTTAGACTAGCTCGAATCACTCCATTTTTATTCAGACTCAAGTGGATCCTGAGCTTCTGCCTTTCAGACAGGTTCAAGTTCATGAGTGATGGTGATATGCTGCCTGTGATCACACCTTGAGTTAAAGGACTCCAAATATCAAAAAAGTGGAAAGTTCCTGAAGGTAGCACAGTGCTTCTCTGTTCCCACACCACACCTCATTTATGTCTCTCACACACACATATTCTCTCTCTTTCCCTCCTTTTTTTTAGTAGCTTAAGACTTTATCGGGTTTATTTCTCTTTTAAAAAATTCTGAACCCTCAAAGTTAAGTCATAGAGTTAAAAGCTTCTAATCACATCATTTTCAAAGCCTGGACTTCTTAACGTTTCTTCCAGATAGACAACCTCTTAGACTCATACATTTTTTTTCTTTCCTTTTTCCTTCTTTAATTGAAATACCATGAGATACAGTTACAGAGCTTTCATGTTTGAGTTTCAATAATACAATGATCGAATACCCATCTCTCAATCAGTGCACATTCTCCACCACCAATGTCCCCAGTATCCCCTTCTCTTCCCTCCCCTCCCCCTGCCTTTATGGCACACAATTTCCCCCATACTCTCTCTCTCTCTACTTTTGGGTATTATTGTTTGCAATACAGATACTGAGAGGTATTCTCTCTCTTTCTCAACACACACACACACACACACACACACACACACACACACATTTCCCAGTGTTTCTGAGAAAACTGTCAAGCTAAGACCATGACAGGGAAACCTGAGAAGGAGCAATTGCTCCCTTCTTGACGTTGTCATCTCTGTCACTACTCTATGCCTACCAGGAAGTGTGGAGGCTACAGCAAGCTACACTAAGAAGTCCATTCTGTATGCCTTGGCCCAGCGTGTTAGAACAAGTCGCTGGGGGCGAGAAACTGTAGACTCCCTCTTCATGGTCAGGCTCAGATCTACTCTCTCAGAAAGACGAAGAGAGGTGGAGCAAAAGTTGGAACCAGTGTTTTTCTCCAGAAAGGTTGTTGTGTGGAGCCAAGCATTAATTGAGTGCCTGATTGTGAGAGGGCTGTGTGGTAAACTCCCTTGTTTTCCACAGATGTTGAAGGATTTCAAGCCAGAGTTGAAGAAGAATGTTTTCTCTGCATATCCACCCCTGCCCCAGAGGCTGTGATGCAGTTGGCAAACGACATTCAGGTCAAGTAGGGTTCCTGCAACCTCACCGGAATACAAATGCTCATAAAGTCTGAGGAGGAAACGGTGTCTGGAGTGAGGCTGTGGAAGCAGCAATGGTGAAGGACAGAAAGCCCCGTGTATTGGAACACCCTGGGCAGAGTCAGGCCCATGCTGGATTCGCAAAGGGGACAAAGGAGAATCCCCTGCTTTCTGGATGCTTCACTGGAGGGAAACATACATATGTATCCCCAATCAACACAAGGAAACAGACACAGCAGGGTGCATGTCTTAACCCAGAGTTCTTTCAAAGCTTTTCTAATTGTGGTTTATTAAAAACGCATAGAATTTACTATCTTAATCAAGTTTACAGTTCAATGATGCTAAATATACTCACATTGTTACACAACTCAAGTCCAGTACTTTCTCATTGTGCAAAATTGAAGGGGCTCTCCTAAGGGGCATCCTGCCATAGGCTCAGCCCGGCTTGCTCAGGGGCAATCCCACTGGAAAAGCTGTCCTCACCCAGCACTGCCATCTGCTTTTCTGAATCTTGCCTGCTAAAGACTTGAAAATGGCTATGGCTCTCCAATGTGACTGCTGTGAGGCAACTCACGTCACCCAACAGTCAAAAAATCACCTTCCAGTTCCTTGTATGGGTCAATTGAATCCTCTGAGGTAACTGGGGGGAAAAACAGTGTGAAGGGAGGGGGAATGATTCTTATAAGAACATTCTAGCCCCTTGCATGGGCCTATCAGATTGTCGAAGTCATCTGGAAGAAAGCAGGATGAGGGAAGAGGAAAATAATTCTTACAGGGTCAGGGTGAGCAAGGAGTTTTAACTGGTGGTAAGGGATGAGAACCCTAAATCTAGAGTCAAAGCATCAAGCTTCACAGCACAGTTGTTCATTAGCTGTGTGTTGTTGGACAAACTCCATAACTGCGCCAGGCTTGGGTTTCCTCTTCTACAAAATGGGCCTAGTGAAATGTAATGCAGAGGACTATGGTGGAGACTAAATAAACATGGTATACTTCGACTTACAAGAACTTCCCTTCTGGTATTGAGGGGAAGAAGATGGTAGAAAAGCAGCTTCCCCACGGTCATAAAAAACGCCAACACCAGATACCATGAAAATAGTAACACTCAGGGGCCAGAGTGATAGTACAGAGGGTAGGGAATTTACCTTGCATGTGACCAAGCCAGATTGATTCCTGGCATCCCATATGGTCCCCCAGCATCACCAGGAGTAATTCCTGAGTGCAGAACCAGGAATAACTTCTGAGCATCACTGGGTGTGACCCAAAAAGTAAGAAAAAAAATAGTAACACTCAGATGTTCAGAAGCTAACTCAAATTCTCTTTCATTGCCTTCAACATCTAGCATTCCTAGGCCCATCAGAAATTAAACCTTTCCAGAAACTCTACCATTGGCAGGGCTTGGTCACTTCCCTTACCCGTACACAGAAGGAAGTCACCATGTGGTGTGGTCTGGATGCACACTCCTTCCCACTGCCCTTTGAAGCCAGACTCAGCTGTATTCATGCTCCTTCCTGGTAATTAGGCACTTCCCTTTCTCCTCAGCCTCTCTTCAAGAGCAAACACCCTTAAGAGACAGGGGAAGAGAAGGGAACCCACCTCCACTGAAAGCTTATTGGAGTCCAATCACATTTCAGATGCCAGCTCACCCACGCATCTGTGCAAAGCAGAGTTATCCTACTTCATAGGAGACAGAAAATCCCAGAAAGGTGAATCAAATGGATAAGACCATACACAAATCTGGATTAAGAAGAGGAATCATGGAAATCTGATTTCAGGGTCTGGACTGATCACCTGTAGGATCACCTGATGTGATTTCATGGGAAGAGAAACAGTTTAAAGAGTTTCAGAACAGTTTATAGCTTGTTCTGCCCTGCTTTGCTTATGCTTGTCTGTTCCAGATCAACTTAAAAGGGAAACTTAATCCCCTTTGCTTTCCACTAAAAAAAAAAAAAAGTATGATCTCATCTGATCCTTGCAACCACACCAAGAGATAGGCATCCCTTGTGCCCTTAGCGTTGCCACTGATGAGTCTCATAGAGAGCAGGCAACTTTGCTGGGATGGCATGTAGCAATTAAGAAGAGATTTGGCACTCTCCTCTATACACTCTGCCTCCAAACTTGCATGCATCTTTGAAAACCCAAGGGGGCCCTAATCAGATTCTTTCAGGATGTCACAATGGGCGCTTGGGGTTGGGCAGGACCGAGTGCAGCCCCTCCAGAAAAAATTCTCATATACAAGGGCGGGGAGGACTCTGGGGGAAGAATGGGAGTTGGTGATAAGGGTGTCCAATAAAGCAGGCGGGGAAAAAAAAAAAAGCAGGCGGAGCAGGTTTCCAGAGAGCTGGGGGTGAAAAAGAGAGAATGGATCCAGCAGGCTCTTGGGTCAGGAATTTAATTTGACTCCTAACTTAATATTCAGGAATTCCAGCTATTTTCCAGAGAGTAGCTCTGGGTCACTGTGGATCTGTGGAACCCAGACATGTCGAGACTCTAGACAAGGAGGAGAACCAACAGGCATAGGGTAGGGAGCAGGTAGGCACGACCTTTCAGATCTATAGCAGGATTCGACCTTGGGGAGATGACAGGAGACCTGGGATACCATAGCACTAGGTGCAAGGCTGACTGCCTGGATCTAATCACACTGTTTCTTCTGAAGACTGTGGACTGTGGTTTATGCTTTACATCCTCTGAGTCTCATGGTCCTCATGTAGGATACAATTAAGAGTCTAACACCTATGTAAGTTATGAAGATGAAGTGAGTGAGGAAGGGAAACATTGCCCCCCACATCCAATAGCTGGCATGGCCCTAAAGGCAAAATCTACTTGTTTGGTGCTCGTCTTTGGTGCTGGCACTGGGTCTAGACAGTGTCATTTTCTGCCGAACATAACTACCCTCACCAATAACACACACACAAAAAGACAGATGGCTCTCTTGAGTTCATATAAAAATGGGAACTTCAGACAAACTCACCAAGTACCTCTCTCTCAGGCTCTATGAATGATTGCTGTATCTATTCATTGTTTGGTCCTGCTCCTGTCTTCCCTCTATCTAGAGAAGATTTATTAATACATACAGTCATGGAATAACATTTGTTTGTAATGACACCTGAGACAAAGAAAACTTGACTTTCCTCAAATTCTCTACCCCAAACTCCTGACTCAGTTTCCCATGTTTTCCTTTGTTAACCACCATAATATTCACCAACTTTTTCTACAAGCCATCTTTTTGTTGTGTTTTGCCAGTTTGTTTCCTTTGGTTATTGGTATTCCACAGATGAATGAAGCCATCCAGTAATCATATTTACTTTCTGACTTATTCCACTTAGCATCATAACCTAGAATTCTATCCATGTTGTAGTGAAAGATATACATTTATGTTTTGAAGAGCTCTTCAAAAGACAAGTATTCCAAAAGAGTATGAAATTTTACCAAAAGAGTAGTATTCCAGGAGTGTGTTACAGCTTTACGTATATGTTTATATACACACACACGTATACACACTCTCCTCATACATACATATGTGTGTATATGTATAATATATACATATATATGCACATTTAATTGGGCTGGAGCAATAGAACAGTGGATAGGGCATTTGCCTTGCATCAGGCCCACCCAGGTTTGATTCCTCTGCCCCTCTCAGAGAGCCCGGCAAGCTACTGAGAGTATCCTGCCCGCCTGCATGGCAGAGCCTGGCAAGCTACCCGTGGCGTATTCAATATACTAAAAACAGTAACAAGTCTCACAATGGAGACGTTACTGGTGCCTGCTCAAGCAAATTGATGAACAATGGGAGGACAGTGTTACAGTGCTACACATTTAATCCATTCCCTGTTAGAAATGTTTTAAATATAATTCTTTAAATATCTGCATCAGCATGTTTCAGACATTAACTCTGAGCCTCGGTTCACCATAAGAATGGTAAAACATACATATCAGGAACTCCTTCATTGACTAAAATTCACACTCAGTAATATTTCCAGGTAAATTTGAAATAATGAAAAGTCGTTGGCTTCATGTAACTTATTGGCATGAATGAGACACTTATTTGAGACTTTGGGAAGAGGCCTAATTGAGACCATTGTAAACTATGAAGAGGACATTATCAGTCTTCTGTGACTGCTCCCTCTGTGTGGTATCTAGATAACTCAGAATGAGACTTATTTACTCAGAGTAGAAGCTAAGAATTGAAGCTAAACCTTTTAAGATAATGATGGTGCAAAGTGTAAAGTGATTGAATGCTCACACATAGCATTCAATGGTCACATATAGAAGCAGGTAAGCTATGTATTTTCTGGTGATTCTTAAGAGAGGGGTTTCATGGAAGAGTTAGCATTTTACCTGGGTATGGACAGGCAGGCAGGAAAGGATGGCAACAAGTTATTAAGTGTCAGGAGTAGACTATCCAAACCATAAAGGAGGGAATAGACATGGGTAAATGATGCACAGAACCATGTATATACAATCTGGCAGAGAGACATGTATACAAGAAAGAACTGACTGGGAAAGTGGGTGTGTGTTACCCAGAGGGCAAAGAGATACCAGACCCCATTGTCCTTTTATGCACCAGGGAGCTGGAGAGGGCTCCATCATCATTTTTATGATTCCAGTGAACTCCTTTCAGACTTCTTGGAAAATCTTTTCTTCAAAGTATTTAAGCAATTATGAATTCATATACAGATATATGCTTGTGTACACACTATATAAAATTATTCAAATTAGTGGAGGGAGATGATAAATATCTTTGCTTAGTAACAACAGCAATTTGCCTCAGTATTCTCCAGTTCTGAGTGACTATCATCTCTATTTTCAGCCCTGATTTTGTGGTCTGCTGTTAGTTAAAGGTGCAAGAAGAGCTGGAAAAGAAATTGAGTATTGGGCAATAGATTAGCAGAACCATTCAAGGATTTCAGAGCAGGAGAGACCCGAAGGACTATTTACTCTCATTTTGCCATTAATGAGAATTGAGAACATGAATTGGTTGTGGCTTACTCTTCTAGAGCAGAGTGGTTAGAGCTCTTCTAGGACTTAAATATCAGAAATCTAATATAGCTGAGACTGTGACCACAGTGTGTAATTGTTGATCTTGAGATGGCTGCAAGAATAAGGTAAAGGTAAAGGCCCTCCCGTTGATCGTCGATTTGCTCGAGCGGGCCCAGTAACGTCTCCATTGGAGACTTTGTTGTTACTGTGTCTGGCATATCGAATACTCTCGGTAGCTTGCCGGGCTCTCCGAGAGGGGCGGAGGAATCGAACTCGGGTCGGCCATGTTGGCCGCTTGTAAGGCGAACGCCCTACCCGCTGTGCTATCGCTCCAGCCCCTAGCAAGAATAAAGACTGTTAAAAAATCACTAGGTATAAAGTGGGATTGCTACAGGTTGAATATTGCTTCTCCAGACTCACAATTTCAAATCTTAACCTCTACTATCCCAGAGAATTGGAAACAGGGTCAGTAAAATATAATTCATTAAGATGAGGTCACACTGACCCCAATCTAAGATGACTGCTGTCCTTGGTAAAAGAAAAGTTTAGATAAGCACACAGGGAGAAGGCCATGTGAACATAAAGGCAAAGATTAGATGACGTTTCTACAAGCCAAAGAACACTAAAGTTTTTCAGTAAACCTAGAAGCTGGGAGGAAGGCTTATAACAGATTCTCTCATTGCCTGCAGAAGGACCTATTTTGTGAACACCTTGCTCTTGAACTTCTAGCTTCTGAAATCTGAGAAAGAGACTATCTTTCTCTTTTTTAAAACTGTTTTTCCAAGCACGGTTCCCTTTTGACCTTATTTCTTTCCTTGGTCCTAGGATGCTACTCTTCTGCTTTCTAGTCTCATGCTCTGCCCCTTAATTACATAATATTCACCTTTGGAATATCTTGGGAGCCCATAGGAGGTTATATGACTTCTAGATAGGAAGTCAGTTGGTTTAAACTACTCATCTTGCTATGGTAGTCCTAGGAAACTAATACAGTGGCTGAAAGAAAGAAATGCATGTGGTAGCCACAGGAAGAATGCAGCATGAAGAAAGGAACATTGTACTCATGAGATAATGAAGACATGATTTAATTTCACATATCCATTCAAACATTGAATGTGTATGAGACTCCTTCCTTGGCCTTGGAGCAGAGAGATGTAGGCTTAATTAGAATAAGACTATCCCTGCACTTGAGAAAATCAAAGTGTGATCTTGTCAGGTGCACAATGGAAGTAAATATCACAGATCCCCAAAGGATTCAGATAAGACAAGGTTTGGATGCAGAAGGTGACATCTGAGCCAGGCTTTGCAGGATGAGTGTGCTTGAGTGCTGGTTTCTTATGGAGCTGCTTGTTTCTGCTCTTGGAAAAGTCCTCCTAAAATCCCCTCACTACTTCACAGAGCTGTCGAAGAGGCCAGAGACTTGCTCTGTTTGTTCAATGCAGCATTTCAAACAAGCAGTCTCAATAGTCAAGCAACTTGTCTATCTCTTGCCCTACTTGGCCTGCCATTCATACAAAAATAAGAACAGAGACGCTGACCTCTGGCTTTTTGGGTCCCCTTGGAACTTCAGGCTTGTGGAAGAACTGGCTTTAGAAACACACTCCAGTGGGGGGTCTTCCTCTCCAAGCTGACAAAACCTCTCTGTAATGCTGAAAAGTCAGATTTTATTATCTGTATATGACAACAATAACAACAAAATAACCTTTTCTTTCCAGATATCACATACATGGGAAGCCAAGTCTTCAGTAGGTCATTAAGATGTTGATGTTTGGAAGAGCTGAGCTTCCAGGCCATGAAACAGGAGCCAGGCTTGCTGGCTTTGGTCTAGAGATCACTTGGCTCTCATATTAAAGACCCTCAAGCTCCCAAATTTGAGCTCCAGGAAGGCATGCTTTGAGCATTCCTGCTGATGAGCACAGCAAACAACAGAGCCAGTTGTAGCTGAATCCACATTTGCTTCTGTGCAATGTTGTCAAGTGTGCTTGGGGGAGAGAACCAGTGTCTTCTGACTCTAATGGTTGGCCACACTAATGGTCAGCCACACTCTCTGAAATTCCATCCAGATGATGAAACCTATACCATTAGGTTTAAAAGGATTAACTATGGGTTGGGAAAGGGCCTGATCCATATGAAAACTTTGGGACAGAACACGAATGGTCATTTGTACCAGAACCTAGGATTCTCTTTGACTACTGATCAGATCCCACTCACCATGGTTGTTACCTGTCTGGTCTTTCCACGAAGTAGCTTTCATAGCCCTTACTTACTTCATCCTTGCTTATGGTTTGACCACCACCTGATGGGAAGAAATATTTCAAGTATGTTTTGGATAAGGTATGGGAGGGAGGTGACCCAATGTGTTCAGGTCACTCTCCAGGGCTCCCTCACGCAAAGTGTCTCTAGCCCTTTGAACATCTCAGTTCCTACGGTTCATGTTTTTCTCTTCAAGCTCTGACTATTCTAACTTCCGGTGCCTAACTAAGCACCTCATCTTCAACTAACATCATAATTTATCACAAAACTATTTCTCATCTAGTTCCCAAGCCAGAAAATTGGAAAGCATCCTTAACTCTTCCTGTCTTAATACATCGAGCCATTCACTAAATCCAACGCATAATATTTCATGGAATCATTTTAACTTTTATTTGTACACTGTTATTTTATTTGTACATAGCTGTTTATTGTAGGTTTTCAGGCATATATTGTTCCTGTTGTGGGCAGAAAGATAGGAGGACCCTATAATATTGGAAAAATTGTCTGAAACCTGAACCATTCCAAAGGCATGGAGGTCTTTGACACAATACACTCATCTCAGGATTCTCGGATCGGAGCTGAGCATCCTCCACCCAGATCCTCCAATTCCAGTAGGTGGGGGTCACACCCACCAACTGGCCCCCTGGTGCCGTGTAATCCCATCAACGGCCAAGACTCAGAGACTATAAAAACCAGCTCCTGGAACTGCGCGGCCGCACTTGCGGCCGCGCAACATCTTATTATAACATCTTATTATCTCATTCCTACTTTGGACAAACTGGCAGGCTACCGAATGTAGCCTGCCCACACGACAGAGTCTGGCAAACTCCCTGTGGCGTACCCAATATGCCAAATACCAGTAACAATGATGGGTCTCATTCTCCTAAAGAGCCTTGAATATAATCTCAGGGCTAGGATGAAGGAGACGTTACTGGGTCCTGCTCGAGGCAATCGACAGACCATCATAAAAATTACACAAAATTTAAGACTTAATCAGAAGATTGCAAGATATAAAATAAACATGAAAAATATCACTTGCATTTCTGGTAATATCATGAAAAGAAAATTTGTTGAAAAAATAAAGTCAGAGAAACTATAGAAACAAAAAAAGAATAAGTTCAGAGAGATAATATAGGAAGAAAGGTCCTCTCCTTACATGCAGCCAAGCTTGGTTTAAATCTCTGGCACCATATATGATTTCTATAATAAAGCCAAGAGTCACATCTCAGTACAGAGTCAGAAATAGGCCCTGAGAAATGTTCGGTGTGTCTTGACCCACCCTTGAATCCCAAAGAGAGATTGAAATGTTTTGGGATATACTTAATTAGCATGATAAAAGACTTGTACGTTGAAAACTAAAAATTTTGCTGAAAAAAAATTAAAGACACATGAAATGTAAAGACATCATTGTTTCATAGATTGTAAGATTTGGTGTTATTAAAATATCAGTATTACCCCCAAACTATACACCAATTAAATGTAATGCGTGTTAAAAGCCCAGTGAGTTTTAAAATAAAAATAGAAAAATATATTCTAAAATACATATAGAGAATCTTGAGGACCCAAATAGTTAAAACAATCTTAATTTTTTTATTTTAAAAAATTATTGCAAAGTTATATTAATCAAAACAGTGTGGTATTGGCATAAAAACAGACATATAGATCAAAGGAAAAGATCAAGAAATCAGAATAAACTCTCTGATTTCATGGAAGAATGATGTTCAACAAAGGTACGAAGACCATTTGTTGGGGGTAAAAAACCATTTTTTCAACAAATGGTGTTTGTAAATATCATTTGCCAAAGTTCTTATACTGATACGCCAAAAATGCATCCATTTGCCAAATGGAAAAAAATGAATAAGAAAGAAAAAATATATTCATATATTACACAGTGTAAAATTAACTCAGATCAAATAAAAGATCTAGGCATAGTTACTTTAAAAAAAAAACTGAAAATGTAATTTTTTTATGCCTTCTCCTGTAAGTACTCTGGCTTTTATTTCCCAGCTTAATAGAAGTTTCATTTTGTAAAAGAGGAAACAGACCAAAGAAGATAAGGCATTTTTCCGAAGATCAGTCTGATCTGAAACTGATGATTATGGAAAGTTTCTGATTCTTTTTCTTCAGACATCTAACCAACATCAAAATAGAACTCTGCAAAGAATTCAGCGTTTAAAATCAGAACTGACACAGCCAAGGAGTTGGGCCCCGTTTTTTCACATCTCTGTTGACTCAATGTCCTCATCATTAATGTGGAGATGATGAAGTCTGACCTTTTCCAAGTCACAGGTGCTGAGGATTAATGAAAGGGAATGGGGTCAAGAAAGAAAAAAAAAAAAGCTTTTCCATGTAGTCATTCAGGCTCTAGGGAGCTGTAGAAACTGTAGAAATGTTGATGCATTAAAATACAAAGAAAGTCAAGAGATGCTTCTCTTTAGAGTGAAGTCTCTCATTTTCCCAAAGGAGAGACTTATCTAGAAACTGGAGGAAGTAAAAGTGGAAGTAAAGATGAAGTCATGAAATTTACATACAAGTGGTACTACATGGAAAGTATCATGCTAAGTGAAATGAGTCAGAAAGAGAGGGATAGACATAGACAGACTGCATTCATCTGGAGAATATAAAGTAACAAAATAGAAGACTAAAATCTAAGAATAGTCAGTTAAGTACCAGAAGTTTCACTCCATGGCTTGAAAGCCAGCTGCACATGCTAGGGGAAAGGGCAGCTCAGATAGAGAAGGGAACACCAAGTAAAGAGTGTCGTGAGGATCCTTCCAGAACGGAAGATGCATGCTGAAAGTAGACTATAGACCGAACATGATTGCCACTCAATGCCTCTTTTGCAAACTTCAGCAACGGAAAGGAGAAACAGAACAAAAGGGAGTGCCCTGCCACAGAGGCGGGATGGGATGGGGGGGGGGCAAGGGGGGTGGGAGGGACACTGGGATCATTGGGGGTGAAGAATGGACACTGGTGGAGGGATGGGTACTCGATCATTGTATAACTGAAACCCAAGCACAAAAACTTGTAATGTCCACAACTGTACTTCATGGTGTTTCACTAATAAATTTTTTTTTTAAAGTGGAAGTACAAGAGAAAGACGTGAAAACAGAATGAAGAGCTCTGTTCATAAGAAATGCCTATGAGAAAAAAATGAAAATACTTTTATCTCATTCAATTTTGGGAAAGGAATGATAAAATTTCATGTATACTACCTTTAGAACTGTTTTGAATGAATTTCAAAGGCAGTGTGGTTGAGTAGAGAGAATACCCAAGTTGTAATGGATTTAATAGCTACATAGCAGTAGTTCCACTTGAAAAAAATCATGTAAATACTCTATATATCCACATTCCTTTCTGTAAAACAGAAATATTAACATTAACCCAAATCACTAGGGGGAAAGTAAGATTGTAGAGGTACCTATTATTTGAAAAGTTAAGATATAGTTTGATTTGCAATACAGACACTGAAAGGTTAGGTGAGGAATGTGCACGGGTGGAGGGATGGGTGTTTGATCATTGTATGATTGTAACCCAAACATGAAAGCTTGTAACTATCTCATGGTGATTCAATAAAATTTTTTTAAAAAGATTTTTTTTAAATAAAAGACATAGTTTGAACCCAGGGTAAAGTCATTTTTATTAGACATACAATCCAAACCACTGACTTACTCACTGACAAGTATCTATTTAAAGTGTGTTCAAATAGATAAAACAACAGCAATAAAAATAATTCCTGAGAATTGAAAAGGCATTAACAAACATAATTTATTTGAACTTAAAATATTCAAACATCTTTACCTTCTTATTAATATCTCCTTAACATGAGAAACTACAAGAAAATGATGAACCTGTGATAGCATGCTTCTTCGAGAATTTTCTAACCCTACAAGGTTAGAAGGCTCCCTTCTCCAATGATTGAACACTCCCAAGACATTGGATCATTTCCTGAACTTCATTTATTTAATAACTAATCTTTTATTGCCTTCTCTCTTTTAAAGCCTATGGGTCAGTCTTCCTCCCACTGCCTTCTCTTCAAGGTCACACCTCTTTAATCATTTGGATAATGCTGAGACACACTACAAACCATTTTAATGGAGGGATGATAAGTGAAGACCATTTCCCCTCCAGTCTGCTGTATTTCAGATGATTTTCAATAATCCTAGCAAATCACTCATGTCATTCTCCCACTGCTACCTAGTTAATAAGCCCTGTCAACAGGCTTCTTTTGACTCTTTTGTCAGGGAGAGCCTGATACACTAGACACTAGAAATCCAGAGGAATGTGTCTGTACTGGAATTTGCACGAACTAAGCCTCAGCTACAAGATTAGATAAATTTCCAAGTTAAGAACAATAGCTACAATCTCTGAGCCATTATTCTGTGCCAGGCACTGCACTAAACTGAATATCTGTATTATCATGCTTGGTCCTCACAAAACCTACTAGTGATGTTCTCTAGTCCACTTTTAGGATGGAGAAACTTAAGACTTGAACACTGTTGAAGTGTGGTCCTTGGTGTAACATTATCTGGGAAATTTCTAGAAATACAAATTGTCCAACTGTACCACAGGTCCAATGAATAAGTATTACATGATGAGGTTCAGGAATCTATTTTATAACAATTTCCCCCCAACTCTTCTCCCCACCATAATCCTGATATAGATTAAACTTTGAGACACTTTGGACTAGACCAGAAAAACTAAATAATTTACCTCATTCAAAATACTAATATGTGCAAATCAGAACTCCTGACTCCTTATTAAACACAGAGGAGCTGAAGGTGAGAGGGGCAGTTAGTTTAAGGCCATGTACAGTGAAGACATCTAATATTTTATACGAAAATATGTGCCTCGAAGTAACTTATTCCAGAAGAGCTTATATTTGATATAGAAGTTCAATGGATTTAAGGCCAACTCAACAGTGTGTCTCTCATTCTCTCTCTCAAACACTTTTTTTTGTCTCTCATTATCATAAAATGGCTCCCTCAATTTCAAGGCATTACCTTTTACTACTCAGTGCTCAGATGGAAGGGTCTGTCTCTTTGTCCATGTTTTTTAATAAACAATCCTCTTTATTTTCTCCAACAGTCCTCCTTGCACGCATTTTTGTTCAGTGTTTCATCAAATGTTTATCCCAAACTAATCCCTGTGGTGAAAATGGATTAAGATGTTGGATAAGATTAACCAAGATCCACCTTACTTAAAGCACATAGACATGTGTATGAACAGAGTGGATGAACATGCTCAGTCTGAGCAATGGTTTTGTATTGTGAAACAATGAGAAATAAGTTTGGATTCATAGAATAGCATCAGATGAGAATCAGAAACGTCAAGAGTTCATGCCATGACAATACAGAGTCAGTCATTTTTGATCAGGGTAGATTCATACAAAAAACAGATCTGTGAGGATCTGCTCGTGGTATGTGGAAGAGAGGGCACTCGACTCAGGAGAGGGAGTGTTGAGAGGTGATCTTTCTCTTTGCTGCTGCTGTAGCTTTGGGGAAATTTGCCAAGGGCTTGTTTTTGGTAAGTGATAACAGTTATGAAGGATGGTTTAGTTTAAGAGCCATTTAATGGAAGGAAAATTGGCAAGAATGAGTGACTAATTGGCTATGGGGAGATAGAGAAGTGAGTCAGGGGTACAAGTCATTTTTATGCCTGTGATTAGTTGTTCTGCTGCCTTTTTAGAACCAGGATTAAAAGAAAAGAGTTAACTTCTAAAAAGAAGAATTCAGGCAAGTTAAAGAAAAAATGCTTATATAGATAGCTATAACTCATTATAACTCGTCAATGTATAATCCTTAAATATGGTTCATGACTATGTGATATAGTAATGACGATAATAAAGTTTTAAATTCAAAAATAATTTTACTCTCTGTCTTATAGATTCATTTATGTTTTTACTATAGAATATTTCAAACATATATAAAGGAGAAAGAACCTGCATTTATTAAGCAAATATCACATAATCAAATTCTAGCTGAACATCTCTTTTTCCATCCCTCACCCACTCTCTCTCATTGCTCAGACCTCAATTACTATATTTCAAGTGATAAATTGACTGAAACATAATGTGGGTTTTACACAATACACTTTTTTGAAGGGCATAGTTCGATGGTCTTTAGTATGCTTACCAAATTATGTTGTTACTGTGTTTGGCATATCGAATACTCTCGGTAGCTTGCCGGGCTCTCCGAGAGGGGTGAAGGAATCGAACTCGAGTCGGCCATGTTGGCCGCTTGTAAGGCGAACACCCTACCGCTGTGCTATCGCTCCAGCCCAACTTTAGAACATTTCATCACTCCCAGAAACCCTGTACTTTTTAAAAAAATTTATTATTATTATTATTTTGCTTTTTGGGTCACACCCAGGGATGCACAGAGGTTACTTCTGGTTCTGCACTCAGGAATCACCCCTGGCGGTGCTCAGGGGACCAGGGGACCATATGGGATGCTGGGAATTGAACCCGGGTTGGCTGTGTGGAAGGCAAATGCCCTACCTGCTGTGCTATTGCTCCAGCCCCACCCCTGTACTTTTCAACCATGAATACTTGTCTTTATATCCCTCTTCCCACGGTGCTTAGCAACCACTAATCTACTTGATGTCATTCTAGATTTGCCTATTGTAGACATTTATATAGATAGAATCATACTGTATGCAATCTTTTTGTAACTGCTTCTTTCACATGTATGATGTTTTTGAGATTCATCCTTTTTATGAGCACTGTCTTCCCATTGTTCATTGATTTGCTCAAGCAGGCCCAGTAATATCTCTATTATGAGGCTTGTTACTTTGTTTGGCATATCAGATACGTCAAGGGGAGCTTGCCAGGCCTTGCCGTATGGGTGAGATACTCTCGGTAGCTTGCTGGGCTCTCTGAGAGGGATGGAGGAATGGAGCTCAGGTTGGCTGTGTCGGCCACATGCAAGGCAAACGCCCTACCGCTGTGCTATAGCTCCAGCCCCTGATAACATGTATTTAATTTCTTTCTACTGCCTTTGTACATCCTTCTTATAGAATGTATTTAATTTCTTTGTATTGCCAAATTAACACTTTATTATGTGAATATTCCTCCATTTTCATACATCCATCTAGTAAATAGATATTAGAGTTATACTTTTCATACATGTTTGTACACGCTTTTCTTTCTTTGGGGTCTTTACCTAGGAAGGACACTTCTGGGACATGTGATACCTTAACATTCGAACTTTAGGAAAACTTCCAGACTCATTTCCGTAGCACTGACACTTTTTTGTGGGGCAGACACACTTAACAGTGCTCAGTGCACATCTACCAGGGCACAGGAGACCATATACAGTGCCAGAAACAGAACCCAAATCAGCTCATGCAAGGCAAGCAGCCTACCCATATTGCTACAGCCCACACGAACACATTTTGCATTCCTCTCCAGTTCTTCCACATCTTCCCTGGCATGTTTTGTTATCTGTCCCTTTTCTTTTTTAGATAAACCAATGAATATAACAAGTAATTTTTGAATAGTATAGTGAGTTATGACCATCTCTGTGGATCTTTCTCTCCTCTATTATTTTATTTTTATATACTGTTTTCATATGGGGTTCCCAAGCAGTGCTCAGCAGTTTTGGGTGCTACTCCCAGTGATTCATAGCTAACCAGACTAGCAGTTCAATGAGAAGTCCAAGGTTGTGGTACCTTGTGGACCCCAAAATGCTTGGGGGCCACCAGGGCCACGAACAGTGAATTTATCTCTCCAGCCTCTTTATATATTTTTAAATGTAAAATTTCTAATTTGAAATTTATTTTCTTTTTTTCCTTTTGGTTTTGGGGTCATACTCAGATTTTCTCAGCGTTTACTCCCAACTTTGTGCTCAGGCATCACTCCTAGTGGTGCTGGGGATCATATGTGGTGCCTAGGATTGAACTGCATGCAAAGCAAGTGTCCTATCTACTATACTATCTGTTCAGTCCCCAAATTTAATTTTCTTAGCTATCTTAAATTTTAAACTCATAGTAAAATTCAGAGAATGGTATAATTTCCCATGTATCTCCTGGCCTCCTCCATATATGTATCTCCCATCTTTACTAGAGAGGTACATTCATTTCAAGCGATGAACCTACACGATACAAGATACAAGAACTTATCCAAGTTAATATTAGAGCCCGTTCCTGCTATTCAATTTTCTTTGGACAAATGTGCATGTATATTCATCATTATATAAAAATCTTGTATATTCGTCATTATGAGATCTTGCAGATTATTGTCACTGCTTTATACAACCACTGTGCCCTTAATTTCATTTGAAGTTCTCTGATGCTAAGAAACTTGAATGTCTTTTTTCCTGCTGGTTGGCATCCATGTATCTTTTAAAAAAGATAACTACCTATACAAATTTTTAAACTACTTGCCCATTTCTGTTTTTTAAAAAAGTCACACCCAGCAATATTACCTTAGGCAGAGCTTTGCTTAGTGAGAACTGGATGCTTCAGCAGGCAGTGTGCTGGGGCCACCAGGATTACACCTGATGGTGTTGGGACCAGGTCTGAGTGCATGTGGCACAGAAATCTAACTCAAGGCCCCACACATGCTAGACATGTGCTCCAAAACTTGAGGCACCTTTATTGCTCCTTAGTTGCTCTTTTAAAAATAAGGACATCTTCCCTTTAATTGTTGAGATGTAATAGCTCTTTATTAAAGATATAAGTCCTTTATCAGATTATAATTTGTAATTTTTTCCTCCTTTCCTATGGGCTGTCATTTAATTTTCCTGATGGTCCCTTCTAAAGCACAAAATGTTTCAATTTGGATGAATTCCAAGTTACTAATTTTCCTTTTGCTTCTCGTTTTCTGGTATCATAGGTAAGAAACTGTTTACTAATTCAAGTTAACAGATTTATGCCAATGCTTTTCTCTGATAATTTTATTGTTTTAGGCACTGCATTTAGGTGTTCCACTTTGAAGTTATGTTTTAACTGGTGTGAGGAGGGGTCCTATGCTGTTTCCTCGCATGTGAATCCAATTGTCGTGGCAATTTTAACTGGTAAAAATATTCAGAAGACTATTTAATTGTCTTGATTCCTTGTCAAAAAGTCAAATGGCTGCTATTTTCAGTTATTTTATCTATTTTATCCGGTTATTTTCCCCCTTGCAGAAATAATGTAAATGCAGCTGTAATCATATCACTAATCTTCAGTAAGTGTCACTAATCTTCAATGTCCCACATTATTATCTTATATATACATATATTTGTGTTGATAGTGATTGAACCCCTCACACGTTTAAGGTAAGTTTTCTACCTTTGAGTGAATACAGGCCCTAGCCCCTCACAACCACCACTTTTGTATCATTATTCACATTTAACAGAAAAGGTTACTGATTGGAAAGATTGCATGAAGTACCCTTGATCATGTGGCTGCTTAAATGACAGAATTAGATTTAAAGTCTGTGCCCTTTTTATTACATCATCATCCACTGGAGCCAAAGCACCATGAAATGTAGCAATGAGGGCAGCATGACCCAGGTAAGCCTTGCATGCAATTCTTTAAAGGTATCACTTAACTTGTTTACTTTCTACATTGGCACCCTCTCTAATTCCATTTATCCTTTATCTAGTGCTTCCCTAAAAGATTGCAAAGAAAGACTGTACTCTGGAAACTGGGTGATGTCCTTCTTTAAAGCTCTGAGAAAATATGAGGGAAGAAATCTTGAGGATTAAGCATTTGAGAATTTGCATCCATCTGAGAGATGATACCCTTTGTTCTGAAGTGAGAAGCATGCTAAACACAGTCTCAGAATTTTCTATTTGTTTACTAGAAGGAAGACTTAAATCTATCCAAAGAAACCTTTAGTTGAGATTTGTCTGAGCTCTTATTTTATACATGGAAAAATGTTTAGTGACTTTCCCAAAGAAACAGGACTCATTAGCAGCAGAGAACTCCAAGGCAGGTCAGAGGATTCCTATATTAAGAGATTTCAAAATTTCTTTTTCTAGATACTACTGGACATCAAGTGCCAGACCTTCCCTCAACCAGCAAAGGGTATGAGGAATTATCTTGCAAGAGTTTTAAGGTATTTTAAGTTTAAAGAAATGTGAGTTCAATAAGCTTAATCAGTGGCCGAATAAATAGCAGTACTCCTACATTTAAAAAATATTTTTTAAAAATAAAGGAATATGCAATACTTTTAAGGAATTAAAGGAATATGGGTTCAATCAGCTTAATCAATGGGTGAATAACTAGCAGTACTCCTACATTTAAAAAAAATTTAAAAATAAAGGAATATGGGGGAACTCACAGGAATTGGAATTTTTTTGAATGTGCCCTTGGGGAACAGGAATTGTTGAAGATCGATTAGGCAGCATGCAATCTAATTTTTGAGTCAGAGGAAAGATATTTGGTCAACTAATTGGAGATAATCAAGAACGTTTTGTCATCTTTTCAGGAAGGCAAAGAGAGACTTGGGCTCATATTCAATTCATTGCAATATATTGTGATGAGAACATGGATTTAAAATAACTGGTGAAGAAAAGAAGTGCAATCTCTAGTTAGGATGACTCACATCTATGTTGGAGGATAGAATTCTACAACCTTGGAAAAGTAGTGGAGGGAACATCCACCAGTGCTATAATCATTAGAACTGACATCATCTTTTCTTCCACCCCGACTCTATCCTACCTTCAGCGGAAAGCACTGGTGGGAAAGGTCCCAAGCATAGAAGTTGTCACGAAGCTTTAGGGTCAGCTAGACCAAAACCAAGTTTCTAATTCTGATCTCTTTACTGTCTAGCAGTGGGACTAGATCAGTCATTGCATCTGCCTACACTTCAATTTTCTTATCAGCCAAGAAAAGACATTGGAGGATTATTTAAAGAGTTTCTGGGATAGAGTGGAGGTCTCATTCATGAATTTTAATATCTCTCCTTGACCTTTTTTAACTTTCTATTGAATATGGTCCCCCTACTACTTTTCTAATTACTTTGGATATCTAGATCTATCCAGAGACTATAAAAAAAAACTCCTGGAAGCATGCAGCTGCATTCGTGGCTGTGCAACGTCTTATAATCTATTCCACTGATGTACCTAAAGCAGCACACATGTGTTTGGTTTTAACATGATAGCTTGTATTCTCTTATATACTTTCTCTGTCCTTCTTGGAGATCCCGGCAAGCTACTGAGAGTATCCCACCTGCATCTCTTGGAGTGCCTGGCAAACTCCCTGTGGCATATTCAATATGCCAAAAACAGTAACAAGTCTCACAATGGAGACGTTACTGGTGCCCACTAGAACAAATTGCTGAACAACAGGAGGACAGTGCTACAGTGCTAATAATAAAAAATAAGTGCTAAGTTTAAAAACTTTTAAATATCTCATACAATAATTTTAATTTGGAGAGGAGAAAATGAACTCCAGTGTAGTTAGTGTTTGCTAGTATTACACAGCCTGGTGACAGAATGGCCAGGGACCTAACATCCAACCACATGCTTTCCCAGCTTTCTGTAATTCTGAAGCAGGGGATGGAGAGAAGACAATTAACATGACTGAGTAGCCTCTGCTCACAGTGATTCTGCATCAACTGTTGCACTTAATCCTTTTAATGATTTTCTTAAAAGTAACATAGAAATTGCGAAGATTCTGAACAAAATACTAGCAAATAGAATTCAACAACTCATCAAAAAGATTATACGCCATGACCAAGTGGGATTCATCCCGGGGATGCAAGGATGGTTTAACGTTCGGAAATCAATCAACATAATCCATCATATCACCAAAAGGCCCTCCCGTTGATCGTCGATTTGCTCGAGCGTGCCCAGTAACGTCTCCATTGGAGACTTTTTTGTTACTGTGTCTGGCATATCGAATACTCTCGGTAGCTTGCTGGGCTCTCCGAGAGGGGCGGAGGAATCGAACTCGGGTCGGCCATGTTGGCCGCGTGTAAGGCGAACGCCCTACCCGCTGTGCTATCGCTCCAGCCCACCAAAAGAAAAGATAAAAATTATATGATCATATCAATAGATGCAGAGAAAGCATTTGACAAGATCCAGCACCCGTTTATGAAGAAAACCCTCACCAAATTGGGGATAGAGGGGACTTTCCTCAATATAGTGAAAGCCATCTACCACAAGCCTACAGCAAGCATCATCCTCAATGGGGAAAAAGTGAGAGTCTTCCCCCTAAGATCAGGGACGAGACAAGGATGCCCACTCTCTCCACTGCTGTTCAATATAGTACTGGAAGTACTTGCAATAGCGATTAGGCAAGAAAAAAGATATTAAGGGCATCCAAGTAGGAAAGGAAGAAATCAAACCCTCACTATTTGCAGATGATATGATACTATACTTAGAGAACCCTAAAACCCCTACCAAGAAACTCCTAGAAATGATAGACTTGTATAGTAAAATTTCAGGCTATAAAATCAACACCCAAAAGTCCATGGCTTTCCTATATGCAAATAATGAGAGAGAAGAAAATGAGATGAAGAAAACAATCCCATTCACAATTGTATGCCAGAAAATCAACTACCTAGGAATTAGCTTAACTAAGGAAGTCAAGGACCTGTACAAACAAAACTACAAAACGCTGCTTCAGGCAATAAAATAGGATGCGATGAAATGGAAAAATATCCCCTGTTCATGGATGAGGAGAATTAACATTGTCAAAATTTCAATACTTCCCAAAGTGCTGTACAAATTCAATTGTGATCCCTATTATGATACCCATGACATTCTTCAAAGAAATGGAGCAAACACTCCTGAAATTTATATGGAACAATAAGCTCCCACGAATAGCTAAAGCAATTCTTGGGAAAAAGAAAATGGGAGGAATCAACCTCCCTAACTTCAAACTCTACTACAAAGCAGTAATAATTAAAACAGCATGGTACTGGAACAAAGGCAGAGCTGTAGACCGATGGAACAGGGTTGAATATACTGACATCTCCCCCCAAGCATACAAGCAGGACCTTCCAGCCTTCAACTTGTTTGTTATCAGGGTACTAGAGTTTCTACTACTGCTGCTAAATGTATGAGGCTAGAAACAAGATATGCTGAGGAGGACTAGAATTGGTCCCAAACCTGGTAGTTGCCAGGCTCCTTGCTGAAAGGTAAAGAATACCTTTCTTATTTCTTTATTAGTCGCTATTTTCTACCTTCAGGCAGAAGCACTGCTATCTGAAACGCTCTCTTTTACAAGAGTGAAGAAGCAGCAGAGTGGAATACACATTGTCTGATGAACAGTTACAACTGTTGATTTCCAGGATGCTTGGGGTCCATAGTTTTAATGATGGAAGTAATCCATTGGTTGAAAGTAACAAAAAAGAACTGAAATAACTTATATTAATGAAAGAAAAATACTTTAGATATAAAGGTATCTTATGGGAGCCAAGGAGTTCAACCAAGCTTGGCACAAGGTTAAAATCCTTGGTCTAGGACAAAAAGCTCAAAAGAATTTGACAAACAACCCCTCTCTTAATATCTTTCCTTTTCTTTACTCCTTTCATTTACCTTACCCTCTCCTCTCTTCGTTTTCCTTCCTTCTACCCTTCTCCATCCACCCAACAACCTTCTTTATTCTCTCCATTCTCCTCCTCTTTTCCCTTTGTTGTCAGTTCATCCATATTAATTTTCTTAATCCCCCTCCTTCTTCTTTTTATTAAAAAAGGCCTCTAAAATCAATTCAACTACAAAAAGAGTATGAAGCCAGTTAAAAATTCCTCAGCAGGTAGGATTGGATTTCCTTTGATCCAATGCTGCTGCAAATCATGTCTTGTCAGAAGGCATATCACAGAATATGAACTTGTCTTCCTGAAGATGGTACCTGTGTCACATTTAGATGATGGAGCAGGAAAACTCTCATAGTAGAGGGACTGGGGAGACAACTTCCAAGCTGTGTATTATCAAGTCCTATTCCTTCTCTCTTAATGAACAATTAAGTACTGTTTTTACTTATTATCAAGGTCAGCATACAACTCTGACATAACTGAAGTTTGATCTTGTATTCATTTCTGGCATTGAATTCAGAAAAATTAATATATTTGTGCTGAGGGATCATTTCTGGTGATGCTGGAATCAAACTAAGGTCAGAAGCATAAAGGTAAGTACCTCAAGCCCTGTAGTATCTCTCTAAACAGTGAATACAGGGGCTGGAGCAATAGCACAGCGGGTAGGGCGTTTGCCTTGCACGTGGCCGACCTGAGTTCGATTCCCAGCTTCCCATATGGTCCCCTGAGCACCGCCAGGAGTAATTCCTGAGTGCAGAGCCAGGAATAACCCCTGTGCATTGCCGGGTGTGACCCAAAAAGCAAAAAACAAAACAAAAAAAACAAAACAAACAAAAACAACAACAAAAAAAACAGTGAATACATTTGGCTAAATTAGGCCCTCGAGCGGGCCCAGTAACGTCTCCATTGGAGACTTTGTTGTTACTGTGTCTGGTATATCAAATACTCTCGGTAGCTTGCCAGGCTCTCCGAGAGGGGCAGAGGAATCGAACTCGGGTCGGGGCTAAATTAGAGTCTTCAGAAATCTTGTAATTCACCTTTTCAGTTGTATAGGATCTTTTATATCCTTTTAGTCAGTACTTCCTCTTTCTAAACTTATTTGTGAGTTTTTGGTACATCAACCCAAAAATGTTCTAATTAATGCAAAAAAGAGTAATTAAATGGATTATTATTATCAATGACAGATCCCTGACTGTAAAATAGGTGGAGTCGGGTTGGAGTAAGGACTCATGAGGGCTCTGTCAGTTGGGGCTAGAATTAGTAATCTTTGTGGGGTAGTCAAAAATCCCACAGCATCTTTGAGGGGTGGGATTAAAGGTGACAAATTGTTCAAGAGAACTGTAAAGACTGCAAATAAAAAGGAGCTTTTAAAAGGTTGAATCTAGGAAGTCTTGTGCCCTCAGGAAGCTTCTGCAACACATCATAGTCTGGGAAAGGTGCAAAGCATATTTTGATGGGTAGTGATATATGTGGTAGAAAAGATACATTGTAGAAAAGAGAAGCCTTGTCTCACTATTCCAGTTAATTTTACTTACTGACAAAAGTCAACAAGCTAAGCTTGAGTAAGATGTATAGGGTCCCTAAGTGTGATATTTAGAAACCTATGGTGCAAAATTAAGGTTCAAGTTTAAAAATGAAATTTTGACAAGATTTCTGATTTGGGAGTACCAGCAAACTAAGTTCTCTCATGCATCCTCCTTCCCTTAGCCCCTTGCAACTGATAAAGGGTTTAAGTGAATTGTAATGCAATATATATGTATTATGTATAGTATATTTATTGTATAATATGTATTGTATTATATATGTACAAATATATATATATATATATATATATATCTTAAGCCCAGAAATATAGTACAGTCTACTTGCATACAGTAAATCCAAATTCCATCCCTGGAACCACATACGGTATTTCAAGCACTGTCAAGAATAGCTGGCTGTTGTCCAACTCTACTCCCCACCCTCCTTCAGAGAGAGAGAGAGAGAGAGAGAGAGAGAGATACTAATGCCTAGTGTACTTGTCCAACCTATATGTGTCTAACCCATTAAGTAACATTCATGACAAATGAAAGGAACTAGCAAAGCATTATCTATCTATCTATCTATCTATCTATCTATCTATCTATCTATATCTATATCTATATCTACATATATATATTCCCCTTTAATGGAACCCTCCTCAATACTCCCAGTTTTGACACTAACAAATATAGGCTAGAAGTCCTTATGTGGGTAGGACCCAAGCAAGGTAGCATGACTGATCAGAAAAACAACTGAGATCCACGTGAGTGAGTGATCTGAAGAATCTAGATGCTACTGGACTTTGGTGAATTACACTCAACATTTCTGTCATCTTCAATAAGGGAGTCTTGTTACAATTCCCCCTATTTTTCCCCCTGTACCCTTGGATGAGGATGTAGAAATGTTAAGCACATTATATGATTCTTACGTTGAAATCTTAAGAAGTCAAAGTGAGCTATGTTCAAGAGGAAGAATTGCATTTAGCAGAGAACCTGAGCTTGGAAATAACCTGACCCTTCTTTTCCCCTCTGCATTCATCAGCTGAATGGGACATCAGATTTTCTCTTGTTGGAAAAGCATTGACTTTGAATGAAATGCAACAATCTTGGTTGTAAAAATTGTTGGTCTATTGAATCCTAAGTTCCAGGTACTAATCTTGAACTTTGTCATTGACTCAATTTTATACTTTTAACTAGCCAATGAGAGAGAAATTATTATTATCTGCATTTTATAGAAGTAGTTAAATGCCTTGCCTAAAATGTAACTGAGATTTGAATCAATAGTTTGTGTTCTTAGCTATTATTTAACATTTATTTTTAGTTGCCTTATTGACTTTACCTTACCTTGAGTTAAACTTATTTTGCTGGCTTTCTTTTTTTTTCTTTTATTTTTTCTGCCTCTAATTGCCATAGCTTCATTTTCCATCAACACTTTTTGTTTTGTTTTTTTTTAAGCACAATTGACATACAATAATCCATAAAAATCAATGAGTATTTTGTTTATTTGGGGGCCACACCCAGCACCACACAGGATCTCTTCCTAGCTCTGTGCTCAGGAATAATTTCTAGTAATTCTCAGAGAAACAGTTGTGGTGTTGGACTAGGATGTAAGGGCAAGTGCCTTAACCCCTGTACTATTCTTCCAGCCCCAAATTGTTGACTTTTTTTTTCAGGAGGGTAGGTAGCTCAGTTTTATTTATGAAAATAACTAACAAAACAAAAATTGGAACTAAAACATCATTTTCCATTACAAATAGGAGCCAAAGTTTCAGATTTCTTTATGATTCAATTTTAAAAGAGAAATGTATTAAGTCAATAGTGCATAGATTCTTATTTCTTCATCCATGGAAATATCATTGCAGGACTGTAGATAAGGCTCAACCCTGCCCCATCCCACAATTTTCATTAAGCTTATAATCCATTTCTTCTTGCTCATCCCCCTTTCCAGGGAACCATTGATGTGCTTTTTGTCACTATAGAACAGTTTGCATCTCGCAGAATTCTCTATGATTGGAATCATATAATATGTACCCTTAAAAATCTGCCTTCTTTTACCCAACTTAATTATTTTGAGATGTTTAATATATTTTCTTTTTTATTTCTATTATCTCATGAAATTGATGTTTCTATGTATAACAGGTATACAAAAGCACAAACATAACTATACAAATTCAAGTCCAGGTTTTTGTGTGGGCACATGCTTTCACTGAAGAAATTATTTAGTGAATAGGTGCACTATGGCAGGGTTTTCTGGTAGGTGTCTTCCAAAGTGATTGCATTCACACCAGCAATGTCTGGGAGTTCCAGTAGCTCCCTATCTTTACCATCACTTGCATTTCAGCTCTGTTATTTTATAACTGATAGAGCTTTGGCCAATTTAGTTATTGCCACTTCAATACTGTCCATCTGTCTGAAAGATAGTTCTAGGTAAATGGAGCACTATAGCACGGAGCACTATAGCACTGTAGCACTGTCCTCCTATTGTTCATCGATTTGCTCAAGTGGGCCCAGTAACATCTCCATTGTGGGACTTGTTACTGTGTTTGGCATATCGAATCCATTGCGGGTAGCTTGCCAGGTTTTGCCGTGAAGGTGAGATACTCTCAGTAGCTTGCTGGGCTCCCCCAGAGGGACAGAGGAATCGAACCTGGGTTGGCCAGGTTGGCTGTGTGCAAGGCAAATGCCCTACCCACTGTGCTATCACTCCAGCCCAAGGAAATGGAGATGTGGCTCAATTGTAGAGCCGCATGTTTTGCACCTAAGATATCAAATTCATTCTATAGAACTGAAAAAAAAATAAAACCAAAGCAAAGCAAACAACAACCACCCCTTCCCCCATCCCCAGTGAACTTATATCTCAGTGTTTCTATGACAAATAAATATTTTTCTTGATTAATGGATATAACAAAATGGGAATAACTTTAACCTTAAGACCATGTCATATGGGATAAGTTACCTATGAGAATTTTTTATTGCAAGGATTATTATAAGGTCCTTCTGTCAGCTATTCTTCTCAAGAATGATGTCCTCAGTGGCTTTTAAATACTTAGTTTTCCTCCCTTCCTCCCTTTTTACCTACAACATACGCAGTTTGGGATATGATAAGAATTTTATTATATACACCTCAATAATATCCCACTCCAATACCATGCACAGTGATACCATTTCTTGCTAGAAACACAGGAAGCTTCTCATCTAGAGTTTTCTTTTTTTTGGTCATCCTGATTTACACTGCCCTGCTTTCTGAGTTCTTTCTTGTCTGTACTAGAGTAGACAGAATAATCACCACATCAACACACATTTTTTTTTAAGTAATAGAACATTCCCCTGTGTCTGCAGGGGCTTGTTGCTATAGATGGTCACTCACAGCCAACAAGAGAGTGTGCTTTTCCTCACTTGAAGCAGACACAGTGTGGCTCCTTGGATCTCCACCCCACCTCCTGCCCCTGTCATGTGCTCTGTGCATTTCTCTGGGTGTCAGGCATATGGGGAGGGGGTGCGGGAGGGCAGGCACAGAAGAGCAAGTTGTTAGCAATAACCCCTGGTTCTCTGACAAGAAAAGAGCAGCTCTTAGAGAGGGTTCAACTGGCAAAAAAGGCTCCCCTGCGTGCAGGAATTATCCACCCAAAAATAGGCTTTCTGTGCAGTAACATCAAATACCCTCACTGGCTGCCAATGCTTAAAAGTTGCTTATTTAACCCCTTCATGCCCAGTCTGCTGTACAGCTGCTTCATCTCTAGACACCAAACTGTGCATGAGCTGGGGTTCCAGAAACAGTTTTCTTACTAGTTCTAATTCTCACTACCAAGTAAGAATCGGACCCAACTATTTTTTTTCCCCTTTATTTTATTTTATTTTTTTAAAGTTGTAGATTTACAATTTTTTGTGCTTTGGTTTCAATTATACAATGATCAGATACCCATCCCTCCACCAGTGCCCATTTTCCACCACCATGGATAATATCCCTCCCACCCCCATCCCCCCATCCCCCCTGTCTCTGTGGCAGGGCAATCCCCTGTGTTCTCTCTCTCCTTTTGGGTGTTGTGGTCTGCAAAAGAGGCATTGAGTGGCAAACATGTTCAGTCCATAGTCTACTTTCGACATGCATCTCCCCTCCTGGGAGGATCCTCCAAACATACTTTATTTGGTGCTCCCTTCTCTATCTGAACTGCCCTTTCCTCTAGGATACCTGGCTGGCCTCTAAGTTATGGAGTAATCCTCCTGGTGCTGATCTCAGCTATTCTTGGGTATTAATCGGACCCAACTATTTTAATTCCCTGGCAATTCGTGTCCCTGAAGTCACTACTGTTGTAGGTGGGGGAGTTGACTTCCACCAGAACTAGGTTCCCCAAGTGGCTTGTGAATTAATTATTGCAAGTCAGCTGACTCTTGGATATTTTGACAGTTATATTGCAGTTACATGAAAAAGGAAGCTGGGGAAGACCAAAAAAGAGTGCTTCTACCTCTCTGCTTGACCTAACCTGGGGAAGTTCTTGGGGTGAGGGATAGGATGGGTAGTTTGCTCTGAGCATATATGTGGCATGGGCTCTCGTGTCCCACCAAGGTTGCTGTCAAGCTTCTCCTAAAGCCCCCTTGTCCTGTAGTGTGTGGATAAAGGTCCCCACTACCTGAGTTCTTGGGGAGCTATGGACTCAGACTGTAGTGAGAAATTGCTTTTTTGCAGGAAAAGGAACGTCAGACCTAATCTCTGTCCAGGTGTTCCAGGAGTAGAAAAGATATTTAGGAGATGAAGTAGTGAAATAAAATAGTTTTATTTAAATAAATTGTCTTAGAGAAATGTGATGGGAGAGAAAGTAGTAGAGACATATGCATTCAAGAGAGAACATATGCTCTCCAGAGAGAAATAGCTGAGAGTAATATTTGTTTATACTATTTAGTTTGAGAAGTGGATCCAATCTCCAAGGTGGAGAACTTGACCCATATACCTTTACAAAGGCAGTTTTACAGCACAGTTTCCAAACTTGCCCACCTTGGTACGAATCTTTTGCTAGGGACAAGAACAATGAGTTGTTTTTTGTTTGATTTTGCTTTGGGGGTGAGGGGTCACAACTGGCAGTACTCGGGGCTTATTCTGGCTCTGTGCTTAGAGATCACTCCTGGCAGTGCTTAGGTGGATCATATGAGGCTCAAGAGATCACATCTGGGTCAGCCCATGGACAGTGAACACTTTACCTGCTATTTATCAGTTCAAGTCTTGGATTCTTGGTGTTCCTTTTCATATTGTATCATGACCTTTAGCTTCTAGAGAAAAGATAGCTTCAAGATAAGGGTATGATAAGTGTTGCACCCTTATCTGGGTAGTGGCTCTTTTCCTCCAAGGAACTCTGTATTTGCATCTCAAAGGGATGCAGTTCTCATGCCTCTGGGCTACTTCAGGGCTAAGCAATTTCTTCTTAGTTTTATTATTTCCCTGAAAACTCATGACCAGCCCCCCACCCCCACCCCGCTAATCTCTCTGCCTATCTTACTACCATCCTCCACAGGTCTATTTTGACTCCTTAGTCCCCCCCCCCCCCCCACTCTCCCAGCAGTGCTAGAAAAATCCAGGTTTGCAAAAGATGCCAAGGAACCCATGGATCATCACAGATTCATTAAAAGAACAGACAATCTTCCCAAGGTTTTAAGTGTTGAACCTATTCTGAACAATTGCTGGGATTCTCCTCCTAAAGGGTCTTGGGGCAAAGACAGGTGAAATATTGGAGACGGCCATCTTTCTCTAAGTTGAAAGCTTCAAGTCTTTTAGGTGGAGAAATCCCTTACAATAAACTGCAAAAGGTTACAAAGGGCATGTAGCAGGAGAGGTGGCATGAAACCCAGAGTCCTCAGGGATGCCACAGTGACTGGCTCTGACTCAAACGTTAATGGACCTGCTGAAGAGCAAGGATAGCGTCATTACCCGGGGATGGCAGGGCCGAGCTCTGCACTCTCCCAGTTGCCAGGAGCTGGCTTGCTGGAATGACTCCCACCTTCCTCTCATCCTCCCTGCACAGAAAATAAACTTCCGGGAATCTTCCTTCCAGCCTGAGTGTATTGAAAAATTACCCATCACTAACCCTCAGTTCTTAACCCCCAGGCCTCAAAAGTAGAAAACAAACAGAAGCATTGAAGGAATGTTGATGTGGAGCAAAAACCTAGAGGGAAAAGAGCACAGAGAGATGGGATGAATGGTGGAGGGGGTTTGTGAAGCCCTAGCATTCCAGTTTAAAGGCCCAATTATTCTAATCCCATCCTAGAAGGAAGAAACAGCTTGAGGACTCTGGTACTCTGTTGACACAATAATTAGCAATAAATGTACGATTTGACCATTAGTTAATTTGATTTTCGAAGCTCATGAATTTACTCAATGTAGCACTATAGCACTGTCTTCCCTTTGTTCATGGATATGCTCGAGTGGGCAACAGTAACGTCTCCATTGTGAGACTTGCTGTTACTGTTTTTGGCATGTCAAATATGCCATAAGGAGCTTGCCAGGCTCTGCCGTGCAGGTGGGATAGTCTCGGTACCTTGCCGGCCTCTCTGAGAGGGATCACGATCACGATCACGACCATCCTGTTGTTCGTCGATTGCCTTGAGCAGGCCCCAGTAACGTCTCCTTCGTCCTAGCCCTGAGATTTTTGAAAAAGTGCCATATTCAAGGCTCTTTCAGGGTTAGGGGAATGAGCTCCATCATTGTTACTGGTATTTGGCGTATTGGGTACGCCACGGGGAGTTTGCCAGACTCTGTCATGTGGGCAGTTTACATTCAGTAGCCTGCCAGTTTGTCCAAAGTAAGAATGAGATAATAAGATGTCCAAGGGGCCCCGGCAAGGACAGCCAGGAGCGGGGGCAGGAGACTGCGCTGTTCTCTTCCGGGAACTGGATTTTATAGTCTCTGGGTCTTGGCCATTGATGGGATTACACGGCGCCAGGGGGCCAGTTGGTGGGTGTGACCCCTGCCTACTGGACTATGGAGGATCTGGGTAAAGGATCACGGTTCGGTCCTCCCATTGTTCATTGATTTGCTCGAGCGGGCCCAGTAACATCTCCATCGTGAGACTTCTTGTTACTGTGTTTGGCATATCGAATACATCACGGGTAGCTTGCCAGGCTCTCCGAGAGGGGCGGAGGAATCAAACTCGGGTAGGCCATGTTGGCTGCGTGCAAGGCAAACGCCCTACTGCTGTGCTATCGCTCCAGCCCTCAATGTACTATTATTAAATAATTAGATAAATTATGTCTCTCATTCCAGTTTCCCACTCCCCCTGTCAAACCTGATCTCTTGTCTTTCTGCCTGCTGGTGTGTGCTTTCTCCATTTTTTTTTTATTAGTGAAACACCATGAGGTGCAGTTGTAGACTTACAAATTTTTGTGCTTGGGTTTCAGTTATACAATGATCAAGTACCCATCCCACCATCAATGCCCATTCTCCACCCCCACCAGTCCCAGTATCCCTCTCACCCCCCACCCCCACCCCCCATCCCACCCTGCCTCTGTGGCAGGGCATTCCCTTTTGTTTTCTCTCTCCTTTTGGGTGCTGTGGTTTGCAAAAGAGGCATTGGGTGGCAATCATGTTCGATCTATAGTTTACTTTCAGCATGCATCTCCCATCCTGGGCGGATCTTCCCAACATCCTTTACTTGGTGCTCCCTTCTCTATCTGAGCTGCCTTTACCCCTAGAGTGTGCGGCTGGGATCTAAGCCAGGGAGTGAACCTCCTGGTATTTATCATAGCTATTCTTGGGTGTTAGTCTCTTATTTTGTTACTTTATGTTCCCCAGACGAATGCAATCTTTCTATGTCTGTCCCTCCCTTTCTGGCTCATTTTGCTTAGCATGATATTTTCCATGTAGTACCACTTGTATGTAAATTTCATGACTTCATTTTTTCTAACAGCTACATAGTACTCCATTGTGTAGATGTACCAAAGTTTCTTTAACCAGTCATCTGTTCTTGGGCACTCAGGTTTTTTCCATATTCTAGATATCGTAAACAGTGCTGCAATGAACAAACAAGTGCAGATGTCACTTCGACTATACTTTTTTGCCTCTCCGGGGTATAGTCCCAGGAGTGGTATTGTTGCGTCAAATGGGAGCTTAATTTCTAATATTTTGAGAATCGTCCATACTTTTTTCCAAAAGGGTTGAACCAGTCGGCATTCCCACCAGCAGTGAAGGAGGGTCCCTTTCTCTCCACATCCATGCCAACACAGGTTGCTTTTGTTCTTTTGGATGTGGGCCAGTCTCTGTGGTGTGAAATGATATCTCATTGTTGTTTTGATCTACATCTCCCTGATGATTAATGATGTAGAGCATTTTCTCATGTGCCTTTTAGTTAACCATTCGGATTTCTTCTTTGAGAAAGTTTCTGTTCATTTTGTCGCCCCACTTTTTGGTGGGGTTGGATGTTTTCTTCTTGTGGAGTTCAACCAGTACTTTGTATATCCTTGATATCAACCCCTTATCAGATGTGTATTCGGCAAATATTCTGATGCTTTTCTTGACGTATCTTCATAACCCAGGTGGGAGGCAGGATCTCCCTTGAGGAGCTTAGGTTATATAATTGTTGGGGGTCTCAGTAGCCAGCCTGAGACTTTGACTAAATCCCCTACCCCTGAAAGAAAGAGCTGGCCCTGTTTACAGGGTCCCAGGGACTTGCTCCAGCACTCCACACACGCATGCACTCTGGTTGAGGATGAGGGATGTAATAGTTAGCATCTACCTGAGCTAATACACCAGGCCCTGAGAGCAGGAGATGTAAATCATCATCTATAGTGAGCCTGGCAAGGTAAATGTGATACACGTGGATTGCCCCCTGAAATGTATGTATAAAAACCCCTGTATGAGAGCTAATAAACGAATTGCTGATTGACAACCAGCTTTTCCCCCTCTGCATGGTTTTCTTGGTGGCAGCGGGAGTCCAGCGGTGCATGGAGGGCCAGGGCAGAGGCTTCTCTTCCCACTCCCTCTCCTATAGGGAGTAAGTCCAGCTACCAGGGGGATCATACCCCTAAGTGTCAGGGTTGACTGGCCAGGACCCTGACATATAATTAATGCATGTCTATAGGTGAAGAAATAGAACTCAGCAAGTGTTACAGTGACAGATAGTTTAGTTTTAGAAAACACTAATTGTAACTCTTCACCGTCCTTGATTTTAAAATATGCTTTTCTGACTATATAAATCTGTATTCCACTTATGAATTCTCACTGGACACTGAATCAGGGATTCTTTCTTTAAAAACTTTTTTTAAAAATTATAAATATCATGATTTCCAATTCTGTTTTAGGTAGGGTTTTATAGGAATAATGCTCCAAAACCATGCTTCCATCAGAGTTCCCACTTTCCCTTCTCCCCACCATGATCACAGTTCCCCCACACTACCCCAAATCATCCTAGGTTTAATTTTGTAGACAGTTCTTGGGCTCTGCTGCCTTAGAAATTTGTTATTCCTTTACTATGTCATTAAATGTCACGAATGAGAGATATTATCCTGTGTCTGTCCCTCTCCTTCTGACTAACTTCACTCAGTATGAGACTCTTTAGTTATATCCACAATCATCACTTAATCCCTTGACTTCCCGTTAATCGTCCATTTGCTTGAGTGGGCACCAGTAACATCTCCATTTGTCCCTGTTGCGTGCTAGTGTAGCCCAATGGCGTCTGTTCGTTCTAGGAACACAAAGAGCCTCAAACCGTTCATGATCTTGGTGAAGAAGTCTGACCATCTGGTAGGTGGGTGGCCATGTGGTCTTTTGACATCCCGTGGAATCCAGTCGGTAACCGGCTCTAGTTCAGCGGTCGTCTCTAAATCTCATTACGTGACCAGCCCATCTGATTTTTGACACCTTGGCAAACGAGACAGCGTCCCTGATTCTTGATCGTTGACGGAGGTTGAAACTCTGGATTCTTTCTCTCATTTGAGTGAAACGTGATACTCCAAGCATAGCTCTTTCAATTCCTCTTTGGGAGACCCCAATAGCTTTCTCATCCTGTTTGCGTAGGACCCAGGTCTCTGAGGTGTATGTTAATGCAGGAAGAACAGTGGAATCAAAGAGATGTGCCCAGAGCCGGAGGTTCTTCATCCTCTTAGCTATTTCTTCAACGCTCTTGAAGGCATTCCAAGCCGCTCTCTTCCTCCTGCACAGCTCAGGTGCCAGGTCATTTGTCATGTTGACTTTTCGACCTAGGTACACATAACTGTTGCATTCGGAGATGGTCATTCTGTTGAGAGCGAATGGAGCATCATCAGGAACGAGGCTGTTTCTCATAAACATTGTCTTCATAAGATTCAGCTGTAGAATCATAGATTTATCCATGACTTCTACTCAAATCTCTTTGATAGCCATGTCCACCTGCCAACATACCAAATTCCACAGGATGTATATGTTGTTCCCAATGTTCTCCCTTCCAAAATCTGAAACGCCATTTCGTCAGTAAAGAAACAAACAGCACCCGGCCCAGACAAGGTCAGACCTGAACACCTGAAGAACCTGCCGTCAGTACTCATCAATACGCTGGCTCGGTTCTTCACATGCTACCTCTCTGAATGCAAGGTTCCGTCCCAGTAGAAAACCAGCAGGACTGTACTACTGTACAAGAAGGGAGACATCCACGACATTGGCAACTGTCTCCAGATCTTCCTATTGTCTGTCATCTACAAGTTGTTCACTCGAGTCATCCTGAATAGGATTGGTAGAACACTAGATGAAGGACAACCATGCAAGCAAGCCGGGTTCCTATTGCCTGTCATCCACAATCATGTGATCAAAAAAATTGCATGAGTTTTTCTTTTCTTGTAACCAAGTAGTATTCCATTGTTGAATATAAGTCACAGTTATTTTTTATCTACTCATTTGCTTTTGGATACTTGGGTTGCTTCCAGATTTTGACTATTGTGCACAGTGCTGCAATAAACATAGGAGCAACAAATGCCTTTTCTGAAATGGGATTTTGGTCCTTAGGTGCAGGTAATCCTTTTATTTTTCTATTCTCTTTTTAAAAAATTTTTAAATTGAGGTTCTACAGCTTACAATTCTATTAAATAATGTTTCCTCAGGGATTATTTTAATTTAGATAGTCATGGATAGTTTCCTGTGATTTCAGTGAAGCTTGAAATTATAACCAAATTTTTATATATTTTTCAACATTTGGATATTGCTTTTCCTGGCATGCAGTGATCAGGCTTATCAACAGATCCTCAAACGGGGATTTGACCTAAAAATACATCCAGGAACTTTGCCTTAGAACAACAGCTCTCAAAATAAGATCCTTGAGCAACAGCATTCATATCTCCTAGAATTGGATGGGAATGCATATTCTCAGGACCCAGCCAAAACTTAGCAAACCCACAACGCCAACTGAGTCAGGAACCTGTGTTGACGTCTCTTCCCAATGCTCTGACATTTGCTCCAGTTGGAGAAGTGCTGCTCTAGAGCGGGACCAGCTATGAGTTGCATGAGCATAAGGACTGTTTGCCTGTCTGAGTGGGCTATCCAGGGTAGATACTGGCATCCAAAGGGAAAGAGCAAAATCTTGGAAGCCTGATGTCTTTAGAGACAGTTGAGCTGCTGAAGGATACACGGAGATGTAATCTTTGTACTCTCTATGTGTCTAGGACAAGACTTTCACTGAGGTCTCCGATGGGCTTGGAATAGGCATCTCTAGCTCACACCTCAAGCCCACACCTCACACCATTGGCACAATAGCTGTGCAGGGTTCAGAGCCCACACCCAGCTGCTACTCTGTTTCCCTTTCTTCTTGGATATCTGTAAGAGTATACCTGCAGGACTGGGTGATGGGAAGACATCCCTCCCAGGTCTGGCCCCACCCCTGTCAGTCAGACCTTCCAGAAACCCAGAACTGGTCTTTACTGGGCTGCTACATTACCAGCTAGAAAGCACTGGGGGTTGGGAGAGAGCATGAGCCTGCTGCTGGTTGGCTTAGAAAGGTTCTGGGAATTCATCATGATCTAAACACCGATTCCAGTTATTCATGTGACTCAAGCCCTGAGAGTGGCTCTTTCTGTGTCCACAGGGCTGGGTGGTGCTGACTCAGTGCTGAGGAGGGCACCTTGTTAGCCCTCCTGGGCTCCCCATGCCACCACACCCCCCAGTCCCCAGAGGACACTGGAGGACAGCAGATTGTTCGCTGTGTTCTGTTTCATTTCTGAATCAGCAGCCAACTTCTCCAGTTACAGCTCTCCCCACACACATCGGTCTCTCCACTGGACATTTTCAGAGGTCATAATCAGACACAATCCCCAGGTATTCACGACTGCATGTAGCACAGCTGTCACCCTGCAGCTACTATGTGGTTGATTGCCTGCTAAGGGTTGGGGTGTTAAGAGACACAGCTGCAGCTGCCTTGAGTTTTTCAGAATCTGTGGGGAATAGGCACAAGCAGATACTTACGAGGCAATAAGGGTGCTGGTCAGGCAGCCAAGAACTCTGAGAGCACTGAGTGGCCAGGAGTACCCTTTCTCTGTGCCTGGAATTCCTCTTTAGCATGCAGCAAGATTCAGAATACAAGTGGGAAGGACTTTTGTCAGTGGGAGCCAGAGAGAGAAGAGCTGCCAGAGCAGAAGAGAAGGATTTTTCGAAAGAGAGGGAAGACTGAGAAGGAGGCAAAGGTGGTGGTTGGGGGGAGGGGGGAACGTGGGTGGGGAGGGAGGCAGGAAGACTAAAGTAGCAAGTTTGGCAGCTTTGCCCAAGGACTGTTTCATACCTCAAAAGCTATTACTCTTCCAGGCTGGATGTCTCAGCTTGGCCAAATGGCCAAGTGCTTAAACTTCTCTCCTTCCTTTGAGGAAGAAGAGGAATAGAAAAGAAATATCCTGCTCTCTTGGATGAAAAATTAAGGACAAAGTCACAACACTAATCTGAACACCTGCAGTGTATCAAGTTCTTTCTATGTGAGTGATTATGAGTCATTTAAAATGAGAAGCAACCCATGTGCATACATACACACACACAGACACACACACAGACACACACACACACACACACACACACACACACACACACTGAGACTGTAGTGTGGAGAGATTAAGTCATCTGCCAAAGGGTAGCTGAGCTGAGATCAGGACCTGAGCTCTTTTCACCTACAAAATTTCCTAATAAATTCATAATATGCAGAAATATGCTTGTAACCCCAATTCATTGATGTGCCTACTGAGGCTTGGAGAAGTTAAGTTCTCTTTGTCCAAAGTCCTAGAAGTGATGCAAGAGGACTTCAGATTCAGAACTGTCTAAAGTTTGAGTGCTTTCTACTCTACCAGCCACCCTTCTTTTGAGACCAGATTTCATCTCTTTATAGAATTTACCATCTAAATCTCTGTTGAAAATGGAAACTGGTATCATTGTCACCCAGGATAATGATTGTTTTCCAGTGAAACTTTAGAATTATAATACTTATCAAGCGTGCTTTCTTATTCATTTATTTAATATAGTAATGTGAACTAATTGTCTGCTTGGGCCAACTCAAGGGCCTTAGAACAGAGCAATGAAAATGGTGGGCACAGTCCTGGCTTCTCATGGAACTTTCAGAATATCAGAAAAAATGTGCAATTTCAATTAAGCAACCAGTACATTTACTACAATTGCACAGAATGACAAGCTAAGGATAGCTGAGGCATCACTTGAACCCACTGTACTCTAGGAACTGGTTTATGAAACACAAATTAATTCATGGAATCCTCACAGCCCATCAAAAGTAGAGAAATGCATGGAAGCTTCCTGAAGAAAGTGTCAGCTCCACCTGAAGACAGAAGGTATCAGTAATACAGAGAAGAGCAGGGAAGAACAGGAGTAAACATCACCTCTGTGCTTTTCCGGGTGCCACATGCTCCTCATCTGAGTGGAGGGGTGATACAAGTGGGAAACTTACACTGAGTTATGGTGCCTGGGATCAAATGCAGGGTCTCATACATGCAAGGCAAGTGCTCTGCCTCTGAGCAATATCCCTGGCCTTAAAAGGGCCCCAAAGATTGTGTATAGTAAGTAAAGTAAAAAAAAAAAAAGTAAAGGCCCTCCCGTCGATCATCGATTTGCTCGAGCGGGCCCAGTAACGTCTCCATTGGAGACTTTGTTATTACTCTGTTTGGCATATCGAATACGTCACGGGGAGCTTGCCAGGCTCTGCCATGCAGGCGAGATACTCTCGGTAGCTTGCCGGGCTCTCCGAGAGGGGCGGAGGAATCGAACTCGGGTCGGCCATGTTGGCTGCGTGCAAGGCAAACACCCTACCGCTGTGCTATTGCTCCAGCCCTTAAAGATTGTGTATATAAAGATTGTGTATAGAAAACATAAAAAAAAATACCCTATAAAGTGTTTTGTTTGTTTGTTTGTTTTTTGCTTTTTGGGTCACACCAGGCAATACACAGGGGTTACTCCTGACTCTGCACTCAGGAATTAATCCTGATGGTGCTCGGGGACCATATGGGATTTTGGGAATCGAACGCATGTCGGCCACGTGCAAGGCAAACGCTGTACCCGCTTTGATATCACTCCAGCCCCCCCCCCCATTAAGTTTTACGTTGATTAGGTAAAGGTAAAGGCCCTCCCGTTGATCGTTGATTTGCTCGAGTGGGCCCAGTAACGTCTCCATTGGAGACTTTGTTGTTACTGTGTTTGGCATATCGAATACTCTCGGTAGCTTGCCGGGCTCTCCGAGAGGGGCAGAGGAATTGAACTCGGGTCAGCCATGTTGGCTGCTTATAAGGTGAATGCCCTACCGCTGTGCTATCGCTCCAGCCTTGATTATATGTTGATTATACGTTGATTATATGCTGAAAAAATAATGTGGGTATTAATAATGGAAATAACCCAACTATACTGAGAGAAGTAATTTGACCTGTTTATCTGTTTTTATTGTGCTTCTTAGGACATTTGAAATGACATGGGCTGTATTTGGATCAGACAGTCGACTGTGTCAAGCCGGAAGGCTTCAGATTATGACTCCATCAGAGGAACTGAGTCTGGAGGAGAAAAGGGAAGAGGAAAGACATACTGCTGGGGTGTGGGGGTGGGTGGGTGGGGAGTGAATCTTTGTACCACAGGTCAAAGAGGCTGTGGTCTTTAGAGCCTTAAATTTATTTATTATTTTTTATTTTAATTTTTTTTTGGCTTTTCTCTACCCTCTGTACTATTATTGCTCCAGTTCCTTGAACCCGGTTTTATAGATTGGAGTGGCAAGAACAATGAGAGCTAAAAAAGTCAAGAAAAACCAGAATCTTCTGATGATAAAATTAAAGGCCCTGGTATGTGCATCACCTTCCAGGCTCCACCTGCCTATGGTTGCCTAGGGTTCCTTCTGCCACCCTCCCCCCGGCCCTGCCTTTGGAGCGTGAACCCTGCCTTTGGTTCTCCCTAATCAGCAACTCCCACCTCCTCCTCCCAAGTTGCTCAGGCTGCTTTATAGAGGTCCCACAATTGGAGGGGGCACACTATCACAACTCAAGGTCCACAGGCCCCCTTTTCTGCCAGACCTTCCCTACCATCTTATTTCAGAGGGCTATCCCCTTCACTCTTCCATACCCCACTCTCATTCTCTTCCAGGGCATTTTGTATCTTCCAGCCAACTCCAAATTTTTTCCTATTATAATGCTCATGGGGCTGGAGCGATAGGTAGGGCATTCTCCTTGCATGCTGCTGACCCAGGTTTGATTCCTCCGTCCCTCTCGGAGAGCCCAGCAAGCTACCGAGAGTATCCTGCCTGCATGGCAGAGCCCGGCAAGCTCCCAGTGGCATATTCAATATGCCAAAAACAGTAACGAGTCTCACTATAGAGATGTTACTGGTGCCTGCTTAAGCAAATCGATAAACAGGACAGAGCTACAGAGCATAATGCTCATGACGAGCTTCCCTATTAGAAAGTCTGCTCCCTAAGAAACAGTGATCTCGTTTCTCTTTCCCACTCATTTTTCCAATACCCACATGGAACCCCACAGAAAGGAACTGTTCCCTGCACCTCTTTCTGAATCAGTGAGTGCCTCTGTGGCTAGCTGGGAGCAGGGCTGATTGATACACAGGCGTCCTCTCCCATGCTGTCTTCTCCCCAAGAGAAGAGTCCCGTTCTCCCTTCCCTGCAGATAAGTTCATTCACCATACTGTCCACTGTGCTTTTTCTTCACAGGGGTTTGCCCTGTTCTAGATCCTTCCACTAGGTAACTGGAATCCTCCAGGCACTTTCCTTGGATGACTCAAATGCAGGCTCCCTTTGCCTCATCCTTAGCCGCAGTTGTCCACTGTAAGAAGGAGAGGGAAAACCTACAGTCCTTAGAGGATAGGGGCTTATAGGAAGGTGTAGGCAAAGTACCATCATCCTTGAGGACCTGGTTTTATAAATTATGTATATTCTCAGGCCCTTCCCCCATCTTCTGAGTCTGCAGCACTCAGCAGTGAAGGGGGGCAGATTCTAGCACTTATTAAGATCTTACTTACGTACTTAATGAATTGATTTGTTATCAAAGTCCCTGGAAAATTCCGATGCCCTCAAGAATGAGAATATCAGTGCTAGGGGAAGGAGAATGATGGTATTAGGCTGAAGGCAGGGAGCAAGTTGCAAGGTGAGGCCTGTGGCTCAGCTAATTCTGGGAGGAGGGGGCAATTCCACATCAGAGGCCAGTAACAAGCCTGGGGAGCTCAAGGCCTTTGCACCCAGATTCTTTCACTGCACTCTGAGATAGTCCCCATGATGGCAGGGCAAGACCATGGCCTTCTTCCTGTGAGTCCTAATTGGGGGCAAGGTCTTTCTGCTTCTCCTCCAGGACTCTGATTATGAACCTTTCTACTTAGATTGTACATTGAAGTGTAGCAGCTTGGATTTTGTAGCAGCCTGGATGTTGAAGTGTAGCAGCTTGAATTTCTTCTCATCATTCTGCTCATCTCACCACTGCAGATCTTTCCCTATGGCCCTTGCTGTTTTTCCTTTTTCATTTTTTTGAATCCAGAGTTACTAGGAGAATATCCAAGAGTTACTATACACTGGAACTGGGTTGTCAGTTGTTGATCAGGGTTCCATAAGTGTTTCTGCATTTACATCTCTCTATTATCCATTTGTCCAAGAAACTAACTTGCGTGCTTGCCAGCCTGCTTTCCTTCCTTCCTTCCTTCCTTCCTTCCTTCCTTCCTTCCTTCCTTCCTTCCTTCCTTCCTTCTGTCTCTCTTTTTCTTTCTCCCCTCCCTCCCTCCCTCCCTCCCTCCCTCCCTCCCTCCCTCCCTCCCTCCCTCCCTTCTTTCTTCCCTCATAACTGAAAACAAATCTAATTCTTTTATTTATTTCAATTTTTATTTAGCCCCCCTCATTTACAACACTGTTAATAATAGCTTCAGGCTTAAATTATCCCCAACCCCAATACCTGAATATCTGTGTCCCTCTGCTGTTTCGAGGGTCTCTCCCAATAGACTCAGCTCCACTATTTCCTTTGGCCATTTGCTATTTCCTTGCTATTTCTTCATACTTCTCTATGAGAGAGATTAATCTGTACTTTCCATCTTCTTCTGACTTTCTTCATCGTGACATCCATAGTGTGAATTGCATGATTTAATTTTTTCTTTTTTAAAAATATATAAAAATTATAACAGACAATAGGCAGATCGGGCAACAGTTGCCAATGTCGTGGATGTCTCCCTTCTTGTACAGTAGTACATTCCTGCTTGTTTTCCATTGAGACGAAACCTTGCATTTAGACAGGTAGCATGTGAAGAGCCGAGCCAGTATATTGATAAGTACCAATGGCAGATTCTTCAGGTGTTCAGGTCTGACCTTGTCTGGGCCAGGTGCTGTTCGCTTCTTTACTGACAAAATGGCGTATCGGATTTCGGAAGGGAGAATGTTGGGAACGACATATCCATCCTGTGGAATTTGGTATGTGGGCAGGTGGATGTGGCTATTGAAGATATCCGAGTAGAAGTCATGGATAATCTTCTCCATTGCCCTTCTGGAAGATGTGATAGATCCATCAGAACGTCGGAGGGCAGTCATGTTGGTCTTGTAGTTGACGAAGGACAGGCGGGCTCTGCGAATGCTTTTCCCAGCTTCTGCCGCATCTGCCAGCAGTTCTGCTCTTCTCTTTTTGAGGTCTTCCTTTATCGCTTGTCTGCACTGCTTTGCGAGATTGGATGTTTGCTTGTAGTTGCCTGAGGCTTGAGCCAAGCCACGTTGGTGAATAAGCTCAAAGGTTTTTGAAGATAGGTCTTTTTTGGTGGCTCTCTCTCTCGGTGCTCCTCGCACAATCATGGAGGTGCTGAACCAGTTGATTGTATTCCTCATCAATGTTGTCAATGACGGCATCTTCCCATGATGCCACAATAGTGCCAAAGAGCTCCCAGTTGGTGGTCGTTGTGGGAGTTCTCTTCTTATAGTTTGCAGCCCTTTCTCCCTGCTCCGTGAAGTAGAATTTTGCACAAAGGAGACATTGGTCTGATCCCGTTTGGAATTTTGAGACAATAGCAACATTGGTCAGGCAAGACCACTGATTCTATGATGTGTTCAATTTCATCATGGAACCGTCCCCCAGGAGACCCCCATGTCTAACATTTAGATTCGGCCTTCTGGAACTGTGAGTTACCATGGATGGTTTTGGTGGACATGATGAACTCAGACAGTCTCTCACCCTGTTTGTTCCATTCTAGGCCATGGGTTCTGATGTGGAGTTCTTCAGCTTATTTTCTCGGTCCTATCTTGGCATTAAAATCACCAACAATGATCTTGTAGAAGATGTGGTCTTCTTTATAGAACTTCTCCAGCTCCATGTAGAACTTCTCAATTTCTCATTCATCATAATTGGATGTTGGTGCGTAGACAACGAAGACAGAAACTGCTGACAGTGACTCACATCTATTCAAGTGTAATCATCCAATTCGGGTTGTTAGGCATTCAAATGGATCAATGCTCATGGCCAAGTTCGTGTTGACAAGGACATGGACATCTCCAACGCCGCTTTTGTCACATGTTCCTGGGAACAGTTCTTTTCCAGTGCCGAAAACAGCATGATGTGATTGATGCCTTCTTGTCTTGGTCAGACCAATGATGTCATACTTGATCTTTTGGGCTTGTACCATCAGGTCCTCGATGGATGCATCCAATGCCAGCATACGTGCATTGAAAGTACAAACAGTCATTTTTGTCTTTCTTTGTTTGTGCAGCCTAGTTCGGCCTTCAGACTTTATCAGCCTCTCCTTCCTCATCCTCCTTAATGCTGCCGTACTGGTGGATCTTTCAGGGCCAGGGGAATGAAACCCATTGTATTTACTGATTTTGGCATATTGAATACACAATGGATAGCTTGCCAGGCTCTGCTGTCCGGGCAGGAAATTGTCAGTAGCTTGCCAGGCTCCCCGAGAGGGATAGAGGCTTTTAGGGCGGCCTCTAATCGCCCAGGCAGGTGCGGCAATATGGTGCGGCAATCCTATAAGATGGGTATTAAGTTTCTTATGATATGTTGCAGCTGTGTGGTCCAGAAAGTGTCCTGGAGTGTGGTGGTGGCTGGATAGTGGAGGTATTGGAGGTCTGCCAGTGAGGTATTTATCTGGTACTGGTAGGGTGGGTCTTCTGTGTGTAATTGCTGGGTCACTGGCAGTTGGTGGAAACAGACAGGGCAGGGTTGGGTGGGGCTCCTGGTTTTAATCCCTTGGTCACCTATGGTTGGTGGGAGCAGGCAAAGGATCTCTGTTCCCAGGTCCATTGAGCCTGGAGTCCAAGGTCTCAGAGTTTCGCCTACCTGTGGTTCTGTGATTCTGTGGGGCTTCGCTCGTGCATGTGTGTTGGTCTGAGCATCCGGAAAGTGTCCTGGAGCATAGCTGTGGCTGGGTATTGGAGGTAGTGGAGGTCTGCTGGTGAGGTATTTATCTGGTACCGGTAGGGTGCGTTTTCCTTGTGTAATCTGCCTATTTTCTGTCATCTACAAGCTGTTCACTTGAGTCATCCTGAATAGGATTGGCAGAACACCAGATGAAGGACAACCATGTGAGCAAGCCCCGGGTTCTGAAAAGGATTCAGCATGATGAACCATATCCACACAATAACCAAACTTATCGAGGCTTTTCAGGAGTTCAAAATGCTGCTCTATCTAATGTTCATTGATTTAAAGAAGGCCTTTGATTCTGTTGAGACAGAAGCAGTCATCGAAGTCCTAGACAAACAGGGCATTCAAAGTCAATACATCGGGATCCTCCATGAGCTGTATTATGGATTCACTACCAGGATCTCACCATTCTACAAAGAAGTGATCATCCATGTCAAGAGAGGGGTTTGGCAAGATGATACCATTTCACCAAAACTCTTCAGTGCCACCCTCGTGAACATCATGTGACGACTGGAATGGGAAGGAATGGGAGTGAAGGTAGACAGTCGGCAACTACACCACCTCCACTTTGCTGATGACATCGTTCTAATAACACCAAACATTAGCCAAGTGGCACAAGTGCTGGCCGACTTCGACCGTGAATGTGGAAAGGTCAGACTACAGCTGAATCTCATGAAGCCAATGTTTATGAGAAACGGTCTCATTCCTGATGTTCCATTCACTCTAAACGAGATGAACATCTCTGAATGCAACAGTTATGTGTACCTAGGTCGAGAAGTCAACATGATGAATGACCTGGCACCTGAGTTGTGCAGGAGGAAGAGAGCAGCTTGGAACGCCTTCAAGAGCTTCAAAAAAATAGCTAAGAGGACGAAGAACCTCCAGCTCCGGACACATCTCTTCGATTCCACTGTTCTTCCTGCATTAACATACACCTCAGAGACCTGGGCCCTACGATAACAGGATGAGAACGCTATTCAAGTGTCCCAAAGAGGAATCGAAAGAGCTATGCTTAGAGTATCACACTTCACTCAAATGAGAGAAAGAATCCGGAGTTCTAACCTCCATCGACATTATAGAATCAGGGAAGCTGTCTTGTTTGCCAAGGCGTCGAAAATCAGATGGGCTGGACATGTAATGAGATTTGCAGACGACCGCTGAGGTAGAGCTGTTACCAACTGGATTCCACAGAACGTCAAAAGACCGCGTCGCCACCCACCTACGAGATGGTCAGACTTCTTCGTCAAGACCCCGAATGATCGGTTTGAGGCTCTTCATGTTCCTAGAATGAACAGACACCACTGGGCTACACTAGCACGTGACAGGGACGAATGGAGATGTTACTGGTGTCCACTTGAGCAAATCGATGAGTAATGGGATGTCAATTGATCAAGTTATACAAATTATAAGTGTACATTTTTTTCCATTTTTTATAATTTTATTTATTGAATCACTGTGAGAGCAGTTACAAAGCTTTTGGGTCTAAGTCTCAGTCATACAATGAAACACCCGTACCTTCACCAGTGCACATTCTCCACCACCAAAAATCCCAGTATACCCCCATCCCACACCCTCCCCCTGCCTGTGGGGCAGATGATTTCCACATTTCTCTCTCTCTACTTTGATCACATTCACTATTTCGACACCAGACACACCATTGAGATTTTACCCCAACACTCAGATCTGCTGAAAAGGCAACAATAGACAATTTGTGTTCTATTGCTGGTTATGAATAACATATGATGTCATGTGGCTGCAGTAGGGCCATGTGGTTTTGAAATTCCGAAATTTTAACACTTAAATCTGGAGGGATTTCTGCCAAAAGTCACTGGGTTTAGAGATCTGCTCCTGAGTCTCTGGGATCATGGCCGTTGAGCAGCTTGATGAGGAGCCAGAGAGGCCGTTCGTGGGCGATGACTTGGGGTCTTGTTGGGGTGGGGAGGACAGGCCCGGCTCCCCCCCGCCCACCATCCCGTGAGGCCCAACAAGTTTCGTCACTGCAGGCCCAAGCCTGACTGTCCAATGGCCTCTGGAGATTAACAGCCACCAAGTCGCCAAGAGGGAGCAGGCGGAGGGACAGCACCCATTCCCCCTTGGGGTGGCCTGGCGACAGTAACCTACTGCGGGGTCCAGACACATTTCTGCCGCTGGGTTTCAAGATTTGTTTCTGAGTCTCTGGGATCAAGGCCATTGAGCAGCTTGATGAGGAGCCAGAAAGGCCGTTCGTGGGCGATGACTTGGGATCTCATTGGGGTGGGGAGGACAGGTCCGGCAGGTCCGGCTCCACCCCCCCATCCCGTGAGGCCCAACAAGTTTCGTAACTGCGGGTCCAAGCCTGACTGTCCAATGGCCTCTGGAGGATGACAGCCACCAAGTCGCCAAGAGGGAGCAGGCGGAGGGACAACACCCTTTCCTGCCTGGGGTGGCCTGGCGACAGTAATGTACTGTGGAGTCCGGATGCATTTCTGACAAAAGTCACTGGGTTTTGAGATTTGTTTCTGAGTCTCTGGGAACATGGCCATTAAGCAGCTTGATCAGGAGCCAGAGAGGCCATTCGTGGGCCAGAGAGACCCACTTGGGTTCTAGTTGGGGTGGGGAGGACAAGCCCGGCTCCACCCCCATTCCGTGAGGCCCTGTGTGTCTCATCACTGGGGGCCCAAATGTGACTATCCAGTGGCCTCAGATGGATGGCGGCCACTGGGCTGCCAGAGGGAACAGGCCAAGGCACGAAACCTATTCCCACCTGTGTTGTCCCAGCACCGGTAGCCTACTGCAGAGACCAGACGCATTTCTACCTAAAGCCACTGGGTTCTGAGATTTGTTTCTGAGTCTCTGGGATCATGTCCATTAAGCAGTTCAATTAGGAAGCAAAGAGGCCTTGCCTCCAATTATATAGCTGAGCCGGAGGTGGTTTGTGGGTGTGTTTCCCACATACCTAACTTTTGGCCGTTTACTTTCTTGGTAAACTTTGCCCCAAGTTTTTGGGGTCTAGCCATAGGCACAGCATCAATTTTGGGGTATCTGGAAGTCTGAAGGCGCCATGAGGCTGCTGATGCACTTGCCTCATAGGTACAGATTGACCTGCTGGCGGCACCATACCCCCGAAGTGTACACATTTTTAATTTGTTTTATTAACAGTCTTTAACAATAAGATTTCATCTTATAGCTGAGGAATCAGCCAAGGCTGAGGAATTTTTCTCTGGAAACTTCCATCCATAGGATTAAAAAGCAAACTTTTCTTTGACTTGGAGGTGTTACAGCCCAGAGGTCAATCTTTTCTTGTTATGGGACAATATGGTTTAAACTGTTATTAAAAGGTAAAGGTAAAGGCCCTCCCATTGATCGTCGATTTTCTCGAGCGGGCCCAGTAATGTCTCCACTGGAGACTTTGTTGTTACTGTGTTTGGCATATCGAATACTCTAGGTAGCTTGCTGGGCTCTCCGAGAGGTACGGAGGAATCGAACTTGGGTTGGCCATGTTGGCCGCTTGTAAGGCGAATGCCCTACCACTGTGCTATTAGTCATGAACATCTCTTCTAACATGAATGAATCTAAAGCAGTCATATTCTCTGGGGTCATCCAAGTGAGTGAAACTAATATTTACATACTTTCACCTTTGACACCTTCTGTGATAAATACCAGTTGTTACTGTGGCACACAGTAATCACGCACAGAATCAGTTTTTGTTATTAATAGCCTTGGTGGATTGTGTACCTAAAACCTTAGAAAAATTTGTGTTTGAACCTTAGCTCTATTATTTCCCAGCTATGCCATTAGAAGCCAATCAATGTGGCTTGGGACTTTATGTCTTCGTCTGGGAAATGGGAACACAAGTAATATAGGTACAATCTGTCACACACAGTGTTTTCATAGATTTCAAATAAAATTCCATAGTGCCAGAGAGATAGTACAATGGGTAAGGTGCTTGCCTGCATGTGGCTCACCTGAGTTTGATTTATTGAGTGTAGAGTCAGTTGTGAGCACTGAAAACCACTAGATTTGCCCCCAAACAAACAAAAACAACAATTAAGGTTCTGTAATGCATGGCTGAGCAACTGCTAAGTTTAGTACTGTGTTTACAATGCTTGATAGTTCTTTTTAGAATGAAATTTTATCTCTAGTTCATGATGGAGCTAAGCTGCCTTGACTTTGTCTTTGAGGGCAAAGACAGAGAAGTCCATCTCAATGCTGTTAAATGCTTCTTTTACCAGAAGTGACCAAAAGTCAAAGTTATAATGCAGAGGCTCTAGTTTGGTCTTTGTTCTATCACAGTGGTATTATATCTGACCAGCCTTTTATCTTCTCTGACCTATTCCCTTAGCTCCTAAACAGGGACGAATTTATACTTAAATTGTCTGCTTGCTGTGGCAACTCAGGATGCTCTAAAATTAGGAAAATCATGTTGAGGGTCCAGGGAGAACACTCAAATGTCTATAGCACATGCTTTGCATGTGGGAACCCTGGGTTTGATCCTCTGCACCACATGATTACCTGAACAGACAGAAGCAATCCCCAAACAATAAGCTGGAAGTAGCTTCTGAGCACTGCTATACATAATCCTAAAGGGGAAAAAAAGGGGTGGGGGAAGCATTTTTGTTGAACAAGAATAAATCTTTATATAGCATGAAAGAACATTCGTAAGCCTCCTCTCCCACAGAAAATAAAAAGCAGCTGGTCTCTCTTCTTGGCTCCTAGATCTAAGTCCAAGAGTGCCTCCATCTCTAAGATGTGTGTGATACTATCTCCTGATTTGTGCAACCAATAAATCTAGATTCTAAAACAAAAATTGACTTGGATTATATAACTTTTCTAATGATACCTTGAGTTTACAAAAAAATGCAGAATGTTTTTATCTTGTCTCTGCTATTAACTTCCTATGTATCTCTCACCAAATTACTTTCCCTTCCTGGGACTCATGTTTTTTTATCCAAGAAATAAAACACTGGCTGTTTGATTATAAAAAAAAAAAAACCAGTGCCTCATAGGTGCTTCTACAAAGACTCAACAATTTCATGTCTCCATGTCTCTGCACTTTCATTGAGTTAGTTCCTCTGCCTGGACTACAGTTGGCATCAGTGTGACTGAGAAAACTTACCCATTCTCTGAGGTCCAGCTCCAAAAGGTAGCTTCTCGAAACTTGTCCTGAGTCAGCCAAACATGGTCAATCACAACCTCCCCCTGGGTCTCTCTGGAGAGTACACACTACTTCTATTTCTAAGCACCCTATATCACTACGATTATGTAGTCTTTCATTTAATGGCAGCAATATATTCAGTGGCGCAGCTTATAGATCCTGGAAACTGTTTGAATCCTGACTTGGACACTCAGGCTACTTTATTTATTTTTTTTTTAATTTTTATTTATTTACTTATTTATTGAATTACTGTGGGAAAGGTTACAAAGCTTTCAGGTTTAGGGCAAATATCAAACACATTTCCCTTTACCAATACTTATTTTTTACCATGAAGAACCCCAATAAAACCCCACCCCCCACCCCTCCCAGTCCCTGTGAGGCAGATGAATTCTAGTTAACACTCTATCTGCTGTGATTAGATTCATTGTTTCAATAAAAGATTCACCACTATTATTTAGAGTTTACCTCCCCCCCCAAATCAGACATGCTGAAAAAGCATTGTGAAGTGATTTGCTTTCTAGAGCTGGGTTCAAGAATTAAATGTTGGTTTTGGATTTCTGCTATTTTACTTATTGACCCTGGAAGTATTTCTACTGAAAGTCAGATAGTTAAGAAATTGGTTTCTGTGCTCTGGAGTCGTGGCCGTGCTGGAGAGTCGCTAGTGGGGGGCAACTGGTGGCCTCGTTAGGGCGTGAAGGGCGGACCGAAACGCCCCCCTTCCCATGAGGTTTTAGTCGCCCCCACACCCCCAGTTCATACCTGCTGTCCACGAGGCTCCCATGCAGCCGCCATCTTTCTTTCCAGAGAGGAGAGGGCGAATGGGGCAACACCCTTTCCCCTCCGGACAGACATGATGGCCTGGATTAACGCATAGTCCGTTCACTTTTCTGCTCCAAGCTGCCGGGTTCTGCATTAAGTCCTTGTGCTTCTGGGGCTGTGGCTGTGCTGGAGGGCCGCTCGCGGGGGGCAACTGGTGACCTCGGTAGGGCGTGAAGGACGGACCGGAACGCCCCCCTTCCCATGAGGTTTTAGTCACCCCCACACCCCCAGCTCATACTTGCTGTCCACAGGGCTCCCATGCGGCCGCCATCTTACTTTCCAGAGAAGAGAGGGCGAATGGGGCAACACCCTTTCCCCTCTGGGCAGACATGATGGCCTGGATTAACACATAGTCCATTCACTTTTCTGCTCCAAGCTGCTGGGTTTTGCATTAAGTCCTTGTGCTTCTGGGGCTGTGGCCGTGCTGGAGAGCCACTCGTGGGGGGCAACTGGTGACCTCGGTAGCGCATGAAGGATGGACCAGAACACCCCCCTTCCCATGAGGTTTTAGTCGCCCCCACAGCCCCGGCTCATACCTGCTGTCCACAAGGCTCCCATGCGGCTACCATCCTTCTTTCCAGAGAAGAGAGGGCAACTGGGGCAACACCCTTTCCCCTCCGGACAGACATGATGGCCTGGATTAACGCATAGTCCATTCACTTTTCTGCTCCAAGCTGCCGGGTTCTGCATTAAGTCCTTGTGCTTCTGGGGCCGTGGCTGTGCTGGAGAGCCGCTCGTGGGGGGCAACTGGTGACCTTGGTAGGGCGTGAAGGATGGACCGGAACGCCCCCCTTCCCATGAGGTTTTAGTCGCCCCCACACCCCCAGCTCATACCTGCTGTCCACGAGGCTCCCATGCAGCCGCCATCTTTCTTTCCAGAGAAGAGAGGGCGAATGGGGCAACACCCTTTCCCCTCTGGGCAGACATGATGGCCTGGATTAACTCATAGTCCATTCACTTTTCTGCTCCAAGCTGCTGGGTTTTGCATTAAGTCCTTGTGCTTCTGGGGCTGTGGCCGTGCTGGAGAGCCGCTCGTGGGGGGCAACTGGTGACCTCGGTAGGGCATGAAGGACGGACCAGAACACCCCCCTTCCCATGAGGTTTTAGTTGCCCCCACACCCCCGGCTCATACCTGCTGTCCACAAGGCTCCCATGCGGCCGCCATCCTTCTTTCCAGAGAAGAGAAGGCAACTGGGGCAACACCCTTTCCCCTCCGGACAGACATGATGGCCTGGATTAACGCATAGTCCATTCACTTTTCTGCTCCAAGCTGCCGGGTTCTGCATTAAGTCCTTGTGCTTCTGGGGCTATGGCCGTGCTGGAGAGCCGCTCGTGGGGGGCAACTGGTGACCTCGGTAGGGCGTGAAGGACGGACCAGAACACCCCCCTTCCCATGAGGTTTTAGTCCCCCCTACACCCCCAGCTCATACTTGCTGTCCACAGGGCTCCCATGCGGCTGCCATCCTTCTTTCCAGAGAAGAGAGGGAGAATGGGGCAACACCCTTTCCCCTCCGGGCAGACATGATGGCCTGGATTAACTCATAGTCCATTCACTTTTCTGCTCCAAGCTGCTGGGTTATGCATTAAGTCCTTGTGTTTCTGGGGCTGTGGCCGTGCTCCAAACTTAACTCTGATTTTCAGGGAGAAACGTTGGGTGGTTTACTTCCCATGGATCACTTTGTATATAGAGAGATGTTGCGCGGCTTGGCTCTTTTTGGAACCTGTTTTTTTTTTTTTCTTCGGGAGCTGTGGATCCCCGCCCTCCATGTGGCCCTTCTCTTTGGCTATATCTCAGGCTACTTTAAAAGAAGTGATTTTCTCTCACTCAGTTTCTCAATCTCCTAAATAGGAATTGCAATAGGTATCTCCCTCATAAACATACGGTAATTGTTGTTCAAAGAGTATCATTAAATAATGTTTGATGCATAGTATGTGGTCCTTAAATTCTAGCTCTTATTAATGTTTCTACTCTTATCTGGTAGCAAGGTTAAGTATGATTATTTGTGCTTATGACAACCTCTGATACATGGATGGGTTTCAGGAAGCAATAGTTGAATGTATTTTCAGAGAATCCTATTTGCTATGAAATTTTGTCTCTATTCATCTTTGTCCCTTACTTCCTAGGGACTTGCTAGGTCTACAATTTTTCTTTCTTTCTTTTTTTTTTGGTCTACAATTTTTCTTAAAATGCATCTTACAGTAGCTGCTTTCTATTACCAGTGTTGTGTCTTTGTCAAAGATTTCCATTCTTGCCCAGTTTCCTATTTGACTTTATGACTTACATTCAGTATCATCATAGCTCATAGTCCTGTTTCCAATCTCATCAATATAAGGCACTCTACCCTCCACCAATTCTTTCCTTCTGATTTTTCCAGATTCCATGATCTCCCCTGAAATGCATTCCAGGTCTTTATCCAGGGGTTTTAAGATTATCCAGTATTTGAGTCCCCAGAACTACTCGTTTATCTTCTTATTTATTTCCTGGGCCTTTTATAAAGCATGGAAACTCCATCACCACCTTATCTATGAACCCTTCAATTTATCCTACGTGTTCACCCATGCATCTACCTATGTACCCACCTGTCTAACTTTCTGCTCATTATCTTTTCATACTAGCTATCTATACATCCATCGAATCACCCACTCACTAACAATCTCTCCTTCATTCATCCCTCCCTCCCTCCATCTATCTATCCATCCTTCCATCTATTTATCCATCAATCCACCTACTTTTTTATTTACTAAAATATTCGCCCCTCTCAGAGAGTCCGACAAGTTACTGAGAGTATCTTGCCTGCACAGCAGAGTCCGGTAATCTCCCCGTGGAGGATTTGATATGCCAAACACAGTAACAACAAATGTCACAATGTTACTGGGCCCATTGGAGCAAATCGATGAACAATGGGAGGACAGTGACAGTGACAGTGAAAATATTCAATTAGCAATTGCCTATCATTCAAAGCAGAGCCTGACAAGCTACCCGTGGCATACTCAATATGCCAAAAACAGTAACAATGATGGTCCTCCTTCCTCTGACCCTGAAAGAGCCCCCAATATGCCATTAGGCTACACTAGCACGTGACAGGGATGAATGGAGTTGTTACTGGCACCTGCTCGAGCAAATCGATGAACAACGGGGTGATAGTGATAGTGATAGTGATCATTCTTCAGTCACTAGATGGACTGTAGACTTAAACAAGAAGACCTGGTTCACAACTTCATATAATTTATAATCTACTCAGTTTGTGACAGAATTTAGTTTGTGTCATCTGGGAACTGTAACAGGTTTTACAATTTGACTCCATGGATGAGCTTCAGGGAATCTGTGAACTGTGTGGTAAGAAGGTGTGCATGGGACCTATTTATATACACATGCATTTTCAGGGGTGAGGATCCAAGGCTCTTATTACATTCTCAACAGGGGTTCTCTAGGAAGTAAAGAAAAGCTGGGGAAAGAAATAGGCTTGCTTTAGAATCTTAAATGGTTAGAAAAGTGAAATTAGTGTTTGTTCTAGCCTGTTTGCCATGCACTGAAAGTGTGTGTTTCCCCAGTTCCTCTGTTGAAGCCCTAATCGATCGCATTAGGAAGAGGGCCTCTGGATGGTGATGAGGCTCATGTAATTCTAGGAGGATAGAGCTCCCCAAATGGAATTGGTACCCTTATGAGAAAGAGATGTCAGAATTTCTCCTCCCCCCTACCCAGGAAGGAAACAACAGAAAGTCCATCCTATGCCAACCAGAAAGCATGTCCTCCCCTGACCTCCCCATTCTGGCTTCCTGATCTTAAACTTCCCGTCTCTGGTCTGTTGTAAAGCCAGTGTCTGTTTTATGAGCCACCAGTCTCGTCCAGTCTACAGCATCTTACTGTAGTAGCCCGAGTTCACTATAACATGATATGCCAGACGCTGCTTCTACTTTTGCAACGTTGCTTGGATCTGTCCTTGTTTGGAATACAGAATGGGAGAGAAATCAGGCAGAAGAAACTAGCCTTTATTGGGCACTAGGCTAGGCAGTATCACCTTACTTAATGCTTAAAAACAACCTTTCCAAATAAGCTTCATTTCCTTGCCTCATAGAGGAGGAAGTTCAGAGAAGTAAAGCAAGGCCAGGCTCACACAGCTGCAGAGCATGACAAGCCAGTTCTGATGATTTGAATCCAGATCACTTGGACTCTGAAGCTCGGGAATTCTCCCCCTTCCAGGGGAATCTGGAACCCAAGGGTCCTTGAGTAAGTGCTCTATAATTATAAAATATCGCTCAGAATAAGAGAAAAAAATTGTGTGTGCTTACAGAATGTGATGAGAGTTAACGAACCTAAGAAATCACTAGCATTCAACTTTCAAGAGATAACCCCAAACATGACTTTTCTCCCCAGATCCTGCTCATGGCAAAGACTGGGCTTCCTGTTCCCAGCAAGAAGGGAGCTATCACAGTAGCTTCTAGGAATAAATTAGGAATACAGGGGTCACTGTTGTTCACGCTGGTGGGGGTAGTGGGGCCTGTTGACAGAGGCTCCACCAGCCTTCCACCAGCCTCATTGATTCCCTGCTGCTGTGGCTCCACATACAATGAGAGGAAGGCATCACCTCAGAACTTCCCAGTGGGCTCTGAATGGAGCTCAGGGATAGAACACGTGACTTGCATGCATGATGTCCTGAGTTCCATTCCCAGCACTGCATCAATAAATTTGAATTAAAGCAAAAATAAAACAAAAACACTGTTCCCTTACTGATAGGATCCACATGAAATTTCTAAAAAGCAGATGATCAGAGCAGCTGCCCACCCAGACTCTTTTTCTGCTCCTTTAATACCCCCTCCCACCACTCACTCCCTTCACAAAAAGAACTGGATATGCTTGAACTTCTTGCAAGAACAAAATGAACCTTGCGACCTCCATGTCCCCTTCCAGTCCTGTGTGACTGGTGCAAATTAGGGGAGAAAAAATATTTTTCAGGTAAAACTGTTTTCTTCTCAAAGGCAAAGAATATGTAATATTTTGGTTTGGCCTGGTAACTACCATTTTCTTCCTCTTCCTCCATTCTCTCAGCCTCACTCCAGAAGTCTGTCCTCGCATCTAGAAACCCAGAGTCATCTTCTCCTTCTACCCCATCCTGGTCCTGGCTCATCCTGATCCAGCTGCTCTCAGGAGCCAGAACTTTCTCATGGACCCTATGATACCTCTGGACTTCCCATAATGCTTCGGTTGCTTTGCTTAACTACTGCTTGGACAAATACAGTCAGGATCATTTGACAAACTCAACTGCCAAGAGTTAAAGTCTGACAAACAGCCCAGGTCTCTGCATGTACTGCTTTTTGCCCACATACACTGCCAAGCCCCCTTTTCTGGTCTTCATGTACTGTTTGCCTTCCATATTCCTGGATCCCCAGCAAATCTGCTGTCTATGAAGTCCCCCCTGGTTGTGTAGGTCTCATTCCCTCACCAAGGAAACCAAACATTCCCTGGGACCCGAAATCTCCATCAGGTGCCTTCCTCTGAGTTCCTATGCCACCTCTAATTTTTGCCATAGCTGCCTTGTAGTTTTTAGTACATTTTCTGTCTCTATGACCAGCTGTAAGCTCCAGGCAGATGGTGCAGATGTTGCGTGTGTGTGTGTGTGTGTGTGTGTGTCTGTCTGTCTGTCTTTGTTTTTGTGTTCCTATGTGTGTGTTTGTTTCTGTGTTTCTGTGTATGTGTGCTTGTTTAGCCTCATCTTAAGGGTGCAGCCTACGAGACCCAAGACTTTTCATCCTGAGAGGTAGTTAATGAAGAGATTTGTGTTTGTTAGAGCAGGGCTCCTCTCTGAGTTGGGGGTCAAATTCCTTACCCAAAGCTTGAAGGACCTCCTCTATGCAGGGGATCCCAAATGTGGAAACTATTAGTGCCCCCCTCATCCCCTTTAACTGAATTTGCTTGCAAAAGGCAGAGACCTTGCAAAGCACCTGAATAGGATTAGAGAGCCTGGAACCAAAGCCATTCCTGATTGGGTCACCTGACCCCACCCTCCCACCCCCAGTTGCCAGGTGACCAGCATCCTGCCCCCTCAGGCACCCTGCCTGCTTCTCTGTCAGTGGGTTCCTTCTGTGAAGCTCCATCCCCCTCCTCTCTTCTCCCGGCACCAGGCAGCTGTGGCCACCTGCAGAGAGGCCTAGGCAGGCGAAGCTTCAACTCTGACATTCAGCCTGTCCCTTGTGACTGGGCTGCCAGTTCCCCCCAAGGGATGCAGGCTGCAGGCAGGACTAACCCTCTCATTAGATATCTGTGACAGGGGAAAAGGTCAGACAAGTGGGCAGGGCCGCTGAGTCACCAGGCAGGAGTGTCCTGTCCCTTCCATGCTGCCATTGTTGCCTGCTCTCACCAGAAGCTCCTTTCCCCTCTAGGCTGTTCTCCGGATGCCCAGAATGATGAGGTGCAAGCACATAGGGGGGCTTGCCCCTAGTTTGTCTCTGTAAGGGAATGGCCACCTGGTTGGGAGGACCCCAGGCCTAGACACGTGCTTCTCCTCAGCTAGAATCCCAACTCTACCACTGACCAGCTCAGGCTCCCAAAATGTGATGTGTAACCTCCTAGACCCTTAGCTCTTCATCTTTACATTGGAGATGTTACATAATGCTCTGGGCTCTCAGTAGAACAAATGAGATAAGTTTCATCAGAAGCTTAGCAGAAGGGTGGAAAGAAAGCTTAATGGACAGAGAACATCTTTGAATGCTGCAGGTGTAGATTTGATCCTTGGCATCACATGATCCCTGAGCACAGAACTAGGAGTAGCCCCAACTACCCCAGTAGTCTGGGTGTGGCCTAGAAAACAAACAAACAAACAAACAAAAAACAGGAAAAAAAAGGCAAGAAACTTTGCAGAGATCTTGGCAATGGTTAACTATCCATACCTGGTCAACATTCTCATTTGTACGTGATGACCTGTCCTTGGATACTTGATCTTATGGGGAACACGGTGTCTTTCCAGAGTTGCCAGGGTCCTCATTATCCCCCTCATCTCCCTGGTCACATAGTCACTGCATGGAAAAATATGTTAAAATGGGGGTGCGGGGCAGGGGAGGGCAGAAAGAAATGAAAAGGAAGTGCAAAATTTCAAAACGTTTACCATCTTTGATAAATACAATATCTCTTCAATTCAAATGTGTCATGATTGTATTGGTTCAAGTAGTAGCCAGAGGCTTGGTAGACATGGGGTTACATAGGGAGTCCCCAGCTCAGAGCTTAGTATGTCCGACTGTTTTAGGCACCTAAAGAAGCAGAATTTGTTCACTGAGACTTCTGAAGGACACTTACCCTTTCTGACTCACTGAGTTCAGACTAGACTTGAGGCCCTGTTCTTGATTTCCTTTCTCCTCCCCTTCACCCAATCTTTTCCTCCCAATAGAGGGAAAACATCGCAGTACCCTTTGGGCCAGAAAGGAGAAGACCCAATTTGCTCAGCTTCATTTGGCAGGCTGTTTAACCTCCCCAGTAACCCAGCTATCTTTAGCTTCCTTGATGCTATTTTGAAATGTCAAACTAGCAAATACTGCTTCCAGAACGGTTCTGATCCAGGATGTGACGGATGCTTGGGGGTGGGGAGATGAGGAGGAGGTGGGGATGGTAAAGGAGCCTTCTGGTACAGAGTGAGATAACGCTCTCCTTTCCCACTGCCAAGATCCTCTTGCTTGTACTGTCTCAATCACCTCCTCCCGGGGATGGGCTCGTTTAAGGGGAGGGGAGGCACTGGATCCCAGCTGAGCCTCCTCTAGAAGATATCTGATGGTCTGGGTTCAGTGTAAGCTGAAAACTTTTCTGCCTTTGCTCACCTATGCATTTGTATGAGGATCAGAACTGTGCCGGGCCCTGAATGAGGCATAAGGCTTTAACTGTTTGCAATGGCAAATATGGCAAATATGCTTTAGATTCTGGGGTTCCTTATTTAAATGTAGCCTCTCAAGTCTCCTTCCAAGAGTCCATTCAGGTGGTAGGGTTTTTCTTTTTGTTTTTTTTCTTTTTGGGCCACAGCCTGCTGTGCTCAGGGGTTTCTCCTGGCTCTGCACTCAGGAATTAGTCCTGGTGGTGCTTGGGGGACCATATGGGATACCAAAGATTGAACCCAGGTTGGCCACGTGCAAGGCAAATGTCCTACCTACTATACTATGGTTCCAGTCCCTCCATTTAGGTTTGACACAGAGTTGGAAGTGTGCATTTCTTATGCCCACCATGGCATTCAGATGGCAAGAGGGGTATAAGAAACCCTGGGTTGGGGCTGAAGCAATAACACAGCAGATAGGGCATTTGCCTTGCACACAGCCAACCCAGGTTCAATTCCCAGCATCCCCGATGGTCCCCCAAGCACTGCCAGGAGTGATTCCTGAGTGGAGAGCCAGGAGTAACCCCTGTGCATCGCTGGGTGTGACCCAAAAAGAAAAAAAATACCCTGGCAGTTAGTTTACTAAACACTTTACACATGAAATTTTTTGGCCACACCTGGCTGTGCTCAAGGCTTACTCCTGGCTCTGTCTCAAAGATCATTCCTGGTAGGCTCAGGGAACCATGTGGGTGCCAGGGATTGAACCCAGGTAGACTATGTGCAAAGTAAGTGCCTTATCCACTGTACTCTCTGTCTTGTCTCAGAAATAATATTTTTTAGAAACCTACAAGTGACATGAATTTTTTTCCTCTATTTTCTCTTCTTGTTTGCAGACAAATGGTAGCTCCAACTATCCCAGCACTATAGATGTTCTTACACAAACATAGTTGGCATTTTCTTTATAAAACACAAACTTGTGCTATTCAAGTAACATTATAGATTGCCTATTTTTTTCCTTTCTTATTTTTATGGAGTGGTGCTGGTTGGTAAAATAAAACAAGAGACAAAAATCAAATTCATGAGCTTTGGGTATCCATAGCAAGTTATAACTTTCACAAATGTGAAATAGATCACTTTAATCTACTTTCAACTTATTTTGAATTTAGTTTTCAAAGGTAAATTCACACACACACTGATATATTAGTTTAAGGATAAGATAATTATTTCATAGACATATATATTACATTAATTTTCCTATAATAAATCTGTCTCTCTATTTTAATCATATCTCCAACTGAATGAACTGTGGACAATATAATCCACCTCTCCTACGTCCTCTATTACCGGATCTTTTTGTCTATTTATATAGTCCTCAATATACCAATATTCTGAATGCAGTGTGATATGGGTCTCTGCTGCAGCCAAACCTTTCCCAAACAAGCTGGATTTTTATGTCCGTGTTTCTTGTAATTCATCTTTTCAGCAAGTATTTGTTGCATGTCTAATACATGTCAGAGCTCATCAGGGGGCATATCAGGGAGCTAATGGAGTTTGGGTTCCTATTTATAAGTTACCTAACTCTGTAAGGTACATACCAGTCTACACTGAGAAGGTTCTTTGGTGGTCAGAACCATTTCCCTCAATAACCATCATTAAATGTTGATAAGAAATTTGTTTTAAGTATTCAATGAACATTACATCTGATGTCAAGGCTGAACAAGAGTTGTGTTAACTTTAAGGCATTTGAAAATTTATTATTAGAGTTTAAACAGCAATCAGGTGAGGCAGACATGACTCAGGAGCATGTGTGGTTTGTATGTGAGGAGCAAAACACTATTTACAGGTGAGAGAGACCTCTTCCTGCAAAAAGGAAGCTTTCTGCTATATATCAACACATGGCCTTTTTCTCCATCAATACCCTAGGAAGTGAGACAGCTATCTTCCTTTTGGGGCTCAAGTTCCTTCTCAATCCTTATCCTTGTAGCTGCAGTTTTACAAAACTTTGAGTACCCAGTACAACCTAATACAGGAAAGACCTTCATGATTTTCATAGACCCAACAGAGCAAATAGTTTAGATAGAAACTAGTTATAAACCAGCAAGAACACTCTTTCCTGTAGTTATTAGTCTGGATCTTTGGCAGATGGCCGGATGTAAACATTAACTATTATTCTATGCCAGGGCTCTGAAGAGCAGAGGAATGGCCGACAGAAACAGTAGATTGTGAGAAAACACCAAGCAGTAGGAGTTGCACTGACAATAATAACAGCAGCAGTAAGAACAGTACTGGCGATTTATAAACAATTGTGCATGTAGTTTATGCCTGATGAGTTCTAAATTCTTCATGCCCATAGCTAATCTAAGTATGACAATAGTCTCCATTTTATAGATGAAAAAGCTGACTAACTTTATAACTTCTTTAAAGAAATAGGTCTCGGCCCCGGAACCCGCGTGGCTTTGTCCCTCTGCCAGTACCTTCATGTGTGCGGAGAGTGGTCTCAGCATGGTGGTGGCTGGTCCTGGAGGTCTTCGGCTGCCGGAGCCCTGGTCGGGGCGGGGAGGAAAGCTCAACCCGCTCCCCTCCAAGGGGCCCCAGGAAGGAACACCCAGGCGCGGGGGCAGAAGACTGCACTGTTCTCGTCAGGGATCTGGATTTTATAGTCTCTGAGTCTTGGCCGCTGATGGGATTACACGGCGCCAGGGGGCCAGGTGGTGGGTGTGACCCCCGCCTACTGGAATTTGGAGGATCTGGGTGGAAGATGCTCGACTCCAATCCGAGTAGGCTTGGAGGTCTCGGCCCCGGAACCCGCGTGGCTTTGTCCCTCTGCCAGTACCTTCATGCCAGTACCCCTTCAATCGACTCGGATTGGAGTCGAGCATCTTCCACCCAGATCCTCCAAATTCCAGTTGGCGGGGGTCACACTCACCACCTGGCCCCCTGGCGCCGTGTAATCCCATCAACGGCCAAGACTCAGAGACTATAAAATCCAGCTCCCGGACGAGAACAGTGCAGTCTCCTGCCCCCGCGCCTGGGTGTTCCTTCCTGGGGCCCCTTGGAGGGGAGCGGGTTGAGCTTTCCTCCCCGCCCCGACCAGGGCTCCGGCAGCCGAAGACCTCCAGGACCAGCCACCACCATGCTGAGACCACTCTCCGCACACATGAAGGTACTGGCAGAGGGACAAAGCCACGCGGGTTCCGGGGCCGAGACCTCCAAGCCTACTCGGATTGGAGTCGAGCATCTTCCACCCAGATCCTCCAAATTCCAGTTGGCGGGGGTCACACCCACCACCTGGCACCCTGGCGCCGTGTAATCCCATCAGCGGCCAAGACTCAGAGACTATAAAATCCAGATCCCGGAACCGCGCGGCCGACATCTTATCAGAACTTTTTTTTTTTTTTTATGACATCTTATTGTCTCATTCCTACTTTTTGGATAAACTTGCAGGCTATCGAATGTAGCCTGCCCACAGGACAGAGTCTGGCAAACTCCCCGTGGCCTACCAAATATGCCAAATACCAGTAACAATGATGGGTCTCATTCTCCTAAAGAGCCTTGAATATAATCTCAGGGCTAGGATGAAAGAGACGTTACTGGGGCCTGCTCGAGGCAATCGACGAATAACAGGATGATGAAAATGAAAAAATGAAAAAGAAATAGGTAATGATGGCCAAGTTGAATGCAGGTGGTCTGGTTTCTGATCTGTAGCCTTAGCAAAGGTGTGTTGGGCTCTTAAATACTTCGCCTCATATAATCCTAAAAGTCCCATATCTCAAGTGATATTTCAGATCCAAACCCCCCTCCCGCAGCAACACGTCATTTTCATTACCTGTCAGATTTTTCTCTTTCTCAGAAAAGCTTCTGGGACGGTCAGGGTTTCATTGGTGGGTTTCACTGCCTAGCATATTGTCTGGAAAACAAGAAATAGTTGGCTATTAATAAACATGAAAAGAGACATGCATTACACAAATGAGAAAACCAGAACTAAGGTCAAGTGAGTGATAATGAGTGACAGAATGGAAAATGAAAGTTAAGGTTCCATGATGTTGAATTCAACACTTTAAGGTAGTGTTCTAATGATTTTTAAAACTTACTCAGACCTTCTCAATTAAATTTTAATTCTAGTTCTAAGATTCCACATTCTTAAAGATGAGAATTATTTGCCTAGTAAGGCATTAAATGGAGAGGGATTTTGGTTTTAAAAGCAGAGTGTATTACCAAGAGTAATACGAAGAGAAGTAAACCAATTTACTGAAATAAGCGGTCACTGTAAACCCAGAGTTTATGTAGGTGAAAATTTCAGGCACATAGTAGAGAAATTAAAATTCTTGTGTGTTAGTGAGAGTTTGCGTTGAATAAACACTAACCTAAAGATCAAATACTTAAAATTGTATAAGCTGTAAATTTAAGCTCTTGCTTGTTCATTCATTTATCCAACAGTCCCAGGAGATATGTACAAGGACAATGTAGTATCTGAATCAGACAAGTATTAAGAAGAAATATATTCTATTTTGAAAAAGAGTAACATTGTATGTTAATGAAATTAGTTAGTGGGGACAGAACAAGAGATATAGCATAGAAGGCAGCTATAAGCTAACTAGTTCTTAGAAGATCTTGTAAGCTGTATCCTGAAATCTATCTAGAAAATAATAGAAAGTCATTCTAGAAATTTAGTCAGGGAAATTCTTATATTAATTCGTCAACTTGTTATTAAAGGAGTCTGGACAGGTAGGGAGAACTTTTGTTCCCTTCTGTGTTGTTGGTAGTGAACTTGCAAGGCAGAGCCAGGAGTTAATTTTAGTTCTAAACCATAGTATAACCTGGATAAGTTACTTCTTGTTTGGGGTTTTTAGTTTTCTTATCAATAAAAGAAAGGGGGGAAAGCCATCAAGATTGGCTAGCTGAATATGTCAAAGAGTTTTGCCTCACTCAACTTTTCCCAGGGCGAGCAACCAGCCTTCAGTAGGTGTGACTAATACATTACAAAAGATAGCGTGCCCTGAAAATTGTTATTCTCCTTGTCTAAATTTTACCTGTCTTTGTACCATGCCTGGAAGTCTGTCATTCAGCCCTTTTAATAGAAGAGCTGGCCCTGCATGAATGAAGAAAGAATAAATCAGAAGCTTTATGCTTTTAAACTCACTAAATGAAAGGCCAGTATGCATGCTGCCTCTCTCCAAATTAATCACTGGATTAAATGTGAGATGTGTACCCCAAATCAATAGCTTGTGACAGAGATCTCCAGCTTAGGCTTCAGGAAAATTCCACTCCCTTTCAGATGTTATCACTTGAAATGCCAGGAAGTTTTCATTTACCACCCACCCTACAGGGGAAATTAAAAACACATCATCACCCATTCTTCATGTCATTTTGCCACTGTCCTTCAAAGGGACTGAGGCATCTAGCAGAGGCTGGCACATTGTCACAGCCTCCCCTGGAGATTGGAAGAGGAAGAGTGTGCAGATAAGAGGGGTGTACAGATACCTGATCAGATACTATAAATCCAAAGCATAAAGTCCAGTTTCTTGTCTGTGAGTTGCAAAGACACAAGATTCAGCTATCCCTGTGGAATGCAACATTGCATAGTAGGAAGGGCACGGTGTGTTAGAGAGACATGGATTCCCATCTTCACTCTAATACTATTTGATGCTTCATCATCCTCATCTATATAACAGAGGCAATAAAAATTCTATAGGTTTCTAGCTGTGAACTTTGGGCAAGTTAAGTAACTTCTCTATGCAAGCATCTTCATTAGCAAACAAAGTCATGGAGGTTAAAGGTCTAAAGAAACCTTGGGGTTGCTCAATACATGATGAAAATAATGTATCATTTTCAAGGTTAAGTTATACTCAGTTCCAAGCACTTTCCTTGAATGAACTCTTTGGCTCCTCATAATGATCTTAAGAGGCAAATGTTACCAATTTAAACTCACAGATAAAGAATCTGAGGCACACAAAGTTTTACATAATACGCTCAATTCCTCATTAGTGGTAAACAGGAGTGTGCTCTCTTCCGGAACACCTGGGACTCCCTTTTGTCTTAATGTGACCATGACTATCTCCATTGAATGGCTTTCATTTCTACTGGACTTCAGATTCCCACAACTCTTATCCATTTTTGTATTTTCGAAGTTTTGCAAAGAGTAGGAGCTGATTGAATTTGAAATGAGAGGAAATTGACTCATCATTCAACAGATGATGAGTATTTAATGGCAAGGACTCTGAATGGAGAAGGTGACTTTCCAGGTCAGAATGTTACAAAGCTAGACATCATCTCACACACGGAAGGGACTCAGCCAGACTGAGACGAAGCAAAGAAAGGAGCAGAGCACATAAAACAACTCAAATAAAGAACCAAACAAAACACCCATATAAGATGTACCCCTTAAACATGCTGGACGAAGACTCAGTAAATGCTTCCTTCATGTGGATGGTCTAGAAGTGACCCGTAGAATCTTAGTACATAGTGTGCATGGTGGTTAAACAGAGTGAGGTCAAATGAACTCTAGGGGAAGACAGATGTTCTCCGCATATTCTCTTGTGAGTGCTCTTTAGTCAGTCTTCATTTGAAGAGCTTCACAGATATTGCTGAAGATAGAATTCAGAACCTGCTGCATTCACTTTTCCTTTGCTGATAGTCATGGAATTGAAGAAGAGAAATAAATACAGTTTCTTATAAAACAGTTGCTCAATGCAACAACCATCAAAGTAAGGCTTTCAAAAACTCAAAAGATCAATAGAATTATAGCTCAGTGAGGGTCCTCATAGTAGGAGTATAACACTTTAGGTCTCTGTAAAGACTTCGTCACACAGAAATGCCAACGTATGTGCTCACAAATATATTTTCAAGCATGTTTATTCCAGAACCTTTTGTAACAGTAGAAACTGAATATTTTCAACATAGAAAATAATTGTAAAGGTATGTTATACTCATGAAGTGATTAGGGAGTAAAGACAACAAATGCATTAGTTCTAAGTGTGATGAAATTTTTAAAAGACCATATTCTAGCCATTGAAAAATGAAGCTTTGTTTCGTTAGGAAGACTTTTGCCATCTTCTTTGGTTCTTTGTCTAATTTGTCCATGACTATCACTTGTCACTTGTTATCAGTTGTCATCCATTAATCTTCGATTTGCTCGAATGGGCGCCAGTAACGTCTCCATTCATCCCTGTCACATGCTAGTGTAGCCCAATGGCATCTGCTCGCTCCAGGAACATGAAGATTCTCAAACCATTTGTTCAGGGTTTTGACAAAGAAGTCCGACCATTTCTTAGGTGGTCGGCCAGGCATCCTTTTGATGTCCCATGGAATCCAGTCCATAACAGCTCTAGAATAGCAGTTGTCTCTAAATCGAATTACGTGTCCAGCCCATCTGACTCTTGACACCTTGGCAAATGAGATAGCATCCCTGATTTTTGATCGTTGATGGAAGTCAGAACTCTGGATTCCTTCTCTCACTTGAGTGGAATGTGATATTTCAAGCATAACTCTTTCAATTCCTCTTTGGGATACACGAATAGTGTTCTCGTCCAGTTTTTGTAGGGTCCAGGTCTCTGAGGCATATGTTAGTGCTGGAAGAATGGTTGAGTCGAAAAGATGAGCCCAGAGCCAGAGGTTCTTTATCTCTTAACGACTTCTTTGACGCTCTTAAAGGCATTCCACGCCGCTCTCTTCCTCTTGTGCAGTTCTGGTGCCAAGTCATTCCTCATGTTGAGTTCTCGACCCAGAATCTTGGTGAGATTCAGCTGCAGTCTGACCTTTCCACACTCACAATTGAAGTCGGCTAGCATTTATGCCACTTGGCTAATGTTTGGTGTTATTAGAACAATGTCATCAGCGAAGTGGAGGTGGTGTAGTTGCCGACCGTCTATCTTCACTACCATTTCTTCCCATTCCAGTCATCACATGATGTTCCCAAGAGTGTCACTGAATAGTTTTGGTGAAATGGTATCACCCTGCCGAACCCCTCTCTACTTCTTTGTAGAATGGTGAGATCCTGGTAGTGAATCCGTAATACAGCTCGTGGAGGATCTTGATATCAGTCCATGACTATACCATACCATATTCATAACTTTGTGATTATGATGAATGGCAATGGTAAGAGAAGAGGATAACGGGACATTTCCCCAAATTGTACATAAAATAATTCCCTTTCTTCCTACATCTTTCCTTCCTTCCCCAAACTAATGTGGAGGAAGAGTAAAACTAAACAAAACATTTGACTGGAAGTATGGAAAACCCATAAAAAACCCAACTCTCAGAAGCACGCAGCCACATTTGCGGCCGTGCAACATCTTATTATCTAATTCTTACTCTGGAGAACCTGGCAGGCTACCAAAAGTATCCTGCCCAAACGACAGAGTATGGCAAACTCCCCGTGGTGTATTCAATATGCCAAAAACCAGTAACAATGATGGGCCTCATTCTCCTGACCTTGAACGAGCCTCGAATGTGGCACTTTCTAAAATCTCAGGGGTAGGATGAAGAAGACATTACTGGTGCCTGCTCAAGGAAATCGATGAACAACAGGATGACAGTGATACAGTGATGGAAGAAGGTGTCACAGAACAGGAGGCTCTAGTGAAATTCAGCCTGAGCTTTTATTGAAGTATTTGAGCTTTTTCAGGGAAGTGAGAGAAAAGGTATGCAAGACCCCTGTGCTAAAAGTTAGAAACAGTGTGGGATTGTAATGATTTGATTGGTACTCAGGTGGACTATTCTATCTTGAAACAGGACACCCCAAGAAACACAGTCTGATGAGGAGACTGAATTTAGCTTTTTGTTGGGAGCAGTCATGGAGAAAATAGGCAAGAAAAAGCTAGGATGAATGGATTACATATTCTTTTCATCTGACCTGCTGTGGAATGTGGCTCATAACTCATCTGCATAGGCAGCTATTGAAGTAGACAAAGAAAACCCAGCCAGTGGAAATTCCTGGGGAACTGGAATGTGGCCCAAATAGGAAATGCCAAGGGATTTTACTGGTGCCAAGCTCAAATACCAGTGTTGGAGCTGTGCTCCTCCTAGAACCATTCTTGCTTCTCAGCTGTAGAAGTAACACTTCGGCAGATGGTAACTGAATAACAACCAGGGTCCCATCAGTATGATCCTTTTCAACTCCTTTGCATTCATCCTCTAATTTGGTGCTTCAAGAATCGTTGACATTGGTTTAATTATCCTCATTTTATTATCTTGAAGCTGAGACCAGAGATTCAGTGACTTCCTCAAGGTCATACAGCTGAGAGAGGCTTTCTATGATTTAAAGAAGAATTTAAGCCCCTAAACCTTAGTTATAGACCTGACTCTCTACACCTCATACTACTGAGTGTCTGTTTTCTCACACTCCCTTGTTCACCTCCTAAGTTTGGCCCACAAATCTACTTGCAGAACAATCTCAGTTAAAATGATGTAACATGGCTAAAATACCTAGCAAAGTGTCTGGCACTTAAGTGTAAAACAAATGTATTTTATCAGTCTTGAGTCAGAAAGCTTTAAAGCAGCATCAGAAAATGGAAATTTTCTTATTTTAATAAACACATGGAAAGCTTTAGAGGGTCCCATGGCTCAAAGATAAAGGATTCAAGCAGATTTAGCATGCTCAAGAAGGTGACTTCTGCCTATTTCTCTGGACTTCTCTTTCTGAGTCACTCAAAATACTGAGATACTGCTTCTTCCCCTGCTACAATCTCCCCATTGTGTTTTTATTCCCTCTGCTAGCACCTCTTATCTGATGGTTATCATTGTGTTTATCATGAGGATTGTATACTGCATTTATCTTTAACTCTCTGGAAGCCCAATACAGAGCAGAATTCAGTAAATGAGGACTGAATGAATACAGGGTTTTCCAGTCAGTGGTTAAAAGTCTATTTACATGGAGGTCGTAGCTTTTTCCTGTACTCTGCTAAGTATTTTTATGTTTAAAAATGAAATATAAATATAACTTAATGATGATGAATAGGGATAATAAGGGAATAGGATAATACGGCAGTTGTCCGATTTTGACGTGAAACTTCCTTCCTTCCCAAAGATTGACCTAATGTGAGTAGTAAGAAAGACAGAGGAATTAGATATACTGCCCAAGGTTGGACTTGAGCAACTTGGGTCAGCTTTGTGTTACATTTACATTAATAATCACATGGCTTCATATTACACTTAATATTTAATTCTACTCATTATGATAATGATAATTTAGCTACATGCTTCACTTTTATTGTGAGACTAGAAAACGTAAGAACACATAGTCATTTTTTTCCTAAGTTTTATTCATATATATAATCATACATAGATATGAGAATTTTATTATAAAATTTGAATTGACACAAATTATTTAAGCTGCTGTTTGACTGGACTCTTATGATGAGGTTCATCCCATGAGGTAAAGAGGCAAGAAATGAAAGAAAATGAACCTTCATTAGGTTTCTTCTGAGGACAAGACATTATCATTGTCTTGTCACAGTTTCTGGAATGAATATGAACACACCTGTAGAAAGCTTGGAACTATATTTTAGAGAAACGCTATAACTACACAAATGTTTTAGATATAGGTACAAATTTAGGTAATGGTCCTTTGTCAATTTATACCACATTTTCTTTTTTTATTATTATTTTTATTAATGAAACACCATGTGGTACAGTTGTAGACTTACAATTTTTTGTGCTTGGGTTTCAGTTATACAATGATTGAATGCCCATCCCTCCACCAGTACCCATTCTCCACCTCCAGTGCTCCCAGTATCCCTCCCACCCACCCCCATCCCACCCATCCCACCCCACTCCTGTGGCAGGGCATTCCCTTTTGTTTTCTCTCTCCTTTTGGGTGCTGTGATTTGCAAAAGAGGCATTGAGTGGCAATCATGTTTAGTCTATAGTCTACTTTCAGCATGCATCTCCCATCCTGAGAGGATCCTCCCAACACCCTTTAATTGGTGCTCCCTTCTCTATCTGAGCTGCCTTATCCCCCAGCATGTGCGACTGGCCTCCAAGCCATGGAGTGAACCACCTGGTACTTATCTCAGCTATTTTTGGGTGTTAGTCTCCAATTTTGTTGCTTTATGTTCCCCAGATGAATGCAATCTTTCTATGTCTGTCCCTCTCTTTCTGACTCATTTCACTTAACATGATATTTTCCATGTAATACCACTTGTATGTAAATTTCATGACTTCATCTTTTCTAATAGCTGCATTGTACTCCATTGTGTAGATGTATCAAAATTTCTTTAACCAGTCATCTGTTCTAGGGCACTCGGGTTTTTTTCCAGATTTTGGGTGTTGTGAATAGTGAAGCAATGAACATGGAAGTACAAATGTCATTTTGATTATACTTTTTTGCCTCTCCGGAATACATTCCCAGGAGTGGTATAGCTGGGTCAAATAGGAGCTCAATTTCTAATTTTTTGAGGATCGACCATACTGTTTTCCAAAAGGGCTGAGCCAGTCGGCATTCTCACCAGCAGTGAAGGGGAATCCCTTTCTCGCCACATCCATGCCAACACAGATTGCTTTTGTTCTTTTGGAAGTGGACCAGTCTCTGTGGTGTGAGATAATACCTCATTGTTGTTTTTATCTGAAGATCCCTGATGATTAGTGATGGAGAGCATTTTCTCATGTATACCACATTTTCTGAGGTCTGTCATACAAGCATTCATTGTTCCAAGAATTGTGGGGAGTCCCTGATATCCCTATCTCCATCATGAACTTCCCACACCAACAAAGGCATAAAAATTGGGCTCAACCATCTCTATCAGATACTTTCTAACCAAATATGGGATTTGGAAGGAGTTGGTGAAGAAATTGGGAGTAGTTAGAGATGAGTCATATTTGTGGGTGTGCCCCAGGGTGAAAGGTCTTGAGGAATTTCAGAATCCAATAACTGCCTTGGGTTCTCCTATCTTGGTAATTTAAAATTTCCTCTGATCCTCTAACATAAGAAAAGTATTATTCCAATAGTTTTCCTTAGTAACATAATTCCCATATGAAAACTACCTCTCCATATCCACTACTTTATCTGCCACTGCCCAGAGAGGCTGACCTTTGTGAACCACAGCAATGGGAAGCTGTGACCTCTGATTTCTATGATTCTAGTTTAGCCTGTAGGGGCTATAGCAGGAGATAAGAATAAAAGAAGAATGGATTCAGTGTGTATTTTCCTACATCTTTTCATTCAAGATTGCATTGTCTCTCAGGTAGGCATTACTGCTCTGTGCACACTGATTATCCTTGTCTCTTATATCTAGTCTCTGGTATCTCTGCCCTTCTCTTATTTTGTTAGATCCAAGGAAAGTAACAGCCTTGCTTCTGTGAGCTCTGAATTAATGCACTGCACTTACATTTTCTCCACAACAAATATTTTTAAAGAGCCCCTTTATAAGTAAGTCCTTTTTGACTTATTCTGTTTTGAGTTTTTCCTCTGTTTTCTATTGGAACCTGGACACACCTACCTAAGTATAAGTTTTTTTTTTATTATAGCCCAGTATTCATCTGAAGATGGAAGTGTCTATTGCCAGAAATGAATAGGGGGACTTGTATTATGGAACACCTAGAGGTTACTGCCACAGTCTCATTAGTCTTTTTGAAAACAGCTCTCACTGGGGATCTTACTCAGGATCTCACATTTTGTGCAAGACCTATGTTGTACTTCTGAGCCATTTCTCCAGTCTTCAACAGTCTTTCTTGATTGCTCTGAGACCCACTTTTGTAGGTTGAAACTTAAAAACATTTAATCTTAATAATAATTTTAATCTTAATAATCTTAATGCTATCTCTATCGCAAGAAAGTCACATCTTCTTTGTTTGTTTTTACCTTGTATAAGGCTGTAAAAACCTACAAATACACCTCTCTGTAAGGGAGAATTATAATTATTAGAACATAACCATAATTATAGTTTAAAAACCATAGCATGTTGATATAGTCCAGGAAAGGTTGTAAAATCAGCATATGCTTAATGAACCCATGGACAAAATGATAAAACTAAAATTTAAATATTTTCAGCTGCAAAATTGGTTTCAACTGCATGCGGCTCCTAACTCCTCGGGCTAATTTCCAAGTATTATTTATCAGCTTTGTGTTACATTTTTTCCATGAGTCATAGAAATAAATATTCTAGAATGATTAAACTGGAGATACAGAGCCCAAACTATAGCAGAGTGAGAAGTGAGACAACCCTGAAAGAGCCTGATGTGGTAATGTAGGTAAAATCAGAAGAACAGTCAAAGTTTTGGCTCATCTTGATTCTCAATATTAAAAGAAACCAGATATTGAGACAGGTAGAAAACAATCTCAAACATCTGAAGAAAGGACCAAGATCCTGATAACCAGGAATATGAAATGAAAAAAACATAGCAAGACAATACTCAAAGAGACAGACACTAAGAAGTCTTATCTATTTTACTGAAAAACTTGACTTTCTCAAGTCAAATCTTGGTTATTATGTATAGTACCCCTGTCTTTCTTACTCCCCTCATCCAATTAGTTCTCAGTCTCAGAGATTATGTCCTCTAAATACTCTCTTTAATTTACTTACCTTGGCTCTCATGTTTAATAACAGTTCGGGCCCCAAACATCTTTTGCTGCATTAATGCTATCTCTACCTGATGGACAATAATATCTTCCACATAGCTTCATTTTCCAAATTGCACCCGATGGCAACTTTCTAAAACACAAATCAGACCACATTATTTATATGAGCAAATTATTCGAGTGCCTCAGTTTTCCTAGAATAAATTTTAACATTTTAACAAGATCTTATATTACTCAACTCCTACATCTGATTTTAGCCTCACCTTACCCTCTCACTATTCTTCTTCACATATGAACTTTAGCCACTCTGAAATATTTGTGATCGCATGAAAAAATAAAACTAATTTTATATGAATGTGTGAGCACCAGGTCCTTTCATATTTATCTGATATATTCTTTCTCATTCATTAGGATTCTACTGAAAAGTCCCTAAGAAAGATCATCTTGACACTCTCACATATTCAAATTAAAAATTTGAGTTTGCACATAAGCTGGTCATATCTCTATTATATTAATTATTGTTATTTACATTTAGTTGTCTCTTCATCTTTGGTATGTGAGATTTTTAATAACAGGTTTATATCTCATTCAACACAGTATCTTCAATGTCTAGCAAGGAAATAACAAGGGAGTAATTAAAATATGCTTATTAAGTAGAAGAATGAATGAACAAGATTAGTTGTGTGTAGAAAACAATGATTATCCTCTCTTTGGTCTTTAGTACATATTTATATTAATTTATACAAGAAAGCCTTTCCCTTTTATATATTATTATTTTGCATGTTTTGTTGTGGTAATAATACAACATGTTTTGTTGTTGTTGCTGTAATATCAGTTTACCTGCATCCATTGTTTTCACATATTGGACAACACAGGGTGCATTATTGTAATTGCCAAGCAAAGGAAAATAAACTTATGGTCTTCTCCATGAAATCACATTCTGGATTGTATTGCAGGTTGAAAAAGAACTTTTATTTTCAGAGCATGATTGTCACAGAGCATGACAATCTCATAGAGTTAAGTAAACAGAAATTGGAGATCTCTGAGGGCAAGGATATGGATCAACTTGTGGATAAAATTTTCAGATTAAAACGAACTATACAAAACCCCATCAGAGTAAGCAATAGATGAATTGGGTAGCTCTAGGCTGATCAAGTCACAAAGATCACAGGGTTGGAAAACTCCATTACAAATGAGAGTGTATAACTGCAAAAAAAGAATATATACAGACAATCTGGGATAATCTGTAGAGAATATTGAAGTATTTTTATATTTTAGTAGGGGATTTAATTCTAAGTAGTGGCATCTCTATATTTTTCTCCCTCTCCCACCCAAGTGTCTTAAGAAGAAGACTGTAAAAAATCAAGCTCAGGGGCTGGAGAGATAGCACAGTGGGTAGGGCGTTTGCCTTGCATGCGGCCAACCAGGGTTTGATTCCCAGCATCCCATATGGTCCGCTGAGCACCGCCAGGAGTAACTCCTGAGAGCAGAGCCAGAAGTAACCCCTGTGCATCACCAGGTGTGACCCAAAAAGCAAAAAAAAAAAAAAATCAAGTTCATCAGCAAGAAACTTATCTGCCTGTCAAAACAGATCATAGCCATTATTGAATATTATTATTGAATATTTGAATATTGAGAGAGTTAAAGGCAAACACGTAGTGGCAAGGAGTAATGAGAGACATAAAATAGATGAAATGGCTGGGCAAACTGGAGGGGTGCAGGTGAGTTCCTACAGAGCCCCAGCAGCCAAAAACACCTCTAGACCTCAATCACCACCATGCTGGTGACTGATCTCTACAGGCTCCAACGAGCCTCATCCATGAGTGAATCTGTTGAAAAACCCAGGCATGAAAACCTTGTGACTAAAATCTCCAGTCTTGTGTGAGTGGGGAATGGGTAACCTCCCCGCCATCTCCCTGTACTTCTGGTTGCGGGGCAGTCATACCCACGAACTAATTCTGACAACCATGTAAGTTCATGACACAGAGACCCACAAATAAATTTCTTGGAAGAAAGAAACAAAGAGCGACCCCCACAAAGATGCCTCCAAAGTCACCATCTAGTTAAAGAAAAATTAAATTAACCCCAGCTATTTAACCATATTTAAAGTTTAGAATTCCTGTAGCAACATCTCATACTCTATACCACTGATATACCAAGAACAGCAACACCACATTTGATGGGGGTGTAAAACAGAAGGCAGCCAATCTCAGGGAGGAAAAAAATGTATATATATATATATGTACATATATACACCATATATAATATAACATATATACATATGCCAACAAGTCTCAACCTTTAACAACATGCTACTAATCTATTATACAAAGGCTTAATGGCTTCAGAGTGAATACAGCTATCTTCACACACTTTCCTCCAAGAAATCATTTTTGGATCTTATTTTGCAGATTATTCATGACAAGCAATACAAAATAAATTATTTAGGTCCTGCTTTGGCGGCAGAGTTTGGGGGTTGGGGTGGAAACATTCAGAATATGGTGGTGGGAAGGTGTAATGGTGGTGAGATTGGCGTTGGAATATTAAATGTAATAAGTTATTGTGAACAACTTTGTAAAAATAAAGTAAAAAAAAAGACAAAATAGAACTTCTAGATATTGATAAAACTATGTAATGTATGTTAGTCAAAACTTCTTTGGAAAGATTAAGAATATATATAGAAGGAAATATTTGCAGGATTAAACACATTCTTATAGAAACTACCCAAAATGACTCATATAGAAGAAAAGAATTGGTGAAAAAGAAAATTATAGCTTCTTGGTTACCTGAGGGACAATTTGAAGTCACCTAACATAAAATTCCAGGTAGAGAGACCATGAGAATGGAAAACAGAAAAAATATTTTAAAACATAATGGATCAAAACCCTCCAAAATTTGATGTAAAATTAAACTTTAATAAATCTCAATAAGGATAATGATTAAAACTACCACTAATGTACACCCTAAGCAAAAATTTGGAAGCAATAAATAAAGATAAAAATATTTAAAATAAACAAGAAAATATGTATTATATATAAAAGAACAATGATTATAAAAAGAAGAATAGTGACTTCTCATCTGAATCTATGCAAGACAATGGAGCACAGTACTGAAACTGATGTGTGAAAGAAAAGGGGGAAACCACAACTGACATGGAATTTTATATACAATGAAAATATTCTTCAAGAATGGAGATAAAATATTTTCAGGTTAATATTAGCTGATACTATTCCGTCCTTCTTTCCTTCCTTCGGGGGCTACTTAGGAGATTTTATGGTGCTAGGGATCATACGTCAGCCTCTTGCATGCGAAGCATACACTAAGTTTGTTGAAATATTTCTCTGAGATCATTTCTTGCCATAAGACAAAAATAATAAGAAATATTGAAGGGCATTCTTTAGACAGGAGGAAAATTTCAACATTAGACTTGAATGTAGAAAATAAAGGGAGATTGCAAGATATGGTCAATGAATGCAGTTATAGAATAGAACTTTTTCCTTATTTTATGCTTGATAACTTTTTTAATGTTAAAAGTAAAAATAACAGTACATGGTGTGGTTTGTAATGCGGAGAATTAAAAAATTAGAATAAAGGAAAAAAGGGGCAAATAGAAATATGTTTACAGTTTACACATGCGAAATGGTCTAATAGTATTTGAAGGTAGATTGTAATGTTAAAGATATGACATAACTAAAAGTAGGTATTGGTAAAATTTTCTGCAAAGTATTAAACAAACTATATCACCATTTGTGGATGAGATGTAATCAGAATTGAACTCTGCCACTACTGCATAAAACTCACGAGAAAGCTAATTAGCCACAGACAATACAAATATGAATAAAACTGTCACTGTCCTCCCATTGCTCATCAGTTTTCTCGAGCGAGCCCAGTTACATCTTCATTTTGAGACTTGTTTTTACTGTGTTTGGCATATTGAATACATCACGGGTAGCTTGCCAGGCTTTGCTGTGCGAGCGAGATACTCTTGGTAGCTTGCTGGGCTCTTCGAGAGGGGTGGAGGAATCGAATCCGGCTCTGCTGGCCGGCTGGCGAGAGGCAAATGCCCTACTGCTGTGCTATTGCTCCAGCCCATTACTAAGACTGTCCTAATAAAATTTTATTTACAAACTTTATTTGTAAAAAGAAATTCTAAATCAGATTTAATTCCAAGCTATACTTTGGCAACTCCTGGCTAGAGCTATGACTGAAAATAAAATAAAATAAGATCATAAATGGTAGAATTATGGATATTTAATGAAGCAATAAAAAATACTCTATCCAAAGGAAAACAGGAAAAAACAAAGAATGACAACAAAAAATGGGACAAATAGAAAGCCAGTGGCAAGATGGTAGATTAAAATATAATAATATTGCTAATCACATTAAATGAAATTTAATTGCACTGACATTAAAGATAGCACAATGGGTAGGGCGTTTGCCTTACGTGCAGCCGACCCAGGTTCGATTCCTCTGCCCCTCTTGGAGAGCCTGGCAAGATATCGAGAGTATCTCGCCCCGCACAGCAGAGCCTGTCAAGTTCCCCGTGGTGTATTCAATATTCCAAAACAGTAACAACAAGTCTCACACTGGAGACATTACTGGTGCCTGCTCGAGCAAATCGATGAACAACGGGAGGACAGTGTTACAAGACAGTGCTACAGTGAAGGTATTAAAGATAGAGACCATAAGACTTGATAAAAAATAGACTAAGCAATATACTATTACAAAACTTTTTATTTAACTCCAAAGACATAGAACAAATGAGTGAAAAATATATCACGAAACCACAAATTATAAAAAAGCTGGCCTGGTTATAATATCAAAGTAGACGTTAACAAAAACATCTGACCAATGATAAAGGACATTTGATACTGAGAAAGGGGTCAGTTTATTTAACTTGATTTACAATCACCTTACATTCCCACCTTGGATCTTGAATGCATCTTGTGAAACAAACTGATAGAACAAGAGGGGGAAATAGAAAATTCTATAGTATTTGTAGATTCCAATACTTTTCTCTTACTAATTTATATAAGTGTAAAGAAATATAGCATATTTCAATGAAGAACTCAATGAATTTGATATTACTGCTATTTACTGAATTTTCCTCCCAAAAATATAAGAACTCCCCTTTATTCAAGTGCTCATGGAACATTTAACAAGATTTGTCACATGCAAGGCAATAAAACAAGTCACAATAAATTTAAAAGTATTAAAATCATGTATATTTTAAATCATATGTGCTCTTTGACCACAATAAAAATACGTTAGAAATCAAATTTCCTGACACATATCTGGAAATTTCTCAAAAATTTAGAAATCAAACAATATAGTTCCCAGTAACTCGAGGGTCAGGAAATAAATCACAATGTGTATTAGAAAATGTATTGCATTGAGTGAAAATGAAAACAAACTTCAAAATTCATGGGGTGTAGCTACGGCAGCTGTTGGGGAAAATGAAAATGAAAAATGCTTCTAGTAGCAAATTCAAGATGTCTTTTATCAACGAGATGCCTAAGAAGTTTGCGAAAGATTTTTCTTTTTCTTTCTTTTTTATTTTTGCTCTAAACACAAAGATGTAGAAGGGAACAATGAAAATGAGAGAAATTAATGACATAGAAAAAGAATGATCATAAGAAAACTAACAATTCCACAAATTGCTTTTTGATAGCATTAATAAACAGGTAAATATTGGGGTTGAGAGAGATAGTACAGTAAGTTGCCTGCTTTACATGTTGCTCATCAGGGTTTGATTCCTGATATCCCATATGGTCATTGGGCATCGCCAGTAGTTTCTGAGTGCAGAACCAGGAGTAAGCCTGAGCCTCACCAGGTGTGGCCCAAAACAAACAAACAAAAACAAAACATAAGCAGGTAAATAACTAGTGGGCTGATCATACAGGAAGGGATAAAACTTTAAATAATGAACAACAGAAATCAGTGAAGAGACGTGATTTGATAGCACAGCGGGTAGGGCGTTCGCCTTACACGCGGCCAACATGGCCGACCCGAGTTCGATTCCTCCGCCCCTCTCGGAGAACCCGGCAAGCTACCGAGAGTATTCGATATGCCAGACACAGTAACAACAAAGTCTCCAATGGAGACGTTACTGGGCCCGCTCGAGCTCGAGCAAAAGGATAAACAGGAAGTATTATAAACTACCTATTTCAAAAGTTCAAAAACTCAAATGAAATTCCTTGAAATACTCTACTAGTGCTGATCCCCCAAAAGCTAGAAAAGTTGTATGCTCAACTTCTATTATAGAACTTTTAATTGTTATTAAAATAATTCTGGTGATGAGAAATATAACTCAGTATGCTGAGAATATGCTTTACATGTGGGAGATCTGGATTCAATTCCCAATGCTGCATAGTACTAAGTACTGTGAAGATCAACTCCCAAGCCCAGAGCCAGGAGCATTCCCTGAGCACCACGTCAGGTGTCTTCCCCTAACCAAAACAGACAAACAATTCTCTAACTAAAAATAATGACTTTCAAGGTAAATTATACCAAACCGTTAAGTATCAGTCCCATATAAAGTATTTCAGAATTGTAAAGGAAGTCGGTAGAGGGATATTCTTCAGTATCAATATTGCAAACCACAATGCCCAGAAGGAAAGAGAGAGTGACAGAGACAGAGAGAGAGACAGAGGCACACACACAGAGAGAGAGAGAGAGAGACAGAGAAAACTAGTATTTAAAGTAGACAACAAAAAACTTCTTAAAATACAGGACAAAACCTTTTTTTTTTGTTTGTTATTTGTTAGTTTTAAGGCTGTATCTGGCTGTTCTCAGAGCTTATCCTGTGCTCAGGGCTCTGTGCCCAGGGCTTACTCTTAACTCTGCTCAGGGTACAGAGTTATAGTGCTAGGTCAAAGCAGGGTCAATCACTGCAAGGCAGGCATCTCAATCCCTATACTATCTCTCCAGCAACAAAACAGAATTTTTTTTCCTTAAATTTTTATTAGTGAAACACCATGAGGTACAGTTGTAGACTTACAAATTTTTGTGCTTGGGTTTCAGTTATACAATGATCGAATACCCATCCCTCCACCAGTGCCCATTCTCCACCACCACCAGTCCCAGTATCCCTCCCACCCTCCTTCCCCCCATCCCACCCTACCACTGTGGCAGGGCATTCCCTTTTGTTATCTCTCTCCTTTTGAGTGCTGTGGTTTGCAAAAGAGACATTGAGTGACAATCTTGTTCGGACTATAGTCTCTCATCACGCATTTCCCATCCTGAGAGGAACCTCCCAACACCCTTTATTTGGTGCTCCCCTCTCTATCTGAGCTTCCTTTTCCCCCAGCACGTGTGGCTGGCCTCCAAGTCATGGAGCAAAATTCCTGGTACTAATTTCAGCCACTCTTGGGTGTGTTAGTCTCCTATTTTGTTACTTTATGTTCCCCAGATGAATGCATCTTTAAAAAAAAAAAACAGAAAATTTTTAAATGAGAAAAATCTTAACACAGTTACTTTGCCAAAGAATATACAGGAGTGGCTGGTATATGTAAGACGATGTTCGAATTATTACCAATCAATAGGAAAATGTAAATTAAAGTCACAGTAAGACACAAGGACATATGACAAAAGCTGCTAAACCAAGACTGATAATAGTTATTGACAAGGACATGAAGCAATACCACCTCAACTGTGGCTGGCGGTAGCAAAAGTAGAACTGTAAGAAATAATTAGGCACTTTTTAATAAAATTCTGAAAGAATTCTAAAATTAAACATATACCTATAAACCTACACTGTAACAATTCTACTTGGGGGAGAGTTAAGTAAGTTAAATAAACACAGGCTTTTGGACCCTTTCCCCTTTTATCCTTCCCCATTGTTGTGAGACTATCTCTACCACTTCAGTTGTTACTCTCCCTTTCCCTGTTGCCCAATGATAGTTCCAGTTTTTTCTAGCATGTTTGACGGGATTTTCCAAGTGCCTTCCTTTCTCCTCGGTCCCCAATGCAGGACCAGCCCAGCACCATTTTTTCTATTAGTGAAACACCATGAGGTACAGTTATAGACTTACAAATTTTTGTGCTTGGGTTTCAGTAATACAATGATCAAGTACCCATCCCTCCGCCAGTGCCCATTTTCCACCACCACGGGTCCCAGTATCCCTCCCACTCCCCATCTCCCCCATTCCACCCTGCCTCTGTGGCAGGGCATTCCTTTTTGTTCTCTCTCTCTCTCTCTCTCTCTCTCTCTCTCTCTCTCTCTCTCTCTCTCTCTCTCTCCTTTTGGGTTCTGTGGTCTGCAAGAGAGGCATTGAATGGCAATCATGTTTGGTCTATAGTCTACTTTCAGCATGCTTCTCCCATCCTGGGAGGATCCTCCCAACACCCTTTCTTTGGTGCTCCCTTCTCTATCTGAGCTTCCCTTTCCCCCAGCACGTGTGGCTGGCCTCCAAGTCATGGAGCAAAATTCCTGGTACTAGGCCACTCTTAGGTGTTAGTCTCCTATTTTGTTACTTTATGTTCCCCAGATGAAATCAATCTTTTTGTGTCTATCCCACTCTTTCTGACTCATTTCGATTAACATGATACTTTCCATGTAGTACCACTTGTATGTACGTTTCATGACTTCATCTTTTCTAACAGCAACATAGTACTCCATTGTGTAAATGTACCAAAATTTCTTTAACCAGTCATCTGTTCTTGGGCACTCAGGTTTTTTCCAGATTCTGCCTATTGTAAAGAGTCCAGCACCATTTTGGATAGCATTTCACTGAAGGCTTGGTGAAGGAGGGAAGTCATATCCTAAGAGAGGACGGACTAAGGTTAAATTTCATACAGCGAGTTATGGGTTGCTCACCATCCAGTCCTTGAAATTCCTCACTCTAGACTGCAACTGCTTCCAGGGGAGAAATGCAACTCCATTTCCTTTCTTTCTCTAATTCCCAGCTCTAAGACCCTGACAGGGATGAACAATGAGAAACCCTCAAGTGCCATTATGTTTTAAAATAGAAAAGAACCAATCTCTTTTTTTTTTTTTGGACCTTTCCCTCCAAGATTTTCTTAGATAACTGTCTGCAAAGTCCTCTAAGACAATTAAAGGAACTTCTCAGACAAAAGAGCACTTATTGAAGAAAACCAATTTTTGGAATTGGTGTTTTTCGTGCTTATTAAAAGATGCAAAGAATAGTGCCTAAAAAGGCAGATGGGAAAGAGAAGGGACCACTAAGTGAATGATGCTTGGAGGGCTGGCTCAGGATGGGAGATATGTGCTGAAAGTAGACTGTAGACCAAACATGATGGTCACTTACTACCTGTATTACTAACCATAACACCCAAAAGGAGAGAGAGAGAGAGAGAGAGAGAGAGAGAGAGAGAGAGAGAGAGAGAGTATGTGTAAAAGGGAATGTGCCTGCCATAGAGGCAGGGGTAGGGAGGAGTCATGGGAGGGATACTGGGAACATTGGTGGTGGAGAATGGGCACTGGTAGAGGGATGGGTACTTGGTTATTGTATGACTGAAACATAATCATGAAAGTTTGTAAGTCTATAATTGTATCTCATGGTGATTCATTAAAAATATTAAAAAATAAATTGAGGAGGGGGGAAAAATGGTGCCTACCCCAAATCCATTGAATAAAAATTGCCTGCAGATGGGAATTTGCATTTCAGTTAGTATGCCATCTCTTCCAGCATTCCCACATTTTTCGTGTGGGTAATTTTGTTTTATGAATTCACGATTCTTCATATCTGCCAAAATAAGTCTTGAAGCAACACTCAGGGGCTACTCCTGGCTCTATACTCAGGACTTACTCCTGGTGGTACTTGGGGGATTACATGGGTTTCCAGAGATGGAGCCCAGGTTGGTTGCACGCAAAACAAATGCCTTACCCACTGTACTATCTCTACGACCCCATCAATTGCTTTCCTTTTTAGTTTTAATGTAGGAGTTCTGCTATTTATTCAGCCATAGATTGTTTCCATCAATTTCTTTATTCACTCATTTGTCACTCAGTTGTTTTTTCATTCTTTCCATTTCCTACCTATTGTTCTTAGTGCTGCCATAGACAGGCATGCACATATTTTTTGAATGAATATTTTTATGTTTGGCAGTAGATGTCAAAAAGTCATTACAATCACTCTTGATTTTAGTGGTTGATATCTAAATTTTATCAATAGGACTGTTTCTGCTCCCATCTCTGCTCTCAGCCCACCCTGAGACCACCAGCTCTACAACACTGATGGGGGTTGCATATAAATCTGTTGTGTTGGAGGCCTTCCTCTGGATTTCCAGGCCATATTGAAGGCCCATGGCTTAGTAAATGTCTGGAAAAATGCCTTACTGTGAATTCAGCTTGTACTCTTTAGAGCACAAGATCACCCTAAACAATTATTACTCTTTTGGGGAAGGAGGGTGTTGGGCCATATCTGACTATGCTCAGGTTTTACTCCTGACTCTGCACTTAGGGATTATTTTTGGTAGTAATCAGGGTCCATATGGATAAACTCAGGTTAGTCACATGCAAGTCAAGTGCTTTACCCGTTTACTATCTCTCCATCCCCTTAACCATGGATTATTGTGGGTTGTGCATACCACCAGGAAGTTTTATGAAAAACTTTGCTTTGGGGACACTCCTGGAAATTCACAGGGGTTACTCCCATCTCTGCACTCAGGAATTACCCCTAGAGTTGCTTGGAAGACTATATGGGATGCCGGTAATTGAACCTGGATCAGCCGTGTATAAGGCAAGTACCCTACATGCTGTACCCATCACTCCAACCCCTTATGGAAAATTTTGAAAACACAAATTCCCCTTTTGGATCTTTACATTGGTAAAATCTAATTAATTTTTGACAAAATTTTGGAAATATGGACAGGCTATGTGCTTTGCCTAGAGTCAGCACTATGTAAGGGAATACTTAAAGATAGCAGATGATAGAACTTTCCTGGAGGTTCACAGATGTTCTTTACAAATTCTACAAGTGTGCCAAAAACTAAATTTCATTTTGAAGAGGGAGGGGGACACTTATCAGCAAGCAAAGATCAACACTAAACATGTGGCTTGCTGTAAATAAAATTTTCTAAACCCTCTGTTTGCCATTAGAATAGCTGATTACAGCTTGACCCTTTTCCTCCTCCACCCCTGATCTTATTGAATTTCCTCAACTAGTTCTGGGGTTAAGAATGCAGAAACAGGTATAGATGGATTATTTTGGTCCTTAGCTCCAACTCTTTCTGGGTCACAATGTTCCTTAACTCATGAAATTATAGTGTTTCTCATGATCCAGAGATTGCTATGCTTAGCAAGCTCCTTCTAATCACAAATACACTATAGAATATATTAATATTAATATTTATGAGTAACAAATACTTGTGTTCAATTTTACTCATACATGAATACGTCTATTGAAAATTTTAAATCTCACAAAAATACACCATCGGTGCTAGCTTATAGTGATCAGGAGGATGTTCCTTTTTAAGTTCTACCCATCCTAAGAATGACTGGCTTTATTTTCCTGGTTATCATATAGTTCTTCCTTTTTAATACTTATTATAGTCTACAATCTTCAACACAATTCACTTAAAAGGTTTTATGTTCACCTTAATTTTTCAGGCAAAGATACAGAGGCAAAGTTCTCACAACTTCAGAAAAATGATCAGAGATCCAGGTTCAAAGCATTCAGGTCTGATTCCAACATTACAGTCATTTAGCAAACACTGGCTGAATGGCTATTAAGTGGCAGGCACTGAGGATACAGTTCGGAGTCAAACATCAAAAGACCTGAACTGTGGTGCTTCTACTGTGTCTTATACCTCACCCCTGGATTTTCAGTGTTATATCTAAACAATCTCTATTGTGGACATTGTATCTTGCATCTCCCAACTCTCTCTTGTAACTAAGGTTATACTATTTCTGATCCAATGCTTTTTGAAACAAACAAACAAACAAACAAAACAAAACACCAAGAGGAGTGGACTTTAAAGCCGTCTGCTTTTTCAAATCTCTATCAAGTTATTGATTATTGCATTTGGAAATTTTCCTTGCTTAGGAATGATGAAGTGTGAGAGTATAAATATTCACTCAGGTTCTTAATACATATTGCCACTAACCTTCCAAAGGGTGTAGCAATTTATACTCCCATCATCTTCAACAACTTCTGAGAATGCATCCTGCCAAACCTTTGCCAGCAACCAAAAGTCTATTTGGAAACCAGTCTCCATGATATATATCATTTTCCTGTCTCTGAAAAAAATAAGACCATGCTGACTTGTTTTAGAGAAAATGAATGTCACTGACTCAAAATCTAGTTGGAGGAGGACATTTTGAAAACCTCCATGCATTCTTTCATAGTCACGATCATGATCACGATCATCCTGTTGTTCATCAATTGCCTCGAGCAGGCACCAGTAACGTCTCTCTTGTCCTAGCCCTGAGATTTTAAAAAGTGCCATATTCAAGGCTCTTTCAGGGTTAGGAGAATGAGACCCATAATTGTTACTGGTATTTGGCACATTGGGTACGCCACGGGGAGTTTACCAGACTCTGCAGTGTGGGCAGGTTACATTCAGTAGCCTGCCAGTTTGTCCAAAGTAAGAATTTCCTAGTAAAATAAAAAAAACATTGCTTTCATCATGGTGCACAGGGATATGCTTATCAAGTTATCAATTATTTCTGAGAAACATAAGGAAGCCCCTTGACATAGGAATCTCTGGGGGAGGGGAAAGGGAGAGTTATATTGAACCATCCCCTTGTAATGAAAGAGTCCAGGGGCAGCAATGTCTAGGGACTTTCCCATCTTCATTTTAATTAATTATTTTTATTGAATCATCACCATTTGCAGATGATATGGTACAATACTTAGAAAATACTCAAGCCTTTATGAAAAAGCTTCTAGAAACAATTAGACTGTAGTAAAGTGGCAGGTTACAAAACCAATACCCCAGAGTCCATGGCTTTCCGATATACCAATCATGAAAGAGAGGAAAGAGATATTTAAAGAAATTCTGTTCACAATTGTGCCTCAGAAAATCAAGTACCCAAGAATCAGCTTAACTAAAGAGGTGAAGAACAAGTACAAAGAAAAGTACAAACCACTACTTCAGAAAATAAAGGAGGACACAAGGAAATGGAGACACACGCCCTACTCTTGCATTAGAAGGATTAACATTGTCAAAATGACAATACTCCCCAAAGAATTGTGCAAATTTAATGTGGTCCCTCTAAGGATACCCATGCCATTTCTCAAAGAAATATACAAAACACTCCTGAAATTCATTTTTAGTTTTGAAATTTTACAGTGCTGGGGATGTACCTAGTACCTCATCCACGTGATGCAAATATCCTACAGCTGACCTGCATTCCGAGCCTTCTTGTCCATATTATGAACGTAGTGAATAACGGCAATTTCTTAGGCCCTTTCCAGTACGTGTCTCTCTTTCTTTCTTTTCTTTTTTTTCTTTTGCTTTTTGGGTCACACCTGGCATTGTACAGGGGTTACTCCTGGCTCATGCACTCAGGAATTACTCCTGGTGGTGCTCGGAGGACCATCTGGGATGCTGGGAATCGAAGCCAGGTTGGTCTCATACAAGGCAAACGCCCTACCCCCTGTGCTATCATTCCAGCCCCACGTGTCTCTCTTTCTTTGAGTGGGTGGGACTCTCCAAGGTGGGGGGACTTCCAAGAGTCCCATCATGTTGGCTGCACCTCTATGTGAGACTGAGGTATCTGCTCAAAGGAGTGTTACCTTTGCTCTCTGACTGGAAGGATCCCAGCACCTGCTGTGGGAAAGAAATAAAACAGCTCTCCTGGCCCAATCATCCCCCCAGGATAATGCTGTTGGGTGGAGGAATGGATGGATAGGTCCACTCATCAGGATTTTGGCCACACACTCAGGTGATGACTTGAGATCCCACAGAGGACCCTGGGGAAGCAGAATGTGGTCTGGCCCCTTTCTCCAGAGAACATGTGAGTCACTGACTCTGGAGTCCATGCCCAGGTATCTGGTGAGTCAGACAATGTCCTGAAGCTTGCATTGAACTTGGAGAATATTAGTTCCCTGCGGACTCCTTGGTGGCAAAGCCATTTTATAAATAAATAAATTTAGGCATTTTATTGCTAAGCGATTTGTCCTGGTTTATCCTAGTCTCTGACACCAGTGAGTGCTCAGGGAGAGGTCACCTGCATTTCTCTCTTATAGAGTGGAGGTAGCAATGTTGCTAGACCTAAGCAAGGAAGCAAACAGAGCTGACGGCTCTGAGACCCTTGTCCCTCTGCGAGTCCCTCCCAAACACAGTTCATGTGATCCTGGTGAAGACTTCCCCCAGTCTCTGTTCACCAAGTTTGTATTATGGGCACTTCCCCATACACCAAACACTTTCTCAGTCCAAAATCCGATGATATCTGTGGAAACTGAGGCTCAGGGAGTGGCCCATCTGAAGACACAGAACAGGTGAGGGAACTGCATTTCAGGCAACATAAACCTGAGCTCTGAGAAGACAGCTATCTGGACTGGGGCAAAGGCATTGGGCAGCTTCTGTGTTGGCTTGCTGGAGCAGGTGAGATGCAGAATCTATTGTCAGTATGTGTGTACACACACACACACACATGTGCATGTGTGTGCATGTGTGAAGCCAGCAGATTCCTGATTATAGGTAATTGCATAGAACAAAAGAGGTTTTTCCCTTGTAAGTGGATATTATAAATATAGGATATTAAATAACCCTTACTTCATTTTCAACCAATCAGCTCTTGCCAGTCTGCATGCTACCCATACACAGCATGAGTCAAAGGACCCTCAGGCAGTGGGTGGGTTAAAAACCAATCAAACAACAATAATTTTCATCAGTGAGAGCTCCCTGGCTTCCCAGTTGGCTGTTCAGTTAACCGTGAGTCATGAATTTCCTTTTAAGGGTAGTATTTGCCATGGAGCATGGCTGGGTATAGGGAATACGTAATATCTACTATCTGATGGGAAAGGTGTTGTTAAAACATTACCTAACGATAGATTTACCTGATAAATAATCCTTAGGATTAAACAAAAAGGTTGAAGAGGAAAGTGGGAGGGTTTAAGGGAAGCAAAAGGTGAATTGGAATCAAACATAGTGCAGAGGAAAATATAAAAGGGGTTTGTTTGGGACTGAGCTGTGGAATAATCCCTACTCTCATGAGGAAAAGGGGTGAGGGGGGCAGAGATAAAGACCAAGGCAGAGTAAAGAAGGAAGAGGGTGACAGGGAAAACAACAATGTTCCTGGTACCTCTTATCTTTTTTGTTTGTTTATTTGAAGACCACATCCTGTGGAGTTCAGAGCTTACTTCTGATTTTGTGCCCAGGGTTCTCCCCTGGCGATGCTGAAGATCAAACTGGGGTCAGCTACATGTAAGATAAACACCTTAGCCTCTATACTATCTCTCCAGATCCAGGCAGCTCTAATCTTAATGTGGTGTGTGTGTGTGTATATGTGTGTGTGTGTGTGTGTGTGTGTGTGTGTGTGTGTGTAGGCGGTGGGCTAGTCATCTCACACACACTTCAAATTTTGTTCTTGTGGCAATCCTGAGCTCTTACCCACTCCCATCGCATTTTCTCAGATTCAGCCCCAACAGTCAGTGGGTCCAGAGTCCAGACCCCAGAACTTGAATATCTAAGTCTGCCTCTCAATTTCCTTTTGTCAACTATGGCTCCTTTATGTTTTCATGCCCCAGTCTGCTCCTCTGTGAATTGGAGGTGTTGCTAAGTTTGTTCAAGTATGGTGACTTAGACAGGTGTTTCTCAAATGGGGCCCATATGGATTTCAGGATACTCCAAGGGGGGCACAGGTAAAAATTACTTTAATAGGGTATCATAGCACAAGGCTAAGGGCCAACTGGTAGAATGGGGGTGGAGGGGAGGCAGGCCACAGGAAGGGAACAAGGTGAGAGGAGGACCATGGTAGGGTGAAAGTTTGAGAAACACTGGTTTTGAAGACTAAAGCAATTAATCAAACACTTATAAACAGATAATATTCAAGTGCTACCTGAATCTTAAGAATCTGAGGTCAGAAGTTCTGAGTACTTTTTCCATCAAAGCCACGCATTGTGGACTGGAGTGATGATAGAGCAGGTTAGTGTACTAGCCTTGAATGTGGTCTGGTTCAATCCACAGCACCCTATATGGTCTCCCAAGCCTACCAAGAGTGATTCCTGAGAGCAGAGCCAGAAAGAAACCCAGATGTGGCCCAATCCCTCCCCTGAACAAACAAAACCATCCTTTATAATCACATTGCCGAAACAATAACAATTTCAAATGTTAAGTGCTAACTAAAGATGCTAAAATAATGAGGTCTAATAGAATATAAACTCTATGACATAAGGAAAATTTTTAAAAAATTAAAAAGTAAACAGCAACCCCAAATTAGAGCACTTGGCCCAGGACATGCAAAGGGGCAGTTCTGGGTCTTTTGTTTCTGATTATCCTTTGCATGAGATTCACCATCCTCAAATACCAGACCCAAACCCTCTTATCTTCCTTTCCTCCAATCCTAGCAATACTCTAGCTCTGTGGAATTTTCCAGATGCTGCCTGCTTCTCCAAGATTCAACCAGGATCCATGGACAGAGTAAGACTTAGGGAGAATAGCTCCTTGGGGTAAGCCATAGCTGTCCTGGGATACATCTGCCAATTCTGGGCACTCAAGAGGTCTCATGCCTGAAGTTACCCACCTCTTTAGTTATGAGCTCAAGTAGTCTCCTACCTCTGAAAGTTTCAGGGTTTCCGCCATAGAGCTAAGGTCATCTTGGTGTTGCGCCAAGACCCTAACACATGCACTTCACTTGTTCTATTGCAAATAGTGACCCCCCCCCCCCCCCCACACACAGGCTGCTGCCTCAACCTCCAGGTGCCTCCACTACAACAACTCAGCTATGCCCTTCCAGGAAATACCTCCTTTGCACCAGGTTCTGTGCCTGCTGCTTATTCCTCAAGGGTCAGTGATGCCAGTCTTGTTTTGAGCACCGGGTTCTCTTATTTAGTCACTTTAACTACTCTGGGAGGTAAATGTTAGGTTCCCTGTTTATAGAGAGAAAAACGCAGGCTGAAGTTGCAGTCTTATCCAAAGGTGCGTCTGTCTATGCTCTTATTCTCTAGCAAGTATACAAACTCAGATCTAGAGCCAGGGACAGAACTCTTAGAAGAGGGGTGATTGCTTTGCATGAATAAGGCACTGAGTTGTGTTTCCAGCACCACAAGCCCCTGAATACCACAAAGTGTAGTCCTGGAGATCCCAGAGCAATACCATATGGCCTGGTGGCCACTGCTACATCCAAGCAGAGCTGCACTGCTGGGCACTATATAGGGTCCAATCACTGAATCATTTGGCCTTATTGTTTGAGTAGCACTCGAAGTAGTCCCCTCCCCTCCACTCCTAACGATTGTTTGGGAGTTTCCTAAAATAAATAAGTAAAATAAAATACACAGAGATCCAGATTTGGGGCTTTTGTGTTTGTTGTTTGTTTGTTTGTTTGTTTGTTTTGAGGCCACAGAAGTTATGCTCAGAGATTATTCCTGGCTCTGTGCTCAGGGTTCACTTCTGATGGTGCTCTGGGGGTACATATCAGGTGCTGGAATTGAACCAGAATTGGATGAATGCAAGGCAAACACTAACTAAGTCCAGCGCTATCTCTTTGGACAAGATCAAGATTGGTAGAAAGAGGTAATGAATGAATAAAGAGGGGATAGTTCTGAAAAGTTGATGGAGAGCACTGCCAGAGGAGTAATTGGAAGTGAATTCTTAATTTTTTCTTTTGCCTTTTGGGTCACACCCAGCATTGCACAGGGTTACTCCTGGCTCATGCACTCAGGAATTACTCCTGGCGGTGCTCGGGGGACCATATGGGATGCTGAGAATTGAACCTGGGTCAGCCGCATGCAAGGCAAACTCCCTACCCACTGTACTATCGCTCCAGCCTGGGGAAGTAAATTCTTAAGAAGTGGGCAGAATCTTTAGGAGAGAAGACAAGATAAGCCATTCAGCTCATTTTGGTGAGTGTTTTTTTGTAAGGATGAAAAGGCATAAAACGTCAGATCATGGGGACATTAACAATTTAGGACCAAGAGACCAGTGACCAGGACGTGACTACTTAGCATCCTTAACCCCAGAGAGACACCCTTCTCTATCCTCTCTCCTTTTGCTCTTGAGTCTTAGTTGAATTCAGTGAAGGGTGAAAGGAGGAAGCCTGTGCAAGGGTGGAAGGAGGAAATGCCTAGGATTTGGACATAGACTTCAGCTGATGCTAATGTGTTTGAGTATCATTCACAGAGAAGGGGGCATATGATCAAGGTCAGGAAGGGGAGATGAAGTGTGAACCTTCCGATAAGAAATACCATAAGACAAACCATATGGAGAGACCAGTGGAGCAAATGAAGAGAGGTGGTATTTAGCAGGTAAACCTAAAAAGCAGTGACTGATTTACTCTTTCTGATGGTCCCTGTGGGCAGGAATGTGGACACCAGACTGGGATGGAGGGGTTTCTGGTAATTGTCAAGCTCAGGAACCTCATCTAATCACAAAGGGAGGCCCAGCAGTAGCAAGGGAGCAAGGGAGCAGGGGAATGACATTGATGAGTGGGACAATAGTCTTCAGAGTGGCTGGAGAAAGGAGGAAGGGACTAGGAATTGAGACCAAGCAGATCCCACACTTCAGGAAATGATGAAGGTAGAATTCTTCCTACCATGGACATTAGGAATATTATAACCCGGTCATAGACATGATGCATTTTTGTCATTGTCATCATCTCTGCCCTCTTTTTATTGTTTTCCTCTTCTTTCCCTCCCTTTTCCTCCTACTCCTCTTTACCCCTCTTCTTCTATAAGTATTTTTATTTTAACTAGCCTTGACATTTTCCACCTTCATTTAGCCATTTGAATTTTTTGAATCTTTTAATCTATGGCTACAGTCCTCCGCTCTACCAGCTGAGCTATCGAAGGGATAGCACAGCGGGTAGGGCGTTCGCCTTACAAGCGGCCAACATGGCCGACCCGAGTTCGATTCCTCCGCCCCTCTAGGAGAGCCCGGCAAGCTACCGAGAGTATTCGATATGCCAGACACAGTAACAACAAAGTCTCCAATGGAGATGTTACTGGGCCCGCTCGAGCAAATCGACGATCAACGGGAGGGCCTTAATCTATGGCTAGAGCGATAGCACAGCGGTAGGGCGTTTGCCTTGCACGCAGCCAACATGGCCGACCCGAGTTCGATTCCTCTGCCCCTCTCGGAGAGCCCGGCAAGCTACCGAGAGTATCTCGCCCGCACAGCAGAGCCTGGCAAGCTCCCCATGACATATTCGATATGCCAGACACAGTAACAACAAAGTCTCCAATGGAGACGTTACTGGGCCCGCTCGAGCAAATCGATGATCAACGGGAGGGCCTTTACTTAATCTATGGCATAACAGACTGCACTGCCCTGTCCTCCCATTGTTCATCTATTTGCTCAAGCATGAACCAGTAACATCTCCATTGTGAGACTTCTTGTTACTGCATTTGGCATATCAAATACGTCACAGGTAGCTTGCCAGGCTTTGCCGTGCAGGCAAGATGCTCTCAGTAGCTTGCCAGGCTCTCCGAGAGGGGCAGAGGAATCGAGCCCGACTATGCCGGCCGGCTGCACGCGAGGCAAATGCCCTACCGCTGTCCTCTTGCTCCAGTCCAGCATAACAGACAACCCCCAGTAATTGTTAGGGGATGTTATCTCACATCACCTAGGCTGCTCAAGCCAATCAAGTCAGCTTCCTATGTCAGATTCAGCTCTGTTTTTTTTTTTAAAAAAAGATTTATTTATTTACTGCTTTTTGGGTCACACCTGGTGATGCTCAGGGGTTACTCCTGGCTCTGCACTCAGGAATTATTCCTGGCGATGCTCAGGGGACCGTATGGGATGCTGGGAATCGAACCCAGGCCGGGCCGCATGCAAGGAAAATACCCTACCGCTGTGCTATCACTCCAGTCCCCAGATACAGCTCTTGCCTACCATATTCAGCTGCTGCCATCAATTCCAGTTCACATCTTGGTTATTCAGTCGTTCTTTCAGGCAGGGGAATAATAGAAGAGAATTCTGAAAATCTGCACATTCCAGCTCTATTAATTCCAATTAGCCTGTTCTCAGCTTTACTGCCACTCCTCTGTTCTCAGCCTTACTGCCACTCCTAGGGCCAGTACACCTAGGAAATGAGGGCTTTAGTCTGAATCACCATTTTCTAAAGTTAAGACCTGCTAGTGTGACAGAGAGCTGCTTTCTGATGGCTGTTCTGAGGCTATGTCTATTGCCTCTTTGCTAAAGGGATTCTTCACAAACATATTCTTCCCCTTCCTAGGCAGGCTCACAGTGGGGGAGCTGTGGGAAGTGCCTTGCAGATGACAACACATTCATTCACTGGAATCTTAGAGTTGGAAAGGGATTTGGAGACCTTCTAACCCAGACTTTTCTGCTCCATCCTAGATGCCCTTGTCTTCAAGTTCATTGACACAGTTCTAGAGCTGAGGGCTGATATCCAAGGGGCTTCTTCTGTCAGGGCATGAAGCTCTTTTCTCAGACTGAGTAACTTCTACATTCAGTTGCCATCGACCCAATTGCTCTGGTGTGGCTAAAGAACAGGTCTTGTTCGTTTATCACTTGACAAAATATCCAGATGCAAAAGCAGATGCTATGCCTGTTTGTATGCACCAGTTTGTCTGTGACTTTCTCAACCACTCTTCTCTTTTCTAGGAAGGGTGTGTGCTTGGAATCATTAGACCTGGCTCTGATACCAGCTGTGTGTTCCTTGAGTAACGGATGGACACTTTATGAGCTTGTTTCTCCATTTGTAAAATGAGGCAACTATTATCCAACTCATGAGACCATCAGGAGGCTTAAACAGGCTGATGAATGCAAAATGCTGAGCCTGGCACTAAATATAGTGGTTATGAGTAGCACTCACATCTTTTAATTAACAATAATCAGACACCTCTGGCCTCTGTTTCCTCTTTGGAAAATTGTGAGGAGATAGTAGCTAAGAAACATTTTGTACCTTGGGGAAAAACTAGTATAAAACTACTGCCCCACTTGTGATTAGGGTCCACACATTTTGCCTGCTACAAATTTACCTGGGTTGCTCCATAAATAGTTGTCTCCCAGGGTCTCATTTTGCTGTTTCCGTTGAAAACTGCCTCCTGGGAAACTCCATCTGTTATAGGTATTGCCATTCCTTAAACTAATTTGCCATTAGCAAAAGCAGACAGAACACAAACACATAAACATGTTGGAGAACTTAAAGATCATGCACTGTAGAAAGGAATCAGGAAGTCTAGGTTCTAATTCCCACCATCCCTTCAGCTGCTGGGTGACCAGAGACAAGTGACAGTGCTCTCTGGGCATCTGATCTCTTTGCAGTGATAGAACTGTTGACCTAGGACTTCACACCTGTGAGGCAAGCCATCTATGATTGAGACACATCTCTGGTGCCTGGGCCTTCGGTATTTGAGAGCCAACTCACTCACCCAAAGCATCCCATGACCAGAGAAAGGATGTTCAAGGGCCTGGATTCCCCTGGCATCTCTTTCTCCCCGCCCAGAGCTGGTCCAGGTGAAGCAGGAGCTAGGTGGAGACTGGGTGCATGCCCAGGCAGCTCTGCATCCTCCATGAGCCAAACAGAGCCCGCCTGCTCCCAGGGTGTGACTGTTCTTGCGATTTGGCAACACCCAGCAACATGTCCCATCAGAGCCATGCTAAAAATAGGCCCTGAGCTGTGGGCCCCAGGAAAACCAGCAGCCCCTGCACCTAGGAAATAGCCAAGCAGTAGCAACCACCCTCTTTCTTGAGGCATGATGTCCAAAGAGGCAACAGGAGTGAATGTCCCACATACCTCTTCTCCTCCCACCATCCTCCCCTTCTCACTCTGGGCCAGTGCTTTCTCTTCTTTCCCTTTCTTCTACTTTTAGAGAACTTTTTTGCAGAGGTGCTTAGAAAGAAGGACACTAAGATTCCAGAGCTAACTCCACAGTTGGAATAGGAGCCTCTGCAGTCTTGGCAATCGTATAGTCCCCTTTCTATCCACTTGAAGGCACTGCCAGAAATGCTGGAGAAGCACCAATCATATGTAAGCCAGGCAACTCTGCATAAGAATCACCTGTTTGGGGAAGCTTGTGAATATTCAACTGGCAAGGCCAGATCTCTAATACCAAGGGATGGCATGCTGACTTTCTTAAGAGTTTCCAAGTGATGCTTATACATTTGGTGGGAGGTGGGGTTACTTTTTTAGGTGTTAGATGTGAGAACTCCAGAATCAGACTTATGACTCACTCTTGACTCTGCCTCGTTTTTTATTTTGGATGTCTGGGGGCCACGCCCACTAGTACTCAGGGGATCACAAGTGGTCCTGGGGATTAAACCCAGATCTGCCACATGCAAAGATGGTGCCTTGCCACCTGTATGATGTTTCTGGCTCCAATTTCTTCTCCTTTAGCAAAGGTTGGAGCGATAGCACAGCGGTAGGGCATTTGCCTTGCACGCAGACAACATGGCTGACCCGAGTTCGATTCCTCCGCCCCTCTCGGAGAGCCTAGCAAGCTACCGAGAGTATCTCGCCCGCACGGCAGAGCCTGGCAAGCTCCCCGTGATGTTTTCAGTATGCCAGACACAATAACAACAAAGTCTCCAATGGAGACGTTACTGGGCCCGCTCAAGCAAATCGATGAACAATGGGAGGGCCTTTACCTTTACCTTTACCTTTAGCAAAGGCACTCAAGGCCAGTTCTTAGACCTTATCTGGAAAATAGGGGGTTTTCCTTGCTACTTTATGTGGAGATATGATGGTTAAAGAGGGTATGAGTTCATATGAAGCACATTATGGACAGGGTCTGGCAAATAGCAGTCACTGAGTCAACATTGGCTTAGGTCAATATCATAGACAGGAGAATCTGTCTATGTGTTAAGGACATGCCCTTCGCTCTCTCCCTGAAAGTGCTGTCTGCTCTGCTGGGATCCAGTTCCATGCGCCTGTCCCCTAAGGCTTTGTTCTCAGCTGTCTCTCTCTAGGAGAAAGGATCAGCAGAGTGGATTGGGGACAGCCGGGGACACAGACTGAACATCAAAGCTTAGAGATCATGGGTGAACCCCCAAGCCCAGGAGTGGGAAAAGGCATATCCCAGGCAATCTAATCCAGAAAGACAGAACTAAAAGTGTATGTGGGTCTCCAGACTTCCCACAGAGGTCACTTTCCACATCAAGATTTGTCCCCAGCGGGCATCTCAGCTCTCTCCAATATGCTCAGAGAACAATCAGCTCCAGACCCAACTCCTCCGCAGTTGGAGCATTTGGGTTGTTTCTCCTTTGATTGCTTATGATTAGAGATGACAGGGATCTAAAAAATTGAATTTTGGATTTCTTTTCTTGGGCTGATGTCCTCAGAGGAGATTAATGGGGTCAGAAGGACAGACAGTACTATGGTGGGAAGAAGCCACTCAGGGTCACTCATGCAGGGGAAGGGATGGGGCTCCTTTCCCAGAACACTGCAGTTGGTTAGATGCTGGTGTTTGCAACAGGTCAGAGAGGAAAGGGAGCACAGATCTGAGCCTTAAGCTCATGGTGGAAGATAGCTAAGGACCCGAGAGGACTGAGAGTGTGAGACTGACAAACACGGGTAGTTTTCCCAAGAAATGGTGCTTCGAACTCTCCAAGGATTTTGTTAGTATTGTAGAATCTGATTCAGCAGCTCTGGGGGGAGCCTAAGAGTCTGAATTGTTATTCAGCTCCAGGTTATGCTTGCTTGGATGAATGAATTTGATTGTGGGAACCAGGAGTGTAGATGACCAGGACTTTATTTGTATTACTCCTGTGCCTAACCCAGCATGCCCACACTATTACTGCTCCAAAAACTTTTCACAATGGATCTCATCAGGCTGAAATAGATGCTTCACATCTCTGGTACCTTATTCTGATGACTAAGACAGTATTCAGCATGCTGTACTAAATTATCGGTTCTTTCTTCTTCTGGAAGGCATAGTTGAGTCCTATAAGTCACTGTATTCCCAGAATTTAGCACAATATCCTCTAGTATTATTGGGTTAGTGGATGGGCAAATGAGTGAATGGAAGAATGAATTGGTGGATGGATGAATAAATTAATAAATTATGCAGAGGGGAGTTTAAAGTAACTACACAAAAAGTAATGAATAGTCAGACTTGGCCTCAAGATCAGAATTGTCCAGTTGGGGATCTCTGAGCTATATTCGCCTACACAAAGGCCAGAGTAACTGACCCTTTTCTGATCCTTTCCAACCTTTTCAAGGCCCCCCAAAGTACTGACCCTGAACCAAGAATGAACTCAGATAAATGAATAAGATCCAGGAAGCTTAGTGGCCCCTCACAGGGTGGCTTTAATAAATGGCAGAAAACAAAAAGCAGGTGTTGGCAATCTTTCTTCTGCCCAGAGAGTTATTTACACAAGTTTCCAAAGCAATCCCCTTCATCGCGTTTACACGCCTATTACACGGTTCTCTGCAGGAAGAGGTCTGGACTTGGTTAGCTCAGTGGATTAGAGAATGAGTCCTTCAAAGTCAAGGACAGCCTTAGACTTTTCCCTTCCTCAGACCCAAGGCTGTAGGGGGATTGCTCAGTCCCAGCTCATGGTACCCTGGGTCCTACCAGGTGCTCATGGAGTGTGGCTCATAACAGATAGCGGAGTCACGAAAAATGAACTTGTTTAGTTACCTGACAACCCTAAGAATGAAACTCACCTCCTCATTGCATAACCTTAAAAAAATTCTACTTTGAAATAATTTCAAACTTAAAGAAAACTTTTAAGCAGAGTACAGGGAACTTCTGTGTACTCTGTCCAGATTTAATTCTTTATTTCTTTATACTTTCTTTTTTCTTTCTTTTCTTTCTTTTTATTTTTAGTGTGTGTCTGTGTGTGTGTATGTGTATGGGGGGAGTTAGACCCAATGGTCCTCTTCTCTTGTAGTGCTGAGAATTCTTCATGCAAAGCATGTGTTCCAGCTATTTGAGCCATCTCTCTGGTCCCCAATTTTAATATTTTGCTACAGTTGCTATATATATCATTTTCTATTTTTCAATTTTTGTTTCAATTGCTCTGATGGAAGGTAGCTAGTGTCCATCAATAAAATTCCATTCTTAAATAAACAACAGCTATCATACACACACACACACACACACACACACACACACACACATTTTTACAGGGTCAGTAAGCACATTCTTGCCTGGGGGAGGTCCTGGGTTTAGCCACAACACCTCATGGTCTTGAGCACATCAACAACCGAAATTAAGTTAGTCACAAAAGTGGAAAAGCAAACTAAATGCAAGCAAACTTTAAAATGGCAGTCTATAAGTCTGCTTTAATGTTATTAAGCTTTAATAGCCTTAAAAAAATCCTGTAACATTATATAATAATATGCTATTTATAATTTTCAAACCATTTGAGAATAGATGTAGATATCATGCCCCACACATTACATCTTGCCACATGTTAGTGTGTGTGAGATGATATTTTCTTATACAATCTCAATGCAGCTTCAGAAACTTTGGTATTAATGAACACTTTATCACAGAGTCTATATTGTGATATTTCAATTGCCCCAATAATGTCTTTATTTGGGGGATAAGGTGCACACCAAACAGTGCTTAGAGTCTATTGCCTTTTCCTGTTTAGGGGTCACTGCTGGCAGTGCTTGGAGGACCATGTGGTTCAGAAGATCGAATCCCTAGCATCTTGCTCGCAAAGCTTGTGCTCAGCCCTTAATTTTCAGTTGTCTCTGGCAACAAATAATGCTTTTTATGTATTCCACATATATGGTTTCAGCATCTAGAGTAATTTCTAAGGACAGTTATCTCTGTAAGTCAGCTTTTCCTTGTTGATTTAGCTTAAAAATTAAAAATATTTGGAACATGATCATGCTTCCAAAGTAAAAATTCTATAATAAGTTCTGAGGAATGCATTTCTCCTCTTCTCCTTCTCCCTCACTGTATCATAAACAGTTTTATTATTTTCTTGTTGAGTCTACCTATATTCCTTTTTTTCAGAAGCAAGCAGAAAGACACTTGTGTATTCTCTTATTTCTTCTTCTTCCTTACACAAAATGTTGTGTCCCAAATACACTTTTGCAATTTGATTTTTGCCTGGGAATTATCCCACTACCTTAACTGGACTTGAATCTCACTATTTTACACTAAGAACATTTTTGGTAGATTATGTGGTGACTAATTATTTCTTGCTCCTTTCCAGTTAAAAGGTGGGGTCTATCAGTTTTCCTCTTAAACTTGGAATGACGTAGTAAATAGATCTGAGAAACAGCATATGACATAAAAGGGTTATTTCAAGATAATTTTGTGTCAATTCAGTATGATTTGCAGTTTTCTACATGTAATTTTTTAATATTTTTGTTTCAAATTATAATTTAAAAAATAATTTTAAATAAAAAATTGGGGGGATCAGACCTAATGGTGCTTGAATCTACTCCTGGCTCATTTCTCAGGGTCCATTTTTAGTCTTAGTTGGGTGGTGGAAGGCTTAAGATTGAAGCTGAGCATCCTACCAATAGAGCATATGCTCAACCCATTGAAAGATCTCTCTGGCCTATAAATTTTTTAAAGCCCTTATATACTCTGAATATGACATTTCTTACCTACAAATAAATAGGGATAGTAATACATTTCTTGATGAGTTCTCATGAAAAGTAAAGTAAATTATAAAATAAATGCTACATAAATTCCAATTTCCCCTTTGAAACTCATGCCAGATTTTGATGAAGGAGAAGAAAGGAATAATTTGTTACATATGTCAAGGAAGTCCATCGTTTAAGCTGATCAATAACGTCAGTTAATCTGGTCAATCAATATTACCATAAACCAGGGGCAGCAGCTGTTGCTAGGGGATATAATGGTGAGAAAAATCAAACATTATTCCAGATTTCATAGAACTTCCAGTTAATAGGCATTTCCCATTAATCCTATGTACTTTATAAAATCAAAATGCAAACCCATTTAGAAAGCCAGACCCTGTAATTCAACAGATCTTAAAATTCACAGCTTAGGGAAGTGTAAGGTTTAAATACTTTTGTAATTTATATTTGAGGTCCTTATTTGATTCATTGTACCTGCATGTATTACTTAAAACAAAAGAAATAAAGTACAGGGGACATGCAAAATACTCCTGGCTAGATTCTTTCCAACATACCCCTAGTATCATTTTATTTTCTACTTACATCTCTTATCACTGCCTTACACATATCAGATTTTTGCTTCCATATCGGTCATCTGGGCAGTGGTTCTCAACCAAAGGCCATATGACTTCCTATGGGGTTCCAGAATATTCCAAGCAAAATGCTGGTGAAACAGGTGAAAACTGCCTAAATAGAGGACCAAAGTCGGTCAGGGAGACCACAGGAAGGAAAACGAGGCTTTGAAGGGGCCACAGTCAGATAAAGGTGAAGAAACACTGATGTAGGAAATACTGGTAAGAAATGAATAGCACATTGCTTAGAAAGATCTGATATCTATTCATTCATTTCCAATGCTGCAACACATTTCACAAAGGATAACTAAAAACTATGCTGAGATAGACTGTGGCTCAAATGAGACAAACTCAGAGTCAGTCTAGCCTAGTGTTATTTAGAATGAAACAGAAAATAATCAATTGTCATGTGACCTTTTTTTCCATTTTGCTGGGCTTTGTTTTTTCTCATCTTTAAAGCGAGCATGTAGCTTGTAGGATCTATGAAAGAGACTATTCATTGTTCACATCCTGGCTTTTTTCTTTCCTCTATATAATAGAACTACTGGTCTTAATTGGTCTGTCTGGAATGGTGACTCCTTCGTTTTCATCCTAGCAAGGCAAGGACTTATGATTAGGTTCTGCCTGGTGGAAACCCATTAAAGGACTCTGTCCATCTTACAGGAAATATCTGCCAAAGGCAGTTTTTAAAAAGTGAATTTTCCCTTCATTTTATGGAATACGGGGATGAAAGCTTGAGCTAAAGGAATTATTAAAGACCAAGTCATTGGCCCTTGGAAATAAAGTACCTTCATTAGCATAGTTTTTAGTCACCTTTAAAATTTTCCCTACAGTCCTCCACCCCTCTTGCAGAGCCCAGCAAGCTACTGAGAGTATCTCACCCACACACACACGGCAAAGCCTGGAAAGCTATCTGTGACATATTCAATATGCCAAAAACAGTAACAAGTCTTACAATGGAGATGTTACTGGTGCCCACTTTAGCAAATTGATGAACAACGGGAGGACAGTGCTACGGTGCTACTGTGCAGTGGAGGAATCTGGGCCACTAGGTGCCCCAAATCATGCCCGATTATTGTTATTTTAATGTCAGATTTTTTCTATTGTTTTTAAGCCACTGCTAATTTGTGAACCTGATTGTGAACCTGGATATTTTATGCAGTGATGGGAAGTAATGGATATCACTCATGAAGTGATGGAAAGAAGTTCCAACCCTGTTAACTCATTGCAGGAACGGGTAGCTATTGTTTTTTGCTAGCCTGAGTTCCATTTTTCACTCTTCTAATGAGTGAATCTCAAATTTTCTTCTTTAATGACCCCTTGCCCACAGGCTTAGTGGAACTGTGAATTAAGTCACATTACAACATCCAAGACTGGAGCAATTGGATTTCGAATCTGAATAAAATTTTAATCTTTTCATTTGCCTATTTGTTTAGTTTGGGGAACACATCCACAAGTACTCAGGGCTTACTTCTGGTGATGCTTGGGAGACAATATGTGGTACTAGGGGTTAAACCCATGTTGGTCGTTTGCAAGGTAAACATCTTACCCCTGGACTATCTTTCCAACCCCATAAAATTTGAATCTTGGATCGAGACTTTCAAACACCAATAATGTTAAAAGTGGGTTTGTTACAACACTCTAAAGAAAAGAGAGAGCAAAAGAGAATGCCCTGCCACAGAGTTGGGGTGGGAGGGGGATAGGATGGGGGAGTGGAAGGGCTACTGGGTTCATTGGTAGTGGAGAATGGGCACTGGTGAAGGGATGGGTACTCGATCACTGTATAACTGAAACCCAAGCACGAAAGTTTGTAAGTCTACGACTGTACCTCATGATGTTTCACTAATAAAAAAAATTTTTTAAAAGTGAGTTTGTTCTGGAAGTGGCTGGCTGGAGTGATAGCACAGTGGTAGGGCGATTGCCTTGCGCACAGCCAGCCTGGTCGAGCAGGGTTCGATTTCTCCGTCCCTCTCGGAGAGCCTGGCAAGCTACCAAGAGTATCTTGCCCGCACAGCAAAACCTGGCAAGCTACCCATGACTTCATTAATATGCCAAACACAGTAACAGCAATTCTCAAAATGTAGACGTTACTGGGCCCACTCGAGAAAATTGATGAACAATGGGAGGACAGTTGTGTTTGTGTTCTGGAAGTGGGCAACAATAAAATTTTAATCTCAGGTTTTTCATCAGTAAGGCATTCCTTACTAAAGAACACTAAAGAAGAAATGTAGCAGGAGAGAAAAAAAAATAGAGAATCACTGTTTTACAATGATCCTACTAACAATTTACTTAAGTGAGAATAAACAAGAGAGGCTAAAAGCATCAGTTACATCAATGGTGGGTAACAGATATTCACAGTCTCAAGTTCTACTCTGTAGGTGACTTGTCAATCTCAAAGGAATAAAGCAACCTCTCTGTTGGAGAGATCTAGCCATTGACCAGATGGTAAAAGATAATTTCCTAGGTATCCTGGGACATCCTGTGGTACCTGTTGTGAATCATTGGGGAGTCAACAATACCATCTATGTAATACTCGTGACAAAATGGATTAACCTGAATCTAATTACAAAATCATCAGACCATCCCAAACCAAGGGACACTCTGCCCAACAACTGGCCTAGACTCTTCAAACATTTCACTGCATGAAAGCTAAAACAAACAAACAGAACTGAGTAGTTATTCTAGATAAAAGGAGGCCAAAAACCATGCTAATGGAAATGTAGGATCCTTAATTGGGGCCTGCATAAACAGAACAAGACAGGTACAAAGGGCAATTTGGGGACAATTGGGAAATTTGAATAGATACTGTTTGTGATATGACAGTATAATTAATTGGAAGTTTCCTGAGTGTGAAAACTGTGGTGAAGTCAGAGACTCTCCCTGCTTGCTTGTTTTAGGAGATCCATTTTGAAGCAATCTGTGTTGCTTAATAAAACTCTGGTCCTGGTCACGCAACACACATGACAGTCGTCCCACTGGTCTGTGCTCCAAAGACTGGGTATGTGGTAGGTTGTCCTACCTCAGCATGGAAGGCTCACACAACAAACTACCTAACAGCGCATTTCTCAGAATGTGTCTGTGAGTTAATGACACACACAAAGGTATATATTTTGAGGCAGACTATATGCAGCTAATATTCAAATGGTTTTAAAAAATTTAAAAAAAATTATTGAATCACCATGAGACATACAGTTACAAGATTGTTCATGATTGGATTTCAGTCATACAATGTTCCAACACCCATCCCTCCACCAATGTACATTTCCCACCACCAATGTCCCTAGTTTCCCTCCCAATCCCCTACTCCAGCCTACCTCTATAGGAGGCACTTTCTCTCTCTCTCTCTCTCTCACTCTCTCTCTCTCTCTCTCTCTCTCTCTTTCTCTCCCGCCCCCCTTTTGGCATTATGGTTTGCACTATAGGTACTGAGAAGTTATCATGTTTGTCCCTTTACCTACTTTCAGCACTTAGTTCTTGTCTAGAATGATCACTTCCAAGTATCCTTGTTGTAATGGTCCCTTCTCTACCTTAATTGCTCTAACTCTTACCACCGCCTGTAGCAAGTTTCCAATCATGAATGTCTTCCTGGCTCTTGTTTCTAATGTCTTGGATTTTATTGTGTGTGTGTGTGTGTGTGTGTGTGTGTGTTTTTAAAATATCCCACAAATAAGTGCTATCATTTTATGTTTCTCTCTCTCTCTCTCTCTCTCTCTGCTTCATTTCACTCAGCATGATATTCTCCATGCCCATCTCCATTTATAAGTGAATTTCATGATTTCATTTTTTCTGTTATCTGTGTAGTATCCCATTGTGTAGATGCACCATAGTTTCTTTATCCAATCATCTGTTCTCGGGCATCTGGGTTGTTTCCAGATTCTGCTATTGTGAATAGTGCTGCATTGATCATAGAAGTTCAGATGGTATTTCAGCTGTGCATTTTTGGACCCTCAGGGTATATTCCCAGAAGTGGTATTGCAGGGTCATATGGAAGATCAATTTCTAGTGCTGAAGCAGATGTGGGGAGGAAAAAAATTAAAGAATAAATACCCAGAAGAGAGGTCAGAGGGAAGAGAATGGGAGAGAAAATTAATGCTGGCAATCATGAGCAGGGAATGATGGAACTGCCTGAGGGTATTCGCTCATGTTTTCTTATTACAACTTTGCTGTGAATTTGAAATATTTCAAAATAAAACATGGAAGGGAGAAATCTCATTGCCTTTGTCTTTCCTTAGCATGAAACAAACAAACAAAAATCCTTCAAAGCAATGTGCATCTTCCACGCTCTGGGCCCTCTGTGCCAGTGGGCAGTGTCTCCGGGGCCCTGAGCACTGACTTGGGGAAACTGCCTGTTGGAGTGACACTTGAGGTGCCATCTGTGAAGCTGTTCTTGTCTGTGGCTGGTGTGACACCACTAGGGGATTAAGCCTCTCTCTCCAGTCTCAATTCCTGTGTCTCTTGCCACAGTGCTGTGCTCTCAAGCCCACACATCCACCCTCTTTTATCCCACCAGCCACTCCAGGGCCTCCTCAGGACACACGTGCTTGTGGGGCTCAAATGCTTTCCACCCCTCTCCTTGCACAGCTCCCTCTTCTTGGCATTCATTCCGTCCCTCTCCCATCTCTTTACTACCCTCTGTTTCCCTGACCCCCCGAATTCTTGTCTCCAACCCTCTTCATACCCAGGTTTCCTCCACGATCTCTGTCATGGTCTGGGTTTGCTCACAGTCTCTCTCCAGCACTAGGATATAAGTCCAGGAGACCAAGGCTGGTCTATCTTGACTGCCTGTGTCCAGCACATAGATCAGAGCTTGGTGCTCTGCTGAGAATGCAGAGCAGACAAGATTCTTACAGTGTTGCTTGAGACCAGGAAGAGCAGCAATGGCCAGATCATCAGGATGTGGCTAGGAGGTGAGCAGCATGAGCTCTAGGAGGTGAGGGCAACAGGAGGGAGGAGGCTGGTTGGTGTGTTGCAGTCTCCCTGGAATGCATGATTTCTATTGGGGTAGTTTTGCTGTTTACCTTCTATCTAATATGGAAGCTCAGGGGTGGAACTTGTGTTAACAAAAGGTTTCTTCCTTCTTCAAGAAAGAACCCTCCATCTCAGACTTCATTATCTGTAGCCCACTGAAATCCTATACTCCACAGACACACACTGACATTCCAGAAGTCTGATCTGTCTCTCACTTTTGAGTGCTGAACCAGGAGTAACTCGGTGCATCGTTGGGTGTGACCCAGAAAGAAAAAAAAAGTGACACCTTTGCTGGATTCTTTAACATTTTCCCTGTTCTCACCCAGGTACTTGCTCACATAGCTTACCTGAGTCATCTTTCCCAATGCTTATCACATAATCTGAACTATATGCTATTGTCTCTTTTTTACCGGAGGAAACAGACATTTTATAGAGTACGTTTTCCAAACTCATGAAGCTCATAAGCAGCAGAAACTTCTCCCAAACCCAGAATCATAAGATGCCTAAGACCACGGTCTGTGTTGAAACTTCACCATTGTTTTTCCCCATTCCTCTCTCTTTACTTCACATCCTGATGTAGGCAGGTAGACATGAAGGCCCCTTCCCAAGGCAGCAAAAGCCAACCTTGTAGAAAACAGGAAATACAGGAACTAAAGCCTGATAAGACCCTCACCTGGCACCAGGCAACAGACCCAAAGAAGCTTCTGCAGGAACAAAAGGTCAGGAAAGGAATTTCAAAGAAGACCATCACCATTTCCAACCCCCCTGGTAACCTCCTTAGCAACGGACTTTGACCTAGGTAGAAGCCCCCCACGTGGGGACAGGTTGGAGAAACTCTATGGTTTGGAGGAGTCCACATGCTGCTTGCGCCCATGTGGCCGAGCACATGTGTTGCCCAAGCACATGTGTTGCACAAGAACCTGTGTCACCCTCATGTCCCCTCTTGAGATGTGTACATTCATGCTTTTGTGTCTAATGCTAGGATGTGTGTGTGTCCCTCTCTGCCCTTGGAGAAGCCGGCATTCTCTCTCTCTCCCTCTCTCTCTCTCCCCCTCCACACTTTCAAAAACCTTCCAAATAAAATCCATTTTACTTCACTGCTTGCCTACTCCTGAAATTTCTTTCTGTGAGCAAGACAAGAACCCAGTAACCCTGGGTCCTGTGTGGCAGAGGTGGATCGGGAGAAAGTGACCATCTTCTCCTCCCCACTTCACATGAGCCACCCATGGGACCCACCAAAATCAATCCTAATCAGTCCCCATTGTCAGCCCCGCATACTACTGACCCTGTGAATGCTGGGATTTATCAAGGCTCTCTTCTCAATTCTTCCACTCCATATACTTCTCTGGAAAAACTTCAGTCACTTCCTTGTTCTACCCACTTACTACTATCTCACATGTCCTTTTCTATAAGACTGTAAAATATAATGCTAGAGGACATCTTTTATGGACTGAATGATGATGGTTCCCCTCATATGTTACCACCCTAAGCCCCAGTTCTATGTTACTGGGTGGAGGGCTTAGATGTTGATTAGGTGAATAGGAAATAGTTCTTTTAATTAAGATTCATGTCCCCCAAATGGAAATGCCAGAGAATTATTTGACTTTCTGCTTGTGAAAACACAGAGCCAGACAGCTACCTGGTCTTGGGTGAGAGATTCTCAGCAGACATCCAATATGCTGTTGCTTAGATCTTGAACTTCCCAGCTTCCAAAATGGTAAACTATAGTGTCAGTTTTTATTACACTTGTCTATGGTATTTATTACAGTATCTTGAATAGATCAACACAATACCTCTGGCCAGTGGTTGTCCCCTTAGCAATACCTTTATAGCATGACATAATCTAAACTCTTCACTGTTTCCTTCCTGCCTCCTTGCTATGTTACCTGTGTTAGAGTGAACACCCGCCTAATATCTGTGTTCACCATACACATTAAAGCAGTGACCAAAGCCTGTAAAAACAACCCTTCTTCTTTCCACTCCTGCCCTAATCCTGGTGTTATCATCTCACAGTGACAGCTGTCTTTGACTTGGTCTCCTCACCTCCAAACTCTACCTCCTCCAGGGTTCTGAATCACAGAGCCCACCTATTTGTACTCAAACTTCAATTTAGTCAATCTCTTTCCCCACTTCTAGTGGGATGCAGTTAAGTTTTATCCTCTTTTCTCCCTCAAATCCTTTACGGTGTTTGTTTTTAAAATTTTTTAATTAATGCGCAATGTGATTTGGAGATGACCGCTGGACTAGAGCCATTACCCACTGGATTCATGGGACATCAAAAGATTGTGTGGCTGCCCACCTATGAGATGGTCAGACTTCTTCGTCAAGACCCTGAATGAATAGTTTGAGGCTCTTTGTGTTCCTGGAGCGAGCAGACACCGATGGGCTATACTAGCACACGACAGGGATGTATGAAGACATTACTAGTGCCCACTTGAGCAAATCGATGAGTAACAGGATGTAAAGTGATCAAGTGATAAACTTTTAAAAATATTTTTAATGAATCACGGTGTGGTACAGTTACAGACTTACAAACTTCTGCAATTACGTTTCAGTCATACAATGATCACATACTCATCCCTCCACAAGTGCCCATTCTCCACCACCAATGTTCCCAGTAGCCCTTCCGCCACCCACCCCCATCCCCACTAATTCTGTGTCAGGCACATTCCCTTTTACTATCTCTCCTTTTGGATGTTATAGTTTGCAATATAGGTACTAAGTGGTCATCATGCTTGGTCCATAGGTTACTTTCAGCACATGTCTCCCCTCCCAAGCGAGCCCTCCATCCATCATTTACTTGGTGGTCCCTTCTCTATCTCAGCTGCCTTTTCCCCCAACATATGAGGCTGGCTTCCAAGCTGTGCGGTGATCCTCCTGGCCCCTATTTCTATTATTCTTGGATATTGGTCTCCCATTATGTTGCTTTATATTCCACGAATGAGTCAGTCATTCTGTGTGTTTATGATGTTTTGGAGGCATAAGCAACCAACTTCTGTAGATTCCCAAATTCAGCCTATGCTGTTTCATGAATCAAGTTTGCCTTCCTGAAGTGCTTCTGTCCCTCTCCTGGTTGTTCCTCAACATTTAGAGAAGAAACAGTCTTCTTGGGTGGGATTTTCCCTGCTCTCAATATCTCACCCAGAAATTTCTGCTCTCCCAAGCTGACTGGCAGCAGGTACATCCCCTCATTCTGTCAAAACAGATAAGGTTCCTCTCTCTAACTCATCTGCCTATATAATTTTGTGACTTTTACACAGTGGGGTGGTATTTGATGGTATTTGATGAACTCACCAGAAAGCAATACTTGACTTCTGATTTGTAAATGAATTGAGCAACTGTATGGAAGGCAAAATATAATATTTTATCTTTTCCTGGTTTAAGAATTGTGACAGCAAAAGCTCTTAAATAAAATCACTTACTGAGCATTTTTATGTATCAACCATCATACTAATTGCTTGTACCCAATTTTTCCTGAGGATTTAACAATCACAGGGCATTTTCTCCAAATAATAAAAGGTGTCCATACTTGTTTAAAATTTTAAATGCATTTGTTCATTAAGTCTCACAATAGCCTTGTGAAGTATAATAAAGCTATTATTATTACATACTTTTCCTTAGATGATGATACTGAGACCTGGACAAATGAGGTTATTTGCTTTGGGCTACAGATATTGCAAGTGATGAAACTGGGATTCATCTTGAGTAAATGGCTAAACTTCATGACAGTATATGTCCATATTCTTGTCAAAATATAAAATAACTCTAACGTTAATGAACAATTTTCAATATACAATGTAGTAATTAGAAACAGTTCTCAACTTGAGAACACATTTTGGGGATTCATTATATGCTGATGCATAAAGCACCTCTAAGTTGCTTATTATGAAAAATAATCATTGTGTTCTTATACATTTGGGTTACACCATTTGAAATAGGTAATGTGAATTAAAGAATTAAAGAGAGGACATGATCAGTAGAGCTTTGGGAAAAAAACATTTTGTTCTGGATTCCTAAGTTATAATCCTTCAGTGAAAGGGCTTGAAATCCAGACTTGATGGAAACAAACAATAGACTAAACATTACATGCTCACATTCTTGCCAGAAGTCAGGATACTACAGGAGCTGTATGTGCCAGTTTCAGACTCTGGTCCTTTCGTATACATACAGAGTGAAGCTGAATCTGAGAAGTGGCTGATTATAGAACATGCATTGATACTGCATAAATGCTCAAATCCCAAGTGGACTTTAGTGTTAGAGAAAGACTATGGGCTAGGTAAAGGTAAAGGTAAAGGCCCTCCTGTTGATTGTCGATTTGCTCGAGCGGGCCCAGTAACGTCTCCATTGGAGACTTTGTTGTTACTGTGTTTGGCATATTGAATACATCACGGGTAGCTTGCCAGGCTTTGCCGTGCGGGCAAGATACTCTCGGTAGCTTGCCGGGCTCTCCAAGAGGGGCGGAGGAATTGAACTCAGGTCAGCCATGTTGGCCGCTTGTAAGGTGAACGCCCTACCTCTGTGCTATCGCTCCAGCTAGAAGTTATAAGTTTCTTTGGGCTAGAAGTTTCCCAAATTTGGAAACTTTGGTGTAAGGGAAGGAGATGGAGATGGAATCTATGAAGATATCAAATCTGAACAAGAGATATAAATCTTAAATCCTTTAATTTGGTGGTTTGAGTTACCCACTTAGCTATTTCTTCGACGTTCTTGAAGGCGTTCCAAGCCGCTCTCTTCCTCCTGCGCAGCTCGGGTGCCAGGTCATTTGTCATGTTGACCTCTCGACCTAGGTACACATAGCTGTTGCATTCGGAGATGGTCGTTCCATTGAGAGCGAATGGGGCGTCAGGAACAAGGCTGTTTCTCATAAACATTGTCTTCGTAAGATTCAGCTGTAGTCCTACCTTTCCACACTCACGGTCAAAGTCAGCCAGCATTTGTGCCGCTTGGCTGATGTTTGGTGTTATTAAAACAATGTCATCAGCAAAGCGGAGGTGGTGTAGTTGCCGACCATCTATCTTCACTCCCATTCCTTCCCATTCCAGTCGTCGCATGATGTTCTCGAGGGTGGCACTGAAGAGTTTTGGTGAAATGGTATCACCCTGCCGCACCCCTCTCTTGACATCAACGATCACTTCTTTGTAGAATGGTGAGATCCTGGTAGTGAATCCGCAATACAGCTCACGGAGGATCCTAAGAGGACGAAGAACCTCCGGCTCCGGGCACATCTCTTTGATTCCACTGTTCTTCCTGCATTAACATATGCCTCAGAGACCTGGGCCCTACGCAAACAAGATGAGAACGCCATTCAGGTCTCCCAAAGAAGAATAGAAAGAGCTATGCTTGGAATATCACGTTTCACTCAAATGAGAGAACGAATCCGGAGTTCTGACATCCGTCGACGATCAAGGATCAGGGACGCTGTCTCATATGCCAAGGTATCGAAAATCAGATGGGCTGGTCACGTAATGAGATTTAAAGACGACCGTTGGACTAGAGCTGTTACTGATTGGATTCCACGGGATGTCAAGAGACCGCGTGGCCGCCCACCTACCAGATGGTCAGACTTCTTTGTCAAGGTCATGAACGATCGGTTTGAGGCCCTCCATGTTCCCGGAGCGAAGAGATGCCATTGGGCTACACTAGCACGCGACAGGGACAAATGGAGACGTTACTGGCGCCCGCTCGAGCAAATCGACGACTAACGGGAAGTTAAGTGATTAAGTGATTAAGTGAGTTACCCAACTTCTATGGTTACCCTAGGTAAAATGATGAGCTGTGGGATTATATAGTACCTAATATGGCAGGACAGTTGTACTCCTATAGTACAGTGTAAGTTCTTAACAAAGCATCTACCATTCATGGATTTAAGTATTTTTATTTGTAATAAATATAATATTTATTATTGTTGCTATTTTTGAAGCTGTTTTTATTGTTATTCTTTTTGAGTTTTATATGTCAGACAATATTTTATATCTGCCATTTAATTTCATCCTTTCAGTACAGCTGTGAATAATGTAGAATCATTTCCTTTTACAAAGTAAATTTGGAAACTGGCTCAAGGACTCTCAGCTACACAATGCAGAGGTTCTGTATTCTCTTCACTCAAATCCAATACTTTTTCATTTACAACCTCTAACTTCCCAGTCAGGTATAGGGTGAAAGTCAGGAGCAATGTTCACATGGGAATATACTTTGAAAACTATAAAATGCCAGAAGCACACTGAGTAAACATTCTATTAACCACTCTCCTCCAGAGTCCTAATACAGACTTTTGGTCATTGTTATGAGAATTGCCCTTTTCTTTTGGGATTTAAGTTGGTTTTCTCTTCTGCTTGTTTAGTTTTGGAGCCACAGCCAGCTATGCTCAGGTATCACTTTTGGCGGTTCTCAGGGGACCATTGAGATGTTGGGCTTCTACCCCGGGTCAGCCAGGAGCCAGGCAAACATCCTACCTGCTCTTTGCCCCTGGAAACCATTTTATACCTGCCGTATGCACTTGCAATGAAGAACTTTTACTTCTCCCTTCCTCCCCTGGGAGCGCTGTGGGCAGACAGCTTGTAGCTAGTAACCTTGCAGTTGCTTCAGCTGAAGTGTCTACCTACCTTCTCCAAAGTAATTTTCCTCCCTGGGGCAATGTTTATGTGGTGACTGAAAAAGGTCATGGTCTATCAATTTGGTCATCTCTGTCTGATTTGAAACAACTTCTAGCTCCAGAGCTGCTGGTGGAGTCTGCGTGTCCCTTTGGAAGCATAAACTTCTCTGCCAATCTGCTATAGACCACTCCCCCTTTCTCAAGGTACTCATGAAGCACCTTCAGCATGTTAAACACCATCCCACTTCTCAGGGACTCACCTGTATAGCTAGAGTCCAAAGATGCTGCTAACTAAAATTTTCTTTTGAGTAACTGGTTTCCTTCATTCTTCATTCATCAGGACTGGATCATATTAAGGCCAGATAAGATGCCTTAATTGTGATTGTGGGCTCCAAGGAGGAGAAATGTGCAGTGGATGTCTAAAATATTGATGATACTAATTTATACATATAAAGTATTTAAAATTTATCAAATACTATCTAAAGGTATTTGATCATTCAACTCTAATATCAAAAATTCTCATCATAAATCCAGGAGTTATTACTGTTATAGTTTGTATTCTATAGATTATTAAACTGAAGCACTTAATGGTTAAAGATTCTGCTTAATGCCACATATCTTATGTTTTGATCCCTAACCTCTGTCCCTAATATTCACTGACCCAACAGCAGCCTAACAGCTCCTTGCATCCTTGTACAGACAATAGTCCACTTGCCAATTTGTATTTTTTAGAGCATTACAAAGCCCGTTCATGATTGGATTTAAATCATACAGTGTTCCAACACCCATTCCTCCATCAGTGTACATCTCCCAGCACCAATGTCCCCAGGTTCCCTCTCATCAACCCCCATCCCTCACCCCTACCTGCCTCTAGGGTAGGTGCTTTACTTCTCTCTCTCTCTCTCTCTCTCTCTCTCTCTCTCTCTCTCTTTCTGTCTCTTTCTTTCTCTCTCTATCTCCCTCCCCCGTTCCTCTCTCTCCTAAGCATTGTGATTTGCAATATTGATACTGAAATGTGCAATATTGATACTGAAATGTTATCAATAATATCCCTTACCTATTTTAACCCTCAGATCTTGTCCAGCATGATCATTCCCAGCTATTATTGTCATAGCAGTCTCCTATCTTACCTATCCTCAGCCCCCCACATACTTGTAGTTAGTTCCAACTATTTGCCAATTTATTAATGATGGGTAGAAAAGAACTAGGGGAGGGAAACAGAATGGCTGTTTTTTCATACCTAAGGGTCAGAATCACTGTGCCTCTCCAGTGACTAGAAGTCAGCTCAGTGTGCCTTGAGAACACCTATGACCATTCCAGGATGGGGCTCTCACATTTCTCCCACCCTGCCCAGGTGATTTGGAAATCAAAGAAAGTCTGGGAATCACAAAAACAGGTGGCACTCTCAGACACACAGGGGCATTTTGAAAAGACCAAGCAAAGCCTCAGGCGTGGAAACTGATCTGGCAGTCAAGGACTTGAAGGGAGAGAAAAAGCCAGGACTGTACTCTGTCTCGGGGTCCCTGTCTATAGACTACTGTGGGGCTCTTTGAACTGGACTTCCTGAGGTAGGGCCAGCAATCTGCCCCTGGCCCAGGGGAACCACAGACCTCACACGTGCATCTAATGATTTCTCAGGAAGTGGTGGTTTGGGGGCTGACAAATGCACCACCACCGGAAAGAGGAGGGAAGAACCCTTTAGAAGGGAATCCACAGAGCCAACTCCCTCCAAGCATTGTCCTTCCCTTCCTCTGACAGGATGCCAGGAGCCCCGCAAAAAAGGGACTCATTTGTCTCCATTGCAGCACAATGTCTTGCTGCTGGCCTTTCTCTGGGCCTTGCTCAGAGCCACAGGATACAGCTTTTGCCAGAAGCAAAGGGAAGGGGGAGGGCAGGAGGGGGAATTACAGCACCCCAGCCTGAACTGGGTCCCTGAAAAGGCTGAGGTCGAGGCATGTCTGAGTGCCGCAGGGGCAGGATTGGAGGAATTTTCCTGAATCTGATGTTCATAGTGAGCAAGTAGCATGGATCAAACTCTCGTTTCTGAGAGCTCTCACCTCTCTTCGACACTTACCTGAATCTTAATTGAGTTTTCTTTGCACACTGAGAGAAGGAAAATTAATAGTGTCAATTCAGAACAGGACTTTCCCTTAAAAGAAGAATGTATGTTCTGGAGTTGGTTTTTCCCCCCCTTCCTTTAAATCTATTTTGTAATTGAGGTTTTTCAGAACTAAATCCAGATCTGCAGTATCTGAAACTCTGTGTATGTCTCGGGGTGGGAGAGGGAGAATGCGAGCTGGGTAGGAAGCAGGAAAAGACAGCGGTGAGGCATTGGCCATAGTAGGGATGGAGAGAGAAGTGGCTTGATGAATTCGAATTGCCACCACAATCTAACATACACATATAACACACAATAACATACAATCTAACATATTGGTCAAAGCAATAAATATAACCAACGTTATGGGCAATGTGTACTGAACTCCATAGCAGCAGATCAAACATCAAGGTTAGGGATGGGTGCAAATAGTCAGCTCAGAAGCTTCTAGTGTAGTAGATGATGGCATAGGCAAATAAAGGACAACCAAGAGTGTTGGAATCCTGATTCCCTAAGAAGTAATGTGTGATGCTAGGGAAGAGAACGCCTTTCCTTAGCTCAGCAAACAGAAAAAATAGAGCTGAGAGTGTGCCTAGAGTTCATTTCTCAATGGAACTCTCTTTGCTCATTGCTGAAGAAAGTTTCCCTCATTTTATATTCTAGTCTTGCATCTAAGATATTTCTGATATTTAAAAAAAAACAAAAAAAAAATCATCATCGTCGATTAAAGCCTGGCCCGGGATGTGAACTCTGCTTCCTGTCAAAGAAATCACATTATTAATTTTTTTCAACTAAACTATTTGGATTTCAGCACAGACATGTTTTAGTGATTAGCTTGCACTCTTGCTCTTTCACTTTTGTTTCCAATCTGAATTGGTATGCAGAGATAAGATGGCAAAGAGGGCCTGCAGAGATTTTTACAGCAGGCTCTGGGGTGAGAAGGTGATGTACCCAGTACCCAGGTTTCCTGGTGAAGCAACTGGTCTGCTGAAAATCAGAGTCAAAAATGGGAGATGGAAATGACATCTGTATGGAGTCATCCTGGCAGCAAGACCCCTTGTCTTTCTGCAAACCGCAGAGGCCTTTAGGTAAGACTTTCTTGGGAGGGGAGAGAGGAGAGGAAACACTAATTTGCGAAATGCACTTTAAATACAGCTTCTCTTAGTACTTATAACATTCTTTGATGTCAAAGTAGTTATGCACTTTTTTTTTTAACCAGAGTGAAGACAGAAGCTTCAAGACATAGTGGGATAGAGTCTTTTAATGTAGGAGTACTGCTATTTAATCAGTCATTTGATTAAGTTGATTAAATTGGGCATGAACTCTACACTACTTTTTTAAAATTCAGAATGTCAATTTTATTTTATAATTTTTAATTATTATTTTAAGTCACCATGAGTTAAAAAGCTTTCTTTTTGAGTTTCAGTCATACAACAATCAATCACCCACCCACTGGTGATTATTAGTGCACATCTTCTACCACCAAGGTCCCCAGTATTCCCACCCTCCCCCTCCCCCTGCCGCTATGGAAGACAGTCTCCCCCATACTCTCTTTTGTTTTGGGCTGGAGCGATAGCACAGCGGGTAGGGCGATCGCCTTACAAGCGGCCAACATGGCCGACCCGAGTTCGATTCCTCCGCCCCTCTCGGAGAGCCCGGCAAGCTACCGAGAGTATTCGATATGCCAGACACAGTAACAACAAAAGTCTCCAATGGAGACGTTACTGGGCCCGCTCGAGCAAATCGACGATCAACGGGAGGGCCTTTACCTTTACCTTTTACCTATTATGAATAATATAAGATGTCGTGTGGCCTCAAGAGTGGCCGCTTGCTCCTGGAATTCTAAAACTTTAGATAATTAGGATCTGGACAAATCTCTACAGTAAGCTGCTTGGTTTGAAGATTCTTTTGTGTGTCTTTGAGTTTGCTGACACTGAACCTGCATACCTGCTCTTCTCATTGGGTTCTGGTGGTTGGCAGCTGTCAGGGTTTTTAGGGGGCAGGTGGAGAGGTGGATGATGTCTGCCCCCGTCTGATGCACTATGGGGTGGTTTTGCACCATCAATACCCCTTGGATGACAGACATCAGCCTTGCACCTTTAATGAGGTGTACTCCCTCAAGTCAAAAAAAGGACCTCTCTTCTTATGAACTTCAACCACTCTTCACCACTTTGATTTTCTGGAGGTGGGGTTGGGTATTTCAATAGCATAGGTGCGAGTCAGGGGTGAGTTTTGGCTTTTTAGAGAGACATGGGCTTGCTAACTAAAATGAGGTCCTTGAACCCTTGGCAAGCTTATCAGAAACATAACATCACATCCATTGTTGCCCTGGAATAAGAACAAGTGCTTCCTTCTGGCCTGGTACCCAATATCACATCCATCGATGACCCTTCTTTCCCTCCTTCCTTTTAAGCAGAAAAACAAAAACCTCAACAAAACTAAATGCACTTGAGAATCTGTTTTCTGAGTCAAGAAAATGCCTCTGAAATAATAAGCATGGAGAACAAACCAGTTCTGCCCAATATGGTAGCAACTTCAAATGTGACTATTTAATTAAATTTTTTTCTCACTTTACACAGGTGTTTACTGGCCATCTGTGACCCATGATCATCATATTGGTTCACACAGATATAGGATAGTTTTTCAGCATGAAAAATTCTACCAGCAATCCTGTTTAGAGATTTTTCTCTTTTTCTTCTGGGCATTTGCTAGCCCACATACCAAATGCTCACACAGTAAGCCCAATAAATGTTCCTCGACTTAAATTCTACTGCTTCACTTAGTGAAAAAGAGAAATTAGTGGAGCTCTAACATCCTCTTCCAGTTCTGTAATCTACTAAGGAGCCATGAGGCCATGAGACCTATGGTAAGTCACTTCTCTCCCTTAATTTCCTGATCAACAGAAGAGGAAACAGTCTATCCTTCTTCACTATAAACAGAAGAAGAGTAAAGAATTTGCCATTAGCCTAGGTCAGTATCTCTCAACCTTTCTCTGAGTGTGGCCCCTTTCCAACCTTGTTTCTCTCCTATGCCCCATCCCCATCCTACTGGTATGACTCTTAGTTTCATGCTGTTCCTGTCCTCCACCAATTTTACAATTTTTACCTTTGGTCTCTTTGGAATATTCGAGGGGTCTCCAGTGGGCCATATGACCCCCTTGTAGAGTAACACTGGCTTAGATGTTTTTGCATTTTGAATCTCTTTGAAGGCTTGCCAGATGTTCATCTTGGTCCTATTAGAACAACCTCCTGTTTTAAAATTAAAATTTCCAATTCACCAGAACACTTTCAATCTCAGACCAACCAAGATGTTTTATAGCATGTTATGATCTTGTGCAAACCTGAGGGTAGGGTGCAAGGAACCTCAACAAGAGAAGTTAAGAGCTTAGGCTTTGGAATCCTACAGACCTGGATTCTGTAAACTGATGTTCCCTCTGTTTCCATATGAACTTGGGCAAATTACTTCATTCCTCTGAGCCTCAATTTTCCCATCTTCAAAATAATACTGCTGATAATTGTCTTCCTTTTGTGTGTGGTATGGGGAACATTAACACAGTAAAACTCTGTCCAGCACCAAACACCCAAAGCAAGAGCAAACTGCTCAGTGCTAAACATCCAGGGCAATGTTAGTGATGGTTAATTTGGTGGCAAGGAGAATGATTCCAGCTTTAAGGAAATGGTGATCCTAAAACCAATGCTTCGTCCAAACTATCTGCTCAAAGTAAAAATTAAAACCTTGCTGGTTAGCTATGAGCTCCTCTTCATCCCAAAGTCCCACAACACTTGCTCTAGACTCTTCTCTAACAACTAACAGTTCAGACTGGTTAAAGAGCACATTTCAACTCTTGATGCCCTGCTGGAGGGAGTCACTCTGCAGCAATGCACTTATTGAAACACACACGGCATCATTCTGGTTGCCAAAGTAGGTTTTTGGCAGAGCCCTAGGAAGAGGAAAAGCGCGAGAGTGAAATAAAAATGTCCTATAATGCTGAGACAGCACTGTATTTAGACAATTAAATTTGGAAAAGCAAGACAGTTCCTGTAACTATCTCCCACACCCCCCTACTCCAAGAACAAAAGGTTTTGTTGAAAGTATTCATATGGATATTAATACCTACACATTAATGAGCCCCTCAGTAAACTCATCAGCTGTAATTACACCCAACCCTGGTGCGCCCCACCCCCCAAGGGAAGGTACAGATTCACGCCTCCGAAAATTAGTCACTTGTAAGTTAACCCCACATGTCAAACTGCCTACTCTTGATGGCTGATTCACAGATTCTCTGACACCCATGTAGTTAAAGGGGCCATATCACACTGGGAAGTCTGCTGCAAGGGAAAAGTTCACTTTCACAAAAGACCTGCATGGCAAAAAAGATGGGCTGCAAGCAATCAGGGATGGGCTTGTGACTGGGTCCATAAGGACAATAGTCCCAGAGCTCTTAGCTCCAGGGAACATGTGTCTGTGCCAGGTAGGGTACAGAGTTTGTCACCTGCCTCACCTAATTCCTGGGGGCAGGGATGTTTCTATAACACTCATTAACAGAGGGGGAAACTGAGGCACAGGGGCCACAAGAGCTCTCACTGCTAAAACGACCAGGCTAAGATATGAATGGCAAACACCTTAACCACTGTAGTATCTCTTTGGCTCCATGGGGACATCTCCAAATGAGACATGAAGTACATTGATAAAATGCAGAGAGAGAAGAAAAATCGGAGCATTTCTTCTTATTTATTGGACATATTTTAGAGCTTCTTGCTTTGGTTTTGGCCTTGACCCTCAACATGTAAATCTCCATGAAAGCTGTTCTCCCCTTCCCTTCTCTGGTAATCTAACCGCCCCTTCAGGATCCAGACAAGACCAGGTGCCAGAGCTATGCACAGAGTCCAACAGCTTGAGCTTCAATATCGTGGCAAAGTCCTTTTCCTCTACTTTTCCCCTATATGGGTATTTAGGTAAAATACTATGTTCTGGGTAGGACCAAAAGAATGAGAAAACAGAGAAAGAGAGGGAAATATGAGCGGAGAGGATGAAATAGTGGAGGGAGGGGCACTGTAGCACTGTCTATAGCACTGTCCTCCCATTGTTCATCAATTTGCTTGAGCGGGCACCAGTAATGTCTCACAACAAATTGTGAGACTTGTTGTTACTGTTTTTGGCATATCGAATACGTCACGGAGAGCTTGCCAGGCTTTGCCGTGCAGGTGAGATACTCTCGGTAGCTTGCCGGGCTCTCTAAGAGGGGTGGAGGAATTGAACCTCCTCCATGTGGGTTGGCCGCATGCACGGCAAATGCCCTACCCTCTGTGCTATCACTCCAGCCCATATAGTCTACATAATGGAAAAAAGTAACTATTGGTATTATTGCTATTATTGTTTCATTAAAACAGTCCAGCTAACTATAAAATATTTTTGAGGTTTTTAAAAATGAATTTTAATGTAGGCTTATTACAGATTGTGTTATAATGAATGACCAGGATGAATCCTTTCAAATCTAGAATAGTAAAAAGTCACTCCATACAGATAACATTTTGAGAAATCTTTGGTCATATCTCTGGTCCTTCTCACCCAAAGCTAAAGTTCTCACCCAAAGCTAAAGAAATCTATTGGACAGAGTACTCTGGGAAACTTAGGACTCAAAAAAAATAATTACAGTTTTGGTTCAGAAATGCAGAAACTTTGCAGGAGAACGAGAATAAGAATTAGAGGAAAAGGAAAAGAGCTCACATTTTGAAGACATCCAGACTTGGGTTTGAATCATTGCTCTTATTAGCTATGTAATTTTGAGAAAAATGCTTCTCCCTGACTTAGTTTCCCTATGTATAAAATGAGAGGATGCTACGTATTTCAGAGGATTGTTTTATGGGCCAAATAGAATATTGTTTGTGCACTTTCTGCCACCCAGTAGGCATCCTAAGAACATCCTACTTCCTTCCAGTTTTTAATTTTTTAATTTCTTCCCTCCATTTCACCCTTTCTTCCCAAGATCATATACCCTCCTGGCACAGTCCCAGGCATCTTCACATGTGCTGTCATTTTAGTCCTTGAAACGAATGCATAATACACATAGGTGTATTACACACTCTGTTTTATACTCATGAGACCCAGACAGAGGATATCCATTATAAGTTAGGCTCATGCAGCAAATGATTGTACCAGCCAGAAATCAACTGTGGATCTTCTCTTTGCCACTAAATATATGGGAGGAGGTGGGTATCTGACTGGACTGGACTGCTCTACAGGGGAGGCCATTAAGAAATTTATCCAAATCATGTTAATGGGCAATTGAGTGCTGGCACTTCTCTAAGACAGTGAACAAAAGCTCTGGCTGGGGCTGGCAGCCAGGAGCTGTGATCATTATCTCAGCTGATACCACCAAGGGGCTCTCTGCTCAAATAATTAACTCAATTGCCTCCTCTGTGGGTGAAGTGGGGCTAATAAAACTTAAGCACCTAGATTGTGGGAAAAAGAGGCTGTCTTCATTGACAGAGTGATTTCAAGACCATCTGCTATGGACTTGAAATGTCTTTGCAAAGCCATGGTGAGTACTGCCTGGGCCCAGGGAGAACCCCTAAGTGAGTCTTGCCAAAGCTTTGATGTTGGTTCAACAGAAAGGGGTGTGAATCTAAGGTCTGCTGCTAATGAGTGTGGAGGTTGGGGTAGCACTACAACCTCTCAGAGTCGAGGTTACTCCCTGAAAAAAATGGAGTTAAGAAATATACATCCAAACAGGGGTGTTGGACAGTTATAAAAGCCTTCAATATAGGACCCTGCACACAGGACTACTGAGCAAAGTTGAGGTTCCTTCTCCAAGGGGGATGAGGAAGGAGAGAATAAAAGAACTGCAGTCCCTCACTCCTTCACTGTTGGTGGGAATGTCGACTGGTTCAGCCCTTCTGGAAAACAGTATGGACGTTCCTCAAAAAATTAGAAATTGAGCTCCCATTTGACCCAGCAATACCACTCCTGGGAATATATCCCAGAGAGGCAAAAATGTATAGTCGAAGTGACATCTGCACTTGTTTGTTCATTGCAGCACTCTTTACAATAGCCAGAAACTGGAAGAAACCTGAATGCCCAAAAACAGATGACTGGTTAAAGAAACTTTGGTACATCTACACAATGGAGTACTATGTAGCTCTTAGAAAAGATGAAGTCATGAAATTTACATACAAGTGGTACAACATGGAAAGTATCATGCTAAGCGAAATGAGTCAGAAAGAGAGGGATAGACATAGAAAGATTGCATTCATCTGGGGGATATAAAGTAACAAAATATGAGATTAATACCCAAGAATAGCTGAGATCAGCACCAGGAGGATTACTCCATAGCTTAGTGGCCAGTCGGGCATTCTAGAGGAAAGGGCAGCTCAGACAGAGAAGGGAACACCAAATAAAGGGTGTTTGGAGGACCCTCCCAGGAGGGAGGAGAGATGCATGTCGAAAGTGGACTATGGACTGAACATGTTTGCCACTCAATGCCTCTTTCTCAGACCACAACACCCAAAAGGAGAGAGAGAACACAGGGGATTGCCCTGCTACAGAGGCAGGGGGGGTGGGGGGGATGGGGGTGGGGGGGATATTATCCATGGTGGTGGAAAATGGACACTGGTGGAGGGATGGGTATCTGATCATTGTATAATCAAACCCAAGCACAAAAAATTGTAAATCTACAACTGACCTCATGGTGTTTCACTAATAAAAAAAAAAATTTGAAGCCAAAAAAAAAAAAAAAAGAACTGCAGTCCCTACAAACAGGGATGCCATTTGCATCCCCTCTTTGGGGAAATGACAGTTCCCCATGACTTGCATATTTGAATAAGCAAATCACTGTTCCTGATGGTGTGGGTGTAGAAGTTTCATTCATTTGGTCTTTTTTTTTGGTTCTGTTTCAGTAGAAATATGTGGTTTTTTTTCCCTTTTGTCCCTATGCAACCCCCTCCCTTCTTACCCTCTCCTCTGTATCAGACACTGTGCTAAAGGCCTTTCTGAGTAATTTCACCAGTGAGGTAATTCATAGGTCCTCCAACAACAGAGGGGAATAGGCACCGTTATAATCACTATTTTACAGTGAGGCAATGTGATGAAAGAAAAAAAATAATAAGATATAGGTTGTAGGCTAATATATGTCTAAAGAGAAACAGTTAAGTCTCAAACATGGGTCTGTTAACTGTGGCATGTTTTTAGTGTGGGTGGGGTCTAGAAGTCTTTTTTAGATCATCCTGCCAACATCCAGATTCCGAGACTTGGCAGCTTTAACTAGAGTCAGATGTCCTAGCACCTCAACCTTCCAGATTTATCCATTCAGAAATCACTGGTTACCTTGCCGAAAGCAGCAGAATGTTTGTTATCCAGAGAGACTAATGTTGCAAAATTTGAGTGCCCAGGCTGCTAACTGAGCCGAATTCTGCTTCTTTGCTTTGTCAACACATGGCCTCTTTACCCCCTGCACTGCCTGGCTGTTATTCTGGACCTCAGGTTCCTCTGCCTGGGCCTTATCTCCTTTCCCCACAGATCCTTAGCATGGAAGCTGAAGCGCTCCGTGAATCCAACATTGAGATTGATGTTGGATTCCCAATGATGGAGGACAAATGAGTTTTCCAAGATGAATGTCCAAACTCGGTGCTCTCCATGCCTTTGCCACTGCAAGGTCTTCTGCCTGAAAAATTCTCTCTCTTTGAAACCTCCTTCCTCCTTTTAGATTCAAACACTATTCCAACAAGACCTTCTCTAGGATCTTATTCTGTACACTATGCATCTCCCAGCCTCCCAGCGAAGCAGATCTTCCAGGGACACCTGGAACATAGGAACAAGGTCAGACCTAGGCAGCACTCACTACATTGCAACTTACTTTTCCCGTGAGACTTAGCACTCTAAGTGGACCTGGTGGGACAGTGGACTTATCAGCTGAGCACTGCCCCAACACTAGAACTCAATGTCCCAGCTTTGATGAATTACCCAAAATCTGCTATTTTGCCTCTCATGGCAGACTTTCAGAGGTAGGACTTATCACTGCTGCTTTTTTGCAGTCAAGATCATTGGATTGATGGAGGACAAATGAGTTTTCCAAAATCGCTCAGCTCGTGAAAGACTAAAAGGGAATATCCAGAAATCTTTCCTTCTACAGAGGTGGTATGGTTGGATCAGACTCATATAGATGACACTCTTGTTCTCCAGCTCTCTCTCTCTCTCTCTCTCTCTCTCTCTCTAAGTCCTGAGAAAGTCTGTTCCATCAACCCTTTGTTTTCCTCAATGAAATTGGCATGATGCATTATATCCGTTGAGCTTATCCTTCCTCTTCTTCCTCCAATCCTGAGAAAAGATGACCTAAATTGTTATTCAAAAACCCAGAAACCTGCAGCTTTCGGTACCACTTGGAACTTGTTAGAAAGGCCGACCTCCGACCTAAGGAATCAGACACTGCGTTTTATCAAGATTCCCCAGGTGGAATGTGCACATGCATGCTGCAGTTTGAGAAACATGAACAGAGGGATGTGAATATGATTGGTAAACTGCCGAGTCAGATTCCCTGTGTTTATTCTGATGTGACTGGGGGAGTCACGTGTGCTGGACACTCTTCTCACCCATACATCGAGGCCACTCTCTCATGTGAAAGGGGTAAACAAGAACATGACGCAAGAGAGGCATTTCCCTGATTAACTTCTTTCTTGGGAAACATGCTTCCGTGTTTATTAATGTTAAATTAATTAAGCGAAGAGCCCATTAGACTGAGGTGGTTCTAATGCTTTGGCAGCCTATGTAAGCAAACCAAACCCTAAGCTTGTAAGTGCCCCCAAGGCAAAGAAGAAATTGAAATCTAAAGACAACCAAGCACAAACAGCCAACTAGGCTTTCCCTAATAAGGCATATGCTTAGGCTGTAGCCAATCAAAACCCTTTCTTGCCTGCCTTCACTTTCCCCTTTATAGAAGACAATCCTATTTCCTGTTGGTGGAGCCTCTGGACAATTAGGAGACTGACATTTACCCAATTGAAATTGATATTTTCTCAAATAAGTTATTAAAGCTTATTTATCTCAATTTGATTCAGGCCATTTCATCAGTTTGATATTTTAACATTAATATCTTGCATTATAGTGGCACATTGCTGCCTTGAATCAATACTACATTATTGTTAGTTAACTCTATAGTTTACATTAGGGTTTACTATTTCTATATTCTGTACATTTTCATGAAAATATGTCTATATGAGCCTTTAAAGCCTCATATAGAAGCAGGCTGCTGTCTAATAATTCTTTGGACTCCCCTAGCCTTCCCTCCCTCACTCCCTCCCCTAAGCCCTGGGCAAGCACTGATATTTACACTGTCAGATACTTTCCCAATTTGATAGAAAATGAATTCAAAAGTTCTAAATTCTAAACCATAATGCAAAACCTTTTTTTTTAAATGCCTCTTAATGACCAGACTGGTGGGTGGGATACAAATGGGCAGGGCGGGGCCGGGGTTGGGGGTGGGTGCGCAGCATTGGTGAAGTGAAGTGGACTCCAATAAAGGGATGCCTGAAACCAAATCATGAATAACTTTGTAATTTCACAGTGGCTGAATTTAAAATAAAATAACAAACAAACAAACAAACAAAAACGCTGATACAGAGGTTAAATGACTTGCTCAGAATTGTGGGAACTGGGATTCCAATTAAGTCAATACCACAATCTCTCCCTTTTTTTCCTAGTATGGCCTAAGACAAGATATATTTGAACTTTAATGTTGTAGCCTACTCGAATTGGAGTCGAGCATCCTCCACCCAGATCCTCCAAATTCCAGTAGGCAGGGGTCACACCCACCACCTGGCCCCCTGGCGCCGTGTAATCCCATCAACGGCCAGGACTCAGAGACTATAAAATCCAGCTCCCGGACGAGAACAGTGCAGTCTCCTGCCCCCGCGCCTGGCTGTTCCTCGCCGGGGCCCCTTGGAGGGGAGCGGGTTGACATCTTATCAGGACATCTTTTTATGACATCTTATTATCTCATTCCTACTTTGGACAAACTTGCAGGCTATCGAATGTAGCCTGCCCACAGGGCAGAGTCTGGCAAACTCCCCGTGGCGTACCAAATATGCCAAATACCAGTAACAATGATGGGTCTCATTCTCCTAAAGAGCCTTGAATATAATCTCAGAGCTAGGATGAAGGAGATGTTACTGGGGCCTGCTCGAGGCAATCGACGAATAATGTTGTAGGAGAATTCCAGAGGTTTTTGGTAGCTGTTTACCCATGGATAGGGATGGGTCTGTGTGTGTGTGTGTGTTGTGTTGTGTTTTGTAAGTGGGCAGACAGGGCTAGGAATTGTTGGTCCAACTGAACTTCCCATTCATGCCCAATAAGCCAGTAAGTACTTAAGTGGTACCTGCAGGTCAAGTTCTATTCTGAATCTCCCCACATCAACTGCCTCTGCACCTCATTTTAGTCAGTTCTAGTCTAAATTGGGAACATAGAAATGCTTACACCAGGACAGTTTTCGCTAATTATCCCTTCATCAACTGCTAACGTGAATGAACTGCAGCCTTGGGAGTAGCTAATAGAACTCCAGTTGGCTGGTTCCTCTGGCCTTGGAAATAGGAAGAAACTATGGCGTGAAGTGGAACATGGCTTCATTTTCCTGCTCTTCTCTTTTGTCCTGATGATTTGGACCAATTGTGAGATATTCAAGGTAAGCAAAGATATGTATTTGGAGGCCATAAGGATTCAAGAAAAACAGGAACCAGTAGTTGGCAAGCAGAGTTGGTGAGGGATGGTAGACACAGTCAAGTATGGCACTAATCAGTTTCTTTCTGTGCAGCTCGGGTCTATGGTTTTGGAGAATTAAAATGAATATCACTAAGAGATAACATGGGCTGGAGCGATAGCACAGCGGGTAGGGCATTTGCCTTGCACGCAGCCAACATGGCCGACCCGAGTTCGATTCCTCCGCCCCTCTCGGAGAGCCCGGCAAGCTACCGAGAGTATTCGATATGCCAGACACAGTAACAACAAAGTCTCCAATGGAGACGTTACTGGGCCCGCTCGAGCAATCACTAAGAGGAATGTGTTTGAGAGAAATCATGAGTTCAACTGCTAGGTAGCGAGGAAGAATAGGAAAAAAGTAACTGTTAAATAAATTAATCATCAAAAATTTTTAAAAAAACCCTGTGAGATGTCTTAATAATAATAGGCAGCTGCCTTAAATAGTATGCTTGCATTACATTTGGCATTTGTTCATCCCTCATAGTGACAATCTTAGCTACTTTACAGATGCAAAACTCAAGATTCACACAGATTTATGATTACACCAATTGTCACATTGCTAGTAAGTAGCTCTGTGTTTTCCCAATTGTAAAGCTTATATAGTTTCCAGAGAGTTTAATTGAATACCATTTATAAATAATAATTATATATACTTAAGTGTGCAAAATGAGTTTTGATATATGTGTACTTGATGAAATTATCAGTTCAGTTATGGTAATTTTTACTTTCATATAGTACATAGTTGATAAGTGTATATGTGAGATTTATCTGAGATTTAACCCCTAAGAAGATTTCAAATATATATTATAGCATTGTTTCTGATGGTCTTAATGATATATGTTAGGTCTCTAGAACTGACTCATCTTGGATAACTGAAATTTTGTGTTCTTTGATGAATGTTACCTCACTCTTTTTTTTGGCGAAACACCATGAGGTACAGTTGTAGACTTACAATTTTTTGTGCTTGGGTTTCAATTATGAAATGTTCGAATATCCATTCCTCCATCAGTGCCCATTCTCCACCACCACTGATCCCAGTATCCTCCCATCCCCCATTCTCCCCATCCCACCCTGCCTCTGTGGCAGGGCATTCCCTTTTGTTCTCTCTCTCCTTTTGGGTGCTGTGGTTTGCAAAAGCGGCATTGAGTGGAAATCATGATCGATCTATAGTCTACTTTCAGCATGCATCTCCCATCCTGGAAGGATCCTCCCAACACCCTTTACTTGGTGCTCCCTTCTCTATCTAAGCTGCCTTTTCGCCTAGCATAACATGCACTCTTGTCCTTTGAATCATCTCCTTGACCCCATTTTGGATATAGTAATTTATCAGATTTATAGTTTACAACTGTTTTTCACATTTCATGAGTTTTCTTTGTTTTTATTCCCTTTTTCAATGCAGAAAAGTTTTGGTTTCATATGGTCTAAGTATCTCACTTTGGTTTTATTGGCTATGATTCTGGTGCCTTATCCAAAAATTATAGCCAATATCCAAAAATTATAGTCAACGTTGAGAAGAATTTTCCTTGTGTTTCTTCTAGGAATTTTATGTACTAAAGTTTTGTCTTTAAGTTTTCAATCCATTTTGAGTTAATTTTTGTATATGATAAGAAATGGGGTCCCATTTCAATTCTTTTGCATATGAATATCTAGTTTTTATCATTGCCATTTCTTAAAAGGTTACCTTTTTCTCATTGTTCTTGGCACATTGTTAAGATAAATTAACCATCAGTGCATGAGTTTCTTTCTGGTTTCTTCATATTCTTTTGCTTAAGTACAAAACTATTTTAATGCCAGCACCATACTATTTCATTATTTTAGCTTTGTAATACAATTCAAAGCTAAAAATTTCATGCATTAAGCTTCAACCCTCCTGTCCAATATTGCTTTGACTATACAGAATCTTTTATACTATTTTATAATTTTTTAAATATCTGAAAATGCCAATGGAATTTTGATAGGCACTGCATTGTATCTATTGATCATCTTGTATATTATGAAACAAATTAAGAATATTGATTTTTCCCCTAAAATTTTTCCATGAAAACAGATGTCTGTCCAAATATTTATATCTTTTGAAACTTGTTTCATTGGTGTTTCATGATATCCAGTGTACAAGTCTTTCATCTCTTTTGCTAAGTTCATTCCCAAACACCCAAACACTTCATATGACGCCTTTCATTGGTAATATAAATGGGATTATTTTCAAAATTTTCCTTTTAGTTGTCTTGTTGAGGGTGTGTAAGAGTACTACTGAGTTCTGAATGTTGATTTTGCATTGTGCATCTTCAATAAATCTCTCATTATGCGTTTTCTGTGGATTCTTTAGATTTTTGTTTTAGTTTTTGAAATACAAAAAGTATTATGGCAGTGCCATCTACAAACAGTATCCTTGTTTCCTTTGAGTTGTATGTCATATATTTCTTTTTCTTGCCTGATCTTCTTGAATTTCTAGCACCATATTGAATAACCATGGTGACAGTGGGTAGCCTAACCCCAAATTTTTCTGTGTCTTCTCCATTAATTGGCTTTCACTTATGGTCTGTATTGCTTCAGGAAAGAGGTTGGCATTATTTAAGGAGAAATGGAGCATATAGATCTGAAACTTAGATTCTGAATAGGAGGTTTTGGTAACTAGATAATAATGATGTTCCTGAGTTTGAAGGTGGTGCCTATTTTCTTGAGACCCAGAATGCTGAGGGCGGGAGTTAGAGCGTAGGGAACTCAGACTGGCAAGTCTCACTTAATGGGTCACAAAGAGACCAGAGTTATGAGTGCTGGACCAACTGCAATTCAAACTAAACTGTTGTTCCTAACTGGAGTCTCTACTGCCATCGTGAAAGAACATTGCTCAGTGACATGGACAGAAAAGAAAGAAAGCAGAGTTAGCCCCATGTAGCTCTGCAGCCTCCCTTTTTTAACCCCTCTGGGCATGGCAGAGCCTAGCAAGCTCCCTGTGACATATTCAATATGCCAAAAACAGTAACAAGTCTCACAATGGAGATGTTACTGGTGCCCGGTTGAGCAAATCTGTGAACAATGGGAGGACAGTGCTACAGTGATACAGTACTTGGGAAAAATATAATAGGTTACTAGCTAACCACATCAAAATGTCATTTTCAGGACTGAAGCTATGTACAGAGGGTAGGTCACTTGCCTTGCATGTGGCTGACCCAGGTTCAAACCCCAGCATCCACATGGTTCCCCAAACACTGCGAGGAGTAATTCATTAGAAGATCCAGGAGTAACCCTTGAGTATTGCTGGGTGTGAATCAAAAAGTCTAACTAAACAAATTGTAATTTTCAAAGCCCTTATTCTGAATCTCCAAGTACACACCTGGAGTGGCCTAAATAGACATGAAATTACCATTCAAAGACCTGGACTACTGCAAATCATCTAGTCAGCTGACTTAGCCATTTCTACTCTCTTTTTTGTGTGCTGATCCATAAATGAAAGTAGTGTGAAAACCTCAACTCTACAAGTTTTTTCTCTATGCCAAATGTTTTTCACAGTTCATGAGTTTTCTTTCTTATCCCACTCACGGATTCTGAAGCTCTTGACTTATGGACTGAATTCCACTGTCTCCACGCTTGCCTTATGCCATTCTTTCTCTCATTAGTCTGCCCTGGCTACAGTGGTCCTTGAAGTTCCTTTAACTCTCTGCATTCTGGGTTGCTATACCAAACTTTAATTTGATACTCCCTTGATGTGAAATGTTTCTCCCAATTCTTAGTCTAACTCCTTTTCATCCTCAGGACAGAGGCTGCTGATCTTAACCTTTTTGTTCTCTGACACTCAAATTTAAGTGAACACCTACGTTGTTTTTATTTCATTCTTCTTAGTCTTTAGAATTTACATTACTAATATTCACTATTTTTACTACATGCTTTATACAGTGTGTACCATTTAAAGTACTCCATACAATCTACAGTTATTTATTTGATATCTATTTTTCCTTTAGACTTTAAGCTCCATGACGGAAGAAATCTATCATGCTTGATAATCATGCTTCTTAGAACCCCAGGTGCCAGCACTCCTTAAATATTTGTTGAAGGAACATGCCAATTTCTATAGTCTCCACCAATGAATTTTTACCCCATATTACTTCTAGGGCACATTTGGATTTCTTGGGAGCAGGGACCACATTGTTTGCTTATCATAATGATGAATAGGCACCAGCACCTGGTAAGGTCTTACTGCTTTTTCATGTAAAGATACTGGTGAGATATAAGGTCATTTCTCTGATGTTTGGGTTCTTTGGTTTTGAGTCATTGATCTGACCTGATGATGGCTATCTTGGGGTACAAAATATTGACTTAATATGCCCAGTTTGGCATGTAAACCTTGTGGCAAACTTTGGTAGAAGAGCCTGGATCACAGATTTTACAAGTTGCATCCTTCCTTACACAGCCCACATGCTTTTTAACTTGCTTGAACCCTAAATAACATGCCATCCTCATAAAGTACTGGGGTTGCTTAGGTGTTTAGATAAAGTGCTATGCTAAACACTCAAACTAGTGAAGAACCTTAGCAAGACAAATGTATAGCACTGTGTTTGTCTCAGATGATAAGCATGCTACAAATATTAGCACCCACCTCCCTGCTGAATTTTACTTTGAACATGGAATTTTCTGTCAATCTCTTCCAAAATAAAATTGAGTAGGCCTTATTCAGTGATGTGACATCTTTATATTCTATCAACATTATTCAGACTTCAGGCTCACCCCTTCTCTTTGGTCAACTCTCTCCCAAGTTTAACACTCCCATTCTTTATCAAGGGGATTCTTCTGTGTTTATTTTTTCAGCTGCCTTGTATCTTTCTAAAAAGTTAAGATTTAGTCCTCTAATATTTGTATTGCTGATGGGACTTGGGATATAAACTGGGTTCAATAGCTCTAGCTTAATTCAATTCCATACAAGCTATAAGGCCCCTCCCCTGATGTCACTGTATCTGCAATAGTTTTCAGTTGCAGATAGTGTAATTATGCTATCTTGTTTAAGCTTCACTAACACGTTTTTTGTTGTTGTTGTAGTTTGGGTTGAATAAACAGAGATTGTTTATTATTTATCATATCATTTTTTTCTTCTTTTACACTGTATAACTCTACTCCTTCCATGTTTTAGCTAGGTGTTGTACAACTGACTGTGTGCAAATTGAATTTCCCAGTATTCCCATATCAAGATTTGGTTCCATGTTTAAGAGATGATGATGGGAGGTGCACAAAATGGTCTCCCCAAATTTAAGTTATTTTTTTCAAATGAACATACCATCACTCCATTGCCAACATTCCACATCTGACATTCTGGAACATGGGTCATGGTGATGATGAGAAGCTCTGACCATGAAACGAGGGTGACCTCCTAGAGGTGATCCCTGGAATAACCTTGATGGACAAAGCCACTCATACCTCCATGGATGTACTCCCAGCTTATAATTTGACACCAGATAGGAAACAATTATGACATCTTATTATCTCATTCCTACTTTGGACAAACTTGCAGGCTACCGAATGTAACCTGCCCACACGGCAACGTCTGGCAAACTCCCTGTGGCATACCCAATATGCCAAATACCAGTAACAATGATGGGTCTCATTCTCCTAAAGAGCCTTGAATATAGCACTTTCTTAAAAATCTCAGAGCTAGGATGAAGGAGATGTTACTGGGGCCTGCTCGAGGCAATCGACGAATAACAGGATGGTCGTGATAGGAAACAAACATTTCTCTTGTTCCAATGACAATAAATTTGTCCTGGTAGGTAGCCACACTCAAGCATTCAAATCCCAGCAGAAATTTACTTCATATTCACCTCTTTACAAAGGCAGCACTTTATTTTAAGTAGAAACATATGACATTAACTTGAAATAATATCAGTTAGTTTGATATGTGATACATTTAAGTGAAGCCAGTGACCCAGATTATACAACCAGAAATGTGGAGCCAGAATCTAAGCTCTTTCCCCAGTTCATCTTTTAGCTGCTCACCCCACTGTTCTCCTGTACTGATTTCTCAGTGCTCCTTCCTGGTACTCTGGCTAATTTTCAGCCAGTATTGCTCTCTTAAGATCTTGCCTTTCCTATACATTTGGAACTCATCCTGTACTTTTGGTACTACAGTTTCCTCTGGGCTCAGATATGGCCATCTGAAATCCAGATTCATGCCATAGGGTGGTCTTCTGATGAATTTGCCCCTATGCTGGTTGGAACTAGACAGGCTTTTCTTGTGTCAGATACACTCTTATGCACAGCTATCTGTAGATCAATTACAGAAGCCAACACCACAGACCCAACCTTTATGTGGCTTTTCCCCTTTACAGATATGCATACATGCTGGGATGATCTCATCTTCATGAGTGTTTATAGGGCACTGATTAAAATTCCAATCAGTAGGGCTGGTTAAAACTTGAACAAGTGCTCAATCCTCACTCAATCAGATAGTTTCCCTTTTTGTAACACATAGCCAGTGTTAAACTCATTCCAGAACCTGTACAAATTAGAACCGACCACTCAGGAATTCCCAAACATTTCCTCAGTGCCCCTGATTTTCCTGAGATGTCCTGTCATGGGCCCTTCAGGTTTTCCCATAGATGCCTGCAAATTCACCTTGGAGTTTCTCTCAAATACAGTTAGAATATGAATCTGGACCCCACCCGGGGCTGCTGGGTTCGATATTCAGTAGTACTGAGCTACTTTGAGGAGACTACTCTTTTATGTGGTCCTGTAACCTATTCATTTATAAATAAGGTACAGAAAACTGAGCTGAGGGTCTAGGAAGACCGCAAGCTGAGGAGGCCACCTGATGGGATGAAAAGAGGCCTGTTCTGAGTGGGGTCTAGAAACAGGAGTTAAAGTTTAAGATCTGGTGCTGACAAGCAGTGCCAATTTTTGATCAAAGATTTCCCTCCTGTTTCCTCAGCAGGAAAAATACGGAAGTTGGCGAGACAGCCAAGTATAGTGCTTTACAAATGTTAATAATAAATAGAAATCACAGAGGATCTACATTAACCACGCATATTCTGACTCTGACTCTAGGTCAGAGTTGGAAAGAGTCTGTGGTTCTCAAGAAGTGCTTAGGTGAAACACTTGCTATTGGGGTGGGGGCCAGGTAGAAGGACCTTGCCTACTTAAAAACTCCCCTCCATTTCTTTGTGCTTCACCACACCTTTAATGACAAGAACATTCCTCGCAAATTCACATGTTTGTGAATAATTCATGGAAGACAGATCTTCAAAATGTTCAAAAGATACAGAAGTATTGACATACTAATTCCCCCTCCAAGATAGAAGTACTAGGAATGACATTGATCAAGTATTGAAGCATCAATCAAGGATCTCAGAATATCTGAAACTGTGACTATTGGAGTGGTGGGAGAAAGATTAAAGTTCGTTTTCCAGCCTGAAGTAATTGTCACACCTGAGGATGGAAGGTAATGAAGGGTTTGAATTTGGGGTTGTTCAGTGGAACAACTAAGTTCTATATACTGCAGACTCACTTGTATTTAGAATTTATGAAAACTTCAAAAAGGAATCTTCAGAGAACTAAGGAATGAGAATCAAAATACAGAGAGACAGAAAAGTAGTTCCTTGGGACTTACCAAGTAGGGATTTTTCTCCTCCTAAAACTCTTCTTTGACATTGCTCAGATTTTAGGGGGGGAGGTTTGGCATAGGTTTTTTCCTAGAAAATGCCCTGTGACATCAAGGAATGATCTAAAGGAATCAAGAAATGTAAGAACTTATTTTTTAGAAATTGGGCTCAATATTTATTGATTCTTGCTACTCAGAGTGGAGACTGTAGGCCAGAGAACCCAGGAAAGAGAAAAGTTTTATCTTCTGCCACCTCAGGCACGTAGAGGAGATGACTAAATGTAAACTCTGGTTTTGCAGCAGTTTAGAAATCAGATTCCTGAAAAGGTATTTTCTAATTGCTAGCAGAATCAAACTATTCAGAATGGTAATTGTCCTTGATTTGGTACCTGTCCTTCTTTCCAAGTTCTTTCCTCTCTCATTCTCCCGGAGAAGTCTTAAGACACTTACTAAAGCAGTATCCACAGACAAATCCTGTTTTCTTTTGTTTTAATTTTTAAAAAAATTTTTTGAGAGGGGCATCGCGGAAAGGCACAACCAGTAGTACTCAGAACTTACACTTGGTTCTGTGCTGAGGATCACACCTGGGAACCAGATGAGGTACCAGGAATTGAACAAGGGTCATCAGCATGTAAATCAACCAAGAAATGTGAAACCCAGTATTATCTCTCTGATTTGCCTCTTTTACCTTTTAGCCTCTAATAGATCATGTCTTCTTCCTGGAGCACGTGTTTAGCCCTGTCATCAGTTTCCACAACTTTTACCAGTGTTCTTGCCTTCCTTTCTTCTCCCAAGTAGAAGAAGGTAGCTCTTCTATCTGTTGCAATCTTTTGCTGTCCCTGTTATAATATTTCTTATATAACCATCATAATACAATTTTTGTTTTTGGCTTCTCATGATAGACTACAGATGCTTAAGGACACATTCCCTAGCCTATTTAAGGCCTTATCTTTGTCTGCAAGATAGTGTACTTATTAAATATTTGTTGAGTGAATCCACCTCCAGGAAACAAATCACTCAAGGAGAACTAACATAATCAATTAATAAATCCACGGGTTAATTTTGGTTTAATGAGAGATTTGCTGATGAAGGCATTGTTTACTTTGTGAACCTCTGAGAAGACAGAGCATATAGTGAAAAACACTGAACTTGAGATCAAAAAGTCTGAATCCCCAGTCCACCCCATTTATATATTATATGTCAGTAGGTCAAGCTTGGTTTGTCTTTTGGGAAACAATTCCTATCATACTTATGAGATTCAGTGATACAATAGACTTAAAAAATAAATGATTGAGATGTACCAATATCAAAATGTATTATTAAAATGAATTACTGAAAGGGAATTCAAGAGTAAAGCTACCAAAATTGTTGAGAATGTCTTGTGTACAAGTCACTAATCTTGTCTTTCGGTTAGAGCCTCCTATTTCTTCCTTCAATATTCTGTTCTGAGACACTACACTGGACAATATAAGGCAAGTGCCTCCATTGTTAGCAGCTCCTTTTAAAGCTGTGCCAATAGGGGATGCTAGAGAGAGCTGACAAGCTAAGAAACTAATTGTTTCTTCCTATTGGCTACCTGTACCTCCCAGTGCTACCTGAGCCTGTCGTCTCCATCCTGGAAACAGTCATTCCATCCAGTTTCTCAGTCTCTAACGTAGTAATATTTTTTCCCTTGACAGGTTTCTTGAAAATTGTGAGTTTCAGTGAAACAACATATTTCAAAACCAAATTTTCCAGAGACTAGTTAATATAAAGAAGAATTAAGTTCTTACAAGCACATTTCTGTTCACAAAAGCATTGCAAAACATCTATTGAAGACTCAATACTTCTAACCCTTTTGGCTAACCTGGGCATAAGACAGGAGCCAACCCTAGCCTGGAGTCCTTAACCCCTTCCATTGTGGGCTCAGCACGCCCACATTCACACTGAAGCTGAAACCACTAAAACATACCAGTGATGAAATGACATTGAACAAATTGCTGTAACCTGAGAATGTGCCAGACAAAAAGAACCCCCTCCTAGCACCCCCTTGGAAACACTAACACCAGCTTCTGGCATTCCTTCTAGGCACCACAGAACTCCTTCTTCAGACTCAGAGCCTTCAGCACCTGCCAAGCGACAGCCCTCTGCTGTAGAACCAGGGCCCCTCCTTTAATATTTTTGCATTTTAATAATTCCCACTTCTTTGTTCTCCCAAAGCTAGAAGTGAGAGCTGCTTCCCAAGAGTGTTTCCTCCTATTCTCATTCTTGTTATTGTAGGTCTTTAACACCTTGTTAGTCATTATTCATATAAAAATCTCTCTTAAAAACAGCTGGTACGCTTTCTGTCTTCCAACTGTATGTGGACCAATGCACCCACCAAATAGGGAGGGCTAGGTTTGGAGAAGAGAAGAAATATGAAGAGAATTCTTATATGAAAGCGCTCAGGAATCTCAATCCTTGAAACAGGTAAACGTTTTATTGCAACTCATCCTCTACAATACAGTCTAGTCATGAGGTGAGAGACAGCCTTCACCAGCTCACTGGCTGCAACCCCAGGGGATGACTTAAGTTAGAGACTCACAACTAAACCACACTTTGATCTCTGACCCACAGAGATACAGTAATAAATGTCTCTTGGTTAGAACCATTAAGTTTTTAATTATTCTGGGAGGAGGGAGCCACATATTTCTCAGAGCTCACTTCTGGCTCTGTACATAGAGATCACTCTTGGGGATTCCCAGGGTTTCCGGAGGATTGAATCTGGGTCAGCCACTTGTGATGCAAGTTCCTTACCTGTTTTACTATCTCTCCAGGCTCCGAACCACTGAGTTTTGGGTAATATTTGTTAACATCAATGTCCCCTGTTTCACTCCCATCCACTGCCTCTAAGTCAGCACTTTTCTATTTTATTTTCTCCCCCCACCTCTCTCTGTCGCTCTCTCTCTCTTTCATACTATGGTTTAACCCAGTAATACTACTTCTGTGAATGTACCCTGAGGGCCTAGAGACACCATGTATGCTTCTGTTGTAGCATTATTCACAATCGCCAGAATCTGGAAACAACATGAGCATGCAAGAACAAATGACTGGATAAAGAAACTTGGTATATCTCCACAATGGAATACTATACAGCTGTTAAGAAAAAAATAAAGTCGTGAAATTTGCTTATAAATGGATAGACATAAAGCACATCATGCTGAATGAAATGAGTCAAAAGGAGAGGGGCAGATATAGAATGACTGCATGAATGGATTCCTTTGTGGGATAGAACTGATACAGTTCTAAAGAAACATGGATCCTGTGCCAGGCTGAGTCATTTGGGACACCCTAGAGGAGAGTGGGTGAGCCCCAGCACCCATGCAAACAGAGCCCTGGCAGTCAAAAATTTCCACATTCCACACTCCCTGCCATACTTATGGCCAGACTTCACTGCTTGTGATGCGCCTCATTCAGAAATTAATTTGTTGAAAGTCTCTGGTATGCTGGTTTTGTAACTCAAGTCTCAAGGCTCTCATGGAATCAAGGATGGGCTACTGACCCCCAACCTCCCTGTCCTTCTGGCACCAAATAATCTGATTAACCAGCTATGATCCAGAATTCATAAGTAAATTTTGAAAAAGATCAACAAGCTACAGAGACGCTTCCAGACCCCATGCCAGGCTGAGTTGTTTGGGGTACCCTTAGTCACCATATCGTCAAAAATTTAACTCCAGCTTATGAGTCCATTGAAAATATTTGAATTTGTGGAGGATAATCTCAAACTCTACATCACTGAGAAAAAAAACAGAAGTAGCACACCACATTGCATGGGATGTAAAGTAGAAGGCAACTAATCTCGATGATACAGACACACAAGGCCTTACCTGTAACAACAGGTTAGTAATCTCTTATACAAGGGCTTATGTTTCCATAGTGAGCTACTACAACAATCTTCACACACTTTCTTCAAATGAGACATTTTTGATCGTTTTTAGTAAATTATTTATAACAAGCAATATAAAGGGCTGGAATGATAGCACAGCGGTAGGGCGTTTGCCTTGCATGCACCCAACCCGGCCGAGCCAGGTTCGATTCCTCTGCCCCTCTCGGAGAGCCTAGCAAGCTACTGAGAGTATTCAATATGCCAAACACAGTAACAAGAAGTCTCACAATGGAGATGTTACTGGGCCCGCTCGAGCAAATCGATCAACAACGGGAGGACAGTGTGTTACAGTGTGTGTTAAGCAATATAAAATAAATTATTCAGGGCCTGCTTTAAGGGAAGATTTGAAAGGTGGTTGAGATAATTCGAAATAATGCTGGTGGAAAGGTGCAATGGTGATGGGATTGGTCTTTTTGGAATATTGAATGTAGCAATCATCATAAACAAGTCACTGTCACTGTCCTCCCATTGTTCATCGATTTGCTCAAGCGGGCCCAGTAATGTCTCCATTTTGAGACTTGTTGTTACTGTGTTTGGCATATTGAATATGTCATGGGTAGCTTGCCAGGCTTTGCTGTGTGGATGAGATACTTTGGTAGCTTGCTGGGTTCTCCAAGAGGGATGGAGGAATCGAACCCGGCTCAGCCAGGCTGGCTGCTGCAAGACAAACACCCTACCACTGTGCTATCGCTCCAGCCCCATAAACAAGTAGTATATAAAATTTTAAAAAATGGCTCTTATTTTCCTACAGGTAAATTTACCGACAGAAACACGTGGCTCAAAATACCCTGGGGTAGGTATTGGGAGTATTTTAACTAGGGTATCATTTTAAAGAAGCTTAAAGAGATTTAAAAGGAAATTCAAAGGGCCCAACCTATGCTTTCCATACAGGAGGCCTAGTTCAATCCCTGGCATTGTATGGTATCCTGAGAAGGTGAGTGACCCCTAAGCACTAATCGGAGTGGCCCCTGAAAACTGCTGGATGAAGCCTCTACCCTAATACTAACAATTACTAGTACACATGGATAAAGAAACTGTGGTACAGGAGGATTACTCCATAGCTCAGAGGCTAGCTAGGCATTCTAGGGGAAAGGGCAGCTCAGATAGAGAAGGGAGCACCAAATAAAGGGTGTTTGGAGGATCCTCCCAGGAGGGGAGATGCATGTTGAAAGTAGACTATGGACTGAACATGTTTGCCACTCAAAGCCTCTTTTGCAGACCACAACACTCAAAAGGAGAGAGAGAACACAAGGGATTGCCCTGCCACAGAGGCAGGGTGAGATGGGAGGGATGGGAGTGGGAGGGATATTATCCATGGTGGTGGAAAATGGGCACTGGTGGAGGGATGGGTATTTGATCATTGTATAATCGAAACCCAAGCACAAAAAATTGTAAATCTACAACTGTACCTCATGGTGTTTCACTAAAAATAAAAAATAAATTAAAATAAAAAAGAAACTGTGGTACATCTATGCAATGGAATATTATGCAGCTGTTAGGAATAATGAAGTCAGAAAATTTGTTTATAAATGGATGGACGTGGAGAATATCATGCCAAGAGAAATGAGTCAAAGGAGGGGTACAGATATAGAATAATACATTTAAAAGCTTACGAATTAATTGAGATGATAATAAATATCTAAAATTAAGTAGCTTATGCATATTGGGACTAATTGGGATTTGTTGGCAAATTGTATATTACTCATTTGTTTCTCAGATAAGCACACACTATTATCAGTACTTCAACAAAAGTTTGCCTTTAAGCTTATGGAAAGAGGTGGAACTCTACGTACTCATTCAAGAACCTTCATCTCATTTAGGAACATCCATGAGGTGCCTCCGTATTGTAGTGCTACCCTCTTCTAGGCAACGTCAGTAAGGAGCTGGGCAGGGAGAGAATAGGGTAATATGAGAGGTATATATGGTTATCCCTGGAAGTTTTACTTCTTTCCCTATTCCTGTGCCCACAACTGTCATGTGGAGCTACAGAACAGCAAGAAGTACTAGGAAATATAGTCAGCTCTGAGTCCAAGGGGAAAGGGAAGTAAGGTTGAGTGAACACACCACACTATCTTCTACAAACAGGAACCAAGGCTTGTAGAATGGGGATGGAAATAAACTGATTAGAAAAGAGTGTTCATTTTCAGTCTACCAAGCAGAACTGTGAACTGCAGAAATGCTCCTGGGTAAGGGGAGAATGAGTGGAGATGGATTACCATCTTTCTAGTAATCCAGTCAAGAGAGCCATGCCTTTAAGAGATTCAGGGGAGATGAGAAGATGGCAGTGACGTGGCAGCAGGTACCAGAGCTGGTGGAGAGATGGCAGCTCATAGTGCTCTGAACTGCTGGCCAACGGGGTCAAAATTTCTGCACCAATATGTAATTGCCTTTTAAATATTCTCTAAAAAAAGGCCTTTATTTAAGCGAGGCTAACCTGCACCCGCTGTGGAGCACCAGCATGGAGAGAGTGCAACTTGTGAAGATGGTAGCAGTATGGCCACCGACACTAAGCTGGTGGAGCTGCTTCAGGTCTTGGTACTATGGGCTTGAGATGCTTCAGTGGTAGAATTTTTGTGTGAATGAATAGCGTCCTTCAGGTTCAACATGGTACCATCGTGGACTGTGGACCCTGGATTTGAGGGGTTCCCCAAGTTTCCACAATGGGAGTTAGCCTCAGCAGCACTGACAGCTTGCCACCTGTAGGGCATCCCTGTCTGCCACTGCTCCCCCGGATCAGCCCTAGTCCTTGGTGCCACCTGAAGCATAATATGAACCCAAGGATGGGAGCGTGTGCTCGCTGGTCAGGTTCTGCTGGTGGCTGTGGCTGAGCCTCACATGGTAGTTGCTCTAGCTCCAAACCTGTTCCCAGCAGGGGCCACTGCTACCACCAACATTGGGACCCAGAGGGCACAGTGCCACCAGCAGGTCAACCTGGACTTGCTGGGCAAGAACATCAGCAGCCTGATGGCGCCCCTAAGATTCCTGACACCCCAAAGCCATTTCTATGCTTCCAACCCGACTCCAACAACTCAGGACCAAGTTTTCCAAAAATTAAACAGCCAAAATTTAGGCACGTGAAAGCCAGGCCCACAAACCATCTCTGGCTCTGCTGTACAAGCTCATTTATTGACCTTGCTCCAGAAACTCATAAATCAATTTCAAAACAGACTAAAAGACACAATAAATCTTCTCGAACCTGTGCACGACTGAATGAACAGAGACACATCAGAGGGGGGTAGGTTAACCTGGTGCCCGCCCAGAGTCCCTAGCAGTCTCTTGCTCCCACAATCCAAAATCGTCACCATGTCCCTAACTGCACTCCACTTTCTTGGGACAGAATTCACCAAGATATTAATCTACTGAAAATTTGGGTATGAGGGTTTTGTGACTGAAATCTCCAGGCTTTCTCAGAGTCAAGAAGGGCTACTTCCCCCACCTCTCTATGCTTCTGAAAGTCCCAGTAGTCACATCCACACTCCATAGTTGCCACCCAGTTGAAAAAAAAACAACACTCCAGCTGTGCCTTCCCAATAAAAATACTCCCTGAACAAACACGATGACCTCTTAGTACCTGTATTGCAAACCATAATGCAGAGAGAGAGAGAGAGAGAGAGAGAGAGAGAGAGAGAGAGAGAGAGAGAATGAAAGAAGAGAAGTTTCTACCTTAGAGGCAGGTTGGTGGGATTTGGGGAGGGTGATAGGAGGGAAAATGTGGACACTGATGGTGGAAAGTGTACACTGGTTGGAGGGATGGGTATTGAAACATTGTATGACTGAGACCCACTAATGAACAGCTTTGTAATGGTCTATCTCACTGTGATTTAACTAAAAAGAAAAGAAATAAAGAAAAAAGAAGAATCATTGAGTAAAAGAAGAAAGAAGAAAGGAGAGAGAGAGAGAGAGAGAGAGAGAGAGAGAGAGAGAGAGAGAGAGATTCATACAAAGACACTACGCATACCAGACAACCATGTCCTAGCTCAGAGTATCTTCGGGAAGGCAAAGGGCGAGGCTTGGAGTAAATATGAGTAAACTTGATGCTAATGAAAATCAATCTCTATAGAGTGTTGCTGACCATTTTGCCACTGGTCCTAAGCTGCCATACCAACATCTTCTTGGGAAAACTTACTCTTTCCCCAAAGGAAGAACAAAACATAACACCAGGTGAGCTTTGAATTCTTGAAACAAGTTTCATGCAGAGGAGTACTGTCCTGTTTCAAGAACTAGCTCAAGCACAAGGCTTGAAATAATGCCTTACTCACATTAAAAAAGATTCATCCAAGGTAGAGAGAGCTTCCTTGGAGATCATGCACTCAGCACTATCCCAGAAAGACATGGTGGCAGTCAATATGATATTGTAGGTAATAAGGGACAAATAACATCATTGTGAATCTTCTGGTAGGTTTCTATGGAAGAATCACAATGTAGGTTACTGGGATTCTAATTGTACGTAAAGGCCGTCAGTCAAACGTTGGTGGGAAAAATGAGAGATGCAAAGTAAAATGACCAGAAATGAGACAAATTAGAAATATCACACAATTGTCCAAATGTCTTAATTTATGGATTTAACCACTCCTAGTTAAACTAATAAAATAATACTTCTATCAACCAGAGGCAAATATTTAGTGTACCTTCAGAGAAAACTGTATGTATAGTTTCTAAAATCTGTTGAATTAATGACTGCCTGAGTAGAGGGGAAATTTTATGGCTGAGAAACATCATAAAATCCTTCTTATTGGAATGGAACATGGTCTCATCCCTAAGAAGATGCTTTCTTTCTCTTTCTGGCATTTAGAATACTTATTTTCCAAAATTTACCTTGCCAAGTTTTCTTCACATACAGTCTTTGCAGGGTGCCAGGGTGGTAAGAAGACTAAAATGGACATTAGAACATAGATGACTAGGAATGAATCCCCAGGTAGTGTCTTACTGGTTAAGAAGCACAACACCAGATTGTAAATAATGCCTTACTCACCTGTTGGTGAGATGCTTCAGTCTTACACTTCAGCTCCAGAGAGAAAAGTACCAAGGAACAGAGGCAATAAGAGCTCACTGCCACTCCTGACAAACTATTTGCATCTTACCTTTACCAGCAAGTCCCAGACCACTAGACACTTAAAACTTTCATTGAAGTGATAGGTCCCTTGAAAGCTCATAGAGGTATTCTGTCATCTCCCAGAGTGCTTCTCTCTATTACGAAGGTCCCAGCCACTACCCATGTTTGGTCTTTTCATATAATCAACATGACAGGCTGTCTTACATTTGAGAAGACTAGAAACATTAATTCAGTGCTGAGAAAATGAAGGGTTTTGCGTTTGGTAAATGCATGCATATTCTGGGTCTCTGTTTCAATAGAAATGGAAAAGAATGTATTCATAAAATCAACAGTGGCAAGTCATATCCTTAATGGCATATTAATCAGGTTTAACAGGGATTCCATATCCATGCTACTATTTGGTCAAATGTGCAATAGCCTTCAATCTTCAGGACCTATCCACTTTCTGCAGGGTCTAGACTGGTGAGTTACTTGGGACTGTCACTCCTCCAACTTTTAAGTATTTAATGTGGAGACTAGGGCTGGAGCGATAGCACAGCGGGTAGGGCGTCTGCCTTGCACGCAGCCAACATGGCCGACCCGAGTTTGATTCCTCCGCCCCTCTCGGAGAGCCCGGCAAGCTACCGAGAGTATTCGATATGCCAGACACAGTAACAACAAAGTCTCCAATGGAGACGTTACTGGGCCCGCTCGAGCAAATCGATGATCAACGGAAGGGCCTTTTATTTTATTTTAATGTGGAGACTAATCCCTTCCCCCCATTCCTCCAGGATATGACTGATTTTGAGTTACTGTCTTGGCTGGAGAATTCAGATTTTTTCGTCGCCTTTCTCAGTAGGATGGGCCTTGACAATCCAAGCATCTAACATGGAATCACTCCTATTGCCAAACATATAAATTCCAATAAGCATTCATAGACTGAGGAAATTACCACTGGTAGTCCATGGGCTTACTGTGAGCCAGCATTCAGCTACAATTCCACTTATTTCTATTGCTTGAAGACTACACTAGTTCTGCAATTTGCAGAGCACTGGGCATAATTGAAATTGTAGCATCTTCTGTTCAAATGACAGGGGAAAGGGCCAATGCAGATAGGAGCAAAGGCTTATTTTTTCTTTTCTTCTCAGTTTGTCGTGATGTTTTATTTTGCTAGTTAATGTATGTAAATAAAAGTGAGCATTAGAAATTTTTTGTAATTTTTATACATTTTATTTTCATAAAGTAGTTCACAATAGTTCATTACAGATAATACTCAAACACCCACCCCACCAGTGAGCATCTTTCTACCACAATTAGAGGGAAGTGTGTGAAGGTTGTTGTATTTCATTCTGGAGCCATTTAAGCTGTATATAAGAGAATACAAGCAGGTATGTTAAAACCAAACAGATGTGAGCTACTTTAGAGCTAGAGTATAAGAGTACAAATGTGGCTGCGTGCTCCAGGAAATAATGCATTACTCTCTTCCAGGAGCTTTATTTTATAGTCTCTGGATCTTGGCCATTGATGAGATTATGTGGCTACAGGGGCAGTTTGTAGGCTACTGGAAAACTGGGGAGCTGGTTGAAGGAGGCTCAATCCCGATCCAAGTAGTCTTGGAGATCTCAGTCACAGGCCCCACGTACCTGGGTTCCTCTGCCAGTTCCTTCATGGGTAAGGCTCATCTGAGCATGAGAAGAGTGGCCTTGAGCATGGCTGCAGCTGGATTCTGGAGATTTTCGGCTGCAGGGGTTCTGCTTGGGGTGGGGAGGGAAACTCAACCCGCCCTCCTCTGAGGTGTCCTGGTGAAGACAGCCTGGCGCAGGGTCAGGAGATTCTGTGTGGCTCAAATGAGCATTAGCATTGATTCATTCATCACTTCACTTTCAAGGCAGATGTCAGAGTATTCAAGTGTATGTAGGATCATCAAAATGCCACATTTGTATTTCAGGACTTCTTTCTGGAGTCAGATGTACTACCATTATGCCACAAGGTCACAAGGACTCCTTCCTAAGAAAGTCTCAAACTGAAGAATTCAAGAAGCAGTGATAAGTCAGACTCAGAAAGGTTAGAAAGAGAAACACAGGATATGCCAGGCATGGAGCTAGCCCCTGGGACCCTCCTGGGCAGAGAGATTCTTGCAGAGTGAGCACAGTTTATGTCTTGCAAAACCAGTCATCCTAGGGAGGTAGTAGAGAGTCATTCTATGTAGGTCCATTTACTTACTAGATTTCCCTTACAGAATAGATTCAAAGATAAAATTACTGAAAATTTCAAGGCTGTAATTATACAGCATTAAACCTATGTGCAAGCCTTTCTCAATATGAGGTGTCACCCTGAGGCCCCCCACTCTCACAGGGGGCTGACATGGCACTTTAGACGTCTACTCTGGATATTGATGTAACTTCAAACCTTATAACCAGTTTATTGTATTGGATACATCCCCTCCAGCAGAGTACAACCAACCGGGAAATAGTCATAGGTCCTCAGGAAGAGCCCGAGGGATCTGCAAGATATGTACCTGTGGTTCCATTGTAGCATTTTCCTCCTAAGGACCCAGCCTCCTTTTTCTTCAATGGGTTCTGGATCAGAAATTTGTTTCCGGTGTGAAATGGAGCCAGACTCATGCCTTTTGTATTTAGTGGAACTCGATCAGCTTTTCCTAGCCCCTAACCATTTTGTGTTTTCCTTGGTAATGGATGTTACTTGTCCTGTGGGGGCGAGAAACAGACCAATGAGCATCACCCTTGTTGACCATCTTGTCAGTTTTGCCCCTAGGATATCAGGCCCTTAGGAACCATCTTCTCACTTCCTCACTTCCTTGTAGGTCATGTCTGTTTTAGTCTCTCTTGGACTTACTGGTCATTGTAGGAATGTGGTGTTCTGCCCTCTTATGGTTAAGCACAACCCACCCTTCATTACTTAGGTGGATGAGCAGGTGAGGGGAGCATCATCCCCTACAGCGATTCACTACAATGAGCTGTCTCACCATCATCCCTGTCCTGCAGAGCACACACCTCCCCAGAACATTCTGGGTTCCTTTCCTAGTGGCTTGGTGAATGACAGTGTCTTCTGGTCCGATATTTAGTTGATATGACACTCCGAGTATCAGATTCCTGAACTTCTCTCCTTCTCCTGATACTGTTTTCCAGGGCAACTTAAGCAGAGTTTCAGCTGAGAAGTCAAGTGTCCAACTCTATTTTCCCAAAAGGTGACTATTGTTTCTCCAACCATATTTAGCAGTTTTTCCCATCTTAGGGTCCTTCCCAGGATGCAAAATTCCAGATCCTGAGATCCTAGCCAATGCATTCTTTTTTAACTGCATGTTCAGATTAAAAATATTCTGATCATGAAGTTTTAGGAATGGTCACCGGGCTTTTGCTGTTGTTCTGTCTATGTATATCACAGTCCTTTCTTTCCAGTCTTTGTATGTGTCCAGCTGGCACCTACTTTGACTTAACTCTAGATATTAGCTTCTAAGAGAGAAGGACAATATGCTTAGAATACTGCTTAAAGGTCCCACAATCCAAGGTCTCTTGATTTGACACCAAGATTCAGCTCTTCACCCAATAAGCCTGCCCTGATTCTCCATGTTTTGGAGTACTGCTGTTCTCACAGTTAAGTGTCAGCAGCCACTTCAGTTATAGGTGACTGGGTTCTGTGCAGGTTACCACAGAGGCCTGAGGACTCTCTTCCTGAGTCATTGACTCCTTGTTAAGTAACCACAGTCTTCTCTTTTGGAAGAAGCTAACACAACATGGAGAAACCCAACCATTTCCCTAGTCTTGAAGGAATCTTTCCCCTTGAAAGGTTGATGTCATCAGACCAGAAACCATAAGATACATTGAAGACAAAGTTGGCAAAACCCTCCATGACATTGAGGCTAGTGGTATGTTCAAAGATGCCACGCCACTGGCTGAGCAAGTGAAAACAGAGATAGATAAATGGGACTATCTTAAACTAAGAAGCTTCTGTACCTCCAAAGAAACAGTGACCAAAATACAAAGACAGTCTACAGAATGGGAAAGAATATTCGCCGAATACACATCTGACAAGGGGTTGATATCAAGGATATACAAAATACTGGTTGAACTCCACAAGAAGAAAACATCCAACCCCATCAAAAAATGGGGCAATGAAATGAACAGAAACTTTCTCAAAGAAGAAATCCGAATGGCAAAAAAGCACATGAGAAAATGCTCTACATCATTAATCATCAGGGAGATGCAGATCAAAACCACAATGAGATAGCATCTCACACCTCAGAGACTGGCCCACATTCAAAAGAACAAAAGCAACCATTGCTGGCGCGGATGTGGAGAGAAAGGGACACTCCTTCACTGTTGGTGGGGATGCCAACTGGTTCAGCCCTTTTGGAAAACAGTATGGACGTTCCTCAAAAAATTAGAAATTGAGCTCCCATTTGACCCAGCGATACCACTCCTGGGAATATATCCCAGAGAGGCAAAAATGTGTAGCCGAAGTGACATCTGCACTTGTTTGTTCATTGCAGCACTCTTTACAGTAGCCAGAAACTGGAAGAGACCTGAGTGCCCAAGAACAGATGACTGGTTAAAGAAACTTTGGTACATCTACACAATGGAGTACTATGTAGCTCTTAGAAAAGATGAAGTCATGAACTTTACATACAAGTGGTACAATATGGAAAGTATCATGCTAAGCGAAATGAGTCAGAAAGAGAGGGATAGACATAGAAAGATTGCATTCATCTGGGGGATATAAAATAATAAAATATGAGATTAATACCCAAGAATAGCTGAGAGCAACACCAGGAGAATTACTCCATAACTTAGAGGCCAGCCGGGTATTCTAGGGGAAAGGACAATTCAGATAGAAAGGGGAACACCAAGTGGAGGGTGTTTGGAGGATCCTCCCAGGAGGGGAGATGCAGGTTGAAAGTAGACTGGACTGAACATGTTTGCCACTCAATGCCTCTTTTGCTGATCACAACACCCAAAAGGAGAGAGAGAACAAAAGGGAATGCCCTGCCACAGTGGCAGGGGGGGGGAATGGGGGGATGAGGGGATGGGGGGATGGGGGGATGTGGGGGAGGGATATTATCCTGGTGGTGGAAAATGGGCACTGGTGGAGGGATGGGTACTTGATCGTGGTATGACCGAGATCCAAGCACAAAAATTTGTAAACCTACAACTGTACCTCATGGTGTTTCACTAATAATAATAAAAAAATAAAATAAAAAAAATAAAAACATGTATATGTAATTGGCTATAAAACTAATTGAAAGCTTCCCAATAAAGAGCACCATAAGTTGCAAAAAAAAAAAAGAAAGGTTGATGTTGAGCCTCCATTAAAAAGCCCCACCAGGTCATCTTTTAAGGTCACCATTGACAAAATATTTTAAGTTAAGTCACCATCTTTTTCCAACCACTACTCATGCTTCCCTAGCATGGAACTGGATCCCCTTTGTCTTCCATGAAGTGCTTAATTAGTCTCATGGTTCTCATCTTACCAAAACACTCTCAGTGCCAGTTTGGTGCTTCTGCATCCTCTGAGAAGCAGACTTAAGGCAAGTTTGAATGAGTGAGACATCTGATAGGGAAAGTACCTGTGAGAGAAAATAAGGCAGGAACTAGGGGAGTCAGGAAGAAGATAAGACCTTGCTCTGAGAAGGACTGAGAAAAGAAAGTTGGGTGGAAGTATCTGATAGTGCCATATAATTAAAAGGGGACTCTAGTAAATGGGTTGGGGAGTTTTGAGTTAGAATTGTTTATCAGAAGAATCCCACCATCTTCTATCATCCAACCTGTCTGAGAATTGCTGCTGGACTTCTCAGTAGTTCACAGTTCAGGTTTAATGGTTTAGGTTCATTGGGAGTGTGGCTCAGGTGCTGATACATTGATGAACTAAGGAGCCTGGTGAGAAGGACCCTCATGTTCCTTGCAGAAAGTAATCCAAGAAGCCCAATCTCAGGACTACCATAAGAGTCCACCAGAATGTTCCAACTCAGTAGCTAGACTCAATGTTTTAGGATTAAGCCTCACCCACCATTCTAAAGAGCAAAGGAGGAAAGTTCTGCTGTATTATTATATACTACTCATGCAACGGTGATCATTGTCTCCACTATATTTTAGTCAACTCATATATCTTAATTTAAAAGCACTAATTTTTTTTTTGGGGGGGGCACATCTGGCAGTGCTCAGGGATCACTCCATAAGAAATGCCAGGGAACAAATTCAGGTCAGCTTTACAATCTACCTACTGTACTATCACTCCAGCCCTAAAAGCACTAATTTAATTTAATTTAATTCATTTATTTATTTGGGCTGGAGCGATAGCACAGTGGTAGGGCGTATGCCTTGCATGAAGCCAGCCCAGCTGAACTGGGTTCAATTCCTCTACCCCTCTCAGAGAGCTCAGCAAGTCACTAAGTGTATCTCGCCCGCACGGCGAAGCCTGGCAAACTACCTGTGATGTATTCAATGTGCCAAACACAGTATTAACAAGTCTCACGATGGAGATGTTACTGGACCTGCTTGAGCAAATCAATGAATAATGGGAGGACAGTGCTACAGTGCCATTTATTTATTTATTTATTTATTTAATTGAATCACCTTGAGACAGTTATAAGCTTTCATGTTTGGGTTACAATCACACAATGATCAAACACTCATCCCTTCACCTGTGCACATTCCCCACCATCAATATCACCGGTATATCCCCCCCTTTTCCACCCTCCCTCTGCCTCCATGGCAGACATTATTCCCCATAATCTCTCTCTACTTTTGGGCATTATGGTTTGCAATACAGACCCTGAGAGGTTATCATGTTTGTTCCTTTATTTACTTTCTGCACACATCTCCCATCCCAAACATATCCTCCAGCCATCTTTTTCTTAGTGATCCCTTCTCTATTCCAGCTGCCTTCTCCCCTTTGCTCATGAGGCAGGCTTCCAGCTGTGAAGCAATCTATCTGTTCTGTGTACCTACTGTCCTTAGGTGTCAGCCTCGTGTTATGTTGTTTTATACTCCACAAATGAATGCAGTCCTTCTATGTCTGTCCCTCTCTTTCTGACTCATTTCACTTAGCATGATGCTCTCCACGTCTATCCATTTATAAGCAAAGTCCATGACTTCATCTCTCCTGACAGCTGCATAGTATTCAATTGTGTAGCTGTACCAAAGTTTCTTTAACCAGTCATCTGTTCTAGGGAACTTGGGTTGATTCCAGATTTTGGCTATTGTGAACAGAAAAGCACTAATTTTATTAGCCAAAAAAAATCTGTTCCTACATTGATTATGCTGATTAACAAAACTTATAGTATAGAGATAATAATGGAAATCTTGAAATCATTGAAATTGGTCTCTTGTTTCCAAATATTCCTGATTATTTGGAGACAAGAGACCAATTTAATTTATATTAAAAATACTCCAAAATAAGTTTTTATACTTATAGTAACTCAGTATTTAAAGGTATAATATGAAGTAAGACCACATAGACTGACTGCATGGCAAACATGTTAGAGGAAAAACATGTTCAAAAAGACATAATAAGATCACACTTAAATTTTTATGCAAAAATAACAAAGAAGGAGCAAAATTGCCTAAAATCTTGAAAATGCTGAGCAGATGCACACATAGCCCTTAGAATATCCCCGTAAGTTGTTGATATCATTGCTACTCTATTGCTCCATATTAGAGCTTGGTAATTTTGTATTATTGTAGAAAGAAGTTTGGGCGTTCTGGGTCTTCCTGCATTTTCTGATTCCTCTTCTGGGACAAGAGCATATGTGAGCCAACTACAAAGCTGAAGCTGTAGGAAACAGGACTGGAGATGAACGTCTCTGACCTGTGCGGGTGTGTATGGACAGGTGGTTGGGTGAGGCAAACACCAGGCGGTGATATGACGCTGTGATTCTGTGCAGGTGTGTCAGGGTGGAGAAGGGGGAAACCCCAGCCCATTCAGGTGGTTCTTCTGATTGATCAGCATCTATGTGTCAACACCTCCATGAATATTTACACAGGGCTCTGCAATTTATAAAACCCTTTCCCCACAATGCGTAGTCTTATTTAATCCTTATAACCCTAGAAGGCAGGTAGTATTTTTGTCCCCAGATGAAGAAATCTATGACTCAGAGATTAAGTGAACATCCTAAGTGAACACAGTCATTCACTGTAATACCCGAATCGGAACTCCATTCTCCTTACTCTCAGAAATGAGCTGGCCTATCAGGAGTTACCACACTGAGGAACTGGATATGATTAAGGTTCATTCATCTCTCTCTCTCTCTCTCTCTCTCTCTCTCTCTCTCTCTCATAACACAAGATAGCTTTAATTGAAACTTACTAGAAAGATAGGAGGGGAGAGAAAGATAAAGTACATATTGGACTGAGAGCAAGGACATCTCCAGAGTGAAAGAGCAAGTCAAGAAACAGAAGCAAACAAGATATGTATTCAAGGAAGAACACTGGCTTGAAGAGCAAGCATGCACATTCATTTCTTTTGGGAAAAAAAAGCTAACTTTTCATTTTTACTTATTCATTTTTTCTTCCTTTTCTTTATTGTGATGAGGATGTTGGTGTTCTAGAGGTCAAGCACATTTGGTTATCATGACACAAAATCAGTGATGGCACTTGGCAACTTGAGACAAGACTGGTGATCAAATTCCTAGCTTCTTGCATACAAGGAAGCAACTTTCCTTTGAACCACCTCCTCAGGACCAAAGAGATGTTCTGTGACACCGAAGTGCTCTCACTAGCAAAAGCTTCTTGAGACTGAATACTATGCTGGAATGCAGAGAAGATATAGAAAAACTGTCTCCTTGCACTGAAGATCAGAACAAAGGCACCAAGTTATTTCTGAACCAAACTGAGCAGTAAGCCAATGATGGTTGAAGAGATCGTTCAGGAGGGAGATGTGTGCTGAAAGTAGATACAGGACCAAACATGATGGCCTCTCAGAATTTGTACTGCAAATCATAATGCCCAAAAGTAAAGAGAGAGTAAGAAGAAAATTGTCTGCCATAGAGGCAGGGGGGTGGGGTGGGGTGGGGCTGGCGGGAGGGATACTAGGGAAATTGGTGGTAGAAAATGTACACTGGTGGAGGGATGGGTGTTCGATCATTGTATGACTGCAACTCAATCATGAAAGCTTTGTAAATGTGTCTCATAGTGATTTTATAATAACAAATAAGCAAATAAAAAATAAACAAAACTGAGAGATAATTGCCTCATGGATTCAACAGAATGACACAGGCTTCTTGTGAGCAAATTTCCTGAGAAACTCTACCAGATTAACAAGCATTGAGGAGCCATGGGGAAAGGAAGAAATGAAACATTTGTGATGAGAACATCTTTTTTTTGCCTTATTTCCTGATACTAGTGTCCCCCAGCACACATATGGGAATGATTCAGAAATAGAAAAAAATTAAGCTCAAAAGATGCCATGTATATCTGAATATTGTGCTTTTGTGATTTTATCAGGGCTAATAATGACACTCATTTATTGAGTACCTACTGTGTGCTGGACCCCATAAACTCACTAGTTAGAGATGCTTAGAAAGTCTGCCAAGGGCAGGAGTCTCTATTTCAGATACAATGTCATGGAGCATAGCCAGGCACAGAGGTTAAGCACACAGCAAATTTTGAAGCCCTGCTCTACTCATTTTCTTATTCTGTATATTCTCTGTATCTCACAACTTCACTTTTCTCACCACCAGAACATCTGCAAGTGGGTAGCTGGGTCTTCATTCCATACCCTGGGTTAGAATCTCCTTTGCTACAATCCTTTGTCCTATACCTGAAGCTCATAGAATGAAGAATCTCAAAAAGTCACAAAGCAATCAGTATCAGACTGAAGATCTTGGGTTTCTCGGTGTCCTGTGATCTGAACAGCTGAACATGCAGTTGTGAGACCTGTGGGTCAGTAGCACAGACCTGTCTCCCTTGGACAAGGGTCTTCAGTCACATGTTGTAAATAGGCACTCTCCAGGAAGCACTTCTGCTGTGTCAGACCCTGTGTTAAGCTCTGATAATTAGCTTTACATTTCTACCCTGTGCTCATTTCACAAATTAGCAAACTGACAACTAAGAAATTCTTAAGCCGCCCCAGGTTAGAAGCACATGACTAGGATCCAAGCTGGACCTGTGTAGTCACCACCAAGCCACTATCTCTAGGCTTCTGACTTTCAGGCCAGCTTGACACAGAGTTTTCAAGGCTGCCTCAGTTGATCCCAGGGATGAAGTATGTGTCTCCATCAGTGAAAAGGGCAAGGACACCTCTTGTCTGGAAAGAAAAGGTCCTGATGTGTTGCGATTCTGCCACACAGATAAGAAATCAGAAAGCTATGCCTGTATTCTCTCTCTCTCTCTCTCTCTCTCTCATGCTCTCTCCCCCACTAACACACACTATCCTCCATACATATTGTGACTCTATCCCTTCACTTTAGGGTCAGCATAAAAGACTGATCATTAATAAAGTCTTGGGAAATAACAGTGTTCGATAGAGACACATTAACATGTCAACCATGACTTTGAAGTTATGAATGTCTAATTCTAGATTTGTTTTTTATGTCCTTTCCCTCCAAAGCTATTGTGAGACCCAGGAAACATACAGGAATCCACAGAAAATATGGATTGAATATCTCTGCCTCTTCACCTTCCCTCCTCCTCCTAAACCTTGGACACTTTTTTGTTGGGATTTATTGCAAGTACTTCCTAATAGGTTCTCTTGTCCCCTTTCAATATTGCCATGCCCTACCTAGGAATAATTTTTTAAAATGTATTGAATTACCATGAGATGCAGTTGCAAAGCTGTTCATGATTAGGTTTCAGTCATACAATGTTCCATTACCCGCCCCTTTTCCAGTGCACGTTTCCTACCACCAATGTCCCCAGTTTCCCTCCTGCCCCCTACTTCCAAGCCTGACTCTATGGCGATCACTTTCTCTCTCTCTCTCTCTCTCTCTCTCTCTCTCTCTCTCTCTCTCTCTCTGTGTCTCTCCCCTCCCCCCCCTTTTGACATTATAGTTTGCAATACATGTGCTGAAAGGTCATCATGTTTGTTCCTTTACCTACTTTCAGCACTCAGGTTTTGTTCAAAGTGATCATTTCCAAGTATCATTATCATAATGGTCCCTTCTCTGTCCTAGTTGCCCCCTCCCCATCATCACTCGTAGCAAGCTACTCATCATGGACTGTTTCTCCTTGTCCTTATTTACACTTCTTGGGTATAGCTTCATACTATATCTGATCCTCTTCCTCTGACTCATTTCACTCAGCACGATACTCTCCATGTCCAACCATTTATAAATAAATTTCATGACTTTATTTTTCCTGGTGGCTGTGCGGTATTCCATTGTGTAGTTAAAAGAATGTGTCTTGTGCCCATTCAGGTGCCAGACATACCTCCAATCCCAACATCAACAAATAAGTCACCAAGCATTCTGAATTGAAAACAGAATCCTCATCCATCCCATATAAGCCTCGTCACCCTCTGCTTCACAGATTCCTGCCACCTGTTTTCTTTTGTTCTGTCCTCTCCTCATAATATCAGTCTCCTTGTTCTTCAGGACCTTCTCACCTGCTCTTCCAGCTGCTGGGGTCTCCTTTTCCTCTTCTTTCACTGCCTAACACCTGCTTACTCCCTCAGTCTCACCTTCCTAAAACAGGCCTCTCTGGATGCTGGGTCTAATCCAACCTCTTTTTCTATTTCAGGACATTCTGCGCTTTCTTTTGCAGCCTCTTGAAGTGTTTATCACCTGGTATTTGGGCATTCAATGGATGTTAAATGCCAATCTAGAGCCATTTATAATTCTGCACTGGACCAGGTGGCTTTTATTATTATTATTATTGTTGTTGTTGTTGTTGTTATTTCAATGTCAGTCTAAAACATTGATAATACTTCACTGGACTCTGTGATTCTTTGTCCAGTGCCAGTCTAGATTACTTAGAATCCTGCACTAGACCCTGTAGTTCTCTGCTCAAGTCAGTCTAGAGTCATTTATCACCCTGCTCTGGACAGTTAGCTTCCTCTTCCAAGCCCTGGCTCCTCCCACTGATTGAGAACAAAGACTGTGTCTCTTGTTTTCACTCGGTCTATTCCAGGGACCTATCCCAGATGCTAAGGCCAGACTGGTGCTCAAGAAACCCATACTACAGACAGGAATGGATGATGTAGGGTCAAGAGCAAGCACAGCTCTTGGGATTGCTAGAACCTGTCCTCCCGCCACCTGGTGAATCATGTCTCAAGTGGCTGTTGTCCCATTCACCCTAATTTGCCAGCATTAAGGACAGACCATCGCCCTGATCCCCGGGGTAGAGTCCTGAGGAGCCAGGCTGGGCAGCCCCAATGGCAGAACAGGCGCCCCCGTGGGGAGTGGCCCCCCTGGGTCCTCATCAGTCTCCGGCTTCCCCAGCCTCTCTTCCCCCACTGCAGAGAACTCTGCCCTGGCCCGTGCCTGTGGAGCCCGCTGCTTGTTTTGTTGTATGCATTGCTAGGCAACCGGCTGTTGTTTTTGCTTAATTCCCTCCCCTGGGCCATTTCACAACACTTTGTAATAGGCCCCACTCTCTCCTGTGCGCATCTGGTTTAGATTTAGCCTGTCAGAGCCCCCTCTGCAGAGAGAGCAAGCACTTTCTCGGGCAGCCACCAAGGCAGACCCCCAGGGCTCTGACTGTGCAGCCTCCAGAGGGTGGGGACCCCACCAGGCCCAGATGCCTTCTCTGGCCCAACCCTGATTCCACTCTCTGGACCGTATCCATCTCCTCTTGTTTTCTTTATAACATTTGACATGTTTCCCAGCCTGAAGGTGGGAAAAATTTGGGGGGGAGGAGAAGATGGACAGGGTGCAAGGAATATTAGAGCAGGAAGTAAGTTTAGAGAGGCTGAAGTTTGAGCCCCTTAACCCCAGCTCATCTCACAGCCTCAGCAGAGAGAAAGGAGCTGACTCACCCATGGGGGCTCCAGAGAAATAGGGAGTCAGTTGTGTTGGGCCTCTCTCCCCCACCTGAAGCCCAGACATGCTAAGAGGACAGTGAAGGCTAAGCTTAAGTTAAAAGAAGGAGCAGTCTGGTCTCTTTGCTCATCATACCAAACATTTCTGGTGAAATGTCGACACAAGAGCAGCAGTGCATGGCTGGCTTGGCCAAGATCATTTTCAAATGACTTAAAATTTCCCATTTCTCTACCAATATGCAGAGAACTTAATGGGCAAAGCAGGGCAGAGCAGTGGCAGGCAATAGGAGGTTGGAAATACCAGGGACTGCCTCTTAGCCTTTCTCATTGTTCTGAAAACACCACACATTCAGAGGAACCCTGCAGGCCCTGACAGTAGTTTGCAAGGCTCTACAGGATCCGGCCCTCTTGCCTCTCTGACCTCACTCTGCCCTTCTCCCTGTCCATTCAGCCCCAGGAGTAGGTGCCAGGAAAGGGAAGAAGCTTTCTTTGTAAGTACAGGAGGAGCCATTGAGCAGAGCATGGCAAGCACAGTCTGAGAGACTGGGGCTCACAGTCTCTGCAAGCTGAATGCCATGGGGCCAAGAATAAAAAGCTCAGGGCTGGAGCTATAGCACAGCAGGTAGGGTCTTTGCCTTGCATGCGGCCGGCCCGGGTTCGATTCCCAGCATCCCTGAGCATCGCTGGGTGTGACCCAAAAAGAAAAAGAAGGAACAAAAAGCTCAGCCTACAGAGACACATAGATCACTTTCTCATTCTCCACAGAACTTCTCTGTCCTGCCATAGGGCACATGGTTTACTATTAGTCTTCTCCTGCTAGAATGCAAGGGCCTTGTAGGAAAGATTTTTTTTTCTGTTCATTGCGAGAGCTTTGTAACTAAAGAAGGTTTGGCCAAGATTGGGATCAATAAGGATTTGTTGAATAAGTGAACTAATAATGCAGTGTTTCCTCCAGCTTGTTCACTGTTTCCTAGTACTTACACCTCACAAACAAAATGCTGACTTAGAAAGCGAGTCACTCACTAGGTCTCTGCCTACCTCTGACCTTCCGGAGCACAGACTGTCCCTCTGCCCCTCCTGCTCCAATTCTGCCTCTGCTAGTAGGACTCACATGTTGATTTTCAGTACTAGGAAGGATTTTGTGAGCATTTCTGGATCACCTTTTCTGGTGTGGTATCATGGTGAATTTTTTTTTTTGCTTTTTGGGGTCACACTCAGCAATGCTCAGGGTTACTCCTGGCTCTGCACTCAGGAATTACTCCTGGTGGTGCTGGGGGTACAAATGGGATTCTGGGGATGGAACCTGGGTTGGCCACATGCAAGACAAACGCCCTACCCACCATACTACAGCTCCAGCATTTATGGTGATTATTACTTTCTAGATTTCACTAAACTTATTAATCGAATTAGGAAACAAAGGGGGGGTCACAAATGAACCGTAGTGCATTGTCTCTGTTCTTCAAAGTTTCCTATTGATTTTTTTCAGACAAATTTTATAAGTTTTTGACCTCATATTGAGACTTTTTGTGGCACAAGAGTTCAGAGTGATTTGTAAAAGCGAATTTTTGATTCATCTTTTCTTCCTCTAATCTTCATTTTCCTGTTATCCACTATAAAAGGTGATGATTTCATTTTAAGACATTCAGTTTAAGACAAAAGTTCTGAATTAGCAGCTTTTAATCCAGAGAAAGTTCACCAGGCCCATACCCAAGTCCTCTGGCAAATACTATTAATTCTCCCTTCCTAACTCATTTGAGATTCATGTTTTCTCTCCACCTGTGTCCCTTTCCCTCACAAAATCCCCAACATTCTTGTGGCTCTACAGCTTCTTTCACTCTCCATTAATTTTCTGTTCTCACACGTAAGATAGCATGTTAATTCTTTAACTTGATATCAAGACTCATGATCTTTTCTTTGCTAACTTCTTCAATCTCTTCGGTCCATAGCACTATGCAATTCCTCACATTTCCTCCAAATCTTGAGCCCTGATATCCCTTTTTCTGTTCTTAAAACAAGTAAACTCATTCCAACGTGAGGACTTTTGCACAAACTGTATCATCTTCTTGGAATTCTCTTCCCTGATATATTCATAAGACTATTTCTGCTCATTCATACTCAGATTTAAGTGACTCCTCTTCAAAACCATCACTAACGGTTCAGTTTAGAATCATGATTCCACCCACCTTACACACAGTCGTATTCTCTCATGTCATCTTGCTTGAGGTGCTTCTTATAACACATTAACAAAATTGTTCTATTTGTTGCCTATCTTCCTTCAATTTGAATTAAATTTTCTAAGGGTAGAAATACAGTGGGGCTGGAGCGATAGCACAGCATGTAGGGTGTTTGCAAGTGGCCAACATGGCCGACCCAGGTTCGATTCCTCCGCCCCTCTCAGAGAGCCCGGCAAGCAACCCAGAGTATTTCGCCTGCACAGCAAAGCCTGGCAAGCTACCCGTGATGTATTCAATATTCCAAACACAGTAACAACAAAGTCTCACAATGGAGATGTTACTGGGCCCGCTTGAGAAACTCGATGAACAACAGGAGGACAGTGACAGTGAGAGAAATACAGTGACTGTGGCACTTAGAACAGGACTTGACATATAATAGACACAATGAATGTTAGTCAGAAAGTAAATCAATGATTATGGGCAGCCTCGGCATGAATGAAAAGCAAGTTTTCTGTGTTTAAATTTAACCTGGTTGCTCTCAAGTGCTATGACTTTGAGTTATACCTGCTCTGAGACTCTTCGTATATCTATAAAATTAAATCTGTCTCACTATCTTTTATGTTTCTAGGTACTCTGGTACTATTAATCTTTTCATATTGCAGACTACAGAAAGCTATCAAAGTGATGCTGACAATGACCCACCTATAGTTGATAAGTGATTTCTGTAATTTCATCCACTATCCAAGACTGCATTAGTTATTTATGAATTATCCTTCAACTACATATCCAACAAAAATATATAAAGTTCAAATTTTAGGGGCCAGAGAGATAGCACAGCAGGTAGGGCGCTTGCACACTGCGAACCCAGGTTCAATTACTGGTATCCCATCAGTTCCCCCAAACTCACCAGTAGTGATTTCTGATTGCAGAGTGAGGAGTAACCCGTGAGCATCACTAGTGTTGCCCCAAAGCCAAAAAAAAAAAAAAGAAAAAATATCTCAAATTTCAAATCTTCTTTCCCAAACATACCTTAATTTCCTTTGTTTATACAAGGAGAATAAATGCTCCCATCTAGATTGCTGTGATAGATAAAATATTATACGTTAGATAAATAACCACTAGACGTGACATAAGGATAGTGGTGGAGTGTGGCACTTTGGTGGTGGTACAGGTACAATAACTTTGTCCACTGAAGCATAAATACTACACTATTGTAGTACTCATAATAGCATGTAGTAATCAAGTTATTCCAATACCTCAGATATTTAACTACTTTATACAAGAGTAAGTTTTTATTTAGATTAAAAGGTAAAGGTAAAGGCCCTCCCGTTGATAGTCGATTTGCTTGAGTGGGCCCACTAACGTCTCCATTGGAGACTTTGTTGTTACTGTGTCTGGCATATCGAATACTCTCGGTAGCTTGCCGGGCTAATTAAATTTAATCATTTTAATTAATGATCACATAGAAAGATTAAGTGATTAACGATTTAATCATTAATGTCAGGTATTCAACCAAGGTCTAGCACACATATAAGGCAAATGTTCTACCTCTAAGCTTCATTTCAAGCTCCCTGATTTTCTTTTTAATGGGTTATTTTTAACTTCTTTTTACATATAGACACAAATATATTCAATTAAGGCTTATATTTTTATCTAGGTTGGATTGTTCTTTTATAACAAACTCTTCTGAATGCAAATGACAGGCGTCTTACTCATTTCAGTTATATCAATGGAGTGCTGTGAAAGCTCACAGGATCACAAACAGCTGAACATCATTGGTGTGATGAGGATAGAGAGAGGGCAGGCCCTTGGGCACTGTTAGAGACAGAGAGACAGAGACCTGAAACCCACTAGTACTTCCTCCAACGATTTTTTTTCTGCTTTTGCCAAGGTATGGGATGCATCACCTTCTCTAGATACAGTTTTGTCTTTCCATCTTCACCATCACAGCATCCACCACACTCTGTCATAACTTATTTGTTTTCTTGCTTAACTCTCCTGTTCTCCCAGTACCTTACATTTATTGAGATAAAATCACTACCTACTTGGAGCAGGCCCTTTCCTCCCCACTCCAACAAGACCCTGAGCCGCTACCCACAATTGCCTCTCTGGCTCCTGATCAAGCTGCTTAATGGCCATGATCCCAGAGCCTCAGGAACCAATCTCAGAATCCAGCAGGTTTTGGCAGAAATTCCTCCATTTTTAATTGTTAAAATTTCGGAATTCTAAAATTGAACGGCCACTATTGTGGCTGCGTGACATCATATGTTATACATAATCAGCAATAGGAAACAAATTGTCTACAGTTGCCTTTTTGGCAGATCTAAGTGTTGGGGTAAAATCCCAAATAATAATCGTGGGTCTGGTGTCGAAATATTGAATGTGAACAAAGTAGAGAGAGAGAGTAATGTGGAAGTCATTTGCTCCACAGGTAGGGGTAAGGTGTGGGATGGCGGGTATACTGGGGTTTTTGGTGGTGGAAAATGGGCACTGGTGAAGGGACGGTTGTTTCATCATTGTATGACCGAGACTTAAACCCGAAAGCTTTGTAACTCCTTTCATGATGATTCAATAAATAAATTTATAAAAAGAAAAAAATTACTACCCACTTATTAATTTTTATATCCTTGTACCCAACACAATGGCTGGTGCATAGAAGGAGCTTTTGAACCTGAAGATGTCTCATATGGACCCATGTGAACTGGAAAGAACTATAGAAGGAAATCTCACACAGCTTGGAATTAAAGTAGATATTACAGGAGGAATATGTTGTTTAATTTATTTGGTTTGGGGAGCCACGCTGGTGGTTCCCAGGGTCTACTTCAAACTCAGTGCTCAGGGGTCTCTTCCAGTGGTACTTGAGAGAGCATTTGAGACAGGGATCAAACCCAGAGATCCCACATTGCAAAGTATGCATTCAGTCAACTGAGCTATGGAGAGATACTTTGAGATGATAGATTGAAGTTGTAGGTCAAAATAGACATACTGTCAATTTCATGTTTCAGTTTAACATAAAAGTATTAGTAAGATTACATGCATGCAAGATAGAATTAATAATAGTGTATCTTTTTTTTTTTTTGCCTTTCGGGTCACACCTGGGAATACACAGGGGTAACTCCTGGCCCATACACTCAGGAATTACTCCTGGAAGTGCTCAGAGGACAATATGAGATGCTGGGAATCAAACCCGGGTTGGCCATGTACAAGGCAAATGCCCTACACACTGTACTATCACTCCAGCCCGTGATATGGTATATTTTGAGAAGGATTATATCAATTGCTCTTGAAATGGTGGTTACTACGAGAATTTACTATGTACTAGTTTTATAAGTAATAGTACCAAACACTTTACTCAGACTCTCTCATTAGTTCTTCCAACACCTCCATGAGGTAAGTACAATATATACTACAGAGAAGGGAACTGAGGTTTGGGGAGGTTATCTTTTATGCTTTGGATGAAACAATTCAAAAAGTGGCAGAGCCAGGATTTGAACCTAGATTTCTGGAATATAAAGCTATTTGTTACACTCTGTTGGGAAGAGAGGTTGGAGGGCCAGCTCCTCCATGAAAGTAAATCAGTTGCTATCAGGAAAAATGACTCTTCGCACTCCCCGCCAATACATTGACCTGAGGACATTCTGCGCCTAAATCATCAGCATTATAATTAGCAGTGAGTGAATGTGCCACTTATGACTAGATCCTTGAGGGCCCATCTTATTCATCTTTGCACTCAAAGTAAGCCTTATATTCTATCAAGTATGTTAGAAGTATCTGAAAGGGTCATTGAACTAAGATGAGATAACTTATATCTTCAAAAGGATAAAAATTGGATCTAAATATCTGTGGTGATGAAGGGGATAAAACAATGAAAGCAGCAAGGTCAATAATAGAAGCATGGATAGCATGTATTGAGAGCCAGTTGATGTTTCAGCACATTAATGTCCACTGTCTCCTGTTTTTGTTGTTGCTGTTATTTTTTATTACCTGGCAAGGTAAGTATAGTGGTATCTCTAGATAGCAATCAAATGATCATTTTCAGGAACTATGAACAGCTCCTCTGTGAAATTAAAGTTGGGTCATGATAATGTAGGATCACACAGAGCTTTGAGCCCCAAGCTATCCTTGGCCAGAATTTCACAGAATTCCATTCTGGGCAGACCACAAGTTTCTCTTCCATGGAAAACCCCACCCACACTCTAGAGTGCTACAATTCTGTCAAACAAATGTTTGACTTGATTTTCTACGCGGACTTGGTTCCAAGCCATGCAATTTCAGAGCTGTGCCTGCAAGCTTGGAATTCAAATATTAGCCTTTCTGACCTAAATAGCTTTGATCTCTTGGGTTTACACTCACAAATATTGATAACATGGCTCAAATCACAAGCAAGAGCACCAAGACTGCAGCCCATGGTTGCCAAGTGTGTATGCATATGTACATAGATCTTATATGAGATCAAAATGGATGTGGGTTATGCAAGTCCTTATCTGATGGTGAGGGAGCCCCGCGTATGGGGCAGGCAGATAGAGTCCACTTTCATGCAGCCGATCGTGCTCATTTAGTCCTGCAGGACGGAAATCAAGTGTGAACTATAGTTGAACTCTGGCAAGACCAGACCTTTGCACATATTAAAGAAGGGCTGACCCTCTTTAATTTTTTACTCTGCTTTCTCTTTTGGGAATGGCTGCTACAGTGAGCCACCAATTGCCTAGTCTCTATCTGGTACCAAAATGTCAGTACTAATACACTAAACTTCTATGTGCTACGCTTTTAATATATATATATATATATATATATATATATATATATATGCTAGAAATCTATTTTATGAATTTACAATATTTCATCCATGCAACAATAGAAAGCTGGGACTAGCAATAGCTTCATTTATCCAAGAAGAAAGTCAAGTCACAACAAGTTGAGTTCGTGAGGGTTCATAATGCAAACATGATGACAGAGCTAAGTGTCCCTCCTAGGAAGTATTTCTTTCCATCCTCTCTCTCATAAATCTAGCAATGCAGGCGCAGTCACCTTACCAAGGAAAGAAAGAAGTAGCTTGCCCAAAGTTACTGACCTCTAAATGGCAGAAGCAAAATTCAAAGCCAGGTCAACATCCAATGACATGCTTCAAATATGACATGCAGGGAGACCTGTTTTAGGTAACCTGGTTTGCATACAGCCTGCAAGTGAAGAATGATTTTTTTGGTATTCTACTTTATTTTTTATTATTTTATTTTATTTTATTTTGCTTTTTTATCAGTAAAACACCATGAGGTACATTTGTAGACTTACAAATTTTTGTGCTTGGGTTTCAGTTATACAATGATCAAGTACCCATCCCTCCACCAGTGCCCATTCTCCACCCCTACCAATCCCAGTATCCCTCCCACCCACCCCCCCACCTCCCATCCCTCCTGCCTCTGTGGCAGGGTACTCCCGTTTGTTCTCTCTCTTCTTTTGGGTGCTGTGGTTTGCAAAAGAGACATTGGGTGGCAATCATGTTCGTTCTATAGTCTACTTTCAGCATGCATCTCCCATCCTGGGCGGATCTTTCCAGCACCCTTTATTTGGTGCTCCCTTCTCTATCTGAGCTGCCTTTAGCCCTAGAGTGTGCGACTGGCCTCCAAGCCATGGAGTGAACCTCCTGGTTATCACAGCTACTCTTGGGTGTTAGTCTCCTATTTTGTTACTTTATGTTCCCCAGATGAATGCAATCTTTTGATGTCTGTCCCTCTTTTTCTGGCTCATTTCGCTTAGCATGATATTTTCCATGTAGTACCACTTGTATGTAAATTTCATGACTTCATTTTTTCTAACAGCTACATAGTGCTTCATTGTGTAGATGTACCAAAGTTTCTTTAATCAGTCATCTGTTCTCGGGCACTCAGGTTTTTTCCATATTCTAGCTATTGTAAACAGTGCTGCAATGAACAAAAAAGTACAGATCTTGCTTTGACTATACTTTTTTGCCTCTCCTGGGTATATTCCCAGGAGTGGTATAGCTGGGTCAAATGGGAGCTCAATTTCTAGTGTTTTGAGAATCAACCATACAGTTTTCCAAAAGGGTTGAACCAGTCAGCATTCCCACCAGCAGTGAAGGAGGTTCCCTTTCTGGCCACATCCACACCAACACAGGTTGCTTTTGTTCTTTTGGATGTGGGTCAGTCACTGTGGTGTGAAATGATATCTCGTTGTTGTTTTGATCTGCATCTCCCTGATGATTAATGATGTAGAGCATTTTCTCATGTTCCTTTTAGCCATTCGGATTTCTTCTTTGAGAAAGTTTATGTTCATTTCATCGCCCCATTTTTTGATGGGGTTGGATGTTTTCTTCTTGTGGAGTTCAACCAGTACTTTGTATATCCTTGACATCAACCCCTTGTCGGATGTGTATTCAACAAATGCTCTTTCCCATTGTGTAGACTGTCTTTGTATTTTGGTCACTGTTTCTTTTGAGGTGCAGAAGCTGAAGAATGATTTTTAAAGGAAAGTCCAAACATTCTTTAAGAGAATGGAATGACAGCAACCATAAGTGGAACCCACCGAGCATGACATATATTACCTTCCCTTCATGGAGCAGGCTGCTGAACCCTATGTTGCCCAGGTCCAGATTGGCTAAAGAACTGTTAGGAGAAAACAGAATATAAGGAAGGAGGTGGGTAACACTGCATGCTTGTGACCTGTGGGGAGTTATTTTCCCTCCTTGTATCTCAGATTCTTGTTGAAGGAGAAGCCAGAGACCTGTGAGCTTCTTCCAGTTCAAGTAAGGCTTTGGGAAGGTGTTGGTCTGGTGCTAAAATCAGACAAGGTATTTTTTTGTTAAATCCTATTTCCATCATATCCATAATATTATTATTATCCCATATTATTATCAATTTTTACATGATTATACTTAGATGTTTAAGAAAAAATGTAACCACCCAAATAACCCCCAGAAGCTAACATATGGCTTCCCTCCAAACTATCAGTTCTTCTGGGATGTTCCCTGGGCACTTTTCTCTAAATTCAGTTCATTTTCATTGTTGCTTCTCTCAGCTTCTCTCAGATGCTTCAAATTGTTAGTTTCCCCAGAAATATTTGTTTTCCCCCTCCCCTACTTCACTTCCTGTGATATTCAGCACCAGCGTGCCTGTCACTTAAAAATCTCACAGACATACACTTTCTCTCACACTTTCTCACACACTGTCCACCTTTAGGGTTCATCTATTTCTCCAGACATGGTTTTCCTCACATTCTAGAAACAAAGGAAACTTCTTCTCATCATCAGACTTCTTTCCTTCTATTTCTTCCTGGTGGGCTCTCCACCCCACCTCACAAATCCAGAACTTTCCCCCAAGATCTTATGGGCTTATTGTGGTCATCAGCACAGGGCTATCCCAATTGACAGCACACCCTTTGCTGTACATACAGACTAAAAGGAGACAAAGGTGCTAACTGTGGGTGGGTGGTACGTCCAAGTTTTATGGAGCCTGAAAATCTGTTAAGTTTTCATCTCACTCAAGAGGGAAGTGCTCCTGCCTGCTCAGACATTTGGTCTTGTTTTCGCAGGACTATTGCAGTGAATTCCCAGGGTTCCCTTGTTCTACAACCTTCTCCCTTCTTCCTTGTGCCATCAAAGGGATTGATCCCCAAAACATACCTGCCAGAGTAATCTTCCCACTTTAAACGCCATGAAGGTGGTTCTGCCTGCCTGCAGAGCAAAATCTCCTGTTTTCTGCCTTAGTGACATGGTCCTGGTCTCTTTCTCCAGTCTGATTGGCCTATGCCTGTGCCTCACATTTCCAAGGCCTTTGCTGTACCAAGGAGAAAATATACCAATCCCTCTGGGGAAGTGACTGCACATCCTTTTCCTCCACGAGATGCCCTTTCCAATCCCACTTTCCAGAGAACCCCTGTTCATTCTTCCCACTCATAAGGGGTGCCACATGTGTGACCTACTAGAGCCATGTGTGACCTACTTGACTTTCTACCTGCTTCACCAGTGGGTTCTTGGTCATTTGGGAATCTCAGAAGGAGATATGGTAAAGGGAAGTGTTTGCCTTTGAGGCCATCATTGCTAGATTTTTATAGCTGTTCAAGCCTTCAAAGCTGTTCCAAAGGGGATCAGCTCTGCTGGACTCTCCTCCTTTGATCAGATAAGTTACGGAGCTATTGAGCTCCATGTGTTCCTTTGTTCTTCTACACCTATACCTTGCAAATCAGCTCTCTTATGGGTTATTGAGATCCTGCCTGGGATACAGTAACACAGCCCATATCCCAGAGAATCCTTAGTAAGCACCCAGATGATACACCCATTGCTGTCTGTGGTATCCCACTTTCCTTCCCCCTGACTTAGTCACCCACTCACTTTTAGTAATCAGATACTACATGCTGGTCACTGTAGATTCAGAAACCACCAGCTAATTCCTGACCTTGAAGATGCCTCTATTCCAGTGCAGAAGATAATGATTAGGTCTCATGGGTGACCACACACACACACACACACACACACACACACACACACACACACAGGATTTCTCTAAGTGGAAAGTACAGTTGCTACCTGAGAGTGGCCATACCTGAGAGTGATCAAAGTCCCGAGCCTATTCCCTGACTGCACCCTCCATGGACATCTGTTAGATTTTATTATCACAGATACTTAGTGCTCATCAAATAAATGGCTAATTAAATTGATGAATCTCATTTGTCTTCACATCAACCTTCCCCACTAGATATATCATTCCTCAGAGTCAGAGAAGTGATTTCTTTACTATTTCACAGATGAGGGGAGTGGGAATGCCTGTATGCACAAATTAATATTCAGCACAGTCTGCCTGCCCTCTCTCCAGCTTCCTCTGTGCAGGCAGTGCCAAACTGCTGTCTAGAGAGTCCAGGGCATGGGGTACCTGAATAAGTAATCCTGAATCTCCTCCTTCCAGCTTCCAGCTCTGGAGCATCTATACTAAGAGCCTACAGCCAACATTGCATGTCTAAGAGTCCGGTGGCTGGTACTCCTGGGACTTGTAAACTCTGAGTCAGTTAAGCTCTGCTCTGAAGCCCCCAGTTTCCCAGAACCTGCAACCTTGGTTCCTGTTGAGCAGCCACAGCTCTTCCTGTAAGGCTTTTGCAAGTCCTGCTGCCCCTTCTGATAACTGCGAGGTGGGCAGGAGTTCCACTTCCACATTTGCTACCCCACCATAGGAGGGACATTTCTCAGAGGGAAGAGAAAGCGACTTTCTCCCTGCACAAACTTCAACCCTGCTCCTTCAACTCCTCATTCCTTGCTAAACTTGCTTCATCCCCCTCTGAGGTTTTATTTCCTCACCCGAATCCTAGCCCCCAAGATCTCAGCTTGAATCTGCCCACTCCCCACCCTAGAAAAAAAAAGTTTTCTCCTGCTCAGCCTCTTTGGAGTCAGGCCTGCATTAACTACGCTTTGGCAGGGGCCTCACTTACTGCTGGGCATTGCCCTGATGTGGAGACTGACACTCATGGCAATGAAATGACTAATGCTGGAATATTTGTCTGCAGGCCACACTACTTTGTGCTAAAGAAACCGAAAGTCTCCACAGAATGGGAGGCCCCAGGCAAAAGCAATCCTCATTGCTTGTGCACCCGATTCAATTCAATGCAATATTGCTCCCCTTAATTGTTCCCTCCTCAGGGACACACCCTCACATCCTTCCCCAGGCCCTAGCACAAGGAAGGAGGCAAGACCAAGAGTGGTGCTCTGAATCAGTCCAGCCTCCAGTACGTCTCATGGTAACTAGAAGAGGAAGATGTGGGGTGAGGTTGGAGAACAGAGCAAGACCAAATCATACAGGACCCACAGGGCATGTTGAATGACATGGATTTAATCCTAAAGGTACGGAGAAATCTTTAAAGTCTCCAGAGTAGGCCCCAGGTCTTTCCAGGTTAAAAAAATTTTTAAAAAGGGGGGGGGGGAATTCTTCTGGAGCGAGCAGAATAAATTGGAAGGGAACATAGCAGAAAGTCTGTAGCAATGGTCATGAAATACCAGGTATAATGGGAGGATCTCCATAGAAAGAACTTTTCTTCACAATTACCCAGAGCACTCGTCAAAGCATAGCTTGCAAGCCCTACCCCAAGGGCTTCTGGAGGCCTCGGATGGAGTCTGAGAATCCACATTTCCAACAAGGTGGTGTGTCCAGGTTGTCAGTTCCTGTAGGTTACTGCTTTAGGGGGAAAAAGAAAAAGGATGAGGAAGACAGTCTTATCCACTAAGAACACTCATCTCTGCAAAGAACCATGAGAACAGCACAATTTGGGAGACATAGCGCATGCCCACAGCAGCAGCCCTGAGAAAGGAGAACCAGGCCCCAGACTCTTAGACATACAGTGATGTGAGCTATTGGTACACATGCCCCGGAGCTGGAAGACTGGGGGATAGCCAGGGTCACACGCCCTGAGGTAGGAACATCTCCAGGTCTGCAGACACAAGAGGGTCTGATACACCTTTATGGAAAAGAGAAGTCTTGAATTGACATAGGATAGTCATTAATTGTTCATTTTTTGTGAGGGAATTCAACAAGGAGGAAAGAAAGAAGGTACCCAGGGAGGAGGACGTAGTGTGATTGCAGGTCAGAGAGTGAGAAATAGCAAGATATTGTGGAGTCATTTGGACCAAGAAACTCTAAAATGAAACCACAATAGTACCACAAAGGGCTGTGTATGCTCTTCAGATGACTGAAATTGGATCTTGTTCTGTGGAGCAGAAGTACGTAAATTTGATTTTTAGGTGGCAGGGCTGATGGAAGAGGGGAGGTGGGGGAGATGTTCAGGTCATAGACGCCCCCTCTGAGAATCTGATTAAAGTTAATGTGAGAACAATAGAATGAGGCGTGCAGTCAGGGGTCCACCAACTCCCTGCAACCTACCCAAGACCTTCAAATAAAGCAATCCTGCAGTGAGCAATGGGTTTGAAGCAAAAAAAAAAAAATTCATTAGAATTTTAAATTAGAAGGCACTCTTAGTAACTGGGTTAAAAACTGATTTAAAGATAAGAAAGATAGTACAGGAATTAAGTTGCTTGCTTTGCAGACAACCAAGCCCCTTTCAATCCCTGGCACTGCATATATTCCCCAAAGTACCTCCAAGAGTGATCCCTGAGCACAGAACCAGAAGTAAGCCCTGAGTACTAAGTGTGACTGTGACCCCAAACCTCCTACCCTCCAAATGTATTTAAGTAGTAATAACTATTCCCTGAAGCAGGTCTAAGTGAGAGAAAATGACTGGCTATGGGAGAGAGTTGTTTACTATTTGGAAACAAAATTTGTTGCTAAATGACAAGCTCCGACTTGATATTTATTTACTTATTTATTTATTGCTTTTTTGGGTCACACCTGGCAATGCACAGGGGTTACTCCTGGCTTTGCACTTAGGACTTACTCTTGGCAGTGCTCAGGGGACCATATGGGATGCTGGGAATTGAACCCAGGTCAGCTGCGTACAAGGCAAACGCCCTAACCGCTGTACTATTGTTCCAGCCCCAACTTGGTTTTTAGCAAGATTCCTCTGCTTAGTTAAAAAAAAGACATTGTTTATAAAAATCACAAAACAAAAGAAATTGTTTTGGTGATTGCTGAACTCAGCTTTATTGGACTTCATTCTAGTTTGATGGGTAATGCAAGCCAACTAAGCAAAAATGAGACATCTCCACCCTTACTCCACCTACTGGAATCTGCTGGTTACCCATCAGTGGTGGCCCAGAGAGCTCTTGCCTTTCAGGACTGAAAGCCAAGGATGAAGAAGAAGGCAGCAGGGTGGTGATCTGGGAGAGGCCTCAATGACAAAAGGAGATAATGAGTTTTGGGGGAGGGAGTTGGGACTGTAGTTCTTCCAAAGGTTTTGCAACAGCCCTAGGAAGCAGACAGAGCTAAGATGGTTATCTCTGTTGTACAGATGGGAACCCAATGGCCAGAGTAAAAACTTGGTCAGAAGTGGCATAGCCAACCTCAGCCAAAGCTGAAAGAAGATCCCCAGAAATATGGGATGCATAAGTGTTTTGTCTTGTACTGGTCTTCATGCAGATTTTGCTCTGGCCATTCCTTGAAGCTGAAATCCTGTGATTGTTGCACAAGAGATGTGATTCTTGTACATGGGAAGATTGAAGCCAGCTATTAAACCTTTCTGCCTCAACTTTTCTCTTTGCTTGTAAAACAAAAGGATGGTCCTAAATTTTACCAGTCTTTCTTATCTAAACCACAATTATTTTACAGAAGCTTTAAGTACCCCAAATTCTGCTCCTGTAATCATGATGTGATTCTCATCTGCCCAACTTGTTTTATAGGTAGTTACCGAGGAGTAATACTATGAATAATGAGAGTAATAATGATCATTTAAAATTTATTCTCATGAACTTAGCACTGATCTAAGTACATTTTAGCTTGCAAACATATTTATCGCTTCTATCATCAACCCCATTTGGCAGGTTGGGCTATGCCACGTTTTCTATCATCACCTGCTTGCTAGGAAACAAACTTGTAAGAAGTTATCTAGTTGTGCAAGGACTTGCGCAAATGCCTAGAGAGGGCACCTGGTTGAATTTGAAATTCAAATAAACAACAATTCACTTTTTAGCGTAAGTATATCCCATGCAAATTTGGGACACACTGTACCCAAGAATGTTCTCATTATTGACGTGAAATGAAACTTAACTGGGAAGCCTAGGTTTTATCCAGCAAGTTTACTTCCAGTAAAAGGTAAGTATAGAGGAGAGCAATTTCCTTTGTGAAAATTGAACGGAATTGTCATTCCTTGTTCACTGGTCCAAGTGGTTGACTTGATGAGCTTGAATGAATCATTTTCAAATAGGGACAGCCTTTTCTTCCTCATTCCAGTTGGGAAGTCTTTAGAAGTTTCCAAAATCACTCTCAGAGATCCAGAACAGCCTGATGAGATGGAGAGAAGCTCTCTGGAATGATCTGGGATATGGTCTGGATGCCTGTGTCTGTGGCTGCTTTCATATGAAAGAGGCCTAAAATAGTGATTCCCCTTCCTCCTTTACTCCCACAATGCCCAAGGCATCCTAGAACATCCTGATCTTCCAAGGCCAAGAACTGCTCCTCCTCTGCGCCTTAGTAATCTGCTTATTCCTAAATACAGAAAACTTGTAGATGTACATAGAAAACTGAGCCCTTCACACACATCCCACCCCTTGCTGTATCATAGTCTGAATAAAAGTGGTTCATTTTTTTCCTGAATAGTGTGATATTTCGGCAGAAGGATACCAACCTGCTCAATTACCAGCTCTGAGCAACACATTGCGAATTTTTCAAATCATCCCCAGGACATTGTTCTCTCTCTCTTTCTCTCTTTTATTTTTTATTTTTGCTTTTTAGGTCAATCCTGGCAATGCATGGGGGTTACTCCTGGATTTGCACTTAGGAATTACTCCTGGCAGTGCTCAGGAGACCATATGGGATACTGGAATCTCAACATCCTACCCATTGTGTTATTGCTCCAGTCCCAGGACATTGTTCTTGAAAGAGAAATAAGTGGGGTAGCTCCAGATCTCATTCATCTGTGTGCAAGCTCACCTCCTCAGGGTAGATATCCTATGGGTAGATACCCCTAGCTCGACCCAATATATCCCTATTCCCTCTGCTTTTACCCTGTCCCACCCATGCCCCAAGTGGAGTGATGTGGAAATATTTTACCCTAACAAAAAAACTCTGAGGATGGGAGATGCCCCTAAGTAAGAGAGTATAGGTATTAGAATGCAAAGGGTTTGCAAAAATGCATCCAGAAAGAATATAGTAGGGAAGAATAGAATAGATAACAAATATCCACGGGCTGCAAAAAATGTACAAGGAAAGTATTGAATAACACTGTCTAGGGTCTTTTAGATGTAGGGATTACATGGGCAAATGTAGAATAAGACATTTATGTCAGGACTGTAGCTCTGTAGCACTGTTCTCCCATTGTTCATTGATTTGCTCGAGCAGGCCCAGTAATATCTCCATTGTGAGACTTGTTACTGCGTTTGGCATATTGAATGCATCATGGGTAGCTTGCCAGGCTTTGCCATGAGGGCGCAATATTCTCAGTAGCTTGCCGGGCTCTCCAAGAGGGGCGGAGGAATGGAACCTGGTTCAGCCTGGTTGGCTGCTTGCAAGGCAAATGCCCTACCTGCTGTGCTATCGCTCTAGCCCATATGTCAGGACATTAATCTTTATTTTAAGGGTGTCTTCTGATAGCTATGTAATATACCCAGCCTCTGATCTTCATGGACCTATTGAATGTTGAAGTGCTTACTAACTGTCCTTTTAGTTGTTATTAAAATCTTTATTATGATGGGAAAATAATTATTTTTATTACTGAGGTAACATGGGCTGGAGCGGTAGCACAGCTGGTAGGGAGTTTGCCTTGCACGTGCCAGCCAACCCAGGTTCGATTCCTTCGCCCCTCTCGGAGAGCCCAGCAAGTTTAGGAGAGTATCCCACCTGCATGGCAGAGCTTGGCAAGCTCCCTGTGGCTTATTTGATATGCCAAAAACAGCAACAACAAGTCTCACAATGGAGACATTACTGGTGCTCGCTGGAGCAAATCAATGAACAATGGAAGGGCAATGCAGTACAGTACTAAGGTAACATGGTTATAATAGTGTTAATATTCATGGTTCAGGTCAACAATGCCTCACCTGTTGGAGTTAGGACATGGTAGGGGAGCGATATTGTCTGTGAGACAACTGATGACTGCCCAGGTGACCTAAAACTTGGACAATCTGTGTTTGTCTCATTCTCCATGACCAACTCCTGTGGGATGGGGTCAAAGGTGCCAGTTCCATTAGCTTTAGGCAGAGTGGTTTCTATCAACAGATCATGTTTCAGCTCATTGACAAATTGGTCTTCCATGAGCTTTCAATCTGTATTGTGTCCCCAATCTAATCAGATTGAGTTAAAATGTATTTGATTATGGGTACCCTGCCTACCCCCATGGAAATTTTTGGAACAGCAGTGTAGAGAAAAGAAATGAAACACTGAAGTAGGCATAAAGTAAAACTCAGCATCCAAAAGAAAAAATAGGTTTAATAACTGTACTGTGTGCACATTTATAAATGTCTAAATTAATTATCTCATGTCTAAGATTCACAGATAATTTATTTTGTACCAGAAATTTTGACAAATATTCCACATTATTTATCTCACTTAATTTTATAATGATTTCTTTCCTGTGAGTTCAATTTTAAAAATAAGATTTAAAAAAATTTTAGCAGCTTACAGTTTATAGAAAAATTAAGGGGAAGATCAAAGATATCCAATATGCCCCATGCTCCCACATGATAGCCTCCCTAATGAACATCACTCACCAGAATATTACATAGATTATAATTGTTGAATCTATACTGATATGGCATAATCTACAAAAATTTATAATTTGTCTAAGGATAAGTTCACTCTTGGTGTTGTGCATTCTATAGGTTGGACTTCTACCCATCATTATAATATTAAAGAGACTGATGCTGGTGGGACCCACAGGTGGCTCATGTGAAGCAGGGAGGAGAAAGATGGTCACTTTCTCCCCATCCACCTCTGCCACGCAGGGCCCAGGGTTACTGGGTTCTTTCTTGTCTCACCTCGCTGAAAAGAATTTCAGCAGTAGACAAGCAGTTAAGTAAAACTGATTTTATTTGGAGATTTTGAAGGGAAGGAGGAAGAGAAAGTGGGAGAGAGTGGAGAATAATGTGCTCAAGAGAGAACCCAGGGGGACTGGAGCGATGGCACAGCAGGTAGGACGTTTGCCTTGGGTTCGATTCCCAGCATCCCATATGGTCCCCCAAGCACCGCCAGGAGTAATTTCTGAGTGCATGAACCAGGAGTAACCCCTGTGCATTGCCGGGTATGACCCAAAAAGCAAAACAAAACAAAACAAAACAAACAAACAAACAAACAAAAAACCAAAGAGAAAACCCAGGCTTCTCCAAGAGTGGAGAGAGTCCCTACACACATTCCTGCATTAGACATGAAAGCATGAAAGTACACATCTCAAGAGATGCGGGCAACAAATGTACTCAGGCACCACGTGGGTGCAAGCAGTACAAGGGCTCTCATGCAGTACATGTTGGGGTGGGGGAGCATTGCTAAAGAGGTTGCTTAGGGGGTTGGGAGTAGTGTTGGGTTTTTTTTTTTTGAAATTCCTTTCTTGGCCTTTTGTTCCTGTTGGAGCTTGGGGGAAGAGGAATGATGGGGTGGGGGTGGGGGTGGCAGTCCAGTCTCCTCAGGGTCTGTTAAGGTGTGGTGCCAATTTGGGTCTTATCAGGCCTTACCTTCTGGTTCTCTGCAAGGTTGGCTTCAGAGCTACTGAGCTATTCATTCCCAGGAAATTTACTGCCATTGCTTTGGAGGGGGTCTTCCCTGTCTGTCAGCCTGCCTACATCAAGAGTACAGTCATTCCAAAATACAAAGACAGTCTACAGAATGGGAAAGGATATTCACCGAATACACATCTGACAAGGGGTTGATATCCAGGATATACAAAATACTGGTTAAACTCCACAAGAAGAAAACATCCAACCCCATCCAAAAATGGGGCAATGAAATGAACAGAAACTTTCTCAAAGAAGAAATCCGAATGGCAAAAAAGCACATGAGAAAATGCTCTACATCATTAATCATCAGGGAGATGCAGATCAAAACCACAATGAGATACCATCTCACACCTCAGAGACTGGCCCACATTCAAAAGAACAAAAGCAACCGATGCTGGCGTGGATGTGGCGAGAAAGGGACACTCCTGCACTGTTGGTGGGAATGTCCACTGGTTCAGCCCTTCTGGAAAACAGTATGGACGATTCTCAAAAAATTAGAAATTGAGCTCCCATTTGACCCAGCAATACCACTCCTGGGAATATATCCCAGAGAGGCAAAAATGTATAGTCGAAGTGACATCTGCACTTGTTTGTTCATTGCAGCACTCTTTACAATAGCCAGAAACTGGAAGAAACCTGAATGCCCAAGAACAGATGACTGGTTAAAGAAACTTTGGTACATCTACACAATGGAGTACTATGTAGCTGCTAGAAAAGATGAAGTCATGAAATTTACATACAAGTGGTACAATATGGAAAATATCATGCTAAGCGAAATGAGTCAGAAAGAGAGGGATAGACATAGAAAGATTGCATTCATCTGGGGGATATAAAGTAACAAAGTATGAGATTAATACCCAAGAATAGCTGAGATCAGCACCAGGACGATTACTCCATAACTTAGAGGCCAGCGGGTATCCTAGAGGAAAGGGCAGTTCAGATAGAGAAGGGAGCACCAAATAAAGGATGTTTGGAGGATCCTCCCAGGACGGGAGATGCATGTCGAAAGTAGACTATGTACTGAACATGTTTGCCACTCAATGCCTCTTTTGCAGACCACAACACCCAAAAGGAGAGAGAGAACACAGGGGATTGCCCTGCCACAGAGACAGGGGGGATGGGGGCATGGGGGTGGGAGGGATATTATCCATGGTGGTGGAAAATGGGCACTGGTGGAAGGATGGGTATCTGATCATTGTATAATTGAAACCAAAGCAGAAAAAATTGTAAATCTACAACTGTAAAAAAAGAATAAAATAAAATAAAGGGAAAAAAAAGAGTACAGTCATTGCTCTAAAAAAATCCTTTGCCCTACTGGTTCATCCCTTCCCTGTCTTCACTATTCCCTGGCACTATTCATCTTTTCTGTCTCCATTATTTTCAAATGTCATGTAGCTGGAATAATTCAGTATGTAGCCTTTTCAGAATGACTCCTTTCACTTAGTAATATGCATTTAAGGTTCCCTTGTGTCTCTTTATGGATTGATAGCTCATTTATTTTTAGTGATGAATAATATTCCATTCTCTGAATGTTACAGCATTTATTTATCCTTCAGCAACTGAAGGGCATCCTGGCTTTTTCAATTATGAATAAAGATTTTAAATAACTATTTGCAGGTTTTCATGTACCTACAAGTTTTCAACTTTTCTGGATAAATATCAAGGACCATGATTTTCAGATTATGTTTAGTTCTATAAGAAATCCCTGAACTGTGATTTCTTCCAAATGACCGTATCTTTAGCACTCACATTAGCAGTGAGTGAGTTCCCAATTTTCTACATCCTCACCAGTATTTTATACTGTCAATGTTCTAGATTTTGTTCATTCTGATAAATGTATAGAGGTATTATTTCATTTTATCTCAATAAATGATATGTAGCATCTTTTCATGTTTATTTCAATCTGTATTTTCTTTGTCTATTAAACTCTCAACACATTTTAAAATTCTGGTTGTTTGCTCTCAATACAATATTGAAGAGTGTTTTATATGTTTTTGATAATTATCCTTTATTAACTATGTTTTATAAAAACATGTTTTCCTAATATGAAACATAAATTATTCTCAATAGTTTAGAGAAAATGTTTTTCTTTAAGCAATTCAACATATGATTTATTTCTTTCATAGTGTTTACTACCATACCTAGGATTATCCATTTGTTAATATTATCTTCTGGGCTGGAGCAATAGCTCAGTGGGTAGGGCGTTTGCCTTGCAAGCATCCAACATGGCCAACCCAAGTTCGATTCTTCCGCCCCTCTCGGAGAGCCCAGCAAGCTACCAAGAGCATCTTGCCTTCATGGCAAAGCCTGGCAAACTACCCGTGATGTATTCGATATGCCAAACACAGTAACAATGATCACAATGGAGATGTTACTGGGCCCGCTTGAGCAAATCCATGAACAATGGGAGGACAGTGACAGTGACAATATTATCTTCTAGAAATTTTATTGATTTCTGCTTTACAATCAACTCTATATTTTATTTTTTGATTTTAAAAAAATTCAATGAATTTTTGTGTTGGACCTAAGGCCTCTCTTTAAATTCAGTTGTTCCAGTACCATTTGTTAAAAATTTATATTTGTTCTATTGTATTATCTTTATACCTTTGTAAAAAGTGTTGATATTTATTTAAGTCTATTTCTGGATTATCTATTCTGTTCTATTGACCTGTTTTTTTTTCTTCATAATATCATGTAATCTCTATTACTGTAATTTTGTCATAAGTCTTAAAATTGAGGAGTATTAGCTCTCCAACTTTTTCTTCAATATTGTGTTGGCCATTTGGAGTTTTTTCAGAAAAATTTTAGAATCAGTTTGTTGTTCCTCACGAATGACTTCCTATCATTTTTATTGTGATTGCATTAGATCTGTAGATTAAATTGAAAGGAACTGAAATCTTAACTGAATTATTGGGAATTCCTATACATAAACATGGACTACCTTCTCTCAATTTATCTATTTTTCTTTTTAATCTTCATCAGAGTTTTATATATTTCCTCATATAGATTCCAAACATTTTGTTGTATTTTATCTATGTATTTTACTTTAGGGTGCTAATATAAATAGTATCCTGTTTAATTTCAAATTCTCCTTGTGTGTTGGTGGTATACAAGAAAAGCAATTGATTTGTATATATTGACCGTGTTTCTTGCAACTCGTTTTATTCTCTTATCAATTCCAAGATATATATCTTGTCAATTAACAGTTCTATGTATATGATCCTATCATCTACAAAAAATTCTTTATTTCTTTTTACCAACCTTTCTCTATTCTTTTTTTTTCTTTTCTTCTTGCTGAACTTTGAGTATGCTAGAGAATAGTATCCTCAGGTTACATAATTCAGCAAGGGAAATCTGATCTTCAAATGCCACGGTGTCCAATTTGAGGCTGGTGCATTTCACCCTGGTGCTTCCCAGGGGCTGATATGAAGATAGGTCTGTGTAAAATCTAGGTACTTAGCAACTATTTGGTCAATGACATTAGACCCGGTTATTTCTTTTTTTTAATTTAATTTAATTTTTTTTTATTTCTTTTTACCTATTTTTTTAGATAGGTAGAATGTAGCTGTCTCCTACGGAGGCCACAAGCTGCCCCCTACGAGTGGCTTTCCAGCACGGCCATGGCCCCAGAGGCACATGGACCTAATTCAGAACTCAGCAGCTTGCGGCAGGAATGTGAATGGACTATGCGTTAAACTGTGGTGCCATGCCCCCCCGGGAGGGAAAGGGTGTCTGTCCCTTACTCCTTTCTAGCACGGTGGCCACCGCCTCAGAGCTTATTGGACAGGCAGGTATGAGCTGGTGGTGATGGGACAGCTGTAGCCTCATGGGATGGGGGTTGGAACCGGCACATCCATCACGCACTACCAAGCCACGAGTTGCCCCCCATGAACGACTTTCCGGCATGGCCATGGCCCCAGAGGCACACAAACCAATCTTGTAATTATCTGGCTTTTGGCAGAAATCCCTCCAGATTTAATTAGTAAAATATCAGAAATCCAAAATCACGCAGCCACAATAGCGGCTGCACAACTTCATATAGTCTGCATAACCAGCAATAGAAAACATTATTTCACAATGCCTTTTCAGCAGTTCTGATTGTTGGGAGGAAATTCCAAATAATAATGGTGCATCTTTTGTCAAAATAATGAATGTAATCAAAGTAGAGAGAGAGTTAAGTAGCAATCATCTGCCTCACAGGCATTGGGAGGGGTGGGAAGGGGGTGTATATTGGGGTTCTTGGTGGTGAAAAATGTGCACTGGTGAAGGGATGGGTATTTGATCATTGTATGACAGAGACTTAAACCTGAAAGCTTTGAAACTTTTCTCACGGTGATTCAGCAAATAAATTAAAAAAAAAAATAATGTAGCTGTCTCTCCTATTCGTTTTCCTTGGTCTGTGAAAATATTGAGAAATGTCTGGGTGGAACACCTTTTCAGGGTGGGATGGGGGAGTGGGAGCAGTTTGGGTCACACTTGGGGGTGTTCAGGGGCTATTCCTGATTCTTTGCTCAAGGTTCACTCCTGGTACTGCTTAGGGTACCATCTGCAGTGCAGGGGATCAAACATGACCACTAGCATTTAAGGTGAGAACCTTAATCCCTGTTTCTCCGGCCTATCTCTCTAGTCCTGGTTTTGTTCTCCTTTGAGGAAGTTAGAGGGCATAGTGCAAAAAAGACAAATAGTTGATATTAGAAAGAGTTTGATGTTAGATAAATTCATAAAATTTGATGGATTTAAATTATGGCTCAAATTTAACCAGCTATGTAGAGATGGGGCAGAAACTTACTTTTCTAAATATTGGCTTCCTCACCTAAAAATAGAACAATTATATTTTACTTAGGGGATTGCTATAAAAGCTAACTATAAAAGTAGCCTGTATTCTAGAAGACAATATTTTTGAGCATCTGTATGGACAGAAATCATTAAGAAGTTGATTGCTGTCCATTACAATCCTGTAAAGACTATGATCTATATTGCAAGCTTTGTATTCTCAGGACACCCAGCAGAGAGCCTTTGATACAATATAAACTTATTAAATGTGTAATATATGACACTTATATATATTAATGACAAAATGCAATAAAAATCAAGACTTCCTGGCATGATATACACAGCCTATGCAGTATATCTTTTGGGCCTTATCTACTTCCTCCCCCCTCCAGTTACATATGGCTAATTGGTATTCAGCTATTAATCTGTGTCTTTCCATGTCTCAGCATCAACACATGTATAAAATAATTTTCCTTGTCTTTTTCAATGTCTATCACACTTCCTTTGTTTCCCGGGGAGGGGTGGGAGGAGCTGCTTAGTAGTTTTCAGCTTTGCTTTATGTAAAGGTCTGAATAAGTCTGCTCCTGTTTTGCATGCCAGCCTTTAAGATAATTGATGTCAGTCCTCATGATGCCATTCCTTACCCTGTCCTTTCAGGTCAAATTGATGTCCTTCCTTCAAATCTTATTAGTGACAATGTCTGAGTCCCATATCATCTTGAATTTCATGTTTTCCTTGTTCCCTCTTAGTCATCTCTTATTGAGTACTTTTTGTGTCTCTCGTAGATGTATAATAAAACAAAATTTGAACTATTTGATAAATTTATGAGGCACACATTCCTTCCTTCCTTCTCTCCTTCTCTCCTTCTTTCCTTCCATCCTTCCTTCCTTCCTTCCTTCCTTCCTTCCTTCCTTCCTTCCTTCCTTCCTTCCTTCCTGCCTGCCTGCCTGCCTAAGGAATAGGAGGTTCAAGTTGGATGTGATAATGTGATAATGTCTTGAACTGTTTTAAGGGAAAGCATATGCTTGATAAATTGACCTACTCATCTTCCACACTGGTCCACATGGTGCATCAAAGAATCACACTTTTGCTCCGCATTATAAATGATATTTCTAATAACACTTCCCATCTTATAAGGAAAGGAGCTGCCACCGGAAGAAGCTGACTGGAGCAACCTCTTAGTCTGGCTTCAAATATAAGATCTGATGTTGGAGGAGCAGAGTTACCCAGAGAAGGTGCTACTGTCCCCCTGGAGAAACTGGAATGATTCAGGAATCATAGTAGACCCAGATGACAATAAGTGGGGGGGGGGGGGGAGGGAAGGGGAAGAGGGCGGCTTTCAGTTTGTTCACTTAAACGAGATATATTTCCAGGCTGTGTGTGCTGACTCATATTTTTTTTCTGAAAAGGGAGTGGTAGGCCAAGTAAGCTAGACAACATCTGCACTGGATGCAAACATGCTCTCATCTTCCCACCCCTCCTTCCAATTAACTCTTCCTTCCTATCTCTGGCCCCCACTGACTCCATTTCAGAGGGACAAAACTATGTGGACCTTCATTTTACTAAGAAGGAGTCAAACTTTAAGCCCTTTGTCAGCCAGATGCAAACTGTCAATTTGACCCAAGCTAGGCACAATTCTTCTGAGTGATTAATAGGGAAGGCAAATACCTTTCATTCCTCAGAGCTACCAAGGACCATGTGGTAAATGACCCCTTCTGGGCACCGAATGGCACCCCAGCCCCCTGGAGAGTCGCTTCTCCCCAGAGCAGCAGAGGGTCAAGGCCAATCAATTTTGCTTTGAGGGAAGGAATGCTAGGCACGTTCTTAGCGGAGGCCTGGAACAGATGTTATGTTGTTCGCTCCTCACTGCCTTTGCTAAGAGGACTTAGAAGGGAAGCCAGGCTTGGCTGGGGAAGCTAATCAGGAGGTGATCAATTCCTTCTCAGACAAAGAGAACCATCCAGTGGCCAGAAACAGAGCTATCCCAACAGCTGAAGGAGTTTACAAGGGGTTCTGAAGCTGGAAACAACCTAACAGCCCACGTTGACTGTCCCTCTGATTTTTTTTTTTTTGGTAATTTTTTTATTAGTGAATCACCATGAGGCACAGTTATGGACTTACAAACTTTCGTGTTTGCATTTCAGTCATAGAATGGTAGAGTACCCATCCCTCCACCAGTGCCCATTTTCCAAGAGCAAATGGTCCCAGCATCCCTCCCACCATCCCCACCCCGTCCCCTCCACCCCACCACACCTCTGTGGCAGGGCATTCCATTTTGCTCTCTCTCTCATTTTGGACTTGACCCCCTGATTTTATAGCTGAGGAAGCCAAAGTCAGAGAGACAGTGACAGAAACTCAGCCTGGTGAGGCTTGGAATCCACGTGAGAGGAGAAGGCCTGCACAACTCTGAAAATGACCCTTTCTACACCATGCACCCCTAGGCCCTCAATTGCTTTCTCCAAAGCTTAGCACTAAATTCTGCAGCACTCCATTTAGAGAACACCAAGTCCCTTCAGGACATTTCAATGCAGGGAAGACACCATGTTTTTCAGTGAATGTCCCAGTTCTGTGGAACCAAAGGGGGAACATGCATGCAAACAGCCGATTCACAGTCTAACAACTGGAGAGGCTGTGTCTTTTGGGTTAAAGTGGACAATCAGACTTTTTCCTGGGGCTGGAGCGATAGCACAGCGGGTAGGGCTTTAGCCTTGCACGCAGCCGACCCGGGTTCGATTCCCGCATCCCATATAGTCCCCCGAGCACCGCCAGGAGTAATTCCTGAGTGCATGAGCCAGGAATAACGCCTGTGCATCGCCGGGTGTGACCCAAAAAGCAGAAAAAAAAATTAAGACTTTTTCTTGGGAAAAGGAATCAGCAGTAAAGGGAAACCATCTTTAAAAACTGAGAGAAGAAAGTCAAGGGCTTTCAGATCACATCATTTGTGCGATATATACAAAAGACATAGTATGAGAATAAAACCCAAAGACAGTAGAATCAAGAACCAGGTAGGAAGCTTGCCACAAATGATGGAGGAATGTAGTTAAGACAGAGAAGGGACCACTGTAACAATGATAGTTGGAAATGATCACTCTGGATAAGAGCTGAGTGTTGAAAGGAAGTAAAGTAACATAACATACATGATAACCTTTCAGTTACAGCATTGCAAACCACATTGTCTAAAAGAAAGTGAGAGAGAGAGAGAGAGAGAGAGAGAAGAAAAGTATCTGCCATAGATGTCGACTGGTGGGGGGAGGGAAACTGGGGACATTGGTGGCAGGAAATGTACACTAGTGAAGAGACGAGTGTTGGAACATTGTATGACTGAGCCCAATCATGAACAAATTTGCAACTGTGTATTTCACAGTAATTGAATAAAAAATTAAACAAAAAGTTGAGGGCATTCTCCTTCAGTTTTGTTGCTCTCATCACCTTCTACCATTTCCATCATGTTTGTGGAGAGGCAAGGCAAGAATCCTCATCCTATGATGCTCTCAGTCTCTGCCTATTGCTAAAGGGTGCAGCTCTGGTGCATTGCCAGACTCCCTCCCACAGCTGTGAGGTCTACCTGCCTCTCCATCCCTTCATCTGGCAAGCAATGATCGAACCCTTTTGTTAGGTACAAAGATGATGAACAGGTGGTTCCTGATCTTAGGTGCAAACACTTCAGCAGGGAAAACAGATGCAAAGGAAGCCATTATATTCCAAATCTATGAATTAAATGATGAAGAAAAGCAACAGAATAGTTAAAGCACTGGGAAAAGGCAGATGCCCCATTGAGCAGAACCAGAAGTGTCAAGAAAACTTCCTGGAGAAGCTGTTGCCCTAGGAACTTTTCAAGGAAGGAACAGGATTCTCTTGTGAATGGGGTAGCAAAGGACACTCCAATTTAACACCATACTCAATGCTAGGACATACTTTGTTTGGCCAATTGAAAACTGTCCACAATTCCAACTTTGACTTTCATACTTTCATTACTCCACAGTTCCCCCTGCTTTCCATAGCCTGCTTCTCTATGGTCCTGGTTCTTATATGATTCCTCCGGGAGGAATTCTGGACTCTCTGTAGAATGCTCCTTGGATCCAGTTGGATGCTGGACTATTTCCAAAGGATTTGGCAGGGCAACATCAAATCCTTGCCTTCCAAGGTTTGCTGGGTGAGGAGGAGGAAGATTGCTTTTAGGGGTGCTTTTGAGACAGGAAGTCCTTTGAGGACATTGTAGTAAGAGACAAAAGAGCCTGCAGTTGTTCCCTGGAGAAATATTTATAGTAAAGATTTATAGTAAAGTGTGATGCTTTCCCCAGCCCCCTCATTAACTGTATGCCTTTGAGGTCTGGAAACATGAGCCAATGCTTCTGTGACGAGCACCATGTCAATATCAGAATGTTGTGAGACTCCCTGACATATTGAGCACTTTCTAGACCTGAGATTTTCCATGCATCAACTCCTGTAATTATTCTGCCAGCCCTGTGTAGCATTGTCTGCTCCTTACCAGTCATTCTAGACAACTCAGGAGTTAGATAATCCCATGCAAGGCCCTTGCTAAGTGGCTATCCTAGAATTCAGACCCTGAGCTATGTGGAAGTCAAGCTGGACTTGATTCTCTGTGCTGGACAGCCTGGTGGTATTTGGATGCCGCCCAGAATCCAGGAACCATCTGAATTTGGTAGTGGAAGTTAACTTGCTAGAGAATTGGTATAGACTTTTGGAAAAGAACTGAAGATCAAACTCCCCTACCAAAAAGTTTAAAATGGTTTTGGTCTATGGGTTTCATTTTGCTAAAGCTCTAACACCTTTTTGAAAATAAGAAGTTCTAAGTTTGCTTATATATGCTAACATAAATATCAAAGCCAAGGTAAGGTTGTTATCTTTATGATCCACCTTAGGAACACTGGAGATGGAATATCAGGCTGTATCCTTCTAGAAGTTGCCAAGTATCCCTTAACTGGAGTTTCTGCTTCCAGCTCAACTCTCTCTTTTGTCCTTAACCAGCTTTTGAGGATAGTGACATAGAACTCCTGCAGCTCCTAAAGTTCCCCTAGCCCTGAAGGCTGATACCCACTCCCCACCAACACACACACAGAGCGAGCAGTGCCTCTAAGAGTGTGGTTCCTGAACAAGCAGCACCTCCATCAAAGGCTCAGACCTCACTTAAGCAACCTGAAACTCAGGCAATAAAGTCTGAACTCTTTCTCAACAAGTTCATTGGTCTTCTCTGCTCAGGGTTGCATTGGAAAATGGCTGCAAGCGGTCATGGGATCTTACAAATGCTTCATTGAATGTTTTCTTTATTTTGTTTCTTTTCTTTATTTTGAGTGAATGAATCATAGGTATTTTTCTTTGCCATGTTATGGACTTTCTCCAAAAGTCAATGAATTTTTGTAGTATCATTTGGGCTCAGCAGAATCTCAGGAGTAGCGGATGTTACAGCTCGAGTCCTAGGCTGGCTTGTTTCATTTTTATTTTGCTTAATGTGATCTCAGCTGCCATGAGAAGATACTTCTTCACGGAAACCTTTCCAGGCTTCCTGGCTAGGTGTGAAGCCCTTATGACATTTCTTCACAAGCTGCCATATTCTGGCTTGTCAGCATGGGGCTCTTCCCTCTGGGTCCTGAACATCTAAAATAGGCTTTAGTTTCCACTAGGCTAAGCACCGTGGGGCCAGATCTTCTTGTTATTCTGTGCATCCTGGAACCTAGCAGAAGACCAGTTATCAAACGGGTGTTCAGTGGGCTAAAGGGCAGACTTGCCTTTCCGTGCAGGGTCCTTAACAGCGGTGTCCAGAGCTGGATGAATTCTCACAGCTCCACCTGGGACTTTCTCTAGTTTCTCATTCCAACCACCCCTGCCTGATGATCCTGAGCGTGGGACCCCACCCAGCCCCATTTCAAGTCTCTCCCATCCCCACTGTCACTCTGCAGTAGAGCACTCACCTTCCTTTGACAGTCCACTGAACTACTTAGTGTCCCAACCCGCACTTGCTGTGCACTCCTAGAGTGGATGTTCCTGTTCCTGAGGGGCAGGGCTTGCTTGTTCGGCTCTGGGCCCCCTGTGAATGGCTTGAAGATGATACATGACTTTTCAATGACTCATTCATTCAAATGTTCCTACATCATCTCTGTGCTTGTTGCAGAGACAGGGAAAAGTGTGGTGATCCCAGGTCACACAGCCAGTGGGCAGCAGAAACGGCAGCCAGCATTCCCAGTCCCTGGCTTTGAACCCAGCCCTCTTTCCATCACGTCACATACCTCTTGGCCAAACTAGAAAGCAGGTGTCGTCTCTGTAAGTCATTGGAAATCATTAGCTTCTTGAGGTTTCAAGGAAGTGACAGGTTTTACCAGACAGGAGACCCCGCCCTGGGCCCTCCCGCCACATGGATTCGTCTTTTTTAAAAGGCATCTGCTTTTCCATCTGCAGGTCATGAAGTCATGGTTGTGTGCCATCAATCCATCACTGGCGATTCCTCACAGCTGTGTGAACTGACAGCTCAGAATCACTGACGCTGTGAGGATGCCAGGAGTGCTGGTGCTGTGCTGTTAAAGCAATGGCAACTAGAGAGGGCAGCAAGTGCCCAGGGCTACACGAGGGTGCCCACACCCTTTGTCCCTGGATGGTGCCTGATGCCCCTCTGTCCAGCCTGGCTCATTGGGGGAGCAGAACAGGAAGTCCTTTGTCCCCCACGAGGCAATGGATGGATGTCAGAGATGTCTATGGTGCCTTGTGATCAGATTCAAGCTTTGTTTCATCAACCCAGAGCCTCAGAATCTTTAGAGAAAGAAGTTTCTATTCGAAGGAAAGCACCAATGTGCATGGAAGAATCTCTTATAAAGAAACATTTGGAGACCCATGATACCAACTGTAGTGCTGGAATGGGAAGAAGTTTTTTTTTAATTTTTTTTGTTTGTTTTATTAGTGAAACACCATGAGGTACAGTTGTAGACTTACAAGTTGTTGTGCTTGGGTTTCAGTTATACAATGCTCAAGTACCCATTCCACAACCAGTGCCCATTTTCCACCCCCACCAATCCCAGTATCCCTCCCACCCCCCCCCCCAACCCCCATCCCGCCCTACCTCTGTGGCAGGGCACTCCCTTTTGTTCTCTCTCTCCTTTTGGGTGCGGTGGTCTGCAGAAGAGACATTGGGTGGCAATCATGTTCGGTCCATAGTGGAATGGGAAGAAGTTTTATGGCAGCTTCTAAAGTTAGATTTATAAACAAGAAGATACAACTACACTTTCATTAAAAATAAGTTAGAAAAAAACAGAATACAAATCTTAAAGTATCACAAGAGCTTATTTTCAAACAGAATGAGTGAATAGATGGATTGGCAGATAGATGGCTAGATGAAAGGACAGATAGATGAGTAATAGATATGTATAAAGTAGATTTATAGATAGACAGACAGATGGATATAATAGACACAAAACTAAGATAGAAAATACCTAAGCCAACATATTAACAATGGTTATATTTGGAAGCACTGGTTAAGAGCAATTTAAAAGGTATTATTTATCTTGGAGTCCAGGGATGGCTCAGGGGCAAAATGCAGCTGGCTTACTAACATGACACAGGGAGCTTGATCCTCAGCAGCACTCAAATATACTAATCCTGGTTCCTGTAGCTCTGCTGTCTGGTATCCCTGTACATCTGTGGAATGCACAGTCTCCAGAGAACTCCAACCAGGTGTGTGGGGTGTGCAGCATCAGGATGCCACCTCCATCACTTGAACAGGTGTGATCACTGCGGTGAACCCCAGTGAGCACTGCATTCAGGCTGGGTGTAAGCAACACAACTAAAAGGGTACAATCTCCTTCGAGTGCCACAACCAGGCATGTGAACATTTCTGAGTCATTGCAAAAACAGAGGGCTGAAGGGGGAGAAGATAAGAAATATTTAAAATAGTTTTCTTCCGCCCCTCTCGGAGAGCCCAGCAAGCTACCGAGAGTATTCAATATGCCAAACACAGTAACAACAAAGTCTCCAATGGAGACGTTACTGGGCCCGCTCGAGCAAATCGACGATCAAGGGGAGGGCCTTTACCTTTACCTTTACTTTTTATTTAAGGGCCAAGAAGGTAGTTCATAGAGCTAATGAACATTCTTTTCATGCGTAAGACCCAGGTTTGATCCCTGGCCTACTGCATGGTTCCCCAAGCACTGTCAAGTGGGGTTTATACTTTTATTTCCTGATGATATAATAACTAGTATGTTGCTATTGTTAACATGAACATGATAACAGTTATTAAAATCAGTAATAAGATTCTGATCAAGAGTTTCCTCTCTGACCTATGGTCTCTCTTTAATCTTACTAAGTGTGTCTCACATCCTCTATTCATCCATCTTCCCATCTACCTGCCTCCCCAACCATTCTGTAAAAGCAATTTGGACTCCAAGATAGCATTTAAATACTATCCCTATGCTATGCCCTTAATGACATGGAAGGGTTTCTGGGTTGTTCAGTTTGTCTTCTCTAAGTCTTGAGTCTCCTTTCTACACTCCACCATATCCCTTATTCTCCTAGACATTTTCTACCTGCCTGCAACCCATTCTTCAGAGCTCACTATTCTCTTTCCTTTGTTATTATTTCCATATCCCTCCTGTACTGTCTCCTCCCTTGCTCTACCCTAACAGTATGGTTATTATCTAGCACCTGTTTCCCCTGATCAATTCAGGTGTGCAGTGCTGGTTTATCTCTGCTCTGGGGCCCAATTACCTAGTACAAGCTCATCTGCTTCTCCTACAAGTTGTTTTTCCATCAGCCAAAAAGAAAGCATGACTCACAACCTGGATGCCATTCACTTAGCAGCCTTTCGATGAGTCTCTGCTATGTGCCAAGTAGAGAAATCTGTAAGATACAGTCAACCCTTCGAGGGGCTCAGAGATGGGGGTGCAGCTGAGGAGACCCGGTCATGTAAAATGAAGCATAAACTCTGCCAGAATCTCTCAGTGTCCTATAAAAGAAGAACTTTGAGTCTTCTCAGATTTTAAAACACCACTACTGGTTGGGTAGATGGCAGGAGAGAGTTCATCGGGATGGAGGGGGGATGGAGTTAGAACAGGGATTTCAAAGTAGAGAAAGATTCAGAAAAAAAAAAACAGAAGTGTGGATGGAGGGGGCATTTCAGATACAGGGGATGGGAGGGGGAAATAGTTTGGTAAAGATGCAGTGATTTGGAGCTCCTGGTTTGTGGAGGGACTAACAGGCTTAGAGTGGGGAGGTATTGGACTTCCTTCAGCCCTGGGGGTGGGGTGGGGGCTTGAGTTGATGTTCATTAGAAGTCAGAGTCGCTCCAAACCTCAATTTCTCAATCTCTACACTAGATGCTGAACTACCTGCTTTATCCATCACCTGAGGGAAGTTGAAGCAAAAATACCTGCATTGTGTGGAGTCCTGTATAAACTGTAAAGCAGGATAGTTACAGAATTCTGAGAAGAATAGTATGGTTAGAGAAAGATGGAAAAGAAAACACTGAGGTATGTTGGAAATATTTAGGACAGAGTTTGGAGAAGTTGTTAGATTCTAAGTGTCCTTTTCCACCTGCATCTCATAATTCCTAGCCTCTGTGAATTTGTCCCCAATGATATGACCTCTCCAGTTCAGTCTGGCTGAGGGACTTTTGCCTCCCCAGTCCCACTTCACTAGTCAATCAGCCTTTCTATTTTGTTTTCTGTTGAACTTCCTTTTTCTCCATTGTACTGGGAGTTGATTAAAGGCAAGCTGGCTATCCTGTTCATTGTGTACCTCCATGCCTAGTACATACATCTCTTTTACATGTATCTTAATACAGCGAGAAGCCAGTGATGTGTATTCATGGAAACTCCCAGGCTCAATGCCTAATGCAGTTCTTACCAAGTGGCAGGTCTCATTATAAGTATTAAGCATGTCCTCATCCTGACCACAGCTCTGCTTTTAATCACTTATTCCCATTTTTGAGACAGGCTAGTGAGTCTTGCGAAGCTAGACAATTCAGCTAGGTTGACTCAGTCCATGAGTAGTGCATTTAGTTTTTATGAAAAGGCAGTCAAGTTTGGAGTCCTGTACCTTGCTCTCTAATCAGTGCTCTGCACTCATGTATTACTCCCCTAAAAACAGTGCCTGCACTATGCCAGAAAATGTTTCAGCTGAGTGGCATCTGTCTGGAAGTGGAGATACGTGAATCCCAGCTAACTCTGTGCTAGATGGGAAACATAAAGCAGCTGGGAGGCCCAAGTAGGCATATCCCAGAGCTCTGGAAGCAAGTGGAGGAAATTCACAGGAGAGGGGAAGCCAGAGCAGGAGCAAGGGAAGCAGCAAGTCATGACTGCACATTGCTAGGAAGCTGCCCTGACTACACAGTGCTTTGCTGGGGGATGAAAATCAGCGCTTACCTGTTTTTATACTGCATATACCCTGCAACAAGGAATCCCAAGCGAGTGGAATTTTGACAAAGGAATACTGCTGGCTTAGACTATTTGGGGGAGGGCAGTAGGAGGCGAAGAAGGATTCCTAAGTGGAGCTCAGGCGGTCCAGAGCCCTTCCCAATGATTCTCTGCCAAAGTTCCAGTGCAAAACCCTGAAAATATGCTGCTGCTTCAGCCCTGCAGGGCTAAGAACTATTTGGGGCATCCCAGCAGTGCTTGGAGGCCTCCACCACCACACCCTGTGATGCTCCGGGGACCATCGGGTGCCAGAAACCCAACCCAGGTTAAGCACATGCTGGACATGCATCCTAACTGCTATACTATCTCCTGACCATTGACTAAGGCATTTTTTAAAACAGAAGATTTCAGGTTTTACTGAATGGGAGATAAAACCCCAGAGACGATTTCAGAGGACAGTGAATGGACAGAAAACCCCAACTTGCCAAGCAGCCCCTTAGGGGGAACTGCAGAAAGGATGTTTGGGTGTTCATCAAGGTGCTCTTTGCTCAACTCAAAAGGCTCCCAGGTCTCCACTGCAAACCTTTTCTCCCATTCACCAAGTGCAAAAACAAGCCCTTTTCTAAGGTAATGACTGGAGCCTCTGCAAGTTGCTAGGAAATCCGTCTATTTACTGGCAACCGCAGACATCTGGCTGAGTACCGACCCACTCGCTCCTCACATGAGGCCAGAACATGGGATTCAATCCCCAGGAGGTCCTGAGAGGCTGGACTTCAGTCAAGGACTTGAATTTTGCTTGGAGGTGCCACAACTGAAGTTTTCTGGAGGTTTTGCTCCAGTAAGTATTTTGTTTGTGTGTGTGGTGGTTCAGTTGATTTGCTTTGGCTTCTTTTTCAAGTTTCAAGTTCACTTATGATTTACACCTGCTTAATTGAACTGAAAAAGACCTGCAGGAGAGAGAGAGAGGAATCACTGATTTTATTCCCCAGTCCAGGAACTTCCAACAAGGGGATGTTCTGGGGATAGATGCCCTTTGGGAACAGTTGGGGTTCAGGGGACTTTCAATAGATGCCTGGGAATGCAGCCTATGGCAGGGTCAATGCCTGGCTCCATGCCCAGCTCCAGAAGACAAGCTGCCTGCAATTATTTGAGGCAGTAAAGGGAGAAGGGGTCTGTTTTATGGCCCACTTTAGGACGTGGATCCACTAAGACCGCTACCTGGGCCCAGATCTAAGTTTCCATGGCCTCAAAGGCAAATCAAGTAGACTGCAGCAGAGAAAAGCAAAAGGAGCCACACCCTGATTTCTAAAACTCTTCCAAGGCATCACATTGTCTAAGCAGACAAACAGAACCATACAAGAGCCCACTGTCTTAAGGAGCTACCTTCTTCTTGGGCCTCATTCTCTCTCTCTCTCTCTCTCTCTCTCTCTCTATATATATATATATATATATATATATTTTTTTTTTTTTAGGACTTTTGATGGTTATTCCCTGAGCTGCAAAGGCTAACCTGGGATCCTACCCATCACAGCTGGGTGATAATTCACAAAGGTACCCGTGTCAGATAACCAAAGAGACAGATGTTTTTGGCATAATTTGTCCTTTCAGCGAGCAAATGAACTAATTAGTGGCAGCAAAGGTAGTTTAAGGGGTATGCTTCTGAAGCATGGTTTGGATCTGGCACCCACAAAAATGTATTTGTTTCTTGGCCCATGATGCTTACAATAGCTCCACATTTTATGTAATTATTTATTTTGTTTCTTAATTTTCACTATATTTCTGGTTTTGAGGGCACAAATGGCAGTGTTCAGAACCTACTGTGGCTCTGTGCTTAGGGTTTATTCTTGAAGATGCTCAAAGGACCCTATGTAGTATCTGGAATGGAATTCTAATTGGATTAGCAGCATATAAGGCAAGAGCCTTAACACCCCTGTACTAATACTCTAGCCCATATGGTAATTTCAATAAAATAAGTTCCAGTACTCTAACCTAGAAGACAAGTTATATTTCTCAAAATAAACCATATATACATACATATATACATACATATATATATACATATATACATATATATATATATATTATAGGCTGGAGTGATAGCACAGCGGCAGGGCGTTTGCCTTGGGCATGGCCTGCCGGCCAAGTCGGGTTCAATTCCTCTGCGATTCCTCTGCCCCTCTCGGAGAACCCGGCAAGCTACTGAAAGTATCTTGCCTGCGCGGCAAAGCCTGGCAAGCTACCTGTGAAGTATTTGATATGCCAAACACAGTAACAACGAATCTTACAATGGAGATGTTACTGGGCCCACTCGAGCAAATCAATGAACAATGGGAGAATATATATATATATATATATATATGTGTGTGTGTGTGTGTGTGTGTGTGTGTGTGTGTGTATCAATTTGTTCAAACGGGCCCAGTAACATTGTGAGACTTGTTACTGTGTTTGGTATATTGAATACATCACGAGTAGCTTGCCAGGCTTTACTGTGTGGGCGAGATACTCTCGGTAGCTTGCCGGGCTGTCCAAGAGGGGTGGAGCAATCGAATTCAGGTTCGCTGTGTTGGCCACGTGCAAGGCAAACACCCTACCTGCTGTGCTATCGCTCCAACCCATATATTATCTGTTTCTGCAGAACTGATAGACAAATGCATCTTCTGGGAAAAGAGTTCAATTCCAAATCATTCTGACTCTATTCAACAGCATATACAGAGATATCTTTGCCAAACAAACTCCCATAATAAGTTCATCTTGGTGGAGGAGCTCTACAGGCCAGCTCCTAATGGAGGTTTGACCATGAAGGTGTGTAGAATCAAATGGAGTGTTTACTGACAGAAATTATGAGGGTCCTGAAGGTTTGCAAATTTGGGTTCTCGTTTCACCTCAATTTGACATCTGAAATTTAATTTTTGAGCCTCCTTACTTTTATCCCTTATTTAGATTTTGACATTTAAAATACATATCATAAATAAACATATGTCAATGTTTTAACATTCTCACTGACCCTTTCATCTCTTTTCTCCCATGAGCATACTTCCCCTTAAGTTTTCACTGCTTGTTGAATTGAAGGCAGAAAACTTGACCTCAAAAGGTCCCAGGCGTGGGGGGGAGGGGCGGAATAAGAGGAAAGCAGTTTCTGTGCATCTGCTTTCCCTAGAAAAAGTGGAAAAGTAATATTTGTTCTTTGAGGGTTTTTTAAAATTTTTTTGGAGGGTCACACCCAGCAATGCTCGGGGGTTACGCCTGGCTCTGCATTCAGAAATTACTCCTGGCAGTGCTCCGGGGACCATATGGGATGCTGAGGATCAAAACCTGGTCGGCTGCGTACAAGACAAACGCCCTACCCACTATACTATCACTCTGGCCCCTATAATTGTTCTTGAAACCAAGAACAGTAGCAAGCACACTTAGTCCATGCATATGTAACAATAAGGTATGAGAGAAGCCCATGTATAGGGTAGAAAGGCACCACAGCAGCCCCAGAGGGAAGATCCCACATCCCCCGTAAAGGACTCTGGCCTCGTTCCCAGCATTGCTCCCTAACAAGAATTCTCTTTCTCAGCCAACTTGGATTCTGCCTGTGGTGGGCTTCATCTCACTGCCACTCACCTCAGGACTCTGCCTCCTTTATATATGTATTCAGTTTCTTACTCTTTGTCATTAATATTTATATGTATCTATATTCTCATCCATGTTTGCACATCTCTCTCTTCTGTGTTATGTCATCAATTTTCAGTTCTTATCTTTTGTCTGATTTTGATATGTTATTTTTGTAAGGTCCTCTTCCAGTGATGCATGGGCTACTAGTACTCCAACTGGTACAGAATGCTTGAGAATCATACATAGTACTGATGGAGAATCAAATCAAACTAAATACTTCCTATCTGCTACATATGTGTTCTACCATTTTAGCCAATGTCCCTGGCCCCTGACACATTGATTATTTTTAAAGTCAGTATCTTTTCTCCCCTCTTAGACTATGGCTCCTTAAAGCAAGCGGTATAATTTTTGGTTTGAGCCTCTTACACTGGCACAGAATGGGTCCTCAAGGTGTAGAGAATGTTGGCGACCATACTGACCTATAAGCTGATGATCTGTGGCAGGCACTGTTCTGGGAACTTTGGTGGTACCATCTCATTCGAATCATGTCACCTTGCCTCTTTCTCCTTTAACCCTAGTGGGTTTGAAATTTTTATATATTTATTTATTTTTGTTTTGTTTTGTTTTTGTTTGCTCGAGCAGGCCCAGTAACGTCTCCATTGGAGACTTTGTTGTTACTGTGTTTGGCATATCAAATACTTCACGGGGAGCTTGCCAGGCTCTGCCGTGTGGGCGAGATACTCTTGGTAGCTTGCCAGGCTCTCCGAGAGGGGCGGAGGAATCAAACTCGGGTCGGCCATGTTGGCTGCGTGCAAGGCAAACGCCCTACCACTGTGCTATCGCTCTAGCCCTTTTTGTAGTACATATTTTGTGCAAACACTATGCTGTTTGATTTTATATGTAACAGTCCTTATAACTGTTCTATAAATATTGTTTTTGTTACCTGGCATTGCTCAGGATCTCTTCCTGACTCAGTCCTTGAAGTGATCCTTGGTAGAGTTCAGGGAACCATATGTGGTTTCAGGTATGGGACCAGGGCTGGCTGTATGGAAGGAAAGCACCTTAACCCCACCCCACCCCTTGTATTCTCTGATATATTTTAATTTTTTAAATTTCTTTTTGCTTTTTGGATCACATCCAGTGGTGCTCAGGGGTTACTCCTGGCTCTGTAGTTAGGAATTACTCCTGGAGGTGAGATGCCAGGGATTGAACCCAGGTAAGCTGCTGCAAGGCAAATGCCCTATCTGCTGTACAGTCTCTGATATAATTTAATGCCATAAATGTATAGCTTTCTCAACCTCTGATATATGTATTAGCTGTATTTTTTTTGTCCAAATCCTTCTATGATTGACTCTTTTTCTTCATTATTTTAAAGTTTAAAGGTCATTTCTGAGATTCTTACATGACCACGTTAGTCAGGAAACCAACCTGATGTCCACGGGTTATGCTGTATTCCAATGCCCTCTTTTATTCTCCCCATCATATATATCAACACCTAAAATTACCTTATTGATAGCTTATTGGTTGCCTTTTCTTCTCACCCAACTAAACTGCAAGTCCTTGGAGGGCAGGCTTGCTCTATCTTTTCCAACTACATTTACAGCTTAAGATAGTGTCTGGTATATAGTGTGTGCTTAATAATCATCCAATGGGAAGGTTACCTTGAGAGAGGGTGTTACGATACCAGTGTGAAAGATGAGAAGACTGAGGTTCACAGAGGGAGTCATGCTTCTCACCTTGGCAACTAGTAATTGGTAGATCCAATACCCTAAATCAGGCATTTCCAATGCTGGTGTTCCATTAACACAGGTCATGGTGGGTGTTGAGAAGGAACTGATGAAAATGTGAATCTTAAACTAATGAGATTTTTCTAGTTTCCTTGTCTATTTTAAAATGAGAGAAATCCATTCATGTGAGTTTCTGATTTCACAAACCATTATTTTACCACCAAATGATAGTAAAAACAGTTCTCATGGATGCTACTATGCTAAGAGCTTTGTATCTGCCATCTCATTTAGTCTCCATCACAGCTCTATGCAGAGGGTAATAGCATCTCCATTTTACGCTGAGGGCAATAAAACTCAGGACGATAGATTACCTCCTAAGTGAAGGTACCAAGAACATTGGTATCAGAAGGATAACACAGGTTAATTTAGGAACTGGCTGATGAAAGCAAAAGGCACCAGTATTCAAATACATGTTAGCTAGTCAAACCTATATTCCTAAAAGCCATGCTGGGCTTCCCTGACCTGGACGAGATCTTGCCATTTCTTCTGAAGTATGGATAAACCTTGAGGTATCAGGCTAATGAAATAAAGTCAAATGGAGAAGGTAAACCACCTTATAATTCAGTACCTCGTAGGAGAAAAAATTAGAAACAAGCAAGCAAAGCTCAAAGCAAATCTTTGATTATGACAACAGGATGGAGGTTACCAGGGGACAATAGGTGGTGAAATAGAGGTGGGGAGGGTGATCTTTGGTGGAATCTAGACGTTGGAGGTGATTGTTGGGGTAGCATAGATAGATGGCCAGCCAGAAGCTGCACAAGTGAAACTGACAGTGTTATAAGTTTCCTCAATTGAAAACAAAAGCAATGGAACTTCTAGTGCTTCATAATGCCGAAGGATGTATTGGGAAAAGGATCACGACGATCACCACCATCCTGTTATTCGTCGATTGCCTCAAGCAGGCCCCAATAACATCTCCTTCGTCCTAGCCCTGAGATTTTTAAAAAAGTGCCATATTCAAGACGCTTTCAGAGTTAGGAGAATGAGACCCATCATTGTTACTGGTATTTGGCATATTTGGTGTGCTACGGAGAGTTTGCCAGACTCTGCCGTGTGGGCAGGTTACATTCGGTAGCCTGCCAGTTTGTCCAAAGTAGGAATGAGATAATAAGATAAAAACCCGGGAGCTGGGTTTTATAGTCTCTGGGAAAAGGATCATTCACAAAATCTGACTTGGTGATGTGCCAGTAGAAGAGAGTATGCATTTGCTTGGCAGGGGGCAGGGGGCAGGGGACTGAGATATTTATAGATAACAGCCTCCCACACAGCCCCCTGAAAGTGGCAGGTAGGGAAGAAGAAGCCAGCTCAGGAGAACAGGCTGACTAGGGTCATCTTTAACACTCTGGCCAAATTTCCCTCATGCCCACAAGTCTGTTGCTTTGACTCAGGACCTTTAGGGTGCAGAAAACCCACAGAACCACTTTTCTGCATGGGTCACTGGTCTCAGTTTCATTTTCTATAATAGAGCAAGGCCAGGATGGCTATATGCTGACAAGTTTCCTTGATTCTTTCAAAGCTTTGTGCAGAAAGAAGAGAATTAGTCTGGTAACAATGGTTTCCCTCTCAAGGAATATTCAACATCTAACTGATGGGACCAGGGCTCCCGTATTCTCTCTCTCTCTCTCTCTCTCTCTCTCTCTCTCTCTCTCTCTCTCTCTCTCTCTCTGTCTTCATTTTTCACTTTGTAGCCCCCTGGCGCCATGTAATCCCATCAACGGCCAAGCCACCCAGAGACTATAAAACCCAGCTCCCTACTCCCAGCAATCACGGTCGCACGACATCTTATTATTATCTCATTCTTACTTTGGACAAACTGGCAGGCTACCGAATGTAACTGCCCACATGGCAGAGTCTGGCAAACTCTCCGTCGCATACCCAATATACCAAATACCAGTAACAATGATGGGTCTCATTCTCCTAACCCTGAAAGAGCCTTGAATATGACACTTTTTAAAAACTCAGGGTTAGGACAAAGGAGACGTTACTGGGGCCTGCTAGAGACAATCGACGAACAACAGGATGATCGTGATCGTGATTTATTTTTAATTTATTTAATTTTATTTTTTAAACTTTATTGAATCACCATGAGATACAGTTACGGACTTACAAATTTCTGTGATTATGTTTCAATCAAACAATGTTCGAGCTTCTCCACTACCAATGTTCCCAGTGTCCCTCCCACCATCCCCATCTCTCCCCTCCCTCCTGCTTCCCTCTTACTTTCTCTCCTTTCGGGTGTTATGGTTTGCAATATATGCACTAAGAAGCCATCATATTTGGTCCATAATCTATTTTCAGTACTCATCTACCATCATAAGCGATCCCTCCAACCATCATTTATTTAGTGGTCTCTTCTCCCTCCCACCTGCCTTTTCCCCAGCACATGAGATTGGCTTTCAAAAGCAACCAGTGTTGGCGTGGATATGGGAAGAAAGGGACTTTCCTACACTGCTCCCTTATTCTCTTGTCAGGACAAGATGCTGTTGATCTGGTAAACTTGCAACCTCAAAATCAGACAACTGGGCCAGAATGGGTAGGAAGCTTTCCTTGCATGTGGATGACCTTGATTCGGTCCCTGGTCTTCCAAGTCCTCGCGGAGTGATCTCTGAGTGCAGAGGCAGGAGTAACCCCTAGCACAGCTGAGTATGGTCCAAAAACAAACAGAAAAGTCAGACAATTGTTTGGGTTAGGTTACAAGATTAGAAAGCATTGCTTAGAAGGGTTACTTGGGGAATAGTTAGTGACTGAATTATTGCTTAAATTCAAAGGAAATCTAGATCATCTTTGACAGGGAGAAGCAACCAAGCCCTAGCAACACATAATGAGTGAGTCTGAGTGGACACACTCCAATATCACTCTCCTTTTATTCTGGGGAGATTCTTTGATGATTTCCTATAGGCTGTTCTTGCTTGGAAGCTTAAAGACTAAGGAACTCATAGATGTGGTTCACAAAGCCACTTTGGATACATAGGTTGTACCCCAAGGTGTGATCCCAAAGGGCACAGATATGCAAGGGTATTCTGGTCATGGCTGATTGAGACTGTCCACAGAGTCATGATTGGGTAAAGAGCCATCACTTGGATGGATCTTTTGAAAGCTGCTCCTTAATCTAGCTGATATGATCATCACAGAAATCCCCCAGAGAGTAGGTTATGTCATGCCTCCTATAATAAAGATGGGTAATCCAAGAATTAAAGAGACTAAGTACCACATTTCAAATAGGAGGAGAATGCACTCAAACCCAAATGACCATGATCACACATATCCAATACTCTCTGTCTACCAGATACCCACGATGAAAATTAATGAGTTAGTGCTTACAGAATTGATAAAAGAGGAGGGAAAGGTAGAAGTGAAGGTTCTATGAGTTTTATTTGACATAACTGAGATTAAACAAATAGACTCCATTAAAAGATTATAATGATTTAGATAAATAGTATAGGGTTTAAGACAATTGATTAGTATGCCTACCCAGGTTTCTATCCACTCCCACCCCCAGCATTGCATATTGTCCCCCAACAACTCTCGGAGTAGTACCTAAGAGCAGAGACAGGAGCAACCTTGAGCACTGCTGGGTGTGCCCCCCAAACAAGACAAGTAGATATTAGGAAAGAGAGAGGCAGAGACAGAGATACACACAGAGAATATACTATTGCATAAAGCAGTGTTTCTGAACAGGAGGCCAGGATATTTCAAGGAGACTACAGGTGACCATCATGTAAATTGGGGGCCCATGAAACAAGACATAATTTTCTGCCTATGTCTATGATCTCTGTTTCTTTCACTTAATGCCAGACTTCCCAAGCTCGGTATCAAATCTCTGTCCATGATCTTTTATGTAAAGCTGGATGCTCCATTTTCATTTCATCTTTGTAATTACATCCCTGGAGATCAGGAATGAAGACTGAGAGTTAGTAAGCATAGAGAGTTCTATCACCTGAAATGAACTCAAAACCTCTCTGTTTAGTTGACATGGACTGCCTTATCAAAATATCATAGAATGAACAACAGATATTCATTCCTACAGATCTGGTGCTAGACAACCAAGATTAAAGTGTCACCTTTGCTTTGGTCCCCCAGTGAGGGCCCCCTTCCTGGTTTGCAAAAAAGCTACCTTCTTACTGTGTCTTTATATGGCAGGAGGAAATTAGAGCCAAGAAGTTCTGTATTGTCTTTTCTTAAGATATCATGTATGAATCCTTTTATGAGGATTCTATCCACAGTAATCTTATCTAAACCTAATTACGTTTAAGGCCCATCTTCAAATTCCATTACATTTGGAGTTTGGGCCTTAGCGTATGCATTTGGGAGGAGGGTGTAACAGTTTCATACATAATATCTCTCCATCCCTACCTCTAGTCCCTATCATGAAACAGATTCTGGGATAGATAGAAGGAATTCAAGGGCATGAAGCACTCAGATCCTGCTCTTCAGGCATTCATAATTTTGGTCGGGGGATGGAATGGTAGTGGCGAGTACGAGTGAGGATGACTCTGGCAAAACTGCTGTGTAGAGATGTGTGCAAGTTGCTTTGGGAGCACTGAGAGGAGGAAGAGAGTGGCTTAATGAAATCAGGGAGGTTTCACAGGTAATTTAATATGTAAATTGTTTTTTCAAGGTTAAGTGAAATCTTTTCCAGTTAAAGAAGGGGGCACAGGAGTATTCTTGGTTGAGATAGAAGTGTGAAACAAGGAATAGCATAACATTGTGGATGGGGATCAGCCAGCCATTTGATGGGGGTGAGTGGGTAGACATAGACATTGGTAGCAGAACAAGTCTAGAGAGAAAGGTGGGGCAATAGAGACAAAGGCCAGGAGGATGGCTCCACAGTTGGAAACCTGCCCGATGTGCTGGGGGAGAAGGCAGCTGGGATAGAGAAGGGATCAATGATGGTTGGAGAGATTGCTCAGAATGGGAGATGTGTGCTGAAAGTAGATAAAGGACCAAAAATGATGACCTCTCAGTGTCTGTTATTGCAAACTATAATACTCAAAAGTAGAGAGATAGTAAGAGGGAAATTGTCTGCCAGAGAGGCAGGGGGATGATGATACATGGTGGGGGAAGGGATACTGGGAACATTGGTGGTAGAGAATGTACACTGGTAGAGGGAATGGGTGTTCGATCATTGTATGACTGAAAACTCAAACATGAAAGCTTTGTAACTGTAGCTCACTGTGATTCAATTTTATTTAAAGGTGGGGTGAGTTCAACAATGGTACTGAGGTCCCTGCTTTCAGGTAAGGGGGGACATTGTGGTAATCAGGACAGAGATGACGTGTAAGTAGGGAACTGGTGATCCCTACTTAAATGCAAGACTGCTTTCTTGGATCTTTTCAATAGGGGTGAGCAGAACAGCTGTAACAAAATTTCATATACTGGGTGGCTTTTAAGCAACAAAAATATCTGCCACTGTTCCAAAGATCAGAAGTCCAAGAGGCATGTGCCACCACGTTGAAGGTTGGATGAGGAACCTCTTCCGCCTTTAGACTGTGGAAGTCTGTGACCTCATGTGAAGGAAGCAGGAAGCCAGGCTCTCTGGGGCTTCTATTATAAAGACTCAAATCCTTTTCATGAATATTCGCTTCTCAGGACATATTCACTACCTAAAGAACCCTTCACATTGGGTATTTGACTAGGAACATTCACTCAGAGGACAACAAGGAGACTGGAGCAGCCCTCTAGGGGAGAGGCAATGAAAGGCAGAATGAGGCCAAGGACAGTGGGAAAGGAGCAAGTGAACAAGTGCAGGAGGCCTGGGGCAGAAGCAATGGACAGTTATGTTTGGATTAAGGATAAAGGATGAAGACTTCCTGTCTTCTGGCTTCCGATGGGGAGCCTTGGTGGAGGGCAGTGTCCCTTAGTCCCATGAAAGCACAGCGGACAGCAAAGTTGGGGGAAAGACACAGCTTTTATTCCAGTCATTTGAAATTTTTGTCAGACATGGGACAGGTCTGGAAATTCAAACCACAGCTGACTTGGTCCTGTGGGGGAGGATCTGGAGCCATAAGCAGCTGCTCTCACTGCTAGAGGTTGAACAAGAAGAAGTTACTCTGGTCCACGCATGGTATTTAGGGTCACCTAAGGAAGCAGGGGGAAAGCAAGGTCTCATCCTCCAAACCTCAGTTTCTCCCAGAACCCACTGTTATAAAAAGAATATTGGGGCTGGAGCGATAGCACAGCGGGTAGGGCGTTTGCCTTGCACGCAGCCAACATGGCCGACACAGGTTCGATTCCCAGCATCCCATATGGTCCCCTGAGCACCGCCAGGAGCAATTCCTGACTGCATGAGCCAGGAGTAACCCCTGAGCATCGCCGGGTGTGACCCAACAAGCAAAAAAAAAAGAATGTTACTCAAGCCTTCAGTCTTCCATCTGAGTAGGAAAACATGACTAAAATCACGCCTTTTAGATAATACAGGTCGTCACCTATCCTGCAATGCCAGTTTCCTCTTGGATAGCTTAGCCTTCAATTTGGGGGATCCTCTTTTTCTCAGGATGCACCCACATTCCTTCTGTGCTTGGAGGCAGAAAGAGCCCAGTTGAGGGTTCTGTCTTCAGGCAACCTTTTCCTCTGAGCCTTGCATATGGTCAAAGAAGCATTGTCTCCCACGGAGCAAATGTCCCCCTTCTACCAAGTTGCTTTTGTCTTGCCTCCAGCCATCCAGAGGAGCACTCCAGGCCTTTTAAACTCCCTTCTGGTAAGTGACAGAAAGAAAAAGCCGCCAGGCCTCCAGTCTCCTGGCCCAGGAGAAAATGTTTACAGTTTGCTTTAAAGCCTGAAGCAAATCCACCCTCAGCATTTTTATAAACCTCAGAGAAAGAAGGAGAAACAAAAGCTGTTGAAATGTGAAAATAATTAGCTAAGAGACTTTCCCAGGGAACAATCGTGGCCCTCACTGTAGTGGGATGGAGGGTGGTGGGGGGGAGGGCGGGATGGGGGGGGGACAAACAAACCTTTGGAAGGTTACAGAGCTGTAAACCCCTGTTTACTTCTGAGGAAAGAAATCATGTTGGAGGCAAGCCATTGGTCTGGAAGCTAATAAATCAAGCGCGTGTGGGAGAAGGGGGACTTAGCCAGAGTCCCAAGCAGAGCCACATTCCAGCAGTTTCCTGGCGTGTGAACCTGCACTGTTAGGTTTCTGGAAAGCTCTGAGTCCCTTGTCCCTGTCTTCAGGAAGTCCCCAGGTCCAATCTACTCAGGAATGGGTTGCCCCTCTGAAAAAGCTTTTGAATCAGGGAAGATTTCTGAAATCAAGTGGTGGGGGCTGTTTGTGTTTTCGAAGCGACGAGGCAGGCAGGGTGACTGGCAGAGCCTAGTTCCGTCTTCTCAAGCTGAACTTTCCACAGCAATATCTGCAGTGACAGAAACCACAGGTCATTCAGTCACCTCAGCCTGGCCAGTCCAGGGAGCCAGCAGGAAATTCCCACCCCCTGCCTTCTGGGAAGGGGCAGTCCCGGGGCACCTTTCATCTGCCCTGGGTAAATGCAACTAGAGAAAAGTTACAACTGAAGGAACGCCTTGCTCAGGGAGTTTTCTCTAGCCTAATGCCTCAGGGTTCTGAGTGAGAGGTTCTGTTCCCCTTTAAGTAACTCTTTTAGACAGGGTACCAAAAGGAGACCTGAACTCCTACACGTCAGATGCAGACTGAACCCAAAGATAAAGCTGCAGTTTGCACATTAAGTTGGTGACCCAGTAACAGCCCCTGTTGCTTCTCATTTGTTTTTGAGCACCATGATATACTGCCTCTTCAACATCACTGACTGGATGACAGTATCTGATATTTATGCTGTCTTGACAGATGCATGTTGCTTTAGTGAACAAAACATTGGCATGTCTCTTAACTTTGATTCTCCTCAGAAAAATTATAGTGGATGAGATCTTTTGTTAGCAGGATGGGAAGATTTATTAAGAAGTGCTCTGGTAATTGGGTTCAAGCCTTTGGGAGGTCTCAGTCCAGAGCTTCAAAGGAAATTATGGGCCTTACTTTCCATGTCATGAAGGACTTGCTGATAAGATGGTGTGTATGTACCAACCTACTTTAAATTTGGTGGAAGAACAGAGAATTTTACAATTCTAACTATGCATGTTATTTTTCAAAATGGCTTAATCTGTCCCCCTGTGGAAGGCAAACTATGATTCTTGTCTGGGAGATTTGAAAATTTAGCATCTTCATGACTTCAGAGTTCTAGTCCTGTCCTATATCTCGGAAGGCCAGAAATCCCAGTTGTGTCTTTTTCTAGCCAGTCAGATGATACAATGAGTGAACATCTAACTGTGAATACCTACATCAACCTTGTGAAGAGAAGTAGCGCTCAGAGAGGCTTGGTCTTGAGTTCAAGGACACCCAGCTAGTGAGTGACTATGAATCTGAGTTCAGGTCTCCAAGCACATGGGACAGGAAGTCTGTTAAGGTCTGTCCAGGCAAGAGTATCTTCTTTTGCTCTAAATTTTCTTGGGGTGGGCTGATGGATTAATATGTATCCTTCCTTGAAACTTGGCTCCTTAAGTCCAATTCAAGCACTGCCTATCCATGGGCTTATTGGGGTTTCTGAGATTCTGCTTTGAAAATGTACATAAAAGGGGTCAGCAAGATAGTACAGGGGTACTATTTTTCATGCATCTGATGCTGGTTTTAATCCTGGCACCAGATGGTTCACCAAGTATTCCAGGTTGCCCCTGGAATGCCCCTGGGTGCTACCAGGGTAGACCAGGCTATCCCTGGCACTTCAGGGCCCCAACAGCACTGCATCATGCATTAAACCATAGACCTGTTGGTTGAGAGTCACTGGTGAGTACTCTGGACCTCCTGAGCACGACTCAAGAACCCCAGACCCCAATATATACTCATACATCAAAACCAATGGTATCATATGACCAGGTGATATGCCTGGGTTGGTGTATATGCCTGAATTTGGGGCTGAAGTTAAAACTGTGTGACTGGATGAAGAGGTCCAGGCAGTTACTCATCAGTCTGCTTGCCTAGCTGTCAAGACCCATGAAAGTCATGTCAAAGGCATCTTGAGGTCTGTGTTCTCTCTAAGTCCATAACCAACTTATCCAGGGGCCTTTGCACACACCAACCTCACAACCTTGGCTTCCTCATAAAAAAAAAACCCTATGGTGACTTTGCAGAATATTTCTATCACCATCTTTATAATCAGCCTGGTGGTGTTTAATCTTTGATGTCTCAGATTCTGGTTTTTAAAAACCAGATCCCGGAAGAGAAGAGTGCAGTCTTCTGCTCCCGTGCCTGACTGTCCTCACTCGCCGGGACCCCTTGGAGGGGAGCGGGTTGAGCTTTCTTCCCCTCCCCGACCAGGGCTCCAGCAGCCAAAGACCTCCAGGACCAGCCACCACCATGCTGAGACCACTCTCCGCACACATGAAGGTACTGGCAGAGGGACAAAGTCACGCGGGTTCCAGGGCCGAGATCTCCAAGCCTACTAGGATTTGGGCCGAGCATCCTCCACCCAGATCCTTCAAATTCCAGTAGGCGGGGGTCACACCCACCAACTGGCCCCCTGGCGCCGTGTAATCCCATCAGCGGCCAATACTCAGAGACTAAAAACCAGATCCCGGAACCGCGCGGCCGGGATCTTATTATGACGGACATCTTATTATGACATCTTATTATCTCATTCCTACTTTGGACAAACTGGCAGGTTACCGAATGTAGCCTGCCCACAGGGCAGAGTCTGGCAAACTCCCCTTGGCGTACCCAATATGCCAAATACCAGTAACAATGATGGGTCTCATTCTCCTAAAGAGCCTTGAATATAGTCTCAGGGCTAGGATGAAGGAGACGTTACTGGGGCCTGCTCGAGGCAATCGACGATTAACAGGATGATTTGTGATTGTGATTGTGTCTCAGATTCATCCCTTGTCAAGTAAGGGGAATGATTATGCCTTCAAAGGGATATCATGAAGATGAAATACAAGGCTAAGGGAAGGAGTTGGGAGCTTGAGATCAAGGCAGCCATTTCTGTGAGACTCTAAAAGAGTTTTGTGAACTGAAGGTAGCACAGAAATGGAAGGTGGCAGCACTGTCACAACTGTTTTTATCTGTGTCAGCTTTCCAAGTGGGGCCTGCACCAGAGGCCTGGGGGGAAGAGGAGGGAGGAGAAGCCAATGACCATGTATGGGCAGCTCCAGATATGGCACCATCCAGGGCCCTCGTAGACCTCCCCACCCCCGTCTTTGGCAGCTCCAAAGATACCAGAACCAAAAAGAAGCCGCCCACAGCCTTGGGAGACGTTACCTGGGTTTCACCTCGCCTTTCCCCAAGCAGGGCTTTGGGGAAGCGCTGTTTCAGCCCTGGTGCTGCCAAGAAAGTGGGTGGTTTCCCTCACCACGAGCCGCGAAGGCACGCCTTTCCCTTAGCTCTGGGGCAGGAGCCCATGGCTGATTTGAAACAATAACAAAATTCTTCTCTATAAATAAGACTTTCTTATTTTTCCTTATGCTTTATGTTGTGGGTCTTGGAGAGATTAGGTTCCTCTCTTTGATCTCTGTAAAGGCTGAACTTCCCACCATGAAGGAACACATATGCAGAGATAAAGACATTCTGGTTTTCACTTACACAGGGAGGGCAACGTTCCAGTACATGGGCTTTAGTATCTCTCTTGAAGCCTTCACAAACACCCAGAGGGACACTCCAGGGACTGTCCCATCCCCACTTCCCCTGGAGGTTTCACCACCACAGTCCTCCCTGACTTTCCAGTCTAACAAACTTCTTGTTTGCCACCTCTTACTCACTGACAAAAGCAGTAGAAAGAGGTGGTTGGGAGTCCAGAGATATGGGGTTGAACTCTTCTGGCGATAGTTTCTAACAAGCTGTGGCAACTGGACCAAAGGCTTACAATCTTTGGCAAGGTACTTACTATCTGGGAGAAAATCATATTAAATGTTAAGTACATGGTAGATTATCACTAAATGATTTTCGTTATGTAGATCTCTTAAGTTTGCTAATGATAAACAAGAAAACAAGGTTGCTTAATTGGGATGCTGAGAAGAATTTAATGAGGGGGGTTATTTAGAGCAATAGAAGAGGACTAAGGAAATCAGCAAGGTATGTTGAGATAACCAGAGACCTACCATAGTGGGTTGCTATTAGCACCCCATAGTCCTGAAGAGCCAAGAGAACACCATATGTAGCAGAAGCCTGATCAGAGGTGGGCCAGGGACACAGCCATTGGCAGAGACCATCATGTAGGAAGTTACCTTGCCATTGACACTGATCCCAGCACAAAAGCAAGGGAGCAAGATGGTGGATATCCCAACCTCTCCCCTCACATCCTTGGGATTGTTGGAACTGGCCAAACCCACCTGGTTGATAGAGGACCCCTGATGCAAACTCAGGACCAGCCCTCCCATGTCTAGTGCAGATGAGAGAAAGATGCTGCGTGGGAAGGAGAAGGTGACAATGGTGAATCATCAGATGTTCAGAGAGAGGTCATTTACATATTGACTGGTGTTAGCCAGCCAAAGCCACAAATTACTGCAAAAGCTCTGTCTAGTGAGATACATCATTCCTGCCTGAAAAGTTACAGTGGCCCCCAAAGCCTAAAGAGATGAGCCCCTCTCCCCCACCCTAGGATTTTATCTCAGGCCCTCTGTCCTAGACCATCTTTAGGCTTTCCTGGAATTGTATTTTCAAGTTTTCATCTCTCATGTTTCTCTGCTGCATTTGTTGCAGCATTTGAACCTTTCCATTGGTAGAAAAATAGTGACAGTTCTCAACACTCTTCTGTCCCTGCCTACTTGGCTTGACTATTTTCTGGTCATCTTCTGAGATTCTTGCTGGCGTCCACTGCCCCTCTGGGCAATCTCCCTGTCCTTACTTCTCTGAGCTCCACTGCAGTGGCAGCTGAGTTAGAAGGGGGTCTCTAGAATCAGGCTGCCCACTTGCTTACTCTTCATAGCTGCCGCATTGTGCCCTTATCACTTATCCTCTCTGGTGTTTTGGAGTCAGGGAAAGTGTGGGGAGGTAGATTACAACTGCTTGTGCTCAGGATTTATTCTTGGCTCTGTGTTCAGGGATCACTTCTGGCAGGGCTCGAAGGACCATAAGCAATTCCAGAGATTGGACCCAGATTGACTGTGCTTGAGACAAGTGCCTTAACCCCTGTACTATCCCTCCAACCCCAGGAAGGCTTTCTGTCCCTCAGTATCAATATCTATAAAATGGAGACATGACAGGACCCATCTCAGAGAGTTTTCACAAAGACTGTGGGGGGTCCATGTGTGAAAATCCCTTAGAACAGTACATGGAATGTAGGAAGCACACGATATAGGTCAGCTTATTTTTATTTTAGTTTTGGGGTCATACCTAGCAGTGCTCATGGAACTCCTTCGAGGTATGTGTATAGCATGGCACCTGGAGATGCTCAGGGGATCATACAGTGACAGAGATTGAATCTGGGTCTCCTGCATGTGAAGCATGTACTCAATCCATTGAGTTCTATTGAGTTCTTTCTGATACAATATGCTTTTTGTTTTTATTATTAGTATATTCTAGTACTCAACACAAACAATACTGCCGTGTGATTTGCGGTATAATTTCAGGTTTATAAGTCTGATTCACACATTGACTTGGAGCAACTCAACAATAGTGCCTATGTGTATATTTCCAGTGTCTAGAATAATGCTTGGCACATAATATGTGCCCAATAAACAATCAGGGAGCCAATTACTGCAGGAGAAAATGCATGAATGATGGGAAGACTCCAAATGAGCTTTCAGAATCTGGTTTGGATTTTCATGTGACTCACATGGTAGACCTTTTCTCAAGGAATTGAAGAGCCAGTGAAGACAGAGCAGTAAAACTTAAGCCCCTCCAGAACAAGACTGGGCCACCCAGCAATACAGCTCTCCTTGGGCCTCTTTGGGGTGGATCCCTGCCCTGAGAAGTCAGCTACTCTATAACATAATTGTGTGATAAAAGAAGAGCACTTCCACCTTTCTCAGTCCTCTTTCCCATGTTCAAGAGCAAAAGCAATGATTGACATTGCTCTTAATAAAATTGACATTGACACCTAATAAAAGTGGCATTAAGTACAAATGTCAGACAGAGCTCTGCTGTCTCTGGCAAAGACACTTTTTCCCTATCCAGTCAACCACTTTTGGGACACTCAGAGTGCAGGGGTGTGATCAGGGAACTCCAGGAGCCTGAAGGGAATGCCGACATAATCCTCCATTCACTCTGAACTGGAAGCAGGTTTGTGTTTGGGAAGGAAGAAGACAGAAGTTCTTCTCTAGTCCATACCAGCCTGATACTGAGTGCCCAGGTTTCCCCCATTTCTCCCTCCTGCTCCCTCAATGATCTCTAATCACCAGCATCACTGCTCATCAGAGTCAGTGACAATATAAGCAGGGTCTTCAGAACCCAAGAATCTTCTTCCTGGCTGCCACCAGCCCTCATTTCCTCCCTTTCCCCCTCACTCACTTACCATGGTAAGCAGGACTCAGGTTGGTGGAGTGAACACACATGCTCTGTCCTTGCTTGAAAAGGCTCTTGTATTAGACATCCTTGGGGTGCTAGTCTTCTGTGTTTATTCATCCTTTCATTTAACCATAAATTAAAATTTTTATTTTAAATTATGGTAATAATGGGGAAAGTTGCCATCTCCAGGTTTTGAAAGTGGCACTAGGTGTATTCACCCTGTTGGAATCAACATGTTAATCTCCATAAAACTCTATGTCCACTAATCATTCTTCATTCACCCATAACTACCATCCCTGCTCCCCTCTGCCCTGGAATCACCATTCTCCCTTCTGACTTTATGAATTTGGCTATTTTCAAACTTCACATAGTAGAAGCATACAGAGATTTCCCTTAAGTGACTAACTTATTTTATTAACACAGTGTCTTCGAGATTCATCCAGATTGTGCCATATATGGTAAATTTCTTCCTTCCTTTTTTTTAGGCTGAATAATAGTCCATGTATGTGTATACACCATTTGATTTATCCTTTCTTCTTTCAGCTACTGTAAATAATATTGCCATGAATATGGGTGTACAAATACCAGTTCAAGTCTCTGCTTTCACAGCCAGAGAGATAATTCAGAAAGAAAACCACTTGTCTTGTATGTAGTCAGCCCTGGTTCTATTCCCTAGCACTGCCTATGTTCATCTGAGCACCACCAAGAGTCACTCCTGAGCACTGAGCCAGGTGTAGCCTCTAAACCAAAATCAACCCAACAAAAGTGTATGCTTTCATGTCTTTGGGGAATTATTAAATCACATGATGATTTTATATTTAATACTTTGAGGAACCATTATTTGTGGCTGAACTATTTCACGTTCCAAGAAACAGTGCACACAGGTTTCATTTTCTCATATCCTTATTACTTTTTGTTTTTATTTCTCTTGGTGAATTTTTTTAATGGTCATGAAGTGGTAGCTCAGCAGTAGTTTCCACAGGATGGAATGATTCTCGGAACATACAAGTAAAATGCAGTCCCTGCCCCCAAAAAGAAAAGACTGAAAATAAGCCTGAATGAGCCATATGAGGAGCTAAGCCCCTCTACAAATCATCTCACTGAAACCCCACATTCTCCATATGTGTATAATTATCCCATTTTAGAGAAGAAACCAAGATTCACTGAAGGTCAATAACATGTCTCCTGGTTCTTGAGTTAATAGATGTGACAGAACTGAAAACACACATATTTTAATAATAAGATATACAGGTATAAAGTTGTTCATGATTGAGCTTAAGTCATACAATGTTCCAACACTCATTTCTTCACCAGTGTACGTTTCTGCCACCAATGTTCCCACTAGTGTCCCCAGTTTCCCTCCTGCCACCCCATCCTGCCTCTGTGGCAGACACTTCTCTCTCTGTCTCTTTCTGTCTCTGTCTGTCTCTCTGTCTCTGTCTCTGTCTCTGTCTCTGTCTCTGTCTCTGCCTCTCTCGCTCTCTCTCAGCGTTTAGTCATTGAAAATGCACAGTTTTGAAATCAAAAGCTTAGCTTTTTCCTTCTATGTCATTTGTCCTCAGATATTTCTTAAATTTAACTGAGAATTGAAAAATGTGGAGACATGTTTTGGGCAAAAGAGGAACACTGGAGCACCACGAGTTTACCACTTCATGTCACTATTCTTGCATAGGAAGACAATTTAACCACATACTCATAGGAAGGGGAGGGTTGAGGGTTGAAAAACATGTGATAAAGTTTACTCTGCAGAATAAACTTGGCCTCATGAAAGGCTCCACCCAGGGCTGACTTTCCTCTCACTGCCCCTACTCAAGAGTGAGGCTTTGCTGAGCCCATGACCAGCTTTTGCCCTCAGAACCTGCAACTCCAGCCCTGGCTCTCCGCTAGGTGGTGTGGGACGTAGGTGCTAAGCATAATGGTGAGTTGGTCCTGGGTGCAGGGTTTGGACATGTACAGAAAAAAAACTAAGAACCACTGTAAAGCACTGCTGTGTCAGTGAAGAAGAGGTAGAAAATTTTAGTAATCACCTCCCCTCAGTTCTACAACCTCCTATCCTCTCTTGAATTTCTCTACCCCTTATTTTGACTGCTAATCCAGTTCTCATTTGCCAAAAGAAATTAAAAATGTCCATAGAAGAGTCACCACAAATAAGAAAATGTGAGATGTGGGTGGTGAGAGCAATTAATTCAGATATAAAACAATGATGTGTATTAATAATATGTAAAAGGTTAATAAATAAAAAGAGAAAGGCTGGGGTTGGAGCAATAGGGCAGTGGGTAGGGCATTTGCCTTGCACACGGCTGACCTGTGTTCGATTCCCAGCATCCCATATGGTCCCCCGAGCACCGCCAGGAATAATTCCTGAGTGTAGAGCCAGGAGGAGAGAAAGGCTGAGATAATAATGACTACTACCTCCCTAGTCTCAGCGTCAGTAATCTGTCCCCACACAGAGGAAAGAAACCATGTTAGGGCAGAGATGAGATGGGGTCAACACACTGCTTGGTGGCAAATGAAGCTGTGTGCAGACCTGCTCAGGGGTTGAGACCAGGTAGACTGCTACCAACACAGCTGTCTGGGAGTTAAAGGCTATGCAACTAAGAGCAAATCAAAAGCCTCTCTGGCTTCCCATTTCTTTCTCTAAAAGTGAAGATAGTCATGCTTGCCTCAAAATATTATTGTATGAAGTAAGCTATTGCTTCTAGAAGTCAATGCTTTCATAGCATTGCCTGGCAAGTGCTCAAGGGAGTATTAGCATCAAATGTAGGAAACTTTCCAACACCTGATCTTCTTCCCCTCTTGCCAAGACTTTTGTACTTCCATAAGGTTCTGAGTAGCCTTTTAGCACAGTATTTGACCACATAGAAAAACTGTAATATCGCCACCATACAGGAAAACTCAGAAAATACAATAATGATCCATTGTGTTTCTTCTATTCTGCTCTTCAAGTCTAGTCTTTTTGCCACACTGATTCATAATTTTCAAAATTATTCAACCACAATAAAATAACTATAGCCCTTGTAATACAATCTCCAATTCCTTTTCTTTCTCTCATTCCCCAGATGTGGCCACTATTATTATTTTAATGCTTTCTATTCCCTTGCAAGCATTTATACTTTATGCATAAGCAATATGTAGCAGTTTTGCATGTAATAAAACTTTATATAAATGATATCATACTATAAATATTCTCTTGTACTTTCTTTCTTACACATTATATATTTGAAATTTATTCATATAGAAATATGTAACTCCAGATTTTAGTAGATATCCTTTATAAACTTAAGAAAGCTTCATTGTTTTCCTAGTTTGTTGAGTCTGTTATAATTAGATTGCTTTTTCTTTATCTATTTTAATATAAATAATAAAATTAAATGAGTTTCTTATGCACACATTTTCTGTTCTACTATCATATTTTTAATTTGCAAATATGATGAATGTTTTCAATTTTTAAATAATGAAACATCCTTGTGTTTTTTGGATTAACCCCACTTGTGAACTATTTTCTCTTGTGTATGGTTGGAATTGATTGGTTAATATTTTGCTGAATTTAATTTACTTTTACTGACTAATTATTTTTTATGTCAGAATAGTACAGACTATATAAGATGAAATGAAAATTTCTCTATTTTCTAAAAGAAAACCTTTGTAGAACGTTCTCTAGTATATTTGCTCCTCTTTTTTATTTTTGAGTCATACTGATGGTGCTCTGGGGTTACTCCTGCTTTAGTACTTGGGGGTTTGGGGCAGGGGTGTCATTCCCAGAGGTACTCAGAGAACCATATGGTCCCTGGGTCAAACCCAGAACTCCTGCATGAAAGCACATGCTCCAGCACTTTGTACCATTTCCCTGACTCAATTTCTTTCTTAATGTCTTAATGTATTTCTTTCTTAATGTCTGCTATAATTTACCGATAAAACCACTAAGGACCAACATTTTTGTTGGAAGATTTTTAACTATATTCTCAACAAATTTAATGAATATACAACCATGTAGGTCATGCTTTTCTTCAGGAATAGGTTTTATAGTGTGTGTTTTGTAAGGAATTGATCTATTTTGTCAAATCAACTTGTTTGTAGTATTTTCGGGTTTTTTAAATATATCTGTAGGCTCTGTTGTAATAATCTATCTTCTATTCCTGATGTTGGTAATTTGTGTCTTTTTCTCTTTTATTTTATGATGCTCCAAATTGACCTTAATTATCACTTCTTTTCCCTTTCATGGAACTTTCTGGACAAATTATTTTTAGATAATGTCTATTAACAAGTTATGTTCATTTTCCTACATCTACTGATTTCTTAATTTTTTCCTTGATTGGAACATAGAATTCTTGAGTTGCAGTTCTTTTCTAAGTTTTAAAAGATGTCTCACTTTTTTCCAGTATCTATAATATTTAATAATAAATATAATAATTGTCCCAATTTTCTCGGGTTACTTTCAAGATTTTCCTTATTATATTATTTCCAGTTGTTTTAGTTATATTTGCTTTTACTTTATGGAGCATGGAATAATAATTGTTTTTAAGTCTTTGATTAGTCATACATCTGGGTCAGATGGATGTTGCTCTCCATTGATTGTATTTTCAGTTAAGGATTGCTGAGATCTTCGTGTTTGTTCTTTATGTTTTAATTTATTTTGAATTATGTTCTGAATGGGACTATGGGCCATGAAGAGTCTCTGAAGAATACCAGTTTTTAAAGGCTAGAAGGTAGCTCAAATGATACAACACATATCTTGCATGTATAAAGCCCTGAGTTTAATCCTTAGTACCACACCACCCCACTATACATTGCCAGGTTGACTATGGTTACCCCTGATACAGGGGCCCAAATTACAAACCAACAGGCACCACTAGGTTGAGCATCTCCAGAAGTGGCCTCGGGACTCCTCAGCACTTCTGAGTTTGCTTTTATACAAATTAATAAACAATGTAGCTAGGTTTAGAGCTCAAGTTCAAACATAATCTGTAAAAGCTGTAGTTCTAACTGAAACTTATTTGGGGGTTCTTTGCTATGCTATTAGAATTAGGATTTTCTGGGGTCTATTCTGGGACCTGGAAAGTGGTCTACAATCTAATTTAGTCACAAAACTTGTGTTATGTTGCTTTGGTTAACTATGTTGTATACAGCACACACACCTAGATTCTCACACACAGTGAGAGAATTTAACTGAAAATACAACCAATGGAGAACCCATTAATTAAGGAGCCCATTTTTTGGGGGGGTGTCACACCTGGAGATGCACAGGGGTTACTCTTGGGTCATGCACTCAGGAATTACTCCTGGCGGTACTTCAGGGACCATATGGGATGCTGGGAATCGAACCTGGGTTGGCTGCGTGCAAGGCAAATGCCCTCCCTGCTGTGTTATTGCTCTAGCCCAGAAGCGCATTTCTTGAGTGTCTTCTCCCATAAACTAAGTTCAGTTTTCCAAAGTGTCAAACTTAAACCCAGAATTGTAGTCAATTGGTATCACTTTGAGAATAAAACAGTACAGACAAAAAGGGAGAAAAAGATGAGTTTTCCCCAGGAGATACAGGAGGGAAAATATGTTGGAAACTTAATATCTAAGACAGATGATGTTTTGTGTCAACTTGACTGTCCCACAGGATGCCTAGACTATTGGTCAAGCATTATTCTGGGTGTTCCTGGAGGAGAAAAGATTTCGGAAGAGATTGACATTTGAATCTGCAGACAAAATAAAGCAACTTGTCAATCCAAATGTGAGTGTTTCTTATCTGACCAGTTGAACTACCCCAAAGAACGAAGCCTAACTCTCCTTTAGGAGGTTATCTTTCCTTACTACTTCTGCGATATAACAATAAGTTTTCCTCTCTTTGAACTTCAACCGTAATATAAGTACTTTTAGCTTCTGAGGCCTTAAAACTAGCATATTCATCAAACTTCTTGGTTCCCCTGATTTCTGAATGTAGGTTTTTGACTTGTCAGCCTCTATAATCGCATGATTCAATTTCTTATTAAAAATTTTCTTTACTTTTGTAGACACATCCTAATGGCTGTATTTCTCTGAGGGAATAGACTGATAGACTCCTTGTCAGTAGTCTGATGAGTTCTTGCTCTGCAATTCACAGCTAGTTGCCTTATGTATGTATAATTTCTAGAGTTCTTACTTGTAATTAGTGATAAATACAATTTGAAATATGCTTGTTTCTTCTTAGCAGGATTTACTTCTGGTCCTGTGCTTAGGAATCACTCCTGGCTCTGTTTGGGGAATCATGGATTGCTGAGGATCAAATCTGGGTTGGCCACTACAAAGCAAGTGCTTTGTTGACTGTATTATCTCTTCAGCACCTGCTATTTGTCTTTATCACATTGTTCAAGTGACTCGATATTCTTACATTGTTCTTTTTACAGTGCCACATGTTTTATTCCTAGGAGAATCACTGTAAATCAATGCTTTGCTCTACTCTCTACGTTTCTTTCCAAGTTCTGTTGGTTTTCCCTCTTACCTGCCATCCCCATCTTTGCTATTCCTTCTCTGGTTCAGCTCTCCACTGAATCTGACCTTTCTCCTGGACATTCGTTTCCTAGCAGCAAAATCCACACCCTTCCACTCTTACCTAGAGATACAATCTCTTTAGGAGACTCTAAAGGAAACAAATCAAACCAGGCTATTCTTCTGAATTAAAAACCTTTATTGGTGTCCCTTTACCTTTATGATTAAGTATCAAGCACTCTGCATGGCAAACAATAGCCAAATACCCACCATGCCTAGCTATTGCTGGCACCTCTGACTTCATGTGCCCTTCTGCTCAATTCTATTCTCCAAACACATCTATGCTCCAAACATCACCCAACCAACCCCAGTTTAAAAAAGAACCTTTAATCTTAAAAATAATCAAGACAAAGATTTAATTCTTCTGCCCTTAGATAATCACCAGGAGGATTATGGTGAGAGGGTCTGGTCTGAAAAACAGTAGCATGGGACACTCCAGCCTATGTTACAGTCTCTTGCAACACAAAGAGGTCAATGTCCAGGAATACTAAGTGACTTTCTAGACTTTCTCCTGCTGAATGTGCAGAACTCAAGGTTGAACCCAAGTGTCTTGTGCTATGGGGCTGACCCTTAGCCCTTTCTGGTTCTTTAGGCTTTAGCTCAAATACTGGTTTTGCCATTCACTGACTCTGTCCTTTTGTGGGGGCGGGGAGGTGGTAAGGGCAGTATATGGAGGTCAATTCCCCTCTTTGTGTCTACTCATCTGCAAACTAAACTTCACTTGGTTGTCAGTTCCCTTGTAGAGATGTGGCATTCTCAGCAATGTGGAAAGTCACACATTTGTTCTGCCCCAGGCTGCCTTTGAAGAACAATCAACTATCTGATGAGAAACCCAGGTCAGCAAAACCTGCTGGTTCTCTACCACACATTTTATACCATTTTGGTACCATCCCTGAGCCAGAAAAGCAACTCCTGCCACAAGTCTGCATGTCAGGGCTCATGTCTGGCTTGCTGCCTCGCAAGACCAAGCATCCAGTCTTAGAAGAGAGAGGGTGAATCCTAACAGTGTTCTCAAGAAAGTATATAGAATCCACTTCACTCTTTGAGTGAGTATGTGTGATCTTTTTGTTGCTCTATGCCTTCACTTGGAAAGAACTGGCAGTTGGTTTCTGGTAGACCCAGATCTTTATTATTATTTGATTCAATTTTCTATGACTCTGGAATCAGTGGCAAGACGTTATTCATAAAAGAGGGAGCCATGAACAAAGGCTCGTTCTCCTAGAGAGAATTGACCTAAGCAAATTCTTTTGAAATCATTGGCTACTATCCCATTTCAACATCAGTCTGGAGGGAAAGTTCTCTAAATAGTAGGGATTGAAAACTGAGAGGGAGAGAAGGAATGGAGTAAAGAGAAGATCCATCTAGCCAAGCTGAGGCTTTCCGGATAGCAAGAGTTCTCATAGGCTTCAGAGTTGGGAGTATTAAATTGGACACCCCAGTCTACACTCACTATCTACATCAAGTTCAGTGTTCCTCTTAACGTTGCTGGACCTTTGTCTTCATCTATCCAAATAAGAGACACTTACCAGGACTGAGAGGCTTAAAGGATACAAATCTTCAAGAGGTTTCTGAGTGTAGGTGTTGCAAGTTGCTTGTTCCTGTCTATTTTCTGTTTGAAAAGAACTAATAACTGCCAAGAAAACACAAAGAAACTTAAGATCACATGTTTTCAGGCAAACTTATCTATGAAAAACATGCTTTGGGATCACCTTAAATCCCAGAATCCTAAAACTGGGAATAACTAGTAATTATCAATTATAGACTATCCCCCCTTAAAACTTTCTGCTTTCTACTATCCACCACCACTTGTATTCTGGTCATGATGGATACTTCTCTGCTTTACAGAATAATCTTTAATAAGAAGAGGTGAATTAGGGAAAAATTGAAGAAATTTCTAATATCAGACACCAACCGTTTCTAGATGAAGCCTTTCACTTTTATCTTCCAATTCAGTTCTCACTTAATCCTTTTAAGATTTCAATGCATTCTTGTTATTTCACAAAGCCCTGCTTCTTGGTGCTAGCTCATTTAGGGAAATCTCCATAGTCATTGTTTTCTTTTTCGGCTAGAAAGACTCCAACCCATCTCTTAAAGACAGTTTAAACTTCAACACCCCTGAGACATCCCCATCGAGAAATCACTCCAGTCCGAGTTAAAGCCTGTACTCCCAGATCTTTTCCACTGTAAAGATCCCTATTCGGAGCACTCAACTACCATAAGTGAAATAATTTGTTTACTTATAGATCCCCATGACAATACATCCTTAAAAGCAGAGGTCTTGTGTTTTGCTCCTCTCTCTTACAGTCTCTCCAAAGGCCTCAATTCAGTGAACAGAAGCTGTATGAGAAGTTAAACTGTCTCAGGACAGAATGGCCTGTGCAGAGTAGGGGTGCCTGTGTGGCCCCAGTAGAGCTGCCCAGGAAGTAAAAGTAACAGTAGAGCCTGCTGTACTGATTAAGGGAAAAAGGAGAAGAAAGATTTTCATTTCAGAAGTACTTGGGAAATAGTTTGGGGCTTGTGACTGTCTTCCACCCACTGAATTCATGGAGAAGCCGATGGAAGGCATCATAGTGACTGTTTCTTTTCTTCTCCCTTAAAGTATACCCAACAAATGGAAGGAATGTAAAGCCCCGCTTTCTACCAAACTGTGCTACAAGATTCAGGTAGGGAGTCTACTTTGGGGATTTTAAACCAGAAAATAAGGCATAATGTTATTACAATGTAATCAAGTTATTGAATCACTAGGGAGAAGGGAAAGATATGTGTCCTGCCAGTCTGTGTACTTGGTTCAGGGATTAATGCTTTTTGAAGACTAGTCCACAGTAAATATTTGAGATTAGTGTTGGTCTCCTACACACAGAAATTAAAAGATAAATAATTTTCAATTGTCCTACAGCCAGGAGGGATGCAATCTATGTTTAATGCCCAAACTTGCTTTTTCATAGGTCCATAACCAATGAGATAGAGATGGTATGTTACCTCCCAAATTTCCATTTTCCTCTTGTGTATAGCTATGGAACACCACCTAGTTCCTGCTGGGAAATCATCCTCTAGAATAAATACCATGTTTCCCAGTTTCACTTGAATGGCTGAAGTTGCAGGATGAAGTTCTACTCAGTGGTATACAGTCAAAAGGGGCAAATGGAGCTTTAAAGTGCTTCTGAAAAGGCACAAAATGAGAGCCCTTCTGTTTACCCTGATTTCTCCTCCTGCTAAGTGAAAGCCATGTGTGATACTGTAACTCCAGAAGCCACAATGGACCTGGTGTCACCTTGAAGATAGACACTGTGTGCCAGAAGTGGGCGGGGACACTACGGAGTTGATAATGATAGAGTTAATAATGATAACTCAGCCCACCAGACTTAATCTTTAAATGATACTGCCTCTGTTTCTGAAGCCACTTCAGTTGTATGTCTTTGCTCAGTCACAAACTCAGTGTGGGCCTTAGGCCAAAGCATCTTGCACCTCCATTTTCTTATCTGATAAAATTAGTATATGAAATGTGAAGGATATTTTCCTAAATCCTAACACTAAAGCACCAAACCTGATATATTGCTAGTCTGGAAGACCGAGGAAGTCAACCCCTCCTCTACACCCTCTCGCTCCGCCCATACACACCCACCAAAAGAAGGAACTTTTCAAAGTAGTAGAAAGAGAAGGATATTTATTCACTCATTTATTCCCATAGTGCATCCTGGGCTATGTGATACAGAGTTCCCTCTAGACCATTTCCTTAGTTGCTGAGTGCTGGTTCCAGCCTATTTCCTCTCCAAGTATGACCCATGGCTGAAGTCTCTCCACTTCATACTAGAGGCAGGACATGCCCATCAGTAGATTGACATGGAAGGTCCAAGAGCCTGGGCCATGCCTTCATTTTTGTCCAGCACACCAAGAGCCATCCCAACTTCAGAACCCAGAGCTGCATCCTAGCTTTCCTGGCCATCCTCCTCCCACTCTACTGACTCCCTCTTCAGTGGTTGGAAGGATTCTCACATGTGCTCTCTGACAAATTTTCCACAAATATCAGCTCCCCAGCCTGGACTCTGCCAGCGGGAGTGGCTCTACTTGGGTATTTGGAAGTGGGGTAACCTGCTGGTTGGATAGGCATTAGAAACCCATTGTTGGGGGCCACGGAGAGACAGAGAGCACCTGACATAAAAAGGGCCTACAATGAGGGTTCCACACCTGGTAAGTTCATGAGGTAGGTTAGAGTCAAAGGGAAGCACTAGCTAGTGAAAGAAATCACACATTACAAAGATTTTGAACAAAGACATTATGATTAAGACAATGGGCAGGAGAGATAACCCTGCTTAGGATTATTAGGATTATGCCTGTAGCACTGTCCTCCCCTTGAACATCGATTTGCTCGAGCAGGCTCAGTAACGTCTCCATCATGAGACTTGTTGGTACTGTGTTTGGCATATCGAATATGTCACAGGGAGCTTACCAGGCTTTGCCGAGCTGGCGAGATACTCTCAGTAACTTGCTGCGCTCTCTGAGAGGAGCAGAGGAATAAAACCCTGGTCGGATGTGCCAGCTGCATGCAAGGTGAATGCCCGACCACTGTGCTATATCGCTCCAGCCGCTTAATGTTCTGTATATTGAAGAAAGCCAATGCAAGACAGCCATGATACATCTGTAGCTAAGGAAAAAGCTGAGTCTGAGGGACTCTTTGGGATCCTCTGCAGTGCTTCTCATCTCCTGAAGCTGAATGGAAAACAAACTGGGCCCAGTAAGTCAGGAGAGAAGCAGCAACACTCTGGGAAAACCTGTTTTGCACCGTAATGTAACAAAAGTTGAGGCTTTGTGGAAGGAAGCAGCATATCTTTGTATATTGTTGAGGACATCTCAATGGATTCCCTTGAGATCAAAGGACTTTTTCTCTCCTCTGTATTTCCCTTTCAGGCTGCAGAAGCAGCCAGGGTTGCCCACATTTGAGTAACACCCGGAAGACTAAATGTTGAAGCTGACCCACCAGCTTGACAGTACATATCTGCATTGGAATTTTCCCTCCAGGTCACCAGATTCCAAACTAGGATCAAGTCACCCAATTTACCAACCCACCAGGGAAAAGGCAGGTCATTGAATGAGCTGTCTGGACCAACCATCTTGCATTGGAGGAACCTGAAGCATATGTAGGGGCTGGAGGCTGGGCAAGAGACAGCTGTGTAGCAGCCTGCCTCAGGAGCACTTCTGTCCTACCTAGAATTTCACCCAATACAAACTCCGCCCCTCTCAGAGAGCCCGAAAGCTACTGAGAGTATCTCTCCCACATGGCAAAGCCTGGCAAGCTACCCGTGACATATTCAATATGCCAAAAACAGTGACAACAAGTTTCACAATGGAGACGTTACTGGGCCTGCTGGAGCAAATCTATGAACAACGGGAGGACAGTGACAGTGACAAACACCCAGAGACAAAGAGCTCCAGCAGGTGGCCCTTGGTCAGACCGGCTGAGAGGATTTTTTATAAAATCACATTAGATGCCCACATGGAATGATGTGGGAACCCTGGGACCAAAATTAGAGGAGAGAAGAGAAGTAAGCGTATGCTAGAAAGATAGGCCATGGAAGTCAGGGCACTGTTATGGAGTAACCCTAGTGGGATGGAAAACAGCACTGAGATGGTTTTCTAAGATATGGAAACAAGAGACAGTGTTGTTCTGGTCTGTAATCTGTGCTCATAAATCACTCCTTTTGGTGCCTGAGGGAGAGGGTGGCAGGGGTTGGGGGGGGTGGGGGGGTTCCATGGTGCCTGGGATCAAACACAGGTCAACTGTATGCAAGGAAAGAGCCTTCCCTGCTGTACTATTACTCCAACCCATAAGGACACTGAATTTTGAAAGCAAGATTCACTCAGATGGCTATAAATAGTCTCTACTCTTCTTCTACAGTCCTGCAAGAAGCCTCTCCATTTCTCAATCATATGGGGAAGTAAGATCATGTCCATGGGTATTAAAGTCTGGTCTTGATACAAGTTCCCTTCAAATCAGGCATGGGGGGGGAGGGGGGAGGGGTGGCAGGTTTTAAGTTCTCTGGGTCCTAATTTCCTCATCTGGAAAGCTCAAATGAGAATATCTGTTTTGGTGGGTTATTGTCCCATTGAAGTTAAAATAAGATTCAGTAAACAAAATACTAGTCCATTAAATGTCTTATAAACACTCCATAAAAGAGGGTTCCTTTCCTTTGCTGATGATTTTGCTTATTCCTTTGCCAGCAACCTTTTGTAAAAATACCATTGAAGTGGAATTTAAAAACCAAACAAATAAAAACATTGGCCTGGATTTTCTGGTCCCTTGGTCCCTTCATTCATTTCTTCTTTCCCTCCTTGAATTAACAAGCACAGAACCCTTTGTTTTTTCCTCTCACTTCTCTTTTCCACTTGGCCCTGAAAGCTATCTGACTATTTTTTGCACAATCTATGTCGCCCCCTGGTTAAGGATTTGACCCTCACCTTTCCATTTCAGAGGCAGTTGGGAATTCCAGGGCCTCTTGGCTTTCCCTGTCTCTGAATCTGATTGACAGGTATGAGAAGAGCTGTTCTTCTGACTGTCTCTCCTGCACATCAAATATCACCTTGAAGCCAAATCTAAGATAAATACAGAACAGCAGATGCCAAGGAGAAGGGCTTCATCTTTTATTACAGTAAGAACAATAAAAAAGGGAGGAGGGAATCAAGGGGTCAGACACTGCCACAGTCATGTGGCTTGAAGACAAAGCCTGAGACCCAATCTTGAGAGTTCAGAGTTGAGTCCGAGAGACCAGTGGCTTCATCAGGGCCCACAGCTATGTGCTGGGAGACAGAACATAATTTTCTTTAAGCAATTCCCTCTGCCTAGGGTGTCAGCAGGCTTCACAACTGTTGGCCTGAAACTTGAGAATAAACTAGAAGAGTTTATTCTCGAGGAGAGCCATATTGCTGGCAGAAGGAAGAGCATGAACCGAGCACAGAAGCAAGAGTCAGTGAAGGACACGTTCTGGTAGATACCAAAATCCTGCAGCTTGGCTGGTTCCCAGGAGAGATATAGAGAGATCCAGGGTCTTCTCTGGCTGGTTCAATTTCACCCTGGTACAGACCTGTGCTCCTGCATTATAATACATAATAGCACACCCTTTCAACCTATAAATTATCCTCATTTGGACAATGGGTTATGGAGTGCCCTGGTTTTAGGAAGAGAAGAGCATGTTCTAACCTGTGTTTGGGGGGATCACTAACGAGGAGGAATGAGACTGGAGGCCTAACAGTGACCTCTAAAGGTTCATCCAGGCCTGAAGGTCTCTGATCTCTATAGTTCTGGTCCATGTACCCTCCCTAGGAGAGCAAAGAACTGCCTTTTGAGGATAAATGTCAAAGGAGACCATCAATGTCGCCAAGTTGAGAGACCAAGGATATCTCTGGGAACTGAGGTGCTCTGCAAAAGATGGATCTTAACTTTGACCTTGAAGGAGGGGCAGGATTTAATGGAGAGGCATAAGGTTGACATGGCTTGAACAATGTTAGGTAGAGAGGATCAAGAAGTATGATGAGAATAGACAAGAATCCTCATCATATGCACACATAGCAATTATTTGCAATCATTTTCTCTTCTGTTACTTCTAGGAAGTGTGTGAAAACATGAGTTGATCTATATATATCAAGAGCACTTAGAACCCACAACTCTGGGAGTTGTTCCATAGCCAATGGCTCAAGAGAGGGCAGGATGCTCCCTGTGCCATAGATTCTGAAGGCTTTGTCCATGCATCCTAATGCTCTGGGATTGCAACAAAGAACTCAGTCAATGGGATGGGCAAAACCACTGACTAAGGTTGGAATAGAGTGTTGAGTAATTTTCCCAAGGTTACAAGATAGCAACTGCTGGTATTGGAACTGAAATTCAAACTCTAAGGTCTTATTCTTACTTTTCCCTATAACATGCGACTGGAAGCATCCACAACATGAATGTTCTTGTGGGAAGGAATCATAGTTAAGAACTGTTTCTAAGCACATAAAGTTTACACTTTCCCTAGTCTGCCTTTCCAAAGGGGCCTTTCCTTATCATGGGGTCTTTGTTCTTTCCTAGTCCCACCTTTCTGTGCCCCCTTTCTCAAACTTTCTATCTTCTTCATGAATTGCTATAAGGTCCTGCTTGTTGAATACACAACTGAGCCTTCCATTTCTTTGCTCAGAGCTCTTGAGAGGATCCTATAAGACTTATCCACTTACCTGATTTTCAGGTGAATTTTGGCCATGGTATGCCCTTTCAGGAGATCATGGTCAAATAGAATGAAAAGTAGATCTGGGAGGGGAGTGTATCCATTTGTGTGAGCTGTTATAGCAACATGCCATGGTCTAAGTGGCTTACACATCAGAAACTTACTTTTTTATGGTCCTGTCAAAGGTAGAAATTTTAATAGGATTGGTTTCTTCTTAGCCTCTCTCCTCAGTTTGTAAGTGTCCTTTTTTCTTTGTGTCTTCCTGTAGGTGTCTGAGTCCAAATTTCCTCTTCTTATAAGGATACCAGTCACCTGGGATTAGGTCCCACCCTAGTGACTTTATTTTCACTTTACTATCACTTTAAAGACTTTAATACCAAATTTAGTCACATTCTTAGGTCCTGGGTTTAAGGCTTCTATGTATAAATTCAGTGGGAGTGGGGAGAGGGAACGTGATTCAGCCTGTAATCCACAGGGGGGTATGAAATGCCACCATTTGTGAGTTCCTGGAATCTTCAATTCGACCATACATTTGTAGAAGTGCCTTCATAGGTTCTCTTTGATTTGAAACCTTTGTAAGTGTGCTGACTATTTTCTGGCAAACTTGTCAGTAATGAGCAGAAATGGGTGGTAACAATCTAAAGTTCATGAGGGAAGAAAGTTGAGTGTTAAGCTCTATCAGGAATTTAAAGCCAAAAAATGGGTTTTTCCCCTGCAGTGCCTCATTCACCCCATCTGCACCATGGGGCATCAGTTCCTCACATACCCTTTAAGGAGGGCCATTGTGGTCAAGGTGGGACAGATTGGAAAGTGGAAAGGACAGTGAGAGGAAAGGTGATGGACAGAGTATTCCCAGAGCATAGCTCAGCTTAGCACCTCTAGATGCTCAGGTCAGGAGACTGCAGATCTAAGCTGCAAAGGCAGGGCAGATCCAAAAGGACCAGAGAAAGGGTGGGGTAGGGCTGAGCAGTTAGTTCATAGTACCTAGTCAGGTGGAATGCTTGTCAGGGTAATTTCTACACATGAAGGAGGGCCTCTTTCTTTCTTCTTGGGAATAATGACCCAACTCTTGGACTTGCTGGGTATCTATGGAAAACAGTCCAGGCAAAGATCCTGGATACGTCTATTTATGATGATGTTGACATAGAGAGGACCAGTATGTTCATGCAGAGACCATGTTTCCTGTTTCTATAAACATCTTCAGTGTGAGAAAAGACTTCAATGGGTCCATGGGCACAATTTATAGCTTGCTTTCTGCCAACAAAAATCAAATGCACATACCATCCCTGTGAAATAATGCAGGTCGTTGACTTAGAGTGGTGAGACCTACAAACAGTGTGGGTTCCAAGGCAACTCATTCTCGCCCCACTTGGACTGGGAGAGCACGTGTCTTTGCACAAAGACAGCCAACCCAGCCATATGGTGTGGTGGAAGGGGTGTCGGACTTGACATCATAGGATGACGGTTCACTGCCAACGGGGAACCCTGTTGTTAATCCATTAAGCTCTAGTTTTCTCTTCTGTAAAACTACTATCAAAGCACACTTGAGAGGCCAGCGGTTCAGTCCTCACTTCAGCCCTCAATGGAGATATGGGCTATGTTTCTGGTCCTAGGAGGGAATTACTTAAAACACCAGTGTTCTGTCCTGGATCTTGTGAGAAAGAGATAGAAACCTACAGACACACACATACACACACCCACACCCAACCCACACACACACACACACACACACACACAAGCAGGCACATGCAGGCACATGCTTACAAAGACAGCTTAGTGGTGTCAGAATGGGCTCTAGAGTCAAGCTGCCTAATTCCCATTCAGTTTCTGTCACCCATGACAGCACCATCTTGGTCAAACCTTGAATGTTTTGTCTCCATCTCCTTATGTATCATAAGAAAAACATTTTTCTAAGTTTATTACACAATTAGTGTGTTAATATATTTTAATTCTTTAGAATTATTTAAAAAATATTTTTAATTAAAAAATGTAATTATTTTGTATTTATTCACCATGTCTTGAAAAACTGTTGGCAACAGAATGGAATTTAAGGCAAAGTTCAAATTTAAAAGTCACAACCAGTGTAAAAATCCCTTCACCAATCACCAAAGATTTCCTCTTCCTCCTCAACCACCTTTTTACCAAACCCTCTTAGGAGCGATAGCACAGCGGTAGGGCGTTTGCCTTGCACGCAGCCAACATGGCCGACCTGAGTTCGATTCCTCCGCCCCTCTCCGAGAGCCTGGCAAGCTACCGAGAGTATCTTGCCCGCACGGCAGAGCCTGGCAAGCTCCCCGTGACGTATTCAATATGCCAAACAACAGTAACAACAAAGTCTCCAATGGAGACGTTACTGGGCCCGCTCGAGCAAATCGATGATCAATGGGAGGGCCTTTACCTTTACCTTTATCTTTAAAAATACTTTTTTCAGTTGTAAAATAGTTTTGAGTCACATACATACCTAATATGTTTTAAATGCCAAAAAATTTAAATCCAAAAGCATTTAGAAGTCAACACAGGTTTCAATAAGTGTGATTATAATATGCATTACATAACAAGAGAACAAATAGTACCTACAGACTGTCTTACTCTGTTCCTAACCTTTGTAATACAGGACAAAACATCATGAATATTTCACAGCAATAAGTATCTGTTATCATAATTGCCAGTGGTAGATATGTTTCCATACTATAGATACTCTCATAGTGAGATATTTGAATTGCTTCTGACTTCTCTGATAAACAGCACCACATTGGACAACCTTCTGCATAGATTTCTATACTCATGAGTAGTTGTTTCTTCTCATTGCTTACCTAGAAGTGGGATTATTGGATCAAAGGCTATGCATATTTTCTCTCTGGAGAAAAAGGTTCCAGTCGTCTGAGACAGACTGTCCCAAGTGAGGTGTTCCCTTTGAAACCCAAGTCCAGAGACTGGGGCAGTTCCCACCGCCCTATCTCCTTGGGCCAGCCAGGTGACAGTCCTTGTGTCCGGCTGAGGCTGCCACACACTCCAATAATCTGCTTAGGGCAGGAAAAAGAACCTGGACGTTCTCGCATCAGGGGATACCAGAGAACTTTGCTTTGAACTTAGTCTAGGAGAATAAAAACAGCCCCATTCAGCAGGCCTGCCCTTTGACGCCTGACCTTTCTCTGTTCTTTCACTGTGATAGTACTGTATCACTGTCCTCCCGTTGTTCATCAATTTGCTCAAGCAGGCACCAGTAACATCTCACACAAATTGTGAGACTTGTTACTGTTTTTGGCATATTGAATATGTCACAGGTAGCTTGGCAGGCTTTGCCGTGCGGGTGAGATACTCTCGGTAGCTTGCTGGGCTCTCTGAGAGGGGCGGAGGAATCGAACCCAGATCGGCCATATGCAAGGCAAATGCCTTACCCACTGTGCTATCGCTCCAGCCCTTGATCGTGATACTGTTTGCAAAAGCATCTGTCTTGCTGGGGCCCTTTGAGTCACAGTTTCCCTGACCCATGACCCCATGGCAACCCTCTGAACTATACTCACATGATCTCCCTCTGTCCCTGGTTAGCGATCAATCATTCTCAGGCCAGTACTCAAGCTTCCAAGAGGAGAGGCCTGATTCCTGGCTAGGGTTCAACATGAAAAAGTTAATAGGGCTGCCTCCACCACATCGCCAGAGAGCACAGCCACCCAGGAGTGGCAGGTCAGGAAATAAAGAGGAAGTCAAAGTCTTCCCAGGAAGAATCATGGCTTGGGAGCTCACAGGCACTTGGAGAAAGGTGGGGGAGGTGGGCAGGGCAGGGCAGCCTCCTTGAAAGCTGAGCAGACCTCAACTTTATGAGCTTGTCCCTCCCTATGGCTTTCTTCCTTCCTCTATTCCATGACCTTCCATTCCCATTGCTGTGGCCAAGACAGCAGGCCCCACTCTAGTTCTCACCATTGGGGAGCTTTCTTTAAGATAACCCTTACCTTAACCTTTAAGATAACATGCCCAGGGTTACTCTGACCTGCCAATAGGAGGTGACAGAGATGAAGGAGCAGTGGGCATGAGGAGAAAGTCCTTAGACCACAGATGCTTGAATAACAACCCTCGGCTAGGTTTAATGCCTTGGACATTAAACACACTGTGGACACGTGTGGACACACTCTCAGGAGGGGTCTGTGTAAAGGTACTAGATTTTACTCTCACTTATTCAGCATTACTCAGCTCATCTCTCAGAGCTGAAAATCCACAGACAAAATCATCTCTAAATGCCTATCTTTGAAAGTTCCCCTTTAAGGTCCTCAGGACAAAATATCCATCTTATAGAGCTAAGATGAACTTTCCTGATAAATCCACGGGCGGGGGTTGGGGTGAGGTGAGCATCAGCATATGCTGAGAAATTCCTTCCCTTCATCAGCTTCATTTCCCCAACTCAAACATGGTTGTGCATTTGGTGTGAGATGCTGGGAAGATCTTTGGCCTGGAATACCATCATTTCTAAGCACCTACTTGGTCCCCTTCCCTGGGGTGGGACTGGAGAGATGAGGTTCCTCAGAGTTCTCACGCACTCTTCAGCTCCTCTCTCTGATGGCTAAGGGCTGGAGTTGGGCTGAACTGAGCTTTGTAAAGCAGAAAGGAAACTGGGCTGACAACCCAGCACGTAGACAAGAGAAACTCACTTAGAAGTAGGAAGGGCCCCAGAGGAGCTCTGGAACCATAGTGACCTGGGACAGGAACTTGGCAGCATGACCTGAAGGAGGGTCTCTGAGGGCAACCTCCACCTCCTAAGTCTTCTGCAGACAATTCCAGAAGAAGTGAGCGCTCACCCACACCACGATTTGGGCACATGTTGGAAGGCCCACAGAGGGAGGCACCCTACACAGAACAGGTGCCCAATAGACAAATATGTATTTCAGTAAACCCAAACCTGCCCTGCTCTAGATTTGGGAGGATGAGGATGGAAAAACAAACATCTAGTGAGTGCTTAAGTTCTGTGCTGGGTTGGGGGTATCTGGGAGTGTATGCTGCTGGAGGGGAGGTGGGGATGGTCACATGGTACCAGGTATCCTTTTGTGAAATCGTCCCTCTGTTCCCTGCTTTCTGAATGACTCCTTCTCCATAAGAACTCAACTTTGAGTTCCAAGTAGAAGGAGCTGGAAACTTCCTACTTCCATTTAATTCTACAAATTTCTATTTCAATCCTGCATCCTCCTTCAAGCGGGAAACTTAAACCATTTTCTCTTAGTGGAATTTTATGCTTTGTGTTTTTTTTTCAGTGTCTCCTTTTCATAACATCTGATGAGACGCTGGGTTGTGGGTAGCCTTTGATTTGGGGTAGCTCTGTGGTTCATTCTCCTGGGTTCTGTGCTGAGTCAGGCCCATTGGTCTGCTCTTCAAAACCCAAATCCTGACCCAGAGCTTGTCCCTCCCTATGGCTTTCTTCCTTCCTCTGTTCCATGACCTTCCATTCCCATTGCTGTGGCCAAGACAGCAGGCCCCACTCTAGTAGATTTTCCTCAGCCTCACTATCTTGTTCCTCCAGGACTTTCTTCAGTCTACCAGCATGTCTTAGCTGTGGCTTAAGGAGTTCACCACAATTTCTGATATTCCAGGCTGAGCCCTGGGCAGTTAGGAGCCCTTGGATCTTTCTGCAGTGTTCAGTGTCTCCAACCTCTTGTTTTCTCTTATGCATAATAAGGGGGATCCTGGACATTATTAGCCCAATGACCTTTTTTAGACAGTCCCTAGACCCTTCATCCCACTGTTTATTATTCAGTTGAATGGATACTTTACATTTTGATTCCTTTCTTTAGACCCATTATTCACTGTACACATGCTAGAGACCAAGCCCTATGCAAGGTCTTAAAGACATTAAAACAAATAAGGTCCCTTACTCTGAAGAATTCATAGACAAGAAAGAGATGTATTACTAGGAGAGAGTGAAGAGTGGGCAATCACAGGCACCTCCCAGGTACTGTCTCAGAAGGGAAATCACACTGAGTCTTAAGGATTAGTTCAGAGATCTCCAAGGAGCTGATGGGAGAGTGTTCCAAAAAGAGCAAACAGCATATGCAAAACCAGTTGAGAGATTTTTCAGAGAATTCAACACGGCTGCCATGCCATGCCTGTATCCTGAGCAGAAGTTTTGAGGAGGGAAAATTATGCACAGTTTACACTGAATTGCTGAACCTTATACCTTCCTTCAGCTCAGGGCAGGCTGGCAACTTGTGGAACTTTCCAGTAAAACCCCATGTCAAGACCCTTGCCAAATTCAGAATGCAGAAACACCACTCTACAACTTATCTTGAGCCTAGATGCTTGGTTAGTTTCACAGCAGAATCTCTGACTAAGACTTGAAGAAAACAGTCTTAAATGTAAGACAAATATTTAGAGTTTTAAGAGATCCGCCTACAAATTAGGAAGAAGAGAGAAGTAGATGTCCATGGCTCAACTTTGTTCTCTTTAATTTAAAGCAGACTTTGTTTTCTGCTGGAAGATGGATGGAATCCTCCTGCCTAAATGGTGGAAACCACTTCTTAAGAACCAGTGTTTCATGTTATAGGCAACCAAAATGAAAAAGGTAGCAGATACACACAAAAAAAGTGATGTCAATATGGCTTTATCTGAGAATCAAAAAAATATAATGTTGATCTGGTTAAAGTCATTCCAGTTTTAATTACAGTTGAAGGCAAAAGTTTTTTCTTCTATATTCTAGTTCTTTTTGCCTTCCCAATATCCTCATTCTAATATACTTTTCTTTTTCCTGAAAAAGTAAGAGTTTGCTTGGCTTATGCCAAGCATAAGTTTGCTTATAAGTGAAAATAAATTTCACCCTGCCTTTCTCTGTTACTTCTCAATCATGTTCACAAAGAACCTGTTCTGTACTTGGTGCTCTGCCTATGTTGAACTTCATAATAATGCCCAATACTACAAGCAACACTATTTTCTCTATTTTAAGGACGAGACAACAAAGTCTCAAAGAGGTTCAATACATCTATTAAGGTCACACAACTCAAGATAACATGATGCATGACCTAAACATGAGTTAGGAATTTCTTCTTTCTCTATGGTTGTGTGGGTCACACCCAGTGATCCTGGACAGTGAGCATGTGTCACCAAAGATCAAACCCAGGGCCTCACACATACAAGGCATGTGTTCTATCCCATGGAGCTTATTCTTGTTTCCCTGAATTAGAATTTGGATTCCTGTTTTCTGACACTAATGCCCATGACATTGCTTTCCTATAATCTAGAGTATTGTTTCACAGATAGTGGTTGAGTTTAGATTTATACTACCAATAAAAGACATTAAGAGGAAGTGACAGAGAGAGAGAGAGGAAGAGAAAGAGAGTGCCTCCCATGGAGGAAGGCTGGAGGTATGGGCAGTTGCAGGAAGGATATGGGGGATATTGGTGGTGGGAAATGTACACTGGTGGAGGGATGAGTGTTGTAACACTGTGTGACTGAAACTCAATCATGAAAGCTTTGTAACTGTATCTCATGGTGATTCCATTTAAAAAAGGAAGGGACTATTATAAACCCCTTTCAATTATTCATGCATTCAATGAATAGTTATGGAATACCAGGGTGTTCCAGGCATAAGTCCAGGCATGAAGAATGGGGACTCATTGAAATGAGACTGTTAATCCTGCTGGGGGAACAGTGTGATATACATGAATAAGGACTAGTCGCTGTGCTCCTAGAATTACAGCTGAACCCACCTCTTGTGAGCTGTATGGCCTGAGACAATTGACCAAACTTCTCTATACCTAGATCTCAACAGCTGAATAAAGTGGCATTTGCAGCATCTTCCTCTATCTTTGTTGTCTGAACTAAATACATTGATCTTTGCCAAGTCTTTAGAATACAGAAGTATGTTAGATTGCTCAGTGGAGGAACATAGGCAAGCCAGGAAGAATGTGTTTGTTACAAGACAATATATGACATTAGGTGTGAAGAGGAATAACACATAAGAAGAAATGGGTAGATGCCTTCTAGGGTGGGTCTGTGAACGTAGTTAGGAGCCAGGAGGGTCACAATGAAATGTTTGAACAAGAACTTAAGCTTCAGACAACCCATGTCTGACTTTTCATGGGTGTTTCGGAAAGCACTAAAGGATTCTGGGGCTCTCCCTCTGAAACTTTTTTATAAACGCTAATTCCCTACAGTTACCGATACAGATCACAATGACAATTATCATTCTTTTATTGTGATGTGCTATAAATTATCCATATTTTCTAAGAGAATCATCTTCTAAGCTTCAGAGTCCATTGTAAAGATCCTATACCTGGTGAGTAAGCTCGCTCCTGTAATAAATTTTATGATAAAATTATAGGCTCAGGATCAGAGATATAGTACAGCGGGTAAGACATTTGCCTGGCATGCAGCCAATCTGGGTTCAACCCCTAGCAACTCCTATGACCCCTGAGCACTGCCAGAAGTTATTCCTTAGCATAAAATCAGAAGTAAGCCCTGATAAGTAAGTTCTGTGATGGTGTAGACCACCACACTGAAACAGAAAGCAAAATAAGAATGTAAATCACATGTTTTAGTATCTGAGAACACAGATCAAAATTCCAGCTCTGTCCATCAATGTGAAGCTTACCCATGCCCTTTGACCTCTCAGACCTTAGTTACTAGACAAAGGTTTCCCAGCCAATTCATGCCCCTGACACCATGTGCTCTTGTCCTCCTCATGAACGTCCTCATGAATCTCCCACTGCTAAATTTCTGACCTTGGGGGCTGAGGTTTGTATGAAGACAGTGCCTAGTTGAACACAGAAAAAACTGGCTCTGGTCATTAAGGACAGCAGCTTTGAACAGTTGTTTTATAACTGAAATACTCAGAGGACAAAAATAAAAACCAACATTTTCCTGCATTCTCTGTATGTTGTCTGAAAGTTTTCTTTGTGTGTATTCTGCTGCCAATACCCATAATTTAAAGATCGATGTTACTGGTGCGTGCTTGAGCAAATTGGTGAACAATGGGAGGACAGTGCTATAGTGCTACTTAACCAAGGCTATTTTTACTATTGAGATAGGAAATGCAGAGCACCAGCCTAAGAGTCTGAGAGCTTGCAGACTCTGCTTTGTCACGTACAACACTCCCTTGGGTCTGGAGCTTTTCTCACTCACACACACACAAACACACACACACACACACACAACAAACACACACATACCTGTTTTTATGTGTTGGCTGTCTTCTCTAGATAAGCCATCTCACATATATCATTTTTGATGTATACCACAGTCCTAAATCTGCACCAATATTGGCACATGACAGTGTCAGGTTGTGTCACAGAAAGAGGCAACAGAATTTGGAACCCAGACACAACTACAGATATTAAGCTGCAATTGTAAACATTCTAATTGACCTCATAAGATGAAAATTTTCTGCTTTTCAGGGACTATTCCATCTGGCTTCCTGGGGTAACCTACCCATTCACTTCACTATTTCTTTCCCATAGATTGAGTGTTCAATAATTTCTCTGTCTCCAATGTCCATCATGGACTTTTATAGCTACTAGGAAGACTCTCTGGACAAAGGAAATGCAATGAAAAGGGTCACATCTGTCCAAGTCAACACTTCCTTTTCTCCTGCTTCCCTCAGACCACACTAAACAGAGAAACAGTGCTTCAGAGGAAGGGGTCAAACCTCCCCAAATGACCAATCACCTTCTGAGAAAGGCTTGGCCTTCCCAAGATCAGGAGTCAGTCTGGAGTGGCTGCAACAGAGCCTCCTTCCCAAGGCAGTGCAAAGGGGAGAAAAGTGGACATGAAGTGACTCACACAAGCCTTTACTTTCTCTCATGACCTTACGAAAATCATGTTCCAAATTGTTGCAAAAGAAGGAACTGGAGTAGGGATGGGGTGAGCAGGTAAGAGAGTTGAGCAAATGAAGCAGAGGGAGTCAGAGGCCTAGGGGAACTACTTATCAGGATGGAGAGGGGATGTAACCTTCACCCAAAGCACTTAACATCTCAGCAAGCATGCCCGAGTACTAGTCACTAGTTTAGACTAAAAAATGAAGCACTGGGGTACACTACTTCCTAGCTGCAGGGTAGTTCAGTGTCACCTACCTGCTCTAACCCAGGTTCCTCACTTGTAGCATACACAACATTAGGAAGACTGTAGTAATTATTCAAAACTGAGCATACACAGTGCCCCACACACACTTGATAACTCTTTGGACTAACCCTCTACTGTGCTCCACTCACCCACCTGCTACCATATTATACAAGAAATACTTCAGAACATGACTATTTCTGCACCACCAAGGCCCAGGCCAATTAGGAACCAGACTTCAGTGAAAGATGGGATTGTAAAGCCTATCACAATGGACTGGGATGGAGTACATTGTGGATGGCGCCTCCAAGACTAGAAACAGAGGTGCAGACATTGTGGACTTTCATTCCCATAAAAAGGGAGAAGGGAGGGATCCTGCTTTCCCATACTCATCCCATACAAGATGATGTGAGTATATGAAGCAATTCAACAGTGTTACTGCTCCAACGGGCTGCTCTTCTCATTAAAGGCAGGAATCAGACTTACTCTGAATCTAGAAGTTGAATGACTTGCCTAGACTAATATCTCAAATTGGGGAGTTTTGCAATTTCAAACAGGAGAAATAGGTTTTCCCTACTCCTTTCTGGTTCCTTTCACCACTCCCACCCTCATCCTTTGCATTACTGGCTCTATTAGAGACAATATTTTTTTAAAGTTGATTATGTTGTGTCTTACTTGATAACGTTTTCATTTTTATTAGAGACCCAGATATATCAAAGAAAAAATGCTTATGTCATCTCCTAACATGCACATAGTAAAACTGGCACTACCCCAGCTTATAGAGTTTAGATTCATGGAAAAGATAAAAATTCATATGTACTCCATGCATTATTCTCACACACCCCTTTATTGAGATTATCACAAGGGCTGGAGCGATAGCACAGCGGGTAGGGCGTTCGCCTTACACGCGGCCAACATGGCCGACCCGAGTTCGATTCCTCCTCCCCTCTCGGAGAGCCTGGCAAGCTACCGAGAGTATTCGATATGCCAGACACAGTAACAACAAAGTCTCCAATGGAGACGTTACTGGGCCCGCTCGAGCAAATCGACGATCAACGGGAGGGCCTTTACCTTTACCTTTTTACATGATTATCCAAAGAGCTATGCTTGGAGTGTCACGCTTCATTCGAGAGAGAGAGAGAATCCAGAGTTCCGACCTCTGATGATCAAGAATCAGGGATGCTGTCTCGTTTGCCAAGGCATCGAAAATCACATGGGCTGGACATGTAATGCTATTTGGACACGACTAATGGACTTAGAACCATTAGTGACTGGATTCCACGGGACATCAAAAGATCGTGTGGCCACCTGCCTACAAGATGGTCAGACTTCTTTGTCAAGACCCTGAACAATTGGTTTGAGGCTCTTCGTGTTCCTAAAATGAGCAGACACCACTGGGCTACACTAACACACAACAGGGATGAATGGAGACGTTGCTGACACCCGCTCAAGCAAATTGATGAGTAATGGGATGTCAAGTGATCAAGTGATCACATGACAAGTAAATTTATATCAAAATTTGCATTGGGTTCCTACCTACCAGAAAGAGTCTGTTTGCCGTATCCAAGTGTCAAATGACACAGTCTGCTGAGAGGTTAGACTGGGTGTAGAGTATAGAGTCCATCATTCCTGGGGACAAGTAAGCTTACTGAGAGCTTTGAAAGATGAGTTGGTGCTTTGCAGGTAGTTAAAGATGAAGGAGGAGCAGTGCAGACAAAGCTCAATTATGAACCAAGACCTGGAGGTAAGAAGTGGGTTGAGGCACTCAGAGGAACTATGAGTAGTTCAATCAAGGTTAAGGCTTAGAATTTGAAGGGTAGGAAAAGTGAGAAGGGCTTCCAAAGGATATTAATCATACCCAACTCTGCCCCTCATATAGGCCTAACTGATCATTGCCACCTTGTGAATTAGGTGACTGGCCCATTTTATTGATAAAGAAAAGGCTCCAAGTGACCAGGCCAAAGGCCATACAACTGAGTTAAGATTTTAGAATTAGCCCTTTCATATGCCAAAGTCCACACTTCTTCTACTTTGTGAATTACTTTTGATCCCACAATCCCATGATCCCAGACCCATATCTGTAATAAATTTTGTTGAGCTAAGCTATGTATCAGGTGCTGTTATGGTTTTGGGATAAAGTTAATCAGACAAGAACTCTTTGCTCCCAAAGTTTCCATTTTTTAAAAATTTTTTTCTTTTTCTTTTTTTATTAGTGAATCACCGTGAGGTACAGTTACAAAAAGGTAGAAAGCATTCTTTTTTTTTCTTTTTGGGTCACACCTGGCGATGCACAGGTGTTACTCCTGGCTCTGAACTCAGGAATTACCCCTGGAGGTGCTCAGGGGACCATATGGGATGCTGGTAATCAAACCAGGTCAGCTACCTGCAAGGCAAACACCCTACCTGCTGTGCTATTGCTCCAGCCCCATGTTTCCATGTTAATAGAGGTAGGAGGTAGGGAGAACATCTGAACATTTTTCCCAGGGCAATTTTGGATGGACTAGTGAGAATGAGAGTAAAAAAGTGGGTGAATTTTTCCTGGGTCACCTTTCAAGACCCTTTTATAGACTCTTGAAAAAGATTTCATTTGAGCAAGATATAAATGACATAAAGAAAGCAACCATGAGGGTATCTGGGGAAACTATAGACAGAAATGCTAAGGTCCCAGAGTGGACATAAAGCCAGTGTGGCTGGAACAGAGGGATCCATGGCCTTACAGATGAGAAAAGGAGTTCAGAAGGACCAAGAGCCAGACTGTGTGGTTCATAGTATAGATGGTCCCATAGGAAGATGCTGAAGGACAGATGATGTATACAATAGAGGTTTTCCCAACAGAGCAGGAAAGCTATGATCCCAGGAGCAGTTTACCTAGTATAAAAGGAATATCCTTGCTCTGTCTTCTCATCTATGTTTTCTTGGGCAAGTGTCTTACTTTCGCAGGACATCAGCTTCTTTCTGTTGAAGTGATTATAATATCTGCTTCACTGTCATGGAGTGAGGTTTAGAAACCAAGCTCTATCTCATCCCTTATTGCTGTGAGAGTTTATAGAAAGTCTCCCTATGGTCCATAGGGCACCTACCATCTCTCTAGTCATTAGAGAGGTTCAAGTAATCAACTACTTAGCAAGTAGATGACCTGGAGTCAAGTAGTGGCAGTCCTATAAAGTAGTTCTCTTCAGAGACTGCACCCTAAAACTAGCAGGCCTTTCTATCAATGAATGGAACTGGTGTTAAAGGCTAAGGGATCTTTGACTCCTCAAGGCTAGACACAGAGGTTAGTTTAGATTTCTAAAATCAGCTCAAATCATTCAGAAGCTTCTTCTAAATCATCTGTGTGTACCCAAATCACCATCACCTGAGATCTGGAGACACTTTCTACTTCAGGTTCAATCAGTCTGGATGAAACTTCAAGGATGCAGGTCCAAGGACCACATGTGGAGTAACAAAGCGTGACAATTTAGACAATTTAGAGAAAAAATAACTTCCAGAACTTGCTCTCAAATTGTCCCCCACAAGATGACAAAACCCACTTTAGAAGCTCATCACTGATTCATCATAGCCAACGGGGAAAGAGATGCCCTCTGTGTACTAGACAGAAGACTGGGAAGTTAGATTTCCTTGGGAATCAGGGGCCAGGATCTAGGCTCATAGAGCACTGGTCCTTATAGCAGAGAGTTGATGAAGGAAAAAATGAGGAGACCTTAAGTGCAGGAGTGATGGGGTAAAGAAGGATCTTCTTGTTGTGAGGGTTGGGTAAGACCTCCTGGATGTAAAGACATTTGGTGGAGAGCCGACCTTAAGGGTGGGCACCATAGGCAGTGGGTACAGCATCTCCAGGGGGCACAGTCACCAAGTCATTCCCAAACTCAGCCTAGATTCTAATGAAGTAATGAAGTCTATTTGAGCCACAGATAGGTGTTTGCAAGTATCTCCCATGCCCCATGAAATAAGTCTTACCAAAAAAAAAAGTCTTCAGCTGTCCTTCCCCAGAGATATAAGGCAGCTGACTCTGGAGTGGAAAGATATCTGGGGATCAGAGGCCTGGGCACTGGCAGTTACGAAATGTGCATCTACACCAAGCACATGGTGCCCCCTCCACCAAAAGACTTGGCTTCAAGTGCCCTTCCTTCCCAACAAGCCTTGTGACCAGGAAGAGTGATCACCCTCCAATTGATGCTAAAAATAGCCAGGCTTTTTTTTGTCCCCCAAGCAACCACAAACTTTAAGACGTGGGTGGTTGTAGTCAGTCACATCAGCTAGCAATCCCTTGGGTAAAGTTCAGCATGAAGTGAAAGGGACACGAGAGGTGGTTGTATTCTTGAAGAGGAAAGAGACAGATGATCAGTAGAACAAACAACTCTTCCTGTGGCAGACTGTATACACTTTCTTCCAGTTCAGTGGAGGTGGCGTGGTGAGAGCTGGCATGAACACAACTATGTGACTTTGGGCAAGTCATCACAATTCAATCTCGGGATCCTAACTCATTAAAAGGGAGCTGAATGCCTACTTTATCTACCTACCTACAGCACTGCTCATAAAATGTGGGATTGGTGGCAGACGCATTGTGAGCTGAAAGTAAAGGGAGAAGAAAGAGAGTCACAAGGGAGAAGTGATAACTACAGTTCAAATCAGATTTAAAAAATCTGAAATTAAGTCTGTCTTGGAGCTCTTTAATCCAGGAGCTTTTTTCCAGATCTCTGGAATCTTGTGCTAGAGAGATACCATCTGACTTAGTATTCTGTCAGCCTCTTAGGAGTGAGCAGATACATTTTCCTATATGCTGATATAGGACACAGACATTGACTTACTGTGGGCTGTAGATGGGAAGGCCAGCCTGGCCATTGTGGGCTGAGACCTCAGAGGCATCCCAAGGTGCCTGGCCACTTGATCATCCTCCAAGAGAAGAGCAACCAGAAGGAGCCTTTCAGCCTTCTCCCCAGAGAAAAATCGAGTCAATCCAAACCTGACAAGAACCCACAGAACCTGCCATCCCAATCCCAAGCTACCTAGCCACCCCTCCACTTAGGACTGAGAAAAACATCTATTGACTATTGTGAATAAATGAGTTTGTTACCCACCTCCTAGCAGCATAGCTGACTGCTGCACTATAGTAAGTACAGCTCAGCCAAGCTAGCACTGAGAGCATCTCCTCCAGGCCTGCCATGTGGGATGGGAAACCAAAAGAAATTTAAACTCATCTCTCCCCTCAAAGGCAATTCCATAACTCTTTCCATCTCCTTTGCCAAGCACAGGGTAGGAAATCACAAATCCTTCTTTAATATAAAGAAGTCTAAATAAATAAGAGTGTGTGTTTATGCCGGGCTCCACTCAGTGATCACCAGCAGCGCAGAGGTCTGCTTTTTCCATGTCTGAGCAGTGGGCATGAGAGGCACCTTTCCAAAGCCATGGATTGAAGGAGAATTGAAGGAGAAAGAAAGCATGGACATGTTCCTATGTCATAGTCACTGAGCTTCCTTATCACAGCTGGCTGAAAAGGAGTCGGAGAGATGTGAGCTCAAATCTGGCTCTGCTTCTCCTTTCTAGTGAGGTGACCTCAGATAGTCAGTCATATTTCTCTACCTGCAGGTGTGTTCTCCAGGTCTCCTCTCTTTGTAGGGTCCTTTGTTAGGGTCCTCCCTGACCCTCTCTTCCTATGAACACATACTTCCCTCCATAGTTCAGTGGAACATGAACTATGAACACATAGTTCAGTGCCAGCTACATTCAACTAAAATGATCTCAGTCCCTTGGGTACTCTGGGATGCTGATGGGTACACAGATCTGATGCTGATGGGTACACAGATCTTTTTCTTAGGATGGACGCTGAGCTCCATGAAAAATGGCAGCAATCAGCCTCCTATCTGCCTGGTGGACCATGATCCCCAATGCTGAGCACTGTTCCTGGCACAAAAGGACTCCAGTCCTGCTTGTCTGGTTTGTACTAAGTGGAATGGCTCCACACTTCATCCGGGGATAAAGTGCTATAAAGTACAGCTGCTCCATTGTTTTGAGAAAGGGTCTCCAGGCAAAATACATAAATAAAAAGGAGACACACACTTTGAAAGCCACGCCCGCATAAACACACATGGATGGAAACAGACAGATGCAAACACAAGCCTGGGAGGGTTCTGTGGACTTGCCTCCCATATGAGGCCTATAATTTCCTTCTTGGCTGACACCAGTCTTGGCCTGGACTGGGCTTCCCAGACTCCTGGAAGGCAGCCTGTTGGGTTTGGGCTGAGCTTAGTTTTGTCTTTTGGTCTTTCATCAAACCTAAAGTCACAGATCTTTCTGACACCTCTCAGCTGTAGATTCCTTGTTCTATATCACCTGCTGACCTTCCTGAGCCATGTAACTCTATAAAGGGATACAGAGGGCCTGCATGGAACTAGAGAGAAGGGCCTCCTTCAGAGAAGAGGAGGGATTCTTAGAAGGATCAACCAATCTTGCAATGTTGGTGATCAGACCAGGCTTCCCCTCTTCCAGAAAGGACTGTATCTGAGGGTATAACCTACCGATCAACTTCCAGAATCCAAGAGATAGAGTTGCTGGAGGGAAACCAAGGCACAAAGAAACAGAACAAAAATAAGCAATGCAATATAAGTGAGGCTTGTACAAGCCTGATTTTGAGAACCAGGCTGTCATCGCTGACTTAGAAGGTAGAGCTCTAGGGTCAGACACAGCTTTTGTTCAATCCCTGGCTCCCTGGCTCTGCCAGGTATGTCTGAGTGAGCTACCTAATTTCTCAGAACCTTGCCTTCTGCTCTGTGAACTGGAATTTACCCACCTCGTAAGGCTAAAGCAAGATGAAAAGGGTTCCCACAGTGATGGGCCAAGCTCTCTGTAGGAAATGAATAAATGGTGAGTTTTATGGCGAGAACAGAATTGGCAATTTCAGCACTGATGTTGCTCATCTAACCTCCCCTTACCCTGTTCTACATTGCAATCTCCTCAAGACTGCAGCTGTCCATCTGTGCTCAGAAGTTCTCCCAGAAGCTGCTGTACCCTGGAAAACATCATAGTTGGGCATTCAGGAAGTTGTGGTATGTATACTCAATAGAATACTATGCAGTTCTAAGAAAGAACAGAAGCATGCAATTTGTAGCAACATGAATGGATCTAGAGGGTTTCCTGCTAACTGGAGTCAATCAGAAGGAAATGGACAGATGCAGAATTATCTCGCTCATGTACGTGACTTAAAGATGCACAGCAAAGGAGCAACAAAGGTCCAACAGTAACAGAATGAACTTAACCACACAACTGAATTGTGTGTGGGACTTGGAGGGAGGAGCCTTAGAGTCTTTAGGGGAAGGGTGTACACTGGTGAGGGGTGTGGTAGATGTGTGTGTATATAAAGATGCATACTTATATGTTTGTGCATCCCTTTTTATGTCTGCAGTTGTGTATGTGTATATATGTGTGTGTACACAGGCCATTTTAAGGGCTAGGAGGTACCTGCCTCAGACTTGGAAGGTACAGGAGGCCTTTCAGTGGGAACACGTTGAATCAGTAAATGCATCAAAGTGTTTGTATGAGACACCCAGCTAACCTCGAGAGAGCAGAGCTCTAGAACTTGCCTCTTCTGCTGTGACAGAAGGAGAGTTTGTGAACGGCTTTTATTATACAGTTAGTAAAATGGTCCTCTCACCTGGCTTCTTACATCACCATGACCCATTTCTTCTGACCGCAAGTTTCTCTACTTGTCCAAAAATAGATATAAGTTTGCATTTAAACCCTATCACTCGCGCATTGGGTGGCCCAAGCAGGGATAGACAATGTGTCCAATCCCGCAATCCCACACTATAAAGCCCTGATGTCCGTTCCCAGGGCTGGCATGTGACTGGAGAGAGGCACTGCTGCATAGTCCTGCACTGGATAGGTGCTGGAGGGAAGGAGGCATAGCCAGACAGCCCCACACAGGGTGAATGTTGGAGGGAAGAAGATGTGGGTGGTCAGCCCCACACAGGGTAGATGGATGACAGCTATTTACATCCTCACTGGACAAGAGGCTGCAGGCTGAGGTGCTCCTAGACTGCATTGTGAGCTGACTGTTGCAATACAATGTACCTCAAAGGCATTTGTACTTGAACTAGAGCGTGCCTGCCAGGTTAGGCCTATGCCAGGCCCTGATGTACATTCCTACCCTGTGTCTGGCTTAATCCCTGGAGTGAGCAGGAACTGGGGTGGGAGTTCTCAGTCTTGAGAAGAGGAAGTCCAGTATTATGGTCGCTGTGACCAAACTTTGTGCACACCTGGGCAGAAAGCTTCATTCATCCTGAGAGGAAAGCCAAGATGACTTAGGGGTGGGTGATACCCCACATCCCTAATGGTGCTATCCTGTCAGACGGGAATTACCACACTGGCCTCCAAAATCTCTTCCTGGTCCTGCACTTCAGCCTCTAGACCCACTCCAAAGAGAAAAGGCTCCCTCTGAAAACATAATCCAAGGCCCCAACTCTGCCACTTCCCAATATTCTGTCTACAAAAGCCCATCCCACCTCCTAATCCCCCAAAGGAGGGGCTGGCTTCTGCAGCCCAACTAGATAATGGGGGTGGAGGCGTGTTTTTAAACCCTGATCCCTCCAGAACAAGTTTCCACATGGACCCCACACCTTCTGCTCCAGGAAAACAGTGAGAGTGGCAGAGGGTGAGGGAGACATGTGCTCTGCTCTTGTCTCAGACAAGATCTCTTTGAGGAATTTGGGAAACCCCCCCTGGGAGCACTGATTAGCATAGTGGCAGAAAGAATCGCACACAAAGTCCTGAGCTGCAGAGAATCTAAGCGTGGGACTCTGTTCAGGTATAAGGACAGGATTAAAGAAATCAACAAGAGGTCAAGATATCCCTGAACCCGAGCAGCAGGAAGGCTGCACCCCTCTAACAGTCAAGGGGGAGGTCTGGAGCGATAGTACAGTGGGTAGGGCATTTGCATTGCACTCAGCCAACCCGGGTTTGATTCCCAACATCCCCTATGGTCCTCTGAGCACCACCAGGAGTAATTCCTGAGTGCAAAGCCAGGAGTAAACCTTGTGCATTGCTGGGTGTGACCCCAAAATAAAAATAAATAAATAAATAAAAGTCAGGGGGAAGGGGAAGGCAGGAACTCTGGAAGCCAGATGCCCTGAGCAGCCACTGCCTCAGAAAGCTCTGGCCTCTACAGACACCAGTTAGCACCAGCTCTCCAGCTCTGGCAGAGAGCCACAGGGACAGAGAGGCGAGAACCTCCCCCCCCCCCCCCCACACACACACACACTCTGGAGTCTCTCTACCCCCTTGCCTTGCTCTCTGGTGCAGCTTCCTGTTTAGATCCAGCTAGGACTTAGGGGTTGTGGAAACCTAGGGGACACTGATTTCAGGAATCAATCCCTCTGGGGAATTGGAAAAGGCAGTTGGACAGGAGCAGTGTTCAATAAAGAAGACAATTTCCAAGTAGGCTGGTGTCCTGGCATCCTCCAGGGGATGAGGGGGAGGGCGGTGTTGGGAACAGCCCAGCTCATAGAATCAAGTGTTCCCCCAGAAGAGAAACAATTCAGAGGTTTCCCAATGAGTTTCTGCAACCCCCTCACCCCACCTCCGCTACCATGTACCCTTCTGCTGGACAAAGGGGCTGTGCCCATTCCTGGACCTCGCCCACCTTCTATGCTCCTTACCCAAACCGAAACCTGCTCAGATAATGAGAGACCAGAGTCAGCCATGAAAGGTGGAAGTGACTCCAGTGCAACCACCAAGGAGTGACAAGAAGGAGAATCTCCCACCATAACCACACAAGAAAGCTTGACCTCCCCTCCCACCTTTGGGGTGTGGTCCTTGTCCTCTTGATTCCAAGGGGACAGTAAAGGTCTGGGGAGGCAGCTGGCAAAGATCCTACAGCCCTGGTTTGCTGCATGGATCAGCTATTAATTCCCATGCCAGGTCACTAGGAGACCCCTGACTAGGGGAAGAGAGACTATGGAGTCCTTCCTGGCCTAGACCAGAGCTTTCCCCTGTACCCCAACTCCCAGCACTGACCCTGCATGCTTGAGCCATGAATCTTGCTGTGAATAAAAAAAAACACAAACAAACAAAAACATCCAACATTTCCTCACCCCAGGGCCTATTCTCGGATAGTGCCCCTGATCTCACAAATGATGGAATCCCCCTTGACTGTTTCTCCTTGCTCCGTCAAGCCCTGCAGAATGTGCCAAGTCTCAGAGAGGCACTCCTCCTGGGAGCACCCCCAGCCTCATGTCCTGGCCCATGACAGGCTGTGGGTCCCACAAAGGCTGAGGCGCGCCTGCTGTGTGTATCCCTGGGCTCCCAGGGCATGTGTCCCTGGGGCCAGGTGAATGTGTGGCAAAGGCAGTGGGGTGCTGGCAGGAGTTCTGACCACCCAGAGCCTGGAGCATGCTGCAGCCCACACAGGGAGAGCTGAGACCACACCCAGTGTCACAGGGCTGGGAGAGGAGGAAGGATGGGGAGTGGAGAAGAGAGGGAGATGAGCAAGGAGGAGGAAGGGTGGAGGAGAGGGGCTCAAGGGGGAGAAGGAAGAGGAGAAGGAAAAGGGAAAGGAGGGCAGGAGGATGGAAGAGGGAGGAAGGGGGATGAGGGAAGTAGGGATGGATGGGGATAAAGGGGGAGAAGGAGGAATAAAGGAGGGGGAGGAAAAGCAAGAATGAAGAGAAGAGGAGGTGGAAGAGCGGGGTAAGGGAGGAAGGCGAGTCTCCCTAATTATATGGGTAAGAACAGTTGGAGCCTGGCTAGGGGCAGCACCTGGGGTTAAGGGCACTAAACTGACTCACACAGGCAGACTTGAATGGCACAAATTAAAGGAAAGGCATTGCAGACTAAAAGAACAGCACCTGCAGTGTGCTCAGAAGAAAAGACAGGTCTGAAGAGTATATGGGAGTGAGTAGTGGGGCTAAATGAGAGGATATAAGGTACTAGTGGGTGAGGAGTGTCTGGGAGAACCCAAATTCCAGTAGCTGCTGCACTAACTCTTGGCTCAGACAGACTTGAATGGGCTCATGTTCTGACATTTCCTGGTGCTGTGGCCTTGGGTTAGGAGCCCTGGATTTCTCATCTGCCGAGGGGACAGCTCAATGACCCTGAGAGAAGGCAGTGAAGCACTTTGCCTGGTTGATGACACCTTCAGGGTGGGAAAGCTCCAGCCTTCCCAGCAGGTTGCCTGTGGGAAATTCTGGGGACTGGCTCTGAGAGAAGGTGGGAGTCACCAGGAAGAATTTGTGAAAGTGGGGAGAAGAGGGGAAGTTTTATTTATATTTATTTAATACAAAGTTTGCACTAACATATGCCTCAGAGACCTGGACCCTACGAAAACAGGACGAGAACACTATTCGGGTCACTCAAAGAGGAATCGAAAGAGCTATGCTTGGAGTATCACGCTTCACTCAAGTGAGGAATGGAATCTGGAGTTCCGACCTCCATCGAGGATCGAAGATCAGGGACGCTGCTTTATTTGCCAAGGTGTTGAAAATCAGATGGGCCAGACATGTAATGCGATTTAGAGATGAGCGCTGGACTAGAGCTGTTACCAACTGAATTGCATGGGACGTCAAAAAGACGCATGGCCGTCCACCTACTAGATGGTCAGACTTCTTCCTCAAAACCCTGAACAAATGGTGTGAGGCTCTTTGTGTTCCTGGAGGGAGTAGATGCCATTGGGCTACTCTAGCATGCAACAGGGATGAATGGAGACATTACTGGCGCCCGCTCGAGCAAATCGAAGATTAACAGGATGACAAGTGATACAAGTGAATACAAAGTTTTGATAGGGTTTTTTTTTCTTTTTGGTAAGGGGGCTTCTTGGGTTATACCTAGCGATGCTAAGGAGTCATTCCTGGATCTGCACTCAGAAATTACTCCTGGTAATTCTGGTGGTACTTGGGAGACCATATGGAATGCCAGGAATCCAACCCAGGTCAGTCTCATTCAAGGCAAACGCCGTCCCAGATGTGCTATTGCTCCATCCCCTTAATGGTTGAGTTTTAGGCTAACACCAATCCTGCCAACAACATCAACTTCCCTCCACCAGTGTTCCCATACTCCAATGGCCCATGTCCCACCTCAATCCCACATGAAACTTTGATAGACACATTATAACATTCCATGGGTGCAGCTTAGATCTCATGTTTTCAATGTTGTCAAGTCTGACCTTTGTGTTATATAGCACTCTCCAACATCACCAGTATACCCGAAGCTCTGATCTGACCTCCTCTATTTCTTCTCTTTTTCATCTTCCTTCCCACCTTGATTTTTTTCCTTCTCTGTTCTCCCTAAACTCCGGGATCAAGGGTAATCTGTGCATCCTTTCTTTACTACATTACATTTCTTCAACTAGTTGTTCTATATACTACAGATAACTGAGACCATCCTGTGTTTGTATTTCTTCTTCTGACTTATGCCACTTTATATGATATCTTGTTCCAATCATATTGTGGCAAATTGCATGATTTCATCATTCTTTTCAGCTGCATAGTATTCCACATATATACCACATCTTCATAATTCACTCATCTGTCACTGGACACCTAAATTGAGATTATATCTTAGCTATTGTACTAAGTGCAGCAATAAATAATAGTGTACATATGTTCTTCTGAATGAATATTTTTTGTCAAATTCCACCAAATGTGGAATTATGGTATCATAATATGACAGCTCAATTCTAAGTTTATTGAGGATTCTCCATACTGTTTTCCACAGGGATTGAACCAGACAACATTCCCGTCAGCAGTGGATGAGAGTTATTTTTTCACCACATCCCCACCAACACAGATTGTTCCTATTTTTGATATGTGCCATTCTCACTGGTATGAGATGATATCTCATTGTCATCTTGATTTGGATTTTTCTAGTGATCAGTGTTAAGGTGAATCCTGGCAGACAATGCACATGAGACATGGTATCTTATTGGCTCTTTGTGCCGTATGAAGAAAGTGAAGTCAGACCAGGGACCAGAAAGGAGGCACTGCTCACATCTGTGGGAGTACAGGGTTTTTCTACAATCCTCCCAAAACATGGCTTCCCTGAGCCCATACCCACCCTCCTCTATCTCTTCCTGGTCTGTCAGTCATAAGGCTGGTTCTTCATCCCTACTGATCCCTAATCTCACTGACCACTGCTACCCATCTATCTGCCAGTGGTAGCTGAACTTTCTTTCTTTTATGAGTGGGGGGTACATCGGGCAGGTAATTAGCGGTTGCTCTGTGTTTGGTATTGAGAGGTACTCACTGCAGTATTCCATATACCATGGTGTTCCAGAGACTGAACCCAGCCTCCCATATGTAAAGCATTACTCAACCCTCATCAATGTAAAGTATCATGTTAAGTGAAATGAGTCAGAAAGAGAGGCACAGACATAGAAAGATTGCACTCATTTGCAGAATATAAAGGAACAGAATGGGAGATTAACACCCAAGGATAGTAGAGATGAGTACCAGAACGTTTGTTCCACAGCTAGGAAGCCGGACTCACATGCTGGGGGGAAAAGAGAACTCAGATAAAGAAGGGACCGCCAAGTTAAGGGTGTTTAGAGGGCCTGCTCAGAACAGGATATGCATGCTGAAAGTAGACTACAGACCAAACATGATGGCCATTCAATACTTGCATTGCAGACCACAACACCCTAAAGGAGAGAGAGAGAGTAAAAAGGAATGTGCCTGTCACGGAGGTGGAGGGGGGAAGGGAGCGGGGGTGAATGGGGAGGGGGGTTTGAAGGGATACTGGGAACATTGGTGGTGGAGGGCAATGGTGGAGGGATGGGCACTCGATCATTGTATGACTGAAATCTAAGCATGAAAATTTGCAAGTCTGTAACTGTACCCGACGGTGATCCAATAAAAAAGAAAGAAAGAAAGAAAGAAAGAAAGAAAGAAAGAAAGAAAGAAAGAAAGAAAGAGGGGGTATGGTGTTGCAAGCAGGTCAATCTGTACCTGTGAGGTGAGTGCATCGGCAGCCTCATGGCCCGCTTTCAGGCTTCCAGATACCCCCAAATTGCTGTTGGGCGTTTGGCAAGACCCCAAAATATTGGGGCAAAGTTTAACAAGAAAGTAAACGGCCAAAAGTTAGGTATGTGGGAGACACATCCACAAACCACCTCCAGCTCAGCTGTATAATTAGAGGCATGGCCTCTCTGGTTTCTGATTGAACTGCTTAACGGCCATGATCCCAGAGACTCAGAAACAAATATCAAAACCCAACGGCTTTTGGCAGAAATGCATCTGGTCTCCCTGCAGTAGGTTACCAGAGCCAGGCCACCCAAGGTGGGAATAGGTTTTGTGCCTTGGCCTGTCCTCCCTGGTGACTCTGTGGGTGTCATCCTCCAGAGGCCACTGGACAATCAGGTTTGGGCCCGCAGTGACAGGATACGTAGGGCCTCATGGGAGGGGAGTGGAGCCTGCCCTTTCCTCCCCATCCCAACGAGACCCCGAGTCACCACCCACGAATGGCCTCTCTGGCTCCTGATCAAGCTACTTAATGGCCATGATCCCAGAGACTCAAAAACAAATCTTGAAACCCAGTGGCTCTTGGCAGAAATGTGTCCAGACCGTGCATAGGTTACTGTCGCCAGGCCACCCCAGGAGGAAAAGGGTGCTGTCCCTCTGCCTGCTCCCGCTAGGCAGCTCAGTGGCCTCCATCTTCCAGAGGCCATTGGACAGTCAGTTTTGGACCCATAGTGATGAGACATGCAGGGCCTCACGGGATGGGGGTGGAGCTGGCTCTTTCCTCCCCACCCCAACAAGACCCTGAGTTGCCGCCAATGAATGGCCTCTCTGGCTCCTGATCAAGCTGCTTAATGGCCATGATTCCAGAGACTCAGAAACAAATCTTGTAACCCAACGGCTTTTGGCAGAAATGTGTCCAGTCTCTGCAGTAGATTACCAGTGCTGGGCCACCCCAGGTGGAAATAGGTTTCGTGCCTTGACCTGTTCCCCCTGGCGACCCGGTGGCCGCCATCCTCCAGAGGCCAGTGGACAGTCAGGCTTGGGCCCCTAGTGATGAGACACACGGGGTCTCACGAGATGGGGGTGGAGCCGGCCCTTTCTTCCTCATCCCAACGAGACCCCGAGTCGTCGCCCACTAACAGCCTCTCTGGCTCCTGATCAAGCTACTTAACGGCCATGATCCCAGAGACTCAGAAACAAACCTTGAAGCCCAGCAGTTTTTGTCAGAAATGCATCCAGACCGCGCAGTAGGTTACTGTTGCCGGGCCACCCCAGGGAGGGAAGGGTGCTGTCCCTCTGACTATTCCCCCTTGGTGGCTTGGTGGCCACCATTCACCAGAGGCCATTGGACAGTCAGGTTTGGGCCTGCAGTGACAAGACACACGGGGCCTCACAAGATGGGGGTGGAGCTGGCCCTTTCCTCCCCACCCCAAGGAGACCTTGAGTTGCCACCCACAAATGGCCTCTGGCTCCTGATCAAGCTGCTTAATGGCCATGATCCCAGAAACAAGGAACAAATCTCAGAACCCAGCAGGGTTTGGCAAGTAATCCTTCCATATTTAGTTGTTACAATTTCGAAATTTCATGATCGCAGCCACTACTGAAGCCACGCAACATCATATGTTATTCATAACCAGCAATAGAAAACAAATTGTCTACTGTTGCCTTTTTGGCAGATCTAAGTATTGGTGTAAAATCCCAAATAATAAAGGTGGGTCTGGTGTCAAAATATTGAATGTAATCAAAGTAGAGAGAGAGTAATTTAGAAATCATCTGCCCCACAGGTAGGGGAAGGGTATGGGATGGGGTTACACTGGGGTTTTGGGTGGTGGAGAATGGGCACTGGTGAAGGTATGGGTGTTTCATTATATGACCAAGACTTAAACCTGAAAGCTTTGTAACTGCTCTCATGGTGATTCAATAAATACAATTATAAAAAATGGGGAAAAAATTAAGGTGAAGTTCATACACAATTCAATCAGCCTAATCAGTGGCTGAATAAATAGCAGTACTCCTACATTAAAAAAAGAAAGAAAGAAAGAAAGAAAGAAAGAAAGAAAGAAAGAAAGATTTTCAAAAAAAAAGAAATGTAGCTCTCTGGAAAGAAAGATGGCGGCCGTACGGGAGCCTTGTGGACAGCAGGTTTGAGCCGGGCTCGGCGGGAGCGGCGGGGACCTCATGGGAAGGGGGGCTTTGTGGGCCGTCCCCCACGCCCCACCGAGGTCGCCAGCTGCCCCCCACGAGCGGCTCTCCGGCACGGCCACGACTCCAGGGCACAGAAACCAATCTCTTAACTATCTAACTTTTAATAGAAATTCTTCCAGGGTCAATAAGTAAAATAGCAGAAATTCAAAACATCATTTTATTCTTAAACCAAGTTGTAGAAAGCAAATCATTTCACAACGCTGTTTCAGCATATCTGATTGTGGGGGGTGGGTCGTAACTCTAAACAATAATTGTGCATCTTCTATCGAAACAATCTATCTAGTCAAAGTAGATAGAGTATTAACTAGAACTCATCTGCCTCACAAGAATTGGGAGGGGTGGGGGGAGGTGGGGGTCTATTGGGGTTCGGGGTTAAAAATAAGTATTGGTAAAGGGAAATGTGTTTGATATTTACATGACTGAGACCTAAACCCGAAAGCTCTGTAACTTTTCCCACAGTGATTCAATAAATAAATAAATTATAAAAAAAAAAAAAGAAATGTAATCCAATTTTCTGATTCTGAATTCCTCTGCAAACTCTGAGGAGAAGGATTAAAAAAAGGAAAAGGAAACTAATAAAAGCTGACATCAGTTGGAACCAGGCTGGAAATATTGACTTTTTGCATTGCTGACCCAGCTTTGCCCACCTCAGGTCGCCAGGGACCAGCCTCATCCATTCCCTATCAGATCACTGGCTCAGAGTTTAGAGGAAGGACAAGGGGGCCCTATGGCATAGGAGCCTGCTCAGGATCACTATTCAAACCAGTGCTGCCAAAACCACACTGAATTCAGAGCCTGTGTCAGACGGCCACTGCCCTAATATGCAAGTCACAAATTGGGGGACAGTACTGTCCTGGTAGCCCCAGGAAGGTAGGAACAGGACCAAGGATGAAATGCCACCACTATCACCATCAATATCACTGGTTGTGACTTCAGATCAGCAAAGGTATGCCAGGGACTTTATTTGCCTTCTTCCTACCCCTTCCAGGAATTGCCCAGGCTGCTCCTCAAGTCTGTTTTGAAAGATAAAGCTGGGTCCAGAGGAACAGCATTGCAGGTAAGGCACTTGTCTTCCATGCAGTTGATGTGGGATCAATCCCTGGCACCATATATGGTCCCCAGGCCCCACCAGGAGTAATTCCTGAGCACAGAACCAGAAATATTCCCTGAGCACATCCAGGTGGCCCAAAAACTACCAAAGGAAACAAAAAAGCAAATGTCATATGAGCCAGCAATGCCATTCCTAAGGATTTATTTAAACTATATGAAAGTATAAATTTTAAAGAATATTTACTCCTCTATGTTTGCAGAAACATTATTAACAAGAGCTAAAACATGGAATCAGCCTGAATGCCCATCAATACATAACCTGAAAAAGAAGTGACGCATATCTACTCAACTGAATGCTGTTACCTTGTCACTTAAAAAGATAAGATTGTGGAGCTGGAGAGATAGTACAGGGATTTAGGTGCTTGCCTTATACGTGACCAACACCCACTGACACCTGACTGACTGACTGATACCACAAATGGCTTCCTAAGCCCTGCCAGGAGTGATTCCTGAGTACAGAGTCAGGAATAAGCCCTGGGAATTGCTGAGTATGGCCCTAAAAGCAAAGTAATCAAAAAACAAGATGAAATTGGATCTTTTGAGAAAAAATGGCTGGAACTTGAGGTCATTATGTTATGAGGAATAAATAAGGAGTTGAAGGACAATTGCTGGATTGTTTCATTCAAATGTGGAATATGAATTACTAAAACTTTTTTAAAAATTAATCCAAAATAAGTAGATTCACACAATTCAAACAACAAACAGGCACAAATAAAAAAAAAAGCAACTGATGAAAATAGAAAACAGGGACAAAAGACCTAAGTGAACACCTCTCCAAAGATGCCCCAGACATGTGAAAGATTCGGTGAAAACTACAGCAGTTACCGGAGGGGAGAACAGGAGGATAGAAGATATGAAAGAATGAAAGAGGGCCTCTTTGGTGATGAAAGTGAAGACCATTATACAGAAATAGAGGTGTGAGTCTACACAGGTATTTTGTAGTATTGCTGTAACACTGTAGTACTGTAGTACTGTAGCACTGTCCTCCCGTTCATTGATTTGCTCAAACAGGCCCAGTAATGTCTCCATTGTGAGACTTGTTGTTACTGTGTTTGGCATATCAAATATGTCACGGGTTGCTTGCCAGGCTTTGCTGTGCAGGCGAGATACTCTCAGTAGCTTGCTGGGCTCTCCGAGAGGGGTGGAGGAATCTAACCTGGGCCAGCTGGGTTGGTCCCGTGAAAGGCAGACACCTTACCCGCTGTGTTACTGCTCCAGTATTGCTGATCAATAATAAAGTCAATTTAAAGATAACTTAAAATTTTGATTTAAAAATAACTTTTTTATTATTGAATCACTGTGAGATAAAGTTACAGACTTACAAGCTTTCATGATTACATTTCAATCATACAATGATCGAGCACCCATCCCTCCACTGGTCCATTCTCCACCACCAATGTCCCCTTCCCTACTGCCACCCCCACCCTTTCCTACCCCCTGTCTCTGTGGCAGGCACATTCCCTCTTTCTCTCTCCTTTGGGGTGTTATGATTCGCAATAGAGGTACTAAGCAGCCATCATCTTTGGTTCATAGTCTACCTTCAGCACACATCTCCCATCCAGAGTGATCCCTCCAACCATCTTTACTTAGTGGTCCCTTCTCTATCCCAGCTGCCTTTTCCCTAGCACGTGAGGCCAGTTTCCAAGCCATGGTTTGATCCTCCTGGCAGTTATCTCTTCTGTTCTTAGGTGTTCGTCTCCTATTATGTTACTTTATATTCCAAAACTGAATGCAGTCATCCTATGTCTGTCCCTCTCTTTCTGACTCATTTCACTCATTTCATTGCATGATACTCTCCATGTCCATCCACTTATATGCAAATTTCATGATTTCATCTTTTCTAACAGCTGCATAGTATTGAAGAACTATTGAAGAATAACTTTTAAAATAAAGGTTTTAAAGGTTTTTTTTTGTTTTATTCTGTTTTTTTTTTTTTGAGACAGATGTGGCAATGCTCAGGGGATGCTGCTGGTTCTGCACCCTGGAATTACTCCTGGAAGTTCTCAGGGGACCATATGGAATGCTGAGAATTGAATCTGGGTCGGTCACATGCAAGGCAAACACCTTACCCTCTGTAATATCTCTTCAGCCCCTTTAAATACAATGATCACACAGATGAGAGATACACCTCTAGATACACCTCTCTGACCACTCCAAATCTCTCTCTTCTCTTATGACTGGAGGATACAGACCCTACCATTCAGTGATCTTCACTGAATCCTATTCACTTAATACTCTGCTATCTGGTTATTTGGGCTCAGCTCTGTTATAAGTATACTATCAAGGAAACCCATTTTCCGTATGAAGAAACAAAGACACAAGGAGATTAGATAACTTGCCCTGGGTCTCCCAGTCAGTGATGTGGCTAAGCCAGGAATTCTTATCTTGATCTATGGAAGAGGTGGACATATTGGGAAAGCATCACTGGACACCAGTGCAAAACCATATTACACACAACTGTTGTGTCTCTTTGTTCATACGTAATATCTACAATTGAGAGTTCCCATGATTAGACAAAATTGCAGAGAGTTAATCCTGCTCATGGAACTAATTTTCTATCTATAAAATGTTCTTCTTTATGATAGCTCAGAATTGAGTCAAGACCACAGGATAGCTAAGGATCAAACTCTGCCTGAACATAAGTATGAACATAACTTGTGGTTTGGTATTTTAGGAAATTCCCTCTCTAGGGAAAGCTCTAGCTAAGAAATACACCTTTACATTGATATATATTATATCTATCTATCATCTCATATACTCACACTTTCATCTACCTATACACACACCCATCTACACAAACACATTCATCCATCTAACACATTCATCCATCTACCCACACATCTATCTACCCATTAATGTATCCACCTATGCCATCATCCATCCCTCCACACACACACACACATACACATACACACACACACACACACCAATGTAGCCATCCATTCACTCACCCACTCATGAATCCAACTATCTAACCATTCATCCACCCACTCACTGGCAGTCATATACTATAGCCTACACAAGACTGATCCATTTATCTGTCTACTCATCCACCTGCCACCATAAACTCATTCATCCATCCACCCACACACTGATCTCCTATCAATTATCTATCAGATACTACTTTTTCAACCATATCTTGAGAAATAACCCTTTTTTATCACCAGCCTGAAAAAGTAAGAGTTGACACACCTTGGGAAGTGAGAATTTGGGTTCAGGTGGCTGGTAACACAGGTTTCTGTTCAAGGACTCCCTGACAATGCACACTGTATTCTCCATGACTCTCTCGCTCATCCTCAGAGACAGGGGGAGAGAGTCTGGTTTCTCAAGTTAAACTGGTGCAGGTTTCAGCTCTGTAGTATATAACAGTGCATCCTCAAGCACTTCATTCAAAAATCTCTTTATTTTTGTTTTCTCCTGGTTACTGAGAGGATTAAAGGAGAAAATATACAAATGCACATTTGCAGAAAGCCTGCCAAGGAGTAACTATACTCTACACTCTAGATGTTGCAATTCAGCTCCACATTTCATTGCCACTCACCTACTTACCCTCTCCTCCACTTTCTGTCCATAACCATGATTTAGATCATGTTTAATGTTTCCTGTCCTCCTGGTCCCAGGAGGCTAAAAAGACCATCCTCTTCCCAGATTCCCTACAGAAGCTCGAAATGGAGGTGTGTGCTTTTCAGCTCTGAGGTTAAAAATCCAGAATCGGTTTCACTGGCCTGAGGTGTTGGCAGGGCTACTCCCTTCTGGAAGCTCTTTGGGAGAAACCTTTTCTTTGCTTTCCCACTTGCCTGCGATATTTAGACACCTGGCCCCTTTCTCTTCTGTCAGAGCATCTACTGCCCTCTCTGAACACTGCTCTGTTCTCATATCTCTTCCCAATCTCTTGGACCCTCTATCTTCCTCTTACAGTCTTCATGATGATTCATATCTACCTGAAAAATCCAGAGGGCATCACCTCAACTTAAGATCCTCCTTTTGGGGGAATATAAAGTAACAGAATGGGAGATGAACACCCATGAATAGTTGAGATAAGTACCAGGAGGTCTGCTCCACAGCTTGGAAGCTGGCAGCACATGCTGGGGGAAAACACAGTGCAGATAGAGAAGGGAACACCAAGTAAAGGATGTTTGGAGGACTCGCTCGGGATGTGAGATGTATGCTGAAAGTAGACTATAGACTGAACACGATGGCCACTCAATACGTCTATTGCAAACCACAACACCCTCAAAGAAATAGAGAGCAAAAGGGAATGCCCTGCCATAGAGGTGGGGCATGGTGGGAGGGATGAGGGGGGTGGAAGAGCAACTGGGTTTATTGGTGGTGGAGAATGGGCACTGGTGGAAGCATGGGTACTTGATCATTGTAACTGAAACCCAAACACTAAAGTTTGTAAGTCTACAACTGTACCTCATGGTATCTCATTAATAATAATAATAATAATAAAATCCAGATCCCGGAACCGCGCGGCCGCATTCGCGGCTGCGCGACATCTTATCAGAACATTTTTTACGACATCTTATTGTCTCATTCCTACTTTGGACAAACTTGCAGGCTATCGAATGTAGCCTGCCCACAGGGCAGAGTCTGGCAAACTCCCCGTGGCGTACCAAATATGCCAAATACCAGTAACAATGATGGGTCTCATTCTCCTAAATAGCCTTGAATATAATCTCAGGGCTAGGATGAAAGAGACGTTACTGGGGCCTGCTCGAGGCAATCGACGAATAACAGGATGATGAAATGAAAAAAAAATGAAATAATAATAAAAAGATTTTCCTTTTAGTGACATCTAAAAGGGTCTTCATCATATTAATTAACAAGTTCACATCTTCATGTAGGAATTATGATATCAACATGGTGGGGGGGCATTATTTGGGGAACCATACCCAAGCACCAATTCCTGGCCTATGATCTATCCAATGTCTCAGAAAAGAGAGCAGTTAGATTTGTAATCTTCATTTCTGGACATGCTGGGAAGTTGATGGGCTTTATTCTCTTTCAAATCATGGACACTTGGATCAATGCCTATATGTGTATCTCTCAATTAGTAGATATAACCAAGAGTTAGATGTGGCCTAGATCAGGTGAAGTTCAAGTCAGGTTGGTTTCTTGCCTCTGGTGAAGCTACTGCTATGTTAGCATTTACCTTTCTAGTAGATTCCTAGATTCCAATGCTTTTTGTTTGTCTGGTTTTGCTTCAGCTCAACTTCAACCTACCCTTCATCATGATCATGTTCAAATAGAGCTGATCACCTACCGCTCCTGGTTGTGGTCCTCCTGAGGTTCCCTATTGCCTCCACGACAAAACCCAAACCCCTGTCCAGCTCACTGAGACCATTATGGTTTAGCTTCTGTTCACCCCATTCTCAGTTTTCTCTCCCATGAGACTCCCATCCCCCTCCTTCCCATGTCAGAATATATTATTTTCATCAGTTTCATCATCAACCATTCCGATCATAAAGCACACAATTTCCTTGCACTGAATGCAAATAACCATAAGAGGGAACAGGGAACTTACTCACTTTCTGTAGATTTGTAAATGTTCTTCTCCAAAGGCGAATTCCTGAGAGTGAGCACAAAGCCACCCACACCCTCCAGGCAGGATTAAACTCGCCCTCCTTTATGTGGGCCACTGAATATGCTCTTCACCTTCATGGCAGTGTCGAAACTTTTCCCTACTTCCTGTCCATCCCAATACCTCCATCTTCTTTGGGATGGTCACCTCTGTCTGGCTCAGCAGGCCATTCCTGATACCTAAGCATTTGACATGGTGCAAATGAAGTGCTCAGGAAAGTGCTCAGTGTTGGCGAAAACCATGAATCAGTCTTTTCTCATACTAGTCACTTCCTTGGATAAGTTCAATGGAAACAGAAAAAAACCTGTCCTCTAAGGTGTCACGTCAATCAGTGAAGCAAATTGTGAGCCTGCTTGGCATCACGTACAGTAACACTTGGAAACCCTCTTATTTTTACAAGAAGAAGAGAAAACTGGGGTCATGAAATGCACCATTTCTCCTTAGTTTCAAGTTCTTGAAACCTGTGTGGTAAAATATGGACTCAGTCCCCAGATCCAACCTCACCCTTTTCCAGGTCATTGTCTCCCTGACCCTACCACTATGTAGATCCCAGGATGCCCCAGAGGACACCAGTGACACTCATCACTGGCTTGCCCCTACAAATTGTATCCCAAGTTCATGGCCTGCCATAGCACAGGTTTGATCTCTCTGGAACTTGGTTGAAAGAATAAACTGGTTCATTATCTTATTTCATGGTATATTTTTCTATAGCCTTAACTTCTACTTGCCAGAATGCAACATGCCACACCAAGGTTCCAGAAAGTACATTAAAACTTGCTAAATGAATGGATAAATGAAAGTGAATGCAGATGGCTTCTGTTTTCTATTTCCTGTCCACCCCAATTTCTACCTTCAGCCTCTTTGGAATGGTCACCTCTGTCTGGCTCAGCAGGTCATCCCTGACACCTGAGCATTTGGCATTGTGCAAATAAAGTGCTCAGGAAAAATGTTGGAGAAAACTATGAATCAGTCCTCTCCCATACTAGTCACCTTCTTGGATAACTTCAATAGAAACAGAAAAGAACCTGTTCTCTAAGTGTCACATGATTCAGTGAAGCTGATTGGCGAGGGAAGTCTAGACGTCACAAAAATTAGAAAAGCAAACAGAACGTGTACTCTCCACAGACCCTAGATTATGCCTTCAACACTTTTGTCTCCAACACAATTGCCAGTGACACACCGCCATAGCCAGCCCTCTCTGCTGCGCTTGCACCTTCAGTGCCTGAGCTCTGTCTGGGCTTCAGGGTGCATGGAACTGAACACAGCAAGGAAGAGCACCCTGGCCCCTGGGAGGACAGAAGTGACTGGGCCACAGTCTCTCTGTCAGCAAGCATAGAGCCAGGTCTGTGCCACTCTCCCACCCCTACCTACTTGAGGCCTGAGGACTATGGCACTCCCACTGTTCAGACTCCTGGGGCATCCCTGAAGAAAACAGAGAGTAAAATTCTCAAAATTTCCCTGCAGTAACAACTGAACAGAAGCTGGATGGCAGGAAGAGGAATCTGACCTTCCCTGGAGCGCGGAGCCACACTTGGAACTTGAATCAGCACCACCCACCCCTGCCTCGTCTCCTGACTCCAGAGGTAGAGCCCAAATAACACTTTGCCAATGACAGGCTTCTGCATGGTGAAAGCAACCAGCACCCCCAGGCCAGCTTCGTCCACCCTGCGTGGCCTCACTGGTGTCGGCCCTCTATGACAGTGATAGCGAGCGGGTTCAGTGGCCCCCCTTAGGGGACCCCTTGCAGCATCCTTAACACACTTGTGTTCTGCGCCAGGATGCTAAGGAAAAACGGGATCCACTCTGCTGTTGTTGTTAAAGGAGCACAGGAGGAAGGGGGCCCTCACAGCGTGGGCTCTGAGAACCCCACCTCACTCACCCCTGCACCTGCACTTGTCTAGTGTCCACCATGACTGTGGAATGTGGTGGTTCCAGCTGTGCTCCCAGCAATCACAGTTCCTCGTGGCAGTCTGTCACACCCCCACTCACTGCAGAAGGCCCTGGTTCCAGCAGGCTCATCTCTTCCCCTTTGGACTTGGCCCTTCTCAACCCACAGAAGAGCTGGTATCTCTCCCCTCCGTACACTCTCCCTTCCCTTGACCTGTCTTCCCCCAGCCCCCTCCTTAATGCTTTTCTCTGCTTCAGAGCAAATATCTTCATTGCACTGGACTGTAGCACTGTCCTCCCATTGTTCATCAATTTGCTTGAGCGGGCACCAGTAACGTCTCACAACAAATTTTAAGACTTGTTGTTACTGTTTTTGTCATATTGAATATGTCACAGGCAACTTGCCAGGCTTTGCCATGCAGGCGAAATATTCTCAGTAACTTGCTGGGCTCTCCAAGAGGGGCAGAGGAATAGAACCAGTCGGCCATTTCAGCCGCATGCAAGGCAAATACCTTACCCGCTATTCTATCGCTCCAGCCCAAATATCTTCACAACAATGAGACATACATACACCCTCCCTCCAGTTCCTTTCCTTTCTTTCTCATACAGCCATGCTCCTCTGAACGTGCTCCTGAGAAGATCAGCAGAGACCCAACTCATCGTAATCCCAGTGGTGCAGTTGGCGTCTGAGTGCTCATAAAACACCAACAGCACCGACACACTGAAGCTCTTCCTGTTCTGATCCTTTAAGACTTTAGAATCCCCTCAGGTGTCGGGGACTTCTCCTAAATCTAATTTCAGGTTCCTCATCTGTTGCCAGAATACTTAGCATACAAGACCCAGGGCTCGGGTTTGTCCCTTTCTCTCTGTCGCGTCTCTCCCGCTACCTGAATCTCCAAAGCCTCTGGGCTCTCAGTAGGCACTGGTAGGCCCAGCTGTCTGCCCACCCCCCTGGGGTGGGGGGGTTGCCCAGCTTCCCTTGCCTCTTCCACGTGTCCTGTGGCCATCCGGGGTTGCTCACACATGTCTGACAGAAGTCTGCTTCCTAAATTCTCCCGCCTCCAGCCCCTCCAAGTGTTTCTCAGCCAAGGCTCAGCCCCTCCATTTGCCAAGACCTTCGGGGCACTCTTTCCACCCCATTTCCTGTCTGCAGTAAATGGTGCTGGTTCTTCTTCCAAAGTTGTTCTGAGTCCAATCCTGTCTCCCTGCTCTGCTCTACTCCACCCCTCTCATTTAAAATGCCACCAGACTTTCCACGTGGGACTCCCTGATGCCACTTGTGTCCCCATCACAGCTTTCCTCCATCTGTAAAGAACCCCTGTGAAAAGTGAGCTGGGGCCCACCCCACCCCCACGATTCATGGTGACCCTCAGCCACTCAGTCACATTTGACATCCTGTTGACTCACACACGGCAGCCTGAGGGACCTGTGGGGTCCCCCTGCACTGTTCCCTGTTGCTTCTGAGACAGATACCTCCTTGGCATCTTTGCCGTTGGTCCCTGTTAAGGGAGGCCCTTCCTGCATACCCCTGTGATGGGTCACCCCCATTCTGACTCACAGACAGCCCCCCCATTTTCCTTTGCCAGCATCCCTGAGACTTCCGTGCCTGAGGAAGCACTAACATTATGGGAGTATTGCTTTTATAAACTGCCATCCACACACAGTGGGCATGTGTTCAGTGCTGACCAGTTTCCTAGTGGCGTTTTCTTCCTCTGTGGGAAGTGAGGAATTCTGCCTCTTCTCTGTGGGAGACCTACCCCCAGGGGAGCTGTGCTAAGGAACTGAACCATGAGGAAAGGAAAGAAACCTGGCATCAGGGAACAGACAGAAGCAAGTTCTGCCTCAGTCACACTCTCATGTGGGAGCATATTGTCCCCAGATGACACCAGCTTCCCAGCCAGGGCCCAAAGCTGGGTTCAGGTGTCCTCCATGCTTCTCCCTCATGGGCACGTCCTGCTTGTAAGCTCAGGCCTGGCTTCTTTTCCTGGTCCATCTAGAAGACCTGCATGTCCTCCATGATGCTCTCTTGACTCAGTCACCAGGTATCCTGTCAACTTCCCATCCTTGCCCTACCCCTCCTCTGCCAGAGACGCCACGGGAGTCTCTCACACACCTCCTTGGGCTAGCAGTGGCCTTTCTCCTGATGTCTCCCTCAGCTTCTGCCCCTGAGGACACTGTGCTCCCCAGAGCTGCATGCTGGTGGGTGGTGGTAGGAAGGCAGGGGGAGCTGGAACACAGGCCCCTTTCCTTTAGCTGCTTCTCTTTCCCCACTTCCTCCCACCACCACCACCCCCCGAGGTGTGAAGCCAGGTCTTGAAGTGTTGATAGGGAAGGAAATGTTGGGGTGGGAGGGTGGAGGAGAAAGTTTGAGTCGCCAGCCAGGGGAGAGAAATGGAGGAGAGATACCCAGCAGCTTGCCAGGCAGCAATAAACACATTGGGAGTATCCTCCCCACCCCACCCCCACCCCTTTCAGGCCATGATGAACTGCCCAGGGGCGGCAGCCGACCAAGAGGTGGAGACTCACCTTTCACCAGGGTTGGCTTGTGCCCAGCAGGGTGATGAGTCAGGTGGGAATGAGAGAAATGGTACGTCAGGTCAGGGAGGGGCTTCATAAAAATGGCAGCCGGAGGTCCTGAGAAAGGGCAACAGCAGTCCAAAGGCCTAAGTCAGGAAATTGTCCGACAACAAACAGATCTGAACTAAAGGTTGTCTCAGAATGCCTTATCTAGAAACTTCTCTGACACTTCTCCTCTCCTATGTGTCCAACATGGATCAGCCTTTATCCCCTCTGTGCCAGTCGCCCCCTGGTTTTACCCCTATCATGCATGCATCAGCCCTCAGCACCCTCTCCCTTGCATGCTGCAAACACTTGCAAGAGGTGATCAGGCCTTTATGTCTAGATGGTAGTGAATCAATTCTTGACTGAGTGTGCCCATTCATTTGATAGAGGCAATGAATCACTTCTTTCTTTCTTTTTTCTTTTTTTCCTTTTGGGTCACACCCAGCGTTGCAGAGGGGTTACTCCTGGCTCTGCACTCAGTAATTCTTTCTGGTCGTGCTTGGGGGACCATATGGGATGCTGGGAATCAAACCCGGGTTGGCCGCTTGCAAGGCAAATGCCCTATCCACTGTGCTATTGCTCCAGCCCCAACGAATCAATTCTTGACTGGGTGTACCCATTCATTTGATAGAGTCCATACCATGGCCTAATATGGTCTAACCATGATCTAATAAAATCCCGCATGTCTATAAAACAATTTGCAGTGGGTGAAACAACTCCACCTCCATGGATGCTTGTCAACATTTCGACAACCCTCTGGGGTAGCAGCTCAACTCACCCCTTCCTTCACTCTTTCATTCACTCAATGAAATAGCAGCAGCATCTCGGGGCCAGGTGCTGCTCGGACACTGGAATAAGGGGCCACACAGGACAGACATAAGTCCCTCTCTTCTTGGAGCTCACCTTCCCACAGAAGGCACTGCCACCCCCATTTTACGAATGGACAAGTGGAGGCTAGTTTAGGGAGGCTAAGCACACTGGCCAAGGTCACAGGACTGGCAGGGGAAAGAATCCAAATCTGGTACGGTTGTCAGTCTCCCAAAGCAGAGAATACAGTTCTTAAGCACCCCAAAGTTCCCTCCAGGGGCTGTGGCCTTCGCTGTGAGACTTCTTTCTGTATTTCTCTAACTCAAAAACAAACCAGAGAAGACTTGGCAGAAATCCACACCCCGGGAATACCTTGGAACTCCTTCCCTTGTCTGGTGTGTGTGTTTAACAGAGATGTGAGAAATACCTGCCAGGTCTCTTCTTGCCAGAGCCAGCGACAGAAGCCACCCAGCATTGTGAGTCTGCTTGTGTGCAAACCCGCAGGCACTTTTAGCAACTTCGGGGAACATAAAGAAAGCTGTTGGTTTTGTTTGCACATATTTTTCGCCTCTGCAGAAGGCTTCTCACCAAGTAGCAGCCTCGGAGTTGCCTTTTATGTGATCTTGGGACATGCCATGTCTTTATAACCCAGTAGCTCAGCTCCAGTTGGCAAATGACTTCACCAGCTCTTGGTTCTCTCACTTGGAAAATGTGGCTGAAAAGAGAGTTCCCTCCCAGGGTAGCTGTGTGGAGTCTTTGGAGGTTTTGTGCATGGACAGAGGGAAGTGGTGGAGGCTGTGCATAAATCCATAGGAGGGCCCTGCTAGGAAAAAAGTTTCCTTAGAATCAGGACTTGGATGAGGATTCCAACTCCACCTTATAAGGCTGCATGACCTTGGCAAGTTCACTCTTCATCCTTTCAGGCTCAGTTTCCTCCATCTATGGGGCAGCCACACATACCCATATCTATTCATAACAGGAGCTGTTGTGAATATTGGAAATAATGTGAGTTTATACCCAACACTGAGCCCGCAAGTTCAGTGTCCAGCTAACGGCACATAACATTCAACTCTTATAATTATCACTCTTGCTATTGTCATCATTTTCACTATCATTATTGTTAGTGTGTGAATGATGAGGTCAAACAAGATTTCCAGAATGTTTATCTATACAATCCTTGAGGTAAGCACTTTATCTTTTGCATTCACGTACATCCAGTATCCAAAGCTCCCTGAGAGCATTTTGCAGTAAAGTATAATGAACTGGACTGGATAGAGGCAGAGGAGACCAAAGCCCTTGAGGTAGAATGGGAGTTCACTGTTCAGTTCTATCTGACAGCCCTTTGTCTCTGCTTGTGTTCCTCTCCACACACACGGAGGAGGCAGATGTTCATGTTCAATCCTGGCCTCCACAGGCCTCCATGAAAACTCCAGAAGTTCCAAGTCAATAAAGAGATCCTCAGGAGGCAAATATCTTGTCCACATTCATATAGCTGGTAAGCAACGATGAAAACTGGACCTCAAAGAGAAAGAGATTCTGGAAGAGATTCTGAGCAACACTCTGAAGTGGGAGCTGGAATCTCCAGTAAGAGCTGAGCAGGCAGCCGGGATCAGAAAGATAAGGTGACTTGTCTGAGTTTTCTTAACTGGTAAGTGGGGTCCCAGATTTTCTGATTCCAGAACCCTTGTTTTTCTAAACTAGTTCATGCAAACATTCTACTCTGTCTGGTTCTTCTTTCATTTAAGGGGTGGGTGTGGCCCAAGGACAGTAGAGACAGAGCCAGGAATATTGCTCCATGGTTGGGAACCTGCCTCATGAGCTGGGGGAGAAGACAGCTGAGATAGAAAAGGGATCACTAAATCAATGATGGTTGGAGGGATCGTTCAGGATGGGAGATGTGTGCTGAAAGTAGATAAAGGACCAAATGTGATAGCCTCTCAGTATCTTTATTGAAAACCATAATACCCATTAGTAGAGAGAGAGTTAGAGGGGAAATTTTCTGCCATAGAGGCAGGGGGAGAGTTGGGATGGCGGGTGGCAGTGGGATAGTGGGGACATTGGTGGTGGGAAATGTGTACTGGTGGAGGAATGGTGTTCATCATTGACTGAAACTCAAACATGAAAGCTTTGTAACTGTATCTTACAGTGATTCAATAAAAACAAATTTAAAAAAATAAGGGGTGGGTGTGCATGAGTTAAAGTGTAAGTAAGTAAGTAAGTAAGTAAGTAAGTCCTCCCGTTGTTCATCGATTTGCTCGAGCGAGCCCAGTAACGTCTCCATCATGAGACTTGTTGTTACTGTGTTTGGCATATCAAAATACATCACGGGGTCACGGGAAGCTCTTCCGTGTGGGCGAGGTACTCTCAGTAGCTTGCCGGGCTCTCCGAGAGGGGCGGAGGAATTGAACTCGGGTCGGCCATGTTGGCCACTTGTAAGACAAATGCCCTACCGCTGTGCTATCGCTCCAAGCCCAACTGGAACTCAATCTTTTCTCTTCAGATCGAGTTAAAGTGATCTTGCAAAAATTGAAAACAAATGTGTACAGGTAGCATTGCTGATGTTCTTACTACTGCGACTGTGCTGGCTTCATTCAGAAGGGCAAATCTATTTCAGGCCTTCCTCCAATAATCAGGGGGACTCATCAAATAGCCAGATCCAGGCCTGGAGACAGACCTTGTGTGTGTGAAGCCCCAAGTTCTACTTCTGGCCTCTACAGGCCTCCAGCACTGCTCAGGACAAGCTCAGGACTCCAGTAGACTCACACAGCAGGGCAAAGGATCACTGGGAGGAGACCCTGCGACCCAGAGTACCACTAGGCAGAGGAAAACTCCTGTGAAAAAAAGAAAAGTGAGAAAACATGTGAATCCCATGGCCTGGAGCCAAGGAATTAGAATTGTAGAAAGTTAGGCTCTTTGCCAGACTTGTGGGGTGCAGGGCTCTTTGTCAAAGTCTAACTCATGTTCCAGTGGGAGACTCTCTGTTTGGGGGTCTGTGCTCCAACAGCACCCGCTGAAGAAATGGAAGAGACCATTTTCAAAACACAAAAATCAAACCCAGAGCAAGCTTACACCGCCATCTTGTAGGTGAGGGTTAGAGTACAATCCTCAGGGAGAGGCTGGCCCCAGACCCAGGAGAAGGGCATTCAGTACAGGGAAAGTGAGCAGAAGTGCCAATCAGATGTGGTTCCTGAAGGAGTCAGACCCAAAGAGGTATCCCCAGTGGCAGGAAATGCTTCCTACTCTCAGATGTCAAGCTGAGTAACAGTGGAAGCCAAGAAAGAAGGAAGCAGAACCCCCAGTTCTGATCTGGAAAACTGACCACAAGGAATGTCAGCGGTCACACTCTCACCAGGCTCCAAAACCTGGTCATCTTCATGAGGCTAGAGCACTGTCCAATACATGGGTGATGGGGGAGCAGACAATGCGGAGAGGACACCAATGGCTGAGAGTCTTAAGGACATAGCAGAGCTGACCCAGGAGGATTTAAGAGCTCAAGCAGTGGGAAATGCTGGTGTGGGTCTTAGGCACCCACTGCCATTTTTAGTCTCTGTATGTCACCCTGCTGAGACACACTTTCCAGGATCTGCCATTGCTTGCAGCTCGGTGGGAGGTCCACCAGGAGCCTGGGACCTCAGTCAAGCCTCTTCATGACTCTGGGCCTCCCTGTTTTTTCTCTGATGCCTGAGGGGCAATGCCTGGTGATCCATCATCCATCTACCTCCCAGGGTACATGTGAATATTAACTAGTGTGTCTTAGTGAGTTTATCATTTCTTGAATCTGTTACCTTGCTAGTTTCTGTTGTGTCCCGTTTCCTTCTAAGCCCAGGCAGTTACAGGAGACAGATATCCCATGGATGTTCAGCCAGGCTTCCCCACCCCATACCCCCAATCCATCTGTCCTGCTCTGATTCTGCCTCCTGAGTTTCAGAGCACCTGGGTGACAACAGAGGGCTCAGAAGGGGACATAAACTGGCTCATCTTTCTGTTACTGCAACTGCAACAGAAAAGAATCAAAACAGGGAAGGAGAAACAAGCTGAGAGCTAGCGCAGAGCACTTGTTGGTGGGGTGCCCAAATATGTGAGGAAAGGAGGCACACCCCACTCAAGTGACAGATTTGAGGAGCTCGGTCACGTGCAAGCACTTGGCTCATGTGGAAGTATAGGAAACAATGGGGCAAGCGGGTCTGCTCAGAAAAATGTAAGGAGGAGGCACAAAAGCAACCAGACAAACTTTGCTGGCTATGTGGCAGCAGGAGAAGGGTGAGTTCTGCCTCTTCTAGAAAATTCAACTGAAATCTTAGCTCTTTAAAGATGCAGGAAAGGGTATACTGAATCTTATCAAAGCGGCAAAGGCATGTGGGAAAGAGTAGGGAGAGAAGGATGCTGCCAAGTATGAGTTGGGAGATTGGGGGCTAAGTGTGTGGTCTCCCTGAGCCTGGTTTTCTTGTATGTTGGTGTGGACAGCATTGAAATTGATTAGAAAATTAAAGATGACTGTACAGTAGCTCAAGCCCTGCTGCTCATTGTAGCATCTCTGCTCTTAGGATGGGTTCTTCTAGTCTATCACATTTTAGAGTCTATGAAATAGTGGCGAAATCCATCAATAACCTTGGACAATTGGCACCTAGTAAGAGCTAGAAGGGTCATCAAACATTCTGGTTGGGGGTTTGTTTGTCTTTTTGTTTTGTTTTGTTTTAGGTCCACATAGAATGATGCTCAGGGGTGATTCTGGCTCTGAATTCAGGGGTTACACCTGGCAGGACTCAGCGGACCGCATGGAGTACCAGTGATCAAACTCAGGTTATCTGTGTGCAAGGTAAAGGCCCTATTCACTGTACTATCTCTTCAGTCCCTAGTCCTCTAATTTATTCTGTAATACATTTAAAGTAACTGACAGCAGTTACAGATGGCCAGGTTTTTGGGTAATTAAACCAACTCTTGTTTTATTATATTATTCTTGACTTGTTGGATGAATGGATAGACCCAAATTTCCCTACAGTTAATTTCTCTCAAGTCAGATATTAGAGTCCTTATACATAATATAAACTATCACAATATGACCCACCATTAATAAGTGCCCTTTGAGTCCAAAATCAGCTCACATGATTTCTTATAATTAGAACCATTCATAACAACCCTAAGTTCTGAGAACCATCTTGCTTCCAATCTTTGCTTTTTAAAATGTGCTCTTTCTGCCTGGAAATCGTGCCTACCCGCCCTCCCACTTTCTCTCCTTCCTCTGTGTTGGAGCACTAGATCCAGCCGAGACAAAATGTCCAGAATGCTGCCCACAGACAGATAATTCTGGCACAGAAGGCAACTAAACGAGTCCTAACAGGTAATGAAAGGGAATTCAGGAGGTGCTGAGGTCAGGGAAACAGGAGGAGTCTTTCCTCCCACTGACTTCTGACAAAGCCTACTTTTCTCTTCAGCACCCCTGCTGTGAAGTGTTTCTAGACCCTTAAACATTGGAAAGACTTCCCCATTCATTCTCTGGGTCTATGGAAGCACCTCTCACTTTGGGGCAATGATCTCTGAGCCCACTTCTACTCTGTCAGCTACCTAAAGGCAGAAATGAGTCTTTGTTCTTAGTATAGTGGCATGAACATCTTAGGGGCTCAATTAAAGCTTGCTGAACGGAGATAGCTTAGTGAAGAATCTGCGTGGTGACTAGCTGTGTTTTCCCCATGAATAAAAGATGTAAATAGTCATAGTACTTAGTTCCCCTCTTCTCTAGGCCCTTCTCTGAGCCCCTCCCTGTTTCTATAAATGAATTTAAATTCTTTTAAATTCTTTCTAAAAACATTTTTTAAATTTCTCTTTGTTTTTTGAACCACACCCAGATATGCTCAGGGCATACTCTGGCGCTGTGCCCAGGGGACCATATGTGATGTTGGGACTTAAAGCAGAGTTGGCTACAAGCAAGGCAAGCACCTTGCTCATTGTTCTATCTCTCTGACCCCCATTTTACTTATTTTTAAGTTTATTTTTTGCATAGGTTCCTTTCTTGTAGACCAGTCTTACTAAGAAGTTCAATGTGGAATACAAATAAGCCCAAACTCATCCAAATGAAGTGATGGGACCTGGACCTCAGAGTTCACCTCTGCCTTCCCTCCCAGAAAGCTTGTAACCCCTGGCTCTCTGAAACTTCTTTGACCTATACAGCTGCTTTATGCTGTAGTTAACTGTATCTTGTTTGGTCAGAGTCACCAGATATAGCCAGGAGAAAATGATAAATATCTATTAAGAGTCTAATGCATGCCCAGATACGAAATTTTAAACAATTTACCCATTTTCTTTTTTTTCTTGCCACTGCTTTTTCTTGTTCCCAAATTCTTCATTTTTCAGCTAAAATAGTCTTGCAATGTTGTTAGTTGCCTGAGTTACATATAGAGACAGGTATAATATGTGTGTTTTAAACCGTCACAGCAAGGTGGGGTCAGTTTTAGGAAATCTCTTTCATAACTGAGATCAATGGGATCCAGAGAGGAAGCAAAGTTGCCCAAGATCATTCCAGGAAATCAGCAAGCACAATAATCCCAACTCTTACCTTGAGGGCCCTTCCCACATGCCTGCAACACATTCATGAAGAGGTATATGCTTACTAATTGGTTTAATCCTACAAACCCCAGGAGACAGATGTTTTTCCTATAGATATGTTACATATTAGAGCACAGAAGCTTAGAGAAGGGAAAGGTTTGCCTGGGGTTATGCAGTCAACAAGCATGGACCCAGCCCTTGAACCAAGTCTCCAAGATGCCTTCATGTAGAAAGCATAGGTGGAACACACATTCCTGCCTTCAAAGCCCAATTCCTTCCTTCCCTCCTTCCTTTAAAAGTGCTCTCCTTGATGTGTGCCAAAAGTAGACTATAGACCGAACATGATGTCCATTAAATACTGGCATTGCAGACCACAATACCCTAAAGGAGAGAGAGAGTAAAAGGGAATGTGCCTGCCACAGAGGCATGGTGGTGGGGGAGGGAATAGGGAGGTAGGAGGGATACTGGGAACACTGATGGTGGAGAACAGACATTGGTGGAGGGATAGGTACTCAATCATTGTAGACTGAAACGTAAGCACGAAAGTTTGTAAGTCTATAACTGTACCTCACAGTGATTCATTAAAAAAAATTTAAAAATTAAAAAAAATTTCTCTCCTTGACCTCCTAGGAATGGACAGGGCCAGAATTGGGGAAGAGCAGAAATATCAGGCACAATTTGCACTTCAGAAGCATAGATCATAACCACGAAGCCAATGAGACCTACAAGGAGCAAGTCCAAGTGAGATGTGGCTTTAATATCTCAAAAAAATTGGGTTTCCCACTCGCACAACATGATCTACAATTATTATTTTAGCATTTTTGTTGCAAGGAATTTAAACTCTTTGAACATTATCTAGAATGAGAAAAAAATGAACAGTATCTAGTATGTAGTAAGTATTCAATAACTGCATGCTTTCATTGTGCATCCAGAAAATGCCTTAGCAGGGGCTGGAGCAATAACATAGCGGGTAGGGCATTTGCCTTGCACGTCGCCGACCCAAGTTCGATTCCCAGCATCCCATATGGTCCCCTGAGCACCCCCAGGGATAATTCCTGAGTGCAGATCCAGGAGAGTAACCCCTGTGCATCACCAGGTGTGACCCAAAAAGCACAAGATAAATAAAAAATAAAAATTTAAAAAATAAAATAAGAAAATGTCTTATCAATTAACAGCAGCTCTTTATCGATGTGATTATGGTCTTTGTCTTTGAGGGAGTCCACACATCCATGAAACTTTGACCATGGGGATGCTAAAAACTGTAGGGACTCAAGGAGCAATGCTGATGAAATTCACTCCCAGGCAGAAGCTTCCACTTCCTTCCAACTTCAAATCAACACCTGCCCTCCTGCACTTTGTCAAGTGCTGCTTGAGATTCTGGGTGCAGAAAAACCAAAGTTCACAAGGTCTTCCTTCTGTGTGTGTGTGTGTGTGTGTGTGTGTGTGTGTATGCAAGTGCCAGTGACAGCAGTCCAGGGAGTGGCTCAAGTAGTAGAGCACACACACACAGTGTACGTTCAAGGTCATGGCTTTCATTATGGTCTTCCCAGCGCTGCCAGTGTGATCCTAGAAATCTCCATAACAGTAAACAAATTATATAAAATAATATATTGTAACCACACTGACAAGTCCAATGCAATGGCTTTAAACACCTGCAGTTTGTTGAGTGGTCATTAGTCAAAACTTTTTCAACATCACCAACAAAAATTTTGTATCCATTAAAAATTATCCCCCTTGGATGGGGGGATGGGGGTGGGAGGGATATTATCCATGGTGGTGGAAAATGGGCACTGGTGGAGGGATGGGTATCTGATCATTGTATAATCGAAACCCAAGCACAAAAAATTGTAAATCTACAACTGTAAAAAAATAAAATAAAAAAACAGAGCAATTCAAAACAACAACAACAACAACAAAAAATTATCCCCCTTTCTCTCCACTCCACACCCAGATCCTCGTATCCTTTATTCTGCTTTTTGTAACTAACCGCATATTGTTTTAAAGTGGTGAAATGCACACCAAATTTATCGTGGAAACTGTTTTTAGGACATTATCACTGTATTCAGTCCCTTCCTGTTGTTCTACAGCTTTCACCCTCAACTTCCAGATCTTTTCATTTTTCTGAAGAGAACCCCTGTACCCTTCAAATACAAACTTCCTAGTTCCCCTTTCTCTGACTCCCGTGGCCATTCTTGTGTTTTCTGTCCCTATAAAGGTCACTATCCTCGTAACTATGTATCTGTGGCCTTCTATAACATTTATTTTTTGTGACTGGTTTATTTTACAGAGCATAATAACTGGGAGACCCATCCATGTAGCCTGTATCAGAATGTCTTGGTTCCTTGCAACTGAAGTATACATTGTTTCTTTAGCTTTTCCTCCCTTGAGGAACATGAGTTGATTCCAACTCTTGGGGACCATTGTCAGTAATGCTCTTATCAATTTGGATAGACAATGCTCCCAGCCTTTGAGCTCCTTGTGGTCTATGGTGGAAGGGAGTGATGTATAGGTTCACCCTGAAGTTCCTTCAGGGGGGCTTGATTTCCTTGTGTGTGAAATGCAGATGCTATTGACCCTTTAGAAATTAAATAAGATGACACATGATCTGACGGTACCAGACACATTATAAACAAACAATCACCAGCTCTTTTTATTGTCACTTAGGAGAGTATGCCACCCTCGAGAACATCATGCGACGACTGGAATGGGAAGGAATGGGAGTGAAGATAGATGGTCGGCAACTACACCACCTCCGCTTTGCTGATGACATTGTTTTAATAACACCAAACATCAGCCAAGCGGCACAAATGCTGGCCGACTTTGACTGTGAGTGTGAAAAGGTAGGACTACAGCTGAATCTTACGAAGACAATGTTTATGAGAAACAGCCTCGTTCCTGATGCCCCATTCGCTCTCAACGGAATGACCATCTCCGAATGCAACAGCTATGTGTACCTAGGTCAAGAAGTCAACATGACAAATGACCTGGCACCCGAGCTGTGCAGGAGGAAGAGAGCGGCTTGGAACACCTTCGAGAATGTGGAAGAAATAGCTAAGAGGACGAAGAACCTCCGGCTCCGGGCACATCTCTTTGATTCCACTGTTCTTCCTGCATTAACATATGCCTCAGAGACCTGGGCCCTACGCAAACAGGATGAGAACGCTATTCAGGTCTCCCAAAGAAGAATAGAAAGAGCTATGCTTGGAATATCATGTTCCACTCAAATGAGAGAAAGAATCCGGAGTTCCGACATCCGTCGACGATCAAGAATCAGGGACGCTGTCTCATTTGCCAAGGTGTCAAAAATCAGATGGGCTGGTCACGTAATGAGATTTAAAGACGACTGCTGGACTAGAGCTGTTACTGACTGGATTCCACGGGATGTCAAAAGACCGCGTGGCCGACAACCTACCAGATGGTCAGACTTCTTCGTCAAGATCATGAACGATCGGTTTGAGGCTCTTCATGTTCCCAGAGCGAACAGATGCCATTGGGTTACACTAGCACGCGACAGGGACAAATGGAGACGTTACTGGCGCCCGCTCAAGCAAATCGATGACTAACGGGAAGTTAAGTGATTAAGGAGAGTATGCACAGAGAAGATGGGGAAGACAATCAGGTGTTCAGTTCATGGTGTCTATTTTCAAGAATAGGATTCAGATGCAGAGGGCTCCTGGGATCTGAGTAGTAGTGGGGATGTGGAAGGAGGCCCCTTAAATTTCTTCCTCCAATCTTTGAAGCAGAGATGACATGAATAATGTAAAGACTGAAGGGAAGTTACACTCTGAATGCAAAAGCTTTCTCAAATGTCTACAGAGCAAGCCGGGAAAAGTGAACTCACTTATTTCAGATGAGCTTCAGCAAATTCAGGAAGGCATTCAAGAAGAGAGGAGGAGCCCTAGGACACAGACTGAGCAAACGCCAAGCAAGAGCTGGGAGAAGTGGAGTCTGCAAGAGAAACGGGTGGAGCTGTCCAAAGGGAGCTAAGGGCATGGCGTATGGGTGGGTGGGGTCCGGTCATCAAGGGCACTGCCAAGTGGCCCAGCCCAGCCTGGTTTCTGGGCTGGGAGGGCTCGGAGGAACCACCCCTGGAGGTTGGTGTTTCAAGGACATTAGTCAGGCTTATGAGTACGCTTGCCTCATGACAGTGTCCAGCTTTCAGACCAATTGGCATTCAAAATTAAATCTCTCTGTATTTTAATCAATACAAAGCATAAAATGTTGGACTGCTCCTGACCTCTGTTTCCCTGTCCCACAAATATCAATGCACAGAGTTGATCACTGGACAATATTCTTTCAATACTTAAGTCTATGTTTTGAAATACTTGACAACGCCTTCATCTCCTGGCTGGAGAGTGACTCACCATCATAGGATGGGAGAAGGTAGGTGTCTGTCTTCCCTGAAGCCCACTGATCCTTCCTCCCACCCTAAAACCAGCGACACAAATTTTGTGCTTGTGAGATTTTTGAGTCTGTCAATCACAGCTCTGCCATCTCCTCTCCTAACTGAATTTCTGCTTTGGTACAACTTTGATTTCATCGGTCATGGTCACGGACCTCCCGTTGTTCATCGATTTGCTTGAGCGGGCCCAGTAACGTCTTCATCGTGAGACTTGTTGTTACTGTGTTTGGCATATTGAATACATCACGAGTAGCTTGCCAGGCTCTGCCGTGCAGGCGCGATACTCTCGGTAGCTTGCTGGGCTCTCTGAGAGGGGCAGAGGAATTGAACTCAGGTCGGCCATATTGGCTGCGTGCAAGGCAAATGCCCTACCGCTGTGCTATCATGGCATTATCAAATTCTATTGGCATCACTTCTTTTTTTATCCAGAAAAGAGTATCTCTTTTTATTTTTATATACACTATTTTTATCTTATTTTTATAAAATAGTTTACAATATTTGATCACACTTAATATTCGAACACCAATCCCTCTACCATTACACTTTCCCACCATGATATTTCGGATGTTTCCATCCAGAACCCCAACTCCTGCCCTAAAAAAAAACCAAAATAATTCATTTTGTATTTTTTTTTTATGAATAAACCACTAAAAATGATCCAAAAAAGTTTCCTTGAGGAAAGTGTGTGAAGATTGTTGTGTTCCACCCAGGGGTCATTAAGCCCTATAAGAGATTACTAATGTGTTAAATCTTGAGCCTTGTGTATGTATAAATATACTATAAAATATATTTGCCTCTAAGACTGATTGCCTTATACTTTAAATCCCATCAAATATGGTGTGCTACTCTTGGAATATGAGTGATGTGAGGTATGAGATGTTGTGCAGTCCAGGTTTACCCATGAATCGTAGGTGAGGCTTGTCCAAGCACATGGAGAGCAGCTGTGAGCATGGTGGCAGTTGAGTTCTGGAGGTTTTTGGCTGCCAGGGCTTGGTCCTTGTGGTAGGAGGGGTCTCATTGGCCTCTCCTGGGTGCTCCGAATGAAGCAGCCTGGAGCGGGGTCCAGGGGCATGGCTATGGTGATGCTCTCTTCTGAGAGATTTATTATGAGTCCTGGCATCAGTTCTAAAGAGTTCGATCATTTTCTCCTCCTTTGGAATAGAGGCAGCAAAAAAGGCAGGTCACCAGTCCATCTGTCTGTCTGCTGACATCAGAATGATTGGTGTTCCTCTCCAATTGAGGTGCTAGTCTATATGAGTGTCAGGTGCAGCTGTATTCAGCTGTATTTCCAAGGCCCTCCATGCCAGACAGGTAAACAGTGACAGCATATCTTGGTCCAATCATCACTGTAATCAGGAAATGCTCCCATGTGTCTTTTTAGATCCCCCAAGAGGTCCTAATGATGTCGAGGTCAATTAGATGGGACCTAACTTGAACTATGTCTGAGCCCAGTGTGATAAATATGATTATTGTCCTGGAGGGTGCACAGGTGACACATAGGATAAGTAATTGTAAGTCTTCCTGGAGTTGGTGAAACTGTATCCATCTCCACTTGCCAAAGGAGTTTGGAGTTTTCTAAGCATACTGAAAGGCATTCTGGATAAGAGAAGAACATATATATTCTCACAGGGGCATGAGAAACTGTGACTCATTCTGGGGATTTCAGCTAGACAATTAGTGATGATCTAGGAAGGGTTTCTGTCCAGGGATAAGCAAGGTCCCCTGTGTCAAGCTAAGGACCCTGAGGGACCTGAGAGTCCCAGAAGGATTTTATAATCATCTGACATGATAGTAGAGTAAAACTAACCTGTCATACCCACCAACTGGCCCCCTGGCGCCATGTAATCCCATCAGCGGCCAAGACTCAGAGACTATAAAAACCAGCTCCCGGAGGGAGAACAGTGCAGTCTCCTGCCCCCGCGCCTGGCTATTCCTTGCCAGGGCTCCTTGGAGGGGAGCATGTTGAGCTTTCCTCCCCGCCCTGACCAGGGCCCCAGCAGCCGAAGACCTCCAGGACCAGTCACCACCATGCTGAGACCACTCTCCGCACACCTGAAGGTACCGGCAGAGGGACAAAGCCATGTGGGTTCCGGGGCCGAGATCTCCAAGCCTACTAGGATTGGAGTCGAGCATCCTCCACCTAGATCCTCCAAATTCCAGTAGGCGGGGGTCACACCCACCAACTGGCCCCCTGGCACCATGTAATCCCATCAGCGGCCAAGACTCAGAGACTATAAAAACCAGCTCCCGGAACCGTGCGGCCGCATTCACGGCCGCGCGACATCTTATTATGATATCTCATTCCTACTTTGACAAACTGGCAGGCTACCAAATGTAGCCTGCCCACAAGGCAGAGTCTGGAAAACTCCCTGTGGCGTACCCAATATGCCAAATACCAGTAACAATGATGGGTCTCATTCTCCTAAAGAGCCTTGAATATAATCTCAGGGCTAGGATGAAGGAGATGTTACTGGGGCCTGCTCGAGGCAATCGACGAATAACAGGATGATCTGTGATCTGTGATCTGACATGATAACCAGCTTGCATTTTTGGAAAGGCAGAGCGGCTGTAGGATGTCAGATAGATGAGAGTGACACCTAAAGAGGCAACACTAGGTCCAGAGAAAAATCAAGAGGCTCCTAATAACACTTGTATTGGGAGGAATGCATGGGGTTCCAGATCCCTTAAGGAGACCAGCAGGAGAAAGAGAATGTGGGCAAATTCACTAATAATTCCCAGATCTCCCACAGAAAAGATACCTCATGGTGCTAGAAGCAACTCTAGGCTACATATAGGTATATGCTTATTTATTTATTTATTTTTGTTTATTTTTAAATTTTTATTAGTGTTTCTTGAGGCATCTGTGGGGAGAGGGTTACTGAAAGGAGGAATCTCAAGTGTTAGAGAAGCGGAACCTGGACCTTCAGAAACTAGAGGCCAGAAGCCAGATTCAAAGGCTGGGCATCAGAAGAGCTGGTCCAGGCTGGCCATGAACTCCGGAGTTAGGCAGTTTTGGTCTCAATGCCAACCTGAGCTCTACGTCCCCAGCTACAGACTGGGCATTTCAAGAATCCCAGGGTAGTTGTAGGATCCTGAGCGACTAGCTGTAGAGTTCTTGGCACAGTGCCTGGAACAGTGTGAACCTTCCTTTGTGACTTGCTGTGACCTGTGTGGGGAGTCAGGACAACTTCAATCAGCCATGAGATTTGAGCTGCCCTGGGAAGTTGAGGGGAAGACGGGTCTCTGTAGCACAGAATTCGTGTACTCACACTGGCCTGCACTCCTCCACAGAGAGAATGGCAATCTTATGCTTTGCCTCACTGTCTTGAATTTCTTTAATTTTTTTCTTTATCTTTTTTTCTTATCTTTTTTATTTTTTTTTAAAAAAATCAAATTTTACAGAGTTGATAGTTGAGTTTCAGGCGTACAATATTTTGAAACCAATCCTACTACAAGTCAGTTTCTCTGCACCAGTGTTTCCGTGCTTCCTCCTGCACCCTTCCACCTACTCTCCGCCACCTTGATAGGCACATTTCAAAGTTCTGTGGTTGTAGTTTGGATTTCATGCTTTTGGTGTTGTTGTGTCTGTGCTTAGCCTAGCTTTTTTATTATAAAATGTAATAAAACTTATCCTAATGTATATGGCATACTTGCATATTTTCATAACCAAATAAAAAATCTCCATATCCCATCTTTGTGGGATTTGGGGGGGGAGGGCGGGACACTTACTAAATGCTTTGCTTTTTTGAAATTTAATTATATTTATTTGTTTTTTAAAAATTTGTTATTGAATCACTGTGAGATTAGGTAGGGCTAAAGCCCCTCCCGTTGTTCATCGATTTGCTTGAGTGGGCCCAGTAACATCTCCATTGGAGACTTTGTTGTTACTGTGTTTGGCATATCGAATACATCACAGGGAGCTTGCCAGCCAGGCTCTGCCGTGCGGGCGAGATACTCTCGGTAGCTTGCCGGGCTCTCCGAGAGGGGCGGAGGAATCGAACTCGGGTCGGCCATGTTGGCCACTTGCAAGGCAAACGCCCTACCGCTGTGCTATCGCTCCAGCCCTCATGTTCATAATTAGGTTTTAGTCATACAGTGTTTGAATACCCATCCCTCCACCAGTGTACATTTCCCAGCACCAGTTTCCCTTCTAACACCCCCACCCTCCTCCACCTCCCAACCTGCCTCTATGGCAGGTGTGGTTTTTTTTTCTCTCTCAAGGTAGTTTGTATTTGATAAATCTTGTTTAGAAATAAGAGAGAATAGAAAAAGAGCGGAAATGTGAAAAACAGAGAGAATTCAGGCTAAACAGACAAGCAAGCAAGATACACGTTCAAGGGAGAGCATGGGCTTGAAGAGCAAGTCCATCTTGGAGTCCTGACTAACCTTTGAACAAAATCCACCACACTCCATTTGGCTCCAATCCCTTCAGGTGATTGTGATGGAGCTGTGAGTAGAAAGCCATCAGGCAGAGGGGGCACTTCTGGAGCAAAGAAGATGGACTGTTCATGCTTGTTTTGGAACAATCAGTGCAGGCAACTGGTGGCTGCAGGGTACTTCTGGATAGAGAGAAAATAGTCAAAACTCAAAGTGGAAGTGATGCAGGTCTGAGGATACCACACATATGCACCACACAGCAGAGCCTCCCAAGTTGAGTGGGAGTTAGGGATCCTTCAGCATGGCCACTGTGTCTATATAGAGCTGGGGTATCTGGGAGGGGCTGTGATCTGCACTATAGAGACATGTAAGCCTTTCTGGACCCCTGACTCCATGGAAGTTAACACTTCGGAAATAGCTCAAAAGCTGGACCATATTATGCCTTGCATGAATGAGACCCTGAATATCATCCCCAAAGCCACTTGTTCCCTGAGTACCACTGGATCCAATCAACAGCAGCAGTATCAAGTGCCTGGGCCTGAAAAGTGCACCATCAAGCCAAACCCTGGGTCTCCTGGGCATTATTTGTGGATTGCCAGCCCCCCCCACACACACACACTCAAACACTGCAAATGCAATGTCAATGCAATTGTACACACAGACATGTATTCAGGTACATAGTTATATTTTGTAAAAATATGAAGGCAAACATAAATGTAATGATTGTTGTATATAAACAGGTATAAATACAAATGAAAATAAACATGAATGTATGAATTATGCTAAAAATATAATAAAATATATATTATATATAAATATAATAAAACTTACGTCATACTCCAAAGCCATCCATCCATCCTTCTATTTAAAGGACCTATGTAAAGGCAGATCCTTTAATCTGCTCTCCGACAATACATTCTGTGACCTGAGTTCAGGTTTCTGAGGCACCATGTCTGCTGTTTTTTGTGTAAGTCACCTGAGGTGTGAATTACTCGGACTTTGACACTGTAGCCAGGACCCCCAGGAAGGATGACCAGCCTTCTCCAAGAACCTTCTTCAGTCCCTAAGTCCAGACCTGCTGTGTCATCAGGGACCTGCTACTGTGGTTTGCTACAGAAGGAACTGTGGGATGTCTGCATTTAGAGGCAGATGGTGGGCCACGCAGGTAAAGCAGCAAAAGGTTCCTGTGTCCTAGAACTTGGGAACAAGCCAAGGTCTAAGTGTCTGCAGATGTCTGCAACATTCTCCTGGTGCCACCTCCAGCACCAACCCAGGAGGGTGGGGAGACTGAGTCAGCAGCAGCTGCAAAGGACGTCGCCTAGAGAGGAGAAACATTTCTGTTTATCTATCTGTCTGTCTGTCTGTCTGTCTGCCTGGGATTCCCTGGAGACGGGGCAGCAAACATTTCTAGCATCAATTACTAGTGTGGCCATAGACACTGGGTGGAGGGTCCAGAAGGGCAATTTCTACATCTCCTCATTCCAGAGAATTTCCTTACTGGCCTCTCTCTTACCTCCATATATCCAGGAGGGGGAATGTTTTGGCCTGATTCCTGAGTTTTGTTCAGTTTTCATCTTCTCAGTACTTGCCACCAGATAGATATGCCTAGAGAGAGAAAGATGGTATGTATATAGTGGTGAGAGGTGGCTGGGAAGAAGGCAAAGATAGTGCCTGTTTGGGAATGAAAAATGAATCTGGTCTGGTTTTCCTTTGGGTTTCATTACTCCTCAACTTTAAGTCACATTTCTCTAAGCCCTAGACCTCTTCCAATTGGGTATTTATAATATATGGATGGATTGACAGTTGGTGAGTGGGTGGATTACATATATATATATATATATATGATTGATTAGATGGATAAATAGAAGGATGGATGGATGGCTTGGATAAATGGATGGATGAATGTGTAAACATATGGATGATTGATGGATGAATTTTCAATCATTCCTAGTCCTAGAAGCCACTCAGCTTCCAGGTCTAGGAAAAATTGAAAATTCATATGTTCTCTACATATGCTCCTCAGTCTCCATAGTCAAGAGAAAAACCCACTGACTCTAAAATGAGAAGAAAACAAATTTGCAGATCTGGAGAAAAGTTACTGAGAAAGTTCCTATGTGATAATTTGTAACTTCCATATAAGATAAGAGTTTGGTAAGAAGACAAGGGTTTAAAGTTTGGAATAGATCTTAGATGGAAGAGAGAGAGTTGATCGGGGATTTGCTCACCCATTATAAGGTGGCGCCCGAAATCCTTGATTTTGGCAATATGAGTAATGGCTAATGTTTCTGAAATAATCATTAGGAGTCAGGCACTTAATCTGGTGCTCCACGTACCTGACCTTCTTCTACCTTTACCCTGGAGATCTGAACCTCCACATCAGGAGGGGCTGGGCCATGTGGTGGGAAAAAGTTAAAAACAGCATATGAAATGGCTTATAGACAGTGGTTTATTTCTTGCTTGTCCTTTATGTCAATCCATCAGTGTGGTAGGAGAAAAGCCTTGGCAAATTGCAAGTCTGAGATGTCAAGATCTGAAAGGTCAGGAAGGAAAGGAAGAAGGGGTCCAGAGCATGGAATTCAGCAGGAGGTCAAACAGCCAGTCTGGTGAGACCTCAAGACAGATAAGAGAGAGTTTCAAGAGGGGACTCTGCTATTTGTGACTTCAGGGTGGAGTTGTAGCCAGTCTAGATAAGAGTCAGGTGTGGTTCTCAGTGTAGACAGTCACATGAAATGAAGACAAAGGTCCTTGTTGCTGAGGAGGTCAAAGGTTGAATGATGGAGTCAAGCTCCCATTCTCTGGAGGAGAATAGGGGCTCAGGGGTGGTTGTAACAGACTACTGGCTAAGCATATCGCACCATCCTGTCACTTAGAACTGGTGTTTCTTAGTAGACAAACATGGAAATAGAAAATGTAAGACCGAAAGAAAGGCATGTGCGGCTGCCCACTGGAGTGACCCACCACAGTGGAGAGTAGGAAAAGCACTGATTGATTGTGGAAGAGCAGAAAAGTCACAGTGACTACCAGGGGGATTAGAGATGCAAACACTCCAGGGACCAAAGCTCATTTTCATTCAATGACAATAAAAGCAAGAGTTAACAGCATGTGAGCACTGATGAGTTGTTGGCTCTGTTTTAAACTTGGGAAGTGAAGAGCTACCTTAAATCCTCACAGCCTCCCCATTTTATATCTACCTTAGAGAAGAGGAAGAAGTCATAGAACATTACTGGGGCCAATACTGGAAATTTGTGATTGTCAGAGTAAAAACAAAACTCAGGCCAATTGGCCTTCAAGCCCGTTGATAACCACTAATTCTTTTAACAGGGGAAGTTGCTAATCCTCCGGGCTTAGTTTTTAAAAGTGAGGTGGGAAGGGGGTGCTACCTTCAAGATCTAGAGGGTCAAGGGATGGATAGTCTTCATTTTTCACATTTTCCCATGATCCTCAGATTGTAGGTTCCAAAAGCATACTTCATATGACACACAAATAGAAACTAGGATTTGTTTTATGGTGGATGTATCACCTCTTTCCCAATTTGGTTACAAACACCTGTCAGAATTGTGTGTGTGTGTGTGTGTGTGTGTGTGTGTGTGTAAGGAGAAAGAAGGAGAGACAGGAACAGAGGGAGGGAGAGAGGAAGAAAAGATGAACTACAGTTTCGGTAGCACTGAGAATCAACGAAGAAACTGAGTTCTTAATGGCCCCACATTAAGCTAAGCCACCTGTGCAGACAGCAAGGGCCACAGAGACCCTGATGTCCTGTGATGGAGATCAGGGATACAAATTCAATGGGGCCACAGAACAGCCAGGGATGAAGGAGGGGAACTCAGACTGGATGCTAAAGAACAACAGAGAAGACAGCAGAAAAGGGGAAGAGAGGCAACACTGGGGGACTAGTGGCGGATGGAATGGGAACAACACTCACCTGGAAATTATTCTGCATGAGAGAATGACTTCCCTTTGCTTTCTAGAAACTTCCCAAGAATTGGTGATGATGCATCAGATAGAAGTTGGAACTTGAGTTCAAAGACTTGAGGCTGCTTGTGGGAAGGAGCGAGTCCAGACCAAGTGTGGGTTCTACAGAGCTGACCTTGCACTCTTCCCTTCAGATGTCACCTGAATGACCAGCTCTTTACCTCTGAAGAAAACCTTGCCTCCCATGCCCAATCATCACCCTGGCCGGAGCATGGGAGGGAGCCATGCTTCCCCAGCTGCGGACTTTCCTGTAGTTTAGAGTCCAGCTTAATTAAGAGTACTGCTGGTCCATTAGTCTCCAGCACCTCTCTAATTGGGCACCAGCTGTGTTTTCTCTTGACAAGGACCCTTTTATGAGACTTTGAAAATTCATTACATGAAATAAACCTTAGTGTTTAAGGGTTATAGGATCATGAAACTAGGAATATGTGTTTTCTGCAGAAATGAAGACTGCATTTCTCTATAGGTGCCAGTAAGACTTTTTGAAAGTTGGGAGGAAGGGTACTGAACAGCAAGTTCTCCCTTTGTTTATGTTCTGTATATGAATGTTGGTTGTGGTTTATCCAACATTTTGCATATTCGCAGGTGTCGGAGCATAAAGACTCAGGAAATTTCCTGGCATAAACATGAGACTTAACAAAATTGAGCTGTAAATGACTCCATTTATGAATAGCCTCCAGTGATTGACAGAATGACTATTAGTACTTAATATTAGGTGAGCCCTTTATATGGCTTAACCTTGGCATAGATGGTCTTGTTGAACCCTGGTAACTGCCTTATGAGTTAGGCAGAGGCATTCCCCCCCTTTCTCACAGATTAGACAAGCCCAGGAAAGTAAAATAATTCATTTCCGGGTCATGTAGCTCACCTCTAAGCAGCTGAAATGCAACTGAAACCTAGCTTGTCTCATGCCAAAATTCTTTTCTGCTTATTTCCAAGTAAGCAATGCGATTACCTCCTGGAACTAAAGTGCGCTTTGTGCAACAATTACAATAGTAACAACAATGACCCCTGGCATTTCTAAAATTCCATAGCTAGGAAGTTTTTTCCAGCTATTATATCTAATCCCACTATCCCTGGTGGGAGCTGAGGCTACCAGAATCTTGACTCGTCACCCAGGCTCACCAAGCCTGTAAAGAAAAGTGAAATCTTTCTGATTCTTAGCTCAAACTCCACACTTCTCACCCTTTTTCTAATATAATTCTTCTCCTTTAGGAAGTCAGACATATTTGTGTTTCCCTGCATCCATCCATTCATCCATCCATCCATCCATCCATCCATCCATCCATCCATCTCTTCCTCTATTTACTCAGTCATACTTCAGGCTGTCTTCTTTGAGTTGCATCTACTTCATCGCCTTCAGTCTCTCTTTTGGAAATTCATAAAAGCAGGGTCTTCTTGTTAGTGATTTTATCACCCCTGGCCCCCCCCACACACACAAAGTGCCTAGAACTTAAGTGTTTATGGGTGAATTCATTCAAGAAAATACTAATTCAGCAACTCAATAAACCACTGAGCATCTACTATAACTTAGGCAGAATTAGGTCCTAGGGATATTGCACTGTTGAAGACTGGTGTGATTTCACACGTCCAAGATACATATATTATACATATATTCTAACAAAGGATAATGACATACAGAGCAAAGACAGAAGAGAATAGCTGCTTGAAATTCTGTAATGTAGGACTGAAGAGAATGATGTGGCAGAAGGTGACAGTTGCTTGGTTATTATCTGAAAAGTTGTTGCCATGTACATTGGACAGACCCAGCTGCCAATGGGCTGTCCCCTCCCATGCAAGAATGGGCACTTGACAAGTTCAGAAGCTGTTCCCTAAGCTCAGAGTGCTGGGGTCAAGCAGCAGTGAGGGTGGGGACAGCTTCTTAAGGAGACAGCACCTGAGTGGTTTTAAAGGCAAACAAGAGTTATCTAGAATAGGGGCAGGACTCCAGGCCAGTGCAAGAACTGCCAGCTGGTGCAGTGCAAGAAGTGACTGCACTGAGAGTGTGGAGAAGGGGGCAGGATAGAAGAGATGTGAGCAAGAGGAGCAGGGACCAAATCCAAAAGCATCCGGCTGTGATGGGGAGTTTACATGGCTACCATGTTTGGCTATGATACCCAGATATTCCACCAAACACTAATCTAGCAGGTGCTGTGAAGTTCCTTTGATATTTACAGTCAGACGACTTTAAGTAAAGATTATCCTCAGTAATCTGGGTGGGCCCCATCCAATCTTTACAAGGACTAAGGTTTCTCTGAGAAGGAACAGACTGCCAGGAGATTGCAAAGTCAATTTCTGTCCAAAAGGTACAGGCCTGCCATACAGATTTGGAACTTGCCAAACCAGGCCCCATAATCACAGGAGCTAATTTCTTGAAATAAATGTCTCGACAAATATAACTAAATAGGTAAGTGGATGGATGGATGGATGGATGGATGGGAAGGAAGGAAGAAAGAAAGAAAGAAAGAAAGAAAGAAAGAAAGAAAGAAAGAAAGAAAGAAAGAGAGAGAGGGAGGGAGGGAGGGAGGAAGGGAGGGAGGAAGGAAATGAGAGAAAGAGAATGTCCATCTCCTATTGTCTCTTTCCTAAGTTGACCTCAGACTAAATGATACCTTTCCACTAGCTGAGTGAACTCCATCCTTAAGGTGATGATGGGAAGGAGTCTCAGTAGGCTTCATGCAAATGCATAACAAACTATCTTTGTGTTTCCAGTTTTTTTATATTTTTTGGCTACACCCAATGGTGCTTAGCAGTTACTTCTGATTGTGCACTCAAAGATCACTCATGGTGACTTGGGGGATTATATAGGGTGCTAGGTATTAAATCTAGATCATCTTCATGAAAGGCAAGCACTCTACCCATTGTATTATCATTCTGACACCATACCTTTGTGTTTCTAGAAAAAAAATCTTTGTCTACAGTGGAGCGAATTGGAAGAGACTAAGTTGAGACCAAGTCAAAAGCAGTTGCATAAACTGATACATCGCCATAGGAATGGCCTGAGAGGGAGATTGAATCAAGTAATCTTATGAAAGCAGAATTGACAAGACATGATGTCCAAAGGCATGTGGAAGATGGAAGGGAATTTCCTTAACACCCAGGTCATAGGGTGTCCTGGAAGAAGGACCATAAATTTCATGAGAGCCGACTTTGTTCTGGATTTGTTTTCTAGAGCTCTCATTACAATAGAACAGGATCTGACCTTCATTAATTGCTCGCAATATGTTTGCTGAATGACTTATAGTGCCATTTCCTGGGCTGAGATCAGAGGTCAGATGCTTGTCTGGTGAGGATTAGGAGTATAGGAGTGCAGTTTGGGGCTTGCTGAGTTTTTTTTTATTTCTGCTTTTTGTGTCATACTTGGTGATGCACAGGGGTTACTCCTAGCTCTGCACTCAGGAATTACTCCTGGCGGTGCTCAGGGGACCATATGGGATGCTGGGAATCTAACCCAGGTCGGCTGCATGCAAGGCTACCCGCTGTGCTATCACTCCAGCTCCAAGGGGCTTGCTGAGTTTTAAGGAATTTTCTTGCTTCCAAGGGGAACAGTGCAGAGGAAAGCTTAAGCAACGGACTGGATGAGGGAGAGAGTTCCAAGACAGAGCGTTAAGTCCAGCCTATGGGGATAGAACCTGATGCCAGTGTAGATTCTCCTGGAATGTTCATGAAATGAGGAGAAAGAAAGTTGGAGACTGACTCCTGGAGAAATTCTATTTACAGACAGAAGCAGGAACAGCTCTCTCGAAGAAGAATGAAAGGGAGTGGCCAGAGGGAGAGAAATAAAAACAGCAAAACCAGGCTGCAAAGAACAGGCACGGAAGGATCCTTCCCATGCCCAGGTGTCATCTGGAATTACAATGTAACCTTGACAACCAACAGAATAGTCTTTGTTCCTGTGAGTTCTCTTTTGTTTTGGTTTTCACGTTCCACACATGAGTGAAATCATTTGCTGTGTCTTTACCTGTCTGACATGTCACTTAGCATGATGTCTTCAAGGTCTACCCATGTTATCACAAATAGTCAAGACTCCACTCTTTTCACGACTCAGTAATATATATGCACCAATGTTTTCACCGACAAGGAGCTCTCAATCGATCATGGTCCCATTAGGCTATACCATACAGCCTAGGTGTATAGTGGGTCATAACATCTATGTTGGTGTGATTACACTTTAACACAATTGCACCATAATGAAATCGCCTTGACACATTTCTCAGGACACATCCCAGGCTAAGGCCACACATGACTGTACCCGCACTCCTTCTTCATCCACACATGCCATGATGGACACGGAGGTGGTTACCAGCGGCAGAAAGAACGCTTCAGTGAGGAAAGGGGTGACTCTTTTTCTGAATTAATGTTTTGAGACACAAAGAACCATTCATAAATAAATAAGCCATGGAGATGTCATGCACCGCAGGGTGAGTCTTATCAATAATTATGTATTGCAAACCTGGTGCTCTGAGTGGGGGAGAGGTGTTGTTAGCCAGACTTGTGACCATGACACAGAGAAGACAGCTGTAAAATCATTAGGTTGTATACACTGGAAACAACGTCAGTTATACATGGATAAAAGTTAATTGTGACATTGGCAGGGATGGCTGTGGCGGGGGTACAGGGTGTACATGTCACGGACATTTGAAGGAAATACTGAGAGAGGGGGTGGAGAGAACCTTTCCAGTAGGCTCTCCTCACTCCCTGTCTATAGACTCGACAGAACGTTCCCTGTCCCAGACCTTATCGTGACAGGACAGGATGTGAAACTGAAGCATAGAGAGATGAAAGTAGTCAAACACCCTCACAGTAAGAGGGCACTGAGCCGAGAGACAACAGCCTTGAGACTATGTTACCTTTTCTGACTTGGCAGGATGCAGACACTATAAAGAATGGTTATACTGGGTGGGGCTCAGCCCTGTTCAAGCTGACAGCTGCGACGTGCAGCGCTGGGGCCTCCGAGGCATGCAAGAACATTTTCTCAAGGGGAACCACCTTCTTTTGAAACAGCGTGTTCTGCTGAGTTGACAGGACAGGGGAATGGGGACTCCTCAGTCCTGGGCCAGGTGCCAACACAGCACAAAGGCGGAAGGCGCCGGGAGGCTGGGTCTGACTACGCCTCCCTGGGCCCTGTGTGGGTCATGCCAGTTCCTCTGGCCTAGCTGATCACTGGAAAGAGCTGCTTGAACTGAACTTGTTAGTTTCTCACCAAATCTGAACAGACACTTCCTAGAGGCCTGGCTCCTCTGTTCTTCGTTTTACGTACATGGATTAATTTCATCTTCACAGTGTGCTCTGTGGAAGGGATACTGGGAATTCCTGGGGAAGGCTGTCAAAACAAAGGCCAAGATAGGTGAAGTCTCTGGTCTAAGGCTTCAGTCAATCTGTGTGTGGTAGCACAGAGAGGCTTAACTCTTTAATCTGAAAGGTGGACAGATTGAGTTCAGGAATGAAAATTCAAGTCCTTAGTGGGGATACAATTGTATATACTTATCTCTCATGTTGCTCCAGCTGTGGGATCTTAAACCAATGGCATCACTGCTACCTTCTTTTGCAAACCAGGGGCAATGCTCCCCATGTGCTGGGCTGGTATGAAGACAAAGGATAATATTTGCAGTGTCTTATAGATGTTCCATCAAGGCAGGTGCTTCAGAAATAAGAGTTCTCTTTCCTATTTGTGTTTCCTAGGGCAAAGTGTTTATATCTGGTGAAGGAGGTGGAGTGGAACACTTCCAGCAGTGCCCAGGGGCCACTGAAGGCTCTGTGCTCAGGAATAACCTCCCAGCAGTCGGTGAGCAGACCAAATGTGACATTGGTGATTCAAACTGGGGTCACGACCATCATGGCAAGTGTTTAACCTGTACTAACTATCCAACCTCAAGAGTTATTTATTATTTGTGTGCATGTTGCCATTCCTTGATAGGGATTTCATTTCCCCAGATGTAAAAGAGGGAAATATGTTTGATATAGGATGTGTCTCAATCCCCCCACTTTCCCCTTCCACAGGATGTAGATAAAAGGGACCCAACTTCCTATTCTTCAAGAAGGTGTCTCTGATCTTCCTTTGCACTGAGCGAGGGAGATATCTGAGAAACCTTCTGTAAATGTGCTATAGTTTGACTGTTTCTGTCAGTATATAATTTGGCATGACTTAAATGACCATGTTTCTGATTGTCACCTATTGCCTCTTTTGCAAACCACAACACCCAATAAGAGAGGGAACAAAAGGGAATGCCCTGCCACAGAGGCAGGGTGGGATGGGGGGATGGGGGGTGGGAGGGATACTGGGATCCGTGGGAACTGGTGGAGGGATGGGTATTTGATCATTGTATAATTGAAACCCAAGCACAAAAATGTGTGAGTCTGCAACTGTACCTCATGATGTCTCACTATTAAAAAATGTTTAATAAAAATAAATAAATAAAGGTGAAACACTAAAAAAAGACCATGTTTCAGGAATGCACTTGCTGAAATGCAAAGTGCTTTGAAGAGAGAGAGCGTATTCATCTAGGGACATACTTACAATTAAGGACAATATCTTCTGGGTGCTGTGGCGTGCACAGCTAAGTTTGTTGAGGCTGAACTTTTGTGTTAGAATTTTATTGTTTTAAGTGGTGTAGATTGCAGACAAATCAGCCTGGGACAGAGGGCTGATTTGCATGCTCAGAAGAAAATAGACCAAGAGAAGTTAATATGACGGATTACTATTCAACCCAACATACAGATTATAATGCTGTGCCAAAACATGAATGGTGGGAAGAATAGTTCAGGGTTAGGTAAGGCACATACCTTGCATACAGATGACCCTAATTTGATCACTAGCACTGCTGAACATTGCCAGGAATAATCCCTGAGCACAGAGCCAATAGTAAGCCCAAAGCACAGCTGGGTGTGGCTCTAAAGGGAAAAACCAAAATAGAAAAAGACTGGAAAAAATATGAATAAACTAAATACTTCCCAATAATCATGACTAGTAAATGGCAGAACTGAGATTTCAACTCAAGTACGTCTGTCTCAAAAGTTGACAACTGCACCAAAATATGCAAGACCCATATATTTAGTCCAATAAGGAAATTGGAGGACTCCTCTGCCCTGGGACAAGTTTAGTGCTGTGTACTCAAGAGTGAACAAAATCATCCAAGTGTGTTCCCCTCACAGGGCCTACAGTCTGGAGTCCCACATGGCTAGGGCTTGACCAGCGCTAGAGTTTGTGGGGAATAATGGCAGAAGATCCTCTGTATAGAAGCATTCATGGAATCTTTGTCCGTGCTTTCCTACCAGGTAAGGAAATCCATCCATCACTAGACTCCTCAGTTTCCTCATCAGAAATGGGAAGGCAGTAGCTACTTACAAAGTTCTATGTGGATCAACATGGAAAGTATCATACTAAGTGAAATAAGTCAAAAAGAGAGAGACAGACAGAAAGATTACACTCATCTGTGGAATATAAAGTAACAGAATGGGAGACTAGCACCCAAGAATAGTAGAGATAAGTACAAGGAGGTTTGCTCCACAGCTTGGAAGCTGGCCTCGCATGCTGGAGGAAAAGGTTCTCTATCAGCTCAGATAGAGAAGGGAACACCAAGTAAAGTGTGGTTGGAGGACCCGCTTGGGATGGGAGACGCATGCTGAAAGTAGACTACAGACTGAACACGATGGCCACTAAATACCTCTATTGCAAACAACAATACCCAAAAGGAGGAAGAGAACAAAAGGAAATGCCCTGCCACAGAGGTGGAGTGGGGTTGGGAGGGATGGTGTGGGTGTGGGTTGAGAGGGATACTGGGATCATCGGTGGAGGAGAATGGGCACTAGTGGAGGGATGGGTACTCGGAGCATTGTATGACTGAAACACAAGCACGAAAGTTTGTAAGTCTGTAATTCAGTAAAAAAAATTTTTTTTAAAGTTCTATGTCTAAAAGAACTAAAGTATAAAGTAAGCAGTACTGATGTCTTAGATTCACTACAAATTGTAGTTAGTATGACTAATTTAGCCTCCTCTCCACAACTCCATGAAGTTCTGTTAACTTATCCACTTCACATAGAAGAAAATCAGTGTCAAGTAGGTTGCTTTGCCCTCCAGACCCCACTAACCGGCAGCAGAAATGTTTTACAACCCCAGGACACCTCCTCTCCACTATCTGTGTGGCACCAGCCACATGTCTTTGAAACTCACAATTGGACTAGCTGCAGGACAAGGGAAAGCTGTGTTCCTCTTTGGCATCTTATGCAACAAACCATATGGACCCCTCGAGCTCTTACATAACAGGCCCAGTGCTAAAGAGAGGAAGTTTAACAACAACACAAAAAACAGATCACATTCACAACAGACCACCATATGTCCTCCCGTTCCCTGACAGCAGCCGTCCCAACGCCTACTCGAGCACCCACACAAATCTTCTCAACGAAAACAGTTTCATTCCCAAGTGACTCAAGCAATTGATGCTTTTATAAGAAATGGGTGGGAATGGGGGAAATCTGCATTTTTTTCCAAAGAAATTCATCTTGGTAATGTCTCAGGAAAGTTCAGAAGTCTTCAAACTCCTTGCTTTTAGCTTGGAAGCTGCAGGCTTCCCCCAGAAACACACGGAATGGAAGAGATGGGGTGAAGCGCAGCCCCTCCCTCAATAGGAGGGCAGCTTACCAAGATGGCTGTGTCCTCAACCTAAAGATCTAGCATCTTCACTGGACCTCAGTTGGAGATCCTTCGTTAGCTCGCACTCAGTTCAAGAATCTTCAGTTTAATGTAGACTTTCTTGGAAGTGCCCTTCTAGAACGGAACCCACCTCTAGACAGATGGTTTGACCTAGAGGCATTTGAGGAAGCGTTTCTGTAGGTGACTCTTGGGGATAACCACTCTTTTCCTCCTCCCCACTCCACCCAACAACCTTTTGCTTAAACACCTGTCCCCAACTGCAGGTGAAGCATTTATGCTACTATGGAAATCTTACGGTGTCACTGCCAAGTCCTTACAGCCTTAGCAGTTCTGTGTGCTCTACTTCGTCACCCCACTTATTCTGTGTCACTTGCTATTCCACACATCTCTTGAGCTCTAGTCACATGGGCATTAACTTCAAGTCTTGTGACTTCTCAGATATCCTTCATTTCACTCCTCAACTTCCAAGTCAAAGTTACATGCAGGTACTGGAAATTTGATGGGTGGCAATTGAGACTGAGGAACTGATATTTAATTTTATTACTTAGGTGGCAAAGAAATGTTCTTTTCTATATTTTCTTCATGTATCTATCTTATAGACTCCACTTTGCATTAGAACATATTGGGGATTTACCTACTGATGTATGGTTACTCAAGCATTTCCTATGCAAATGTCATCCTGTGGCATTGGTAAAAAAGGTAAGGTAAAGGCCCTCCCGTTGATCGTCGATTTGCTCGAGCGGGCCCAGTAACGTCTCCATTGGAGACTTTGTTGTTACTGTGTTTGGCATATCAAATACTCTCGGTAGCTTGCCGGGCTCTCTGAGAGGGGCAGAGGAATCGAACTCTGGTCGGCCATGTTGGCCGCTTGTAAGGCGAACGCCCTACCGCTGTGCTGGTCTATATATGTGGCATTGGTATGTCTATCCATATCCCATCTTCTTATGATGTGACTCTAAGATTCGTCACAGAAAGAACTGTAAACTCTGTGACTACTTTGACAAAAAAAATGGTGGGTGGGAGAAATTACAAAATTGACTTTTTATTTCTTCCACACAAAAATATCTTTCTTTTATTTTTTCTTCAGTTTTTAAGGACCACACCTGGAAGTGCTCAGGATTCACTCCTGGTTCTGTGCTCAGAACTTATTCCAAGTGGTACTGGGTGGGGGGGGGGAGGGGGCGCGGTGGGCAACATGTGTGGTATCATATCAGAGATTGAACTGGAGTAACAGTGTTTAAGGTAAGAGCCTAAACTCTCTGTCTCTCTCCATAGATATGTATATGTGTGTGTGTGTGTGTGTGTGTGTTAGATACTGTTTAAGTGTCTGCATTAGTAAGTAAATGATTGTAATAAAAATCTCTATGAATATTTTAAAATGTGATAAAACAGCATTCAATATGATTGGGAAGTTAGTTCATTATTGAAAACGTACAAATCACTTGGCAAGCTTGGAATAAAGATATTTCTTTAATCTAGTACAGGGCAACCATAAGCACAATGGGTCAATACCAAATCAGTGTCCCAGGTTGGCAAGTTTATCCTGTCATTTAAAGAATTTCCTTTAAATAATTAAATCATGCAATTTGCTGCAAAGTGGTTAGAATTGGAAAATATCATGTTGGTAGAAGTTAGCCAGAAGAAGAAAGACAAACACAGGATGATCTCACTTATCTGTGGTACATAGAATACTGGGGGAGGAAATGTACTCTAGTAAAAGGAGATGACTGTAGAATCCTTGAGCCCAGTGTTTAGAGCGGACAGGAAGAAAAATAAATCAAAGGAAGGAAAATAGAACAGAAAGTAATGAGTGAACAGGCACCAGGGCTTTAGTCATACCATTGATATGAATGACTTGTGTAGCCATAATCTGAAACATAGACTCAACAAAACTGAAAACATCAGATCTAAGCTACAACCACTGAAACTTTGTAACATGCCTGTAAAAGCTGACAGGTGGGGATGGGATGCAGAGGGAATCTGCAAAACTGGTGGAAGAAAGTTGACACCGGTGGTGGGATTGGTGTTGAAATAGTACGTGCCTAAAACTTCACTATCGATAACTTTGTAAACCACAGTTCTTTAATGAAAACTAAATAAAGTCAAAGCACTTAATCTCAAAAAAAATTGGAAAAATAAGCTACTTTAATGCTTCTTGCAAAACTGGTTTCAAAGCTATGAATTCCTTAAGCTGTTGCCTATCCAAGGAGCTCAGTATCATTCCTACAACTCCAAATGATAAATTAATTGGGTAGAGTATTCTTGGTGAAGTATTCGTCTCATGGAATTTTTGCACGACTCCCTCCATTCTCTTCTGGTTCATAAGAGCTTTATTTGATAGATCTACTGTAAAACCCATGGGCTTATTTTTGTATGTAAGTTGCTTTTTTTTGTTTGTTTTATCTTGCTGCCTTCAATAGTCTGTCTCTGTCTTAGTTTCTGTCATTCTGAGCATAATATGTCTCGGAGTTTTCCTAGTTAGGTCTATTTTCGCTGGGCTTCTTGTATTTGGTTACCTGTATTCCTCAACTCTGGAAGTTCTTAATTATGGTTTCTTTAACTATTGATTCTTCTTCAATAAACCAAGCTCCCGGAAGAGAACAAGGCAGAGTCTCCTGCCCCCGTACCTGTCTGTCCTCACCGGGGCCCCTTGGAGGAGGGCAGGTTGAGTTTCCCTCTCCACCCCGAGTAGAGCCCTGACAGCTGAAAACTTCTGGGACCCAGTCAAAGTCATGCTGAGACCACTCTCCACATGCTTGGATGAGGAACCGGCAGAGGAACCCAGGTGTGCGGGACCCGGGGCTAAGATCTCCAAGCCTGCTTGGTTCGGGACTGGACCTCCTCCACCCAGCTCCCCCACCTTCCAGTGGCTAGACAGTTACACCCACCAACTGCCGTGTAACCCATCAATGACCATCCAGAGACTATAAAAACAAGCTCCTGGAAGACCTCTTATTCTCTAGTTCTCACTCTCAGAGAACCCGGCAGGCTACTGAGAGTATCATACCCGCCTATATGCCTGACTAGGAACACCTGTAAAGGTGATGAGAGGCTGCTCCAAAAGCCTCCATCCATCTCGGAGAGCCCAGCAAGCCACCGAGAGTATCCTGCCCGCATGGCAGAGCCTGACATGCTACCCGTGATGTACTTGATATGTCAAAAACAGTAACAATGAATGGTCCTCATTCACCTGATCTTGAAGGAGCCCCCAATATGTCAATCAGGCTACACTTGCACGTGACAGGAACGAATGGAGACGTTACTGGGCCCGCTCAAGAAAATTGAAGAACAACGGGGTGATAGTGATAGTGATTGATTCTTCATCAAATTTACCTTCCTTGTCCTGAGGAACTCCAATGGTTCTTATGTTTTTTTCTTTTGAACTCATCCAATAGTTCTCTGGTGTGCTGTTTATTTCTTGTTTTGTTTTGGTTCCACACCTTGCGGTGCTTGGGCCTTTCTTTTGGCTCTGCACTCAGGGTTCACTCCTGGCGAGGCTCAGGGACCACCAGAGATCGATCCTGGGCTGGCCACATGCAAGGCAAGCACCCTACCACTGTTAATCTCTCCGTCCCCAGCTCTTCATTTCTTTTCAGATTATTTTCTATCTTCTATTATCATATGAAAGGGTTTTAATATACAACATTTTGCTTAAAAATGTCTAAGTAAAATGTTATTTAATTAAAATACATACCTATCTAAACTATTTTTAATAATTTTTTAGTTTTATTTCTCTGTAAAGATTTAAATATAAGTAGATCATCATTTTAGAAGTTATGTATTAAACATACAAGAGCCTTTAGTGAGTATAAAATGGACTTTTGTACTTTTTATGATTTCTTTAACTATTGATTCTTCTTTAATAAACCAAGCTCCATTATCAGGGTGCATAGTTTAAAATATAGTAAAGACATTTTCTTTATACTTGTTTTATTTTTTAATTTATTTTTCCATTCATTTGATCTATCAAAGACTAACAGGATATGTTGTGTGCTCATACCAAAGTTTTACTAATGTTTTCTTACATATCCCAAAGTTTCTACAGTGTGAATATTGCTACTGTGCGATTTGGTGCACTTTTAAAATTCTTTTTTTTAATTTATTTTTATTTATTTGTTGAATCACCATGAAAACAGTTAACAAAGCCTTTCAGTTCAAGTCTCAGTCGGTCATACAATGATCAAACACCTGCCCCTTCACCAGTGCACATTTTCCACCATCAAGAACCCCAGTATATCCCCCTTCCAACCCACCCCCCACCTGTGTGGCAGATTTCCACTTTACTCTCTCTCTCTCTCTCTCTCTTTCTCTCTCTCTCTCTCTCTCTCTCTCTCTCTTTCTCATTCAATATTACGACAAAAGACCCACCTTTGTTATTTGGAATTTTCTCCAACACTCAGACCTGCCACGAAGACATCATTAGAAAATTTGTCTTCCATTGTTCATTATGAAGAGCATATGATGTTGTGTGGCCACAATAGTGGCCATGCGAATTTGGATTTATAATATTTTAGTAATAAACTGAGAGGGATTACTGCCAGAAACCCCTGGGTTCTGAGATTGGTATGTGTGCCTCTGGGTTCATTGTCAGTCAGAAGCCGGAGGAGGCGTTTGAGTGTGGCAACCTGGAGCATTATCATGGCGGGGAGCAGGGCCGGTTCCGCCCCCATCCCATGAAGTCCCACGTGACTTGTGAATGCAGTCACATACCTGGCTGTTCATTAGGCCCTAAAAGATGCAGGCCACCATGTCACCTCCACAGAGGGGGACAGGCAAAGGGACAGACACCCTTCCCTCCCAGGGCAGCATAGCACCATAGTTAAATACACAGTCCAGATATATTTCATTTGGGCATTATCTTTTGCTCAGATTTTCCTACCACCATTCAAGCCTGATTTTCAGGGAGAAATGCTAGATGATTTACTTTCCATTGATCACTTTGTATATCAGGAAATGTTGCGTGGCCGCTTATGCAGCTGTGCAGTTTGGAAAAATCATCCTGGTACCCGCATGCCAGAGTCATGCTTGTAGAAGCTCATGGTCACTGGGATTCCATTAGGAGAAGGCGGGGAGACAGAATCTATCCCATCTGGGACCTCCAGGGGATATCGGCTCTGTTTGGGGCCCGGAGCATTCTCCAGGAGCATTTTCCGGGAGCTGTGGGGCCCTCCAGCCGGTTTTCTTCTTTGCTGCTGTGTGCTGTAAGATGGTGCTGGGGGGCGAGTTGTGGGCATGACTTCCGGAATCAGAGGTAGCCTGGGAGCTGGGGTGGCCCCATTGCAGTTCAGAAAAATTGTCCTGGTACCCGCATGCCAGAGCCATGCTTGTAGAAGCTCATGGTCACTGGGATTCCATCTGGAGAAGGTGGGGAGACAGCACCTACACCATCTGGGACCTCCCGGTGATATCGGTTCTGTTTGGGGCCTGGAGCATTCTCCGGGAGCTGTTGGACCCTCCAGCCAGTTTTCTTCTTTCGCACTTTTAAAATTCTTATAGCCTCAATTGAATCACACTCTTTATCATTATGAAATAGTCTTACTCATTTTTTTAGTGTTTTTTCCAATCCGGACTCCAGTGTTTTCTTATGTGAAATGGAATCTTTCTTTTTCCATTTTCCTATTATACATTTCCCTATTTTAACATTTCTGGATTACTTTGGATTTTGCAATCCTATTTAAGAGTCTTCTTTCAGTACGTGGGTTAAAACAACTTGACACCTACTGATATAAGAGATATGTTTGGACATTTTAAAATTAATTTTTAAGACATCATTATTTACAAAGTTGTTCATAATAGAGTTGTTCCAGGCATACAATGTTCCAACACCAATCCCACCATCAGTGTGATGTGTGACTATTCTTAGTCATTTAATTTTAGCTTTTCTCAGTTTAGTATACATTTTATTTTTTAAATAATCTTTCCAAAGTTACTTGAGTTTAAATTTGTGTATGATAAAAAGCCTATCTCTAAAATTAAGTTTGATGAGTTTTAACGTGTACACGCTAATATAACCATCACTACAATTTAGATTGTGAATGTATTCGTCATGTTCCAGTCTTTCCCTGTGCCTGTTTCAATCTCTCCATTCATTCCCATTCTATATCCCACCCACCCTCGCGACCAGGAATCTGTGTCCTGTCATGATAGGCTTCTTTGCATTTTCAAGTTTTTCAATTAATTGAACCATACAATAAGAACTCATTTTTTTTTCCTTTTCAGTATGGGTTCTAGCCACACATAATTCTGATACCATACAAATGCATGTATAATACTTAGTTTTTATTGCTAAGCAATGTTCAGTATACATATAGATAGATATAACAAATTGGTTTGCTCCTTCATCTGTTGCTCCTGTTGTTCTGTATTTGTGTTGCTCCTAGTTTTGTGTTATAACACATGAAGTTATGATAAAAATTCATATGAAATTCATTGTAGGTCATATGTCAGCTAAAGATTTCTTTTTCTCTTTGCCTCTAAGCAGAATGGATCATTTGATCATTTTATATTCCCACTATCTGTGCATGTAGTGGGAATATAAATTATATATGTATATATATAGTGTATATATATACATATATATATACTGCTCAGTATCCTCACTTACACTTGAAATGGTCATTCTAAATTTAAGAAAATTTAGTAGTATTGAATTATTATTTGAACTTGCATTTCCCTAATAATGTTGAGAATTTTTTCAAATGTTTTCTTGCCATTTATATGTTTTCTTTGCTGAGGTGTTTATTTAAATCCTTGGGGCTGTTTGTTTCTTATTACAAGTTTCAAGAACTACTTATAGGGTCTCTATACAAGACCGTCTTCAAATATGTGTTTTATACTTGTATTTCTCCTTGTCCTTAATTTGTCTTTTCAGTCTCTTAATGGTATCTCCCAAAATGTAAAGTTTTTAGTTTCTAATGACAATCAATTTATCAGTCTGGGTTTTAATAAATCATGTTTTTTATTCTTCCTAAGGAGTAAATATTAGGGATGATGAGATAACTCAAAGAGCTGGAGTGTATGCCCAGTATTCACAGGTTCCCAAATACAATCCCCAGATTACAGAGTCACCCAGTATTGTTCTAGGGCCTCCCTCAAAAATGGAAGGGAAAATATCATTGTCTAACCTAAGATCACAGAAACATTCTTTTTCCTCCTGCCTTTTTCCTCTAGAACTCCTATATAATTTTTGGTTTCACTTTTCCCCTCCTTGTTAGTGTTGGTGATTGATCCCACTGTCTCACTTGCAAGGACACAAGTGTTCTATCACTGGGTTACACCCCTGGCCCTTAAAACCATTTTGATTTTGAGTTAATGTTTGTATATAATGCAAGGATGGTTCAAAGTCAGTATTTTTGCACCTGGGTTATTCTGCTTTTGTGTTTTTGGCTGAAAAGAATATCTTTATTCCACTATTTTTCCTCTGAGCTCTTGTCAAAATTAGTTGTGTGCATATTTGAGTCTATTAACTTACTCCATATTCTGTTCCATTAAGCTATCTATATAGCTCAGTCAAATACCACATTGCTCTGATAAGCATAACTTCATAATACACTTTTAAATTAAGTGATTGTGACCTCCAGTTTTGTTATTTTTCAGAGGTACTTTGATAATTCAGGGTCCTTTAGGTTTCCATATGATATTTAAAGTTTAATTTAATTTATTTATTTATTTGCTTTTTGGGTCACACCCGGCTATACACAGGGGTTATTCCTGGTTCTGCACTCAGGAATTATTCCTGGCAGTACTCAGGGGACCATATGGAATGCTGGGAATCGAACCCGGGTTGGCCACATGCAAGTCAAATGTCCTAACCCCTGAGCTATCACTCCAGACCCAAAATTTAAATTTTTATTAATTTGCATAGATGTGTTGAATATATAACCCACTTGGAGAAATTTCAACATCCTGATAGTAGCTTATCTTTGAACTCATAAGTACAATAAATCTCTCGGGACTTTAAGATAGCTTAAGTGATAGATCACACACCTAGCATACATGAGATCCTGAGTTTGATCCCTGAAACTTCATGACCCCCAATCACCATGGGTGTATCTCTCCCCCATTTACTTCTCATTTGAACCTTATTATCTCAGAAAACTTTTGTAGTTTTCAGGGTACAGTTGTCCACATCTTTTGTCAGATTTATCCCTGAGTGTTTTACATTATTTGATGAATTTATTAATGTTATTTTCTACAATTTAAATTCCTAATTGCTCATTATCTAAAATTATAAGTAATTTGCAATATTATCCTTGATCTTGCAACTTTGCTAAACTCATTTATTAACTCTAGTATGTTTTTCCTAGATTCCATTATATTTTCTTTTTTATTAAATTTTTATTAGTGAAACACCATGAGGTACAGTTGTAGACTTACAAATTTTTGTGCTTGGGTTTCAGTTATACAATGATCAAGTACCCATCCCTCCACCAGTGCCCATTTCCCACCACCACAGATCCCAGTATCCTTCCCACCCCCCATTCCCCCCATCCCACTCTGCCTCTGTGGTAGGGCATTCCCTTTAGTTCTCTCTCTCCTTTTGGGTGCTGTGATTCACAAAAGAGGCATTGAGTGGCAATCATGTTCGGTCTATAGTCTACTCTCAACAAACACCTCCCACCCCGAATAGTTCAGCCGTTTTGGAAAACATTATGGACGATTCTCAAAAAATTAGAAATTGAGCTCCCATTTGATCCATCATATTTTCAATACAATTATCTTATCAAGAATAAAAACGGCATATTCTCTGCTGCCATCTCACAACAAATAATGTGTGGTTTATTTCCCCTGTTTTTGATACTCCTTACATTTCTCTAAATAAAACAACTTTCTTCCCAAAAAGAGTTTGTTTTGTTTCCTGTTTTTACACATTTTTAGAAAATCCACTATTCCATAAATAAGACATGAGGCTCATCAATATTATTTTATTTTTCTGTTATATTGTAGAAAAAAATCTACTCTTTCGCCCTGAAGCATTACATTTGCTGTGGGTTTTTCATAGATAGTCCTATTTGCTTAAGAAAATTTCATTCTCGTTCTATTTTGCTTAGAATTTTTATTGAGGAATAATATTTAATGATTTGGGTGAACTATTTTTTTCTCTTTCACTTTTTAAAGACAATAAATATCATTAAATAATTTTTAATATTAAACCAACTTTTAATTCATAGTATTTGGTCATATATATTATTCCTTTTATATTTTGTTGGGTTTAATTTGCTAAAATTATATTTAGAGATTTTGCACCTATTTCAGGAGAGGAATTCAGCATAGTTTGTTTTTTTTTTTTAATCTTTTCTTAGTTTTAGTATGAGTGTATTTCTGGCATCAAATGAATTGGAATATATTTAATTTCCTGGAAGAGTTTAGGTAGAATTGTATTTCTTTCCTAAGTTTTAGTAGAATTCATCAGTGAAACCAACTCAACCTGAAATCATTTTCGGGAAAGATTTTCTTTTTTTTTTAAATTTTATTTTATTATTTTTTTCTTTTAATTTTTATAAGTGAAACACCATGAGGTACAGTTGTAGACTTACAAATTTTTGTGTTTGGGTTTCAATTATACAATGATCGAGTACCCATCCCTCCAACAATGCCCATTCTCCAACACCACCAGTCCCAGTATCCCTCCCACCCTCACCCCCCCATCTTACTCTGCAACTGTGGCAGGGCATTCCCTTTTGTTCTCTCTCTCCTTTTGGGTGCTGTGGTTTGTATTGAGCGGCAATCATGTTCGTTCTATAGTCTACTTTCACCACACATCTCTCATCCTGGGAGGATCCTCCCAACACCTTTATTTGGTGCTCCCTTCTCTATCTGAGTTGCCTTTCCCCCTATCATGTGAGGCTGGCCTCCAAGCCATGGAGTGAACCTCCTGGTACTCATCTCAGCTATTCTTGGGTGTTAGTCTCCTATTTTGTTACTTTATGTTCCCCCAGATGAATGCAATCTTTCTATGTCTATCCCTCTCTTTCTGACTCATTTTGCTTAGCATGACACTTTCCATGTAGTACTACTCGTATGTAAATTTCATGACTACATCTTTTCTAACAGCTACATAGTACTCCATTGTGTAGATATACCAAAGTTTCTTTAACCAGTCATCTGTTCTCGGGCACTCAGGTTTTTTCCAGATTCTGGCTATTGTAAAGAGTGCTGCAATGAACAAACAAGTGCAGATGTCACTTTGACTATACTTTTTTGCCTCTCTGGGATATATTCCCAGGAGTGGTATTGCTGGGTCAAATAGGAGCTCAATTTCTAATTTTTTGAGAATCGTCCATACTATTTTCCAAAGGGCTGAACCAGTGGCATTCTCGGGGAAGATTTTCAACTACAAATTCAATTTATTTAACATAGGGGCATTCTGGTCATCTTTTTTTCTACATTTTTAAATTAAGCACTGTGATTTAGTTCAGGAGTGTTTGACCTATTTTTTTTTGAAAATGTCATGAATATTCTTATAGGGACCACACTGAATTTGTATAATAGATCCAGATCTTTGGGAAATATTGGGAATATATTGGGAACTATTGGGAAATATTCTTTGGGAAATATTGCCATTTTGACAATATTAATTCTCCCAATCCATGAGTAGGGGATGTGTCTCCATTTCCTCACGTCATCTTTTAAATATGGTACTGAAAATACTTGCCATAGCAGTTAGTTAAGAAAAGATATCAAGGGAAACCAGATATGAAAGGAAGAAGTCGAGCTCTATTTGTTGATGACATGATACTATACTTAGAGAACCATAAAGATTCCATGGAAAAGCTCCTAGAAACAATAGATTTGGGTAGTAGAGTCGCAGGTTACAAATCAATACTGAAAAGTCCATGGCTTTCCTATTGCCAATAATGAAAGAGAAGAAAGTGATTTTTTAAAAAATCCCATTCACAATTGTGCCTCAGAAAATCAAGTACCTCAGAATCAGTTTAACTAAGGAGGTAAAGGATCTGTACAAAGAATTCTATCATTCCTTGATCTGGCTCCCATTGCTTCTCATCTGTCTGTTCTCCCTCTCCCCTCCACTCTTTCTCTCTTTCTCTTCCCTATACTCCAGTTTGTCCTGATCAACCTCGGATTGCATTCCCCCATCAAGTTATTCTAAATACCACATATGAGTGATATGATCCTGTGTTTATCTGTCTTCTTCTGGCTTCATTTAAACATGATGTCTTCCATTTCCATCAATGTTGCTGCAGGACCAGCCACCACCATGCTGAGATCACTCTCTGCACACATGAAGGTACTGGTAGAGGGATAAAGTCACGCGGGTTCCAGGGCCAAGATCTCCAAGCCTACTCGGATTTGGGCCGAGCATCCTCTACCCAGATCCTCCAAATTCCAGTAGGCGGGGTTAACACCCACCAACTGGCCCCCTGGCACCGTGTAATCCCATCAATGGCCAAGACTCAGAGACTGTAAAAACCAGCTCCCAGAACTGCCGCATTCGCGGCCGGGACATCCTATTATGACATCTTATTATCTCATTCCTATTTTGAACAAACTGGCAGGCTACCGAATGTAGCCTGCCCACATGGCAGAGTCTGGCAAACTCCCTGTGTCGTACCCAATATGCCAAATACCAGTAACAATGATGGGTCTCATTCTCCTAAAGAGCCTTGAATATACTCTCAGGGCTAGGATGAAGGAGACATTACTGGGGCCTGCTCGAGGCAATTGATGATTAACAGGATGATTTGTGATTGATTTGATTTGATTGTGATATAGTATTCCATTGTGTATATATACCACATCTTCAATGATCCACTTATCTGTCATTAGACATCTACATTGATTCAAAATATTAGCTTTTTTATGGAGTGCTGCAAAATGGTGCACATACCTTCTTTGAACGAATGTTTTCCTTCCCTGGGAATGGATTCACAAAAATGGAATCATTGGGTCATATGGGAGCTCAATACTGAGTTTACTGAGTATCCCATACTCTTTCATAAGTTTTGGATCAGACAACATTCCCATCGGCAGTGCATCAGAGTTCCTTTTTCACCACATCTCTACCAATGGAGGTTGTTCCCAGTATTTTTGATATGTGCTGTTCTCACTGGTGTAAGATGATATATCACTGTTGTCTTGATTTGGATTTCCTTAGTAATTAGTGATGATGAGCATTTTTTCATATGCCTATTGGTCACTCTTTGGTCTTTCTTAGAGAAATGTCTATTTCCTCTCCCAATTTTTCTGTGGATTTTAGATTTGTTATTGTTGACCTTTGTGAGTACTTTATGGTTCCTGGATATCAACCCTTTACCTGACGTGTTGAGTGCAAATATTTTTTCCCACTCAGTTAGTTGTTTAAATTTAGCCTGTGTTTCTTTTGCCATATATAAACTTCTAAGTTTAATATAGTCTCACTTATTTAGCTTTTGTCAATGGTATAATATCATTGAAGACTCCTTTGAGGCCTAGGTCTTAGAACAGTACTCATAGCTGACAGAGATATTACAAAAAAAGAAAATTTTATACCAATTTTATTTATAAACATTAATGAAAAAATCCTCAACAAAATCAAACCAAATTCAAAAAAAGCAAACCAAATTCAACAGCATATCAAAAAAATCACACACCATGATCATGATCAAAGGTAAAGGTAAAGGTAAAGTCCCTCCTGTTGATCATCAATTTGCTCGAGCAGGCCCAGTAACGTCTCCATTGGAGACTTTGTTGTTACTGTGTCTGGCATATCGAATACGTCACGGGGAGCTTGCCAGGTTCTGCCATGAGGGTGTGATACTCTCAGTAGCTTGCCGGGCTCTCCAAGAGGAGCGGAGGAATCGAACTCGGGTCGGCCATGTTGGCTGCGTGCAAGGCAAATGCCCTACCGCTGTGCTATCGCTCCATGATCAAAATCATGATCAAAATCTCCTAGAAATAATAAACCAATAAGCAAAATGGATGACTACAAGTCAATACACAAAAATTGGTTGCATTTCTATATACAAATATTGAATCAGAGGAGAAAGAAATAAATCTACCCCATTTAAAATAGTGTATAAAGGTATCAAGTACCTAGAAATCAATTTAACAAGAGGTGAGAGATCTATATCATGAAAACTTCAAAACAGTCAAAAAGACATTGATGATCTTAGGAAATGAAAAAACAGTCCATGCTCATGGATTAGAAGAATCAACATTGTCAAAATGACATCTTATCTAAACTACTATATAGATTTAATGCAATCTCTATTCAGAATCAGACAATATTCTTTAGGAACTTCTCACTGTCACTGTCCTCCCATTGTTCATCGATTTGCTCGAACGGGCCCAGTAACGTCTCCATTGTGACAGTTGTTACTGTGTTTGGCATATTGAATACGTCATGGGTAGCATGCCGGACTTTGTTGTGCAGGAGAGATACTCTCAGTAGCTTGCCGGGCTGTCCGAGAGGGGTGGAGGAATCGAATTCGGGTCGGCCGTGTTGGCCGCTTGCAAGGCAAACGCCCTACCCACTGTGCTATCGCTGAACTTATAACAGTCAATTTTAAAGTTTGTATGGAACCATAGAAGACCCCTTATAGCCAAACATATACTGAAAAGCAAGAAACTTGGAGACTTATCACTACCTAACTTGAATCAATACTATAAAACTATAGTGATCAAAAAGCGTGGTACTGGAATAAAAAAGACTGACCAATGGGTGAGAATATAGTATTTAAAGATAAATCCCCATATATATGGTCAATTAGCTTTTGACAAAGGAGCCGAGAGCATGAAATGGAATCAAGAGAGTCTTTTCAGCAAATGGTGCTGGGAGGATCGAATAACCACATGCAAGAAATTAATACTGGATCCATACCTCACACCTTACACAAAAGTTTTCTCAAAGTAGATCAAAGACCTTGAGATCAGACCTAAATCTACAAAATACGTTCAGATCATTTTTTTAATTTCATGTGAATTTTACTAGTTTGTGTCTTTTGAGGAATTTTTCCATTTCATCTAAATTGTTAATTTATCGGACTAGAGCTATTCATATTATTTCCTAAATAATTCTTTTAATAATCAGCCGTGGCATTACCTTTCTTATTTTTGATATTGAAATATTGTCTTCTTTATTTTTCTGATAAGTGTAATTCAAGATTTTCTGATTTTATTGTTTTTCAAAAGTCAGTTTGAGGATTCACTTATTATCTCCATTGTTTTTCTGTTTTCTCTATTCTCATTTCTCTGGTCTTTAACATCCCTTTTGTTCTGATCATTTGGTCTTTTATTTTTCTCTTCTGTTTCTAGTTTCTTAATTTAGAACTTGGCATTATTGATTAGAAATTGTCTTTTTTTTTTACCACTGTATGCAGTTATCACAATTTTTTTGCAAGGAATGATTTGGCATATTTCTTCAAATTTTAGTGTATGTTATTTTAATTTCATTCAGATCAAGATACTTTAAAATGTTTCTTTGATTTGGACCCATAAATTATACGTATGACTTTTGGGTATTGTTCTGCTAATCCTTTGGAGGGTTTTTCCCTTGTCTCAGATAGCTTCCTCTCACACATGTACTACCAAAATCTCACACCTATCCTTAAACTTTCTCAGTTTATGAATTCTATCTCCTTCAGTGTTTAAACTCTCAGATTCCTCTTCTCAAGATAGTGGGTCTTCAAGTCTCTGTATGGACTCTTCCCCATGCCACTACTTGAAAATATTCTTGAGTTAAAGAAGTAGCTATAGACCTCACTTCTTATACTTCCTGCCCTTCAGGGACCACTGTCCATTTTCAGGCATCTAGTGTCATAAAAACCATTATTTTATATAATTAATTTGGTCTTTTTGGTTGTTTCAGATGTGAGAGTAACTATCCTTTTATATATCCATAGACTAGAATTGGGATTTAAACAAGTTTGTTTATATTTACTATCTTTTTATTTGTCTTATTTACTTATATTGTTCACAATATAAAGTGCTTTGATTTATTTTTGTGTATAATTTCCCTGATAATTAGGATTACCTATGTTTCAGTTCTAGTGGTTACCATTCTAATCGAATCATCTTATGATAATTTTATTCTATTTTTTAGCATGATTTATTAGTTCATTCATCTAAGCAATGACACAGTCACTTTGCTTTTCTTCTTCCTCCTCTTCATAATAATTCTAATTTCAAATGATGTAAAAAAGAGAAATGCTGACTTCACAGTTATATTTGCACAGAAAGTCCCCAAAGCATCAGTTTCAGATAATGGCATATACATGAACCCTGGCTCCCCCAATTACGACTTCCAGTGTGACCTCCAGAGAGTTACTTAACCTGTCAAGACTTCATTTTCCTATTCTTTGACATGGGATAACATCTATCTTTCAAAGTTGTGATAAGATGATATATGTGAAATGCTTAGCATAATATGTGATTCATAGAAAGGACTTTAAAAGTTAGCTAATGAAAGTAAATATCATAAAGTACTTTAAAAGTTAGCTAATGAAAGTAAATATCTCTCAACCAATATAACCAGTAGGACAAGCACATACTACCCCACTAACTGTATGAGATACCTTAGATTCCTTATTTCAATTTATCTTTATATTAAATCCGTGGCAAATATTGTTCATTGATTTGCTTGAGCGGGTCCAGTAATGTCTCCATTGTGACACTTGTTACTGTGTTTGGCATAGCAAATATGTCACGAGTAGCTTGCCAGGCTTTGCCGTGTGGGCTAGATACTCTCAGTAGCTTGCCAAGCTCTCCAAGAGGGGTGGAGGAATCAAACCTGGGTCAGCCGGGTTGACTGCATGCAAGGCAAATGCCCTACCCCCTGTGCTATCGCTCCAACCTAGCAGAGCGGTAGGGTGTTTGCCTTGCGTGCAGCCAACCCAGCTGAACCGGGTTCAATTCCTCTGCCCCTCTCAGAGAACCCGGCAAGCTACTGAGAGTGTCTTGCTCGCACGGCAAAGCCTGGCAAGCACATATGGCAAATACATTGGCATTTTGTTAGAGCTGAGGGAGGTCCAAAGAGGTTAAGAATATAACCAATGTCACCTAGCAAACAGGAATTAAGATCAAATATGCTAATGTGCAGTTCAGCGCTCTGACCACTACTTCATAGGTTCCTTTTTTATTCTGAACTATGCCCTGATAATAAAAGCACACACACACACATACACACACACACACACACATACACAACACACGCAAACGCAATTGCGCACACTCTCACACGCGTGCCCTCATTTTAGTCTGAGAACAAACTTGGCCTTACAGTTCTGTCTATAGACAGGATACACCTGGAGGAGTATAATTTGCCTGTTTTTTCAAACTCTACATTCAAAGTCTGGCTTGCAGACAAAATACAGATGGAAATCTTCCTGGAATCAGGCCAAGAAGAGAAGGGGAGGGAAGAATGACTTGCTCCATGGGCTGCAATAGCACTGAATACAGCTAACTTGGGCTGATACCTGGAGTTTAGCTGAAGAAACTACACCAACAACTGGCCTGTCTAGCACTTACATGTTCTTCAGTATAAATTCTCTTTTGTACTTTTACAGCAGTATTACAGCTATTAAAACAGATGCTCAGAGAGGGCTATATCTTGCTCATGGCCAACACAGTTATTTGTATGTTTGGGCCTAGTCAGAAGTTCTAGGATAAAAAACACTTATTGAGTTTTTTACTCATGGTATGTTTTTGGCTTAATGAATGGTATTTACCCATTCTTAGTTCTGACTGTAATTCATAAATGGGTGGAAGAATGTAAAATGCATTAAAGAATAGATGTGTACAAAAAGTATAAATATCTTATTGTGTGGTGTCCTCAGCACTATCTTACGAACTACAGAAAGCCATGTAAATTTTTCTTGTTCTCCATACGCATTCATTCATTTACTTTATCTTTCACCTATCCTAAATGTTCACTAGGTCCCAAATCCTGCTAGAAGTTCCTCAAAGGAGTCCAACCTGTGATGAAAGAGAAAGATTCAAAAGCCTATGCTCTGATACGATGGGAGAAAACAAATCTAGGGGTTTGTATGTGATGAAAATTACTATTGATAATGGTTCACTTTGCTTCTAGCAGGCATCCCCAAAGAAACTAAGTATGTACAGCTGCAGAGAGTGGTATTTGGAACCAGCAGAGCTAGAATTGAGCACGTTGGACTCAGAGGAGCACAGGATTCCACTTAACCAGGGTCAGAGTAGACCTGGGCTAGAACGCAGGGCTAAGCAGTGGTCCTGTGGAAGAGGAACGTTGCCTTTGTCCGGGTGATGATGGCACAACATCCTACAAAGTTAGCAGGAGAGCAATAGAATGGAATTCCATTAGAAAGCAATGGCCCTAGTCAAAGAATGGGTTTATGGGCAAAGAGACAGTGAAGAGGCCCTTCTAGGTTAGGACCCGTGTGAGAGGTGGCCCTAGGCATGAGGATTGATCCAGCTGACCTCTAATTGAATTGAAGACCAAGCATTGAGGAAAAAAATGACCCTTTCATGGTAGTCACTCTTCTGATGCCCTAAAACCTTTCTCCCAGGTCCTCAAGCAGAGAAGCCAGAGAGGATTGAAAGCAGGAGCTTTGAAAGCAACTTTTGAAGTCATTGTTCCCTGACTCCTCTGTTAAATAGCTGTGTGACCTGGTCAAAATGCTTATTTACCTGCTGCCTCAGTTTCCTTATCTATAAAGATACTAATAGTGCCTGTCTCTTGGGGTTATTATGATGATTAAATGATTTACTATACATAAAGCACTTAGATCAGTGTCTGGCAGTGACTAGGCATGCAATAAAAATGGTTTTTTATAGCATTACACCCATTCCCTGGAGGGGAGTTGTGTGTTTATGGGTGTACCTGGCCTGTCAGGGAGTTCCTTAGGGACAGGTCTCCTGGGGCTACCAAACTCTGGGAGAGAAGGAGCAGGTTCTTGAGGACTATTTGTTAAGAGGACTAGAGATAAGAGTAATGGTATGTTAAGATAAATCTATGAGGGGCCAGAGCGATAGTACAATGGTAGGGCATTTGCCTGCACACGGCCGACCCGGGTTCGATTCTCAACATCCCATATGGTCCACTGAGCATCTCCAGGAGTAATTCCTGAGTACAAAGCCAGGAGTAACCCCTGTGCATTGCTAGGTGTGATGCAAAACACATACACAGAGAGAGAGAGAGAGAGAGAGAGAGAGAGAGAGAGAGAGAGAGAGAGAGAGAGAGATCTATAAATTAAGTCATTCATCACTGGGGCATGGATTGGAGAGAGGATCAGAAGAATTAATTCATTCCCAGACTCAGAACTGAGACAGAGAAGTAAGTGTCAGTGATACCCTGGCAAGAAAGAGCTGGTCAGGAGGATAAGCTGCTTCAAGTCAGATCAGTGAACTCTCAAGAAGCTGATTTTTTTTTCATTTTGGGTCACACCCAGCGATGCTCAGGGATTACTCCTGGTTTTGCACTCAGGAATTACTCCTGGCAGTGCTTGGGACGCCGGGGATTTGAACTCAGGTTGGCTGCATGCAAGGCAAATGCCCTACCTGCTGTCCTATCACTCCTGCCCAAGAAGCTGATGTTTGAACCAAGTTTGCAGGGTCCCATGACCAATAGATATTCCATATCAGATAACATAACTTGCGTGCTACCAGTTATAAAACTGAGCATATTCCCCAACGCAGTATTTAATAAATCTGTGTCCTAAATTTATTTTGTAGATTTCAAGTATCATAGATGTTTTTCTTTTCAATAGAAAATAAAAGCCTGTGGAGGTTTTTAGGAAGGAAGGCAGACAAGAAGGAAGGCAGGAAGGAAGGCAGGAAGGAAGGCAGAAAGGAAGGCAGGCAGGAAGGCAGGCAGGAAGGCAGGAAGGCAGGAAGGCAGGAAGGCAGGAAGGAAGGAAGGAAGGAAGGAAGGAAGGAAGGAAGGAAGGAAGGAAGGAAGGAAGGAAGGAAGAGCATCATGTAAGTTAAAATAGAAGAAACCCTGTAGTAGCATTTCCAATAAATGGACAAAAGAAGCTCTCATCCTCCTTTCCCCCGCTCTTTCTGACCCATCAAGGCATTTTTGTGAGTTCGAGCTTCATATCCAGACCTTGAAAAATGATAGGAAGGATGACTAAAAACTAAAAATCTACCAGGACATTGCAGAGAGAGAGAGAGAGAGAGAGAGAGAGAGAGAGAGAGAGAGAGAAGAAAAGTGCCTGCCAGAGGCGGGCAGGAGGTGAGGGGTGGGTAGTGATGGGAGGGAACCTGGGGACACTGGTGCTGGAAAATGTACACTGGTGGAGGGATGGGTGTTAGAATACTCTATGGCTGAAACCCAATCATGAACAGCTTCGTAAGGGTCTATTTCACAGTGATTCAATAAAAAGGTTAAAAAAATAAAACTACCCAGCAGGAAACTTTGCAAAGACTAAGCCAAAAACGTAAGTAAAGTAAATAAGTAAAGGCCCTCCCGTTGATCATCGATTTGCTCAAGCGGGCCCTGTAATGTCTCCATTGGAGACTTTGTTGTTACTGTGTCTGGCATATCGAATACTCTCGGTAGCTTGCCGGGCTCTCCGAGAGGGGCAGAGGAATCGAACTCGGGTCAGCCATGTTGGCTGCGTGCAAGGCAAACGCCCTACCGCTGTGCTATTGCTCCAGCCCTGGTTAAGTAAATATAATTGGAAAAGCAATAACAAGTCATCTGTAAGCATAGGGAAATATGTGGTGATGAGGAACCAGTGACGCAGGCTCCCTTCCATCTGACTTGATTGCAATCACCACAGCCTCACAATCAGTTTTCTTTGATCAAGCTGCCTGGGGGCTGGCACTAGAGTATGAGGATGTCAAGAATTCTCTGCATCAAAGCTTGGGAGATAAGACAGTGGTTAGCGCACATGTGTGTGCCTGATCTAGGATCAATACCCAGCATCACATGGTCCAACAACCATACCAGGTGGAGCCCTGGAGGCCCACAGAACTACTGCGTGTTACCTGGGTATCTCTAGCACCACATGCCTTAGCAGCATCACATCCTCGGGCCTTTGCATTGAACCTCTGCTTCTTGGGGGTATGGCGTAGACTCCTGAGAGCTTGAGAATCTGGGCTTGGGATTTCCTCCAATAAAAGAATTCTCTGCATCAGTCATATTTGAAATTGAGATGCTCCGTTAGTGAAAGCTGGTTAGGAGACTAGAAATAACAAGGATAGCAATGTCAAGAATTTACTAAGTGCTTCCTATTCTAGAAACTACATGTGTATTTCATTTAAAGCACGCCAAATTCTTTAGGAGACATAGTGTTTTCCCTCACTAGGAAGATGGGAAAACTGAGCTGCAGAGAGGTCATGTCATGTGACCAAATTCACCCAGCAAGTGTGTAGGGAGAGAAGATCTGAACCCCTGCTCCCCTTTTTCCAAAGCTCTTCATTTCACTTTTTTTTTTTGCATTTTGGGTTACACCCGGCAGTGCACAGGGGTTACTCCTGGCTCTGCACTCAGGAATTACTCCTGGTGGCACTCAGGGGACCATATGGGATGCTGGGAATCGAACCTGGGTCGGCCGCGTGCAAAGCAAACGCCGTACCCGCTGTGCTATCACTCCAGCCCCCATTTCACTTTTAAGCCAGGTGCAATTTTTGTTTTCCCTGTCCCCTTTGTTTATTTTTTTTGATTTTGCCTTTTGGCTTTCTCGGTCACACCCAGCTATGCTCAGGAGTTGCTCCTGGCTCTGTGCTCAGGAATTACTCCTGGCGGTGCTCAGGGAACCATATGGGACGCCAGGGATTGAACCCAGGTGGGCGTATGCAAAGCAAATGCCCTCCCCATGGTATTATCGTTCCAGTCCCTTCCCTGTCCCCTTTGAACTTGGGGTTGTGCAGTGCAGCTTCATCCAAGTAAACCTGGTTGAGCCCTGAGGTTCCCCTTCAAACTCCATCTCCAGCAAGCTACATGCCCTGCTCAAATGCTCTTTGTCAGTGCATTTGTGCAGGAATAAAGAAACACAGGTTCAAAGAACTGGGTCTAAGTACTGAATCTGCCCCTAAAAGGCTGGCTGGATTCCCTAAATTCTTTTGCTCTCAAACTTGTTAGTTTTAATGCATTCCCACACCTTTAGACTATAAAATAAAAGGAATTTTCTAAATTATCCCTCAAAGCTTTTAGAATTTTTTCTTGTAGTGGTTTCAAGGAATAAAACTATAGTTTTTAAAATATATATATTTTTCTAATGCACATTTTTCTAGTTAAGAAGTATTACTTGCTTACTAAATGAAAGATACCCATGTTCAAGAAAATGCAATATTTTTTAAAGAGTAAGAAGAACAGAAAAACTGTCTGATTTCTTCTTAGCACAAATGGCATGAATACTCAAATTCTGAATTTAAGGCCTTCTCCCAGAGGCCTGTTATATTTTTTAACATCTAACAGCACAAGAAAGAAATCAGGTTTGGATTCCTCTTGATTTTCTAAGCATTTCAATTTTTTGAAGATGTTATTTATACTTTTCTGTGTTTAGTTATGAGGATTTAAGTTTTCCTGATGCCCTTTGCATTCTCCTAAAGACTGTCAAGAAAATAAAATGGGAGTAATAGCACAGTGGGTAAAGCACTTGCCTTGGTGCAGCCAACCTGGGTTTGATTCCCAGCATCTCATATGGTGCTCTGAGCACTGCCAGAAGTGATTCATGAGTGTTAAGCCAGGAGTAAACCTTAAGCATTGCCAGATGTGACCAAAAATACAATGCCATACAGTAAAATAAAATAAAAGAGAAAAAGGATTGTTTTTTTCACTCCACAATATTATTCACTCCACAATATCTTGCTAAGAGCTTAGTGTTTCCAGGCATTACACAAAGAGAAACACAAAACAACGGAATCCTAGTTGAGATGGCCTGATGCTGGGTGGGGGAAAAAGTGAATGAAAGTGAATGAGAGGTGCCCTGGAGTGCACAAATGAGTTTAACTCTCTTCCAGAGAACAACACCATGGCTGGGCCTGGGAGATTGCACTGGATTTCAGCAGATGGAAACCCTTAGATACGCCAACACCTACACAAACTTCATTTGGTTGTCTAATACTAGAGTGACACATGATTCACCTTATATACTGGCACTTGGTAATGATAAGGGAACTACTGATAACCGGGTCAGGACTTTGGGAGTCAACTTAAACTTCCTGGGCAAATAGGATGGCCTGGCAACCTTATTCTTGCTCAAAAGGCTTTAAATCTCACTGTACACACATGTGCTGGAACTGGAGCATCATTACACATGCCCCAAAGCAAACTCTGCACCCAACTCACTTCCTTAGCAAGTTATGGAGATTCCCCTAGCAAAGCCTTTCCGCCTGTCCTTGGATCCTAGCGTGACTTCACTCCTGCAAACAGACAGTTCAAACCAGCAGAGCACAATCTTGAGCATCCTTAAACTAATTGCTGAGTAATGCAAGATTTTCCAGACCACACTGCTATTTGGCCTGATGAGTTTTGGTTTTTCCACAATGCTATTGGGACCCAGTCAATGTGCTGACACTCGGTGTTTCCACTTGAAGTTCCTTGATTTGTTTATATGTGTGTGTGTTGTTGCCATTCTAAAAAGGCAGCAAAGACTCCCTCTACAAATTAGGGACTGTTTGAAAAAGTCTCAGGAAGGGGAGAGGAAATCCAACATGTGTTAAAGCAGGATTGGTGTCACCAAGATGAGACATTTGTGGGCATCCCACAAGATGAAAGGAACAACCTATGCGAAGACTTAATGTCAATCTTAAGATCCTCAGGGAATTGTACAGTATTTATTCTCTAGCAAGGGAGGTAGCTAGGGACACAGTGGGCTGAATGAGTGTCTGGGAATTAGACGATGAAGGTCCTGAACTCATCCTATTGGAAATGATGAGCCTCTAGCGCTACTCATTTGGCATATTTGTTTTTGAAACGAGTAAATCTAACGAAGTCAGGCAGTCTGGCGCCAATTTCTCCCTTCAACTTTGTACTCTTAAGTTGCTCCAAATTTTTGTTAACGTGCTCTCTGCCCTTCTGCTTCCCAAACATCTCTTCCCAGGGACAGATAGTGCTATACACAGATTTATGATGCATTGATTTCAGCCCAATCCCATCCTAGGCTGTTCTGCAAGACCTTAGTGTTCAAAGTTCAATTCTGCAAGCATAGCCCTGTGGATGAGGATTTGGATCAGGCAGGGAGAAGGGAAAGCAGAGATGTCTGTCTTCTGAGCTTTCTGTGGAAACATTTTTCTCAAGCGAGGTGTGGGGTAGAATTTATAATCCCCCTTCACAAACCCTCTACATATATCATTTGTCCTGAAATCCAAATTCCAGAAGCTAGTGATGGCAGCTTGATTCTTCTCGACTATTCAGAGTATTTAATAATGAACTTGCTAAGAAGATTCTAGACTTCTTTATCCTAGAGAAATTAAAACAGGCAAACCTAGAGAAAATTCTTGAGGAGAATAGGGAATTGGGGGGAACTGGAATCTTACTCCCTGCCTAACTACTTACAACCTCTGAACCTCTATTTTCTCAATTACAGAATGGGAATCATAGTAATACCTTCTTTATTGGCTTTTGAAAAAAACAAACAAGATGATAATGGCATGGGCCCAAAGCCAGGTATCATAAAAGCTGGCAGTAGTTATTTTTAATCCAGGCATCTACCAGTGGTTTGGCTTGCTTGGTTCTTCTGACGGCAAACCAGTCATTTGGTTCTCATTGTGACCGCCAACTTGAAACATTACACAAGTAAAAAGTCTAGTGGCACTTGTGCAAACCCTTTAACACTACCCTTTAATGACCAGTAGAACCAAACTTCTTTTGCAGTAGGAAAAAAATCAGAGAGAGGAATCAAAATGCCCATGTCTGTACATTAAGTTGCAGACAGATTCAAAATAACTTCAGTTTCTCCATGCCTTCTCCTGTGCTCTTCACCCTGTAACATTTTCTTCTTTAAAAACATTTTTAAATAATTTTTATTTAATTAAAGTGCGGTGATTTATAAAGTTTTTGATAGTTGAGTGTTAGGCATATAACATTTCAACACCAATCTCTCCACCAGTATCAACTTCTCTCTACCAGTGTTCTCATGCTCTACTGTCTACCCACTCCACCACCACCACCACCATCACCTACCACCTACAGGCACATTACAAAGTTTGGTGGTTGTAGCTTGCATTTCATGCCTTCAGTGTTACTGAATCTGTGCTTTCCCACATCACCAGTATCCCTGAACCCCTGATCCCTTTACCCCCTACCCCGTGTTACTTCCCTTTCTCATCTTCTCTCTTCCCCCCTCTTGATTTCTTTGTCTTACTTTCTACTAATAGTTTGCTGCAGGTTGACTTTAGGTTGACCTTGAGACCACTCACTGGGCTGGAGCGATAGCACAGCGGTAGGGCGTTTGCCTTGCACACAGCCAACATGGCCGACCCGAGTTCGATTCCTCCGCCCCTCTCAGAGAGCCCGGCAAGCTACCGAGAGTATCTCGCCCGCACGGCAGAGCCTGGCAAGCCACCCGTGATGTATTCGATATGCCAAACACAGTAACAACAAAGTCTCCAATGGAGACGTTACTGGGCCTGCTCGAGCAAATTGACTTTCTACTAATAAGCAAAATTGTGCATCTTAGCAGTCCTATCTTTATTCATTGAACATCTACTTATAATATTATGCACACACACACACATACACACACACTCACACAAGTGTCCTGATGGCGTTACTCTCAGAGTTGAATGAACTTGTATACCTATATGTCTGCTCACCCAACATACTCAGGATACAGATATTAATTCGCTCGGTCCTAACTACTGCAACCTCCATGAAGCTGATCTGATTGCTAATCTCCATGTCATGGAGAAGGGAAGGGAAGCAGAAAGCAGGGGTTACTTTTTCAGTCCTCACAAGCCAGAGAACACTAAAGTCAAACACTGAGCCTGAGAAGGTCAGTGGGGTTTCTCAATAAGTACACTTAACCACAAGACCACAGTGATCTTCCCAAAGTGGAAAAAAAAATGTCGTGTCTGTCTCTGAAAAGGACACTCCCAGGAGGAAAGATACCACCCACCACAAGGACACACAGTCACATGCTCCAGGCTTCAGAAGAACAAATTATCGGTCTATAGTCTATTTAATAACTGTATTGCAAACCATAACACCAATAGGAGAGAGAGTAAAAGGGAATGTGCCTGCCACAGAGGCAGGGGGAGGGAATGGGGTGTGGCAGGAGGGGATACTGGGAACATTGGTGATGGAGAATGGGCACTGGTAGAGGGATGGGTATTCGACCATTGTATGACTGAAATGTAATCACAAAAGTGTGTTTTATTAAAAAAAATTTTAGAAGAAAGAAGAAAGAAGAAAGAAGAAGAAGAAGAAGAAGAAGAAGAAGAAGAAGAAGAAGAAGAAGAAGAAGAAGAAGGAAGAGGAGGAGGAGGAGGAGGAGGAGGAGGAGGAGAAGAAGAAGAAACGAACAAGCGAGTTTGGTTCTACTATAAGGGGAGGAGAGAGAGAGCCAGGAAAGCCGCCTGGAGGGGTGACCTTTATCCAGTTTCCAGATTAATTTTCCTCCTTAAAGTGAAATACTCTCGGAAAGCCCGGCAAGCTACCGAGAGTATTCGATATGCCAGACACAGTAACAACAAAGTGTCCAATGGAGACGTTACTGGGCCCGCTCGAGCAAATCGACGATCAACGGAGGGCCTTTACCTTTACCTTTACCTTAAAGTGAAATAGAATGTGGAAGGGAAGGCAGTCCCTTGCAAATGGAGGCCCCTTTGCAGACATGGGTAGGGCCTTCAGGACTCCCTAAAGAGTTAGCCTGAGACAGAGAGAAATGCCAGCACCAGGACCCAGATCCAGATCTCCAGGCCTTCCCCTCCAGAAGCCTCAACTTCCTCCGGAGTAGAATGGAGCCATCAACTGCCCAGTATGCTGTTTGAATAGTAATGAGGTCATGTGTATACACTTCCTGACCCAGAGTTATTCCTCTCTTTACCTCTCATAAAACCCATTTCCCTCCATAAAGAATTTTAACTGAGCCCATTTTTTTTCACACTTGGGCTTGTCACAGTAGCCTTCATCATAATCGTGCATGTCATTATTAGTCACTTGGAGGAACAATATAATTAATGATCATGTAAATTGCCATGGAGGGTGCTCTATGTTCTCTGTGAATCTCATCTACTCCTGAAAGCACATCTTGAAAATAAGTATCATTATCCTCATTTTATAGATGAGCATAATGAGGCTCAGAGAGACAAGGCAATGGACACCAAGGTCACAGCCAAAGGCAGGGCTGCAAGACTCTAGGTCCTCTGAGTAACTCACTGTCCGGCAGACGGAGCCTGCCCTGCACTGGGAGTTCATATTGCTCTTGGCAAGGTCTCTCAGCCTCTTTCCCCGAAAGAAAGCAAACATTCGAAGAGGTTTGCTAGCAAGCCGCAACACAAATGCCCTGTGGAGGGAGAGAGAGGCACGGCAGCAAGAAGGGGGTACAGATGTGGGGGGTTGCGCTCCAGCACCCCTAGCCTAGCTAGCGGTCCAGGCGGAGCCCTCAGACTTCCCCCAAGTCACGGTGACTTGGCAGGTCAGCTTTCCGCTGGCTCTGAGAGGCCAAGGCTGCCCTACCCCCTCCAGAGACTGGCAACCAGCATACCACCACGTGGGTTCCCCCCCTCCACCCCCGCTGTAGGGAGTTACTCAGTTATCTGTTGGGAAGGTTTCCAGAACCCTCCTCCCTGCCCTGTTTGCTCAGGGCTGGCTCTTCAGAAACTGAAACCAGCCAGACTCCAGGCCCCAGCAACCCTCCATGGTGCCCGCCCAGGTTTACCTTCTATGGGGAGGAGCTGGACGACTGAGCCCAGCACCCCGACCTGCCCGGGGTGAACCCCAGCCTGTCAGCACAGGGGTACCTTAAGGGAGCCCTGGAGAAGCATATAAGTAAATCGGGGAGAGTGGCAGGAAGCAGCGGGCTTGAATCTGCCCCTGTTCTTCGCCACCTCTGAGACACGGAGTACACCACACAACTTCTATGTTTCACTTCCTTTCATGGCAGTGTGGGCGGATAACACGCGTGTCTGCCATCAGCTGCACCACACACAGCACGGTGCACAGAGTTTATCACTGCTGGGAGATGCTGGCCGGGGAATCTGCCTTACTGCCATCCCTCCAAAAGTTCCTCCTGGCACATATTAAAGGACATGGAAAGACAGAAGCAAGTGGAATAGGGGGGACCCACACTTGCCATACCCTCCTACCGAGCCTAGCACTTTCAAGGTTCCTCAAAATCTCAATATCATTTCAGACCCACTGAACCAAATCCATGAAAAGTACAGTATTGTTTATATGATGCTCTTGGTTAGATCCCCAGAAACACACACACACACACACACACACACACACACACATGCACACACACACAGCCACACACACAGAATATGGTTTTGCTTTTAGAAACTACCAACCTGGACCAATCAACCCATCATGTATTATCCTCAAAAGACCCTTATATTGGGCCAGGGATTTAGGTTAAAGGACTCAAGAACATGTTTTGCATGTAGGAGCCCCAAGCTCTGGCACCGCATGACTCCCATCCTCTGAGCACTGTTAGGAGCAACCCAGAGCACCAGCAGGGAGTACCTCCAGCACTGCCAGGTGTGACCCTCTCCCCTGGAAAAAAAACCATATATATATTTTTTTCCCTCCTATATTGTGTATGGCACAGCATGAAGTATTCTGTTGATTCATCGAGACTTTGGAACTCAGACTAAATTTATACTCTCTGTAATTATTACTCAAATTAATATTTGAGAGTTTATGCCACACATACTCATTCAATCACAAATATTTATTGAGGAACTGCTATGTTCCAGAGACTAGTGCTGAATACTGGGGAGTGGTGGAGAAGAACACGAAGAACAACTCTCTCCACAGGGAACTTCCAGTCTCTGCAAGAAATAGCAGACATAAACTAGGATTCAAAGAATAACATGAAACCACAGAGCATAACATGAACATGAGAATAACATGAACCTCACAGTCCCACAGTGAACACATGAAATTTCAATCAGTCAACTTGAGATGTCATTATCCTATGTGGCCACATTAAAATGAATTCAAATCTAGATACTGCCTTTTGCGCATCTGTAGAAATAATTTTTCTGAACTTATCTTTTTTTCTAATTTGTAAAATTGATATAATAATATAAAGGTGACTTTGTCTTGGGACCCAAGTACAGCGGGTAGGGCATTTGCCTTGTACACACCTAACCTGGTTTTGATCCCTGGCAACCCCTATGGTCCTCTGAGCCTTCCAGGAGTGATTCCTGAGTGCAGGGCCAGGTGTAAGCCCTGAAAACAGCTGGGTGTGCCCGCCCCCTCCCCAAAGGTAACTTTGTCCTAAGGTGGGGAGGATTCAGCAAAGTAATATTCAAGAAAAAGGAGGGTGTTCAAAAGCATCCTCTAGGATAAGATCCTTTGGATTCAAGTCTTAGCTTTGCCACTCATGTCTATTTGATCTTGAATAAGTTTTTAACACTGCCGTATTCAGAGAAGACAGCACTTACATCAAAAAAGAATATATCGTTAGTGGGCTGTTGAGAGAATTAAAACAGATCATCTTTGTGAAGTCCCTGCTGCCTGGCACTGAGTAGGTATTGGGCAAATAAATCTTGGTTCCCTCCCCAGTATTCTCTAAACCTGCAGTCCCTGGACTCCGTGAATGCCCCAAACAGCTGTTCAAATGCCTCATTTTGTTCTCAGTGACTAATGTTGCTTAAGCCAAGGCTGGAAAGCTGGCTCTATAGCTAAGCTTACTTTTTTGAGTGCTGAATGAGATGCAGGGAATGTGGCTGACTGCTTTATTTCATAAGGAAACTTTTGAAAAAGGGGCAGTTTAAAATCAATGCACATGCCAAGGAAATTAAAAAAGCCGAAGCACACCAAAACTTTCATATGTGGGTTTCATATGTCATTGAAATAGTCCCTTATGTAAAGGCATGACTAATGGATCGTCTAAACTCCAATTAATGTTTTACAAGCTGCAAGGGCAGCAATCAGAATTGTTTGAGGGGCAAATGAAACAATTCAATAGTGAACAACATTGCTACCATTCTTGAATATCTTGTTGGCTCCTCACAATATATCCTAATCAATTTATATTCAAAATTCTCCAGTGCTCTTGTGTCTTTCTTTAGTGAAGCCATTGATGGCATATGAGCTGCTAACTTAATGAAGCCAAAAGGACAAATTTTCACTTTGGTGAAAATCAAAGTTTTCACCTGAATCAAAATTTTTACTTTGATTCAAATTCAAATCATGATAAGATTCTAGAATCTTATGCTGCTCCTATTCTCTCATCCTAATCCCACACCCTCAGTCTGCCCTTCTTTTTTGTGGCATTTGGAAGAGGCTGTAATAATGGTGGCAAGGCCCTGGGATAGTGGCTCACCCAGAAGGCCTTTGGCATTTTATTTTAGAAAGGAGACTTGCAGGGTAGGACATGTGGCCAAATTTCCAAAGAAAAACACAAATTGCAACTCCTACTTATAAGCTCAACTCTCCTATGGTCGGGGAAAAATTGGAGATGAGACAGTGAAATATCCTTCTTACCCCAAACACTCCTGCATTCTCAGAATCTTCCTTGACCTGAACCTACCTGGACTATATCATGAACCCTATTGCCAAATACCCAATCAGGAACACAATCCTGATCTCTCATATTTGGGAAAGAATCTTCTTCCTCACATTGCCAAATACCCAATCAGGAACACGATCCTGATCTCTCACATTTGGGAAAGAATCTTCTTCCTCATCTCCTTCTGGAATGCTGTGTCCCCACTTTAAGACATACCAATGAATTCCTTCATTATGTGTCTACCTGCCCAAATCCTCTGCTCCTTTTATTTTCTCTGGAATCACTTTTGGATATTCCCATTGACATGTGATAAATGGCACATATTTGAAATGCAAGAGTCTGGATGCATGGATCTGGGGAAGAATCCCCAGCTCCAAAAGAAGGAATAGACCTACCCTCTGTCAAGAGAGGCCAGTACCAGACCAACACTCAAGAGCAGTAGAGATAAAAACCAGGAGGTTTGCTCCACGGTTTGGAAACTGGCCTCACATGTTGGAGGGAAAGGCAGCCCGGATAGAGAAGGGAACACCAAGTAAAAGTTGTTGGGAGGACGCATTCGGGTTGAAAGATGTGTGCTGAAAGTAGAGTATAGACCGAACAGGATGGCTGCTCAATTGCAAAACACAACACCCAAAAGGAGAGAGAGTAAAAGGGAATGCCCTGCGCTGAGGTGGGGTGGGGGTGGTGGGAGAGATGCTGAGAACATTGGTGGGGGAGAATGGGCACTGGTGGAAGGATGGGTAAACAATCATTGTATGAATGTAATCCAAACATAAAGGTTCGTAAATTTGTAACTGTACCCCACAGTGATTCACTCACTTCATCACTTGACTTCCCGTTAATCACTGATTTGCTTGAGCGGGCGCCAGCAACATCTCCATTTGTCCCTGTTGCGTGCTAGTGTAGCCCAATGGCGTCTGTTCATTCTAGGAGCACCAAGAGCCTCAAACTGATCATTCATGATCTTGATGAAGAAGTCTGACCATCTGGTAGGTGGGCGGCCACGCGGTCTTTTGACATCCCGTGGAATCCAGTTGGTAATGGCTCTAGTCCAGCGGTTGTCTCTAAATCTCATTACATGACCAGCCCATCTGATTTTTGACGCCTTGGCAAACGAGATGGCGTCCCTGATTCTTGATCGTAGATGGAGGTCGAAACTCCGGATTCTTTCTCTCATTTGAGTGAAACATGATATTCCAAGCATAGCTCTTTCAATTCCTCTTTGGGAGACCCAAATAGCATTCTCATCCTGTTTGCATAGGGCCCAGGTCTCTGAGGTGTATGCTAATGCGGGAAGAACAGTGGAATCAAAGAGATGTGCCCGCAGCCCAGCCGCAGGTTCTTCGTTCTCTTAGCTATTTCTTCGACACTCTTGATTCATTAATAATAATAATAATAATTACTTGATCACTTGATTCCCCTGTTATTCATCGATTTACTCGAGCGGGTGCCAGTAACATCTCCATCCATCCCTGTTGCGTGCTAGCGTAGCCCAATGGCACCTGTTCATTCTAGGAACATGCAGAGCCTCAAACCGATTATTCAGGATCTTGACGAAGAAGTCTGACCATCTTATAGGTGGGTGTCCATGCAATCTTTTGATGTCCTGTGGAATCCAGTCAGTAATGGCTCTAGTCCAGAGGTTGTCTGTAAACCTCATTACGTGTCCAGCCCATCTGATTTTTGATGCCTTGGCAAATGAGACAGTGTTCCTGATTCTTGAGAATTGACGGAGATCAGAACTCTGGATTCTATCTCTCATTTGAGTGAAGCGTGATAATAATAATAATAATAATAATAATAATAAGAGGCCAGTACCTCCTCCTCCCTTGCACCAAACCACCACTGGTCTGCTTTCAGTTGCTCTCATTCAGCTTGCTTTTCAGTGTTTCTAATTAAATTATTTAGTCGGTCCTCTTATCTCACTGTTTCCATTCTCTGGGCACAATTATGATGAGAAATCTGGTCATTTTCCTTGTAGGAACGGGCTTACCTAGGGTCCCAAGCTCCGTGCTGGGCACCCAGGAAAAAAAACTAAAAGGAAGACAGACACGGTTCCTGGGCTAAAGTTATACAGTCCAAGGCTAGGTAGAGTCACTTAGAGTTTGAGCCCAAATTACCTTTATAAATTAGAGTTAATGATGAATCTTTCTTCTCTCAGAAGAGTTCCACAAGGCTTCCATGAGGCAGAGATCAAGTGCTCTGTAAACTGTGAAAGGTCAGTTGTGGGCAAGGGATTAGACCAGGCCAGAGCCAGCAGTACCCAGGAATGCCCAGGCCCAGGGCTATTTACAGACCCCCTAGTCATCCAGGGAGGCGTGGATTGGCAATCTCTCACAGAAACAGCCAATAAATGCCAAGACTGGTGGCCTTTCTTTGTGTTCCAGTCACAAAAATGTCAAGGATTCTTCTCCTTCAGCCGGGCTCCTGTCCTCTCAGTTACAAGGCCTTCCTTCTGAGAGCAGCACCTGACAGAGGATTTCCCCCCCAACCCCCACTCTTTGAACTGGAGCTGACAGAGAAGGGCAGCCCATCTGCCAGGGGCTCCAAGGGTCACGAAAACAGGAACTGGTGAGGAAGAAAGGAAAGGGGGAGCTCGCCAGGCCCTGCTGCTCCTGTTGGCCAGAACTGACAGAAGGGGCTGGCCGAGAGAGAAGGAAGCAGTGATCCCCTGTTTAAAACTGACTTGACCTAGATATAAAATCACATCAGATTTGGAGGGAGGGGGACGGCGGGGAGCAGACTCTCTCCCACACCTTTCCTCCCACAGGATTGGAATTCACAATCACTCTCCTTGGAAAAAGGAGGTGAGGTGAGTTGGAAGCGCCCAGAGAAGAACTTTCAAGACCCCTCTTCAGTCACTCATTTCTGATGAGAGCTGGGTAAAGTCACTTGCCCTCTCTGGGCTTGAAATAATTCTGCTATTCATCAAACCCTTCTTCATGCTCTCAATATAGTCCTCAAAACCAGACGAATGAATACTTTCTCTCTTACACAGTTGATTGGGGGGAACTAATGTGAAGTAATATGTCCAAGGTCACCTAGGGTTTAGGCCAGAATTTGAACTCCATGCCTCCTGATAACACAAAAACTTGATGACAGCAAATCTCAAAGAATGCTTGTAAAAATGAATTCCTTCCTGATCACATTCTGGAGGGAAAAAAAATGGATCCAGTTATCAAGTTAAATAAGGAGAAGCCTTCATATAGAAAAATGCACAGTGTTCTTAGTATCTAGGTTCTGAGAAGTCTTCTCCTTCAAGAAATCCCCAAATTGTGACTTGGAAAACTGGAAATAATGGTACAATGGTGGTGGAAGAGGTGTTGGAACATTGACTGTAATAAATCATCATGAACAACTTTATTTTTAAAAAAAGAAGTCCCCAATTTTAATTGATTATCCAACTTTTTTTGCTGTCATGATTGTTAATATCCCGAGAAATGAATGCTCCTCAGACACTAACTGGAAGTCATTCATCTTTTTTTTTTTTGGCATGATCGTTCATATCCCAAGAAATGAGTGCTCCTCAGACTGACTGGAAATCAGGACTGAATCAGAATTGGTGGGATTACTGAGTTTACCCATGGATTTCTAAGAAAGCCATGAACAGTTCTAGGATCAAAGCGCTCCTTCCTGGAGAGAACTGCTCCCTGTTGCACAGATGCAGTAGTTGGGACATGATTGTCCAATAGAAAGTTACTGCAAGTCATGTATGAGATTCTAAGTTTGTTAGGACCTGCAAGAAAAATCATCAGGAGAAAGAGGATGAATACTTTTTTCCCAAGTTTGCCAAATTTTTTTTTATTAAAGACTGAGTTACAAAGTCATTCGTGGTTGGATTTTTGACACACAATATTCCATCACCGATCCTGCCACCAAGTATCAGCTAACCACCACCAGTGTTCCCAGGCTCCCTCTCCTACCCACCCCCCCCAATCCCACAAGCCCCTACACAGCCCTTTTGACAGGTACCCTCTAAGTTTGGTGATTGAAGTTTGAGTCTCTTGATTTCAGTGTTGTTGATCCAGTGGTTTAAAGGGGGGTGATTATAGAGAGGAGAAGGAAAGAAACAGAGTGAAAAGGAAGGGGAGAAGGAACAGATGACAAGCAATGAGTGCAGGGGTCAGGGAAGTGGGGTATATTCGTGTTGTTAAGGAACGATAGAGCCAAGTATGAAATTTTTAAATAATTGTGAATTATCTCAGTGAATCTAAGAGTAATACTTCATAATGAGTGTTGGCAAAGACATAAAAGGGACTCCTGTGCACTGTTGGGGGGGTATTGGGGGGAAGCATGTACATTGGTGCTGTCACAGTGAAAAATAATATTCCAGTTCTTCAAAAACGTTGAAAGAGGTCATTTGGCAGGTAGGGAGATTGCCTTGCACCTGGCTGACCTAGTTCAATCCCTAGCACCCAGTGGCCCCCAGAACCCCAGAGCCACACCAGGAGTGATTACTGAGTGCAGAACCAGGAGAAAGTCCTGAGCACTGGTTTTGAGTGTGGCCCCCAAAGAAACCAAAAAACAAAATGTAAAAATAGAAGTTCCCCATAAAATATCCAGCAATTCCATTTCTGGATATTTTCTACCCCCCCAAAAAAATATAATCTTAAAAGATAAACAAATCTCCATGTTCTTTGTAACATTATTCCCCATAGTCAAGAACTTGAAACAACCCAAATATCCAGCTAAAAAATGGAGAAAAAGATGGGTATATGCATATGATGGAATACTGCTCTGTTGTCAAGAAAGACCGAATCCTGCCATTGGCAGTAACATGGATGGACCCAGAGGGTATCATGCTAAGTGCCTGAGTCACACTGAGAAAGACAAATGCCATGTGATCTCACTCATGTGTGATATACAGAGAAAACTAAAAAACAAGTGGAATAAAACTAGCATTAACTTCCAGTCTATCAGAGAAATTAGTGGTTCTCAGAAGGGAAGGGGGACGAGAGCAGTTAAATGAGGACAGAGGGGACAATGAATGGGGAATTGGACTTGCAGGGAGGGCAGTATAGACATACACTGATACACAACTGACATGCACATGATGTTATAATGAAAAGTTACTCCAATCCAAAATGAATAGAACTCATTTTTAAATGAGTAAAAACACAAGTAACACAAGTATTACTTAAATGTAGAATCAATAAGAAATCAAAGGCAGAAATGTAGCTTAATATGTGCTTTGCATGTAGAGTCCCTGGATTCAAGTTATAAAAACAGAGTCTTAGGAAAACAACCAAAAATTTTTTTAAATGTATAATGAGGGCTGGCGAGATAGTACAGGTATTAAAGCTTTTGTCTTACATGTAACTGACACGTTTCATGCCCACCTATGACTCCTCCGAGCACCACCAGGAGTGGTCCTGAAGAAAAGAGACAAAAGTAAGCCTTGAGCACTGCTGTGTGTGCCCTCAAAACAAACAAAAGTTAAGTCATTCTCTTAACCCCTTGAGCTTCTGACTAGCCACATTTCAAGGGCACAATAACCACCTCTGGCAAGTGTCTGTCAAATTAGAACTGGGTTAGAAGATTATTTCTTTTGGTTTTTGGCCAGCCCAAGTTGTGCTGTGCAGAGATGGGGCTTGAAGCGAGGTGACATAGAGCTGTTCCAAGGGATACTCTGTCCTATAGAGAGCCATGCAGAACAGGAGACCAAACTCACCCATCCGAAGCATGTGCTCTACCACTCGAGCTATCTCCCCCACCCCCAGAATGTGCTTCGCTGGGCTCAGTTAAATTCATCTGCCTGTGCCTTTCTCCATGCTCCTTGGGCTCAAAACGCTGGTCTGTATATGTATAACTCAGCTTCCAATCCAAGAATGAGCTCTATATGATAAGCTCTTGCAAATGTCCATCTTGGAGAGCAGTCTGACAATAATCTGCTCAGGTCTGTCTCCCCTTACAAACACCTTTCCAGAGTTGAAGGTTCTGTATCAAAAAATGAGTCATTCTCTTAACTCGTAGTGGAAAAGAATTAGAGTTGAGCCTCCTAGGAGTTTTAGGGCACTCCTCAGCCTTGTATTTTCCCTTGAACTTACAGGTAGCTGCTAATGTCTGGCCTGAAGCAACTGCTTTATACTCACTAAGCCTCTTTCTCCTCTTTTCAATTAGCAGAGTTTTCTCTGCCCCAATTCCCACCACTTCTTAGCCACATTGGTCTTTCTGCTTACCTGCTATGTATCCCTTTAACTAGGTCTTGAGTTAGAATTTAAGGCTCATGATGGCTTCCCACAAACCACATTAATAAACCTTTTTTTAAAGTTTACTTAGGCATTGTGATTTACAAAGTTGTTAACAATAGTGTTAGGAATACAATGTTCCAATCACACCACCCACATCACCCCTCCGTCAATGTCTCCAGGTTGCCTCCCACTCCACAGACCTCCTCCTTAACAGGTACATTTTTTTTTAAATATTTTTTTTATTAAAAACAATTTTAATAGTGAGACATCATGAGGTACAGTTGCAGACTTACACATTTTTGTGCTTGGGTTTCAATTATACAATGATCAAATACCCATCCCTCCACCGGTGCCCATTTCGTTTAATCACTGTGGTTCAGGTCTCCTGCCTCCGGTAATGTTGGCTCTGGAGGTTGAAACAGACACAGCTACTTCATCCTTACATCACTCATGTGCCAAAGGCCCCTGCCCCATGCCCCTGTGACCTCCGGACCACCTCCCCTTCCTTTCCTGCTCCATATCTCTCCTTCCCTGGCCTTTTCATTTCTGTCATGAAGGGTCAGGGGGTTGCCCACCTCTGGTACCTTCCATTCCTACACATGTTAATAATAAGTATTCTTGAATGTTTACCAAGAGCCTTGTATATTTAGCAGCTCACTTCAGTCTCTCCACACCCACTAGGTAAACAGTGGATTATTCACCTCATAATTGTGGAAACTGAGGCATGGCATCACTGAGTCACAGGATTCAAGCTTCATAAAAGGCCCCTCCAGAGCGGGGGGCCTCTCACATTCCCTCTCCCAGACTCTAAGTGCAGGTCCAGGCTTCTGATCTTACAGAGGTACAGAGCTGCTGTTTTTGCCTTTTGTTATTGTTTCTGTGAAAACTGGGGGGTGGGGGATGGGGGTGTGCTTCCGCTTCCACTCTGCAGAGGAAGGAAATATTGCCTCAGTTGCTTTCCTGCGGGCCAAATCTTCTCCCACCTCTTGACCTTTCAGGAAAGCAGTGGAGGCTGGGCAAAGGGAGACCTGAGAGGTCCAGGGCCCCTGTCTGGGCCAGGGGTATTTTTAGAGCTGGCCACACTGTTTACAAGGAAATCAGTTCCCTGAGCCTGTCCTCTTTCTGCTGGAGAACTCAGGCTGCCCCCTCCCCATCCACCCACCCCTACTCCCCACCCTCCCATCCTCCCTCTGGCTGCTCCCTTCTTGGAGGCTCTATTCATCAGCATGTGGGTCCCATCGGCGTGTGTGTTGGGGGGGGGGGGGGGGGAGCTGTCATACAGGCCTGGACCCTGAAAGCCTCATGGCTCCGGAAACAACTGGAAGTGGTGACCCTTGAAATGACCAAGTCAGCTGGCCGGAACTGGAATCCTACAGAGAGGTGTGTCTCCCTGGGAACGGTGGCTGCAGAGTCTCTTCTCTTGGGCCTGAATCTGGGGTGTGGGGTGGATGAAGCAGCCTCAGAGCTTGGATCCCGTTCTTAGCCTGAGACATGCTGCAATCTGGGGGCATCCCCACACCCCCTTCCCCCGCTTGCTGCTGCTGATGGATGAGGAGGCTTTGAATCTTGGGGTGCTGCCAGGAGGAAAGGGTTCGTTGCATGCTAGGCTTGTTCCTCTGGGGAGCTTGAGGGCATGCGCAGGACAGAACAGAAGGCTGAGGCAACTGCGGGCCCCAGTCCCAGCACCACTGACAGCTAGCACCCCTCTGCCCTTACCAAACATCCCACCTTGGCTTCTCATCCAGCTCTAGGAAACCTACCCCCAACCAGCCCTGCGTTTTCCTCCGTTCCTGATCACTGCCCAGCCCTTGTCCCTGCCCCCTGCAGGCCGACCACCAGTAGCCCCTTCTCTGAGGACAAGTTCTGTGGCTAAGCCTCCTTCCCACTTCCTTACATACCCCTACAATGCCACCCCTTGGCTCCTGAAGCCCAGACTCCAGGCACTGAGTGTCCAGAGTGGCCTGGGGGAGCCGGTTCTGCCAGGATCCCCTCCCAAGCTGCCAGGGCTGGTGGGCAGCGGGACCCAGACGGCCCAGCCCCCAGCCAAGCTCACCAACGCCGGGGTGAAGATGACAAGGACCCCCGGCTCCTCAAAGGAAGCACCCACCCTTCTCTGTGCTGGGAGCTGCCTGGACTTCTCCTCGAGTGGCTGCTCAGGGAGGTTCTGGGGTGATAGGAGAGGCGGGTCATTCCCACCCTGCTTCCTCCTCCCTCTCCACCCCTCCTTTGGTTTCCGCTTCCTCCCCACACCCCACACCCCATCCCTGCCGCCCACCACTTCCTCCTCCTCCTCCTGCCCCCACAGCTGTGCTTCCGCAGGAGTGACAGCAGTTCTGCTCTAGTCCTGAGGGAAAGTCCCAGCCCAGGGGCCTGGAGTGGGCTTGTTTGTGAGCTCAGGCCTCACTGCCTCCCAGGCTTTCACAGAGATGTCACAGGGCCTGTCATGTGCCAGACACCAAATCGAGCCAGCAGGGCAGAGGCCTGGTGAGGTGCCAGGAGGCCCCCAGCTGGCTAGTGACTCCCCCCACCCGGGGGGGCCAGCACATCTCCCCGCTTGACCGGGTACCCTGCATCTTCCAAAGGCTCCCAGTTGCATCCCTGAACTCTCTGAGTCCGACACTCCCACTGTATCTGGTGCTATGGCTGTGAGAGAGGAAGCGTCATCAAGGAGTGGGCTGCTGAGGGAAGTTCACTCACTCCCTGTTCCCTTCACTCCCCATCCCCTGCCCAGCAGGCAGAGGGAAGAGCATGCTGACTGGCACAGAAGTCAGAATCACCACGCCAGCCAGCTGAGGGAATAGTTAGAGCTGGTGAGGAGGGCTCAGGCAAGAGAGGAGGCCAGAACAGCCCGAGACACACTGCAGGGCACCACTACCCTCAGCCACCACAGTGCCAGCGTCCTGTCATTCTGCGCCAAGACAGCGACTCCAAGAAGCAGCAGCCAGTCTTGCTTCTGGCCACCTGGATCCTTCTTCATTCCCAATGCTCTGCCTTCCAGTTTTGACCTTATCAAGGGGAGGGGTTCTCGGGGTCTTCTTGATCCAAACCGCTTCCTCATCTTCCTATAGTGCCTAACTGGCTTGTGTTTTGTACTCCCTGTCTCTCTTTCTCTGTGTGTCTCTGTCTCTTTCTATCACTGTGTGTCTCTGTCTCTCTGTTGCTGTCTCTCTGTCTCTTTTTCTCATTCTCTCTCGCACACCACACACACCACACACACACACACACACACACACACACACACACACAGGGTTATTATGAAGCTTAAATAAATAAGACACTGAGGAAAGCACAGAGTGTACCCTATCTCTCCACCCTCGTTGCTTTTCCCATTCCAGGGGGAAATCCTCCCGCAGCAAACCAGGCTTGGGCTGGCACTGGTCCCAGGACGGCGCCCCCGCGGACATTGGGTCTCTCCCTTCCATTTCCCTTGTTGATTTCCAGTGAGCCTGTTGTTGGCTTGCAGATGGACAGACAGTTCTGAACTGTGCCCGTTGCCCCACTGCCAGGCTGATGGAGGTTCCACCTTGCGGGGGCGGGCAGCAGCCAGTCGGAGGGGGCAGGGGGAGGCAGGTCGGAATACAAACATGCTCAGGCTCTGAAACTGTTCTCAGAAGCTTCGGCCAGAACTGGGCAAGGCATCTTCTGTTCAGAGATGCCCTGTCCCCCTCCTCGAAGACCTTTCTGTGAGAGGAAGAAGTGACATGGTGAGCTGAATTAACCTAGTGAGTAAAGAGGGGGCAAATTGGGAGGAGATAAGACCCTAGGAAGATCCCAGAACTCCTGCACAGCTGTGACGGTGCAGATTCAGATCTAACTGAGCCATACTTTGCATTAATCCCCTTCCTGGTGACCACCCCCCCACACACCCCACCAAGTTTGTTCTCTTTCCTCTGAAGATGTGGAGTACAGCTCTTGTCTAGTCTTATGGCACATCCGAGAGCCCAGCTGTGTCTGGACCAGATAGTTGACCTTAGGTGGGCCATTTCGCTGGTCTCCTAGTCTTCAGCTATCGTTCCTCCAATCTTTCCCTCTCATAGTAGACAAAAACCACGCATTCTCACCCACAAACAGATGGAGACATATGTGTCCCTCTGCTACCTCAGGACTCTGCATACTACCTAGGTCAATTCTATAGCTTAGAACTCAGGACTCTCCAGGAAAACGTCTCCTGCCTGTTTCCTTCCAACTCTTCATTGCCCTGCTTCTTGCCCCTTGGCACATTGGCATTCTTCCCCTTAGTGAAATTACACCCCTATCTTTCCCACCCCAACCAACTCCTGCTGCACCCTCAGAACACAGTTAAGTCTCCTCATCTCAAAACATGTATTCGAGCTCTCCCTCATGTTTCAGGGAATCCACCTACCACATGTCATAGCACAAAAGTGCTTAACCAAGTGTGAGTACTCGGGAACTTTGTCTGTGAACTCCCAGGAGGAAAAAAGAAACTGGTTAGGGGTTATGGGGAGGGGACAGAGAGTGCAGTAGGTAGGTATTTGGCTTGCACATTTGGCTTGCAATTCAGGTTCAATCCTTGGCACCTTGTACAGTCACCAGAACCTCAAGAGTGATTCCTGAACACAGAAGTAAGTTTTAAGTATTAATTGGTGTAGTACTAAAATTAAAACAAAATAAAGAAAAACAAAAAAAAAAAAGTAAGACTCTTGCTTGCTGCTGATTTGAGTTCCATCTTCAACCCCACATATGGTTTCCTAAGTCCCACCAGAGTTATCCCTGAGTACAGAGCCAGGAATAAGTCCTGAGCAAAGCCAGGTGTGGCCCCAAATGAAGAAATGATGATACAAATAAATAATATGAACTTTTCTTTGTTTTTTTTCCCAGTCAATCCGTTTACTTGTTGGAATCTGGATGCAATTAGGGGCCACATAGTGTGGCTGATTTAGCTCTATTTAGTTATTTATGTTCCCGCTCCTTTCATTGCTGTAGTTGATGTTGTTACTGTCATACTAACCAGGGTTGGTACACATGCCTGACCTCTGTGCTTGCACATTTTCAGTTGTGTGTTCACACATCAGGTTGTGTTGTTTGTACATGCAGCTGTAATGTTCACTGGGGTTTGCACTCCATTAATTATGATGCTTGCACACATGTTCTCCAGGTCTCACATATTTAGTTGAGGCTCGCAAGTTATGTTTGAGCACTCACCATGGGTTGCATCCCTTTATTTAGTGCTTCCACACACCACACCAGGCTGTGGTGTGGCTGGAAATCCCTTAGGATAGCACACAGCAGAATGGCCAGGATCTTGCTTGACATTTATAGGACACTGGGAATTTAAACTCTCACCATAAGCTTCAAGGCAGACACTCTAAATCACAGTACTTTTTCTCCAGTCCCAAAATAGGCTTTCAACTAATTAATATAACTAAAAAAAAGTGATAAGAAACAAAAAAAAGGATAATATATATCAGTCAAACATAAATCCAGCAAGAAGGTGTTATGGTTATCCATAAATATAAAACCCACATAGGGCACTCAATTATACAAGACAATATTAACAAACCTCAAGGGATGCATATTAACTGTCGGGAATCTCAACCCACTACTTACAGGAATCAGTAGATTATCCATATGAAAATTAGAAAGTATTGATGTGAAATGAAGTTATCAAAAACAAGATGGACTTAATAGATAAATACAGACGCTTCTATCACAAAATAAATAAATGCCCATTTTTCTCAAGTATGCATGAACTATTCTTGGGGATAAACCATTTGATGAAACACTAAACAAAGTCGATACATGTGTGAAGGCTAGAAGCACATCAAACATCACAATGGTAAGAGACTAGAAACATCAATATGTGGAGACTAAACATGTTTCTGAACAACTGTCAGATAAATGATTAAATCAAAGGAAAAACTTTAAAAATTACCTATACCAAACAATTTTTTAATTAAATGAAAGAAATATTTCTATATATTTTCTATAAACACACATGATTGATCATTAATGGTAATTGAATACTTATTAAATGAAAACTATATAACATTGAAACAAAAAAGATGAGCGATTAGATCCAAGCAAATGCATTCTTGTGGGAAGCTTATTGCTATGTAGACCCACATCAATAATCAAGAAAAGACACCAAGCAAACAATCTAACTTTATGCCTAAAGAAACTCAAAGAAAGGAACAAGAACTAAAAGTCAGAAGGATGAAGAAACTAATAAAAATTAAGATAGAAACAAATAAAATTGAAACCAAAAATTTGATCCATGAGATCAATAAAACAAAGAATGCCTTCTTTGAAAGGATCAATAAATTAAATAAATCCCTCACTTAGCTCACCAAAGAGAGAATAAAACTGATAGTACCACAAATTAAGGAGGTAAAATGATAACTGATTCGGTAGAAATGCAAAGGATCATATGTAAAGATAAGGTGACAAACAAGTATTTGCAAATAACCAGAAAACCTAGAGGGAATGGACAAATTTTTAGAATCATACAAACTTCCAAGACTGAAGCAGAAGGAAATAGAAAGTTTGAGCAGACCAATCACAAGGTTTGAATTCTGTTGAGCAGAACAGAATTCAACTCAGTAATAAAACTTCTAATAACAAAATGTCAGGACCAGAATTTACCAGTGATGTCTATTAAAATTTTCAAAAAAAACTAATACTCAACCTGCTCAAACTCTTCCAATATATGCAAACCAATCATGTAGTATACTGTTAATAAGAAGACATAAAATTCACATGATCATATCAATCAATGTTTAAAAATGTTTTTGACAATATTCATTATTCATTTATGATTTTCTAAAAAGCAGGATCAGGACCGGAGAGAGAGTCCAATACGTAGGCCTTGCATGGAGTTCACCCAGGTTTGATCCCTGACATCCCATATGGCCCCTAAGTATCACTTGATCACTTGACTTCCCATTAATCATCGATTTGCTCAAGCAGGCGCCAGTAACGTCTCCATTTGTCCCTGTTGTGTGCCAGTGTAGCCCAGTGGCGTCTGTTCATTCTAGGAACACGAAAAGCCTCAAACCGATCGTTCATGGTCTTGATGAAGAAGTCTGACCATCTGGTAGGTGGGCGGCCACGCGGTCTTTTGACATCCTGTGGAATCCAGTCGGTAACGGCGCTAATCCAGTGGTCGTCTCTAAATCTCATTACATGACCAGCCCATCTGATTTTTGACACCTTGGCAAACGAGACAGTGTCCCTGATTCTTGATCGTCGACAGAGGTCAAAACCCCGGATTCTTTCTCTCATTTGAGTGAAACGTGACATTCCAAGCATAGCTCTTTCAATTCCTCTTTGGGAAACCCAAATAGCCTTCTCATCCTGTTTGCGTAGGGCCCAGGTCTCTGAGGCATATGTTAATTCAGGAAGAACAGTGGAATCAAAGAGATGTGCCCGGTGCCGGAGGTTCTTCGTCCTCTTAGCTATTTCTTCAATGCTCTTGAAGGCGTTCCAAGCTGTTCTCTTCCTCCTGCGCAGCTCGGGTGCCAGGTCATTTGTCATGTTGACTTCTCGACCTAGGTACACATAACTGTTGTATTCAGAGATGGTCTTTCCGTTGAGAGCGAATGGAGCGTCAGGAACAAGGCTGTTTCTCATAAACATTGTCTTTGTAAGATTCAGCTGTAGTCCAGCCTTTCCACACTCATGGTCGAAGTCAGCCAGCATTTGTGCCGCTTGGCTAATGTTTGGTGTTATTAAAACAATGTCACCAGCAAAGCCGAGGTGGTGTAGTTGCCGACCATCTATCTTCACTCCCATTCCTTCCCATTCCAATTGTCACATGATGTTCTCGAGGGTGGCACTGAAGAGTTTTGGTGAAATGGTATCACCCTGCCGAACCCCTCTCTTGGCATCAATGATTACTTCTTTGTAGAATGGTGAGATCCTGGTAGTGAATCTGTAATACAACTCACGGAGGGTCCTGATGTATTGAGTTCGAATGCCCTGATTGGCTAGGGCTTCAATGACTGCTTCCGTCTCAACAGAATCAAAGGCCTTCTTTAAATCAATGAACGTTAGACAGAGCGGCATTTTGAACTCCCGAGAAACTCAATGAGCTTGGTTATCGTGTGGATATGGTCGATGGTGCTGAATCCTTTGCAGAACCTGGCTTGCTCACATGGTTATCCATCATCACCAGGAGTAATCCCTGAGTGAAGAGCCATAAGTAGCTATTAAGCATTGGGGGCTGTGGTCCCCAAACCAAAAATTATCATCATCATCATCATCACTGTCATCATCACTGTCATCCGGTTATTCACGGATTTGCTTGAGCAGGCACCAGTAATGTCTACATTCGCCCTAGCCCTGAGATTTTAGCAGCCTCTCCTTACTCGTGCTTCCCAACAGTGCCACGTTGCAGTCTCTTTCAGGGTCAGGGGAATGAGACACATCATTGTTACTGGTTTAGGCATGTAGAATATGCCATAGGGGAATGCCAGGCTCTGCTGTGCGGGCAGGATACTCTCGGTAGGTTGCTGATTTCTCTGAGAAAGAGAACTAGACTACAAGAGGTCATGTGACTGCGTATGTGGCTGTGTGCTTCCGGGAGCTTTGTTTCATAATCTCTGGATCTTGGCCATTGATGGGATTTATTGGCTCCGGGGGCAGTTTGTGGGTGTGACTGCCGAGCTACTGGAAAATGGGGGATCTGGGTGGAGGAGGCCCAGTCCTGATCCAAGCAGGCTTGGAGATCTCAGCCCCAGGACCCATGCACCTTGGATCCTCTGCCGGTTTTTTCATGCTTGAGGCTTGTCCGAGCATGTGGAGAGTGGCCTTGAGCATGGCTGTGGCTGGGTACCAGAGGTCTTCAGCTGCTGGGGCTCTGCTCAGGGCAGGGAGGGAAACTCAACCCAAACAAAACCAAAAATAAATAAGTAAATAAATAAACAGTAAGAAGCAGATTCATTGCAGAGTAATATTCCACTGTAGGACCAGAGGCAGTTTGCTGGTTACCCAGGCACCCACTGATATAGATTTGGGTTAATCAGGTTGCTTGAGTTTGCAATTTAAAAGTCACATGAACCGTCAAAAATCTCAATAAACTTGGAATAGAAGGAACATATTTTAATATAATAAAGGAAAGCTATGATGAACCCAGTTATATATTCTATGGTGCAAAACTGAAAGTTTTTCCCTTACTTTCTGGAACTAGACCAGAATATACATTCTCATTTCCAACATAGTTTTGGAGGTCCTGGAAGAGCTATTAAGCAAGAGAAAGAAGGAATATCATATTGGAAAAGAAGCAAAGCTATCTCTATTAGCAGATAACATAACAATATACATAGAAGAACGAAGGCTGAAAGCAAAATTCATCATCAAAGACTCCTTCTCTTTCTTTCATTGATCGTGCCTTCCAAATATCTTCGGACTTGCTTTTTCTCTCCTTTCTGTCTATGACTTAATGTCACCTTTTCAGTGAGCCCTCGAGACTATCATATTTGAAGTTCCAGTTCCAGTACAACTCCATGCATGCTCTGTCCTACTGCCCTGCTTTTCCCTTCTCATATTCATCACCATCTGCCATACCATAAGTTTCTGATAGATTATAAAACTCTATGGAGATGGGAACCTTCATTTCATTCATTCACTCTATCTCTGGCATATGAAATAGCATCCAATAGAGAATATACAATGAGTAAATATTCGCTGAATGGATAAATAGAAGGAAGTGTGGTAGGCTAGTAAATATTTGATGAGTAGATAAATGGAAGCAAGGAAATGTGGTGGACCAGTCACTTAATCTTGTTCCCATATTGCAAACGAAGGAGGCAAAAAGAGGGAGTTTAAGGCCCCCGGTCACACAGGAAGGTGGCCACAGAACTAGATTAACATGTGGTTTATTTGGATTGGCGTGGACGGAAGACTCTGGAACTTAGGCCACCAACTTTGTCATAGTCTAGGACACAGAGCATAATTTCAGTGGAGAAATGACAGGGACCCAGAAAGACCAGTCTGACTCATGAACAGGACTAAGGCATAGTCCAGAAGTTCTCTGGGAAAATCTTTCTTTTAAGACACTGACCAACAATGTAAATTTGTAAAAATATTGCTATTCTGTCCTCCTTGTAATTTGGTAAAAGCTTGTCATCCTGTGAGATATGACACCTTGGAGCACCTTTAGATGACTTAAGAACTACCTTAAATGTAAGGTAATTTAAAAATTTAAGAATTACCTTACAAGCGGCCAATCTCTGGTTCAATCCAAGCACGGCAAATTATTCCATGAGCACTGACAGGAGTGATCCCTAAGCAAAGAGCAGGAGCTGCCGCTGAGCAGAATATGGGACATTTGAAGAAATACTGTGATGGATAATAGGCTCAGGTGCCCAAGGAAAAGGATACTGTGTGTGTTTCAGATGCATCACTGTATCCAAGCATAGAAATAGAGCACAGGAAACATCAAATATATTCCGGTATTTAGAGAATAGATATGGGGTACAGGCTGAGCAAGTCCAAGGAAATTGGGGCTCAGATTGTGAAGCATTTAGATTATGAGATTGAATGTATCTCTTCAGCAGATGTTGAGATCTCAACTGTTTGTGAAGAATAAAGCTAGTCTAACTAGATCACATCTCAGGGAAATAGTAGAATTCCTGTGACGATACACTGAAAGAAGGAGAAAGTGTTAGACAGTTGGACCATGTAGCTGTTACTGTATAATCAGTCACACCATTACTGAATGCCAGTTCTTCAATGAGTGAGTGTGGTGAGTGTGGCTGTTGAGTGCAGCAATGCAGGGGATTGGACCACATATCTCATAATCCTGGACTTTTCTGCTTGGTAGTAACTATAGAATGCTACAGAAAGTGTGGAGAGAGAGCTCAAGTGGGTGAGCACATGCTTTGTATGTGTGATGCCCTGAGTTGATCCCTAGCACCACATGGCTCCGAAACACCAGTGAAAGAAGCCCTGAGTGCCTAGTGTAGCACCTTTAAAAAATGTAAATATAATTGAAAAAAGATTCAATGTGCCAGCATTTTTCAAACCTTTGCTTATGTCTTGTATCACAATGTCTCATTGGTCAAGCTTAGATTCAAAAGACAAACAATAGACCTCCTTCCTTAAAGGCAGCAGCAATAAAGTTATTTTAAAAGGTCATGTATAAAGAGATGAAATTGAGGACTTTTAAAAACCGTTTTAATGGGTCAAACAAGAAATGAAAGTTGCTTAACCAAGGAGATGGCAGAAGGAATGGAGTGATGAAATATTTGAAAATATTGATGCATGCTTAGTAAATTACTTCGAAGGGGAAGAGAGAATAAAGGATGCCTTCCATGTCTGTGTCCAGGGACTCTGGGCAGATAGTTGCCTACATCATCATCATCCTAAAAAAAAATCAATAGGAAGATGAAGTTTAGGACTTTCACACTTTTCTCATGTCATTCCCCCAGGCTCCCTAAATGTCCTTCTTTCCTTTGTGGAGAAAAAATGTTCCTTCCAAACTGTCTCCTTTGAGGAAAGTAAGCTCCTATATAAGATTCTGGCTTTCAAGCAGAAGAGATTGGCCAGGATTGGGCCTCTGGCCCCAAATGGGTTAACGAGAGTACCCAGCCCCATAGCTCCACTGCTCATCAGGTTGTGTCCTGGACAGTTATCCTGAAGGAAAGGAAATGGAGGCTTCCAGCTTACATTCTGCTATGTCCAGGGAACTGCTGGTGAGTAGGAGCCTTCTTCTAACTTCCAGGGAAACAGGTGCTGCCAGACCCAGTAACTGGCCGCAGGGTGGCTGTGAATGAATGATCAACTGGACTCCTCTAGGGATGACCCATTTAGGGACTCTGGTTTTAAAGCCTTGCAGATGAGGTTCTACAGCTCCCCTCCCCAGATCCCCAGATCTCTCATTGAGAGGAAGTCAATGAGAGAGACTGAAGCCAGTTCATCGACCATCTCAGGACAGGAAGGTGGGCAGCTGTTAAAATAAGCACCCTCTGTTCCAGAAACCCGTCCTCCAGGGGCTTGGATATTTGGCTTCATCTTCCATTCTGTAATTGTATTTTCTTCCCCTTTTAAAGGAATTTTAACTTTGGGTTTTTCCTCTTTATACAGTTTTGAACAATAAAGGCACTTTCTAGCTGTGTTCGGATTTGGAGAGGAGGGACTGAGCATAATACACAAATAAACCAGAGGCAGAATTGAAAGAATGTTGTAACCAACATAAGTACCATAAAAAAGAAGAGAGGGTTGTCCCCTTCCTCCATTCCTCCCTCCCTCCCTCCCTTCCTTCCTTCCTTCCTTCCTTCCTTCCTTCCTTCCTTCCTTCTCCAATCAATTACTTGCTAATACCTTTCTCAGTACTGGGAAAAGTATGCAAGAAAGTATGTAAGATGAGGAATATTATTCATTTAGAATATTATCTGTAGGTCATCACCAACTAATTACTTCCATGAAAAGTAAGCACCAATTATAAGCCACGTCTGGTCTATGGAAACAGAATAGAATCGGTTCTTGGTGTCCAGGGGCAGCTGGAAAGAAGACTTGGCTGGCATTTATGATGGGTGCATCCTTCACAGGGAGAAATTTGGAAGTGGTATGGGAGAGTCTTGGACAGAAGTCTAGTGCAGAGTCTTAGCTTCGTGTCCCAGTTTTATTTGGGAGCTGAGAACATGGCTTATCGTTGGCCTGAGTAGCTGAAAGGTCAACACAGAAAGAAGATAACACATGATTTAGGAGTCCAGCACTGGGCCTTGTCCATGTTCCCACGCCGGCCCTTACAGACAGCCTTGTGTATGGATGGGATTGAAGGAGCTGGCTGGCCACTCCGAGGCTGGGTTTCCTCAGCTAAGGTGAGGCTATGAGGACCCAGGCAAGAGCTGAGAGGGAGAGGAAATACCAAAAAGCACCCACTTTGCTCTGGCAGGCGCTGAGCACCCCTGCATGAAGGACTCAGATGGAAGCCAATACTGGGACTCATTGGAAAGGAATATGTGAATTCTATTGTATTTTATTTTTGTTCGTTTTGTTTTATTTTAGGGCTATACCCAGCAGTGTTCAGTACCCTGGCTCTCTGCAGTCACTCCTGGCTGTGCCAGAGATCAAACCCAGGTCATGGGAATGCACACCCTGCATCCAAGTTTGCCCTTTGAACCACAGCTCCAGGCCCATGGGCTATGTGAATCTCTTAATGCTACCAAGGCTCGGTTCGGATTCACCTACAGGAACCGATGGCTCTTGGTCCACCCAGAATCACCACCAGCCAGCCCCTCCCCACAGGCCCTATAGAAGACACTGCCTTTCGCCATGAACAAATAAAGAGGGAGCAAATGCGCTCTGGGCTCTTTGTACAGATCTACTTTCCAGAGTGGCAGAAAAAGGGCCCGCGTGAACCCTGCTGTTCTTGGCAGCCACCGGCCCACTCCTCACAGCCAGAGGCTCACAGCTTGATTTGTGGTTTAAGTTACAAGCAAGGGCAAAAACCCCAGAAAAGAGGGGGGGAGAGGGAGAAAAACATTTTAAAAGTTGAGAAAATTGCCTGGTGTTCTCAAGTGCAGGCAATTTTTCCAAACACCTGAGCTCGGCAGAGTCCTTGTGGCTTGACTGTGATTTTATATTCTGGGGCTCTGGGCCCAGAGTTGGGGGGTAGGGAGGGGAACGGCTTTTTTTTCTTACATTAAGAGAATTTTTTTTAAATCCCCTTTTTTACAAGATATTAACAAGGAGCTTTGCTGCTTCAATGGTGACATTGTTGGAGGCTCTGAAATCAATCTGGTGTGGGCGGGACTTCGTGGGAAAGATTGTGACTTCAGGCCCAAACATAGAGTGTTGGGGTGTTTCCCCCAGGACCCAAAGCAGAAGACAGTGTCCTTGAAGGGTTTCTTTGAGTACTGACATGAATGACAAACCAGGCCCAGAGGAGGCGACCCACCTGCCCAGGGCAGCACAGCGTTTTGATGGTCCCAAGTCTCGGCCGCAGGCTTCTAGACACCAACAATTTTCCCAGGCACCCAGGGGTCACGTTCTCCCTCAGCAACCAGGACTGCTGCTGTTGCTCTGTGTTGACATGGCCGCGGCAGGGACTTTGAAAACTGCCTTTTATGGCCGTGGCTTTGGCAGCGCAAACACTGTTATCAGTGGAACAACACAGGTGGTTTTTAGTGTGCAGTCCAGGTGGAGGCGGGCAGGAAGGAGGCCCCTGTGCAAGGCAGACATGACCCAATCGCCGGTCTGGGTTCAGGAGGGGCCCCGACCCTGCTCGGGACAAGAGGCTAGTGTGGTGGTGGCAGACTTGGCATCGGCACCAGACACGACGGGTTCAAGGCCTCACGACCCTGCGGGCCAGCCGCGCTCCCTGCCCGAGCTGGAAAAGGACAGTCACGTGAACCAGGGGCTGGTGGCCCTGCACTGGGCAGCATAGGTCCTGGGTAATCCCAGAAAGTTCTGTTGGACCCTCTACTTGCTTGGTCTTCCCGGTCTCAGCACGCCTAGGTATCCCCCACCTCAACAGAAAAAAAAAAATATTGGATAATGCTGGTGGGTGTACTGGATTCTTTTGGGGGGCTGGGGGGGGGGTGATGGAGATCAAACCCAGGGCCTCATACAGGCAAGGCAAATTTATCTCTGACTGCTGAGTAACACCCCAGCCTTGGCACTGGGTTTGTGGCTCTGTTTGGATCTCATTTGTTTCAACCCAGAGGGGTTTCCCCCAGAGGGGTTTCCCCCAGCAGAGATCAGCAGCTCTCAGGACTGGGATGTGAGCCAGAGCCGCTGGGGTACTAAGCTCCACTCTCTCCTTCTTGGGCATCTGTTGCTGCAAGCCTTCAGCTTCCAGGCTTGTCCTGAACCCAGGCCTAAGTCAGGAGGCCCTGAAGCACCAGGACCCAGGGGCAGGTAGTGGCTGCCACTCGTGTTCCTGTTTGGAGGCAGAAGTCTTGGGTGCAAGTCCTGGCTCTCGCACTCAGAGTGTGTGTGTGTGTGTGTGTTTGTATGTATGTGTGTATGTGTGTGTGTCTGTGTATGTGTGTGTGTATATACATGTATGTGTGTATGTATGTGTGTATGTGTATGCATGTATGTGTGTATGTGTATGTGTGTATGTATGTGTGTATGTGTATGTATGTGTATGTGCATGTGTGCATTTGTGTATGTTTGTATGTGTGTATATGTATGTGTATGTGCGTATGTGTATATGTGTATATGTGTATGTGTGTACGTGTGTGTACGTGTGTATGTGTCTATGTGTCGGTGTGTGTGTCTGTGTGTGTGTGTGTGTGTGTGTGTGTGTGTGTATGTGGTCTCAGGTAAGCTGCTGTGCCTTTAGAGTCTCATTTTCCATACTGGGCTCTCTCCGGCTGCCGGCAAGGGAATGAAGCCACGGAGGCAGAGCCCCTGCCATCTGTCTGTGAGGGAAACCAGGGCCAGAGGGATCCCACAGGAGGTCAGGTGCAACCCCAATTTGATCCTCAGCACTTTCTATGGTCCTGTGATCATTGCTAAGTGCATCCTTAGAGGTTTCCTTCCCAAGCACTGCTGGGATCACTGAGTAATCTGAGGACACGCCAGACCCTTGCTTTGAACCACCAGCTTAATTTGAATAGCCAAGGGGGGTGCCCAAGTTCTCCTGAGCCACCCCCCAAAAAAGGACATTTAACTGCAGGGGGCCCGCTGTTCCCCTTGGTTGGCCTCTTTCTTTTCTTAAAGGCGCACTTTGAGGAAGGCCTTGGAGTCTATGGTGGCCTGAAAGCACGGCAGGAAACCACGTTGGAGGCTCAGAGACACCGGGAAGTGCCCCCCCCCCCCGCCAAGGGGTGGAGAAAGGGCACAGAGACTCAGCTCACTGGTTCTTTTCTAGACTCCATGTTGGTGGTTTTCCTGTGAGAAGAAGGTGCCAGTGAAGGCAGGAATCTCAACAACCCTATGCTGAGGGCTTTGCACACCCGGATCCTGTTTCCCAGGCAAGCAAGGAGCCAGCGAGAAGGTAGAGGGGGTCCTGAGAATTCCCTAAACTGAAGCTGCCGTTTCAGCAGCCACATTCCCAGGTCACGGGTCCCTCCACGGGCTGCTCTGGTGCACCATGGTGCCCCTTCCATGTGGGTGGAGTCTTCCGCTGTGCCCCTGGATCTCCCCCTGGCCCCCAGCAAGGCCCATCAAATTGGGCGCCTCTTACTAAGTTTCCCAGACAAGAGGGATAGGTTGGGATAAGTGTTTGGGTGTGTTTTCCTCATGACTACGTTCTCTGGCCACCGTTGGAAGGGTATAAAGCATTATTTACCATATGTCTCACTTCATCTTTGGTGTCTGAGTTCCTTTGGGTTAGATTGAGGAAATCATCAGGAAAAGCTCTGGAATCAAGTCTTCGGCCTGAGTTCGGCACATGGCCACAGAGGGCTGCTTTCTTTCCTAGGTGCATACCTCTCTCCCCCAGGGTAAAGGGGCAGCCATCTCGGCCTTCACAAGCGTGACCCCATTCACCCATGTATAGTTGGCACTTGGGGCGAGTTCCGGCTTCACATTGATCCTCTGAGAAGGTGGAAGCAGACTTGAACCTCGTACTCTGGCTCCAGTCCAGTCACAGAGGAAGCGCTCTGTCACCTTACCAAGCTGACCCTGTGTTCCCAGTGGCACCGAGGAAGCGCCCAGAACATGTTATCACTACCACCCTGTGGACTCACCACTCCCCGTCTTCCTGTCCTTTGTTCTCCTCTGGACTTGGTCTGATTCTTATGACCTTTCCCTGTGACTGCAGCTGCTGGGGCACCCACCTGAGCAGGTACCTCTCAGATCTGGCCTGATCTCGACGAGATAGTCTTCAGATTCCTGAAAATGGTCTCATCCTGGGGGACAGTGGTCTGTGTTCTTTGACCATGTCGGGAGAACCAGGAGAGTGAAGGCTGTTTCACAGAGTCAGATCAAAAGTATCCCTACTAGGGGATCTGTACCACCAGGCCTTTGCTTGAGGCTCATGTCACCCCAGCGTCAGGGACCACTATCCACTCAGCCCCATTGCACTGTGAGGTAAGGAGTCCTTGTTCAGTTCTCAGAAACTGACAGACACAGACTCAGAACCACCTGCTCACTTGGCCACTTCCAGCTGAGTTCCAACATTGCCTACGATTCTCTTTGAGACACAGGGGCATGATGCAACAAATAGCATCGTGATGTTGGGACAATGAGTGAGAAAGCATAAGCAAGCTGATATCCCCCATGCCCAAATTCAGTGCCTGGGGAACCTCGTCATGCTCTATGTCAGGGAACTTTCTGTGTTGATGCTTCTGTTTCCCCTGAAAACCGGAGCCCCTAGAGGGAGGGTTTGTATCTTCTCCCTTCCTGGGTCGCTAGCATCTTGCAAAAAATAGGTCCCATCCTTATGGGTAGTGTGAACTGATGGAGGAAGCTCCATGCTATTTTGGGGCCCACAGTTCCCAAGGAGGTGTCCCCATTCTAGTGACGGGGAAAATGCCACGTCCAGAGCTGAGCAAGTCAGACGCCACCCATGCCCAGTCAGCACCTTCAGACCTGCTCTCATGACCTTTCCACCACATTCCCAGTGGGTACTGCGGCTCAAGCAGGGTGGCATGTCTGCTGGGCATGACTCACCTTCCCCAGGGGTCACGGAGCCAGTCCCCTAGCCTCCCACTGAGTCACCAGGCTGAGGACAACCTAGGGCCTGAGGAGAAAGCAGAGCTGACGTGGTAGGCAGATGTGCTCAGGGATCCCTCAGGCCACCAAGCAGTTGGCCTGGCAAGTTTCTCCCCGAGTGAGGTGAGAAAATGGGCAATTGCAGAAACTTTACAGTGGCTCCACTACCTTCTCTGTTAATCACGGCTAAACAGCCAGACCTTCCCTGTCACAGAGCTCAGTGGGCTCAAACTCAGAGGCTGTCCTTCATCTCCATCCCAGTGCCAACACCCCAGCCTACACCCTCATTATCTTTTGTCTCAGCTGACTCCAGGCCTGACTCCATTTACCTGCTTTCCAAGAAGTTAAGTAACTTGCTCCCGTCACATGGTATGACTACACAATGCTCAGGTTCCAAAGCCTTTGAAGGCTTCCTGGGAATGAAGTCAGAAGGCCCAGGTCAGTATTCAGTATTCGGGGCTCTATTGACTAAAACTCCCTACTCTCCCAGTCGGCCTCTTTACTATCCCAGACTCCTTCACTTTCACCCAGGGTGAGAGATTTGCTTCCTTGGAGTTGCAGTTTACTCTCCTGTTCGTTGTCCTGACTTAAATAGTTTCTTTCACATCAAAGGTCCTTGCCTTGCTTTACTCATCCTCCAGAATTCAGTTTGAAAGCCTGCTCTTCCAGAAAGCATTCCCAGATCCCTTGAGTACCAAATAAGAGTCCCAGTTACACCTGTGACTCCTATATTTCATCCTAGACATGGGTGATTCACACTCTGCCCTTTCTTTAATTGTATATTTGCAAACTCCTAATGTGGAAATCAAGACTGGTTCCCATTTTGTAGATGCAGAAACCAAGACTCAAAAAGGAGCACTAAATTACCAACCTCATGAGATTCAAATCCCCATCTGCCAGACTCCAAAAATCCCTCCATGACTTGGCTCTTATTTAGCAAGTGCTTTGGTCCCCATCTGAGGTGCTCACCTTCTTGGGGTTGGACTTTACTGCCTGGCTCATCTGCTCTATTCTGCTCTGCTGCTTCTGAAGGCAAGTGACTTACTTTTCCTTCCCTTTCTTTTATATACCTTTTGTTCTGTGTATAGTGTTTGTGTCTGACATACCCTGAGTAGCACTGTAGCACTGTCCTCCCATTGCTCATCGATTTGCTCGAGCGAGCACCAGTAAAGTCTCCATTGTGAGACTTGTTGTTACTGTTTTTGGCATATCAAATACGCCACAGGGAGTTAGCCAGGCTCTGCTGTGTGAGTGAGATAATCTCAGTAGCTTGCCAGGCTCTCCGAGAGGGACAGAGGAATCGAACCTGGGTCAGCCATGTGCAAGGCAAACGCCCTACCCTCTGTGCTATTGCTCCAAATTCCCAGCATCCCATATGGCCCCCAAGTACCACCAGGAGTAATTCCTGAGTGCACGAGCCAGAAGTAACCCCTGTGCATCGCTGGGTGTGGCGAAAAAAAGTAGAAGAAGAAGAAGGAGGAGGAGGAGGAGGAGGAGGAGGAGGAAGAGGAGGAGGAGGAGGAAGAGGAGGAGGAGGAAGAGGAGGAGGAAGAGGAAGAGGAGGAGGAAGAGGAGGAGGAAGAGGAGGAAGAAGAAGAGGAAGAGGAAGAGGAGGAAGAAGAGAAAGAGGAAGAGAAGAAGAAGAAGAAGAAGAAGAAGAAGAAGAAGAAGAAGAAGAAGAAGAAGAAGAAGAAGAAGAAGAAGAAGAAGAAGAAGAAAGAATCATCTCTGAGGACAGCTTGGTATAGCTCAAAAACCTTCAGGGAAAAAAACCCTGGGTAAGGAGATAAAAAGTGGGTATTACAGAGCACTTCCTGTGTGCTGGGGCTTTGTAAGTCCCTCTCTCTTTTTCTCTCTCTTTCTCTCACTTCTCTCTCTCCCTCTCTCTCTTCTCTCTCTCGCACACACACACTTAAGTATTATTATTCCTATAAAAAGTAAAGTAAGGCCATAGAAAGAGGAAAAATTAGAGGCACAGTGAGATTAAATGACTTTTTATCCATTAAAATACTTCATTTTGCTGTAAAGAGGGCGGACAGGATGGTACTCAGAGCATCAGCCGGTACCGCCTGGAGGCCCCAGCATGGCTGAAGTGGCCCAGGTAATCCCTGGCACCAAGCAGGTGAGCAGAACCACATTCTTGGGCCCTTGTCCTGAACTGCTAACTGAGTTGACTGGGAACTGCTAGAGGACTCTCAAACCTCCTGAGCACTGCTTGGAAGAATCTCCCCAAATAAAGCCAAAATAAAATACTATGCTTAAATTATTTCAAAATAATTTTCATGTATTTATTTTTTTAAACCATTTATTTAAAACATGGATAATGTAGGCTGGATTATGACTCAAGATATGCCTTGTATGTGCAAGGCCCAGAATTTGATACCCAGCATTCCAGTCCCCGCCCCAAAGCATTGGTGGGTATGGCCCCCCAAACAAAACCACATAATCAAAAATAAATGAATAAATAAATAAATGTGTAGGTTGTGCAGTTTTCTTTGAAAAAACTCCTGAGAAGAATACAGATTTAGGCTTTCTGACTCCAGAATTTATTCTACTTTAACTATCTGCTTCTGACATTTTGGAGGCAGTTTTGATAAGTGATGCTGGTAGTCTTCTCGGTGGCTTTAGAGGCTAGAGACTGTGATGGGCATCATTCTCTCACATAATAGCAGAAGCCAAGAGCAGGGTGGTCTTGATCTGGACAGCAAGCCATGGTGTGAACCTCAAGGATTCCTTTGTCTTCTCGCTCTGCCTTGCTCAGCCTGGTTTCCACTTTCTTGTCCAAGATGACTGCTTCTTCCTTGCCAAAAGGAGGAAGAACAGGAGAAAGGGTTTGTTCCCTACATAGAAATTTAACACAGTGCTTCTGCATATATCCCAGCAAGGTGACATAACTTCCATGTCAGGAGGCAATCTTGGCCTCCAGCAGCTGAAACTCAGGGGCTATCAGGCTGATGACCTGCCTGGACCTGACCCAAGGATCCATATTTTACTTTCAGAATGTACCTGCTCTACTCTCTCACACTGTCTTATGACTGGGTCGGAGTGATAGTACAGTGGGTAGGGTGTTTGCCTTGCAAGCGGGTTCGATTTCCAGCATCCCATATGGTTCCCCGAGAATCACCAGAAGTAATTCCAGAGTGCATAATCCCTGAGCATCATCAGATGTGACCCAGAAAACCAAACAAACAAACAAAGACAAACACTTGCTTATGACTGACACAGGTTCAAAGTCTGACATTCTTGAGAGCCCTCTGGTGAGGAGATGAATCAATACTTAGGGACACTCACAAATCACAAATCACAAATCATCCTGTTATTCGTCGATTGCCTCGAGCAGGCTCCAGTAACGTCTCCTTCATCCTAGCCCTAAGATTATATTCAAGGCTCTTTAGGAGAATGGGACCCATCATTGTTGCTGGTATTTGGCATATTGGGTACACCACGGGGAGTCTGCCAGACTCTGCCGTGTGGGCAGGCTACATTTGGTAACCTGCCAGTTTGTCCAAAGTAGGAATGAGATAATAAGATGCCGCGGCCGCGCGGTTCCGGGAGCTGGTTTTTATAGTCTCCGAGTCTTGGCCATTGATGGGATTACACGGCGCCAGGGGGCCAGTTGGTGGGTGTGACCCCCGCCTACTGGAATTTGGAGGATCTGGGTGGAGGATGCTCAGCCCAAATCCGAGTAGGCTTGGAGATCTCGGCCCCGGAACCCGCGTGACTTTGTCCCTCTGCCAGTACCTTCATGTGTGCAGAGAGTGGTCTCAGCATGGTGGTGGCTGGTCCTGGAGGTCTTTGGCTGCCGGAGCCCTGGTCGGGGCGGGGAGAAAGGCTCAACCCGCTCCCCTCCAAGGGGTTCCGGCGAGCAAGGACAGTCAGGCGCGGGGGCAGGAGACTGCACTGTCTACACTGACTACACTGAGTGAGGGACACTCACTCCTCATTAAAGACCCAATTTCTAAACCGAAGCACCAATAAGCTTTCTCTGAGGCAAGACCCAAGGATATGATCATGAGCAGGCCACTTACCCTCCCTAAGTCTCACAACCTTGAGCTACTCACTGGAAGCCCATTCTCTATTAGCTAAATAGAGATAAGAAATACATCTACCTCATAAGATGGATGAATGGTTGAAAAAAAAATCTCAAGAAACCTGGAGAATTAATTTTAAAAAATACATTCCACTTAACCCCATACATTCAAAGTAGCCGCATTCAACACATAATTCATTTAAATTACTAGTGGGATATGTTAACATACTATTTTCCATACCTAGACTTTGCAGGTCAATGGGTGTTTGGCACTGTCCACACATCTCAGTTCAAGCAGTCTCATCTTGAGAGTCTGAGGGGGCTGCCAAAGTAGACGGGGCAGATGGAGACTAATTTTGGGGTGCTTGCTGGGTGCTCCCAGAGCACTCTCCACTTACAAACCAAGCAGCAATTCTTCCTATAGAGAGTGCCTATTTACTTAGTACTTATTCGCAAGCAATTCCCTGGAGGAGAGGGAATTTGTGAGCTCCCCAGGGCTTTCTCCGAGTTCCGAAGCATGGAGGAGACACTCAATAAATACTTGTTAAGCAAATATTATTCATTTCTCTCTCCCCAATACCCAGGCCTGTGCTTGACCCTCAGTAGGCATTTCATTAAGACTTATTAAATTAATGAAGTAATGACCCGGTGTGTTCATGCTAAGTGAATTTGTGATTTTCCAGCAGGTGAAAAGCAGGCAGTTTATAACCCAGGAGACAATGGTACCTTTCTAGGCCTCAAGTCACACCTGCCCTTAAGTCAACTTTCCTTCCCTGCCTCCTGCCCCCTTGTTGAAGTGGAGCCAGATGGAGGCCTTGCACCCTCGCCTTCCTCCTCCGGAAAGATCACACAATGCCTGGCCTGCAGTGATAAGCAAGCCTCTCAAGTTCCCAGGAACAAGTCCCAGAGCTGGGGTGAAGGCCTCCTTTCTCTGTCTCACTGCATCCTTTGTCTCTGGAGATCGACCGAAATGTTGTTGGTTATTGTGCAATGAAATCCAGGGGACTTCCTAGTCATTCCAATCCCCATCGTGACAACTGGGCGTTTCGACCTGGGCAGCACCAATAAGTAGCTTGATGACCTGAAACAACTCGGGTCCCTTCCCTGAGCTTCATGTCCTACTCCGAGAGTGGGCATGACAGCACAGGCCGTGGTCTTGTCTCAGGGAGATAGCAAAGCCCAGGCAGAGCAGAGCTCCAGCACCAGTGTATGCTCGGTGAGCAGGATCGCGAGTGGTTCCCACAGCTGCCCTGCGAGGCTCCCCTGAATGGTAGTTGCAAGGCAAGATTTAGCCTTGTCTTTGTGTAACAATCAGCCATAGGCTGGGTGATTTTCTTAGAATCATGTACCTCCCCCCTCCCCCTTTGTGGGCAACTAAAACACAAACACCATTTAGAAAGATCTGGGCCGAGTCATCTCTTTGGAGCCTGGTAGCAGGCTGGGAGGCTGGTCACAAAGGCTGCATTCAGCTGCAAACAGCAGCCTGATGGGCAGAAGCCTGGTCCCAAACATTCTTGACTAGGCTTGGGGAGGGGTGCCGGGAGGAGGGTGGAGGGCCATGTTACTGGCCTCCAAATATTTGTTGCTTTGTCTCCATAGTAACAGCAGGGGCCAGAGTAAAAACCTTGAAACTGCACATCGAAACTTGGGAGGTGCTGGGAAGTCAAGCCTGATTGGGAGAAGCCTTTCTCCCAGGCTGTTCCCTCCCCTCTTGCACTCAGCGTTGTCCAGGCTCCTTTCAGAGGCCATAAAAGAGACACTATTAATGGGGCTGCACACAGCCTACAGCTCATGCGGAGGAAGGATGCGTGTGCAGGCCTCCCAACATGCTCAGAGAGACTGAGACGCAGCTGAGCGGTCTGATATCTGCAGAGCTCTGAGAGCATGCTGTGCTGGTCCCCGTTCTAGCAGGGCTCAGGAATACCTCCTGCAATCTGTGGCCTTGGGAAAGTCCTAGGGAGTAGGAGCCCTTTATTCAACAGAAAGAAATCAATAAATCAGTTAGGTCCACCTTCCAATTCAGAAAACCATTAGTACATCCCCTAAACTAGAGGCTAGAAATGCAAAGTTTAGAAAGTTTTGCATGTGTGGGGGGAGGGTGCTCACATCACCTCCCATACAAAGCTGAAATCCAGTTTAGGTATACCCAGTGTACCCCAAAAGTTTCTTCCTTTCCCTCCTTCGTACTGTGCTACTCCAACAGATTTCTGGACAGTGAGCAAGGATCCACATGTTTTCACACTGTCTTTGTACCCCAACCAATTTACCAGTGTGGCAAAAACTGGGGTGGAGCTAATATTGGATTGGTCTTATACATGAAGGCTGAATTCATTTAAAAATATCTCTCTGAAGGGAACACCAAATAAAGGGTGTTTGGAGGATCCTCCCAGGAGGGGAGATGCATGTCGAAAGTGGACTATGGACTGAACATGTTTGCCACTCAATGCCTCTTTTGCAGACCACAACACCCAAAAGGAGAGAGAGAACACAGGGGATTGCCCTGCCACAGAGGCAGGGGGGATGGGGGTATGGGGGTGGGGGGGATATTATCCATGGTGGTGGAAAATGGGCACTGGTGGAGGGATGGGTATCTGATCATTGTATAATCAAACCCAAGCACAAAAAATTGTAAATCTACAACTGTACCTCATGGTGTTTCACTAATAAAAAAAAAATTTTTTTAAATTTTTTAAAAAAGTGAAATTAAAAAAGAAAAAAAAATATCTCTCTCGGGAGGCTGGAGTGATAGTACAGCGAGTAGGGTGTTTGCCTTGCATGCGACCAACCCAGGTTCGATCCCTGGCATCCCATATGGTGCCCCAAGGACCGCCAGGAGTAATTACTGAGTGCAGAGCCAGGAGTAACCCCTGATCATCGCTGGGTGTGATCCAAAAAAGAAAAAAATATATATATCTTGATATTTTTGTAAGGTTATGCTAAGTTGGGCTGGAGCAATAGCACTTTAGATAGGGTGCTTGCCTTGCACGCGGCTGACCTGGGTTTGATTCCTCCATCCCTCTTGGAGAGCATAGCAAGCTACTGAGAGTATCCCACCCACACAGCAGAGCCTGGCAAGCTCCCATGGAGTATTAGATATGCCAAAAACAGTTAACAACAAGTCTCACAATGGAGACGTTACTGGTGCCCACTCAAGCAAATCGATGAACAACAACGGGAGGACAGTGCTACAGTGCTACATTGAGTTAGGAAGGGCAAGAATTTCTGGTGGTTTGAGCTAGATGATAGGAGCTAACTCACAAAAGTAAAGTTATTTTTCCAGGTCATATAGAGCACCAGATACAGAAGGAGAGGATCAAAACACTCATTTCCCAGGGTGTTCCTTCAGTGAATATTTCTTGAGCAACTACAAGAGAATACTGTTCTCGATGTGGGAGTTAAAACCACAGGAAGGACAAGGTGAGAGGGTGGTAGTTAACTGTGAGTTCAGAAAAATGGTATTCATTCTGGATTCGTTGCTCAGAAATAGGAAACAGGATTTGCTGTTGGATTGATGATGAGACATGAGTGATAAGAGTCAGTGATGATGCCACAGCTTTTGAACTGGGTAAGTAGAGAGTGAAGCTGCCACTTCCATAAGAGAAATTCTGGAGGTGGAGCAGACTGGGGAGTAGAATGAAAAGTTTGGAGGTAAATGTGGTACATTTTTATATCTAATAGCAGACAGGGAAGATAGAGAGGCAGTTGGGGTAGCATACATGCCTCATGCCATGCTTCAGAGCATAGGTCACCCAGCAGGCACTGACATCCTCACAGGCATGAGTGGGGGTGAAGAGAACCAATCCCAGGGACTATAGTAAGAGAAGAGGAAGAGGAAGGAAGATGAAGAGGGATCGAGCTGTACGGGACTTTAAGATAGGAGTTGCTCCCAGAGCTAGTGATGGAAGGAAGAGCTTCCAGAAAGAATCGACCCACAGAGTCACATCACGAAACAGGTAAAAGGTAGGTGTGCACTGAGAACCAACCTTTCGACAAGGTGGAAGGAGATCCTTCATAGCCTTGGCAACATCTGAAGCCATGAAAGGTCAATAATAACAGCCTCTCTGAGTGGTTCAAGGAGGAAAGAGCAGAGAAAGTGGAGGCTTAAGCAAGGTTCAACACGTTTGAAAAGTTGCTCTGGAAGGAGGAGCTGAAAAATGAGAGGAAGACGGGGACCAATGGGAGGGTTCCATCCTAAGACAGCTGACTTCTCCACTTGTTTGTGTGCTGGGGGTGAGGGTATTCTAGAGAGGGAAAAAGGAATGAGGCAGGAGAAGACAGGCCTATTCTCGGAGCAATGCCTATGGGTAGAGGAGAAGGATGGGATTGATTTCGATCCCACGGGGATTGATTTCAATCCAATTTAACTACATGGTCCCTCAATTATTAAAATTACACACTTGGGTATCATTTAAAACTGCATTCAAATGCAAACATTTGCTTGAATTGCATAGGATAAGTTTACCAGGAGGTGGCTAAAATATTGCCAGACAGATCTTGGGAAACGAACCTACTTTCCTGAACACAATGAGCTAGCCACTCCTCCTGCTGCGGGCTTTCTCTCGCATTTGCACACCTCTAATTGCAGGGTATTTGCATGGCAGGCTCCCATGATAGATGTGAACTCCCCACAGGCAGGGCTGTTGGATATTCTTTTCTGCAGCCCCATGACTAGCAAATGCTTGGCCCTGGTGTATTCACAAATCACTTGGGGAAGGAAGGTAAAGGATGAGAGTGAGAATTGGATCTCCCTGCCCTCCTACACAGCTCACTTTTCAAAATAAGTCATGAACTCACTATTATTTTACAACTATACCTTGCTGACAATGTGTTTTCAATAGGTAATGATTTCTCTTTTGAACTTGTGGAAGGATAAATAAGGAATAAAGCTTTCTTGAGTACTCACTGTGTTCTTGACATTGTGGGTGCCTAGCTACATGCATCATCTATTATTTCGTACATAGTCAAGAGAAAAAGGAAAAAGCTTCCACAGGGTTAAATAGTCATGGGATGGAATGTAAATCATCATACAGTAATACAATTTTCATCAGTGGCCATATGTAATTCTGGATATGTCTGTGGAGAATCTCAGAATCTACTGGTCATAGAACATTGTCATCTATCACCAAGCTCCAGTTTAATCTGGGAAGACAGTGAGTCCAGGCTACAATATTCTATCACATTATAACAGATACCACACTGTTTTTTCCATTGCAGTTTAAGCACAAAGAATGTTTTCTATGCAGAGACATGATAGCATTGCATAACTGGACATAGAGCATTGAAATCAGTGGCCAGAGACAAAATTCTGACTCTGCTACTTACAAAGCATACTATGTACCTCGGTTTCCTCATCTGTAATTCACTCTAAAATGCATCCAAAGTGCTCAGAGATTTTTCTGGCATGTACCAGGTGCTCCATCAATGTTAGTTTCTATTTCTTGAGTTCAACTCTTTCTTACAGGGCTCTGAGACCTGGGGGATCAATAATGACTCACGCATACATATTTAAAACAAAACTGACTCCAGAAAGAATGACTGGGCTCACCAGACAGAAGCCCTTGGGGACTGAAGTACTTTGAGGGGGTACCAGCAGTCCAGCTCACTCAGCCCCCTTTCCTGCTCCACAAGTGTGCCCATCTGCCCCAGTTTGGTAACTTGCAGAAATGTTTATAGCGACCTCATTTGTTTTCCTTTCTATTCCTGCTGCTTTCCAAAGGCCAGGAACTCCTGAAATTAAACCAAGGCAGGGGCCAGGGGACAGACAAGACCTGGGCCAGGGCCAGGAGTAATGAAGTGGAAAATGTTCACACCACAGGCAGCATTACAATGCACCTGTACAAATAGAGTGAGACCTGCCCACCCCTTCCTCCCAGGGCCTCAACTGCCTCAGAGCCTTCTCTTTATGGCTCTGCCCTCACCTTTACCTGATCAATGCTTAGGCCTATACTAAAACAAGAAACAAAGACAAAGGTGGTACCTTCTCTATCCCAACTGCCTTCTACCCCACATTTGAGGCAGACTTCCAACCATGGAACAATCCTCCTGTCTTTGTTTCTACTGCCCTTGAGTACTGGTATCATATTATGTTTGTTGTTCATTTTATATATACATACTACAAATGAGTCCAATCACCATGATGAAGATAGTTGAAAATTATCCCTTTGGATGAGAATTACTTGCTGAAAACAGGTAAAGGAACAAACATGATAACCTTTTAGTACCTGTATCTCAAACCATAATGCCCCAAAGGGCATACAGACAGACAGACACAGATAGACACACACACACACACACACACAAACAAACACAGAGAGATAAAGAGAGAGAGAGCCTTCAGCTTTGTAACTCTGTATCTCATGTTGACTCAAAAGTGGAAAAGAAAGAAAGAAAAAAAGAAAGAAAGAAAGAAAGAAAGAAAGAAAGAAAGAAAGAAAGAAAGAAGACAACAGAGAAAAGCAATTAGAGAAAGGACGGAATGGAGAAGGAAGTTTGAAAGAAAGAGGGGGGGAGAGAGAGAGAGAAAGAGAGAGAGAGAGAAGAAGAAGAAGAAGAAGAAGAAGAAGAAGAAGAAGAAGAAGAAGAAGAAGAAGAAGAAGAAGAAGAAGAAGAAGAAGAAGAAGAAGAAGAAGAAGAAAACATCTAGCCCAAATGCTGTCTGAAACTTTTGGTGAGTTCTCCAAAGACCTAACTGCCTACAACAGAAAAGTTAAAGTCTCTGTTAAGTGCCCATTGTTGGGCAGCTCAATTTCATGCACCTTTGCATACATCACCCAACCAGGATGATTTGTCCTATTTCACAGACAAGGAAACTTAAATCCAAGGAAACTGAAAAGTCCCTACTAATATTAGAACCCAAAAGTCAGCATTCATGTTTTATCATGAATCAACTCAGCATCAGAACATTAAGTGACTTGTCAAACACTACAGGTGTTGGGCAGAAGCCCAGAGGTCCCAAGTTCTCAGCACAGGGGAGCCCTTGAGCAAGTGAAGCAGTGAAGATGAAATTCCTGGTTTTCCCCAGTGTGGAGACCATTGCTCTTTCAGGATAGAAGACAAAGACCAGATAAAGCAAGCCTTTGATCAGTGTTGTCTAGTTCCTTAAGTGGAGAGACTTGGGGGTGTCTTCCCATCTCTCTGAAGCTGTTCCTTCCCTTCTGGGTAGAAAAATCTGTGCACATTAAAAGTCCCAAAGCCTGAAGAGATGTTGCTTTGATAAGATTGATGTTTCTCTCAAGTTTGATGCAAAGTCATTCCCAGTGCCACCAGGAGCTTAAGATGGTTCAAAGAGCAATCAGCTGAGCAAGACCATCTAAAAGCACCTAACTCAAAGCAAGCTTCACTGTACACTCAGGGCTCAGTCACTATACAGCAGCAAGGTTGACTCCCTCCAACTATCAGGTGCTCACTATGGGAGTTCAAGAACTAAAGTGACCCCATTCTTCAAGTGCTTAGTTACTTCAAAAAAGATCAGCTTCACCCAAGTCAACAACAAAATACCAACTTCGTTTGGTATAGGTGATGTTTTTGTGGCTGCCACTGGTTTTTTATGATTCTTCCTATTGTTTTATCAAGGAAGAAGTCTAAACTTTGTACTGTATAAATATTACCAGATCTTTGAACAATACACTATATTTTCCTCACCTTTTCCTTATCATTAAACTTTCACTGGCCCTGCACTAGATATTGGATAGAACTAGGAACTCACTGTTATAGAGAAGACTATGGAATAAATATAGTTTACACTACCTTGAGCAATAGCACAGCGGTAGGGCATTTGCCTTGCATGCAGCCAACATGGCCAACCTGAGTTCGATTCCTCCGCCCCTCTCGGAGAGCCCAGCAAGCTACCGAGAGCATCTCGCCCACACGGCAGAGCCTGGCAAGCTACCCGTGATGTATTCGATATGTCAAACACAGTAACAACAAAGTTTCCAATGGAGACGTTACTGGGCCCGTTCGAGCAAATCGATGAACAACGGGAGGACAGTGACAGTGACAGAGAGGGAAGAGATGAAAGAGTCCATCTCCTTGTAGTCCTGTAGGTGGGAAGATGAGCTAGATTTGAATTCCATCAAGGATGGTTCCTCAGTAGAACAATGGCCCCCCTGGCTAGACTGCCCAAGCATCAAGCACCCATCATCTTCAGAATGAAAATGGCCCAACCACACAGGTGTGTTTCCCTCCACTGAGTGTATCACTTCTAGAATGAACATATAATGAGATAATCTATAGTGTGATCATGTAATAATCTCACAAGAAGATTGTGTGCAGCAGGAGCTCCATAAATTCTTGTTGATCGAGCTAAATTTAATGAGTTCAGTCCTGCAGCTAGAAGACGGCCTATTTCTTAAGACCAGAGGCAAGCTGTCATCAATTTAATCTCTCTATCAGCATTTTAAATCCTACCTCCCCGTTGCAGCTGACTCCTACGTGTCTGTGTGACTCAGAGGGTCAGCATCTCCCCAGGAAATCTTTACTGATCTAGGGCACCAATCCCAAGCCTCCTGCAGCCCCAAGTAGCATCCCTTGATCATTTGCTGTTCTGTCCCCTAAACTGAGCTCCAGAGCAAAGTGTGACTCATACACTTCCTAAGACTGGAATACAAAAGTCTTCAGCTGCTGCAAGCTGAGTGAATGAACCCAAGAATATACAGTTATCTCTAATAGAGTTGAATCTCACCTGATGGATTTTAAATTACTAAGGATAAGGCCATGTTGCTGTTCTGGAGTTGAAGAAAAGTGCCTGCCATAGAATCAGGCTGGGGGACAGGAGGGATACTGGTGACACTGGTGGAGGGAAGTGGACTGATGAAGAGATGGGGGCTAGAACATTGTAGGACTGAAACTTAAACACAAACAATTTTGTATCTCATGGTGATTCAATAATATTTTAAAAATATAAAGAGAGAAAAATAATTTAAAAATTAGCACGTAGGGGGCTGGAGCAATAGCACAGTGAATAGGGCATTTTGCTTTGTACATGGCTGACCCGGGTTCGATTCCCTGTATATCATATGGTCCCCCGAGCACCTCCAGGAGTAATTCCTGAGTGCATGAGCCAGGAGTAGCCCCTGTGCATTGCCGGTGTCACTCAAAAAAGCAAAAAGAGAGAGAGAGAGAGAGAGAGAGAGAGAGAGAGAGAGAGAGAGAGAATAGTACATGAAAAATAGTTGAAGGCATGCAAGGCTCTCAGAGAAGAATGTTGAGACTAAAAAAGCAGATTGGAGCCAAAAGGTAAAAAGAAAATTCTCATTATTTAACATATGCTTTTAGTTCAGACTCCCCTGCTCTTCGGGATTCCTCCAGAGGCCTGGAAGTTGTTTCTGAAGAAACTCTCAACGTATGGAATACGAGAGTGTTCAGGCAACTCAGGTGTTCTGATAAGAAGCTTGTGCAAACCACTCTTTTTGCAGAGCGGTAGTGCCATCACTGGGAGAATGTTCTGGGCTTGCACTTGATGCATGATGGGAATCAAGTCAACTCCTGGGGACAAATGCAGTTTTCAACTCCCAGACACAAATACCAGCTTGCAACATCTCTCTCCAGTCCCTTCTAAAGGTAGCATTACCAAAGACTGAGCTATTCTGAATTATAATTTTTAGGTTATTTTGTAAATTTTTTTTGGATAAACATTTTTCCTTCTCGAAGAGGTAGGCAAGCTACTGAGAGTCTCCCGCCTGTACAGCAGAGCCTGGCAAGCTACCCGTGGCGTATTCGATATGCCAAAAACAGTAACAATAATGGGCCTCATTCCCTTGACCCTGAAAGAGCCCCCAATACGCCATTGGGCTATGCTAGCACAGGACAGGGATGAATGGAGACGTTACTGGCACCCACTCGAGCAAATAGATGAACAACACAATGACAAGTTATACAAGTGATTTGTAAAATCAAAATATTTCCTATTCTCACTGGGGAAACCACTCAATTCAGATCATCTATAGCATCTCCAGGGCTGAAGCGATAATTCAGTGGGTAAGGCACTTGCTTTGCACGCAAAGGACCAGGGTTTAATCCCTGGAATCTCATATGGTCCTCTGTGCACCTCCAAGAGTAATTCCTAAGTGCTGAGCCGGGAGTAACCCCTGAACATTGCCAGGTGTGGCACTGTCTGCACTGTAGCACTGTCCTCCTATTGTTCATTGATTTGCTCGAGCAGGCCCAGTAACTTCTCCATTGTGAGACTTATTGTTACTGTGTTTGGCATATCGAACACATCACAGGTAATTTTCCAGGTTTTGCCTAGCGGGCAAGATACTCTTGGTAGCTTGTCGGGCTCTCCGAGAGGGGCAGAGGAATTGAACCCGGCTCAGCCGGGCCGGCAGTTTGCGAGACAAACTGCCCTACCGCTGTGCCATCATTCCAGCTTGTCAACAAAATAAAAAATACATAGCATGTCTATTTAAGAATAGACAAACCTTAGGGCCAGAGAGATCGTGCAGGCTTAAGGTGCATGACTTAGATGCATCCATCCCTAGTCTAATTCATGGAACCATATGTTTCCTGAGCATCACGGTATCCTCAGCTCTGCCATGGTAACATGAGTGTCTCTGACACTACAGGACCCAAGGAGCACAACTTTTCAAGGACTATCACTGAACCTCCAGGCTTTTTATCCAAAAACCACTAGTCAGAGCTCCAGACCTCCTGAACACTACTTAGGAGCCCCCCCCCAAACATAAGTATCTTACATTTTACAAAGTCAGAAAAATACGACTTACATATAACCCAGAATGGCTCCTGCTTTAGACTGCTGGTTTCTTTGAGAAAATAGGCAGCAAATTAGAGGAAGAATACCTGGGGAGTTAGAGGGAATAAAAAGAGATTCCACAAAAGTTAAAGTGTAAAGGATGTGAAGCTCTATAAACCCACTATTATCCAGGATGGTGAGGGAACTGAAAACATAATGATAAACAGGATTGAGCTTGAAAAGGATAGACATACTCAAGATAGATTTAAAGACAAAATCCTGTAAAAGACAAGCAGGTGAACTATCACAGAAAGTTTAAAATAACAGGGATCCAACATTTTAAGTCAGATAAAGAGAGAGCAGTAAAAATTTAACTATTAGAGCAGATTTCAAAAGGAGAAAAGTAATAATAATCACTTACTTATGATAAAATTTACAATCCTAAATGAGAAAATAACAGTAACACATTCATTCAAAATAAAATATGACAAATTATTTTGAAAAATAGTAACAGAAAAACAATTGAGGATTTCAGATATATGCCTAAATTTTGCTTGTATAATTTATTATTTTTAACAAGAAAATAAAATATATATTTTTCCTTTGAAAAAACTTTTTAAAAGTAATTTCCCATACCAGATATTGATAGGAAATAGAATCTAGAAAAGAACAAAGGCTAGAGTTAATTAATTTGAATGAAAAAATAAATTATATTGAGACTTCACATGTAGATACAAAGGGCATTTCTTTAGGAGAAAAATTAATTATTATCATAAACTTGAGACAAATAGTTTAAGAATAAAAAACAAATTAGAATAAATATATATATCAGTATATTTGTATTTACCAAGCTCATTGAGGTTTCTTGGGAGTTCAAGATGCTGCTCTGTCTAATGTTTATTGATTTAAAAAAGGCCTTTGATTCTGTTGAGATGGAAGCAGTCATAGAAGCCCTAGCCAAACAAGGTGTTCAAACTCAATACATCAGGATCCTCCGTGAGCTGTATTACGGATTCACTACCAGGATCTCACCATTCTACAAAGAAGTGATCATTCATGTCAAGAGAAGGGTACGACAGGTGTGATACCATTTCACTGAAACTCTTCAGTGCCATCATGGAGAACATCATGCGACTACTGGAATGGGAAGGAATGGGAGTGAAGATAGACGGTCGGCAACTATACCACCTCCGCTTTGCTGATGACATTGTTCTAATAACACCAAACATTAGCCAAGTGGCACAAATGCTGGCCAACTTCGATCATGAGTGTGGAAAGGTCGGACTACAGCTGAATCTCACGAAGACAATGTTTATGAGAAACTGTCTCGTTCCTGACATTCCATTCACTCTCAATGGAACAAACATCTCTGAATGCAACAGTTACGTGTACCTAGGTCGAGAAGTCAACATGATGAATGACCTGAGTTGCACAGGAGGAAGAGAGCGACTTGGAACGCCTTCAAGAAATAGCTAAGAGGACAAAGAACCTCCAGCTTCGGGCACATCTCTTCGATTCCACTGTTCTTCCTGCATTAACATATGCCTCAGAGACCTAAGCCCTACGAAAACAGGATGAGAACACTATTCGGGTCTCCCAAAGAGGAATCGAAAGAGCTATGCTTGGAGTATCACACTTCACTCAAATGAGAGAAAGAATCCGGAGTTCCGACCTCCATCGACAATCAAGAATCAGGGATGCTGTCTCATTTGCCAAGGCATCGAAAATCAGATGGACTGGACATGTAATGAGATTTAGAGACGACTGCTGGACTAGAGCCATTACCAACTAGATTCCACAGGATTTCAAAAGATAAAGTGGCTGCCCACCTACAAGATGGTTAGACTTCTTTGTCAAGACCCTGAACAATCTGTTTGAGGCTCTTTGTGTTCCTAGAACAAGCAGACGCCATTGGGCTACACTAGCATGTGACAGGGATGAATGGAGATGTTACTGGCACCCGCTTGAACAAACAGATGAGTAACAGGATGTCAAGTGATCAAGTGATTTGTATTTATATACATAAATAGACTGTGTGTATATATCAGTGTATGTATATACATATATATATATACAAGTGTGTACTGACACACCTGAAAGCTTTGATTAACTTAGATAATTGTAGCAGAAATAAAAATTATAAAAACTGGTTCAATAAGAAGTAGGAAAATAAGTCATATATATCAATATTTAAGTTATACATATCAAATGGATAGCTATATTTATATGTAACCTATGCATATAAGATATATAGGTACATAATTATATGTATGTATAGCTCAATAGACAATAAAATAACTAATCAAAAATTAGTCTTGAGGATTTTCCTCACAGTGTTTCTCAGAACCTTCAACTTAATGTGGAAAATCTTGTATCCTTTAAAGAAAGAGACTGTCATGATATTCTGAGATGTTCCAGAACACAGAAGTGCATAAGACTTGTTTTATAAGTCTGTAATAAGTTCTTAAAATGTGACAGCTAATACAAAAATTGGGTAGCTATAGGAATCTTCATAGTATTTGTGAACATTCTAAACAAAATGATAGTAGATTATCCAAAAGAACAAAAGCAACCAGTGTTGGCGCAGATGTGGGGAGAAAGGGATTCTCCTTCACTGCTGGTGGGAATTTTGACTGGTTCAGCCCTTTTGGAAAACAGTATGGACAATTCTCAAAAAATTAAAAATTGAGCTCCCATTTGACCCAGCAAAACCACTCCTGAGAATATATTCTGGAGAGGCAAAAAAGTATAGTAGAACTGACATCTGCACTTGCATGTTCATCGCTGCACTGTTTACAATAGCCAAAATCTGGAGAAAAAAAAAAACAAGTGCCCAAGAACAGATCACTGGTTAAAGAAACCAGTAATACATCTACACAATCTTTGATACATCTACACAATGGAATACTATACAGCTGTTAGAAAAGATGAAGTTATGAAATTTGCATATAATATGGATCAACATGGAAAATATCATGATAAGTGAAATGAGTCAGAAAGAGAGGGACAGGCATAGAAAGATTGCACTAATCTGTGAAATATAAAGTAACAGAATGGGAGACTAACACCCAAGAGTAGTAGAGATAAGGACCAGGAGTTTTGCTCCCTGGCTTGGAAACCGGCCACACATGCTGGGGGAAAAGGCAGCTCAGATAGAGAAGGGAACACCAAGTAAAGGATGTTGGGAGGACCCGTTTGGGTTGAAAGATGCGTGCTGAAATTAAACTATAGGCCAAACATGATGGCCACTCAATACCTCTATTGCAAACCACAACACCCAAAAGGAGAGAGAATAAAAGGGAATGCCATGCCACTGAGGTGGGGTGGGGTAGTGGGGGATGGGGTGGGGGTGGTGGGAGGGATGCTGGGAACATTGGTGGGGGAGAATGGGCACTGGTGGAGGGATGGGTAAATGATCATTGTATGACTGTAATGCAAACACAAAAGTTCGTAAGTTTGTAACTGTACCCCATGGTGATTCACTAATAAAAAAAATAACAGTGGATTGCATTCAGTGGTACATGAGAAAGAATAGTGAACCATGACTACATAGCATTTATCCAAGAAATGCAAGGATTCAAAAGTTCATCTTAATGAACAAAGAGGGAGGAAACACAAAAGACAAGTTAGACAACAATAATAATGATGATTAACTACCCTTACAAACTTTAAAACAGCACAAAACTATAATAAAATAACAGAATGCGTTTATTTAAAAATGCATACAAATAAAATATTGCAAATACAAGATATAAGGCCTGTTTTATATTCAAATAGAATGAATAATAGTGATATCTCAAATTCACAGAAAGGTGAAAGAGAAGAAAGAACATTGAATGGACCAGAGGGGAATCATTGCCACCTTTAAATCACTTAGATTCCTTAACTAAAAGAGGAATCCTCTTCTCAGTGGATTTGGCTTTCCTGTCAATGGTCAAATTAGGGCACCAATGAGGAAGAGTTCTGGTCAACACGTGAGAAAACAATGAAAGCCATCAGCCTCATTCATAGAGAGACAGGATCTTCTCCCTAGAGAACATATTAAGATTAACTTCTTGATCTTAAGGCAAATGAAGATTTTCAATAGTAGAGCATCACATTAAGCATGGTTAGAGGACACAATAGTAGAGCATCACATTAAGCATGATTAGAGTATCACATTAAGTATGGTTAGAGGACACAACAGAATGCACAGGTTCTGGATGTGAGTTACGCATCACAGGGAGATAGGGAAAGGCAGAATACCTGGGGTAGCTATTGCTTTGTAGCCCCCAGTACAAAGCTGGTCAGTGGACGACTCAGTGTTTCACCGTACATGAAGTGAGATAACTAGTCCCCTCATGCTTACATTTTCATCAAATTAAAAGTTAGGGCAGACACAATCTCATTTTGAGACACATCTCCCTTGCTATTGAGCTGACTGAAATCACTCTAGTTACAGGTGTTTGCTCATTATGTGTTGCTGACATACAACTTCGCTTCCTAGGACTTTACTGTTTTACATAGTTTCCACACACATGAGCTCCCATTACACCTTTGTAGAAAAGCATCATTTCTTTCCATTTTCCCTGAAAGTAGAAACCAGATAAGTTCAAGTGGACCCCAGTCACACAGCCAGTGGATGCCCTCTGGGCCATGCAAAGCTCGATCACTGGGTGACTTGTTCACATCCTTCCATCATCTGAATACCGTCTGGGCCTGGAGACCTCACAGTTCCTGATCTTAGCGGCTCATATTAGTGGGAAGCCTGTCAATTAACCATGTTCCCATCTTCCAAGAAATGAATCCAATTAAAACAATAGAAATGCATACAGAGAACATACTTCTGCTACTTTGCACAGAAGGCTGAACTCAAGCTAAAGGGACCAAGGGAGGCTTCAGAGAGAAAGCAGATGCTTAGTGGGCTTTGAGGGGTGAAATGGAAAGTTTTCTGTCACTCAGATGAATTAAACACATACACACACACACAAAGACAGGCATCCACTCCCGTGGGCGTACATGGAAATATTGCCCCAAAATAGATTGATTTGTCTCATGGAGAGCAACCTCATGCCACATAGAAATGTGTGTAGGGACTAATTTTCCTTGAAAGTCACACTGAGTGAGGAGGGGACAGGAGTAGGACACAGTCAGGAAGAGTTCATGTCTAAGAACTCTAGGGTACTAGAGTTCCAGGTACTCTTGTTCATGCAATACTCCAGGTACTGCATTCTAAGTGCACTCTAAGACTGCATTTCCTTGGACAGCACCATCACCAGGCCAGGTCAGTGCCCTACCCAGATCCTATTCATAGATGACAATCACACTAGTAGGATCTGTATTGGGTCATCCACCCGCAAGTATGAAAATATGTGTGGCTTATCTCCTGTTGCAGAGCGCTTCCTCTTGCTTGGTGAGGAAGGTAAGAAACCTGCCTAGGAGTCAGAGAAGCCAGCCTCTCCAGTCTTGGATGACTTCATTTTTTGTAGTTCAATTTGCCTCCTGGGGAACGGTGACTGATACTGTCTGCTGCCTGCCTGCTAATCTTAATAACCTTTCGGGGATATCACCTGGGGAACTCCAGCTCCACGGTAGATTTATACCAGATATAAATCCCTGTTGGCCAACAGGGATCTCTTGCAATAATAAGTTTAAATCAGATAGAGCAAAGGTAAAAAATAACCAAAGTGTCCACAGTAGCATTTATTGCGTTATTAAAAACAATATAGCTGTGGAGATAGGTGATTGCATTTTAGCTTTGACTCTGTCATTTATATGTTCTGAGTGACTTGGTAACCCTTGACCTCAATTTCCTTTTATGAAAAATGAGTCCCCAGTTACCTGTACCTTCTAGGGTTGTTATGAGCATGAAAAAACAAAACATATTTAAACGCATTTTTTTATTTATAAAATACCACAGATCTAGTGACGTTCGTTGTTGTTGGTGAAATTATTCCATTATACTTAAAGAACTTTAGCACATAATTATAATGATAATCCCAAATCCTTATTACCTGTGTAGGGTCTGTATTACTTCTTAGGAAATGCAGTGCTGAGGATGAATTTTTAAAAATAGTTCAACTTGAGCTGGAGAGAAAAGTACAGGGGTTTAAGGTGCTTGCCTTGCATGCAGTTAACTGACTGCTATCCCCAATACCATATAGGGTACCCTAACACAGCCAGCAATGTCCCTGAGCCCAGAGATAGGGGTAAACATCCAGGTATGACACAGAAAATATTTTTAAAAATGACTATACTCAATGACTTTTTTTCATTTTGCACAAGTTTTTATTTTGACCTCGAGCTCGAGCGGGCCCAGTAACGTCTCCATTGGAGACTTTGTTGTTACTGTGTCTGGCATATCGAATACTCTCGGTAGCTTGCCGGGCTCTCCGAGAGGGGCGGAGGAATCGAACTCGGGTCGGCCATGTTGGCCGCTTGTAAGGCGAACGCCCTACCCGCTATGCTATCACTCCAGCCCTGATCGGGCGCCAGGGCTGGAGCGATAGCACAGCGGGTAGGGCGTTCGCCTTACAAGCGGCCAACATGGCCGACCCGAGTTCGATTCCTCCGCCCCTCTCGGAGAGCCCGGCAAGCTACCGAGAGTATTCGATATGCCAGACACAGTAACAACAAAGTCTCCAATGGAGACGTTACTCGGCCCGCTCGAGCAAATCGACGATCAAGGGGAGGGCCTTTACCTTTACCTTTTACCTTTATTTTGACCTAATCCCTCTTGTTGTTGCTTTTCATTCCTTTTCTAATATAAGTCAAATTGACAGACATTACTTAAATATCCTGTAACTCATAGATCTTATAAACTATGTTTTTGTATGTGCTGTATGATTTCACATCTTAGCCAGGGATGAAACACAAGGAACAAATGTGGACCAAATGGCTTCAGTTTTGAAAAACAGATTAGGGACTAGAGAGATAGTACCAGACAATGGTATTCGCTTTGCAAGTGACAGATGCCAATTTAATCCCCTGCACCACATATGGTTCCCTACAGACATCAAACCACCTGGAGTGACATCCCTGAGTACATATCCAGGAGCAGTCCCTGAGCACTGCCAGGTATGGCTCAGCCCTGGTCCCATTCTTCCCCCCCCCCCCCCGCAAAAAAAAATAAATAAGAAAGAAAGGAAGGAAGGAAGGAAGGAAGGAAGGAAGGAAGGAAGGAAGGAAAGAAGATAAAGCAGAGTGACTGTTTTGAGCCAGGATCAAAAAGAGAAGTCATGGAAGATATATAATAGTGCAGTCATCATGGGTTCAAGATCTTTGGTTACATGTACTTTCTAGGTGTCTCAGTCAGTCTTTCTATTTGTTCAAAATCAGTTGGAGGCCCTTCCTTTTTGTTGCTGCCATACTACAAATTTAGGCCACTTGTTTAGGCATTTTTCAGCAGGTTTCCATAATTCCTGCAGACATCCCATTTGGAAGCCTGCAGAGTTGCAAATCAGCATCCAGGTCACCTTAAACTTCATTAACTATTCATTAATGCTACTCTAAGGGAGAAGTGCTGGAGAAGATCCATGTATACCCCACAACCCCAGGAAATATGAACGAAGAACTGACAGTGAACCCTTCAGATAAATGTTTCCTGGGAAGATTTGAACAAAGATAAGGGGGAACTTCAGGGAGAGAATAAACCACTTACAAAGGCATGGAAATGGAACAAGATGATGTTTTCATGGAAGTAGAGCTGGAGGTGAGTATGGGATATGAGTAAGGGCCAGGAACAGAAATGGATGAAGCTAGACAGGCCAGAAGGAGTCAACAGGAAGACAGCACACCAGCTGAAGGAGCTTTTATTTTATTCTTAGAGCAATGGGAAACCTCTTAATTAATGAGGTCAGCTGAAGGAGAGACACCCTTGGGGTACTGGAACTAACCCTTGGGTATCAGTGTAGAACAGAGATGGAGAGATTGCTCATGTTTTGGTTTCCTTCTCCCATGTCCCAGATCTAGGCTCTGTGATTTGCTGACATACTCTGTAGGGCAGGTGGTTGATTGCTGATGAATCTGGATTCCCTAGAGTCAGCCTTTAGGGTTCAAACTAGATGAAGCACCTACAAGAAAAGGGAGGTAGGAGAGGAAACACTGTGTTTTCTTTTCTGTTTCCTCCCCACTTCCACATGGCCTCTCTGTTGTTTCCCCTTGGGCAACCCTTCCTCCACGTTTGTAGATCTCAGAGGGCTGCAGGATCTTTATTTTTTCCTTCTGTCACATCAGCCCTAGTGGTAACAACAGTCTTCAGGCATGGCAGTCTCTGGTTGCCTCAACCTGCCTTGTTGCTCCCATTAACCCTGCTGCTCCATCTCCCTCAGCAGTCCACGCACCACTGACTCTTCCATGGAACCATGTGAGGTGACTTCTGCTCTCTAAACATGAACCTGACTAGCACAGGAACCATGGTTAGATAGAGGTCTGGAGAGAGACAAGGTCCTTGGAAGTGATCTGAGAGAGTGGTACAGGAGGAGTAGGTGAAGAAGAGATATCAGCGTAGAGACTCGTTCCAATAGGGAATCCCTCAGTTTCAGTTGAACTTTCGTGGGGACTTCAGGAGGGGACTAGATGCTGCATGATGGAGTGAGATGTGAGGCACTGCCCACAACGGAGAAGTCAGGAGGAAAAACCGTTCCAGTGGACTACTGAAATCAACTTTAATTAGCCTAATTTGAGGGACCACTGGGACCTCAGAGTACTTGATCAGGAGACCATTCAATCAAAGAATTTTTTTCTGCAGGCTTACCAAGCAACAAGACACCAGCAGCACAGAGCTGGTAGTTATGGATCATAATAGTAGAGAAATATAGCATATGTGCCACAAGCCCACCCTATTGATTCTGTCTTCATAACTACTAATGTATAAAGTAAATTTAACTCTGTTCAGAAGCTCTCTAAACAGAGATGAATTCCTTGTTTAATTTTCTCTTCTTAAAGACAAGAGCTTGTTTTTAAAATTCACCATTTTTCCTCTCTTTCCATTTAGTCATCCCTATTTTTCACCAGCAGATTGTTTGCTGGGAAAAAGAACAAAAACAGCAACAGATGTCTTTGTTTGGGGGTTTTGCACAACTCTCTGGTTAAGATAACACTTTCAATTAAAGAAATTATATCATCCAAATACCATATGCCAACAAGGCCTCATTTGCAAAAATCACCTGCTTTCAGAAATTGAAGAGTCCTCTAGAACCACATCTCGGTAGCTCAGCTGGGTTTCTAATTTAAACAGGTCCCCCCTCTGGAATCTCAAAAATTCAGTCTAGAAACATGAAATCAAGAGATCATCCTCTGATTTGCACTCAGAATGGCTCTGTAGACATTCACCATCAATTCCTCATCTTCATGGCCCCATAAACACACACACACACACACATGTCTATAAATATACATACACATACATCCATGTGTGCTATTGATGGGTATTAGGACCTCACACAATTTAGACACAACTAGCAAGTAACTGTGGAATGATAAAATTATTCATTTTCCCATTCCTTCCTTATTCCATCTTTGTTCCTTTTACAGCATTTTTGGAAGACTTCTGTACTACAATAATTGCTTAGAACTGAAAATACAGTGATAAACAGAGTCAGTGTCCTTAGGACACCCACAGGCCAGAAGGGAAATGACCAAGTTAAAAGAAAGTTCAAATCTAGGAAGAAAATGAACTTTTGAGGTCTAAGAACCAATCCCAATTCCCTTTCACACAATGCCAGGAACTCAGTAAGTACTCATAAGTATCTATTCAATGGGATGTTGAATGATGTACTCTACCAAGTTAACCCAGTGCCAAGAAATACAGAGAAAAACTTGTGAAAATTGCAAATGGGAATAAGGTGGGAAGGACTCCTGGAGCTTTAGGCTGTGTCCTGAATGCTAGAAAAGAGCAGGTGAATGTGGTTTCAGGTTTTAGGAAGCACTTATAGAGTCATGGTATTGCTTAGAAAGTGCCTATCAACTGTCAGAGTCAAGTTTGGACACAGCAGGTGAAAGAAGGACTAGATAAGATCCAAGTCTCACTATAGAGTTTTAATTTCTGCTTGGAGTCTGGACTTTATTTACATCCTGGAGACCATGAAAGACCATGACAAATATAAAGGTATGCCAACCAGCACAGCGGTAGGGCATTTGCCTTGCACGCAGCCAACATGGCCGACCTGAGTTCGATTCCTCCACCCCTCTCGGAGAGCCTGGCAAGATACCGAGAGTATCTTGCCCGCACGGCAGAGCCTGGCAAGCTCCCCGTGACGTATTCGATATGCCAGACACAGTAACAACAAAGTCTCCAATGGAGACGTTACTGGGCCCGCTCGAGCAAATTGATGATCAACGGGAGGGCCTTTACTTTACTTACTTACCCAGCTCCATATACTGATCCCGCGTTATCCCATCTTTATCCCTCTTTCACCCAAATATTAGGTGAAAGCTTCATCTTTCCTTTTTAACTGCGTGTGATTGGCAAACATAAATCTGAATTCAATACTGAAAGAATATTCTGCTAGATATTCCCTTTAACATGTCTGGATCAACTCTCCCCACTTTTCTCTCAAATTCTATACCCCAGCTAATATTTAAAAATATCAATTATTAATATAAAATATCAATTGTTTTCCTTGTCCTCTGATTCTTGGGGGGATGTAGCCAAAAGAAGCAAACAGAGTTCATCAGAAAGTGTAGGCTAATGAATGAAGTTGTCTATCTGTTGCCCTAGCTCCTTCTTGGTCAGCTGCTACTGATTAGAAGCATTCTTCTATCCTGGAAGATGGCCTACTCTATGTGGCTGCCCTCTTCAGGTTTCACAACTGCTCCTTCCTCTCACTCCAAAAGACTTGTGCATAGCAAAATTCCCCTATTTCTCACTTTAGGATCTAGTACTAATTTGTTTTGCTTTCTCTAGCTATGTCTTAAACACTATAAATATTGTTCTCCTTAAATAGCCCTAGCTGAGTGTGCAAAGATACTTATGCAAACACCTGCCACATGTCAAGCACACTCTGGAATGTTTTCCATACCTTTTCCATGTAAGCTCTCACACAAGACTCCAGATAGGTGTTACTATTTCCATTTAAAGATTTTTAATGCCTGAAATTTACAAATTCTGAATAACTGGTCAAATTATCTTTTAAGATTAGAATCCCCACTTATGATTGTATGATTGATGGTTCCTCAATTGAATTTATGAGTGAATACAGGGTTGTGAAGGCTAAGTAGTAAAGGGGGTGTCTGGAATCTCAAGGGTTTTTCAAAAAGGTTAGAAGGAGTGCCTTTGTAGTTATATAAAGTAGAATTAAAATCCTAATTCAAACAGATTTATCCCAGGTATGCAAAGCTGGTTCAACACTCAAATAAATTAATTAAATCCATCACATAATCACAACAAGAGAGAAATATTACATTATCATATTAACAGAGGTGGAAAAAACATTTAATTAATTCCAACATTTATTTATGACCAAATTCTCTGTGAACTAGAGGAGAATTTGTTCAAATTAATAAATACTATTTACAAAACATCAACTGACATGATATTTAATGGTGAGAAATTTGAACTTTCCCTCTAAATCAGCTACAAAGAAAGGATTACCTCTCTCACCATTCCTTTGCAATATCATACTAGAAGCCTTTCTTAAAGCAACAAGACACATAAGAAATAAAGTACTAAAGATAGGGAAGACATAAAACTGTTCATTTATGACAGACTGTCTATACAAGCAGTCTGGAAGAATCAACAACAAAAGAATGAATGATTATAGTAAGGTTGTAGATACAAAAGTAATAGAAAAGTCAATTGTATTACAAAGCTGAAATATCATTCAAAATTGAAAATATAGTATATTTTACATAAACATCCTCCATAATTCAACAAAATAAGTACATCCAAGCCTATATAGAGAAAATTCTTATTAATGAAATCAAAGAAGAGTTAAATAAATGGAGAATACTCCATGTTTATGAACAGGAAGAGTCACTTCTTCACTTAATCACTTAACTTCCCGTTAGTCGTCGATTTGCTCGAGCGGGCGCCAGTAACGTCTCCATTTGTCCCTGTCGCGTGCTAGTGTAGCCCAATGGCATCTCTTCGCTCCGGGAACATGGAGGGCCTCAAACCGATCATTCATGATCTTGACAAAGAAGTCTGACCATCTGGTAGGTGGGCGGCCACACGGTCTCTTGACATCCCATGGAATCCAATCAGTAACAGCTCTAGTCCAACGGTCGTCTTTAAATCTCATTACGTGACCAGCCCATCTGATTTTCGACACCTTGGCATATGAGACAGCGTCCCTGATCCTTGATCGTCGACGGATGTCAGAACTCCGGATTCGTTCTCTCATTTGAGTGAAACGTGATATTCCAAGCATAGCTCTTTCTATTCTTCTTTGGGAGACCTGAATGGCGTTCTCATCTTGTTTGCGTAGGGCGCAGGTCTCTGAGGCATATGTTAATGCAGGAAGAACAGTGGAATCAAAGAGATGTGCCCAGAGCCGGAGGTTCTTCGTCCTCTTAGCTATTTCTTCGACGTTCTTGAAGGCGTTCCAAGCCGCTCTCTTCCTCCTGCGCAGCTCGGGTGCCAGGTCATTTGTCATGTTGACCTCTCGACCTAGGTACACATAGCTGTTGCATTCGGAGATGGTCGTTCCATTGAGAGCGAATGGGGCGTCAGGAACAAGGCTGTTTCTCATAAACATTGTCTTCGTAAGATTCAGCTGTAGTCCTACCTTTCCACACTCACGGTCAAAGTCGGCCAGCATTTGTGCCGCTTGGCTGATGTTTGGTGTTATTAAAACAATGTCATCAGCAAAGCGGAGGTGGTGTAGTTGCCGACCATCTATCTTCACTCCCATTCCTTCCCATTCCAGTCGTCGCATGATGTTCTCGAGGGTGGCACTGAAGAGTTTCGGTGAAATGGTATCACCCTGCCGCACCCCTCTCTTGACATCAACGATCACTTCTTTGTAGAATGGTGAGATCCTGGTAGTGAATCCGCAATACAGCTCACGGAGGATCCTGATGTATTGGGCTTGAATGCCCTGATTGGCTAGGGCTTCAATGACCGCTTCCGTCTCAACAGAATCAAAGGCCTTCTTTAAATCAATGAACGTTAAGCAGAGCGGCATCTTGAACTCCCGAGAAACCTCAATGAGCTTGGTTACCGTGTGGATATGGTCGATGGTGCTGAATCCTTTGCGGAACCCGGCTTGCTCGCATAAGAAAATTCTTATTAATGAAATCAAAGAAGAGTTAAATAAATGGAGAATACTCCATGTTTATGAACAGGAAGAGTCAATGTTGTCAAAATGTCAGATAGTCTTAATTTTATCTATAGATCTACCACACTCCAAATAAAAATCTTGGTCATTTAGTTTTTATATATAGGAAAAAATGATTGTGAAGTGTATATAGAGAAGGAAAAAAATCCAGAAGAGCCAACACAATACTGAAAAAGGGAACAAAACTGGAGGGCCAACACTATCAAACTTCAATTTTTTTCAGTAAAGCTTCAATAATCAAGACATTGTGTTGAAAGATAGACAAAGAGATCAAAGGAACAGAATAGAGATCCCAGAAATAAATCCACAACTGACCTTTGAAAAGGCTCAAAGACAATACCATGGAGCAAAGATAATGTTTTGTCCAGTGGGACTAGAACAATTGGTCATCCACATGCAAAAAACAAACAAACAAACAAACAAAAAAACAAAAAAAAACCACCACCAGGCATACACAGACCTTATATCTGACACAAAAGCTAACTCAAAATGAATTCTAGATCTAAATATAAAACACAAACAGTGAGACTCCTAGAAGATAACACAGGATAAAAACTTAAGTGACCTTAATGACAGTAATGGCTTTTTCAGCTACAGCACCAAAACCGTGAAAGAAATAATTGACAAATGGGACTTCACTGACATACAAAAAATTCAACTGGTGAAAGACGACGTCAAGAGAATGAAAATACAAGTCACAGAGGAGAAGAAAATATTCACAGAGTAACTTTTTTTTTTTTTTTTTTTTTTTTTTTTTTTTTTTTTTCCCCTTTATTATATTTTATTTTTTTTAAAGTTGTAGATTTACAATTTTTTGTGCTTTGGTTTCAATTATACAATGATCAGATACCCATCCCTCCACCAGTGCCCATTTTCCACCACCATGGATAATATCCCTCCCACCCCCATCCCCCCATCCCCCCGTCTCTGTGGCAGGGCAATCCCCTGTGTTCTCACAGAGTAACTTTTGATAAAGGCTTCTTATCTAAAAAATATGAAAAACTCTATTCAACAATTAAGACAACCCAGTTTAAAAAATATTCAAAAACTTTATAGAGACATCACCAAAGACACTATATTGATAGCAAATAAACATATAAATATGTTTCCCAGCACATATTTATTGGGTACATGTAAAGTAAAACTATGAGAAATGACTAGAATTCATTAGAAGCCATATATTTGGAACATGGACACCACCAAATGCTACTGAGGTTGCGGAGCAATCAGAATTCATTTTTTATTTCTGGTTGGAATGCCACTTGAGAGGCAATTTGATAATTTCTTATAAGATTCCACATATTTTTGTCATATGAGCCAGCAATATGTGCTCCTTGTTATTTACCCAAAGAGAGTGAAGCCTATAACCTTCATAACAGGGTTTGTTAGTTTTGTTCATAATTGCCCAAATCTGAAGGTGACCACGATGGCAGGGGAACGAATAGTAAAGTTTGGTGAACCCACAAAACAGTATATTATTCAGGGCTAAAAGAAATTGAGCTATCAAGCTAAGAAAAGACACTGAGAAATCTTAAATGCACATTACTAAGTGAAAGAAATCAATATGTAAAGATATATACTATATGATTCCAACTATGCAGCATTCTGAAAAATCCTAGCTATGGAGACAATTTAAAAAAAAAAAAAGATTCGTTGCCAGGAGTGGAGGAGTCAGAGAAATGAATAAGCAGAGCATGGAGTATTTTTAGGGTGGTGAACAGTCTATTATGTTATAATGACAGCTATATGTCATCTATTTGTCCAAACCCACAGAATGTACAGTACCAAGAGTGAAAGCTTGGGTATACTACGGAATTGGGGTGGATAATGCTGCCTAGTATAGGTTCGCCTAGAGTAAACAAATGGACCACACAGTAGCAAGTGAAGTCTTAATGTGGGAGGGGAAGGAGCATGGTATGGGTATAAAAACCTGTCCCTCCCTCTCGATTTTGTTGCCTTTTAAAAAAATTAACTCTCCTTTACAAACTAGCTTTCTAAGTTTTAATTCCTTTTGTGAACATCTAATAACAAGACCTACTACATAAAGTGATCTGAGGATTAAAAAAGATAATCTTCTTTTAAGTCCTCAGAAATTTTATAAAGAGTAGATTTTTTATATTTTTATGTCTATCACTTTATTTTTTATATATTTATTTTATTATTATTGAATCACCATGAGAGACAGTTACAAAGCTTTCAAGATTGAGTTTCAGTCAGACAATGATGGAACACCCAACCCTCCACCAGTGTACACTTTCCACCACCAGTGTCCCCAGAATCCCTCCCGCCATCCCCACCCTACCCCACCAGAAATGGATGCACATGTACCTTTTACACGTATATAATTGTGAGATTAGAACTCAGAACATTTAAATTTCCTGACATATCAAAACTATACAACCTCCCCCCCCCCACACACACACACGATTCTTCACTAGTTAAATCACCAGTGTTGAAGTTTCCTATATAGAAGATTCCTGTTCTTCCACTTGGCCCACTCAACAGCTCCATGATGAACACTGTGAAGCTAGAAAGGATGTGCCAAAAAGGGGAAAAGAAAGGAAAAGAAGGAGACTATTATACCCCCATGTCATTTAATTTTCACACGAGCTCACCTTGCTAGGCAGGAAGCCCATTTTCATTGGTGAAACCAGATGAAGTTGCAAGACATTAGGTACCATGTCCAGCAGCTGGGAGAGAGGAACCAGGTCCGAGGCCTGATCTGTGCCCCCATCCCACCCCTGCACCGCCCAGCCCTAGTCCCAGACCACATCCTGCGGCCAGATCCCATCTCTCACTTTGCTGCCTGTTTTCCTCCCTTGCCAAGCTCCAACTTCTCCCGCTGGAAGCAGCAACCCGTTCCAGGACACGTGGTAGTTACTCACTGAGGAGTGAGCCACCGTCTTTCCTGGCCGCCTTTGCCAACTCTTCTCTTTCCATTGTTTTGGGGGGAGGGGAGAGTGCCATGGGGATGGAATTCCAAAAAAGAATTTTTTTGTGGGGACAAAGCTGGGAGAAAGCTCAGACAATAGGAGGAAATGGCGAAAGATTCCCTTTCATCTGCTAAAAGTTGGTTGCTGATCCACTCCCAGAAACAGAATCTAAGGGCAAAGGTTCCCCTAGATGAGAGTTTTATGAGCAGCGGGACTCTTTCTTCTGATTTTATTTTTCCAAAATATTTTTCTAAGCAGGTCTCTGGCACTGCCAGGGGGCATATCATCCTTTCCAAACAGCATTGCCCTCTGCAGCCTGTATCTGAGGCCCCTGGTGAGAATTTGAATTTCTAGATAAAGAGATCCTTGCCTTTGAAAGCCTGAGGGAAAGAAGTGGGACATCACAGAATACATGGGTGTTTCTGAGAAGCAGCCCATGAGGGGAAGCGGGAGGGAGAGAGGGTGGGAGCAGGGAGACTGGGGTTGAGGGCCTGCTCCAGGATCCTGGGCTTCTGCACCATGAAAATGAACATCATTGAGATTAGAGCAAAGCTTTTGAATCCCTGCCCCTTCATTAAATAACAAGTGGCTCTCTCATCTGATGTGCCAGTCCGTTAGAAACGCAGGGCCCTGAAGGGGAGGGGAGTTCAAACATAACTGTGGTATGATATTTGGGGACCCCCAAGCTAATGCAGATTAACAGGTGTGGCTGCTGTACCCTGTCTGACAGGAGCCCCTGAAACAGCTGGTGGATGACCAGTTGTGATCCCAAGCAGAAACTTCTAGATCTATAACTTACTCACAGACTGAAGAATAAGTGCACAGACACACAACCCGACCCCATTTTCTGGGTTCACCACTTTGTTCTTGTTTACTTCTTTTTCTTGTGTGTGTGTATGTGTGTGTGTGTGTGTGTCCAGAAAAAAATGCATAGGTAACACGGATGCTATGGGATAGGGGAACAAAGTAGAACAAGGAGGTGGTATGCTCAGACACTTGGCTAGGGAGACCAGACTGACTTGAGGAGCTAGCTGAGTCCTCTGAAATGAAGACTTCCCTGATTACTGTTTGTCTGACTGAAATGGGTGCCCTACTCAATTCCCCTGTTCCCTTATCATTGCCTTTCTACCTGGGCACTCCATACTTCCATGTGGTGTTTTTATGAACTAATGTGCTGCTTTCATTTAAAAATTTTTTTTATTAAAGAGCCATGACAGTTGTGTTTTAGGCATACAATAAATCAACACCAATCTCACTACCAGTGTCAACTTCCTTCCACCAGTGTTCTCAGATTCCTTCCCCATCCCATCCCCCACTCCATCTCCACCTGTCAACTTGACAGTCACATTACAAAGTTCCGCTAGTTGCCGCTTAGATCTCATGTTTTCAGTTCTGTTGGACCTGTGTTTGGGGTATATGGCTATAGCTCTCAATCATACCACTAGTATAACTGAAACCCTGATGCCTATTAACCCATTAATTTTTGTTCTCTTGTTCTCCCCTTCCCTTGATTTCTTTCCTTCTCTGTCTGTCTCCTCTCTAAACACTGGGGTCAAGGATAATCCAAGCATCCTCCTTTTATTACAATACATTTCCTTATCCAGTATTCTATATTCCACAGACAAGTGAGACCATCCTATGTCTTTTTTCTTCCATGATATCTTCCAATTCCACCCATGTTGCAGCAAATTGCATAATTTCATCTTTCCTTGCAGCTGCATAGTATTCCATTGTGTATAAATACCACATCTTCATAATCAATTCATCTGCCCTTGGACACCTAGGTTGATTCCATATCTTGGCTTTTGTACTGACTGCAGCAAAGAATAATGGTGTGTGTATGTTCTTTTGAGACAGTGTTTTTATGTCCTCATGAGAGATGCCCAAAAGTGGAACTACTGGGTCACATGGCAGTTTGATTCTAAGTTCACTAAAAACTCTCCATACTGTTTTCCATAAGGGTTGTACAAGACAACATTATCACCAGCAACAGTGGATAAGAGTTCCTCTTTCACCATACCCCCACCAACACAGATTGTTCCTACTATTTTTGATACGTGCCATTTTCACTTATGTGATATGGTATCTCATTGTTGCCTTAATTAGGATTTCTCTGATGATAAATGATGCAGAATGTTTTTTATGTGCCTACTGCCCATCCATCTGCATTTCTCTGAGAAGTATCTATTCATTTCCTCTCCCTATGTGTTGATAGAGTTTTTGAATTTCTTTTTGTTGATCTTTGTGAGTACTTTAAATATAAAACCTTTCTCTGAGATGTTGAATGCAAATATCATTTCCCATTCAGTGAGCTGTCTTTTAGCCCGTGGATTTTTTGTTTTTGTTTTGTTTTTTCCCATGCAGAAGCTCTTTAATTTTAGGCAGTCCCATTTGTTTATATTTTATTTTGTTGCCTTTGCCAGTGGTATCAGATCATTAAAGGTATCTTTAAGGTTCAAATCTAGAAGTGCTCTGCCTATATTTTCCTTATTATACTTTATGCTTGTATATAAAGTTCTTTGATTCATTTTTGGAAGAATTCAAAGACTAAGGTCTTTGAACTGACCTTTGTGTGAGGTGTATGATATGAATCCAGCTTTAGTTTCTTACATGTAGTTATCCAATTTCCCCAGCACCATTTTTTGAAGAAGCTATCTTTATCAAAAATTAACTGTCCAGGGGCTGGAGAGATAGCACAGCAGGTAGGGCGTTTGCCTTGCACGCGGCCAACCTGGGTTTGATTCCCAGCATCCCATATGGTCCCCTGACCACCACCAGGAGTAACTCCTGAGTGCAGAGCCAGGTGTGACCCAAAAAGAAAAAAAATTAACTGTCCATTTATATGGGGTTTTATCATATGGTATTTGATTCTGAACCATCAATCAGAGGGTCTATCTTTACTCTGGTACCATGCAGTTCTGATCCCTGTAGCTTTATAATACAGTTTAGCTTTATTTTTCAGTATGGTTCTGGCTATTTGTGATCTTTTCTGATTCCATGCAATCTTTATTGTTGATTTTTCTAGATCTTGGAAGCATGTCATCTGAATTTGGATGGGGGCTGCTTTGAAGCTATAGGCAGGATAGTCATTTTAATAATATTGATTCTTCTAATCCCTGAGTATGGGATATTTTTCCATTTCGTAAGGTCTTCCTCTATCTGTTTATTATGTGATTTAAAGTCATCATGGTATCAGGCATCCCGGCAGACGCCTGGAGAAACGCAGCCGTGAGCGGCTGCTGCCCCCTCTCCGGTAGTCACGCGGCACTCCTCTCTTCTCAAACCCAGGTCAGCCCTGCCCCTGGTGTGTGGCCCCGGGACTTCCATCTCTCCCTTCGGGACCTCAGGCATCCCGGCAGACGCCTGGAGAAACGCAGCCGTGAGCGGCTGCCGTCCCCTCTTCACTACTCATGCAGCGCTCATCTCATCTCAAACCCAGTTTTCCGTAGAGGTGTGGCCTCTTCAGAAGTGGGCGTGGCTTCAGAGTGGGCGTGGCTTCAGAGTGGGCGTGGCCTATTTTCCGGCCGCAGGTTGTTTACTAATTCAAACAAACCTAGTTCCCAAGGAATTTAGTCCCCAACTTACTCAGCAATATGAAGAAACAAAGAAAATCCCCACCTCAAGTGGAGGAGAACAAAAACAATCCAGAATATTCTGTCGATACAGCTCACCTAAGGGATCTCTCTGACACAGAATTCAGATATGAAGTCATCAAGATGTTCAATCAACTCAATGAAACAGTCAGACAGACAGCCAGTAACACCACAGAAAAAATCGACAAATTACGCGAAGAAATGAGAGCAGAAATGTCACGATTAAAAGACTCCATAGATGAAATGAGAAACTCAGTTTCTTCTCTTAAAAATAGAATGACCGCAGCTGAAGAGAGAATCAGTGAGCTGGAAGATCAGCTGCAACAAACCAACACGCAACAACAAACAGTGGCAAGGGACCTCAAAATGGCTCTACAGAGAATCAGAGTCCTAGCAGATGATTCCAAGAGGAACAATATTAGAATCATGGGACTACCTGAACCTCAGGGAAACAACCCCAACGAAAAAAACACCGTCAAACAAATCATTGCTGAAAAATTCCCAGAGCTCTGCAATGCAGCCATTCAGGTTCAAGAAGCCCGAAGGGTGCCAGCTAAAAGAGACCCCAACAAAAACACTCCAAGGCATATCATAGTTAGAATGATTGATGCTGCCGATAGAGACACAATACTGCAAGCAGCAAGGGCAAAGAAGGAAATCACATACAAAGGAGCACCCCTTAGATTCACAGCAGACCTATCAGAGGAAACCCTGCAAGCCCGAAGGCAGTGGCAAGATATAGTCAAAAAACTCACTGAAATGAATGCTTCCCCAAGAATACTCTATCCAGCTAAACTCTCCCTCAAAATCGAAGGAACAGTACACTATTTTATAGATAAACAGCAGCTCAGGAACTTCATAGACTCAAAACCAAACCTAAAGCAAGGCCTAAAGGGGCTACTATAAGAAAAGACAAACCCTACAACCACAACACACCCTACAGAAAATGACACAAAACCCCATAACCATACTCTCTTTCAATGTCAATGGTCTAAATTCACCATTGAAGAGACACAGAGTGGCAAAATGGATACAGAGACAGAACCCAACATTCTGCTGCCTACAAGAAACTCATCTCAACAGCCAGAACAAACACAGACTCAAAGTCAAAGGATGGAAAACAATCCTGCAAGCAAACAGCCCCTTCAAAAAAGCTGGGGTGGCCATACTAGTAGCCGACAACATTAATTTCACATTGAAAAAGATTAGAAGGGACAGTGAAGGCTATTTTCTCTTCATCAAGGGATACATACAGCAGGAAGAAATCACACTCTTAAATGTATACGCACCTAATGAGGGAACAGCTAAATATCTAAAACAACTGCTAACAGATTTTAAGGAGGACATCGCTACCAACACAATAGTACTTGGAGACTTCAACATCGCCTTATCAACTCTGGATAGATCAACAAGAACAAAACCCAGCAAGGAATTATTGGCTTTGAAAGAAGAAATAGAAGAGAAAGGGCTTATGGACCTATACAGGGCTTTACACCCCAAAAAGAAAGAATACACATTCTTCTCCAGTGCGCACGGAACATTTTCCAAAATAGACCATGTCTTAGGACACAAAACATACCTCAACAGAATCAGGAAGATAGAAATTGTATCAGCCATCTTTTCAGACCATGACGCACTGAGGATAGAAGTGAATCACACACTGACACGGAGAACAAAATCAAACACCTGGAAATTAAACAACTCGATGCTGAACAATGAGTGGGTCAAGAACGAAGTCAAGGACGAAATCAAAAGATACCTGGAAACAAATGAGAATGAAGACACAAACTACCAGAACTTATGGGATGCAGCGAAAGCTGTATTAAGGGGAAAATTTATAGCTCTGCAAGCATATCTTAGGACTGTAGAAACGATGCACATAAACAACTTGACCTCACAGCTCAAGACCTTAGAAAAGGATCAACAGAAAGAGCCTAAATCAGGCAGAAGGAAAGAGATCGTAAAACTTAGAGCAGAAATCAACGACATGGAAAACAAAGAAACAATCCGAACGATCAATAAAACCAAGAGCTGGTTCTTCGAGAAAATAAATAAGATAGATAAACCACTAGCAACACTCGCAAAGAAACAGAGAGAGAGAGCCTTAATAAATCGAATCAGAAATAAGAATGGGGATATCACAACAGAAACTAAAGAAATTCAAGAGATCATCAGAGACTACTTTGAAAGTCTGTATGCCACGAAACAAGAGAACCTAGAAGAAATGGATAAATTCCTGGATTCCTATCATCTCCCAAAGCTGAAGCAAGAAGATATAGAATACCTGAATAGACCTATTCACATCAAGGAAATTGAAACTGTAATCAAAAGTCTTCCGAAAAACAAAAGCCCAGGTCCAGATGGATTTACTAGCGAATTTTTCCAAACATTTAAAGAGGACCTATTGCCAGTTCTTCTCAAGCTTTTCCAGGAAATTGAAAAAACGGAAACTCTCCCAAACAGTTTCTATGAAGCCCATATCTCTCTAATACCAAAAGGAAACAAAGACACCACAAGAAAAGAAAATTACAGGCCAATATCCCTGATGAACACGGATGCGAAGATTCTCAACAAAATACTAGCCAATAGAATCCAACAACTCATCAAAAAGATCATACATCATGACCAAGTAGGATTCATCCCAGGGATGCAAGGATGGTTCAACATTCGGAAATCAATCAACATAATCCATCATATCAACAAAAGAAAAGATAAAAATCATATGATCATATCAATAGATGCAGAAAAAGCATTTGACAAGATCCAGCACCCATTCATGATGAAAACCCTTGCCAAAATGGGGATAGAGGGGACTTTCCTCAATATAGTTAAAGCCATCTACCACAAACCTACAGCAAACATCATCCTCAATGGGGAAAAACTGAGAGCCTTCCCCCTAAGGTCAGGGACGAGACAAGGATGCCCACTCTCTCCACTGCTGTTCAATATAGTACTGGAAGTACTTGCAATAGCGATTAGGCAAGAAAAAGATATTAAGGGCATCCAGATAGGGAAAGAAGAAATTAAGCTCTCACTATTCGCAGATGACATGATACTATACTTAGAGAACCGTAAAACCTCTACCAAGAAACTCCTAGAAACAATAGGCTTGTATAGTAAAGTGGCAGGCTATAAAATCAATACCCAAAAATCCATGGCTTTCCTATATGCAAATAATGAAAGAGAAGAAAGTGACATGAAGAAAACAATTCCATTCACAATTGTGCCCCAGAAAATCAAGTACCTAGGAATCGCCTTAACTCAGGAAGTAAAGGATCTGTACAAAGAAAACTACAAAACGCTACTTCGGGAAATAAAAGAGGACACGAGGAAATGGAAAAATATCCCCTGTTCATGGATGGGGAGAATCAACATTGTCAAAATGGCAATACTTCCCAAGGCACTGTACAAATTCAATGCAATCCCTATAAGGATACCCACGACATTCTTCAAAGAAATGGAGCAAACACTCCTGAAATTTATATGGAACAATAAGCCCCCACGAATAGCTAAAGCAATTCTTGGGAAAAAGAAAATGGGAGGAATCAACCTACCTAACTTCAAGCTCTACTACAAAGCAGTAATAATCAAAACAGCATGGTACTGGAACAAAAGCAGAGCTGCAGACCAATGGAATAGAGTTGAATATACTGACATCTCCTCCCAAACATATAATCATCTAATCTTCGATAAGGGGGCAAGAAAAGTGAAATGGAGCAGGGAAAGCCTCTTTAATAAATTGTGCTGGCAAAACTGGACGGCTACATGCAAAAAAGTGGGCTCAGATCTCTGCCTAACGCCATGCACAAAAGTAAGATCGAAATGGATTTATGACCTCAACATCAGACCGGAATCCATAATGTTTATTGAAGACAAAGTTGGCAAAATTCTCCACTATATTGAAGTTAGTGGTATCTTCAAAGACGTCACGCCACTGGCCGAGCAAGTGAAAACAGAGATAGACAAATGGGACTATCTTAAACTAAGAAGCTTCTGCACCTCAAAAGAAACAGTGACCAAAATACAAAGACAGCCTACAGAATGGGAAAAAATATTCACCAAATACACATCCGACAAGGGGTTGATTTCAAGGATATACAAGGTACTGGTTAAACTACACAAGAAGAAATCACCCAACCCCATCAAAAAATGGGGCGAGGAAATGAACAGAAACTTTCGCAAAGAAGAAATCCGAATGGCAAAAAGGCACATGAGAAAATGCTCTACATCACTAATCATCAGAGAGATGCAGATCAAAACAACAATGAGATATCATTTCACACCACAGAGACTGGCCCACATCCACAAGAACAAAAGCAACAGGTGCTGGCGCGGATGTGGCGAGAAAGGGACCCTCCTTCACTGCTGGTGGGAATGCAGGCTGGTCCAACCCTTTTGGAAAACAGTATGGACGATTCTCAAAAAATTAGAATTCGATCTCCCATTTGACCCAGCTATAGCACTCCTGGGAATATATCCCAGAGAGGCAAAAATGTATAGTCGAAGTGACATCTGCAATTGTTTGTTCATTGCAGCACTCTTTACAATAGCCAAAATCTGGAAAAAACCTGAGTGCCCGAGAACAGATGACTGGTTAAAGAAGCTTTGGTACATTTACACAATGGAGTACTATGTAGCTGTTAGAAAAGATGAAGTTATGAAATTTACATACAAGTGGTACTACATGGAAAGTATCATGTTAAGCGAAATGAGTCAGAAAGAGCGGGATAGACACAGAAAGATTGCATTCATCTGGGGAACATAAAGCAACAAAACGGGAGACTAACACCCAGGAAGGGCTCAGATTAGTACCAGGAATTTTGCTCCATGACTTGAAAGCCAGCCACATGTGCTAGGTGAGAAGGAAGCTCAGATAGAGAAGAGAGCACCAAATAAAGGGTGTTGTGAAGACCCTCCCAGGGTGGGAGAGACATGCTAAAAGTGGTCTATAGACCAAACATGACTGCCACTCAATGCCTCTCTGGCAAAACACAGTACCCAAAAGAAGAGAGAGAGAACAGGGAGGAATGCCCTGCCACAGCGGCAGGGTGGGACGGGGGGGGGGGGGGGGGAGGATGGGGGGTCGGAGGGATGATAGGACCCGTGGATGGGCACTGGTGGAGGGATGGGTACTTGATCATTGTATAACTGAAACCCAAGCACAAAAATTTGTGAGTCTATAAGTATACTTCATGGTGTTTCACTAATAAAAAAAAAATGAAAAAAAAATAAATAAATAAAGTCATCATGGTATTGCTTTCCCATGTCTTTTGTTAAGCTGACTCTTACATACTTGATGTTTTTGAATACTATTTTAAATGGGATAGACTCCTTGATTGCTTTCTCCTCTGCCTGGTTCTTTGTATGTAAGAATTGTGCTGCTTTTATTCTGTAAGCCCAGCATCCCACAGAGTGCTTAGCATAGAGTGATTTTGCCCAAGTATGAAACATTCTCATGACCTGAGAGCCTACAGGCACCTCCTCTAACTAAGGAAGCCCTATCAATCACGAAGCCAGGTCACAAATTCAAAGTCAGGTTGGTGGTCAGAAGTCAGCACGGGCATGTGGACCTTCCCCTGACCTACACCAAGAGAAAGCACAGTTAGCAGAGGGCTCCAACCCAACAGACTTGAAAGGTTAAGCAGAAAAACTGAGGCATGTGTCCATAAACACAGATAAAACAAGTTGATGTGAAGAAGGAGAAATATATAGGTTCTGGAAATCAGGAGGGTGCCAGGACAGAGGAGGGTCTGGGTTGTTGGGAGTAAATGTTCCTAAGTCAGTGTTCTGGGGTTACCTAAGAAACTGCAGGATGACAGAGGAGACGTTGGGGAAACACTTTCATGGAAAGATGCTAACACAATGAAAAGACCTTCATTTCTTTCCGCCAGGGCTCAGATCAGCTCCCTGTAAAGTTCTATTTTTATTAACCTCCTCAAGCAGACATATAATTATGGACAACCAGAAAAAGGAAAATTATTTATTCTGAAATGATTTCTATGCTTCCAATGCCAAAGGTGGGAGACTGCCCTACCACTTAAATTTAAAAGTCTACAGGTGAAAAATCAAAGATCAAAAGCTGTGCAAGATGGGGTCCTCAATGTCTAGAGATGGCAACTTGGTCCAAGCATTTTTCTCATCAGGGAAAGAGAAAAAAAGGGTGAAGTTTGGGTCGTTTCCATAAGATAGCTTCTCAGAGCTAACAGGTATGGATGGAGCAGAGACATCTGGATCAAGATTTCTCATCCCTTGGCTCTATTGGCATGTTGGAAGGGCAAGGATGGTTGTCCTGAAGGATAGGCACTGAGAGCCTCTCCCTATGAGATTCCAGTGCCAGTGACCACCCACCCCCCCCCCAAAAAAAATATATATATATCACGGTCACGGTCCTCCTGTTGTTCATCGATTTGCTCGAGCGGGCCCAATAATGTCTCCATCGTGAGACTTGTTGTTACTGTGTTTGGCATATTGAATACGTCATGGGTAGCTTGCCAGGCTCTGCCGTGCAGGCGAGATACTCTCGGTAGCTTGCCAGGCTCTCCAAGAGGGGCAGAGGAATCAAACTCAGGTTGGCCATGTTGGTCTCTTGTAAGGCAAACGTCCTACCACTGTGCTATCGCTCCAGCATATATATATATATATATATATATATATATATATATATATATATATGCCCTCAGGCTCAGTGGCCAACAGTCTTGCAAGTGTGAGGCTTTGAGTTTGATCCCAAGTGCTCTTAGCATGATGCTGGTAGCTCTGCTGTATGAACTTCCATGCCACAAGCTATGTCTTGCTGCAGGGCATCAGGTGTGTGTGAGCACGGTAACTAGAAATATATGCAAGCACCAGGCCTAGCATGTGACTCTGTGAACACGTGTGCAAGCAGCATGCTGAGCACATACATGTAAAGCCCCTGATCATTGCAACAACACCACAACACAATAGAGAGAAGGGATAATAAAAATTAATCTCTGGACATTGCTAATTGTCTCTTGAAGGGCTAAGTCTCTAACCCCACCCTTACACCTGTTACAGATGAAGCTTGAAGTAGGTAGCAACAGGCCAGGTTGGCATGGGCCTTCACTGTGGAGATCGCAGAACAGAGGAGGCTCCAGACTGTATACGAGCATTAAATTAGGGCCAAAGAGATAGTACACAGCAAGTAAAATGCTTGCCTTGCACGCAGCTAACACAGGTTCAATCCTCAGTAACCTATATGGTCCCCCCGAGCACTGACAGGAGTGATCCCTGGGCGTAGAACAGGATCAAGCTCTGAACACAGAGCCAGGTGTGACCCAAGAAGGAAGGAAGAAAGAAAGAAAGAAAGGAAAGAGGGAAGCAGGAAGGGAGGGAAAAGGGAGTGAGGGAGGGAAAAGGGAGTGAAGAAGGGGGAAAGGGAGGGAGGAAGAGAAAAATGGAGGGAGGGAGGGAGGGAGGGAGGGAAGGAACATAAACCCCAAGGAAGTTCTCTACCATGAACACTAGTTTCATGACTATTTCTTCTCTACCCCCCCCCCCCAAAGATATCTGTAAAATTTGCCCCTGGATAGACAGAAGTTCTAAAACCACAGAATACTTGAAAAATAAAAACATAGTCCTCTACATCTCACCCAAGAATAATATGAAATTAAGTGCTAAATTGAATTGAGCTTCTCAGAAGCCAAGGCAAATGGGAAATGTGAGGAATTTTACAGCGCTGATTTCTGATAAAAGGAAACATGCCTTTGCATTTGTCTGAGTTTTATGGGAGCTTTGTCAGATGATCTTTGTAGAAGGATTTTAGAAAAATGTCAGGATCGGACAAAAAGAAGAACAACATTGAGAGAAATCAGAGACCACAGCCTAAAAAAGAGTTCAAAGCAGCTTATTCAGTTAGGTGGCAAGTAAAAATTGAACTCAAATCATTTTCATATCCATAGATTTAAAGAGGTGGGAGCTATCTCTGAGTAAAACTAAAGGGATTCTAGTTTTCCTAGAGCTTGCCTTCCTGTTGGGTCAGAACCAATTCTTTACTAGCCACATATCTCAGACACGTCTCTCCCTTATGGTACCTCCCTTAACTCGTCTGGGAAATGTCAAGGACACACACAACTGCTGCACCTGACAAACACTATCAGTATTCTTGGAGGACTTAAAAATCTCTGGATATTTGTTATTTATTTCTTTTTAAATTTTCTGTGTGGGTTTTATTTGCTATGCCAGGGAACAAACCCAAGTCTCATGCATGCAGGACCTGTGCTTAATCACTAAGCCACATGCTATTGGACATTTGTGTAGAGGAGAAAGGCCTTGGCAGATGAGGAGAGACTTGGGAAGGGGAAGCCCGTCAGGAAGCAGCATCCACATGACTGTATATTCTGGGACCAGTTCTACACATGCATACATGGCACATACAACATCCATGACATAGATAGCACACATCCTCACAGATGCGCATGATGCTCTGGAAAGACAGTGTCCACCACATATCCCAGCCCACCACACTCTGCCCTGCCTGCAGCCCCCCACCCAGACTACAAAAAATAGTTACTACCTGTGGGCTTCATGCTCTCTCTTCACAGCATCTTACCTAACTCTTCTTCCAACCACATACTCTGACGAACACTGCCAAATAGATATCTGACCCTTCCAGTGAGGTCAACTACTACATGCTTCTTAAAGGCTGGAGGACTGGGTCACTGCATCCTGGGTTCCACTCAACTGACTGGCTCAGCTCAGCCTCAGAGCTTGAAGTGTTTAGCATAAAAGAGTGGGTACAGGGGCAGACAGGGGGAAACCTACCACACCCGGCTAATCTTACTCATCCCAGTTCACCCTCTCAAAGATGACTGGGGACACAATGAAGTTAGGTCAAGGCAGTGGTGGTAGTACCTAGTGTCCAATGCCCAGGATAGTCCAGCAAGTGTTATTATTGTCATTTGCCATAGCAGAAGAGAGTACCAACAAGAAAAGGTCACACAATCAGCAAGTTAGAGAGTGAAGGATCTGAAGCTGCAGTCAGGGCCCACAGGGTGTTCTCACAGGGAGAACTCAGAGTCATGGGTTCCCAGAAATGCTTTGAAGTTTGCAAAGCTAGGGACACAGGCAGACCCCGCCACCCCTCCCCCATGAGATCCAGAGGAAACCCACTCCCTACCAACATTACCCTGCCCTCCCTCCCTCACTCCCCCCCCCCAACTCAGTCCTCTCTGGGCCCCTTTAATTTGAGCCTTGTAAGGCCATATCCTGCCATCAATTTGGGGGCTGACTTTAACGACCATTCTGAGCAGGGCAGGAGAGGGGCAGGATGCAGCTTTCTCCTGGCAGGCCCTGATACAATAGGGTTTTCTACTGAGATCAATGGATTAATTGCAAAAGCTCCGTTTGGGGCCATAAGGAGATGCATTGTTTTCCCACAGTGGGCAGCCAGGGCTGGGCTGGCCAGACTTCATTTCTGAAAAGCCAGGGAAAACAATTTTGCAAAAGGGCTCAGGGGGAAGGGGGAGAGAGTAAGGGGGAGAGTCATTTTGCTCATCTCACTAAAGGTCAATAACAATTAGAGTGAAAATGCAGAAGGCACATTTGTTCTCCGACAGAGGCCCTGTCTGGAAAATTCCATCCAGAAACAATTTGCTGTCTATCTTCCTTCCTCAAAACTCTCTCTCACTACTGCCCCAGCCTTCCAGCCTAGCCCAACCCCCCAACACCCCACCCCACCCCCACTTCTAGTTCCTCCAGCCACAGTAGAGTCATCTTTGGAAACAGCCTCAAGAGTATAGAGGGGAAGAGACCTGGAAGTCGCTTCCTTGTCCACGGAAAGTTGAGGTGGGCGAATGGCATCGTGATTTCTCCCAGGAGAAATGTTGGCTCAGGACCACAAGCAGCCCAGGCAGCAGGGAATTCCAGTTCCAATCTTGTGAGTTCATTGCTGATGGGGAAAACCCCACTCTTCCAGTGTCCCCAGAATCAGCTATGAAATAAATAGGAAGGGCCATTTTAAATAGTATCCCAGGATCTCTGGGGGGGGATTCAATGAGAGGCCATCTGAAGCTGAGACAGGTAGGGAAGCTGCCATGGACACAGACCCCACACCATCAAGTTAACAGCTATTAGGAGATATGTAAGTCCATCACCTTCTGCACCCTCCTCCTTCCAGCCTTCTACCATCCCAATCATCAATCCTTTTCTATTCCCGGAATATATGCCTTAAAACTCAACTCCTTTTGAGAAGAGCAGAGCTTGGCTTTGTAGTCACAAGGACCCAATTCTCTCCTCCACAAGGCACCTGACTTCTCCATAATCCCATACTCTGCTGAGCCTTGGTTCTCCCCAGAACACATTCATTGAGAAGGATTGCAATGAAGAGTTCCAGCTTTAGGTTCAGACCTCCCTGGCTTCAAAACCCCCGCTGGTTTTGCCAGCTGGCAGATCTTGGTCATTCTGTGTCTCTGTTTCTACATTTGCAAAATGGGACTAATCATTGTAACCCATCTTGGAGGGTTTTTGCAAGGGTAAATGATATCACAGATGTAAAAATAGTTCCAAGAATGTGGGATACAGGATCAGCACTCAGTAGTAGTATTAAACACCTGTCTGTTTTTAGGTCTACGGTTAAAGGTAAAGGTAAAGGCCCTCCCGTTGATCGTCGATTTGCTCGAGCGGGCCCAGTAACGTCTCCATTGGAGACTTTGTTGTTACTGTGTCTGGCATATCGAATACTCTCGGTAGCTTGCCGGGCTCTCCGAGAGGGGCGGAGGAATCGAACTCGGGTCGGCCATGTTGGCCGCTTGTAAGGCGAACGCCCTACCCGCTGTGCTATCACTCCGGTTAGAGTGATGAATAAGATTTCCCTCAACAAATATTTCTGAAGCACCTTCTCTGTGCCAGGTACTCTTCTACTTCTAGTGGGGAAGGGAGAGAAGTGGAGAAGGTATAATAACCCAAGGAAGAGGAGGAAAACAGTATTTTCTAAAAGGTGACAGATTGCAAGCTACAATAGATCAAATGATATTGTATAACTGAAGACTTCTTTAGATGGAAGATTAGGGAAAGCTTCTTAGAGGAAGTGGCATCTCAGCTACAGTGGCATCAATACCCTGGCAAGGAGTGGGAACAGGAAGTTGTCAATTGTAGATACACATGTGCTGCCCCAAAATGATTGTTTCAGAGGAGTGGAGCATGGCCGGTGAGGTCACTGTCCCTCCCTGCCCCGTGCTCTGTCTCAGTGTCCAGGACACACTCAATGAATGGAGAAAATGAAAGCTAAGGGCAGGGGTGGGAGTGCTGCACAGGGGCACAAAGGTCCCTAAGAGGAAGAGGTAGGGGAGTACAAGTTGGTTAAGAACCTCCAGGGATGACAGTGGGACTGGCACTGGCTTGTGCATGAATTAGATGCTAAACAACTTGTTCAGTTGAAGGAGCAGAAAGGAGTGAGCCGTGCAGCCCAAGAGGAAAGCAAAGTTAACAAGGCATCTGTCCTAATGGCCAAGGAGCAACCCCCACTTTAGGCAAGTATTGGCACTTCTTTCTCAAAAGGCGTGGCCACCATGTAAACACTGCAGGTACAGTAACAATCCATAGGGATTAGTCCGTGAATATTAATTTTCTCCCAGCTGCACAGAGTCCCGAGCCTGAGAACTGCCTTCACGGACCCATCTCTATGCAAAATCTCTGGGAGTGTGTGCACTGTTCTAAAGACCAATTGTTCATCCCCCACTCTAATGCTATGAAATGTTTTTTAAAGGAAATAAAACTGTGGGGGGAAAGGATTTATTTTTTAGAAAAATAATAAATCTTCTCTCTTCTCAACTGCCCTCAAAAGTAAAATAATAATGGCCTTCCCGAACATCAAACGCTCCTCAAAGAATCAACAATATTTTTTGATGATGGAAGTATGAATAATCAAACATATGGATTACATTTCCTTAAATTATGCAGAGCCTAGAAACCAGGAGGGAAGGGAGGGTGCTGGCAAAAATGTTTTTCACATTTTATTAAAACCTCAACGTCTGAGAAATGCTTTTATGACTCTTACACACACACACACACACACACACACACACACACACACACACACATTTCCCTCATCTAACTGTCAAGAGGAAAAAGATCCCATCAGGCTTTTTCTTTCCTGCTCAAAGTTGTGTCTTTGCTCGGGTTGACTTATTCCTCCGCACCAGCCTCATCCATAGAAATAAATGGACCACACGCTGGCTGGGCTCCCACGCCCTGTGCTTCCCACTGCAGTGACCCTGAGCGAGTCAGGGAAATGCTCAGAGCTTGAATTTCCCTTGTTGGAAATCAAATCCATGGTTCGGGTTTCACTGACTGTTGTCAGTACCACGGGGAATAGGACATAAGAACCTACTTTGGAGATCATAGATTGTCAGGTGGGTACAAGCTCGTGGAAGCTCTCCCCACCAGACAGGCACCAAACAGCCAAAGGCACACCTTCAAACTCCCACTCTGCTAATGAGGAAGTGTGTGTGCCTTAGCAGACAGCAAAAGCACTGATAAAATGAAAACACTCTCTTACTTCCTTGCAAAATGGGATACTGCTGGTAATAGTACCTACCTTGAAGAATAGTGGTGAGGGTTCAATCAGGAGAGTTTTATAAAGTACTTCAGACTAGTGCCTGTGTTTGTTTGGAAAGAGAGGACATAAAGGGAAGGAAGGAAAAGAAAAAGGAAGCCAGGCAGGAACAACAAAAAAAATCTCACTAAATGTCCCCCTATGCTAGAGATTCACCGTTTAGCTACTGATGGCAAACATTATCTTCTCCAGGAGCAGATTTTGAAAATGCAAACTCTTAAAAAGGTACAGCATAGCAAGTCTGCTTTTATGCCTATTTATTGAGCAGCTACTGTCTACTATAAGGATGCCTTTTTATTTAGTCTTGAAAAATCTCTTTTTCAAAATGTGGGGGCGGGGGATGGAGGCCAATAAAAAGAGAGGCAAAGGGGAGAGTGACAGAGAGAAAAAAGACACAAGAACAGCTCACTTCTTCTGCTATGGCTTTGGCACTAAACAAACATGGATCCGCAGGGCAGCTCAGCCAATTACTGGGTGAGCCTGGACAGCACAGGTCAAACAGAGGTACCACTCCCGGTTTCACAGTGTTTACCCCAGAGAAACAAAGGAGGATGACAATGGCTGTTGTGAAGAAAAATGAACAGTGTATGAGGAGTCACGTTTCGATCACAAGCCTGCCAGGAGGCTAGTGTGCAGGAGGTAGACAGGAAGTGCTATGGACAGCATCAACAGGAGGCAAATCTAAAGGCTCCAGAGAGAGGAAATCAGTTTGCTACAAACTTTCTCTGGCGGCAAGAAAGGGCATTTTTTGGAAGACTCTGCTCTGCTCACTCATAAGAAGTGTATTTCCTGCCCGTAACATCTTCGAGCCCAGTAACCGAGTGACTAACTCTTCCTCCAGAGGCAAAGAGCCAGAGCTGGCACTGACCGTCTCTCCCAGCCTCGCCTCTCCAGTGCAGGGCTGATCCTTGCCGGATCCTGGTCCTCGGAGGAAATGAGAGAGAAATTCAGCTCTGGCTCCAGCCATCCAACCAGTAAAGGAGGAAAGGAAAAAGCTGAGTGAGAAAGAGAGAATTCAAAGCCCTCTTCCTGGGTTCTGGCAGATGCCAAAGGAAGACTTGGTGAGTAATTCTGCAGCCTGGAGACCAAAAAGGCTGCAGCCAGAGGGTTGTGCCAAAAAGACAATGAGGGTGAGGGAACGGTGGGCAGCTCCAGAACCAGCCTCAGTCAGAGAGGGGACAGCTCAGCATGACTCAGGGGCCATCTCTGCTCCAGGGGTCTCCTGCAGGCTTCATTCTTTCGTGCCGCCAAAGGAACTTTTCCCTACAGAGGTACTCGTGGTTTTACTCAGGGCACTGTGACATCAGTGGACATTGGATAGAATGACAGAAAAAGTTCTGTGATCCCTACACAAACCAGCACAAAAGAAGGCAGATGGCTCAGAACACAGGTGTCAGGTCAGTGCCCAGAGTTGGGAACGGCTCAACTCCACGCTGAGAAGGGACACAGCTATAATGACGGCTCTCTGGGACTCGTCACTATGCTTAATTAAACTTCTCCAAAGCCCTGCATAGCTCTGGTTTAGCATTAGAATGTCTGGGAAGCACAGTGCAGCTGACCAGTTGCTTCCTCAGTTTCTTCACTACAAAATGGGCATGTTATTTCCATACGTGATGAAAACTTCAATCCCATACTTCAAAATCCAGTCTTTGGAGTCAGAAAAGTATGGGCTGGCCCTAAGTTGCTGTGTGACGGTTGACAAGTTTCATAGTCTCCGTGAGCTTCAGTTTCTTCATCCGTTTTATGACCAGAGAAGCAATCTCAAACACTATACCAAAGATTAGTGTATGATTCTGCTTATTCATCTGTGAGCCCAAATACCTAATACACGTCTCTTATTGTTGATTTCTTACTGGTATGAGCAAAACAGATATATAACTCTATTGATCTCATTGCCAAGAGTGCTCTCATATGAGTAAGAAATCAATTCTTACAAGAAAAATATCACTAATGATATCACAAAAGAAAAAAGTCATAAAAATGTGCCAAGTAGGAAAAGTACTATTCTCCGGATCTTCACATCCTTCTCTTCTGTGTATTTATGTGCAATATGTTCTTTCTTTTCATACTTATTTTTCAGTTGGCCATTTATATACTCTTTCATGTGTTCACAGGCTATACTAAGACAGCCATCTAGAACTCCTTGGTAATACACACAAAAATTTAATTTGACCACAACTAGCCATCCAATTATTTGCTTTAAGAAATCAATGGGGGTGGGGGTGGGGAGATAGTACAGTGACTAAGGCACTTCTTTCACTTCTGGCTTACCTCTGAACTACTTATTATTTTCTTCCAAATACCACCAGAAGTGATCTCTGAGGGTTTTAATAAGCCCTGATCACTGCTCAGTGTGACCTCCCACCAAAAGAAAAAAGAAAAAGAAATTAATGTTGGCTTTTTTCCCACAGACTCATTTACCAGAAATTTGAAAGTTAGAAATGTGATTTTGCTTTTTGTTTTGTTTTGTTTTGTTTTTTTCTGATTTGAGCAATTTTTTTATAATTGCCTTGTGTAGTATTTTTTGTTTTGTTTTGCTTTTTAATTGAATAACCATTAGATACACAGTTACAAGGTTGTTCATGACCAGATTTCAGTCATATAACATTCCAACACCCATCCCTCCACCAGCGTACATTTCCTGCCGCCAATGTCCCAGGTTTCCCTCCCATGCACCCCACACACACACATACACCCAGCTTGTCTCAATGACAAGCACTTTCCATCTCTCCATCTCTCCCCCCCCCTCTCTCTCTCTCTCTCTCTCTCTCTCTCTCTCTCTCTCTCTCTCTCTCTCCTTTTGGGCATTATGGTTTGCAATACAGATACCATGAGGTTATTATGTTCATTCCTTTGCATACTTTCAGCATGCAGTTCCTATCCAGAGTGATGATTTCCAACTATCTTGTCATAGTGGTTTCTTCTCTATCCCAACTGCCATCTCCCCCATCACTTGAGGCAGGTTTCCAACCACAGACCAATCATCCTGGCCCTTGTTTCTACTCTTCTTGTATATTAATCACATATTATGTTTTCTTACATCTCACAAATGAGTGCAATCATTTTATGCCCCTCTCCTTCAGACTGATTTCCCTCAACATGTTACTATCTATCCATCCATTTATTAGCGAATTTCAAGACTTCATTTTTTCTAACAGCTATATAATATTCCATTGTGTAAATGTACCATAGGTTCTTTAACCAGTTGTCTGTTCTCAGTACTCAGGTTAAGAAATGTATTTTCTAATCCTCCAGCTCTGCTTCCTAACTCATTTTGTGCTCTGGGTAACTCATTATTTCTCATCTCCAGGTTTTACTTTTCTTATCTTATGATCAACTTTCATAGCCCTCTCTCCAGGCATATTTAGGCCTTCACCAAGTAACCTTATGAAGGTAAAACTATGGCTTCAATTCTTTGGCTTGTACCATAGGAGTCCCAGGAAATAGCTAAAGAATGTATTTCTTGAACCACAGAGTGAACATCCTCTGTCTTGACATTCAAATGTGATGGATTGGGGTGTTCTTCTCCTCTCCAAATGTTGACAACACAGAGAATCATTTCTGAATCTTTGAGGAATAGTCTTTTGGGAAGTTGACCCCAGTTTCCTCTGATGCCTGGAATCTATACCCATGGTGAAAAGAAACAGACTCACAAAACTTTAAGATGTCAGGATGAACATCCAATCCCCTACCCTGGAAATGACAGAAAAGCAACTTCCACTTCCCAGTCCATTTTTACTAGATTTGTGTATTCAACCCAAGACCTGATAAAGTAGTAAAATAATGCACATTCATTCTATCAATATATAATAAACCCTCCTCCATCCCAGATTCTATGCTAGGACACCCAGTTGCCTATATTAAGAGGGCTCCAATGGTCAGGAATACAGACAGAAAACTACAGAGAGTGAGCATAGCATTTGCCACTTAAATGATGGTACCCACAAGAGGTCACGGAGCACATAGGTTTATGAACTCCCTAAAAAGCTGTAAAGAGGATGGAGTATCTTGCATGACTGACAGTTTCTAAGCATAGAGGAGAGGAAGAATCACACTCTCAGCAAAAAGATAACATGAGAAAAGAAATGATGACCTATAGACACTAACTGTAGTCTTGTGAGGTTGGAACCTTAAGTAAAATCAAAGATGATGCCAGAGAGATAGAAGTTAAGGTGCTCACCTCGCATACTGTTGACTCCAGTTAGAGCATGGCCCCTCAAGCAATGCCAAGGAGATACCCTGAGCACAGAGCAGGGAATAGCCCTCAAGCATTATTGGGTGTAGCCCAAAAGTCCCTTTAAAAAGATAGAAGGCTGAATATTACTTAAGAAATGGTTTCCCACAAATTGTCTACTGTTGCCTTTTCAGCAGATCTGAGTGTTGGGGTAAAATCTCAAATAATAATGGTGGGTCTGGTGTCGAAATATTGAATGTGATCAAAGTAGAGTAATGTGAAAATCATCTGCCCCACAGGTAGGGGGAGGGTGTGGAATGGGGGTATACTGGGGGTTTTGGTGGTGGAGAATGGGCAGTGGTGAAGGTACGGGTGTTTCATTGTATGACCAAGACTTAAACCCGAAAGCTTTGTAACTTCTCATGGTGATTCAATAAATAAAATTGTAAAAAAAAAAAAAATGGTTTCCATGGAGACCTACTTAGAAGTTGGGATTTTATCCCTGAAACCACTGAAGACCCATGCACTGAGGCACAACATGATTGATCATTTTCTTCAAGTGGTATTTTACCAATTATATGAATAATATTGGTAGTATTATAATGGCCTGTCTTAATAATATTCATGAAGGCCCATACCATCCAGGACCCCAGGAAATTACTAAAATTATAGTCAAATTATAGTCATATCCTGAAATTCTCTTTGTTGCATTGAGAAGTTGTAGAAAACAGAAGCAAGATTTTGTCTGCCATTGTTTTCTCAGCACCAAAAGCTAGGCTGAACTCAGAGCAACTTTTTCTCAATATGAAATGAATGACTGAAACAATGCATGATATTTGTTTCATTTTGCTAAGTATTTTCATACTCACTGAAATATTTCTAAAGTCCATGAGTCAGTTATTCCCCCTTCTATGCGCTGGTTTACAGATTTAAAAAAAATTGATTGTATAATTGAAACCCAAGCACAAAAATGTGTAAGTCTGCAACTGTATCCCATGATGTCTCACTATTAAAAAAATTTTAATATAAAAAAATAAAAAAGAAATAAAATAAAAATTGGAGTTGAAAATAGTCTCTCTGTGGTGAAGTAGGAGCCACACAGACAACATGTGTAGTCGTCAACTGTATGAGGCTCAACACACAATATTCCTTTGGGATTCAAAGGAGAATATCCTTACTACCCAATGGAGAGGTCAAGGGCTTGGCCTTGATCTTGGACTTGAAGACCTTGTGTGTGCTCTTGGCCTTCTTCTACCACTCCTCCCCTTGGTACTCGAGTTCACCTTCTTAACAGGAAGCCTTTATTAAGCACTTGCTATGTCAAAGCACTTGTTGAGTGCTTTATATGCAACATCTCTATCTTCCTGGGAGGAAGCTTCCAGGTCTGTTTAGCGGATGAGGATACTAATAAAATCTAAAATAAGATGTCATTTTTCCCAGACTTCCACAAGGAAACCTAGGTATATCAGACTCTAACATATTTTTCTTTCAGATGTGGACCCACAAGGGACAGCCTGTGTTTTATGGGATCAACTCCGAACACAGAATCTGCAGCAAACAGGAAAGTGCCCACCCTTAAACTCCATTCTACCACCACTGCACAGGGTTGGCATAAAACAATGCTGGGAATTGGGAGAAAGGTAGGAGAATCTGTCTCCAGTACCTATGTAGTAAGGGCCAGTGCTTGGACTGAGCTGAGAAATCATGGCAAGAGATGCCTTTGAAACCATGGTCGTTGGGGATCAGTTGACCTCCCTGGGCCACAAAGTTCTTACTGTCTAAGGAATCGACTGGAATGGACGCATTTTAAGATCATTTTAAATCTGAGTCTCCATGACTCATCTCAACTATTTTTTTAAGTCCAGTTGGAACTTCTCTAAAAGCTCTTGCTTCTATGATTTCCCAAGACTGGACGAGCCCACATTTTAGAAGTCTCATATTTCTCCCTGAGGGATTCTTAAGAGGTTTCTAATTGATGACCAAGGCTATATTAAAAATCAAAGAGAAGAGGAGAGCAATTGTTTTTCTGGCCTGGCCACAAAAAAGAGAGAGAGAGAGGGAGAAATGGTAATAACAACCAAAAGTCTGCTCCCTTATTAAGGAAGCCCCAGCTAGATCAATGTCAGCTAACTCTTTCCCACCAACTCCCCACTTGTCCTCTGGCTGCCGGGACAGGGTAAGGACAGAGTGTCTCTTGTGGGATCAGCCCTGGAGCATGGCAGTTTCCTTTCTGTGAAATGGGGGTTCTGCCAATGTTTATTGTACCAAGCTTATGCATTGTTTGATGATACTGCATTAAGATGGTCCCATACAGGGCTCCAACTCCTGAAGCTCAAGAGAAAGCACATTCCTAGCACATGTGAAACCCCAAGTTTCAATTTGGTTACCACCTGCTTGTCCACCAAACATGACTGGATATAGTCTTGGGGGGCCCCGAGCCTGGCTGAGGGATGAGCCCTCTTAAAACAAAACACTTGACAAATACTAAAGGGCTGAAAATGACTGAACCAGTTGCATTTGTCTGGGTGCTACAGAGAAACAGAATGAGAGAGAATAAGGAATTGGTTCACAAGGTTCTGAAGGCTGAAAAGTCCCAGGATCTATTCCATTTCTTTCCATTTCTGTCATTTTAAGACACCGGTATGAGTAAATTTGTTATGACAGGCACTGGAAACTAATATACCCCCCACCCCATACCCTGCAATCAAGTCTGTTTTGTTCGTTATTTTACATCCAGTGTCTAGAAATGCAAGGATCAAAGAAGCAGCCCGGCAAATATTTGTCAAATCAGTGAAAGCATGACTAACTGAATTGCACATGCTCGCAGCCAACACAGACCCTGAAGTGGAAGCAAGGTCTCCTGGAACACAGAACCCACTGCTGGGACTCAGAGCTCCACCGCCACAAACTCTACACATTCCCAGACGCTTTGCCCAGGGGGGAGGAAAATTTGGAAGCGGGGTTGGGGGGGGGGGTCGAGGGTAGGGGCTGTAAGGATAGGCCCACCTCCCCATTTATAACACAGTGAGGGCTTCCTCCTCTGGAAGTCTCTGGAGGCTGCAACCCCGATTCTCCACAGGCACAGGCCTATGACTTAGTAGATGGGGTACCCTACCAGAGGTGAAAGGGAGCTTCCTGGGTCTCTTCTGCATCATTTCCTCCATCTCTTTCCTGTCTTTCTCTGCCTTCTTTCCACTTTTCTTTGTGCCTCTTGTGCTTCCTGAATCCTTTGACCAAACGAAAGGGGTCAGGGCTGGCCAGACCTGACCACATCAGCAAGTCAGGAATCAGAAACGTGCTCTCTGCCATGCACTGTCCCCCATAGTGTGCCCGCTCTCTCTCTAGCGTGCTCTCTCTCTTCTCTCTCTCCTCTCTCTCGCTTGCTCTCTCATTCTCTCTCCTCTTTCGTCTCTCTCCTCTCTCTGTCTCTGTCACTGTCTCTCTGTTTCTCACAAACACACACACACACACACTCACACACTATGCAGACCCCATGCCTCCTCCTTTCACCCAATCTTCCCTAAGAATCCCCTCAACAAAATTCAGCTAGAAAACAGAAACACCCTTTCCAAATTCTCAAATCATGTAGGAATCCTGAGTTACACTACCTTTGTATCATTGTGGGACCCTGTAAGCATCTAGAGACAGAGGTTACAACACCCACCAGTTTACAAAGAGGCCAGAGTATGAGGTACTATAGCATCTAGGGAAGAGTCTATCCAATCCTAGGTGCTGAACACAGCAGTAGGTCGGTGTATCCACTCACTCCTTGAAATGACAAGGGATTTTCCTGAGGTCACAGAACTAGTAAACTCAGCCTTAGAGCTCCACTCCCAGCCTGCTGTTCATTCTTGGGATGACTCACAAGCCAGGCCATGGTGATGACAGCCATTCAACCCAAAATCTCCGGTACCTACAGCACCCAGGGCAGTGCTGCCTCCTCTGGAGGCCCTACAGGGCCCACCAGAAATGTGGACAGATGGAAGAAATTAGAAGGCGGGCATTTAGGATGCAGTTCCTTTCCAAGTCAAATGCATTCTTGCCACTGCACTCTGACACTCATATCCTAAAAATTGTTATTGAACGTGCTCCCCACATCCGAACCTGACTCACTCTTTGAAATGGAAATCTGAATGGTTCTGGTGACGATTCCCAACGGCTGGCAAGGGGACAGTACTAACAGGCAGGACCATGGGCAGCCTTGACCTCAGGCTGGAACCTCAGCCTCCAAGCCTTGAGACAGATGCAGAGTCCAGAGCCCGGGAGGGTCGGGGAAGGGGCGCCTCCATCTGGGGACCTTGACCTTGTCGGTGGCAGAATCTGTTTCTGATACACTGTAGCAAATTTTTAAATCTTAGCTGGGGCTGGCATTTGCTCCTTGCAGAAAAAGAACAGGGGCCTCAGGCGGTTCCAATTGATTCGAAAGTAGAACCAGCTGTTGGAATCCTGCGGCTCTGATTAGCCAAGTTCACTTCCAGGTTGTGGATTGCAGTTGATGGAGCCCTTGTTTGCCCCTGGACCCACCCAGTCCTGTCAGAGTTTCAGTCTAAAAGCTAAAACTGCCGCATATGCTGATCCAAAGCTGAAAATCAAGCAAAAGCAGGAAGAAGGGCTAGTAACCTAGCTTTCAGTACCTGGCTAGTATGTGCCTGGCATCGAATAGAACCACTGGTAAAGATTATTTCCAATTTTTACAAACATGCAGCAACCGGGGCATTCTCACATAGGCAAATAAAAAAGAGATTCAGGGAAAAATAAGAATTAGTATATTATTTTTATCTACCTAACAGTTTCTGATTACTAGTTAGGTCAAACATTTCTTAAGCATGTTACAACTTATCACTGCCAATTTATCACTGCATCCACCAAAGGATTTAAATATTAGCAGTCTCTCCCTTTAGGAGACGAACAAACAAGCTTAGAGACATTAAGTAAGCAGCTCCTCAATACCATTCAGTTTGAAATGCCCAGCACACAGCTGTCAGCGCTGAGCTGAGATACCAATGAGGCCTTTCTGACAAAAGTATTAAGAACAATATCAAAAATATAAATGCTACTCTCTGTGGGCAGCTTACTCCTTGTCTCTCTTGTGCTGTTATTTCTTTTAAAACAGGTATCATCTTATTAAATTCTCATGATAAGCCTGTGCTGAAGTGTCATATTTTCCTGCTTTTTCAAATGTAGGAACTGAGGTACGGTCATTGAGAGGTATAAGGTTTATCAGCCTCGTCCTAGGCTCTGGCAGTTTTTAATAATTGAGGGCTAGCTTTGGGGGTTTGATTTTGGTAGGGTAATTTTTTGGGGGGAGGAGGTGTCTAGGTTTCCATACTTGGGCCAGTTGGGCCAGTGATATTATATTGCTAGGGGCCAGGGTGCACTACCTTTTTTTTTTTTGTGGGGGTTGGGGGGCAGTCACATCTGGCGATGCACAGAAGTTACTCCTGGCTCTGCACTCAGGAATTACTCCTGGCAGAGCTGGGGGAACCATATGGGATGCTGGGAATCGAACCCGGCCGCGTAAAAGGCAAATGTCCTACCCACTGTGCTATCACTCCAGCAAGGGTGCACCACCTTTACAGCAGGCAGGAGGCCTGGTGAGTTGGGACGGGTGTGGGGGGAGCAAGTATGCAGTGAGTGCCAGGGATCGAATTCAGGACCTCATGCACATACTCCCTGCAGCCCACTGAACCAGCTCCCTGGCCGGAGGACTCAGTTCTCATCACTGTGCTCTCTGTTAACCCATGGTCCAGCTCACATCCCATGATTTGAATTTCCAAGTTTTAAATTCTTTGGTATAGTTTTATCACATGATGGAAAACTGGGAGCTAGTTTCAAACTCAGCTCCCGGTTTTGTGGTGAGTGTTCAGTCATTCTTTCCAATATCAGCCTTCAAAGGTGACTGTAAAAAGGTACCTGCTATTTGAGACCTGCCATGAACACTCTAAAGAGGCCATTGGTTTAAATTAGTGTTGATTCTGTAGACTATTAGGGATGAAATGTGTTTGAATTTTACTAAAGGTGAAGGAAAATGAAGTTTATGGTTTTAAAATTACTTTAAGGATGCTTACTAAAATTTTCCCTTATATAAAGTCTGGATGAATAACACCTTTGACAATGTATATTACGTGTTCTCAAACAGAAGTCCCCTTGGGCTCACAGGTACCTTTTCAAGCAAGATGAAATTGGCACATCTGAAAGAAAATGTAATGACTAGTTGCATATCTCCTCCATGAGCCCAAAAAATAGTAATCCAAAATAGATTAAATACCTACTTATGTATCCTGTGACCTCTGGTATCCTGCCAAGTGTTTCCAACATGGTTAGACTTACTGAATTTGTATGAATATTTGAGATGGCTCTTAATACGTTACTGCAATCATTCACTCATTTGTTAATGTTAATAAAATGGTTATTGAGAAACTGCATAAGTAAAGACTCCTCACTCAATACCTCTATTTACAAACCACAACACCTTAAAAGAAAGAGAGAGCAAAAGGGAATGCCCTGCTATAGAGGTGGGGCGGGGTGGAGGGGTTGGGGGGGGTGGGGGGTGGGAAGGCTACTGGGTTCATTGGTGGTGAATTGCCACTGGTGGAGGGATGGGTACTTGATCATTGTATAACTGAAACACAAACACAAAAATATGTAAGTCTACAACTGTATCTCATGGTGTTTCACTAAAAAAATAATAAAATCAAGAAAAGTGGGAAAAAATTAAAAATTCATAAATATTATAAGGTAAAGGCCCTCCCGTTGATTGTCGATTTGCTCGAGTGGGCCCAGTAACGTCTCCACTGGAGACTTTGTTGTTACTGTGTCTGGCATATCGAATACTCTCGGTAGCTTGCTGGGCTCTCCGAGAGGGGCGGAGGAATCGAACTCAGGTCAGCCATGTTGGCCGCTTGTAAGGCGAACACCCTACTGCTGTGCTATCGCTCCAGCCCAAAAAAGACTCCTTTACCAGGTACTATGGCAGGCAGGTGCCAGGAACACAAGCATCCTCCAACATCTCCAAGACTCAAGAAAAACCAGCCAAAATGTTGAGAGGTCATCAGCTATGTCACAGAGCAAATGTAGGCCCTAGTTCAGGCTGAGTACTGAGAACTAAAACTTTTCTGGAGAAAGTGTCATCAAAACTGATAACTAAAGAATGAGATCGTTAATCTAAGAGATAGCCTGGAATTTTTGTGCCCAAAAGTGGAGGGAAGGCTTTTGCACAGATCTTGGGGAGAGGGATTAGAACAGTATTTGTTATGCAGTGGACCAATAAGACAAACAATACTAGACAGAGTATGGAGAGTAAGCTTCTTTGAGTTGGGGCCTTCAGAAAAAAAAAAAGGATGGAAAAGTCAATTATCTAGACAGGAATTCATATAGAGAAGTATGAGAAACTGCATTAAGTAAAGGCCCCCAGGGCAGGAAGCATGCTTAAGGGTCAACAAATAAACTTACCTATTGAAAGGTGAGTAAGTAGATCTGCCATACTGAAAACAATCCCCCACTCATCAACATCACCTTCATCAAGGCTGAAACTCACTTGTACAAACAACACACATTGTGGGAAACTATTCTCCATGCCTTTCTTTCACTTCTGCATGTTTTACAAGCTAAAGTACTTTCTGCCTTTGCTCCAGACCATCTTTTCCAGGGTGTTTGTACAGAGACAGACTTAGAAGACAGAGGACTCTATATAACACTCTATATATACCAGACTATATACACTCAGCTCCCGGGAGAGAACAAGGCAGAGTCTCCTACCCTGTGCCTGACTGTCTGCACCAGGGCCCAACAGCTGAAGACCTCCGGGCCCCAGCCAAGGCCATGCTGGGACCACTCTCCACACACTTGGATGAGTCTCACGCATAAAAGAACTGGCAGAGGAACCCAGGTGTGTGGGACCCGGGGCTGAGATCTCCAAGCCTGCACGGTTTGGGACTGGACCTGCCAGTAGCTAGACAGTTACACCCACCAACTGCCGTGTAACCCCAACAATGGCCAGGATCCAGAGATTATCACACTCAGCTCCCGGAAGCTGACATCTTATCATCTCATTCCTACTTTGGACAAACTGGCAGGCTACCGAATGTAACCTGGCCACACGGCAGAGTCTGGCAAACTCCCCGTGGTATACCCAATATGCCAAATACCAGTAACAATGATGGGTCTCATTCTCCTAACCCTGAAAGAGCCTTGAATATGGCACTTTAAAAAAAAAAATCTCAGGGCTAGGACGAAGGAGACGTTACTGGGGCCTGCTCGAGGCAATTGATGAACAGCAGGATGTTCGTGATCATGATATAACAGAAAACATATTCACTTACAGCCCATGGAAAAAAAAAGTTACAGTTTCCTAAAGCTCAGGACTCTTCATCCTTAAGCCAACACAGATGACAGATTGACTCCCCTCTTTGCATAACACAGCATAAGGACACCTATCAAGTCCTTGGCAGCCACAGGATTGGCCCAGTTAACCAGTTAGTTCACTGGTGCTCCATGATTGGAGAACATCTTATGAAACAGAAATTGTCATCCCCTTGATGATAAGGATGACATAAAGCCATTATGTCCTTATTAAAGCCATCCAGAAAAGTAAGTCGGTATAACATGAAGAATCTTAGATGCTGGTCTAAGGAGAGAACAGTATCTATTCAGCTGTCATAGAAATAAAGTTCTGAATAAGATAGGAATATGAAGGAAAATAAGATTTTCAAAAAGTTTCTCTAGCTCTGTCAAATGGACTGGGAAGTGAGGAGATCCTGCTAGAAAAGTAAGAAAATATCAGGAGGCAGAACTGAGGTCCCAGAACAGTCTTGGTGGGCTGGACTAAGTGTCCCCACAGCAGAATTTCACAAGCCTAAATAAATGTCAGGCCCTGGACCCAACTCCATCACACCAATGACTCCAGCAAATTGTTGGGGTGGACATGGCTTAATAGTTAAACCCATGAGAATGAGTCCTAAGACTTCCAGAGACCTGGCAACCTGGATGAATCAGCAAAGGAAGCACCGGCCAAAAGAGCCAACTTGAGCCTGGTGGCATGAAAAGGCCAGTATTGGGCCAAGAGGCAGCAATCCAGTTCCAACCAGTCTCCCTGGGTCTACTTATAGACAGAGTTACCAAAGGCTACTAAGTTACATGTCTACTAAGTTCTGGGTCCACAACTTAGTCAATGCACTTGATCTCCAAAAACAGTATTTTACATTCATACTGCCAGGTAAACCTCCTACAGATTGATCACTTACATGTAAGGAAACAAAAACTCAGAGAGAAATTTTCCTCTGTTTTCTTGGCTAACAAGTGGTAAAACTTTTATGACAATCAGGTGCACTGTGATCCCAAAGACTGTGCTCTTAAACACCATGTCAGGCCTCCCCCTCCCCTTCCATCCTTCTGCCCTCCCTCTCTCCTTCTTCCATCCTCTCTCCTCTTTCCCTTTATTCTCCTTCCTTTCCTTCCTCTTTTGATTTTTTTATATTGAAGCTAACTTTTATCATGATACGAGTTTCAATCCCCTACAATTAAATAGATGGGGTGTTACACTACACTAGGAACTCCAGCTTCATGCACTGTGTGTAAGCTGTGGACCATGGCTAAATGACCTCATCTTTTGGGGTTTCAGTTTCCTCATCTATGAAAGAGATCTGTTGAGACTATCCTGATTGGATGGGTGCAAAGATTCAGAGACTCCTGGAGAGTATTTAGTAGGTCACTCACAGATCCCAGATGCAGCAGGATCCTGGGGGGGGGGGGGGGGGGGGAAAGCATGAGATATAGTAAGGCAGGGGGGATGCAATGGCTGGGTTCCCTGATCCAGTCCTTATCTCTTGATTAAAAGGCATGAGCGAGGGCCATGAGGTGACGGCTTGTGACTTCTGCTATGCAAACTGCAAAGCACTGCACAAACATACAAGATTGCAGCTATTGTTATTTATACTATCACTCAGGTCATAAAACTTCAGAAAACTAGAGAGATGGTCAAGGACTCAAGAGTCCATTGGATCTGCCTTGGGATAGGAGTCGGTACTCTGAGCTCTGGGATTCCACAAAAGATTCCATGAACTCGTGGTCAGCAATGATTTCTTTCCCAGAACAGAACTGCTTTCTACAGGAAGAGCTTGGAGAGGTTGACTCCGTCGTCTCTGGAGAATTCCCAGTCCCCCTGATCCAGCTGGCGGTCCTTCTTCTGAGTTCCCCCATTCCTGCAACTCCCTCTCAAATCACATTCTTCAGAACTGGCACCACCTTTTTGTACTTTAAGTTCCCTTCAGACCAGAAGGCTGGGGCCCTGCTGCTCCGTGGTAGCTGGAGCAAGAGGGTGAGGGTCTAAACCAAATTAAAGGTCATACCTGAGCTCAAACCCTGGGAAGGTTTTCTGAGATTTAACAATACCCAGTCCCATTGCATCTCAGCAAGGAGAAGAATGTACCTGGATGACATCAGGATTTGGTGCAGGCCTGTCAGCTACACCAGGCCCAAGAGAACAAGCAGTTTGGTACAGGTTGGCTTTCCCAAAAGCGAAACACCTGCTGTGTCCTCAAGGATGTGCCATGCCTATCCCCTGCCCTCACGCCAGCACCTGTTGACAGGACCCTGCCTCCCAAATGCCTGGAAGGGAGTGAAGGGACTGTGAGATTTGGGAAGCAGCTCAGCAGCCCTTTCCGCGAGAGCACCTCCAGGCTTCTCACCAAACTCAGCACTCCTGCGAGAATAGATCCCTCCCCTTCCTGTCTTCCTTCCCTTTTTATAGTGGGGATCCAGTGCCAGCAAGGGATTTTTTTAGGGGGGGTTGAAGGGTAGAAGAAGGAGTCTGGGGGCAGTGGCCTTGTTCTCCTCCAGGCCACAAAGGAGTCTGATTTCCAGGACTCTCTGGCTCCTTATCCTGTACTCAGACCCCTACTTACCTGTTTCATAAAGTAACTGGAAGGAGTAATTACTGCTTTGAAGGTCCGGTCTGCTCCAGGGCAGTAGAGATAGCCAATAGGGTTATTAGCATTAATAATAAGTGCTATTAGCAGCAGCACTTAATTCTTTTGAAAGGGAAAAATGGTCCTGCAACTGCTTCTCAGTTGCTGATCCTTCTTTTTTTTTGTTTTTGCAGGGGCTGCCATGACTGGAAGGGGTTGGGAATTGGATCACAGGCTTCCTGTACCATTCCAGGTCAAAGAGACAGAGTATGACCAGACGCGCAGTATCGGCTCAGCATTGAGCATCTCTCCAGCCAGTCTGACCTTCTTCATCTTGACCTAAGACCCTATAGTGCTAATTATCAGACACACCTGCATCTTCTGCTGCTAATGGAATGCCACCACAGGACTGTTGGTTTCGTTCTGCCCTTTACCCCGAAGGCCCTGCTCCCACCCAGGACACTTCCCAGAGTAGATGTCAGGACCTCCCTTGGTCTCTGTTCCATGCTACAGGTGCTCTATACTTCTGTTTAGTGACCCAGAGATGTCCTGGATTTCTTCGGCCTTTCCTTGTCTGCTAGGATACTGGCAGGCGTCAACCAGAGCTTGTCCAGTTCACGCCTTTCTCTAAATTAAGAGCAATCAAGGAAGTAGCTGCTTGTTCTGCACCTGGCACATAGCTGAGCTTTCACTGAGCAAGAAGAGGCAAGAGCGGTCTGTGCAAAGGCCCCCTTCCACCTTAGGCAGGTCTGCACCCGCAGAGCTGGGGCATTTTGAAGGACTCAGAAGCTGCCAGAAGCCTTCCCTGTCCACATCTTTCCTGGTTGAAGCCGCAGTTCTGTAAATGAAAACGACTGCAGCCATGCCTGTGCCTTCTCAGCCCTTGGATACGGAGACGAGCTCAAAACGGAGGGTTAGACAAGGTAATAGCCACTCTTTACCCCGGAGACTGTCCAAAGTATAAGCATGACACACCACAGACCAACCACAGGGTTTCCCTAAGACTTTCCACCTAAAGGAAAACTTCTCTCTCTCTCTCTCTCTCTCTCTCTCTCTCTCTCTCTCTCTCTCTCTCTCTCTCTCTCTGATCACAAACTCGGAGTAAATGGACACCTAAAGTGCACACGTGCTGCGACACAGAATCAGAGCTTCAAGTGCACAGCCCTAGAAGAATCGCCTGCGGGCTGGGAGAGATGCACATGCGCGTGCGCAGTAGGTCAGGGATGCTTGCAGCTAAAACCTGGTCGGCCTGCGGTCATTTCCAAGGCTGACTCCAGTCTGCCTTTCTAAGATTCCTCTCTGAGCAAAGTTCCCTTTGGGACTTAAACCAAGTGGAGTTCAGGGTTTTTTCAACTGGACTGCCAAGAGCTAGCCCACGTCACCCCACAAAGGATCAAACATAACATCTTTCCTTTTTCTTACCATTTCTGATTCAGGATTGTTGCTGCCCCTCTGGAAAACTTCTCCACATGGTTTGGTGAAGTAGGCAAGTCAGTAGAATTCATCCATTTTACAGATTCTAACACTGAAGCATAAAGAAATACGGGACGGAAGTCACATGACTAGTAACTGGTAGAACCTGTACTAGAATAGAGATTTTCCTATGTTTCTCTCTGTTTTGTTTACAAATTCTAGCTACGAGCACTCAGGTGGGGGTGTGAGGGGGGAAAAGGAGAAAGAGAGGAAGAGAGACAAAGAGAGACAGAGAGACTACCAACTAGTCCTAAAGTATGTCTAAGTTGAATTAATACATTTAAGGTCGGAGACAACAAGCTTCTGGCTCATTTCTAAGGAGGATGGGAAACTTAGAGTCCACAGGGAGGAAATACTGAGTGTGTCTGGCACAGAGGAAGTATTCAAGAAGTGCGGGCAAGAAAAGGCAGGAGGTAAGAAGCTGGGAGGTTCTGCTTTCATTAGCAGAGATGCAAAAGGAATATGGGAAGTTGGAAACCACCTCTGGAAAGCTAGACAGTTCTAACTTCAAATCAGACTTGTACTGAGTGATTAGTAACAGTTTGGGCCATTCAGCTTATTGACAAAAATAAAAAATAAAAAGACAGTCAGTAATACCTTCCTTCAAAATGCATGTAGAGGACTGGATCAGAAAGGTGGAAACACCGTACATGGCTAGCAATAATGGTCACATGATAAAGATTTCTTCCCTTTGGCTTTCTTCTCCTCCTTTCTTCTCCTCCTTTGTCCTCCATTATGAAAATCCAGTAGGAAACAGGCTGCTACCGAAGGCAGAGGAATTCCAGGAGCACTAGGATTTTGCAATTGGACTTGCCTATCTTAAAATTGGACTATCCTATTTTAAAGTCTATATCTGCCATGTGGCTTCAAACTCCTTCCCCATCCATTCTGCCTTTTTTTCTCCCACCTCTCCCACTTGAACTCAGCTCAGCACCCAACAGCTCATTTTGTTCTTCTTTGACTGAATCTCATCCTTCCCATTCCACCTGCATCTCGGTATATTCCCAACCAGAATATTTTCCTGACGGTTTCATTGCCAGGTGGGTTTGCCCTGAAAGAATTTCATTCCAGTGAATGTCCTTTTTACAAAGAACATTATCTTTTCCAACAGAAGAAGGGGAAGGAAGCAGTAAAGGAAGTGGGGGAGGGTCTGCAGGATGGAAAAATAGAATAGAGGAAATATAACAGACTTACTGTTTCGAGGGCTTTCCCCAAGAAATATATAAATAGCCATAGGAAAAGACTTGATTCCGTTCAACATCCTATTTAACAACCACTGTCCCCAAGTTCTCTATTTTGGGAGGCTTCTGCCACATACAACCTTCTCCTGTGGTCAAAATGCTACATAGACTACAAAGTCTAACTCAAATACTTGTTGACTGCATTAATTAATTTGTGTCGTGGCCTAATAGCAACTGAATTTGGTTTATATGCCAAATGTAAAGTCCAATTATCTGTAACATTTTAACGAGCCTGGTTTCCCCTTAAAGTTGATCTGTGATCTTCTCTCTTCTGTTCTCATAACTTTTGTAGCTGCTGATGGTGTGATAGAGTTTATGTCTTCCTTCCTTTTTTCAAAAACATGTAAAATAGTGTGACCGACTCATCTCAGTTTGATGAGAATTTTCCTGGTGTTAATACTGAAGAAATGTCACAGGCCCTGCCAAATAGGGACAGTTGCTTATCCTATTTTAAAGTCGATATATGACAATATCAAAAAAAATTCTTTAGAGAAATACACTCAATTTCAAATATTTTTGATGTACCTAATTGTGCTATTATTATTATAGCTTTACTATGTTTTTTCTGTGGTTCTCTCTTCTTACACTGTGAGCCCCTGGGGGTTGGGGCTCATGTCTGTTTTATTTTTTATTTTATTTTTTGGTCTGGGGGTCACACCCAGCGATGCTCAGGGGTTACTCCTGGCTCTGCACTCAGGAATTACTACTGGCAGTGCTTGGGGGACCATATGAGATACCTGGGATCGAACTGCGTGCAAGGCAAACGCCCTATCCATAGTACTATCACTCCGGCTCTTCATGTCTATTATAATCTTGCATTGTTAGGTAGTATAACCATGTTTGGCACATACTAGTAATCTGGTTTTATGCAAACCACAGAGTTTATATTGAGAAATAGTTTAAGCGTGTGCCAAAATGTTTTAAGGTATTTGTTTCCAAACTCTGTAGACAGAGATCTCTAGCACTTAGTACCTGGCTTGGTACGGACAGAAGAATTCAAATGCACTAATAATCTGCCTCCTCTTCTATTCCCCCTCTAGTTTCAGTGGTAAAAGTGGGGTCACTCAGCGGCTAGCACGAAAAGCTGGAATCGCATCTGTGGGTAGCTACACAATCCTAGATGTGTCCTCATAATGAGCCAAGTTTTCATTCTAAATCTGAATTATAATTTTATAAACCTTGGTAGCTTCTGCCCATTGGTTGTAGTCCTTGCAGCCAGAGACGCCAAATACTAACCCTGAATACTAGAGCTGATAACACTTCTCCTGACTCCTACTTCTTTCTGCCCCCACAACCCACTTTCACAACTTTGCCTTTCTAACAGTTCTTCAAGTGTGACTTGACTAAAAGTTTAGAGACCTGGCACTAACCTCTGAATTTGAACTTTATCTCCCCCTCTTAAAGTGCCTGAATCTGAATAGGTCTCAAATTGTGAAGAGGAAGAATATACAGCTCCCAATTGTCAGTTGCTTAGTAAATTTCTGATAATCTATAATCTAGTATTAAAAAAATGTCTTTTTCTTTGGGGGGGGGGAGTTGAGGTGGGAGGGAGGCACATAGGGGTGGAGTGTCTCCCAACCAGTGCTATTGGGACTCCGGGGCTATTCCCTGTAATACATGTAACAACCAGGCCACATGGTTCCATGCTGAGATCTTGTGATGCAGTGCTGCTCATTCCCGTGGTACTAGAGGCCACCAAGGCCATAGTAGCAGTGGTTGGGGCTCTTTCAGATGTGGGTGGTTGAAGTTGGAATCTTTTGCATGCAAGGTATGAGCCTTTGACCCCTAAGAGAACTTCTCCCTGGCCCTCACTTTTTCTGTTGTAATACCTGGCCTATTTTTTATTATTCAGGAAACTGTTGGTAGGTGGCTGAGTGATGAATGTAGGATGGAACATTTGAAAGTCTTTTAAACCAAAATCAGAAGAAATATAAAATTCTTATTGGATTTCAGACCTCTACACATGCATGTGTGCACGCACAAGCGCGCGCGCGCACACACACACACACACACACACACAGATTATCTCCCCAGAATGTGATATTATTTGAAACAGGGTTGCTATGGATGGATGCAATCAAATCAATTATCTTTATCTAATATCATACTAAAAGGAAATGTGTGGATTTAGAAAATAAAACCCCATGTCTTAAAATCAGAGAAAATGCACAAATGGAAGACAGTGTGAAGACATAGAGGGAGAACAGCATGTGAAGATGTAGACAGACTGTAGTTCTGTAGCTATATGCTAAGGAACACCCAGGAATGCAGCCAGCTATCACCCACCATAGGCAACAGCCAGTGAGATTACTGAAACTTACTTCTGAATTATGCAATTTTATTGATTTTCTAATTTACTTTTCATCATTATACTTTTATCCTTATTTTGTTTGATTTTTTTTCCCTTTATTTTATTTTATTTTTTTTTAAAGTTGTAGATTTACAATTTTTTGTGCTTTGGTTTCAATTATACAATGATCAGATACCCATCCCTCCACCAGTGCCCATTTTCCACCACCATGGATAATATCCCTCCCACCCCCATCCCCCCATCCCCCCGTCTCTGTGGCAGGGCAATCCCCTGTGTTCTCTCTCTCCTTTTGGGTGTTGTGGTCTGCAAAAGAGGCATTGAGTGGCAAACATGTTCAGTCCATAGTCTACTTTCGACATGCATCTCCCCTCCTGGGAGGATCCTCCAAACATCCTTTATTTGGTGCTCCCTTCTCTATCTGAATAGCCCTTTCCTCTAGGATACCCGGCTGGCCTCTAAGTTATGGAGTAATCCTCCTGGTGCTGATCTCAGCTATTCTTGGGTATTAATCTCATACTTTGTTACTTTATATCCCCCAGATGAATGCAATCTTTCTATGTCTATCCCTCTCTTTCTGACTCATTTCGCTTAGCATGATACTTTCCATATTGTACCACTTGTATGTAAATTTCATGACTTCATCTTTTCTAAGAGCTACATAGTACTCCATTGTGTAGATGTACCAAAGTTTCTTTAACCAGTCATCTGTTCTTGGGCATTCAGGTTTCTTCCAGTTTCTGGCTATTGTAAAGAGGGCTGCAATGAACAAACAAGTGCAGATGTCACTTCGACTATACATTTTTGCCTCTCTGGGATATATTCCCAGGAGTGGTATTGCTGGGTCAAATGGGAGCTCAATTTCTAATTTTTTGAGAATCGTCCATACTGTTTTCCAGAAGGGCTGAACCAGTCGGCATTCCCACCAACAGTGAAGGAGTGTCCCTTTCTCGCCACAACCACGCCAGCATTGGTTGCTTTTGTTCTTTTGAATGTGGGCCAGTCTCTGAGGTGTGAGATGGTATCTCATTGTGGTTTTGATCTGCATCTCCCTGATGATTAATGATGTAGAGCATTTTCTCATGTGCTTTTTTGCCATTCGGATTTCTTCTTTGAGAAAGTTTCTGTTCATTTCATTGCCCCATTTTTGGATGGTGTTGGATGTTTTCTTCTTGTGGAGTTTAACCAGTATTTTGTATATCCTGGATATCAACCCCTTGTCAGATGTGTATTCGGTGAATATCCTTTCCCATTCTGTAGACTGTCTTTGTATTTTGGTCACTGTTTCTTTGGAGGTGCAGAAGCTTCTTAGTTTAAGATAGTCCCATTTGTCTATCTCTGTTTTCACTTGCTTGGCCAGTGGCGTGGCATCTTTGAAGATACCATTAGCTTCAATGTCATGGAGGGTTTTGCCAACTTTATCTTCAATGTACCTTATGGTTTCTGGTCTGATGTTGAGGTCTTTAATCCATTTTGATCTTACTTTTGTACATGGTGTTAGCTTGTTTGATTTTTTTTTTTGCTACCCATTTCCTAAATTCATAGGTTACCGTCTTTGTAGTTGCTTTCTTCACATTTAGTTTTATTTTTAAGTGAAAGCATGAAGGTTATGAATTTACCTTTGATAATGGTTTTGTCTGCATAAATGTGTATTTTCAGATTCTGTGATCTCTTTTTTTCTCCTTTAAATAGCTTACAATTGTATTTTTTATGTATTTCTTCTTTGAGCTATACTATAATCCTTATGGATACAGGAATACTTGTTAATATAATGCTGAAATTACAGCACTATAATTTTCTATAAACAACTTTCTCTCTGACTTATTTAAAAATAAGTACATTATAGCTTGATAATGTTTTTAAATATTATTCATCATCAATAAAAAAGTACTACTTCCTCAGTACAAAAGCATCAGTCATAAAATATCAGTAGCTTTCTAGACTCAGATGTTTGCCAGTGGTACGCTTCTAGAATATTCCCCTATCTTCTTCAACTCCATTAAAGAAACCAACAAGCCCACTAAAAAAGGAAGTGTTAAGACCACTATTCAACATCTCTGGCCTCAGCTTATGGATCATGTTCCCAGGAATGCAGTATAGACATTAGTACTTTTTAGTCTTACCAAGAAGCACAATTTCTCCCTGGAACCTCACCTCAACACAGAGGGATCTCTCCTTTCTTAGATCTTATATTTCATCTATTAGTCTAAGATTCCCAAACTATACTGTAAGCTCCTTAAAAAGTAAGACCATGTCCTATACTTCTTTCCAACTGTCTCTATTGCCTTTAGTATCCAGAACCAATAAATTCTGTAGAATAACGTTGGCTTGCCCTTCCTTCCTGGCCACTGGGAGCTTGCGTTTGTTGATTGCCTCCCACCCCCAACCTATCAATTACCTTTGTCTCCTGATCAGACTCTAATTTGTAAATATTGTCTTTCTCTTCTCCTTAAATATCCTTTGCATGGTTAGTTATTTCAGAGCAATTGCTTTTTGTATGGCTACATGAAGACAGTTTAAAAGATAAGCCCATGGCTTGGGAGTTGATTGACTCCAGATAATATACCTCTTGGATATCTGCTCTCTCGACTTAAGCCTCAGTTGCCCTTGCTTCCTAGACCCCCAAAAGCAGCGTCCCGATGAGGGACTGGATGGACCTAGGACAAGCAGTGAGCTATGGGTTACCCTGGCATTGAAATGGGCTTGGCCAAAGTACCCTAATGTTTAACTATAAGTTAAGAGCTTGGTCATGGACAAATTCTGTCATGATCCAAAAAGCAATAACTAGATTTGGACCCTACTGGGGTTAGGAATGATTGATCTGGCTTGAGCACTGTAGTCTGAATCTGTGGTGAGATGTCCCCAGGAGAGTCACCCTACAAGCCCAAAAGTGTCTATTACTGTGTCCGTACAGAATGGTAAATATCAGGAAGAAGAATTAAAGATGTTAATAAAGTTTCTGGTCTAAGGAGAGGAGAAACACCTTAAGGGCTATTTTGCCCTTGTGGGCTGCAGGTGGTTGGGAAATCTAGAAAAACATTTTTGATTGTGCTTCCCATGGGGAGGTGTGGTTGGGGAGGCATGGTGAGAGGATTAAAAAAAGAGCGACTGCAGGGAGAAGGGAATGGATTGATTGAAGGAGAGGGGATTGAAGGAAAGATGGTTGCAGAGGCAGCAGAGAAAGAAAGAAGGCGGACACGGTGGGAAGAAAAGATTGCGCAGTTAGAGCGAGATAGGCAGAGAGAGAGAAAGAGAGAGAGAGAGGGTTGGAGAGGGCTGGGAGAGACGAGAGGTTGAACAAATGGCAACTAATCAGCAACCGACTTGGCCCCTGGTTCTTCCTTCATCTGTCCAAGGCAACAGCCGAACTGGGTGGAGAAGTGGGTCAAGACAAGGAACGCGGAAGGCGAGAGAGAGCCGCAGGGAGAGGCTCGAACATCCTTTCACGTGTAATTCCCGTGTGCGTGAGGGGATTACACAGCCCAAGAGGGGGATTTACACAGCTCCGCTCTCTAGTGGGATTTACACAAAGTTTTATGATTGTTTAATTACAATTATTATAGAACATTTTGTGAGTGTGTCACTATGAAATTTGGGATCACAGATATTAAGCTATCAAGTGATAAAATTGCAAGCCTTCAAACTCCTTTAAAAAGTAATGCTGAGACTATTAGCTTGGAGGAATGTTTTCAGGGGAAAAAACAGTGATATCTCATGCCTTAAGGAACTACATTTTTCAGAAACAAAAAGGGGGCAAGCATATTGACTTCTGTCCAACTAGAGCTATCTGCGGTCTTGTGTTATCAAGCATGGCTGTAATGACAGTAGGGTCCCAAATAAATCTAGCAGTAGTAATGCCTCACCTGGGTAAGCTCTTTGACAATCCACAACCCCCACATACACACCCTGCCATGGGAGCTCGCTTGATGTTCAGAGGAAACCTGTGCAGAAGGCACATTAGAGACAATTATCCCCACATTGCAAAAAAAAAAAAAAAAAGACTGGTTAATTCACAAAGCTAATTAGTGGTTGGAAAAGAAGCCCAGATCTCTAATTTCTCATCTTCTAGTCCTTAGTCTACAGCTACTTGAAAGTGATTTGGAAAATCTTGATATAAATCTCTGCCCTCAGTCATTGAATTCAACAACTGGATGTTCACCAAACATCTGTTGGACCATGACATGCTTGGATCCAACAGGGAAAGAAGACACAGTCCCTAACCCCAAGGAGCTCAGCTATGTAACCGGATCATTCAAATGTACGTGTCAAATCATGTTTGCTTCCAGTGCTATGAGAATTAAGATAAATAACAAGGGTCATAATAAGTCATATGTACTGTATGCCAGTTTCCATCCTAGGTACTTGGAGTATTGGGGTAGGTAACATGATGTACAAACTGCTTGACATATATCAAGAGCTTAAGTGGGGCCAGAGAGATAGTACGGAGGATAGGGGGTTTGCCTTATACATGGCCGACCCGGGTTCCAATCCCGGCATCCCATATGGTCCTTTGAGCACTTCCAGGAGTAATTCCTCAGTACTGAGTCAGGAGTGAGCCCTGAGCATCACTGGGTGTGGTCCAAAAACAAACAGAAAAAAAAACTTAAGATTAGTAATTACTCTAATAGCTTTTTAAAATAATAATAAAGTCAGGGGTTTTTAAGTGCAAATAAAATGGGAAGATTAATTCATTTTAAATCCAGAGCAAGAGAGTAGAGGAACAATTACTTATCCTGGGAAATCAGATCTAGGGGGTGATACTGGAGCTGGGTCTTAAAGAATGATTAAGGACTTAGAGGCAGAAAGAAGATTCCAGGAAGAGCAACGGTACTGGCACAGGCTTGGGCCCTAAGCAGCAGGGAAGGGTGGGAAAGAAGGAAAGAAGGCACTGACCTTGGGGCAACCAGAGACAACTGACAGATTAGCGGTCTGGGCCTGGCCCCTCACAAGAAAGCAGCGTAGGGGTGGGGCTGCCCCTATGCCTGACCCAGCACCCGAGGGTGAGGCAGAAATTTTCCAAGGCTATTTGTTTGTAGGTTACATTTTTCCTGAACAGCATCCAAATTCCTTTGTTTTCACAGAGAGCACCATAGTTTCCAAAGAAAAGGGAAAAAAAAAAAAAGACTTATTGGTCCAAGGGCTTTCCTTGAGAAAGATCTTAATGGCCATGGGCCAAGCCAGGGTTCCACCAAGCTCTGCACTGAGAAAACAATAAGAACAGGCAGCTGGAAACTTCTTCAGAATCAACAAGAAAATGGGAATTCCAAGTCATTCCTGGGGAGATTATTTGTATAGGGTCACACCCCACAGTGCTGGGGGAGGGGTGGGGAGAGGGGGGAACTGGGGTCACTCCTGGTTAGCTCTGCTGTTCCCTGACACATGCTAGGCACGTGATTTACCACTTGAGCTCTCTCTGGCCCCACGCTGGGAGATTTTCAAGTTCATGTAGTAAGTCCTGTTGGTTCTGCCCCTAAACCTCCCACTTGGGACTCTCACCATACTGCACACAGATGGAGAACTGTGTGTCCCCAAGAATTCTTCCTCCTTTTCTCTGGTTGGTAAGTTTCTGCCCTCTCTACACTTGAAGAGCACTCATCTGTGAGCCTGTATGGGCCCAAACCTCAGCTCAGCATCAAGGAACACTGACTCAGCATTCCTCCACAGACCCTCCTTCCACTGCCAGTCACCCACTGCCTGCTCTTCACAGCACCCCTTCTCCTACCAATTGTTCCTGTACCATCTCCCTCTCACTTCTCTGAGCAACAGTGAGCCAAAGATGGTGCAAACCAGCAGACCAACCTGAATGCAGGTCATATAAGGATGAGTTTTCTGTATGAACGCTAAAAGGGAAAATGAAATTCAGAGAATTATGGGAGATAGGCAGTCAAATATATTTATAAGTCTCTCTATATGTACATACATATGTTTATATAGAGAGACAGAGGGAAGGAAGAGATAGAGACAGAGAGAGAGAATTATTACTACAGAGAGAAGTGTGCAGACAATTCAGAACAATGTCAGCAGGTAAAGGGCCTATGGGCAGGCAGTCCATTTGTGTGGGTACTTTCCAATTCTTCTGTCCCAGCAAAGCACATCCTTTCAATGAGAGAAGGTAAACTCGGCTGAGCAGTTGCTGGCCACCATCAGTTACTCACGAAGGCCCACTATGTGCCAGATAGCACAGTGAGCCTTTCATATGCACTGTCCCAGTCTGCCCAGTAAGCCCACAGTAGGGGCATCTCTCTCTGGTTACTTGTCCAGTGAAAAATCAGGCTCAGAGCAGTTCAGCAACTCACTCATGTTCTACTCTAAGGAAGCAAGAAAGGGAAAGTTGTACCCTGATTTGAACCCAACCCCGCACCCCGCACCCTGCACCCCGCAAGGCAATGTGTGTGCTTCTAGCCCAGAAAGGCAGGGAGCAGGGGTTAGAACTGCATGACATTCATCTCCTGCAGGAGTTCACCACCAGATGCAGAAAGGAGCTCATGGACTCACAGTGATTCAGCTTATTTGATTTTTTTTGTTGGCTTGATTTTTAGGGGCAACACCTGGTGATGCTCAGGGGTTACTCCTGGCTCTGTGCTCAGAAATTACTCCTGGTGGTAGCTAAGGGGACTGTGTGGGATGCTGGGGATTGAACTAGGTCAGTTGTGTGTGAGGCAGATGTCCTACCCTCTATACTATCTCTCCAGCCCTGTGATTCCGTTTAGCTGGTGACAAGTGACTTTAGAAATCAACCAAATCAACACCCAACCAGACACCTCCTTGGGGACTGAAAGTCTGAAGATAGACATTGGGAAAAGAAGGGTTGGCAAGAAAATAATTAAACCTGATCAGACTTATACCCGATATTGTTATGGATGCACACACATGCCTTCCTGCTCAGTTCTTACCCCACAACCTCTGAACTGGATCTCATTGTCCTGCATTCTCAGAAGATGCTCAGAGAAGTTCAGCAACTCACCCGGATCACACGGCAGCTATGAACCAGCAGAGATTTGAGCTAAAGTCCCCTGACTCCAAAACCCTGATCTGGATACTGTGTACCTGATATGGAGACAGCGGGCACATCCACTCTGAAAATCTTCTCAGGGATCAGGAGAAACCATAATGACAAAGAAGATGAGAAAGAGAATAACTGTTTTTTTTATGGTTATGGCCAGTATCTCCATTTTCCCCAAATATGATGGTCATGGGCTTTTTTATTTTTGTGGCTTTTTAGGTCATACCCGGTGATGCTCAGGGGTTGCTCCTGGTTCTACACTCAGGAATTACTCCTGAGTGTTCAAGGGACCGTATGGGATGCCGGGAATCGAACCTGGGTCGGCCCTGTGCAAGGCAAACACTTTACCCACTGTACTATAGCTCAGGCCCTGGTCATAGGTTTTTATAAAGTGATTTTCCAATAGTCACACTAGCCGAATGCAGTCAAGAGCAACTTCATCCCATTCCTCCATGCATTATCACCTGCTCTTAAAACTACCGAAGGAGGCTTGTTGGACAGGTCCTCTCTTTACAGACAAAGAGATGGAATTGGGAGAGGGTAGGGACATACACATGTCCCCAGGGGGACTCAAACTCAGGCACACCCTTTCCTCTACCATGTGCCATGGAACAAGATTCACTTACTCTTCAGTCTACACTGAGGAGTGGGTCTGTCCTTAAGAAGCCCCCTGAGTATGTTGGACTTGGACTTTCTCTACAACTATCTCAAATCCCTGAGTCAGCTTTGACATTTAAAAGCAAAGATTGAACTCTCTAGCTCATCCCCAACATAACTGCAGCTTAAACCTGCCTTACACATGCCCCCACCCCCCTTCCCTGCCCCTTGGTAAAGTTTCCCTCTAGACCTAAGAAAGGGATCAAATTGCTTCTCTGCAAACACATTTGAGTGCTTTGACTGAGACCCTGTAATTACAAGAAATACAACAAGCTAAGGAGAGGCTGGATGGCTTAGGAAGCAAGCATTACGCACTGTCCAGCCAGGATTCCTTTGGATCCTAAAAAACAGAAGTTAGCATCTTCATTGTTTTTGAGACAGGGTGGGCACCGTGCCAGGAAGCCAGAAAGACTAGGCGGTGTGGCAGGAGCAGTCTGAGTCTGGGGATTAAGTGTTCTGCAAGAGAAAACTGAGACTCAGAAAAGTTTAAGGAATGCCCTGAAGGTCACGTCGCCTCCCACAGAGTGGAAGATGGAATTTGAATACAGTTTCTTGTATTTTACTCTTGCTTCTTCTCCTGCCCTTTTGCAGTAAGTGGTAGATTTCTGCAGCCTCTACCCTCACCCGCACCTCAAAGCTGAGCAAGACAAAGTCTAGAGGTTGTCGGCGCACCTAGAGAACCTGTGCCCTGACCTCCCTTGATTTGGTCTTGGCCTATAATCTTTGCAAGACAACAGAGGTACCACAGAAGGCAGCCCTGAGGCTGAAGAACTAGAGTCTTTCATTCGACCCTAGCATGACAGATACTGCTTCCAGCTTCCCATGGAATTTCTTTACTGGTTCCCAAAGGGAGGGGATGGGGTGCAGAGGGCCCTGCTTCTGGTATGTCTTCAGTGTCCACTATTATTCCTGGGATACTGTCCAACAATGTGTATCCTTGGTTCTGGGTGGGGGAAAACTCTGAGACATAACCCATACTTCAGAGTACCTGGACACAATCCTGTGATCAGCACTGCCCCTTGAGGGTCTACTATGTGCTGGAATTTTTTTTTTTTTGCAGGCTAATGCCCTTTAAGAAGAAACTCACCACTTAGAACTTGAGCATCAATTTCATTGAATTATCCAAACCTCTACGACACATCATCATAGAGGGAAGTATTTATATATGCCTCTCGGAGAGCCCTGCAAGCTACCGAGAGTATCCCGCCCACATGGCAGAACCTGGCAAGCTCCCCACGGCATATTAAACATGACAAAAACAGTAACAATAACAGGTCTCATTCCCCTGACCCTGAAAGAGCCACCAATCATTGGGAAAGACAAGTAAGAAGAGGCTGCTAAAATCTCAGGGCTGGGACAAATGGAGATGGTACTGGCGCCTGCTCGAGTAAATGGATGAACAAAGGGATGACAGTGACACAGTGATATCTAAAGGCAGTTTTGAACCACACACGGCAGCCATTGTCGATGATGGGAGCTCAGGGTATGATGCTTAGAACCAGACTTAGCTTGATTTAATTTCCATTTTGAAACTTTCTTATTATTCTGGAAAGCTACTCACTGTACATTTTTTATTTCCAACCGTTCTTGCTGTTGTTTGTTCATTATTTTGTTTTGCTTCACTTTCCCCATTTAAATCTAGGCTCCAGATGCAAACGCCAGATTTGAAATGCTCACAACATTCAAACAGTGAGTATAATAACAGCATAGTCTCGCATTGCAAGAAGATCAACATTCAATATTTAATTATTATTCTGTACTTAAATATTCTATACCTATATTGCCCTGGCAACTTACAGCAAGGATTATCACAGGGACTGCAAAGAGGGAGAGAGAGGGATTATTCTGTGCCTCTGACTAAGGATGTTATAGTTGTAAGTTGTTTTGTCATGGTTTTGGAGAAAATTAAGTGAAAAATACATTAAATTTTCCCACAGTTTGGGGGGACCCCCACAGCACCAACAGTAATCCTCAGAGGCAGAAGCAATTATTATTAAAAGGTTTAACCCCTAGGTGTGTGCTGGACCAGTCTTTTTTGAAAGGAGGAGTGTTCAGGAGGGTCGCAGGGGCCCCAACTGTGATTCTTGGCCAACCAGGTCGTCGATTTAGCTGAACAGCCTGAGGATGTGAAGCTTCCCAGTCTGCAAAGTGCCTAAGATTTACCTGAGCCTCATCTGTTGATGCTTGAGAGTCTCCAGGACTGCATTCAGTGATGTTCAGGGGACCCTGTGGTGCTGGGAATGGAACTCAGGTCAGGAGCACGTGAGACAAGCACCCTACGTCCTGGGCAATTTCTGAGGTTCCGATTCAAATGCTTTAACTGGAAGATCGCTGTGAGCAGGAGAGGGGCAACTCAGGCTGCAGAGCAACGACTCTGGCATTGACATTGAGGAACTTGGGAACGCCTTGCAGCCACTCTCCAGGAGGGAGACCAGAAGTACAGAGCACCTACTCTGTGCAATGCATATAAAGATAACGTGACTGCAATGCTTAAGCATGTGTCAGGCATACCTTACGTATGGTATATCTCACACAAGGCTCACAAAGGGTACCCTGTTCCCGACGAGATTATATATTATGCTTTTCCTATGCCAAAGTCCAGAACCTGACACATCCTGTCAGGGTTAGACCTACTTAGTAGCTGCAAGACCTGAGATAAATCACTTAACCACTCCGTTGTCTATGTGCCAAATGGGATTACAGTCAAGCCTCTCTATATTGTCACGGTAAGGTTAAATCAGCAGCCTGTGCAAACTGCTTAAAATCGGTGTTAGCAAATATTGAGAATTGCAGGCATACCACGGATAGGCTTGCCGGCTGCTGGGGAGCTCGTCTATCCCTTCCGATGTAAAGGAGAAGGAAACTCCCTTTACCAAGCAAGGGGAACAGCCGAAAGCACACCTGCCCAGGTCAGCCAGTTCTTAATTGGCATAACTGGGATTCCTCCCGAGGCCCGACCCACACTAATAGCAAAACACAGCATTTAATTCCCTTTTCAAAACTTTCTCAGCCTCTACAGATAGGCTGGCATGAACTTCTCCCAGCAATTATATGAGGTAAGTGTTGCTAACCCCCATTTTACAGATGCAGAAACTAAGACTGAGAGCATTTAAGTTATTTTCTCAGGGCCTGGGACTAAGCAAACATCAGGGGGTGGATTTCAGCCTTGACTGCCTCTGTGTACTAACAGAAGGCCATTAGTCCCAGGTGCCCACCCCTGTCAGCCGCCAACTATTGCTACCACTGGGTTTTAGGATATGGGGTGTGAGGAGTTCGTGGTCCAGGTCTACAGGACATGGGGCAGACGGAGGTTTGGTCCTGGGTCCTCTAGTCCTGCACCAACAGGAGAAGAGCTGGCACCAAAGCAGCAGCTGAGTTCTCTCAGAGGGAATTCAGGGGGAAGCCCAAGGTTTCTCCATGCTCCCAACCCACACACATCTCTTTAGCTTCTATGAAGAATCACCCCATTTGGTCAACAGGTGACAAGGGACAGCAGTGGCTGTGCTAGACTTGCCAACTGGATCCCAACCCCTCCCCCTAGACACACACACAAACACACACAAAGGCACAGAAACCAGAGGTCTCAATTCTCCTTTTCCCATGTCCTACATCAGTCAATACATCTCGGTCAAGATTGACATACCACGGGAGCTCAAGGGGAAAGGTTCCCCCCCCCCTCAAAAAAAAAGTCTGAAATGTCCTTGAAGTCTCCTAGTATCAGCTGAAATCATTCTGAGTCTTCTTTTTTTTTGCCTTCATTGTTCTAATAAGAACATACTTTTTCATTGGAGAAGTAATGAAATTGACACCCAGGTCCGCGGTCCTGTGGTTTGCATCCTGTTACAGACACACAAGGCAGCGGCCCCCAAGGCCCAACCAATCCCCATCGGTCTGAGAAGCTGATTTCATCGCGGTTACTTTTCATTCTTGCCCCTTACAACCTTTATAGTCTCATAGTCTCTCTGATGACAGGCAGGTGGGGGTGGGAAATGCACTGGGGTTTTGCAAGCAGATTTATTCGGTTCGAATTTATTGTTGGGCTGATTAATCTTTTTTTTCCCCTCCCCACAACACACACACACACACACACCCCGAGCCTGGGACATTAGTCACGCCAAGAACCCCTCCCCCATCCATAAAATGTTAAAGTACAATATTCCTTTCTGGGCGACAGGGAGAGTTCCGAGGCGATGGAAGGGCCTGCTAAGACCTGGCAGAGCTTTGGATCAGGGTGCAAACGGGTGCGTGCGCTTAGTCTCCACCAGGATTCCTCCCGGGCTCCTCTTCCGGCCCCGAAGCCCCGCCCCGGGGCTCCCAGCCTCTTGCACCCCCACCCCCCCACCCCCACCCCCACCCCCGGGACTTGCGGTGGTGGCCCCAGTCCCCGCCTCCCCGCTGGGCGGGCTCCGCAGGCTTGGCCCCTGGCGACCTGCAGGCGGAAGGCCGCGGCTTTATTTACACAAAAAGCAGCCGGTGGAGGCTGGCCTTGTATGGACAAACCGGGAACTTTCCCCGGGGGAGGCGGTGAGAGGCGGCCCGCGCCTGATAGCAATCTGCGGAGACAGAAACACGGAGATGAAAGAACGCATTGAGATGCCCTTCGAGGATCACGGAAACGCGACCCCCAGGCGGCCCCGGGAGGCGGCCCCGCGGGCGCAGCTGAGAGTCGGACCCGAGGGGGGCTGCGGGGCTGCGGGCCGGGGGCGCCCCGCCCCAGAGGGCCTGCGGGGAGGGACCCCGGGGGTGCGCAGCGGCTCCGTGCGCGTTGCCAGGCGCCTTCCCGGGGCGCGTCACCGCCGCGGCGCTGAGCTTGGCACGATTCTGGTTCCATCTGGGGAGTCTGGCTCGGAGGGGAGCAGCAGTCACGGCTCCCAGGGCGCCAAACCCGGTGGGTGGGACGGGTGGGCGGGGGGTTGGGTTCGGGCACAAACTCTCCCGGGTACCCAATCACGGTGCTGGAGTTAGGCGCGCCGGGCAAAGGCCACCCGGAGGCGCGATGCGCTGTGACGTCGCGACCCGCCGCGCCGGCAGGGCACGGACTCTGCGGGCTTCCCGCCCCGTCGCACTCGCCGCCGGAAGTCCCCCGCCCGGGAACCGCTGACCCGGAGCCCCGGGCGCTGCGGCCAGCCCGGCCCTGTCGCCCTGGGGGAGTGGCGACTTACAGGTGCGCCCCGGGCGCGCGTTTCTCTGGCCTCCTCCGGAGTCATCTCGCCGCATCCGGTCCGGGAGCAACGGAAACTGGTCCAGCCGCGCTTTCCCGGCAGGGCCCGCCCATGCCCACCTGCCGAGGCCCCAAACTGGTTCCTTTACTTTCTCTGGCCCGGCCCCTGCCCTCCTGCCAGGGGCGAGGAAGGAAACCTGGTTGCTTCATGGGCCAGAGGAGTGTTCGTCTTCTCAGGCGATTTGCCAACCAGCCGTTCAGCCAGGTGGACCAGTACCAGTACCTACATTCAGTATGGTGGTTCCTGCACCTAAATCCACCAAGCAAATCCCAGCCCGCAAGTGGGCCCTGTGCTCAGTGGCCAGACCACCAGAATCAGGTGGGCAGGAGCCCAGGGACACCCCACCTCCAGAGTCCATCCAGTTTGTCAGGCCTGATCTGAGGCGGGAACACAACACTTCACCAAAGACCACCAGCTGCATTTACCCCCAGGACTTGAAGGATTTTCTCCCAAACCCAAGAGAAAAACTTGGACAGAAAGTCTAGACAGGTGTAAGGGAATTTATAAAGAGGACTTTAGAGTTCTAGGCACTATCCTAGGCCCCAGAGATCCCATCATCACCCAGACAGGGTCCACGGACTTACCAGGGATTAATTAGCAGCCGGTCCATTTTCAGCAGGATCTGGAACCAGAACCCGGAGTGGATCCAGGAAATGATTCGAAATAGACTGGGCGTGGAATCGGAGGCTTTAGGAAACACTTGCTTCAATATCAAATGCTGCCCTGTCCTTTGGGCTGGAGCGATAGCACAGCAGGTAGGGCGTTTGCCTTGCATGCGGTTGACCTGGGTTCAATTCCTCCATCCCTCTCGGAGAGCCCAGCAAGCTACCGAGAGTATCCCACCCGCACGGCAGAGCCTGGCAAGCTCCCCTGGCATATTCGATATGCCAAAAACAGTAACAACAAGTCTCACAATGGAGATGTTAATGGTGCCCGCTCAAGCAAATCAATGAACAATGGGAGGACAGTGCTACTGTGCTACAGTGCCCTGTCCTTCCATCCACATCTGAAGGGCCTAAATTGCTAAGAGCTTAGGGAGCAGGAGGTGGGTTTTGAGGGAAAGTGGGTCATGGTGTCACAAAAGAGTGATTTAAATGCCAGGACTCTGGCTGCAACCACTTACTCCGTGCCCCTGTGACACTTAGATAATTTCTCTGAATTTCACAGGTTTTTTTTTTGTCTGTCAATAATAATAAAGTTGAAGAACAAGGCCTGGCCCAAGGTAGGCACTAACAAATCCATCAGAGTATTCCAGGATGATTCACACGCTTCTCATCCTCATGACAGCCCTCCAGACCCAGCCCCTGGTAGCATTTGGCAGTGCAGGCAACTCGTACCCATTTTACAGATGAGGAAGCTGCCTGAGACAGTATCAGGCTCCCCTGTGTCTATCTAGTAAGTTTTCCTGATCCCCACGTGGGGGAGGTGTGGCCTCCTAAAATCAGAGGGAGATTCTGACCTTCACCTGCCCTCCCTGAATCCCTGGGTGACTGGTTGAGACTGAATGTCTGGGGAACTTCCTTTGACCTATATCCTGTAGGCTACACCCAAACACCAGCCAGAAAATGTAAAGACACACCCTTGATGCTTTTGTCCAGACTTGTACTTCACACTGGGGGATTTCTCTGTCAGGAACTACCTTTTAAAATGGGGATCATATATGAATGGACCCCTGGATGTGCCCCGCAGGACACCAGGCATGCCCTGTGGTTTATTTCCTCTTATGTGAGCCAGCTTGTACAAGCAGTGCAAGGAGCAAGAGAAGCAGAAGGAGGAGGAAAGAGTCCATTTAGCCCAACGGCTCTATAGAGTATCGGTGGGCACATCCATACATAAGCAGGGGAGTTCTTTCTATAAAGCTCATATAATGTTATCCCAGTTCCCCTCCACTAAAGCTCTCCGTATTCTCCTTTGCACAGGTCCACTCTGCAGGGAGGCCTGCCCAGCCAGCCAGCGGAACACCCACTCTGCCTGTCACTCCCTACCCTCTGCCCATGAACTCCTGCTTCTAATGCCCTTCCCAGCTCCTTGCTCCCTTTCTACTTCTACTTAACACACAACGGTTTGACCCAGTCTACACTCTATTATAAGGACCTGTTCAGAAGTCGGTGTCCCTAGCTGGTGTGCTCCCTCAGGGACATGTTCTGTGTCCTGTGCTTGTATCCTCAACTCCAAGCTTAGTGGAGCTCGTAAATGGCATCTAATCCTCGTGTGGTCCACAGAGACAAGGGTGGAGCATTAATTTAGTCCCATTTAAGAAAGGCGAAGTCAAGACTTTAAGAGGGTCAGGATTTGCCTATGGTCAGAGAGCTGGTTAGCAGGTGAGTTAAATCAGAGATAAATGCCTCTAAGTCTGCTCACTCATCCACCATGCCTTAGACCGAAGATAAATCTGGGCTTCGTTGCAGTTTTCTCATTAATGTTTCTAACATGGTCTTTCCAAGCTGCACAGAAACAGGAGCTGAATCCAGATGGTGGATTAACTATCATTCCAACCATCCAATCCATGGTGGGTCTCAAGGAATAGTGTTCGAGACTTGAGAGTTAGTATACCTCATAGCACGTGGGGGATGCCCATTCTATAATGTCTGTTTAGCCCAGAAGAGGGTAGGTTCAAAGAGGGGAAGTAGTTCACCCAGGGTCCTAACCCAATTTTCAAATCCAAATGGATCCCCAACTTTCAGCCCAGGTTACTTCTACCTTCTCAGACAGCCTCCAGGTCGTGGACCTGGGGTAAGGTAGGGCTCAGTCCTCTCTGGGTAAAGTGGTTTCCACGACCACTCAGGTCTCTGGGTTGGGCTGTGTGTCATGCTAACACCTCTCCTGGCGTCTCTTCTTGAGCGGGCCATCCACACTGACTCCACCTCCGGGAAAGACAGGGCATGGGAAGCTGTCCTTGTTCCCAGCCAGTGGCCCCCTGAGAACCAGGCAGGTAGGGGCAGATCCAGTCGTTCTCAGGTGTCTCAACAAACAAACTATTTAGCAATTACACACGCCCTTGGCCGGAGCTCCCACAACCTTTCCCGACTCCTGGGAGCTTCTCTCAAGGCTTGCTGCAAGAGCTCCCTGAACGCGCCCATGGGTTTGCGTGATCCACAACTTGTATGCACGTGACTCATGGCTTGGTGTGCCCTAAGAGGCTGGGGGCCCAGTGGTCCAGCAGGACGTTCTGCTGAGCTGGTGGTCAGGGCCAGCTATCTATTGCCTCTGTCATTTCATCCCCACCCAGCACTAGGTCCTGACACTATGGTTGACCTGATCACATTTGAGTTGAACTGCTAGATAAATATTGACAGATCTGATGAGTTCTTCAAAGTCATTTCTGGGACTCCACTTAAAGACAGAAATTGAGATACATTAGAGATGAAAGAAATGGCAGAGGGAAAACTCCAGATTCCTCTCGAATCCCCTCAATTTGGAGAGTGACCTAGAGAAAGCGACTGAGCTCGGGGCATCTCCTGCCTTCTGCCTAAGCCCTTCTTCATGTTGAAAACCAGTTCCCCCAGGGACCTGTGAGCAGGAGTGGGGCCAGAGAGTTTTCCCCGAAGGGCAGCAGAGCAGAGGGAGGCAGAGAAGTGGAGCAGAGGACAGCCCTGACCACGCAGCCCTGATCTCAGCCCTTCCTCACCCCAGCCCATGCAAGAGCTCCTTCCGTTCTGTTCCCTGGTCCTGCTCCAAGCTCTCATGGGCCTTCAAGATTTGAAAAGCTAAGCGCTACGGTGGTAAAGACCTATCTCACTTCTGGAAAGTTTGATCTATCTGTCTTCCCAGTGAAGAATGTGAAGACCTTTTAGGTATTCCGAAATGCAACCATTCTTACAAAGGGGCTGGTGGTGACTTTTAAAGGCTTGTTTCAGAGGGCAAAGGTTCTCAAAGACATTAAGGATAGTTTCTGCTTTCAGCAGTGGCAGCAGGTGAGTGAGGACCATCGGGGTCTCTGGAACCCGCCTCCTGTGTCTCCCCCCCACCATTTCCTTGTCCCTCTGAACCCCATATGCATCAGATCTTTCAGGCCACAGACTCATTCAGGTTCTGCTTCCTAGTCTTAGCTGGTGCCACTCACAGCCACCAACCAGGATGACAGAGAAAGGGCTCAAAGGGAGACCAGACGCCTTCAAAAGGAGAAAATCCAAGTGCGTCAGGATCACCAAGTTGTACCCTTCTGAGGTCACACGCAAATGACTTGGTCGAGACTTGGGAATAAAGAGATGTTCCCTCTAAGGAAAAACTGCTCTGCTCCTTACAAAAGAAAAGATCAAACATTTCCTTTCCTAAACAAAGAGGGACATGTCTCGCTATCCATGGGTTCGGATCATTCACAGTTTGGTTGAAAAATAAGATGTCCCAACAACGTTCAAATGCCAGCGACCCATGCTTGGGCTGGCTCTGAGAAGGGGCCCGATGCTGCCACCCACTAGCCAACGGGGTGATCATGCACAAACAGCTCATCCTCCCAAATCTGCCTCTGAGCCATAGCAGGCTAGTGGCTCCTTGGCAAGGCTAGTGGGAAATAGACGTTGTCCTAGGAGCAGACAAGCAGCATGCCTGGCACCCAAAGGATGTTAAATAAATCTCCCTTCCTTTTTCTCTTTCCCTTAGGGACACATAGGCATGGGCTCTATATTCTCATGTCTTTGGAAATAGACCACAGGTGAAAAAACCCATCCCCCTAACTTCACCCCCAGCCCCAAGAAAAGAAAGTCCTACAGGGCTACACAGCCATTTCTCAATCCTGCTTGGAGAGGGGGCTGACTGGCCACCCATGTACTTCCTTTTCTGTTCTCCCTGGGTCTGGCCTGGCCAACAAAGATGCACGGAGCCACTCAAAACAGTATTGTGACAACTCAGCCAGCAGGCATGTCAACATACCTGTTGACAAGTAGACACAGAGACTAAAAATGGCTGTAATGTGATGCTGCTTGATAACACCTCAGTTCCTGTCCACTGGCATCAAGGAAGGGGTGGGATTGGGAGGAAAGAGGGGCAGGACAGGAGGCATTAAGAAACATCAGTGTGAGGTCCCAATACCTCCCCCACCTTTTTCAGTAGTGGTAAGGTCTCTTGAGTAAAATTTCATCCCTCTTCTCGAGAAGCTGGCTGATTTGCTGGACTTAGGTCTGGGGCAGGCTTTGAAGATAGAGCGAGATGTGTGAGTGAAAGAATGCGGGGGTGCCAAGCTATTTCTTGCCCACATAGCAGCAGGAATCTGCAGCAGAAGAGCAGAGGGAGAGAGTCTACTGCAGGACTCATCTGCTTTGTGGGCTTTTACCCAGGGGTCACTTCTGTTGGCTTGCCCCTTTTGGGAATTTGACTGCCACTGGCTCTGCACTATTTTCTTTCACAAGTGAGCCCACAGACTGTGCGTGCAAGTGCCTGTATCCCCCAGATTCCCCTCTCACCACACACGCACACACGCGCACACACAGAGAGAGAGAGAGAGAGAGAGAGAGAGAGAGGGAGGGAGAGAGAGAGAGAGAGAGAAAGAGAGAGAGAGAGAGAGAGAGAGAGAGAGAGAGAGAGAGAGAGAGAGAGAGAATTCCAAGTGTCCAGTGCAGAGCTGGGGAGAGTAAGTCCTCAGGGAAGAGAGGAGAACTAGATTTCGTGTCCTTCCTGAGCCTCCTTCCAGGGCCCAAACTCGTGGTCCTCCTTCGACTGCCTTTTTGAGCTAGGTTGGTAAGAGCATCAGCAGTGAATAGCAGGACAGGGATGGAGACTGGATTGACATTTTAGATCTGGTAGAGTGTGCCTGGGAAACAAAAAGCACTGCAAAAAGAGAAAAACCCTCCTTGCTTCCTCACTGAGCTGAAAGCCCACTGAAGGAGGAGGAAGGGGATGCCCAGCCTGGCCCAGAGCGGAGACAGTTAGCCTTAAGAGGCATATTAACAACAGATTTTCGAGGAGGCAAAGAGCTTTCCCCAGCTTTCTGAAGCCAGAAAATGCTCTTAGCCTATTCTACAGATGGTCAAGCTGAGGATCAAAGTGGCATGTGGCCTGACTCCTACATCGGACACACCAGACACAGATGGATTGAAGAAACTCGGCCTTCCACTCCAGACCCTACGTTCCTTGCCCTGCTAGGCATTTTGCAGAAGAAAAGAGGTGGGTTTCTGAGTCCTGGGCCCATAACCAATATTCCTCTAGTCTGCATCTCCTCGGACCAGCCTCAGCCCAGTCACTACAGTGAGAGAACCTCAGAGGTGCTCTTCCGGCGAGCTGCGCTTTTATGATTTGTGTTGTTCTATTCAGAGCCATGTTCTGTTCTTAAAAGGCTATGTTATCTATATGACACTTGTTTATGAAACTAAATTATGCTTACATACACTAGAATAAAACACCCTTTTCTTGAAAGGTTTTGCTAGTTCTTGCATTCACTGTGACGATCTGATCATTTCCTAGGAGCTTTCTGGGGCTCTCCTTTGCTTTCTAGATGACTTACCACGCTTTACCCCATACAACTCATGGCTTCCTTTCGAGCCCACCACCCTCTAGTTTGTACAGTGATTTCCAGCTTTCTATTTCTGTTCCTCTTTCATAAAACTCCTTTCTTTTGGGGCATGGTTAGCTGCAGTCCTTTCTCCAGGAACTTCTGTGACCAACACTGTAATTCACGCCATCTTTCATGCACCTCCCTCTGCCCAGTTAGGGCCCATCTCTGCAGCCCTGCTAAACTGAGCTGGCAATGCCTGATTCTCTGCCCCTACCGCCTAGGAGGTGTGAACAGTGTCTTATCATTCCTACTTCCCCACATGCATTTCTGCAGGGCTCAGTTAATGAATGTTTCTGGACCAGAAAATGAATCAAGTTCTTACCCACTTCCCCAGTGGGTAAGATATTTTACCCTTTAACTTGCAATTTGGATTACTCTCTACCTTCGGAGTCTCTGTACCTTGGCCTAATCTGAACCTCCTATGGGACACTAAAGCGAGGTGTCCCCCTGCCCTCTCCCAGTGATATATCCCACCCCCTACACTTATTTAGAAATAGAGTTTAAAGCAACTGTAATAAAGTTGAGGATCCCAAAAAGAGCTTATTTCTGGAGACAGGTCAGCTCTTCATCCAAAATGGGAGACTTTAGAACAGAAAGAAGAGGGACATTTGTGATTGTGACCCCCCAGAACAGACAGCCATGTGAATGCAGAGTGTGGATGGGTGTCATTGCAAGCCAGTAGCCCCCAGTCATCCCCAGAAGCTGGAAGAGGCCAGTAATTAGGGGATTCTCCCTTCGGGGCCTTTAGTGGAGTGTAGTTCTGAGACACCTTGATCAGCAGAGGCTTGCTGTGTTGTTTCATGCAACCTTGCCTGGGATACTGGTCACAGCAACCTAAAAAACTAAGAGGAAGCAGAAACTGTGGTCCTTGTTCCAAGAGTCCCAGGAATGCCAGTCTCTCTGCAGCCTTCCTGTACATATAACAGAACCTCTAGAGAAGCCGAATGAGGTATTGGTTCTCAATGTCCATGGCTTTCTTTTTAGCTGAGCTACTTCCCTTCAAGGTTGAGCAAAGCCACAGAAAGGTTTTCAGAACTCACTGTCAGCAGGAAGATACTGGCATCCGCTGTCCCTGACACCCTCATCTTCAAGGAACCCCGGTGACAGAACAGAAAAGGAGACTGAGGCTTGGGGAGGAGAAAAAATATGCAGGATATATCACAGTAAGTGGAGGTACAGAGCATTGGAGACCTGGTCTCCCCTTGATATCTTTCACTTCCCTAAATCCCCAGGCTGCGTGACAAGCACAGAATCAGCACAAGGAAGAGAGAGACGGGATGGAGAAGGGGGAGTCGATGCTAACCAACTTCTTTGTATTTTTGTTTTAGTCATCTGAGAACAATTAGGTCATACACCTCCAATTTTCCGTTCGTTGTGGTGGGTCTATATTTAAACCTTGATGGATGGTTATCTGTGATGGATACATATGAGCAGGAGGAGAATCAATCCGATTACAAGGCTACCACGGGAATTCTAGATAACCAGGGCCCAAAGCACAAGCATGAGAGCAGGCATGTCACTGCCACCAATAGAACACTGGTCCTCGTGTGTGTGTGTGTGTGTGTGTACAAGCGCGCACACACACGCAGACACACACACACACACAAAGGGGTCAGTGACCAGCAGATGCTCCTCTATGCTTAGCATCTGGTTTGAGTGAGATGGACTGCTGGCCCACAAGCCATCAAGGACCATCCATATACCTAGAATATCTCTGCAGGCTCTTCTCTACCATTTCAGACAGCGGACTCACACATTCATGGACTCAGTGAATATTTCTTAGTGCACTGGGCTCTGGGGACACAGCAGAAAACAGCCTACTCTTAGAGAGCTTATGATGTACTGTGGTTAAAAGAAACAACCTTGAAATATCATTGAAGAGTAGTAAGAATTTTTTAAAAGTCACATGGAGGATTGTAGGTGCTTGGAGATATGGTTTCGGGTCAGGGGGAAAGAAAGGCCTGTGTGGACATGGGCCTGGGGAAGTGAGAATGAAGCCTACAGACATTCAGAAGCAGAGGGAAATTCAAAGACCAAAGACCCCTACAGCTAGAAAGTTCTTAGAAATTCCACCAAAGGCCAGAACTCTAACGCAGAGTGCATTAGAGCATTAGGAAGCCAGGTCAGTGAGTTTTCCAGGAAATGTACACATTTAACACAGAGTTTTGAGCCTTGAAGATCAGGGTGGACCAACATCCCTGGGTGCCAGAGACAAGGGAGGAAGGGGCAAGGTCTGGATTAGGATAAGGTATATTTCCTGTGTGAGGGGGAATACCGGAGGGGCCTGATGGGGATGAGGAAGCTGTCATCAAAATCCAGGGAACAGATATGGAGAGGCTGGGTCACAGTATGCAGGAGCTGATTTTAAAAAGAAGAAAAAGGAGAGGGGAAAGCAAGAAAGAAAAAAAGGTGGCAAGGAGAAAATGAAATGAATCATGAGACATAGAACGTGTTTTAAGTATTGGATAAACAAGCAACAACTGCGGGATCTCAGATTGTGGACAGAAAAGGACAGAGATACTCTGGAACACTAACCACTGTACTAGGTCTTCAGACATCCTCCCTTGTCGCATGACAATCGTCCAAAGTAGGACTAATGAGCCTCCATATCTATGAGGAATTTGAGGTCTAGAGAAGTAGGTTCTCTCGGGCCATACAGCCCAGAGGGGCGTGCTGGAACCTGTTGCGGGGGGCAGGGCGGATAATCTTAAATCCAATGCCTGCTCTTTCCAAACCTGTCTCTGGATGGGTGGAGAGAAGTGTTTAGACATAATCCCCGTCCTCTAAAATCTCCCTAATGGACAGCTACCCCATGATGTCACAACTATTATTGTCCCTATTTTTAGAAATGAGAAAACTGATGCCCAGAGAGGTTAAGCGACTCACCCAAGTCTCGACAGCCTGCAAATGGCAGAGCCTACAAGATTCAACACCTGGTCTTGCTCCATATTTTAACCATAACCCCATGTCATTATATAATGTCGTTACTTTGAACATTAGTCAAGTATATTTTTAAATATCCTTTATAGGTAGATGGGAAGTGTGAAAGGAGCCAAATCATGTAAGTCTGCCAGGAGTCTAAGACTTCCTGAAGAACATACACACTGCATTTACTGGCTTGTATACATCCGCATATAGACATTGCACACACCCATAGAGCGTGCACATACCAGCATTCCAAAGTCAATTGCTTCCTAAATTAGCCTCTGTTATCTGGGTCTCTGGGGGCAGGTAAGTCACTTAGCCAACTACAAATGAATTGCCAAAGTGATCTTGTCCATTCTCAAGAAGTACAACGATGTGTACCTCAAATGACTTCTAGGGAGTCAACAGGAGAGCTCAGCTAACACTTCCTTGGAAAGCTCGAGGAAGGGGTGGGAGAATCACAAGGGTGAAATGATGAGTATTCATCCCCTCACTTGAATTCCCCCAAACACCAAGTCCCAGAGCTTAAGTGCTTCTCTGGAAATGAAGAGCTGGCTCCCAGGGATGTCATTCCATTCCAAGCATCAAAATGAAAAAAAATGCCTTCCTGAGAGCTGTGATGGGGGGAGTGGGGTGGAGACTTGATGTGGACTCTGGTGGATCCCAAATTCTAAGCCTGACTCCACTCCATCTTAGTTACTGTGATCCTAAAGCAGGTAACTGGGAACCCTAAGAAACAAAATAAGGAAACAAGGATGCCTCCCTTTGAGCTATTCTCAGGCTTAGCTGGTATTCAGTGTACATACCTGGTATCCAGTGTAAAACACACAGTTGTTATGTAGTAAGTCTATGCTTCCCACCCTTCTGGTAAAGAGGCTGATGGAGGGCAAAGGTCAGCATCTTGACCTTTCCCCTACAAGGTAGAGAATCGCTAGCTTCCTACTAATAGAACCTATAATTAAGATCTTTGGCCATCACAGCAAGGAGTTTACAAAAAGAAATAAAGAAAAAAAAAACGGAGTCAGATGTTTTCATGCAGAAGGGCAGGCCCAGGCATCATTACCACGTTGCTAGGTGCTGTTAAGCCACCCACCTAGCCACGGAGTGGGCAGCAATTAATGTAATTAGCCCAGTGATGAGTGTCCTTCACAACGATAAACAGCTCTGCCCTGCAGAACTTGAAAGACCTGCTGATCCCGCAGGGCTTCTGACCCTGAACTCCCACTGCGGGAGTGGTATGGGTCTTTCTTTCTGTGAAGAAGTCCAGCTTTGAGTCACATGGACCAGATGGAAATCCTCTCTGGCAATACATGAGTGGCAGAAGACTCTGGGCCTTAGTTTCCTTGTCTGTAACTTGGGCTTAAGGAACTAGGAAGAAAGCTCAAATGGCTGAAATACATACCTTGTATGCTTAAAGTCCCAAGTTCAATCCCTGGCACTGCAGGTCTACATTGACCAAGGCTGGGTGTGGCCCTAGTGGTCCCTAACACTACTGGACCCAAGTAGTATCACATCATCAGATCTGACCATTGAACTGTCCAATTCAGTTTGCTGAGTATCACTGGGCCCAGGCTCCCTGAACACTGTGTAAGAGATCTCCCCAAACTGGGGATAATGGTATCCTCAACAGGTTGGTATAGTTATCTGTATCATCATCATCATCATCATCATCATCATCATCATCATCATCTAAAAACCCAAGAACGCTGAGACTGAAATGACCAAAGGGTAGGATGTTCAAGGAGACAAAGCCATAGGCTGGCACCAACAGCTGGAGCAACTCATTTCATTTCTCTGGCTAAGTTTTGGGTGTGCAGGGCTGATCTGAGCGACTTTAGAAAAACTACCAAAGTCTCAGATGTAAAGGCTACTGACATGGGGTGGGGTAGGAAAGGAAGTACCTCTTGATGGAATGAATTATTTAAGATAATGTTTTGAATAATTAACACAAGTGTTATCAGCAATACTACTGCTTACATAAAACAAAAGCGTCACAACAATCTGGCAGTTGGTAATAAAAGCATGAAGCCGTTTATGACTTTGGATCTAGCATTCCATCTGAGGAAGTTAAATAATCCAAAGGTTCTTGTATATGTGTGTGTTTGTGTGTGGGGTGAGGTTCTCGATAATTAAGAATTCACAAATACATCCCACAGTTGCTGAGTTGCCACTGACGTCAGAGATAAAGACTTTGTGGGTATGGAGAGAGAACTGTACAGACAGAACACACACTTTGCATGGGATACCCAGGTTGTATCCCTGGCACCACATGATTCCCCCCAAACACCCTTAGAAGCAACCCCAGAGAAAAGCTGGAAATAGATCCTGAGCACCTCACAGTGATGACCCAAAATTAGAATAAATTGTAAAAGATCTTGATTGTAGAAACACACACACACACACACACACACACACACACACACACACACACACTTTGCTCAAATGAATGCTGAAAATGTATCAAAGTATCAAATGTGGAGTGAATCAAGAAGTAGAAATCAAGAGCAGAACTGCTAAGCAAAGCTGGAGCATGTTCCCTAAGATAAAACCACAAGGATTCTTAGGAATACACACATGAAAAGCTAGCAAATAAAACAAAACTGAAAATCAGGATCATGGGACTCAGGTTCTCATCCCTAGATCCTCCTAGAAAATGCAACTCAGCTATTCTCAACCCTTTCCAAGGGGATTTATCTTTATCTTGGAGCAAAGGAGGCTCACACATCCTAACAATCTAGAAAACAGAGAAAAAATAAATTTCTGAGTAACAACAAGAACTCCCAGCTTCTATCTGTCACTGTACTATTTTCTCATCCACGGAAAAAACTTCTCGGTACACCAGGGAATGGAGTTGTTAAAGGAGTAATCTTGAATACACTCTAATTTGAGTTATAAATGGGTGGCTCGAAGTTAGCTCTGCAGTTCAAAATCTGGGACCAGAGAGATAGTATTGTGGCTAAAAAAGACACTTGTTTTGCATGTGGCTGAACCAGGTTTGATCCTCAGCACTGCATATAGTCTCCTGAGCAACACAGGAGTGATCCCTGAGCACAGAACCAGGAATAAGCCCTTAGTATTGCCAGGTATAGCCTCCCCCCCACCATCAAATCAAACAACAACAAATGATATGGCCAATGCTTTCATGTTATCAATAAGAAGCAAAGACCACAAGTGACCTACTCACCCACCACCCAACATACTAGAACATACTTTTGTTCAATCAGTTACTTTTTGAATGAGTATTCTCGAGCCCTCTCCCAACACCCAACAGGTGGACATGGCCAGGATTCTCTAGACCAATAAATATCATTTACTATTCATACATAATCACCTCTGAAATGAACTTTATCATGGAGTCATTTGACAGGCTACCGGAGTATAATTTCCCACCACTCTCACCTCAAACCCACCCAGGCCCATCCCTGATAAAGTACTTCTCCCAGACTTCTACCTCCACCCAGACCTGAGAAGGCAACTAAACTGCCAAGCATAAGGCAGAGACAGGAATACACCTGCAATCACAGTGAAGGACAAAAGTCTATGCTTGAAAAAACCCCAATACAATACCTATCTGACAAGCTAAGAGAAGACTTCAAAGTGACAGCTGGTCACTACATTGATGACAACAATCAAGAAGCATTCCAATAAGGACAGAGAAAGTAGAATACTTCCATAAGAATGAGCATTCATAAGTAGGTAAATGACGTGCCAGCACTGAGGTTGCTCACATGCTACAGGGTCAGTAATATAGCCTGGTTAAAACTTATGGAAACACATACCCATGATGCTTCCTTTTCTGGCTGTATTCATGTGTAATCTAAGAAAAGAAACAGAGGTCCAGGAGATGTGGGGATATGGATGGAAATGTATTCAATCTCCAGTAACTCAAAGCTTTCAGTGAAGGCTTCACATGCAATGAAAATTCAACGGATCACCAAGAAACCAAGCTTTCTTGATCGATCCAGTGAACCAATAGACCAAGTGTGAGGCAAAGCCTATAGTGAAAAATCCATAGCTCTTGTCATTGGGGAAGGTTCTTTCTTCCTTTTCTCACCTGGACTTCCTCCCATAACACAATCCTTCTGCTGATGTCAGCCCCTTTGGAATGGTTCTTTCTGGTGACCCTCTAAAAGCCATTCCCCAGTGTTACTCTTCCAAACCAGAGGTTACAGTGAGACCTTCTAGGTCCACACTTGACCTCTATCGGATAACATCCCTACACTCCACAGCGAAGACCAAGGAACTAGGGGATTCTTCATACTCATAACACTCTCTACTTAGTGTGATTTTTATATTGTTTATTATCTGTATTTAGCAACCATAATGCTAGTAATTACAGTTAATATTTATTGAGCACTTAACTGGGTCAGGCACTATTCTAATTTAAATATCATTTACTATTCATACATAACCACCCTCTGAAATGGGCTTTATTATGAAGTTATTTGACAGATAAGGACAGGAACTGAGAGAGGAATTTGGCCCTATTCATGTCAGGATTAAATGATAGACCCCATTGTCAGATCTCAGCCATGGTGTGCCAGGAATTAAGCACTAATCTCTAGGCCAAAAGAGTATATTTCACATCCACTTTCACCTCAAACACACACACACACTTCATCCCCTTGTATAGTCTGTCATGGAACTGATCTCAGGTATATGTGTTGAAAGGAAGAAAACACAGGAGAGGAAGGAGTGGCAGGGAGAAAGAAGAGAAACTGAGGCATGAGGTGGAAAATTAGCAGCTTGTCTCATCTTGGCCTCCTGAATGGTAACATAAGGTGAGCTCACTGAAGTACCCCAATCTTATTTGCGAGCAAGAGATGAAAAGATGCTGATGACCCAGCAGAATTCTGTCTGTATGCTAAGGGAGAATTTCCAATCTCATGTCAAAGTGATCTAAAGGTTCTGATGTCCTCAAGGACAGACAGCCCAGGATTCACATAAAGGACTCTGGATTTGGCTCTTCCTAGTGGGAGGTCAGCTGCCTCGTGTCACAGAACTATTCTGCATTGGGATCCAGTGTGGGCCCTTAGAGCACTTGGAGCAATAGGACAGAGCCATGTCTCAAGGAGCCCACAGGAAAGGAAGGGAGAAAATTCCAGAAGCCAAGTTAAGGAAGAAGGAGTAGAGAGGTGAGGCTAGGAAGAGAACAGGGCAGACACAAAGGGAGAGTCTCACTCATGTCTCAGAATAAAATCTCCCTCTAGGAGACTGCTGGTTTTGCTCAGGAAGTCTGGAACTGGGTCACAGAGGCTTGACTGAGAGGGGCACCACACGTCATCTCCCTATTTGACCAGATGCCACAATACATGACGGTGGAACATGCTATGAAAGAGGAAGCAAGATGGCATGTCCTTCTTTCCCAGAGAGGAACATAACATGACGCTGGCTATAACCATGCCACCGGACCCCGCGCCAGGCTGTTTCACTTGGGGCATCCCAGAGGTGGGCGGGTGAGGGCCCTCCCTGTCCCAAGAGGCCAGCCCTGGCAGCCAAAAGCCTCCAGATCCCAGCCGCCACCATGCCCATGGCTGCTCTCCACATGCTTGGGCCAAGCATTATCCACAAGTGAATCTATTCCTGGACCATGTGGCAGCATTCATGGCCGCATGATACATCAAACCACACACCCTACCCATACTCCAAGATTACCGCACCACGTTTGATAGGGTTCAAAGTAGGAGGCAATCTTAGAGGGAAATATACAGGTTTTTTTACACACACACACACACAGAGATAGATAGACAGACAGACAGACAGACAGACAGACAGATAGATAGATATAAAGCACACAAGGCTCGACCTTAACAACTCATAAGTGATCTCTTATAGTAGGGCTTAATGGCCCCTGAGTGAAATACAACAATCTCCACACTCTTTCTTCTAAGTGTACTTTTTTTCAGTATTTTCAGCTGTTTTTCATAACAAACAATACAAAATATATTATTTCAGTTCTGCTTTGGGGCAGGGATTGGGGTTCGGGATGGAAACATCTGAAATATGGCAGTGGGAAGGTGTAATGGTGGTGGGATTGGTGTTTGAATATTAAATGTAATGAAATATTGTGAATTACTTTATAAAATAAAAAAATTAAAAAAGAAAGAAAAAGGAGGAAGCAATGCTAAGGAAAGGAAAGACAGTGGGAAAGCAAGCAAGTTGATTTCTTTACAGGGATTTTTCCTGGTATGTTTCACTGAGGAGCAGAGATGTATAAACACAGTTGGATGTGTTGAAAAAGTCCCGGAGGGTTCAAGCAAAAATGCCCCTTCCCCATTACTCTCCTTTGGAGTTATTTGCCTCCATACAAACACGGTCACGGTCACAGTCCTCCCGTTGTTCATTAATTTGCTCGAGCAGGCCCAGTAACGTCTCCATCATGAGACTCGTTGTTACTGTGTTTGGCATAATGAATACATCACAGGCATATTGAATACATCACGAACACAGTAACAACAAAAGTCTCCAAAGGCGATGTTACTGGGCCCGCTTGAGCAACGGGAGGACAGTGACAGTGACAGTGACTCCTATCAGAAAGAGCTGACTGCACAGCGCACAGAACTTTGAGAAGTTCCTTCCTTTCTCATCAGCAGCCTCAAATCTTTTATTCCTTTCCTGGAGTTGAGCACTTAGCTGGGTCAGGCACTATTCTACTTGAAATATCATTTACTATTCATAGACAACCACCCGTTGAAATGGGCATCATTATGGAGTCATTTGACAGATAAGGAGAGGAATTGAGAGAGGAATTTTTAATGTGAATCCTCTGTTGCTGTAGCACTATGCAAACGTAATTTATTTAGTGAGAAATGAACATTTATTTACTTTCATTAGGAGAGTTTTATCTCAGCCAATGGTTTCATGCAGATCTTTCTGAAACATATATGCCACATCATTGCAGAAACACTGGTACCAGTACCCAATGGATTTCTCATCAGCTATGATGGCATAAGCATTTGAGTATAGGCATAAGCAGCCTATAAACCACACACTTTTCTGCAGTGAGGAAACAGAGGCTCAGAGAGATAAATGATTTATCCCAAAGAGACTTCAGCTCCAAGTCCAACCATAGTCTCCGACATAGTCCACAACATTTAGCATATTTCCACATTTCCTATACTTAGAAATTAATCCTCTACTGTGAATTGCTTTTATGAAAATAAAACACACACATATATATATAAAAGAAGTTATTCCTTCCGTAAGAATTTGGAAAAATTGTTAATGCCTCAGATCATTCATCTATCAGCAATATAGTTCACTGGACCATTTTGAGGGGAGTGACAGTGACTGAGGGAACAAAGATGACAGCTACATTTTTTGGAACTCCTACTCTGAGAAAGGAATGATACTAGTTGTTTCTTGAACATATACATAAATACACACACAGAAGCTGTGAGAAAGTTATTGCTATTCTATTTTACAAACAAGAAACAGATGTTCAACCAATTAAAATTCCCTAAGTTCACACCACTGGAAAAAGAACACACTGAGATTTGAGCTCAAGTTTTCCTGATTTCACAGTCTCCACTTTTCTACTCTATCAGTGGAGAATGACTCTATTTACAAATTAAGAGACAACTGTCAGTGTGGCCTAGGCATATGTACTTATTTTAATGGATAGTTATCTGTAAAGTTGTCTGTGTTTAAGGAATGTAGTAGTCATTATCCACTCATAAGGGTAATGTTCCATTGCTTAAAAACACTTTTTTTAAAAGTAAACCTGTATAAAGAAAAACATGACATTGATTTTAGAAATGTTAGTGGATATATTATAATTGGGGGAAATGAGGGTGAATGAAGACAAGAGAAATATTACTACTAGCAAATCCCTTAACAAATATTTTATTTATGTAAATTTATTCCCAAGAATTACACCAACAGACATTTTCTCATTTGTCTAGACTAGTAAGGAGATTCCAACAGGCAGTGTTCTCTGGCCAATGTATTAAGAATTTTAACATACAGCTCTTCATTTCAGCTCTAGTATTTCTTTATAAGATTTAAAGGAATTTAGTCTTAGAGATCTGGGCTCTTTGGAGTATAGGAAGCAGTGGCTAAAAGTTATTTAATAAAGTGATTTATTTTTAAAGAAAATAATGGGAGTTTTAGGGCCTAATGAATATTCTTGAAGGATCCATATATACTTAATGTGTGTCTGAAGTATAGAAACAGAGTAAAATGCCCTGTGTCCACTTGAAATGCCTAGTTTGAAGGCAGGAGCAATAGTACAGTGAGTGGGGCACTTGCCTTGCACAGAGCTGACCTGGATTCAGTACTCAGCATCCAATGTCGCTTCTCAACACAGCAAGATGTGATCTCCAAGTGTAGAACCAGGAATAAACCCTGAACATCGCCGAGTGTAGCCCCAAATCCAAAAACAACAATAAAGAAATACCTGAGTCACCATCGCATTTATGACCACTAACTTACTCTATACACTCAGGTAAGTCACAGTTGGCAGGCTCAGTGTCCTTGCTGCTTAATTCAAGGAATGTTGATTTCCATAACCACTTTCCAGCAACCAGACACACCCAGTTAAGAATGACTATAATTGGCAGAAGCAGCTGTCCCTGTGAGTTAGGAGGCACCTGCCTGCCATGGGCGTTGGAGTCTTCCTAAGTCTGGGAATCTGTGATTTCATGATTTCAGTTCTTTGGATTACAGATGACCACACAAGTAGCAGTGAGGTATACAGAGCGCCATTTCAGTCTCCATAATGCTCACAGTGCAGCATAAGGGAAGATGTTGTTGGATTACAGCATGCCTAAAACACAACCTTTGTAAACTGTGACTCTTTAATAAAGATTAAAAAAAATATGGTGCTAATTCCAACTGCCACATGGGCACAGAGAACTCTGGTTAATTCAGTGTCAAGGTGATTATCATTGTACTCATTACAATAATAGATGTAGAGTCTGTATTTTTAAGAACTTCTTAGCATGACTTTGGAATATGTTGAACACAATTTAAATTATCCCTGGAAAATCTTCTCTTTTTCCCCACTCTATTTTTACTTGTTTAAGAAGGTGATTAATGTTTGCTGTAGTAGATTTCTACCTGGCAAAACATTCACTCCCTCCTTCCATAGCCTCCTTGACTTCCCCACCCCACTGATACAAGGCTTGGTCATGTGACTTGCTTCAGTTAACAGAATGTGGGTTAAAATGTAACCTACCAGTTCCAAGCATGGGCTTTCAAAGCTTCTCTTATTCTCATTCTCCTCACCCTCTTCCAGGAGAACATAACTCTGGTAGATTCTCTCGAGGATGGGTTCCAGAACAACACACATGGAACCAATCTGAATTTGACCCTCCACCGAATTTGTCCAGGTTGTAAACAAATCCAGACATCACTGAGTGAAAGCCCCCAGTTCCAGAAAAAGTCATCCTCACTCTTTAGAAATTCCAGGGAAGCAGATGCAGTAAAGAAGACTAAAGAATATATGAACGGGTGCTGGGAAGTTTACCTCAGCTAATCTGTAGATTAACAAGAGAAGACTTAACATTGTGTAGCACTCAGATTTTATGAGGTTTTTTCTCAGAACAAATGCTTACTCATCATCTACTGTGACAAGTAAAAATTTACCACAGTATTTTTTAAGTGAATAAAATCTCTTATCCCTCCCCCAAGAAAGGCAGCTAATAAGTCATTAGGAATGGAACTTTCTTTTCTCCTGGTTTTCTAAGGATTAAATGAATAGATAGATGTTAAAAACATTTAGCACAGTGGTGAGCACAAGATTAAACATTTACTCTCATTAGAATTCCCACATAGACAGCTATGGCTTTCTGGAATTTATGCAAAAAAAAAAAAACCCCGAAACCATGCTTCACGTATTGCCTGCAACATGCTTTCTTCATGTAACCTGGTATCATTGTCTTTAAGCATAATTAGTTCATCTCCTAAAATGGTTACAGGAGAATGCACAGCCTGAATGGGCCAGGATGTATTTTAACTCTCCAGTGTGTACAGAAAGAAACTAAGATTTAGAGAGCTGAGAAGGTGCTTGTCAAACAACCTGTCTATCAAGCCTAGTGAGACACTTTAGCGAATCAAAGGTGAATGGAAGTGTTCCATGGGCAAAACTTTGAGAAAGCTCCTTTCCTCTGTGACATACACCAGCAATATCTCAGAGCAGGGCTGCCCATTGATCTTGGGTCTCAAGAGTAAATAGCTAAAACCGGAAGTAGGGTGGAAAGGTAATATGCACAGGAAATAAACTCATGTTGTGCAAAGCCCCTGAGATTTGGGGGTGGTTTGTTGCCACAACATAATTTAGAGAATGTTAATACAGCATTTCAAGACTTTCAAGTGCTTAGGTGTTCATTGCAAATATTCATCATCCCTTGTTTGGCCAAGTACCAACATGCTAGTCAATGGAGATGTGTGTTGACAGAATAATGGGAAACCATCTCCTCCGCAACTTCATTTAAAAAAAAATTATCAGCAGGTCTCTCCCTGACTATTAAATCTCCAGGCAAGGGCAAGAGTATCACAGAAAAGCTAAATTCAATGTCATAGGAGACTGTGGACCTACCTCTGCTTGTGGGAAGCCTTTTAGGTAGGTCAGGATCATGAGAACACTGACCCAATTTTTTTAGGCTGCAAACCACACACCAGGTACAGACCCGCAACACTGCACCAAAGTTACCAGTTCTAAGAACAGCTATCATTCCTTCTGAGAACGCAGCAGGGAAGACTGGCACAACGAAGAGGAAAGCGGTGGAGTGGGACCTTCACAAGGCTAATTGTAGCATTGTTCCAGAGCTCAGGAACACAGTTTTCTCAGAGGACTTTTGTGAGACTCCAATGAGGGACACTGAGTACAGTCACAACTAATAGGAAAAACATTTATTTTTACATTTTTATTCCAACTGTAATAATGTTTATTGCATAAAGTTTCGAAACTAAGAACAGTGTAAGGAGGAACATGGAAATTACCCAAATATTCTCACTGTGACCATCTTGATGCTTAATTGGTCCCATTACCTCCTAGCTAGATACTTACATGAATTAGAGCATGAGCTTTCGGCACGTGCTCACTACATACCTTCATGCACATACTGCAGGCCCCCCTTCAAAGCTCCTCTTCTTTTCTCTTTAACCTTCTGGTTCCTCCTAACCTGACCTATATTCTGCTCTTTGTGCATGTATCCCCTTGTCCTAGAACATATACTCTCTCCATAGTGTCCTCTTATCCTGGCAAGTCCTGCTCATTTCTTGGGGGTCTCAGTTTACTGACAGCCTCCCAAAAGGCCAGCTCTTTGATGACTAGTTGTGAAAGACAGATGTCCATCAAGTGTGCACCCTGAGCACCCTGACCTTCTTCCTCATTTCCATTGTCACATTGAACTAGTTTTGCCTCCTAAATGTGTATTATTCTCTTCTGCATATCCTAAATATGGGCAAGGACTAGTTTTTGTTCACCAAATTTACCTGTGGCAGGTCCAAAGTAACAGTTCAAAAACTGTTGAAGGAAATATTTAACAACATGTTTTGCCTATATTTTGCCTGGAATCCTCAAAGCACCTGGTATGGCTCAACATATCCACTGAAAAATTAAATATCGAAGAGGATGTAAGATGTGGCAATGTGTCTGAAGAAGTTTATAATTTAGCTGGGAAGGAAAAATTAACAACAGGAAGCTTACCTTCCTCCACTGACTTCATTTCCACATTTATCTACTCACCTAGGATGAGGGACAGCCGCACCTGCAGGGTGAGAAGATACTGGAAGCTTTAACAAATATACCCCAAAATCTCAGTGGTGCAGAAGTAAAGCTGATTCCGCATGACAACGAAGCCTAATGCAAATATTTCTGGCTGGGGGAGATCCTCCAGGTGGTGATTCAGAGACACAGGCTTATTTTATTTTTATCTGCTCCTTATATTTAAACAGCGGGTGATAAAGACAGATCAATAAGCCAGACCTGTAAATGGCAGATATTGCTCCTTTCACTTAAGCTAAAACTCAGTTACGTGGCCACACCTAATTGTAAAAGAGGCTGTTAAATGTAGCTTGGCTATACGTTCAGGAAGAAAAATGAAGGGGGTCTGATAAGCACTTTGTAGTTCTTCTGTCACAAATACTGACAATCTAGTCTTCTTAAGTGATTCCAAATCTTAGGTAATTTTGGTTTTTGTATACTGAAAACAATTGCTTTGGTAAAATCCCATCCATGTACATCGGATATGGGAAAACGCCAACCTAGGTTTTCAAATTTTGAAATTCAAATAAAGAGTCAATTTCAGGATCAAGAAACCATCTCTGTTTGTGATTACTCCCAAGGTGTCAAAGGAAATATTTAAAAGCACCATTTATGAGTTTGAAAATAAGGTGACACATTTAACTGATCATATACGAACCCAGCATAATGTCTCACACACAGAAAATTATGAATGGATAAATTTCTATTCTACTTTTAAGGTAAATATCCCATTGACAAATAACTACTTCAAAAAGTTCTTCCCTTAGCAGTTTTAAGACAGCAGTTTTCCCCTTTAACTCCTAACCATTACCCTATAACCTTCAAACTTAGAGTAAGTCAACTCCAGCAAGTAACGGTTGCATGACTATTTGAGACTCGCATGAATATTACATTTTTTCCTGGGTCAATATTTCCAGTTCCTTCAATTCTTCTCTAAGGGACATGGTGACTGCTACTCACCATTTGGCCAAACTTCTCTGAGCTCTCTGATTGGTCAAACTTATTTCCATGTACACACTGTTCCGAAGGATGTCGAGTCAGCAACACAGAATTATTCCTCTCCAAATATAAGCTTTACTAGAAGTATTTGAGTGGTCAAGATGCCACCAAAGGAATTCCTTCATTGGGAAAAGACACATCTTAGAAGATAATCTCTAGGGACACTTGTCATTTAATGACCCTATCACTTCTGTGGAGGTTCTAAGTGATAAAAAGACATCACCATGAAGGTTATGGTGTATACAACAGTTACAAGATCCTCTTTGACAAAATACCAAATCCACACATTTCATTTCATTTACTTGTATTTTGGTTTTCTTTTTTCCTCTTTCTTTGCTTCGATTATGATATGAATACATATTCCAAGTTGACAACTGAGAGGTTGGGTGGGAGAGGAGATTGGAACATTCCAATATTGGAAATCAGTCTCAAGAAAATGAGAATTTGTTTTTTGTGGACCATTGGTCCAAGAGGAGGGTTTTCAAGGAGTTCCAACATATATTGTAACATAAATGTTATTAAGGTCCTTCTATGCCAAGTATCATGTTAAATAAATGTCATGCATACAGAGAAGTCCAAAAGATATGCCCTTCCTGCTTCTCGACAATTGAACTTTGGTGAACAAGCTAGCTTTAAAAACAATTAAATAAAGAAAAATGGATTTAGATAAATTCTATAAAGAGGAAATATCCATTTCCCTGGCTACAGGTTTCCATGATAAACACTTGTTAGTGTAACTCTCTTGCCTAGTTTCTCCATCACTTTACTCCACATAGAAAAGTCACTTATTGGATTGCTGTAAGGGGATGACAGACACCCTCCCCCATCTCAGTCACTTGTTCTCTACTTTCAGAGTCAGTTTGTGCACAGGATATGCTCAGCTATTTTTCTAGAAGAGCACTTTCCAGGGAGTAATGTTTAAGTTGGATTCGGGGTGAATCAATAAAAATTCCATGTGGCTTTCAGTCTTCCAGGCTGTTTTGATCAACTTGCTTTTTTGATCTCCATCCTTTAGATTTCTGTGCCTAACTTTCAACTAGTTTTGCACTCAAATGAAACAAGGGGGCATTCTCTACCACCTCTTTACCCAACTGCTAGAAAGGAAAAACAGAAGGATGTACCAGAAAACTTTAAGAGGAGAACCTCACTGAGAGGTGTAAGGATGTGGTATGGAAATCACAAAGTCTGTGCAAGTGTCATGTGAGCTAACATCCAGAGGAAGACAGAAATAGAACCAAGGAACAGGGAAGGGGTGGGAGGGATCACATAAAAGTTCTTAGGCAAGAAACAATTTGTCTTGAGGAACTAAAGAAGTCTAGTGTGGGAGTCATTAGGACTGGTCATCAAATGCTTGCAGTTCTCTCCCTTCCAGGCAGGTAGGATTGTACTTCCTGATCCCTTTGAGGCCGGGTGGATCCATAAGACTCATCTTAGCCAATTGTGAGGAAGCAGCAAGTGACATATTCAGGAAAAGACACTTCACTGCTTAGCTAAGACCCTTCGAAGTCCTCCTTCCCTCCAGCACAGGATCCTTGATGTTCCTGGAAGAGGGTGACACATTAGGCTGGATCCCAAAGGGAGGCAATATTACAGTCCCCACCAACTCTGAAGGACATAGATAAGGAGCAAGGACTGAAGCTTTCAATGATTTTATATTGCTAAGATTTAGATATTTTTTTTTTGGCTTTTGTTTTCTAACTGTGCTTAATGTAGGCTCTCCTGATACGGTTGTGTACAAAGCCTTTCTGGCTACAGAAGGAAGGGAGGCATACTAGCAATTGTAAGCTAAAGAAGCCAGTTCAGATCATGTGAAATCTCATAGGCAAGGTTAAGGTTTGGGGTTTTCTCCCAAATGTAATGTGATGCTTGTAAGGACAGGAGTTAGCAAGGGAGTTCGACATGTTCCAACTTCTATGTGTTCGAACAAGGACCTCTCGTTATTTGACTTTTAAAACAAAAGCACCTTAATTCCACTCTGGAAAGGACTATTTAAAATAAAATCCATCAGTAGGCATTTAGAGGGCACTTTCTATCCTTCCATAAAGAATGCCAGACAGTGCATTAGGAACTGGAAACACAAAGATGAATAAAGACACAGTTCCTGCGTCTGGAGTCAGGGATCTAAGAAAACATTCAAAGATCTTGTGACAAATACTCTTCTGTACAGTTCAGGTACGCATCCAGTGTAGTGAGAACCAGAGAAGGAAACAATCATTGGGAGTGGGGGGGAGGGGGGAGGGGGTATGAAAAATCTTTGGAGAAAGGAACTATTTGAGGTGGGTCTTCAAGGGTGAATAGGAGTTTGCCAGGTGACCTGATAATGAGGTGCAAGTCCATGGAAAGACAGGAAAATGTTAAAGGCACAATGTTTGGGATAGCCGAGACTCCAAAGAATGGAGAGAATGTGTAGAGCAGGGTGTGGTAGGCTGTATTACTACTTGCAAACACTTGCTGCGCCTCCCCTTTGACATCAGGCTTGGCCCTGTAAACTGTGCTCTGCAGGAGCCGTAGGTGCCAACCTCTCTTTCTCTACCATGACAAGCATCAGTGTTCCAGACAGGGTCTTAAAGATGATGTATGTGAAGCAGACAAAGAGCCAACCCTATTGAATGAACAGCATGAGTGGGCTGTAAGATGCGGGGACTGCTACTGAGGCAGGATACTAGCTCTTTGGAGGGGGCATTTCCAGCCCTCCCAGGTCCAACCACACTGTGCTACACCCCTAAAAATGCGATCAGGTCACTCATTGTTGGCCACTAATACATAAATACAAGTGATGTGTATCATTTCTGAGGAGGAAGCTTTTCAAGCTAACCCGAATCCCCCATGCTTTCCCCCCCTGCAAGTGGTATCAGAATGACTATGGGAGAGTGTGCCAAGACATATCTTCTTCAGATTTGGGTTCTGAGTGAATTCATTAGCAAGTACCCCTAATGAGTGCGGCCCCTAAATATGGAGTACGAGTAAGGAAAAAAATTAAGGCACTGAGATTTTAGAAAAGCACAACAGATAGGGCGTTTGCCTTGCATGTGACTGACCTGGCCAACCCTGGTTCCATTCCTCCACCCCTCTCGGAGAGCCCGGCAAGCTACTGAGAGCATCTCACCCGCACAGCAAAGCCTGGCAAGCTACCCGTGACGTATTCGGTATGCCAAACACAGTAACAACTAGTCTCACAATAGAGATGTTACTGGGCCCGCTTGAGCAAATCGATGAACAATGGGAGGACAGTGCTACAGTGCTACCACAACAAACCAAACATATCTTGACTGGTATAAAATTGACACCTAGACAAGTGGTAATTTAACAATAACAATAATAAAAATAATAACAATAATAACAATAATAAAAACTAACTTTCATTAGAGGACCATAGCTAAGCATATTGTTATCTGAAGTCAACGGAGAGAGGGAGGGAGGGAAAAAGGGAGGGAGAAAGAGAGGAAAAAGGGAGGGAGGGGGAAAGGGAGGGGAAAGAAGGAAAGAAGAAAGAGAAGGAGGGAGGGAAGAAAAAAGGGAGAGATGGAGGAAGGATGGAAGGGAGAAGAGAGGGAAAATGAGGAAGGAAGGAAGGAAGGAAGGAAGGAAGGAAGGAAGGAAGGAAGGAAGGAAGGGAGGGACGGAGGGACAGAGGGACGGAGGGAGGGAAGAAGGAGTCAGAATGATAGACTCTTCAGTGACCATATTGTCTGTGGTAATTTAGAAGGCATTTCTTGAAACCAAGAACCAAAACAAGAGACTGTAAAATAGTGTTGTGAGTAGCATGTGCTGGATGCCTTTTGGAAACATGACAAAAAAACAGACAAGTGTTCAGAGAAAATTTGGCCAGTTAATAAACATAAAGGAAGGAGTTCAGAAATGCATAATGTTAGAAAAGACAACTGCATCTTAACCTCAGTAGTAAGAGAAAAAAATTTAAAAACCTTTGCAGCAACAAAGAACAGATTTAAATCGTCTTGAAATGTGAATCAAGTCAGGATATGGTCCCAAACTTACTGTTAAAATTGCTGAATAAATTAAAATGATACCCAACTTTTGCTTTCTATTGAATACAAAAGCCTCCAGATGTGGAGGAAAAGTGTGACTCTCCACCAAAGTCCAACAAGCACAAAACACTCTAAACTAAGTTAAGAGAGAGCCAGGAGAGGGAGGGAAAGGGAAAAAGGAATAGGAGAGAGAAAGGCAAGAAGGAGGAGGAAGGAAATAAACATCAGCATGCAAGAGAGCAGGAAAGTAAATAACAGGGCATAACACAGAAATCTGGCTAGAAGAGCACTGGTTGTGACTACTGGCACATGGAACCCCCTAGAATGCGAGCAGAAACCAACCTTTCTGTGAGGGTTGTCCTGACAAGAGTATATGCCTAAATTAAAGGAGACTCTATTTGAGACTTAAAACTGCTCATTCATCCCAAACTTTTGTGTTTATGGTACCAGAGATTAAAACCTGGGCCTCACACTTGCAAGGCTAGTAGTCTACTGCAAAGTTACATCCTTGCCCTTTCTCACCCCAACTTAGCTTGTGTGTGTGTGTGTGTGTGTGTGTGTGTGTGTGTGTGTGTGTGTGTGTTTGGGGCCCACCTGGCATGCTCAGGGTTTACTGCATATAGGAATCACTCCCAGAGGGCCTGGGGGACCATATGCAATGCTGGGACTCGAATTCAGGTCGGCCATGTGCAAGTCAAGCACCTTACTAGTGATAGAGATCCTATACTATTTCTCACCCCAATGTTTAAGTTTATTTAAATATGTTTTTATTAATATAGACATAGGAAAGCCTAATCTAGACATAGGAAAGGAAGACCATCACAGAGGGGACAGTCAGGCTTGGGAAACAGGAGCCAGGGCAGCTACATGGGCACACGGAAAGGCAGTCTCGAGGTCTAAGGTGGTGTCATGATGTCAGAGGGTCCTCACATAGTGTCCACTAGGTTTGCCCACTCTGCTTTCCCAGCACAGTGTTCCTCGGCTGCCCTTCCACTCAGGGAGAAACAGCAGCCATGAGAGGAGAGTCCCTCTGGAGCTGATGTGGAGTAGGCTACACAGCACCCGGAGCCTGAGGAAACAGGTGGGTCACTGAGACTAAGTGGGTCCCCAGACAAGAGTGAGGGGATCCTGCCGGTGGGGAGTAAAGCGAAGGGCACACTTGGTGAGCAGAAAAGGAGACTGTGCAAGGAATTAGTGCTGCCTGTGCTGCTTCCCCATATTCCTGGCTCCCTCCCTTGAAGACACTTGGCAGCATCACCACCACGTGAAGGGAGGCGGGGCCATGGATCTGGCCTTGGCCAATGAGACTTGAGCGGAAGTGCTGTGTTGCTCCAAGAGATGCTCTGAGGACCAGTGGCCACCTGATGCTTTCACTGTCACCCCCTAAGAGCTTATGATGGGAAGCACACATCAAGAGATTTCTACTTTCCCAAGGACCTCCCCTCTCCCGTGAACATAGTGAGCAGTGCCCCCAAATACCCACAAGGTGAGCATGGGGTGGGCTTGAGGGGAAGTTAAACTCCCCGGGCTGGGTCCAGGAGCAGGAGGGTTGCCAACTGGGGCAGCAGAATACAGGCCCTCCTGATGGGATTGGGCCTGGGGGAGAGAGCGATGAGAGGAGAGGCAGGAGGCCAATCTTGCAGGCCCCTCTGCTAGGCAAGGGCGCTGTCAACTCTCTGGGCCCTAAGGGAAAGCCAGCGAAGGCTTCCAAGCAGGGGCGTTACCATGAACAGATCTGTGATTTTTTTTGGATGAAATAAGCTATTTCTCAACATAAGGAGAAAATCCGCCTGCTAAAACCACATACGGGAGAAAGGAACACACAGAACTCTTAGGCAGATTATACACACACACACACCACACACACACACACACACACACACACACCCCTAAGTTTCGAGACTTCTAATCCAGGAGCCCTGGAAGGAATTGCAGACTCTACCTGGACAATTCCTTCAGTCGCACTAAGTCTTCCTGCCATAGACAACCAACACCTTACTGGAAAGCATCCTCTCCCCTGCAGAATCAAAGATCAAATAGAAAAAATGTAACTTGCAGCTGCCAGTGGGGGCAGGAGGCCCTGGGACCTCTCTGGACCCCTTTCCTCCTCCCTCTGTCTAGTCCAGACCCTGACAGGCCTCTCCCCACTGTGGTGGGGAGAAAGCACATCCTTGAAGGGCTGGCTGAGAGTAGGTGGCTCATACATGGAATTTATTTTTATTCCCGCTATCACACAAATTCTTGAGAATCCCAGTTCCCTGATTCCAAAAGAAGTCGAGATTCCAGCAGCAGAGATTCCAGGAGCAGTTCAGAGCAGCTTTCCTCCCTGGGGGAAGTAACTGGATCTGTTCACCCCACTTATGCCCACCCCAGCACCGCCCAAAGTTGGGACTCCCCTCTGCAGCTTCCAGGAGGGACAGTGAGCTCAGCATGCCTGGTGGAGGAAGTCTTTGAGACTTCCCTGCACCCCGCTGTTGGGTCGCTGGGTGCCCCCAGCTCACAAGCATCCCGAGGGCAGGGGCTATAAACCCGCAGCAGACTAGTCCCCCACGTCAAAAGCTAAAGGCCTACACGGGAATCAAAGGGCGGAGAGTCCCTGACCGCCTGCGTCCTGGGCAGCCTGACTTCTGACCCTGCCTTTCCAGCAACCGCTGCTCCTCCCAGGATTGCGGCCACCTGGTCGGGCCACCTCACACCCGCACATCCTGACATTCGTGGAGGCTGGGAGGAAGCCCGAGGAGGCTACCTCCTGGCCCCCGGGGCCACGAAGCGAGAGACACTCAGTCCCGCTCCCGCGATGATCGCAGGCAGATGGAGCGGGGACCCCAAGTTCAGAGCTGCTGGTGATGTTGCGCGCTGCGCTCCCAGGGGGGCGGCGGGGAGAGGCCGAGAAGCGCTCCGGACCCCACGCCACCACCCCCAGCTTGCATGTCTCCTCTCCCCCACCGCTCCCCGGGACATGCGGGGGTGGGGGCTGGGGCGCGCGTGTCCCATCACCACGCCGGCAAGGGAAAGCACTCACAGGGGGCTAGCGCTGCCTAGAGGCGCCGCGCGGAACCGCCCGGGCCGCGCGCGCCGAGTTCTGGCCCGGAGTGGCGGCGGGGACTTCGGGCGTGCGTCCCCCACCGATCTTGGGGCTCCTTTTTTTTTTCCCCGGAAGCAAATCAGGGCGGGAAGAGAAACTCATGTGTGTGTGTGTGTGTGTGTGTGTGTGTGTGTGTGTGTGTGTAGGAGCGCGCGCGTTGCGGGGGCGGAGAGCAGACAAGAAGACCGCAGGGCTCCCCAGTTTCGGATTCCCTAAACGCTCCTTGCCAACTGGATGATGCTGAACTGCCACCTAATTCCACCCCTTGTATCCCCCCACCCTCCCACCCCGACCCTGGTTCGGGTCCCCCCCGCCCCGACCCGCTCCCTCCACCCCTCCACCCCCAGGGGTCCAGCTGGGCGAGCGGAGCCCGAGGCCACCCGCACCAGGCGCCGCCAGACAGCCCGGCCCCGCAGGTCGCGCCGGATCTTGACCTGCAGGCAGACAAACTTCGGCCGTGCGGGGCGCGAGTCTCCCGAGCCCGCCCCCCACACCTCTGCCCACTTTCCCTCGCCCCCGCGCCGAGTGGCCGGGGCCACCTTAAGGGCGGCGTTCCCGCCCCCCGGAAGTGCGGGGGGGGCACGCGGACTTCGCCTCCGGCCCCTGCACGCCCGCGCGGCGGCGGCGGCGGCCGCCAAGTGACCCGTGGAGGTCTCCGAACTCCACCCCCGCCTGGGTCCCCCGAACCCCCCGGCCCGCTTCCCGCAGACACCCGCCACCCCGACCTCCCCACCCCGAGGCTTGAACTTGAGCCCGCCTCCGCCGTCCCGGGCTGGCCGCGGCCGCCGTCACTAGACCTAGCCCAAGACGTCAGCCCACAATGCACCGGGCGGGCCGGGAAAGACGCGCCGCGGCGGGTGCGGGGGGTGCGAGGGGCGCGGGAGGGAGCGGGGCGGGCGGCGGGGCGGGGGGGGTTGGCGGAGAAAGAAGGGCCCAACTGTAGGAGGGCAGCGGAGCATTACCTCATCCCGTGAGCCTCCGCGGGGCCCGAGAAGAATCTTCTAGGGTGGGTCTCCATGGCGACCGGCCGGCCCGCCCCCCCGAGGGCGACGCGAGCCAATGGGAAGGCCCCGGGGTGACATCATGGGCTATTTTTAGGGGTTGACTGGTAGCAGATAAGTGTTGAGCTCGGGCTGGATAAGGGCTCAGAGTTGCACTGAGTGTGGCCGGCGCGGCTAGGCGGGAGTGGAGGTGCGCGGACTTTAGGGAGGCAGACAGACAGACAGACAGACGGACACCTCACACAGCAGGCAGGCAGGCAGGCAGGCAGGCGAAGCCCGCGGCGGAGTCCGAGCTGCCCGGCGCTTCTCTTCTGCTCCGAGCCGGGCGCCTGTGGCTCGTGTTTTGCGGGAGCGCTCGGAGAGCCCCGACTCCAGTCGTGCTCGAGAGGAGGCTCGGGTGCCGCTGACAGCTCCCCCCGGGGGTGTCCGGCGAGCGACTGCCGCGCTCCCCAACTTTTCCCGGCGCGGAAGCTCCGGCGGGGAGGGGAGGGGAGCGGACCGGGGGCCCGGGAACCCGGAGCGAACTTTTTTTGTTTTTTTTTTTTCTTTTGCAAAAGCTTCGCAGCTTCCCCAGCGGCCGCGGCGGCAGCCCGGCGAGAAGAGGGACGCGCGCTCCGCGGCGCGGCTGGAAGTCGGGGCGTCCCCTCCACCCCCTCGCCGCCGAGGAGGGGGAGGCAGACGACCGGCGGCGGAGATCGGCGGCGGCGGCGGGCGCAGGGCGCCCCGCGAGCGCGAGCGCGACCGCCCGTGGGGGCGCGCGCGGAGCCGGAGCGGCGCGAGCGGCATCTTCTCCCCCGCGGCGGGCCCCGGGAGCGAGCCGGTGAGCAGGAGGGCGCCGGCGGCGGGGAGGCCGGGCCGGCCAGGCGGCCGGCGAGCGCGCGCGCGCGCCTGGAGAAACTTTCCGCGCCCGCGGCCCCGGGAGGCGCGGGGCTGCCCCGCCGGCCAGCGCGCTGTTGCGGCCCCGAAACTTCTGCGCGCCGCCCCAACTCAGCGCACGCCCAGGCACCGGCTGCTCTTCTATGACCGCAAAGATGGAAACGACCTTCTACGACGATGCCCTCAACGCCTCGTTCCTGCCGTCCGAGAGCGGCGCCTACGGCTACAGTAACCCCAAGATCCTGAAGCAGAGCATGACCCTGAACCTGGCCGACCCGGTGGGCAGCCTCAAGCCGCACCTCCGCGCCAAGAACTCGGACCTGCTCACCTCGCCCGACGTGGGGCTGCTCAAGCTGGCGTCGCCCGAGCTCGAGCGCCTGATCATCCAGTCCAGCAACGGGCACATCACCACCACGCCGACCCCCACGCAGTTCCTGTGCCCCAAGAACGTGACGGACGAGCAGGAGGGCTTCGCCGAGGGCTTCGTGCGCGCCCTGGCCGAGCTGCACAGCCAGAACACGCTGCCCAGCGTCACGTCGGCGGCGCAGCCGGTCAGCGGCGCGGGCCTGGTGGCGCCCGCCGTGGCCTCGGTGGCGGGCGGCGGCGGCGGCGGCGGCGGCGGCGGCGGCTTCGGCGCGGGCCTGCACAGCGAGCCGCCGGTCTACGCCAACCTCAGCAACTTCAACCCGGGCGCGCTGGGCGGCGGCGGCGGGGGCAGCGGCGGCGGCGGCGGGGCGCCCTCGTACGGCGCGCCCGGGCTGGCCTTTCCCGCGCAGCCCCAGCCGCCGCCGCCGCCGCCGCCGCAGCCGCCGCACCACCTGTCCCAGCAGCTCCCCGTGCAGCACCCGCGGCTGCAGGCCCTGAAGGAGGAGCCGCAGACGGTGCCCGAGATGCCCGGCGAGACGCCGCCCCTGTCCCCGATCGACATGGAGTCCCAGGAGCGCATCAAGGCGGAGAGGAAGCGCATGAGGAACCGCATCGCCGCCTCCAAGTGCCGGAAAAGGAAGCTGGAGCGCATCGCGCGGCTGGAGGAAAAAGTGAAAACCTTGAAAGCGCAGAACTCGGAGCTGGCGTCCACCGCCAACATGCTCCGCGAGCAGGTGGCCCAGCTCAAGCAGAAAGTCATGAACCACGTTAACAGCGGGTGCCAGCTCATGCTCACGCAGCAGTTGCAGACGTTCTGAGGGCGCGGGACGGTCGGGGGCTGCGGGGCACTGGAGGAGGAGAAAAAAATTTTAAAAAAAAATACACTGATGACGCGGAGAGAGAACTGGCTTAGGGAGGACTTGACCCGGTGGAGCGCGCGAGGAAAGAAGGGTCGGAGGACTCCAGCCTCCAGCCGGAGGGGTCGGAGTTGGACTGGGCTGCGTCCTGACGGCGCCCTCAGTGTGCACGAGTGGGAAGGACTTGGCGGGCCCTCCCTTGGCGCGGAGCCCGGGAGCGGCAGCCCGCGGGCGGTCCCGCTTTGCGAACGGGCTGTCCCCGCACGGACGGAGCGGCAGACTTTTCGTTAACGTTGACCAAGAACTGCATGGACCTAACATTCGATCTCATTCAGTATTAAAGGGGGTGGGGGGGCGGGGGAGGGTTGCAAGCTGCAATAGAGACTGTAGATTGCTTCGGTAGTGCGCCTTAAGAACACAAAGGGGGGTGGGGGAGGGGAGGCGGGAGGGAGGGAGGTGCGGAGAGCCCAGGCCCAGCCTGCAGACGAACTCTTTTTCTGGCCTGCCTGCCCTAACTGTGTCTGTACATATATATAAATATATATATATATTTTAATTTGATGAAAGCTGGTCACTGTCAAATAAACAGCTTCATGCCTTTGTAAGTTATTTCATGTTTGTTTGTTTGGGTGTCCTGCCCAGTGTTGTTTGTAAATAAGAGATTTGGAGCACTCTGAGTTTACCATTTGTAATAAAGTATATAATTTTTTTATGTTTTGTTTCTGAAAAAAATTCCAGAAAGGATATTTAAGAAAATACAATAAAATATTGGAAAAAGTAATCCCTAACCTCTTTTTCTGCATCGTCTATAGGTGACCTAGGTAGGTGAGCTGGAAAGAGTTAAAGAGTGTCAAAGGCACTCAACAGTGCTTCTTACTATCAAGCAGTAAAAACTCTTCTCTCCTGGACTTCAGAAGTAACTGTCGCTGATGTTCTCATCAACTTATACTCTTCCCTATAGAATTATACTCTGTGGAGTTGCTTATAAAGGATAGCATGGCTTTCCAGGAAGCAGAGTGCCAGTCCCCTGGGAAGTAAATCGAACCCTGTCAAGTTTAGATGATTTCAGGTGGCATGTGCTGTGACCATTTATAATGTTAGTAGAAACTTTATGATAGTCGCTTATTCTCAAAGCAGGAACAGTGGCAGAATTTTACAAAAGATGTATCCTTCCAATTTGGAATCTTCACTTTAACAATTACTAGATTAAAAAAATAAAAGATGGTCTTTGTTATGAATATTTATAACAGCATTCTTGTCACAATAAATGTATTCAAATACCAATGACATCTTGAATTCCTTTCCCTTTACTACTTTTTTCTTCCCAAGCTCTATACTGAAACTTTTTTCAGGTGCTGGGGGTTAACATTAATGCTAAATTGAAGTTACTTGATAAATGAAAAAGAAACTTAGAAAAAGTCAACAGGAAAAAGTCAAGTTGCAATCTGGATGAAACATTCTCCTAGTTTCATTAAGTCCCCCCCTCTCTCTAACTCTCTCCCTGCCTGAGTCTCTTCCACTCCCTTCTGTCTCCTCTCTCTCCCCTTTCATAAACACCTATTGCAAACATGATTACTAGTATGACAGTTTTACATTTTGTGTCTTATGAAAGCTGATTTTTTTTTAAACAATCAGACTTGTTTAAATGATCATAGATTCAGTCTCCAAAGATGGCAATCTGGATCCTGTTGAAGAGATTAGAAAAGAAAACATAAACACCACAACACTGATCGCTAGTGTGTATCAGACTTGCGCTCTGGGGAACTGCAAACTTAAATTTCCGTCTACTTATATAACTTAGGAGATCAACAATGCAGTACTCAACAAGGGAACAATTTTTGCTTGGTTGCTTTTTATCCCAAGAGTCAGGGTGATTATCAAGCAGCAAAAGCAATTTGATATCCAGGAATATTTCACAAACCACTAATTGAGTCGGGGCTGTTTGCTCATTAGCAGTGCTCTAGTACTACCCATCAGGTCTGGGGGTGTTAATATCCTGCCTGTGGCTGTAAATCCAAAGACACAAAGAGTTTCTCCTTAGGACTGCATCTAGGAGGAGAAGATATTAAGATTAGACAAACTTGTGAACCCCCAGAACCCTTCTATATTAACACTGCCTTAGCAAAGGGTTACTCGGAGCAGAACCTAGTTTGCCAGCGAAGCTGCTGATGTCAGCACCCTGGAAGGTGAGTTGATTTTGACCATATGTAGGAATAGTCAGCAGAGGGACAATAAAGCACTTCAGGGTGGGGCTCTGTGGAAGCTAAACAAGAGCCAACTAGAAAAAATAAGCAGGCTGGGGAATTAATTACCTGCAAAGGTAGACTAAGCCAGACAACAGTGCAGCCCAGAAAAGCCACACCACTCCCCTGCCTATTTTAGAGTGGTGGGGGTAGGAGTGGGGGTGTAGGGGGGTGGGGCAGAGGGTCTGAATCTTAGGCCTAACCCCACACTTGGTTCCACTAAGATTCTAAATGTCTTTCTGGCATTCTAACCAAAAGGTAGAAAAAGTCATTGTGGTAGAGAGGTTAACCAATGACCTTTTGTAAACTTTGGAGACAAGAAGTCAGCTAATTGTGGTCTTTCCAAAGCGAATCTTATTATGAGAATTTAAGGAGTTATTTGGGGGGCAGTATAACTGATTGAAGAGGATAGCACATGAGATTACCATTCCTCTTGTTTTATATGTATGTGTGTGTATTACATACACCTGTGTATATACATATATGTGAAAAATATGTATTCTTCAGAGGTTCTTAAGCCTATTCATTGGAGCAAAATGTTCAAGATCACAATGACAATGCTACGTGATTGTGTGTGTGTGTGTGTGTGAGAGAGAGAGAGAGAGAGAGAGAGAGAAAGAGAGGGAGAGAGAGAGAGAGAGAGGGAGGGAGGGATGCACATATTCCTCCTGGGAAATAAATCAGCTTTTAGTTTTTTCTCACAGTTTTGTATTGTGATTCAAAAAAAAAAAGCAAAAGGTTCACAGTTTCTGAATGGACTGACATTTTACTCACTGTAAGAAACATCAGTGTGAATCTGACCCCTACATTCTTTAACCCACCACTTCTGTGTTCATCCCTTCAGTCTAGAATACCTTTCCTTCCCATATAGGTAACGAGCAGCTCATTCTCTCTAACACATATCTTGCTAACTCCATATTCAAATGGAATGAATATTTCCCTCTTGAGCTTCAAAAGTATTTTATCAAACTATAATAGCACCTAGCACTGCATTTCTCTCTCTCTTCTCTCTCTCTCTCTCTCTCTCTCTCTCTCTCTCTCTCTCTCTCTCTTTCTTTTCCTTTCTCCTCTTACTCCTGGCATAGCTTAAGGGGTTACATGCCATGCCTGGGATCAAACCAGGGTCAGCTGGCTGCAAGGCAAGTGCCTTGCTCTCTCTACTCTCTCTCTCTCTCTCTCTCTCTCTCTCTCTCTCTCTCTCTCTCTCTGGCCCTTATCACAGGGTATATTCACTGTGAACCAGAACTCTATCCCATTCATCTGTGATAGGGGCAGGGGACTTTTAGTCCAGTCCCTGTTATGTAGGAAATGTTCATAAAATAACTGTGTAATAACTGCATGAGCAGTGGAAAGGAAATCCTCTTCATTTCTCTTGGGAAATTATTGCTTGTCCATTACCAGTGTTCAACTCCAAATCAATTGAAGAGCCCCAGAATGAAAGTTCAGCCTAGCCAACCACCAAGTTGTGAAGCTTGTTCTCTGTGAATGCTCTCAAAGGAAGGAAGAAGGGAAGGAAGGAAGAGGGAAGGGAGGGAGAAAGGAGGAAGGAAGTGGGGAGGGAAAAAGGGAGGAAGGGAAGGAGGGGGTGAAGGAAGCAGGAAGAGAGGGAGGGACTATAGGAAGGAGGAAGGGAGGGAGGGAGGAAGAATTGTGCTAGCTGCAGTTAGGGAAATGGGCTGGTGAGGGCAAGGTTAGGCAAAGCATACATGCTCTTGACCTGGGAGCAATGCATGGGGTAGAGACACTGATCCCACACCAGTGGAAGATCTGAAAATACCTTTTGACTCTCCCTAAACTTAACTACAGTTATATCTGGATGGGAATTGGCTTCAGGAGCCCCTACACCAAAATACTAAGTCCTTATAGTTGACCTTCTATATCTGCAGTTTCCAAATTCACAGAAGCAACCAACCTCAGATGGTGATCAATTGAATCCTTGGGAGAATAACCGGCATATAAAAACATTATTATGTAAATGGACTCATGTAGCTCAAATCCTTGTTGATCAAGGGTCAACTGTAATCCCAAAGACATGGTTTGGTATAGGTTAGAATGTTTGTAGAATCAAAAACAGTCCTAAGGTTGGGGAGCAATGGAGGAAGGTGGCTTGGTCCGAGCTATAATAGCCACATTTCTTCCTTACACAACTTTCTGAGAAATTAGGCTCAGGGAGAGGTATCCAGAAGTTTACCCTTTTCCTCTGGACTGGAGTGATAGCACAGCGGGTAGGGCGTTCGCCTTACAAGCGGCCAATATGGCCGACCCGAGTTCGATTCCTCCGCCCCTCTCGGAGAGCCCGGCAAGCTACCGAGAGTATTCCATATGCCAGACACAGTAACAACAAAGTCTCCAATGGAGACGTTACTGGGCCCGCTCGAGCAAATCGACGATCAACGGGAGGGCCTTTACCCTTTTCCTCTATGCTCCATGCCCCTGTGTAAGTGTTTTTCTGCTGCGTTACTTTGACACTAAAGGGCAAGCATCTTGCAAAATGATCCAGAACCCACCTGCTCCAGGTCAGAATGCTCAGGTAGAAACAGATGTGAGAGACAGAGGCCTGCATTCTCGCCAGGTTACAGCACTGAGCTGGTCCTCACTGCAAGACTGCAGAACCGAGACCTGATCTTTGCTATATCCCAAGCATTAACCCAGGCTATGCAAGCTCTCCACTGCACAAGCACAGAGGCCAAAGTTTTTCTACCGGGAGAATTGAAAAATAGCACCTTGCATTTACCTGGCATACATTTTATTGGAAATATTGAATTCCTGTTGGGGGCCAAGCACAAGGAACTCAATAAAGAGTGAAATCCACTAGCCGCTTCCTCCTATGGAGCTTGTGATCTGGTAAGAGACAGAGTAAATGGGGTAACACACCAGTAAGTAAATGATAGTCCACTTTGACACATACAATGAAGAACTGGGCATGCACAAGCTTTGCATTCTAGCTAGACCATTACAGGGTTCCCCCAAGCACCACAGGGAGGCAATGCCCAAACATGGCACTGAGTAGACCCCAAACACTGTTCAGTTTGACCTCCCCACAGAATTCCATACAGAGAGGGTGAGCATAGGAAAAACTGGGGAATAACTTGGGGTGCCCAAGGAGAGGTGAGCAATGAGATCTGCACCCTCTTGTTCAAACTCTTCTAGTTTCCAAAGTGACTTCTCAACATCTATTATTTCATTTTCACCACTACAAGGGGGTGTCAGGGGGTGTCATCTGGTAATGAAGTGAGGGAGGCATGATTAGACCATCAAAAATCCTAGCCATCTCCTACACTGTTCTTGGAACCAGATGCTAATGTGACCCTGGTTCCCGTACCTGGCATGCTTCCACATCAAGGCCCGGAGGAATCAAATTATCATCAGAAGCCTGTTTGATGTGCAGACCATCTGAGCAAAGGTAATCAGATCGTCTCCTGGGATATTTTGTCCATGGAACAGCAATATCTAGTGAACTCTGCTTGGCCCGCTGCAGGCTCTGCTTCCACGTGGGGAACCCAAACACTTGGTCCTGAGAAGCCCTTACTGTCTTGCGCATCGACTTCCAACACAACCAGAAAAGAAACGTTGCCTTCTGATTGCCTCACGACTGCTCCAGAAAATGAGCTCACCAGATCATTGATCCAGTTGCTGCCTTCCTAGGCAACAGATGTACCTGGACTACCTGGACAGATGTTAGGTCTCTCCCAGATAGCTTTGGGGCAATCTGCCTTTTTGCCTCTGCCGATGGCTCCTCTCTTCCAGAGACATGGGTTCATTCGAGGTTGGCGTGCTCAGAGGGAGTGATGGCTTGACCTTACCGCAAGTCTAGAAAAACTGTGGGCAGGACCCTGGGATATTATATCACTGACCTCTCTTCCCACAGGACACTTAGCAAGGCCAATAACAGAGGACACCATTTCATCAAGGAGCCCACACACAAGAGCTATTAGTGTGACTCAATAACACTAAAACAGGCCAGAAATTATCCATCTTTGCATTTCACCTTTCCCTTTCTGTCCAGCAAGCTCTGAGTGTAAATGGAGGAGTGTTGCCACAGTTTCTAGCATCATAGATAAACACAACAAATCTCCACCAGCAACACAAGGATGCTTACCGTCATCATTCTCTAATTTTATTAGCAACAAGAACCTTTCCTAAAAGTTCCCCATCTCCAGTTCAGTATACATCCACTTGGATCTCATTGTCCAGGAACAGGTCACATACCTATTACACAAACTCATCCCTGCCAAGGGAATGAGACCACCAGGATTCATCCCATGGGACCTCCTTTTTGTAAACACATTGGGGTGTGTATACAAATTTTTTAACTTCCTCTTAACACTGTGGTTTACAAAGTTATTCATAACACAGTTGTTAGAGGTTTTTGATGTTCCAACTCCAATCCCACCACCTGAATGACTTTCCTTCGACCATCGTTCCCATTTTCCCAATCACCCCCTCCTTTATATTACTTGTAAGAACCAAATGGCTAAAGGAGTTATCAAAAATACTCCCACAAAAGAAAATTTGTGAAAATTGTTATAGCTCATCATGAAGTTGTTAAACCTTTGTCTGAAGACTTTTTAACCTGCTCATCCCTACTTGAGTCTTCAGTGTTATTGTTTTGGTTGGTTGACTTTAGTTGGCTTTCTCATCTAATTTGGTATGCTCCTACTGGAATTTCAGTACTGTGGGGTCCAGAAACTTCAGGATCTGTGGAACTGGATGATTCTGCAGAGATTCTTAGTGAAGCCATGGAGTTCCGCCATAGATTGCTGGTGTGGCAGCAGGAACAGCATATGGGTGTGGCTGCTGAGGCTTCGGCAGTGCAGGGACTTGGCCCACCCGCATCCTGAGGGTGCCCCAGAGTTTTCAGCTAGAGGGACTGGTGTGCCCATGAATTTCAGCTTCTTTGCTTGCATTTCCTCAGAGATTTAGATTCTGAATCTGAAGACTAGGCCAGTGAGTGAGAGGACATTGAAGAGGCTGCAGAAGGTGGGCGTGGTTGCCAGGGCTTCCGGAAGTGCAAGGGTTGGGGGAGGCTGATTGCCTCCACCCTGAGAAGACCCTAGAGTTCTCAGCCCAGCAGCAGAGTACCTGGGGTTTACATGGTTTGGTGTCCCTGCAGATTCTTAGGGAAGCTGTGGCGGTAGGCTGTAGGAGTTGGCATGGCAGTAGCAGTAGCAGAGGTGTATGGGTGCTGACTGCCAAGGCGTCAGCCGGATGGGGACTTGGCCTGCTCCCCTCCTAAGGGTGCCCCAGAATTGTCAGCCAAGGAGTCCGGTGTGACCATGATTTTTAGCTGCTTGGCTTGCCTCTCCTCAGAGATTTAGGTCGTGAATGTGAAGAGCAGAGCCAGTAGGTGAGTTGACATGGCAGAAGTGATGGGAGGCGAACCCCAGAAGTAAATTTTTACCAAAAAATAAGAGGCAGAAGAGGTAGCTCAATGGACTAAATATGTGCTCTGCACACAGGAGGCCTGTGTTCAGCTCCTGAACCATGCGACATCCTGAGCATGGCCAGGAGCAGCCCCTGAGCACTGAGTCATGAGCAGCCTGAGCACTGAGTTGGGAGTAACCCCTAAGCACTGTTAGAGGTAGTAAATTTTTTTAAAACTGTAATTAATTATTTAATAAAAAAATAAGACTCTGAAAGCCAGAAAGAAGTGGAAGGAGCATCGGTTTGGTGGACAGTATTTCCACTTTTCCTCGCTGGTACAAGAGAGGGTGATACTTTTTCATCTCCTACCTTCTTGATATTGGTGAAAGATCTTGAGAATGCTGACTTAATGCTGACTGAATGCTTGCTGTCACTCTGAGTGGGAGTCTTTATAGCAAGTGTGAGCTTCAACAAGTTTCTTTCCCTGCTTTGATATCAGAGAGAGTACGAGATGAAGTGTCCGGGGACCATAAATGATGGTGATGTCAATCACAGCACCCTCCCACCCTCATCACACCTAGAACAAGCAATTAGCAATAGTAAAAATTTCCTTTTTTTTTTGTTTTAAGAAACTAAGATTGTAAGACTGCTTGAAATTATAGTAATACCTGGTCTATTCAACTGTTCCTGCAGGACCTGACAGCATGTTTCATATATGAGAAAAATGAAGCTGGGAATTACGTCCAAGTCAACGGAATAAGTGACAGGTGGTGGACCTGAGCTGATTCTAAGTCTCCGACCCCAAAGAGCTTGACGTGCCAACCTAGGGCTTTGCTCCTGCAAGGTGCAGCCATTTACTTTATCTCAGTTGAGACACACATCCTGTGCCACAGGCACCGCAGAAGTTCCATTTAATGCATGGAATGAGCTTGCCAGACATCATGGGCACCAGAGCCTCCAACTTTTCCCAGTTCCCCCTGCTCCTTGACCACATAAAGCATCAAAGTGGTTCAAGAAAGGTGAGAGGAGCCAGATATTAGGACTTAAAGGGACACGAGGATTTATTTCAGAGTGACGTGCAGAGTCAAGCTCTGGGGTTCATGGGGGTGGGATGAGGGCATGGAGTTCTTAATAGTTCCCCCTTTCAGAGAAAAGGTTGTCAGCAGGACCATGTATGTGACCTTGTAGGAAGAAGCAGGCAAGCAATAGCTGGCCACTTTTTCACTGAACACTTCTCCATTTAAGAAGGCACTATCAGAGCTGGAGAGATAGTGTAGTGGGTAGCGTGCTTGCCTTGTACTGGGCCAACTGGATTCAATCCTCCACACCCCATATGTTCCCCAGAACCCGGCCAGGAGTGATGCTTGAGCACAGATTTAGGAGTAAGCTCTGAGCACCACTGGGTATGGGCCCAAAACAACCAAAAAAAATGAAACCGAAAAAGAACATAGAGTGAGATATTATCCCAGAGGGGCAACGAGTAAGGTGCTTGCCTTGCATGCAGTTGATCCAGATTTCTTCCCTGGCACTGCATACGATCCACCAAGCCCTACCAGGAGTGATACTCAAGCACAGCCTGGTATGGTCTGAAAACTCAAATATAATAATAAATAAGATATGATCATAAATGCTCCCTTCCAAGTCGGTATGTGTGCACATGTGTATGTGCATGTGTGTGCTCACACGCACAGCACTACACACACACACACACACACACACACACACACACACACACACCACCCCACTCTGGCTGAAATGAAAGTGGTTCCCATTAAGACTCGCGGGGTCTCAGAGGGCCTGCTTCTTGGTCATATAAGGGCTGGCAGGTCCCTTGTGCGGCCGGCCGGAGGCAAGTTTTGTTTCCCCAGCTGCACTCGCAAGGGAACACTCTGCAAGCGGGGCAGTGGGAACCTGTTTGGCTTGGCTCAGAGGCCTGTCAGCACATTCAGGAAGTGAACTCAGAGACAGGCAGGATTTCAAACAGGGCCAGCTGCACACAAATGCCCGGGCAGTGAAATGCCTCATCCAAGCAGGGTGCCTCTCCGCCCGGGTTGCCCTGGGTGCTGTCAGAGAAGTCTCTGAAAAATGGCTCTGGGCCAGGAAAGGAAGCAGCCCTCACTGGACCCAGGCTTGGGCCAAGACTGCTACGGCAAAGCCTCTGAAAGTGGGCAGGAGAGATGGGACGCCATTCCTTCAGTCCGTGTTAGTGAAATGCCTCCTCTGTGTCAGGCAAGTGCTGAGCACTAGAAGTGAGAAGTGTTGTAAGACCCAGTTTCTGCTATCACTGGCCGGTGGCATTCAGGAAACGAGCAGCCTGCTCAGAGTTCGATACCAGGAACTCTGGGAATGAGTACTCCACCTCAGGGTACTCAGCAAGCGCTTCTTGAAGATGGCTTGGAGCTGTATCTTGAGAGATAAAGAAGTGTCTGACAGAAACAATGGTGTTGATAACTTCCAGATAAGTGGGCACAGCAGAAATTTGGGATTTGTGGTCAAGCCTCCTCCATTCGTGGACAAAATGAACAGAATTCCTGTCCCCTGACTATGGAGTAAGGGAAAAAGAGACAGATTTTTCAACGGACGATCACAGTGACTTTATCAAGGCCAGCAATAGTACTGCTGATGTTAGGAAGGAACTGGGGGTACGGGGAGTAGGGGTGTGGCGTGACTGAAGACTTGTCGTTAAGGAAGTTCTCTCCCAGGAAATGACCTTTCAACTGAGACCTGAGGGAATTTAGTAGAAGCGGGTGGGTGGGGAGAGCATTCCTTTCTTGGGCCAAAGCATGTGTTGGAAGTAACGAGACCAGTGTGGTTAGAAGGAACAGTTCCCTCTGGGTAAGAGGTGCAGGGAAGAAGAGAACATGGAGTAGGTGGACCCAGGGGGTACCGCTGAGTACAGCATGCCCAAATATATAGTCCCCAAACACCCAGGTCTGTAACATCCCAAAGGTTCAAAGACAGTGAGCCTGAGAAGTCAGGCTCTTTTTCACTTCATCCTTCAGGCGAAGCTCTGAATCCTAGTTAGGAGAGACTGAACTGACATTAACTATTTAGAAGGTTATTGAGATGCATCCCCATGGTCAATGCCTTCTGCATGCCTGTCTCAGCATCCCTGTGGTCCTGCCAGATAGCAATCACTGCCCTGTGCCCAGTTAAGTTGCATGCTCAGAGCAGTGGCTCCAGCCCCACAAGGATCTGACTCTAAAGTTGGACACACAGGCAGGAGAGACAGCTCCAAGGGAACGGGCTTTGCATGCAGGCAGCCTAGTTGAATTCCAGTTCCTCACGGTTTCCTGAACAACCCCTAGAGTAGCCCCAAACAATGGCAGTCACCCTTGAGCCCTGCTAGGGTGGATTTAATTTTTTTTTTAATTTGGACTTTTGGTCACCATATTAAACCACAGACAAACAAATCCCCAAAGCTTTAGAAATCCTGTAAATTCCCTACACCTCAGGCCACGGATGTGACACTAAGGTCAAGTGTTTGCTCAACATGCAGGAAGCGTGGAATTCAGCTCCTTGCACTCCCTCACCCACTGGCCCAGGGTTATCCAGGGCTCTGCAGGTGCGTTCCCCAGCACCACAAGCAGTGTGTGATCTCGGGGGCAATACACCATAAGAGCAAAAGGAAGGGAAGGCAGGGAATATTCCAAGTGCTCAGCATACCTTGCTCTTCCAGAAGTTAGTCTGACACCTAGTAAGTTTACAAGGAATACAACTTCTTCTCCTTAATATGGAAGATGGATGAAGGACTCCAGGGACGTTTATCATTTTCTTTCTGTCGCTATTGGTGTTCTGGCCCTGCTGTTTTGAATGGGGGCAAAAAAAAAAATCCTGGAAACCACTCTCCATCAAGCTACTCGGATATAAAACAGATAGGCAGAGACCTGGAAAGAGTCAGAACGCTCTCTGAATATGTCAACAGGCAACCTGTCCACATCAAAAAGGCTTTGTTCTATTTATTTTTGAGGGAAGAGGCATGAATTGAAAATGTATGAGTAGGGCTCACTGCTGTGACCTGTTTCAAAGTCTGGAGGCCAAGTCCAGTTTGGGTCTGAAACGTCTCAGGCTCCAGATATGGGCTATTCCTCACACGCAGAAGCGGACTGCTGGTCAGCACAAGCCAGAGTGGCCTCTCTTTCAAAACTTCTTTCCATGGTGGGTCTGAGCAGGATTGGGTGACCATGGTGGAGTCCCAGTAACAAGCTCAAAACCTTTTCATTACACCCTCAAATCAGTCAGCCCCTCTGTTTTCTCAGGTGTATGGCTCTACGCCCCAGGTCCTGATCTCTATATAATAACTAACTAAATATTTTCAGAAGGAAGAATTGCAGGAGAAGGAATGTCATTATAGAGGCCAGAGAAGTGAGAGATGGTGCTAGTCTCTTTGTCTTTTAAAAATTTCCTTTATTGTATCACTGTGAGATAAACCCTTCTCCTTAATGTGGAAGATAGATGGAGGACTCCAGGGACATTTATCATTTTCTTTCTGTCGCTATTGGTGTTCTGGCCCTGCTGTTTTGAATGGGGGCAAAAAAAAAAAAAAGCTGTTCATGACTGGCTTTCAGCCATACAGTATTCCAACACCCATCCCTCTACCAGTGTGTGCTTCCTAGTACCAGTATGCTTCCTAGTACCTAGACCAGGTTCCCTCCCATCATCCTCCACCCCACTACTCCTGCCTCTATGGCAGGGGCTTTTACTCTGTCTCTGTCTCTCTGTCTCTGTCTCTCTCTTCTTTTGGGCAATATTGATACTGAAAGGTTATCAAGAATATCCCTTTACTTACTTTTAACACTCAATTCTTGCCCAACATGATCATTCCCAGGTATTATTGTCATACTGGTCTCTTCTCTATCTTAACTACCCTCCAAAATCAACCACAAGCGTGGGGTGGGGGGAGGAGGGGGGTGGCAGTAGGGGAGGGGGGAGGGCAGAGGGTGCTAGTCTCTTTAAAGAAAGATAGTAAACTTACTTTGCTCAATGCTAATCAGTCATCCTCTAGTACTTGAAGATGGGAAAGAAGCCTGCTAATGAGGCTGGATTCATCTCATTAATTACTGGATATATCCCAGCTCTCCAAGGGGCGCCATCGAAGACCCGAGCGGGCCCGGTAGGTGGCGCCAGAGGGCAGCCGCATCCAACGGTCTGACGTGCAGAGGATTAGGCTGGCGCGGGGGAGGGTTGTCTCGGAGCAGGCCACACATTCCCCGCTGGGACAAAAGCCTGGGCGTCGTTCATCTCCCAAGGGGACCAAGTATAAACACAGTGTTGACAGACTTGGGAAGCATCTGCGCTGGAAAAACTCTCCCTCCACCAGTCTGAGCCAGGAAGCGAGCGCCAGAATGAAGACCAAGTCCCCGCCCTAGGGAGTTTTGGAGAAGAAGTCAGGAATTTCTAAGAAACCCAGGCTGGGGCTGAGCTGAGGAGGAGGCCGTGGCTCAAGGACCCAGGGGACGCATACCTGGTGGGAATCACCCCGCCTGTCTCAAGAGAGTAACAGCTTAGTCGCCTGGGGACAGCTTCAAGTTCTAGAATTGGAGAGAACTGAGTTGAAGTGCTGCCAAGTGTGGGCTTGGGCAAGTCTTTCTTCACTGAGTTGCAGTTTGCTCTTCCCTGAAATAGGTATAGTCCTTGGGAAGGTTAGGAGAAGAGTGGATTTGAAGGAAAGCTGGGCACAACATTCCACATAACTATAGGAAAACTTCCTATCACAGCGCTGAAATCCGTTCATCGGGTAGGAATCTGGACTTCTCCAGATGGACTGATGAGACCACCTAGTTTGTCTCATACCCACAGTGTCTGGTACACATGGATTTTTTTTGTGGACGTGTCACCCTACTATTATTTTATTTACTTAGAGAAGAGGAAGACTGGAGCGATAGCACAGCGGGTAAGGCATTTGCCTTGCACCTGGCTGACCCGGGTTTGATTCCTCCATCTCTCTTGGAGATCCTCGCAAGCTACCGAGAGTATCTCACCTGCACGGTAAAGCCTGGTAAGCATCATGTGGTGCATTCAATATGCCAAAAACAGTAATAAGTCTCACAATAGAGATGTTATTGGTGCCCAATTGAGCAAATCAATGAACAATGGGAGAACAGTGGCAGTGACTTAGATAAGCCCGAAGATTGAGTACTGCAAGTTCTGTTTCATAATATTCTCTTTGCAGTCCCAGCAACCTCAAGGAGTCCAGAATAAAATTTCAATGGAGTAAATACCTGAGTTTGTCTTATGTGCCGTCTCACAAAATGATTCTCTGGCAGCTTAGTGGCAACCTGTCACTTTATTCCTTCACTGTGCAATCAGTCTATACTACAGACCCAGTGGTGAAAATTTATTTTGAATTTTTATTTTAGTCAAGAATAGGTAGCTAGATGCTGTACAGTTGTTATCGGTGTTGGCCAATTCAGCCACTCAAGACTCAGCATAAACTCCAAGACAGTATTACAATATCAAGCATAATTCTGTGGTTTGTGGGTAGTAACTTAAGTCTTGGGCATTTGGAGTCCTGGCCAATGCAGATCCAAAAGAGCAATATAGAGGGACAGGAGGAATGATCAGGAAGGGAACCAATGATGGGGAATCCCCAGAATTAAGAATTTGGGGTGTTATCTCCTATACGGGAGGAAGTAAAGACCATAGAACTGGGTTGTTGTGATAGACTTGCTCACTTAGTAGTCCCATAACGAGATTCAAAGTACTTACCTGTAAAATGGAATGTGATTGTCAGAATAGGTTCATCTACACTGTGATGAAACTGAAATCTTAGTGGCTGGTAAATGAAAGTTCATCATTCACTCACCCAAAGTCTTTCTCCAAAGCAGGTCAGTGAGAACTCTTCTAGATTCCCTGGCTTAGGGATGCCAGTCCCTTCTGACTGGTGACACTGTAATCCCTTCATGTGTCTTCTAGTGTTTCTATGGCAGAGAGGGGAAAGCTGGAGAAGGCACGGTCACAGTCCTCCCGTTGTTCATCGATTTGCTCGAGCGGGCCCAGTAACATCTCCATCGTGAGACTTGTTGTTACTGTGTTTGGCATATCAAATACGTCACGGATAGCTTGCCAGGCTTTGCCGTGGGGGCAAGATACTCTCGGTAGCTTGCCAGGCTCTCCGAGAGGGGCGGAAGAATCGAACTCGGGTTGACCATGTTGGCTGCGTGCAAGGCAAACGTCCTACCCTTTGTGCTATCGTTCCAGCCCGGAGAAGGCACAAGGAAATTTAAGTGTCTTAGCGCAGAACTGACCTACAATGGGGATAGATAGTACAGTGGGTAGGGTACTTGCCTTGCATATGGCAGATCTGGTTTCGATCCCCGCCACCCCTTGAAGTCCCATAAGCCCTCCCAGGAATGATCCTTGGATACAAAATCAGGAGGAAGCCCTGAGCACTGTTGGATATAACCCAAAATGAGAAAGAGAGAGAGAGAGAGAGAGAGAAGGAAGGAAGGAAGGAAGGAAGGAAGGAAGGAAGGAAGGAAGGAAGGGAGGGAGGGAGGGAGGGAGGGAGAAAGAAGAGAGAAAGAAAAGGGAAACAACCAATATCATTTTTGGTACTCTGGCTATTGTCCCTTCTGAAACATAAGGAAAGAAAGAAAGAAAGAAAGAAAGAAAGAAAGAAAGAAAGAAAGAAAGAAAGGAAGGAAGGAAGGAAGGAAGGAAGGAGAATCAACTTATATCATTTTTGGTGCTCTAGCTACTGTCCCTTCTGAAACCTCTCAGCGTGTTGCTCAGAATTGATCATATCACCCTCACCAAATGCTAGGGAGACTGAGAAATGTATTCAAGCACATGGATATTTGGGGAGCACTTTAAAAGTCTGCTGTTGGGATAATCGCTGAAATGATTAGGCAGCATTAGAGCTTTTTGTGTAAGATAGAAAAGCCAAACTACAGAGGTTCTTCCTTAGTTAAGAGATTCATTGTCTCTTGGAACAGAAGTCTGAACAGAATGCGTGTGGCCACCCCATAGCTCCTCACGGAGCACAGACACCATTCATATTCTTGCTCCACTGTTTGCATGCAGCTTCCATCCGAAGGTCAATTCATGATTTTTAAGAGGCCTTGCAGCTCTCACTGTCTACATTTCACCAAGAAGAAGGAAGAAACGATCAGGCAATAAGAAACCCTGCCACTTTTAGAGAGCTTTCTCAGAAGCTTGTCTGGCTCTCTATTTCTTTGCTTCTTCCAAGTTGCAAAGAAGTTTGAAAAATGTAGTCTTGAACACTTATGAAGGGGAAATTTAATTTTTGATTAGAAAATCAATGGTCCATGTCACAATGGCAAAGCTCAATTCGTGGTTATATGGAATCACTTCTCAAAAATGAAAGAGCTTTGTCTGGGGTTTGGTTATCACAGGTGAGCAGTAACTGTTAGACCTTGTCATTTTTGTTTTTATTCACCCAACACGTTTAGGAAGCCTGATTTTTGCAGATACCTATCAAGAGAAAGGAGCAAATCTCCAGGATTAGAAAGAGCAGTATTTTTTAAAAAAAAAGACTCAGAAACTCAAAAGAAACAGTGACCGGTATACAAAGATAGCCGTGGAATGGGAAAGGATATTTACCCAATACTCTTCTGATAAGAGATTAATATCAAGGATATACAAGGCACTGGTTAAACTGTACAAGAGGAAACCATCCAATCCCATCAGAAAATGGGGTGATGAAATGAACAGAAACTTTCTCAAAGAAGAAATCTGAGTGGCCAAAAGGCACATGAAAAAATTCTCTTAATCTCTAATCATCAGGGAGATGCAGATCAAAACAACAATGAGATATCATCTCACACCACAGAGACTGACCCACATCCAAAAAAACAAAAGCAACTGGTGTTGGTGCAGATGTGGGAAGAAAGAAGCTCTCCTTCATCGTTGGTGGGAATGTTGACTGGTCCAGCATTTTTGGAAAACGATATGGATGTTTCTCAAAAAAAAAACTAGAAATTAAGCTCCTGAATATTTTTGTAACAAGGTCTCTCCCAGTGACTCAGTTTAAAAAAAAAAAGAAAAAAGAAAAAGAAAGGAGCCTTAACTCCTGCTTTATCTCTCGGGTCCTATGGGGACTACTTTGCATGACACATTTATAATCCAACCTGTCAGTACTCTTAACTCCACATAAGCACTTCTTTGACCACAGGTATCCCTTTCCATCTTGGTCATGTCACCTGACCCCTTTGCTTAGTTTCTTCTGCCACAGATCTCAGCCCTTCTTCATGCAATTTCTTCATGCAATTGCTTTCTCGCTTTCTTTCAGCCTGTGTTTCCTGAGTTCTTGCCATGGACCAGATACTGCTTTTACTCACGGCATAGAGCAGAGAGAGAATGACACGGACACACTCCTTTTATGAAAGCCACATGCTATGCTGGCCTTTTCCCTCCTTGGAAGGGGACCTCCTAGCCTCTCCCTTGGGACTTCCTCCGGTATCCTGCATACAACTCACCACCTTATTGATTTCAGTCTTGAGGACAAAACCAGGCTTGTTTGTCCTTAAAACCCGGAAGTGAGAGGCATGACTTCATTTGAAATCTCTCTTAGCAAAAGACCCAGACTCTTTTACGGTTGGCTCGGAAACAGAACAAAGTTTAATCTATGGGTAAGGCTTAAGTAGTCTTATCTGGAAGAAACTGGTGAAGTAACAGCACACACTCAAGGGTAAAGATTCCCCTGTATCCTTCATTATCTTTACATGGAAGAATAAAAAACTGCTTGTGACAATTAGAATACTTGATTGCAAGCAACAGAAATGACTCTAAAATATATGTTTGCTAGAAGAATAAGGATCATCAAAAACAAAATAAACTGAAAATCAGGTTTCAGAAGGGACAAAATCCAGAAAATACCAGAGGACATATCTGAAATCTAGAACCAACATCTCATGAGTCCCATCAGTCCCATTCTTTCTCTTCAAGAAGTATATTCCTGGGGGAGGGTGACTTTTACCTTGAGTTCCATTTCTGTCCTTCCACACCTGAAATCCAAAGGACAGTTTCTTACAAGCAATAGGATATGGTCACTTCCAAGGCACATTTAGATGTGACTACCAGTCGAGGTTTTGGGTGCTGGGCAGACAAAGATTGCAGATATCTTGTTCTCTACCCTGGCGATTTCTCACATTACTGAAGCCAGCACATTTCATGAAGACCCACAGAATATCTCCTTCTCAAAAGATTTTCAGCTCAGGAAGTAAGACTGTGGCTCAGCATCTAATATTTGTGACAGTCCAATGCCCAAGTTGGTAGTATGCAGTGGTATTAATAGAAATGGCAATTACAGTTGATTTAGGAATAAACACAAACAAAACAAATACTGTCCTCCCGTTGTTCATAGATTTGCTCTAGCGGGCCCAGTAACTCTCCATTTTGAGACTTGCTGTTACTGTGTTTGGCATATTGAATATAGACTCTCAGTAGCTTGCTGTGCTCTCCGTGAGGGGTGGAGGAATTGAACCTGGCTCGGCTGGGCTGTGTGCAAGGCAAACACCCTACCTCTGGTATTTTTGGGTAATGTTTTAGTTGCATTCGTTTGGGGAGGGTTTTTGAGAGTGCTCAGAGCTTGGTCCTGCTTCTGTCCCCAGGGGTCACTCCTAGTGGTTCTCAAGGAACCCTATGAGGTACTTGGGATAAAAGTGGAGATGCTTTCATGCAATGTAGGTGCCTTACCCTTTATACTATCTCTCTGGCCCCTAATTTTATTAATTTTTATATTAGTAATATACTCACATTTTTTCATGCACCTTCCTTCATCATGCCATGGGGAACTTGCATATTTTGGGCCAAGGCTACCATGTGCAGCACGAGAAATAAACCTAAGATTTTTTTTTATTTGTTTGTTTTGTTTGGAGGCCACATCTGGCAGTGCTTAGGGTTTAACTCCTGACTCTGTACACAGGGATAGCTCCAGGTTGCACTCAGGGAAACATGTGTGTAGGGATTCAACCTGGGTCAGCCACAGACAAGGCAAGGACCTTATCCTCTGTACTATCCCTCTGGCCTGAGAACTAAGTTACAGAAATGGAAGGACAAAATACTAGACACCTAGGTTTTGATGACTTCATCGGAAGCTTGGTCCATGTGGTTCGAGAGAAGTATTATGGAAAGAGAAATAAATTCGTTTTAAACCACATTTTTCAGGGCTCTCTTGCTACAGCCCATCCTCTTTACAGTTGGAACTGATGTTATACCCTGGGTATGTGATGAAGCCCTAACTAGAACTCAGTTTGGGAACTTAAACTTGCTGAGACAAGAGAAACCCCAAGGCAACATTGAAGGAGGTACTGTCTCTCAGGGTGATGCAAATGAACCACTTCTTGCTTCCCTCTGCTCATTCCCCTCTATTTCCAGAGCCCTTGCTCTTTTATAAGATGGGAACAGGAACAAACTCAAGCTGGAACCAACTTAACCAACAACATCACCAAGGAAAGGTAATTTGTCTCAGTCAGACATTAAAGGAGTATCTTCTCTAATGTGGGAGGTGCATGTACAGTTGAAAATTGTTCTGCTGCGTGCCCTGCCCAGCACTCCTGCCATCCCAAGCGCTAGGTTTTTCATTAGCTGGTGGGGAAGTGAAAAGCCCTTCTGAAATATCTCACCCTCCCATCCGCTTTCCAAGCAGGCAGCCTTGTTTATAGATCATTTCTCCCAGATGAATCACGTGTGGCACGAGTACAGCTTCCACTTGTCCATGAGAAACCGTTCAAAACAATCCTTTCTACCCCGCCGAAAACCTCTGAGGTAACAATAGAGATTCAAAGGAAGGACAGGGATTTGTCAGCTTCTCAAAGCCAGGGAACAAATCAAAGCAGCTGTATGCCATCAAAAGTCGTTGGGAAAGTGAAAAACAACACCCTCCCTTTGCTGGTGTATGTTTCTGGAGTCTCCACCCCACCCTCCCGCTTCTTCATAACTGCCTTTTTTTTTTTTCAAATTGTGCTTCCCACAGAAGCCTTTCCAGTTACTTTCACTTCGGTTTCAAGGTGTTCTTTTCATGTATGTTCAGAATTGGTGTGGAGTTCTCATGGCAAGGAAAGAGAGGGCTGATGGAGGGGCCCAAAAATTAATGGCCTCTTGCATTTTAACACTCAGAACTCCTCATCAAGGTTGAAGGGAAACTGAGAGCCATTTCTCAATATTGTGTTTATTTGATTTGCTGTATTTATGGGGCATGGCACAGAGACCTTCCAGTGGAATACATTTTCTGCCTATCTCTACAGAGATCTCTCAGGAGCAATACTGGAGAAGAGTTGCAAACTGAAGGTGTCAACTGAGAAGGAGAAGAGTGTAGATTGTGGCTTGTGAAGAGAACAGACACTATTCCAGAGGTTGCCTATTACTACTCCCAGCTCTTCAAAGCGAGTGGAAAGTGAAGCTCAGAGAGATTCAGTCACTTGTCCAAGATCGCCCAGCAAAGAAATAGCAAGTAGCGATCCAAATCTGGACTGACCCAATCCAATACCGGAGCCCATTCCAGTGTGCCTCAGTGCCAGGGATAGTTGTTTCTGTTCCATGCTGGCGGGAAGAAATGGGGGTCAGGATATAAACAGCACAGCACAGGGACAGAGAAGGGAGAGAGAGATCTGTTTCCCCGGGGCCTTCATGTCACCAGAGAGCAGAGCTCCTGGTTCTAGCCCACTGCTGCTAACTGCCTGGTTTCCATATCTACTTTGTCAAAGGCATCCAACAAAAGAATCAGAATAACAGGAAGGGTGAGCCACAGGCAGGATCCCTCCCTGCGGGTCAGGAGTCCAGGAAAGGCCAGAGACAGCCACCACAGAATAAATAAACTGAGCTTGGTGTTCACAGCTACCTCTCGTGTGGTCTCCAGTTCCCGTGGTCCCTGCCATCTCCATTCTGACTTGCCTCTGCTCCCTTTTCCCTCTTCCTGCAACCCACAGCACCCGCTCTGGGTATACCTTCCTGAGTCCAGAAGTCTGCATTCTTATTATTGTTGTTGTTGAATCTGGCTAAATAAATGACTTTGTCTCACCATTTAAAAGAAGATGCACCTTGTTCCATTGGTCTGCGGCTCTGCCTTTGTTCCAGTATCATGCTGTTTTAATTGTTACCGCTTTGTAGTAGAGTTTGAGGTTGGGGAGGGCGATGCCACCCATCGTCTTTTTCCCAAGAATTGTTTTAGCTATTTGTGGGCATTTGTTGTTCCAAATGAATTTTAGAAGTTCTTGATCTTGAAGTTCTTGAAGAATTTCATGGGTATCCATATAGGGATCGGACTGAATCTATATAGTGCCTTGGGGCATATTGCCATCTTGACAATGTTAATTCTTCCTATCCATGAGCAGGGGATATGTTTCCATTTCCTCATGTCCTCTTTTTTTTTTCCCGTGGAGTAGCATTTTGCAGTTTTCCTTGTAGAGGTCCTTTACCTCCTTAGTTAGGCTGATTCTGAGGTACTTGATTTTCTGGGGCACGATTGTGAAGGGGATTGCTTTTTTCATGTCTCTTTCCTCTGTCTCATTATTTGCGTATAGGCAACCCTATAAAAAAATGGGATGATGAAATGAACAGAAATTTTGTCAAAGAAATCCGAATGGCTAAAAGGCACATGAGGAAATGCTCAGGGAGATTCAGATCAAAACAACAATGAGATATCATCTCACACCACGGAGACTGGCACACATCCAAAAGAACAAAAGCAACCGGTGTTGGCGCAGATGTGGCGAGAAAGGGACTCTCCTTCACTGCTGATGGGAATGCCGACTGGGTCAGCCCTTTTAGAAAACAATATGGACGATTCTCAAAAAATTAGAAATTGAGTTCCCATTTGACCTAGCAATACCACTCCTGCGAATATAACCCAGAGAGGCCAAAAAGTGTAGTCGAAATGGCATCTGCACTTCTATGTTCATTGTTGCACTATTCACAATCGCCAAAACTTGGAAAAGACCCGAGTGCCCGAGAACAGATGACTGGCTAAAGAAACTTTGGTACATCTACACGATGGAATACTATGCAGCTGTTAGAAATGATGAAGTCATGAAATTTGCAAACAAGTGGTTCTTCTTGGAAAGTATCACGCTAAGTGAAATGAGTCAGAAAGAGAGGGACAGACATAGAAAGACTGCACTCATCTGGGGAATATAAGGGAACAGAATGGAAGACGAACACCCAAGAATAGTTGTGAAGTACCAGGAGGTCTGCTCAATGGCTTGGAAGTCGGAATCACATGCTGGGGGAAAAGGCAGCTCAGATAGAGAAGGGAGCACCAAGTAAAGGGTGTTTGGAGGACTCGCTTGGGATGCGAGATGCATGCTAAAAGTAGACTATAGACCAAACACAATGGCCACTCAATACCTCTATTGCAAACCACAACACCCTAAAGAAAAGAGAGAGCAAAAGGGAATTCCCTGCCACAGAGGTGGGGTGGGGGAGGATAGGGGTGGGTGAGAGGGCTACTGGGTTCATTGGTGGTAGAGAATGGGCACTGGTGGAGGGATGGGTACTTGATCATTGTATAACTGTACCCAAGCACGAAAGTTTGTAAGTCTACAACTGTACCTCATGGTGTTTCATTCATAAAAAATGGGGGAGCACCAAGGGTAATCCCCGAGCAGAGTATGAGGAGTAAGTCCTGAACTCTGCTGAGTGTGGCCAAAAAAAGGGGGGGGGGGGGTGGATGATGACAATAATAGTTACTATTTATCTGTCAATTTCTTAACACAGTGTGCAAGTTGCTGTACCTTTGTTTTGAAATTCATTTGATCCTCACAAACAGTCCTATAGAATAAAAAGTAGTATTATCCAATAAATAAATATATAAATAAAAGAAGCAGCTCCCCTGGGTAGACATATACCCACATCAGGAAGCAGAACATGAACTGATTTTCAGGACCCACCTTTCCCACTCTGCCAAATATTAGTGCAGTGTCCCATGCACACAACTGCACATGGCCTGGAATGAGACCAATTGGAGTCTCATTTCAGAGCAAATGAGGAGAATCTAGGAGATATCCATGATCCTTTTCTTTCAACTCTCTTGTCTAACCTTTCATTGATTTAGCTCTTATGTACACCAACTTCCTAACTGGCCTGCCTTCATGACTGTCCTTGGTGTTTATTTCCAATGCCGTAGCCAATAGGTATATGAACTCAACTCACCCTGTGCTCCAGAATCAATCATAGCAGCACTCAGGGGCTCATATAGTCAGTGCTGGCGATCAAACTCATATCTACAGCATGCAGATGGACTACCTGCAAGAACAGTTCCGTACCAACTGCCCTCTCTCCAAACGCCAGCAAAATGAAGGATCTTTACAAAATATAAATATGCCCAATGCCCATCTCCATTCTTGCTTGAATGTTTTTGTGACGTTTCAAAGCTCTTAGGATACAGACCTGAGAAATAATACAGGGGATAAGGTGCCTGTCTTTCATGAAACTAATCCCAATCTGATGTCCAGAAACACATATGCTTCCCCAAGAATCATCACTAGTGATCCCTAGCACAGAGGCAGAAGTAAGCCCCAAGTACTTCTGGATGAGGTGCACAAACCAAAAGACCTCTCAGGATGAAGGCAAACATTTTTGATGCCTTATACCAACAGATCTCTTCCTGTGCCTCCTTTTTACCTCATGTGGTCTACTTTTTACCCTCTTCTCATTCCTCTGCACAGACCCAAGCACGTGCTTTCCCTCCACCCAGAGCACTGTCCTTCCCTCTTTGTTTGCTTCTACTCACACGAATAGCCAAGCAGTGAACTTCAGTGGGCCTTCCCTGATTCCCCCACGGGGTCAGTCCTTACAGTGAGAAGTGCTTCAAGAACAGGATTCTCTCCCCTTATTAGAACTGCAGTATTATTTGAAACTGTGAGATTCCCCCAGCACTGTCTCCCCCTCTGATGAGGCTACAAGATGCATGGCACACTGTCTGGGTCTCCCCCTGCTATGTCTGGCTTCTGAGAATAGCGTCTAGCACACAGACTGTACTTGATTAGTACATGCCGAATGGATAGAGGTTTGTCTGACTTAGAGAACCCAACATCTAGCAATGGCCACTTTGAATAACTCACTACGTGATCTGTGAGTTTAATTCCCCAAACTGAGGGAGTAAAAGGAAAAGGAAACAAAACAATTGAGCTCCCTAGTAACTAGCCAACTCTGAAGCTATCTTCTGTGAGACATTGTGTTACCTGATTCCCAGCAGATAGCCACTGAATCAGTGGATAGAATCCAAACGTTCAATTAGATTAGAGGCTCCATCTGCTAGGAACACTCAGATTAGAGGCTCCATCTGCTAGAAGGCCATTTTTAATGTGAACAAGTCTCCAGAATCCCCCTGACCCTTATAAGGTTCAAAGCATCTTGTCGTTCTTCTATGACAAAAGACTATATTCTAACAACTCACACCAGAGTTACATGTGTATTTGTCTTACCTCTTAGAAAACAATTTAATCATTTAATTTATTCCTACTCCAACCCTCCTTCCCTGACACATAATCACAGTATCTATAGCTCAAATAAAGTTTGGTGGGTGAATAAATGTACAGATGAATGATAGAAAGTGCTTAAATTGTTTCTCCCAAAGATAAAGTTTGAGTATAGTTCTAAGATTTCTGATTCTCTTGGAAAAGGTAGGAGAAATGATGACTTAGGATGCTTTCAATGGCATTAAAATCATTGTCTACCTATTCATTGTCACTACTCTATTCGGAGAAGTGAGGTATTTCCCCCCTTTCCGCAATCAATCATTTTCAGTCCAGACAATCATAAGGCACTTTGAATTCAAATCAGAGAGATTCTGTTACCAGATACATACCCACATCTCCTAAGGTTCTAGCTCCTGCACTGGAGATATCAATATCCACCATATCACAGCTTACTGACATACCTTTAACAAGGATATAGAAATTCAATTTAAATTAAATTAAATTTAACAACTGCCCTCTACATACAGAAATATCTTACATTTTTATGGAAAAAAGGAGATTGAGATTATTTCAGCTAAGTATTCATCTTACAGATGATGAAACTTAAGTCCAGGACAGAAAATAAATGATTAGCCAAAAGGGCCATCGAGCTGAGATCCAAACTCAGGTCTTTGCAGTCAGAATACTTACTATACCCTAATGAGGTAGCAGACTTCTTGGTAACTTTTTCTCTTTAATTATTCACCAAGAAAAGTGTATCTTTCTTATTTTACAGGTAATAAAAATGGGTTCAGAGAGTTCAAAGCATGTTCCAAGACTCCCAGCTAAAAGTCAGCCCCCCGCCAATAACTAAGTTGGGGTAAGAGTCCCAGTTCAGTCTGTCGCTGAAGCTGGAGCTTCCCTGCAATGAACCTGAGTGCCAAACCTCCTAGAAGCTTTGAAAGGAGCACACTGTTACCGAGTGATGACTTTGTGACAAAAAGAATGAAAGTATGCTCCCGGCTGGAGATGCTGTCTGTTTCACACCCCACATGCACCCCCGTAATCAGTTCCCTGGGTTCTCAACCTGTAACCCTCTCAAGCTTCACTGTACATGAATACCACTGAGAATCTTTTTAGCAAAACTAGTTAATTTTATTGTTTACATGATATTTTTTGTGTTGCTTTATTCTTTGGTATCGCTGGAGCGATAGCACAGCGGTAGGGCGTTCGCCTTACAAGCGGCCAACATGGCCGACCCGAGTTCGATTTCTCCACCCCTCTCGGAGAGCCCGGCAAGCTACCGAGAGTATTTGATATGCCAAACACAGTAACAACAAAGTCTCCAATGGAGACGTTACTGGGCCCGCTCGAGCAAATAGACGATCAGCGGGAGGGCCTTTACCTTTATCTTTACCTTATTCTTTGGTATTTTCCTGTATTCCCTCACTTAATTTTGACGATTGCAGACAAAAAGTACAGAACATTTCTTACATATGCCATGGGACAACCAGATATTTTTGTTAAAAGATGTAGACTCTGATTAAATAGATCGTGAGTGGGGCCTAAAATTCAGCAGTCTGAGAGTGTCAGGTGACAGAAAGGCCCCGGGGAAACACCTTCCTTAACAATTTGACTTTCTTTTCAATTGATTTTATGCCCAGATTACTCAACAACAATCTTTGTAAGTATGTGTGTGTTGGGGGGGGGGGGGGGTGATAGCTGTGGTTGAGTAGTTGGGAAAGAAGCAATGCTTATGTTGATTTAATTTCTTGAACTATATGCTGTACATAATGCTAAAATATTTATACATGTGATCACATTTAATTCCCACTAAAATTGGTGTTCACATTTTATAGGTAAGAAAATAGTCCCAGAGTTTAGAAAAATTCTCCATTCTCACATGTTTTTATTTGATTTCAAAGTTTCTCTCTATTTTTTAGGAAGTTTATTAACATATTTTTTGTGTTTATTCTCTTCATTTTTTTTTCTAACTATACACCATGGTTTACAAAATTGTTGATAATAATACAGTTGTTTAAGACATTCAATGATCCAGGACCAATTTCACCACCAGTATGTTCTTCCCTCTACCACTGTCCTCAGTTTATCACCCACACCCAAACCTACCTTGTTGACAGGGACAAAATCGCTTATTACCAAAAAATGGAAATGGAACTATCAAAAACTAATTCAGTAAAAGAAAATTTGTAAAAATTTTATATCTTACAATGGTGTTTATTAAAGTAATTGTCTGACATGGGCTAGGAGGATGGGTCAATGGTTAGAAATTACCATAAGTCTGTGTGTGGCAGAAGGTAGTTAAGGTAGAGGAGGTCCAGTATAACAACAATAGTTCAAAGTGATCACTCTGGACAAGAACTGAGTGTTGAAAATAAAGAGATATACATGATGACCTTTCAGCATCTGTGTTATAAACTATAATGCCCAAAATGAGAGAGATAGAAATAGAGAAAGAGAGAGAAGGAGACAGAGAAGAGAGAGAGGTGGGAAGTTGTGGGGGGAGGGAAATTGGGGACTTTGGTGCTAAGATGTTATACAGGTGAAGGGATGGGCGTTGGAACATTATATGACTGAAACCCAATCATGAACAGCTTTTCAATTCTCTCTCACAGTGATTCGATTAAAAACAAAATAAAGTCATTATCTGAGAATTTATTGAGCTGTTTGTTGCTAGTGGAGCTTTCTGTGTTTTTTGTTTTTTTCACTAACTGAACTTAGTGGGCTTCTATGTTACTTTCCCATCTTATTTGTTGTGCTCCTGCTGGGCCATCAGTATTTGGAATTTGGGGGAGTCCAAGAGCTCCAAAATCTGTGGAACTGAGATGATTCTTAACTCACTAAATTCTGAGTGGGTGTGCTCAGACGTTTCAGCCCAAAGACAGTGTACCTGTGACCCTCATCAGCTTGGGATCTGTTCCAAGATTCATTGTGAAACAACAAAGCTGGGCCATTTCTATGGCAAAGGCTGCTGGGGCTTCCAGTAGTATGCGGGTAGGAGAAGGCTCCTGCCCCAACTCTAAGAAGACCCCAGAGTTTTCAGCCCAAGGACCAGTGTACCTGAGGGTTTGGACAGATTGGCCTCTCTTCCAAGATTAGTCATGAAGCAGTGAAGCTGGGCTGTTTACATGGCAGAGGCTGTGGGGTGTGAGTGCACCTTTTGGGGCTTCAACAGAGCAAGGACTCATCCTCCTTCCTCCCTAGGAGAACCCAGAGCTTTCAGACTGAATACTGTTTAACTGGGAGTTTCATGGACTTGATGTCTCTCCCAAGATTGGTCATAAAGCTGTGAAGCTAAGACATTTTCATGGCAGAGACTGTGGGATGTGGGTCTATTGTTACATTTTTGGAAATATCAGTCAAGGCATAACAATCTCCTATATCTCTGTAACACCTCAGTAAGAAAAGACAAGAATTCAAGGGTAATGGGGAAATTTCAATTTTTTAAAAAATAATTTTTATTAGTGAAACACCATGAGATACAGTTGTAGACTTACAAATTTTGTGCTTGGGTTTCAATTATACAATGATCAAATACCCATCCCTCCAAAATTACAATTTTTTAAAAGTTAGAAAAGCTCCTCTTCTTAACCACAATGCCAACTTCTTCCAGAATATTGTCTTTATACCCAGTACAAATCTGAATGACACTTTCAAGGGGGAAGAGATCTTAGAACATATGTGGACATCACAAACCCAATGCTAAGGTGCTAAAGAATATATACACCAGATGTTGATCAGTTTGCCAGAGAAATGTGTAAAGGATTCATTCACACCCAAGCTTGAATATCTTGAGTGAAAAATAGAAGGAACTTGCATACTCAGTGATAGAAACAGGCTTTAATAAAACATAATACATTAGACCAGAATACATTTCTCTCATATCATTCTGTCCAAAATGTTCCAAAGAAGTCACAAGTAACAATTGCATAAATGGGGGGGGGGGTCATAACACAAGACCAATCAGTAAGGAGCCATCCAGTAGAATGGCAGCAAGAAGGTCACAGGAAAAAAAACTGGTCATAAGTGAGACACAGCCAGAAAATGTTAATAAACACTACATTAACTCTACTAACTAATACCCAAAGACAATGGAAACAAAGAACATGAGGACTGGTATTCAGTAGGTAACATGCTACTTGAGGGGGCTGGGAGACAGGACAACATCTATGGTGGAGGGAAGTGTTCACCAGAAGGAGGAGATTGTGCTGAAAGATGGTAAAGTTTTATATATAAAATCCTATAAGCAACAGTACTATAAATCACATTTCAAACACACACACACACATACACATGTAGTGTAGCTCTAGAATTACCAAATTGGGCTGGAGTGATAGCACAGGGGGTAGGGCATTTGCCTTGCATGTGGCCGACCTGGATTTGATTCCTCTGTTTCTCTCAGAGATCCTGGCAAACTACCGAGAGTATCCCGACCCCACAGCAGAGCCTGGCAAGCTCCCCGTGGCATATCTGATATGCCGAAAACAGTAACAACAATTCTGACAATGAAAATGTAACTGATGCCCGCTCGAGCAAATTGATGAACAACTGGAGGACAATACTACAGTGCTATTGTAGTGTAGAAGCTGACTGGTGAATGGGAAGAAAATGGGGATGGGAGGGCGTTGGCGGAGGAAAGTGGACACTGGTGAAGGGATTAGTGTTAAAACACTGTGTGCCTAAAACCCAGTTATGAATAACTTTGTAATTTCACAGTGAATAAATTTAAAACAAATTTTTTAAAAGTTAAAAATAAAATCAATTGGCTCGAGTGGGCCCAGTAACGTCTTCATTGTGACTGTGTTTGGCATATCAGATACATCACAGATAGCTTGTCAGGCTTTGCTGTGTGGGCGAGATGCTCTGGTAGCTTGCCGGGCTCTCTGAGAGGGCCGAGGAATCAAACCTGGGTCAGCAGTGTCTGCCGAGTGCAAGGCAAATGTCCTACCTGCTGTGCTATCATAAAAGCATATTAATTGGGGCATTTTAATTGACTATCAATATATCGATTTAAGATATTTGCTAATATGTCATAGTCTGATCTTTTATGTTGGGCCAGGGGGTGGTTTGGGCCTCACCCAGTGTTAAAGGGCTTACTTCCAGTTTTGTGTTTGGGGATAATTTCTGGTGGTGGTCAGGGAACATGTGCTGGGGATCAACTCAGGTCAGCCATGTGTAAGGCAACCCCTGAACTATTGCTCCAGCTCATGAGCTAATTTTTTTAAGGAAATAACAAGGTATGTATGGACCAGAGAGACAGATCAAAGGGCTGAAACAAATGTTTTGTTACAGGAGCCATGGGTTTAATCCCCAGTATTACATGGTCCCCTTAGCACTAAGCTGGGGCAGCCCTCTAGCATAACTGAGTGTTACCAAAAACAAACAAACAAATAAATAAATAACATATATTTGTGTATGTTTGCACACGAAATCATATTAGAATCACAAATTCTAATTTATATAAGTAACATTGACTGGTATGACTATTGTACATATTTTCTTCTTTTCCATACTCATCTTTATTTTCACTTTTCTATAAAAGGTTTTATCTTATGTATAATTTTCAAAGAAAAATTAAATATGCAAGATAAGTCAGGGAAATTCTGAAAATGAACAGTGAAGGTGAATATATGCTACTAGATACTAAATAAGTAATAAAACTATAAATAAAATAATGTGTAATTGGAAGATATTTGAAAACTCTGTGGAAAAGAATAAAAATAAAGAAATATCACATTGTGTGTATTGATAATTTACTTTTCTTCTTTGAGTGAGAAGGCGTCCCTAATAGTAATGTAAAACTACAATACAGTCCCAAAGTATCTTATTATATATGCAGTCAATAAATCATTGGAAAATTAAGGGAAACATTTCTAATATATATAATTAATAAATAGACTAATGTTCTTAATATAGTTCTCAGCATATTATAATATTTAACAATACATATATGTCCTTAATATATAGTCCTTATTATATAATAATACTTAATAATACAAATAACCCAATGGAAAATTTGACAAAGAACATGAAGAATTATATTTTAAACAGGAGAATAAATCCTAGTTATAGTGATGTTTAGGAGAAACTACTTATACACTGTTCATTTTGATCATTAGCGTTTTTTATGTAATTATCAAGGTAGAAATTCAAACCAAAAAGAACAAAAAAATTTTCACTAGTTACATCTAACCACTAATGGTTTTATCAGTAGCTTTGTGAAAGAGATATAGGGTGTTAATGCCAGGATTCCATTGGGCACAACTCAGTTTGTTGCATATGATTAGGACTGACCACATATCATTGTGAGACAATCTCAAGAATGAAATGAGATCTACTGGCCATGCTCCAGAAACTCATAAATAAATCTCAAAAAAGATTGAGAAGTCACAGCAGATTTTTTTCCAGACACATGTGCGTGGCTGAGATATCCATGGCAGAGGATCCTGGACTGACCTGCTCAAACAAAATCCTGGCAGACACTTGCTCCCACACTCCAAAATCACCACCACATCCCTGACAGGACTCCACTGCCTCGGAAACAAACATTGCCCAGAAATTACTCTGCTGAAAAATTCAATTATGTTAATTTTATGACAGAAATCTCCAGGTTGTTGGAGAGTCAGGATGATATACCTATCTCCATTTCCCTGTATTTCCAGAAGTCCTGGCAGACACACACACACACACACACACACACATACACACACACACACACACACACAAGCTGCCCCCAGTTAAAATTTTAACTCTAGCTGTATCACCCACATAAAAATTCTAGACTTTCTTGAGCATGTGGCTGCATTTGTGGCCACGTGACATCTCAAATTCCACAACACTAACAAACCAGTAATAGCACACCAAAATGAATAGGATGTAATATAGACGGCAACCAATCTCACTAAACAAAACAGAAACACTCACTGAAGGCTGAACTCATAGCAACATCTTAGTAATCTCATATACAAGAACCTAATATCTCCATGGTAAGATACAACATTTTACACTAATTTTCTTCTAAGGAAGCATTTTTGATCATCCTGTTAGCAAATCATGGATAACAATCAATATAAAAGAAATTATTAAGGGCCTACTGTGAGGGCAGGCTTATGGGGGTTGTAAAAACTGAAGACAATGGCTGAAGGAAGGTATAATAGTAGTGGGATTGGTGGAATGCTGAAATGCCTGTAACAGATCATGAACAAATCTGTAAACCACAGTGTTTATATAGTGTAGGAGAAAAATTTACATATGTAGGCCTTACCTATTCCATGTAAACTCAAAAGTATATGAACACAGAATTGCTCTAAAAGTTTTATTATTAATGACAGGTAAGATATGATTATTACCATAATGAGATCCAAGTATAGAATAAAATTTAATGTAATATACCTTAGATTCCAGAGTTTAAAATGTATATATGTAAATGAGGATAGGAATTTTATTATTTTTTATTAAATGATATTAATTTTCTTACTTACATAGGTCAAAATCAGGTAGTAATCATAAATTGGCTCTTATGATTTATTTTCTGATCATTTTATTTGCCATTTCTTACATTTTTGTTGAAATAAACAATATAAGTAAATTTGTTATGTGCCTAAAGGGGTAGGTTGGGATTGAGAGAAACTGGGAATATTGGTGGAGGGAAGGTCACATTGGTGGTGTTTGAACACTAACTGCTTTAGACAACTGTATAATAAACAACTTTGTAAATCACAGTGTTTTCAATAAAAATTGAAGGAATTGCAGGAATGATATTGCTGGGTCAAATGGGAGCTCAATTTCTGATTTTTTGAGAATAGTCCATACTGTTTTCAAAAAGGACTGACCCAGTCGGCATTCCCACCAGCAGTGAAGGAGAGTCCCTTTCCCGCCACATCTGCGCCAACACCAGTTGCTTTTGTTCTTTTGGATGTGTGCCAGTCTCTGTGGTGTGAGATGATATCTCATTGTTGTTTTGATCTGCATCTCTCTGATGATTAGTGATGTAGAGCATTTCCTCATGTGCCTTTTAGCCATTCGGATTTCTTCTTTGAGAAAGTTTCTGTTCATTTCATCACCCCATTTTTTGATGGGGTTGGCTGTTTTCTTCTCATGGAGTTCAACCAGTGCTTTGTATATCCTTGATATCAACCCCTTATTGGATGGGTATTGGGTGAATATCCTTTCCCATTCTGTAGATTGTCTTTTTATTCTGGTCACTGTATCTTTTGAGGTGCAGAAGCTTCTTAATTTAAGATAGTCCCATTTGTTTACTCTGTTCCCACTTGGTTGACCAGTGGAATGTCATCTTTGAAGATACTATTAGCCTCAATGTCGTGGAGGGTTTTGCCGACCTTGTCTTCAATGTACCTTATGGATTTTGGCCTGATGTTGAGACCTTTAATCCATTTTGATCTGACTTTCTTGCATGGTGTTAGGTCGAGGGGTAAGCCCATTTTTTTTGCATGTGGTTGACCAGTTATGCCAGCACAATTTGTTGAAAAGGATTTCCTTGCTCCACTTCACATTTCTTGCTCCCTTATCAAAAATTAGATGTTCATAAAGTTGGGGTTGCGTGTACGGATATTCCACCCTGTTCCTTTGGTCTGCAGCCCTGCCTTTGTTCTAGTACCATGCTGTTTTAATTATTACTGCTTTGTAGTAGAGTTTGAGGTTAGGGAGGGCACTGCTTCCCCACGTCTTTTTCCCAAGAATTGCTTTAGCTATTCGTGGGCATTTGTTATTCCATATGAATTTCAGGAGTGCTTGATATATTTCTTTGAAGAATTTCATGGGTATCCTTATAGGGATCGCATTGAATCTGTCTAATCACTTTAATAAATTTTAAAGGAAATACAGAAAAAAAATGAAATGACTACTGATAAAGAGTCTAGTTCTTTCTGTACCTGTATATATTCTACTAAATTTTCCTTTCCTCATATATAAAAGGTAAATCCCATGATTGTGTTTTCTAATGGGGTATTAAATTGCATGTATATATAAGGCACTTAGCACCCTAAATTAATACTTGATGAATATTGCCTGTTTTTCACCTTTGAAAATTGATTTTCTATAGTTTATAGCTTATGGAACTTCAAGGGTATTGCTTAACATCTCTATGAGTCCATCAAACATATTTCACAGTCCTCAAGTTCCATTGACATTCAACTTCCAAAATGACCCTTATACACATTCCTCCCTCCAGTTACCACCATACTTTTCACTGAGTTTCAGAATTCTTGTTTGGGTTTTGTTTGTTTCTTTGCTATAGTAATTGATACTTAATGTACTAATGAAGTAACTCACTCTTCTCTTACTTGTTTCAAAGAGCACGATAACCTCAAGATTCATTTATTTGTTACAAAGAACATGCTTTCATTTTTAATGGTAGTGTACTATTCCATTGAGCATATAGACCACTGTTTTCTTTTTCCATTCATCTGTTAATGGGCATCTTGATGGATTATGTATCTTGGACTGTAGAAAATATGCTGTGAACACGGAGGGTCAAGTGCCCTTTTGAATTAGCGTTTTCATGTCCTTCAGATATCTGTCTGGAATGATATTGCTGCACCATATGAAATAACCTTTTTATTTTTAAGAACTTTTCATACAACTTTCTATAGAAGTTGTACAAGTCTATACTCCCACCAGTTAGGGTTCCTTTTTCTCTACATCCTTGTCAGTATATTACCACCAATATTTTTGTTTGGTTTTGCTTGAGGGCCACACCTGGAGTGCGGAACTCTATGTGGGGGCAAGGATTAAACCAGGAGTAGCTTTTTGCATCCTCACCAATTCTCTCAATACCTAGAACACCAATTCTGGGTGTTCAGTACTCTTTCCTCCTTTCAAGAGATAGGAATGAAGTTTTGCAGGTTTAAATTCATAAGTTAAGTCACTTGTGCTTCATGCTTGATGGACCAGTATCTGGCCCCAGGTCTGTCTGCAATGATCTTGGTCATTGCATGGCCTCTTTACAATTTAGATTTGTAGAGAGGCCATGCAATGAAATGAAGTAACATTCACCAAATCTTATACAGATATCTGAGATTCAAATCTATAGCTCTCTTAGAGTCTCGGTTTAGAGTCTCGGGTTTCTTGTGACTCCATGTTGCCAGCTCCATCCTGTGAGACTCAGTGGCTGCTCATGTGTTCTTCACATGAACCCACAGATGCTGGTGTTTCACTCATGGATTAAGTACCTGCACTTTTCTCAGCTTCTGTCCCTGGATTCCGGATTAAGTCCTTGCTGGTACCTGCTGTGAACAGATAGACCTTTCCCCAAACTGACCAACCCCTTGGTCCTGGAAAAGTAAGCAAGACTTCGTATTCACTTGCAGAGTGAGATGGAGAAGAACCATCCTCCTGGATGCTATGTTGGGTCTCTTAGGTTTCTCTGAACCTATGTGAGTAGAGCTGAGATGTTGGTGGTGTGACATAGCTTCTGGTATTGTCCTCCTGCCCATTAAGGTATATTAAGTCCCCATATCTCCTGACACACAGGCCTGACCCTTGTAGGCTGGGAGCTGTTATTTTGTTATGATGTTTGTTCATTTCCAGTTATAAAAACAGCACGCTCATTGTGTTATTTCCTCCCTCCCTGAGCAAGGCTGAAGAAGACTACAGGGAGCAGGAAGTATTGTAACTGGCATGTGAGTGGATTAAAACTGCTCCTGGGTATTCACAGTTGGTAGACACCCCATCAATTTGTGGGCCAAGGCTCCCATTCAAGCTAAGGGATTCAACACAGGAAAGGCAGACTAAGAAATAGAATATTTAAACACTCCAAATCATTTCCTTGGAAAGTCGTTCTGCCTCTCATTGGAGGAACGAGTCATCTTCCTGTGTGAAGTGCTCAAACTAACTTCCGGTGAGTCATGAAAGGAGCATTTGCGTGGCGGACGCAGCCCTTGTGTACGTGGTGGAGCCCACAGCACTACAATCTCATTGTTCATTCTTCAGAGCACAGGGCTTTATGCTTCAGAGTGCAGAGTGATGCCTCTCAGGCCCCATGACAACCCGCTTTCCTCCAGGCCACCAACTGCCTGGAGCCTCTGAGGTGCATCTGCCAGTGGCCTCAGCCAGCTCTCCCTCTGGATCAAGCCTGTGACTCACAACAATGCCAGCATGCTCGCACCGGAAGCCATTCATTCATCCATGTCTCTGGGCGGGTTCCGTTGGCTGGAATTCATGCTAGTCCAGAGGAAGATTTGTGGTGCTAGCAGCAGCCATGGAGCCTTGGAGAGAGCCACACGGACCCCTGAACTCTGGCTACACACCACAAAATACAAACCAGCACAAACGGCTCTCTGTCATGAGCGAGCCTGGCTATTCAGCAAGCTGGAAAATAACACTCCATAGCTGGGGTGAGGGGGGGATTAACACTAATGCAGGCTGTGCTTGCAGAAGGCACGTTCCTGTCGCCAACCAGTGCCTTTTAGAAGAGCAAGATAAGGAAAAGAGGCCAGGGTTTCAAGGCAACCAATCCCGCAGGACAATGAGAGGCATGGTGCTGCAAAAGACTCTTCTCCCTCTCACTTAGGTTAATGATAAAACCTTCAGAGGACCCTGCAGACATAACTGCCTGGTAGGGGCTGGAGGTGCTGTCACTTCCATGTTACACAGAGTTTTAGAGAGATTAGGTTGTCACAGAGCACATTCATAGTAAGCGGCTCCTTGGCCTTTGAACCCACATTGGCCTGACTTCCATGTTCTAAGCTGCTTTAAGATTTCTTTTATTCTGATTGATTTTTATTGAAAGTCACCAATGTGCAATTTCCTGGCTCCTAGTCAGACCCCTTTCATGTGGTGTTGAAGGAAAGAAAAGGAAGAAACACAAGATTTGTGGCTTTCTAACTGTGAAGCCTTGAGGAAGTCATTGGTGACCTCCCTCGCCTCCATGTTTGACTTTTAGGATCATCTTAATAAGTTCGCCAGGGGAACTCTTTAGTGCCATTTTCCTTATGGATGCTAAATCTAGTTTTTTTTACTCATTCTCTCACTCATTCATTTATTCAGTAAACATGCATTGACAACTCAGTGCCAGGGACTGGGGCAGAGGGATAAAGAGCTTGTGTATGACCCAGCTCCTCACTCAGTCACTGCCACTGACATAATTGTGGTCTGGTGGAGAAGAAAGGTCCCAAATGATAACTACTCTGAGACTGACGGTGCCATAGAAGAAAAGTGGCAGCCATAGGAATATGAAAAGTCGGGATGACTGGCTCTGTCTTAAACAATGGGGAGAAAGTAGAAAGATGTGAGCTGAGCCAGACTTTGTAAAAAGAATAGAAGTTTGTTGAGATGTGTGTGAAGTGGGATGTCTGTCTGGGTTCTGTCCTCTCTCTCCCACTAGTTTTCAAGGAGTAGAGCCTTTTGCTCACTGAGTATGGTCAGAAAGAACACCTGGCTTACGACTGTCCAGGGAGTTACAGAGCCTCATAGTGAAGGCAGTAAAGGGTCTAGACCCGACTCCACCAGGAATCTCCCAGATCTCCTCCCAGCCTCCAGTTATTCATCTGTAACACTGTGGGCTTTAAAATCAGGATGGACCCTTAGATCTCTGAGATGCTTTATTTTATGCATGAGAAGTTGGCAATATATTGCAAAACTCTAGGTGCCCATTAGCTCATCAACAGGGAGATAGACTGATACAAAAGAATACCCCCTCAGTACCTGCCACTTGAGAACTGGACATCTCTCTCCTTACCTACTGGCATTTTATGAAGTCCTGAGTGGTCTCTCCTCTGACCAGGTCAGTGTCTGTAGGTTGTGAGTTAGAGTTTCCTCTCTGGTCCCTAAAGAACTGCAGCAGTCTAGGAAAGAGGGAACTCAGTGAAAACTCAATCTGAGTTTGTGTATGGCCCAGCTTCTCACTCAGTGTATGGAACTATAGCACTGCTTCTGCAACAACACTATGAAGGCTAGTAATAATAGCAATAAGAGTAACAGTGGCTTCAGCAATGATGGCCTGTAGTACTGAATAAACACTTCATACTGGGCTTCGTGTTTCTTGCTTTGGGCCCATTATCTCTGTTTCCTTCACTGATCCTCTGAGGGAAGCTTTATTACGATGCCCACTGTGCCAATGAGGGAACAGAGATTCAAAACCACCTGCTCAAAGTTGCACAGTTTTTGAGGGAAAGAGTTGAGATTTGACTCTTGACAGGTTAAAAGCTGGCACCAGAACTTGGGGCCTCTCACTACCATCTTAAGTGATTGAGAGTGAAGGGGAGGCTAGTAAGATCGCTAACACACGCTTAGGAGTTAGCACTGGAGCTTCAGCCCGTCACTTACTAGCTGCGATATAAGTCCAAGTCTCTTTCAAAGCACTCTTTTAAAGTGCTCTGTATTGATGATTATTTATATATATATAGTATCTATTTCTTACCAACTCCTTTCATTCATTCATGTATATTCATTTATTCATTCATTTCATTTCATTCATGTATTATGCGTGTGCATGTGGTTCCAGAGATCAAACCCAGGACCCCACACCTATGAAACACACTCTCTCCACAGAGCCACATCCCTGGCCTGCCTCTCCTCATTTATTAGCACTTCTACAAACATGCATGAAATGCCTACCATGGCCAGCTTTATTGCTGAGGAGCAATGCTGACGTGGGTGAGGTACATGCAAGGTGCGTGAATTTTTACCAGGAGGCATGGCCCCTGAACCCCTTGTTCACTACTGTTGGTGCAATAGGATACAGTCCAGAGGGGCACTCTGCCTTAGACAATGGCTATCCAGACGAGAGGGGACTAATGCAGGCTCTGACTTTAAACCCTGCCTTGAGGTTACATCTTGATCCTTTGGGTCCTTTTCACTGCCTGTCATTGTTGGGTGATTTGTTATAGAATTTGAGACCACTGAAATCCAACCCTTCATTGACATGGTAGAAAATTAAGCTCCAATGCTGTGGAATTCCTGTGGTGGGGAGTGGCAGGAACTAACTGACTTCGGAACCAGCTCTCTAGACTTCTATGTCTTGCTGATGATTTTCAGTTCTAAGGCACTCAAATCTTAGCACCTTCATTCAGACCCCATGTCTCATTTAACTGAGCAAAATCAGACAGAGCAGGAACTTGAAGTAAAGATGAAATTTCTCAGCAAGACAGTAAAAATGGAAGAAACAATATTTGTCAGACGTATTTCAGAAATGCCTCTAGTGAAGGACTTTACTTATCTGGCCAGAATCTCTGGTATAAAAAAATCAGATACCAATAAATGTCTTCTGTAAAATGTAGTAGATGGACAAAAACTGGTCTAGGATTTTGGAGGTTTGAGCTTGAAGACAGTTCAGTCAAAGGTCACCATAAGACCTTAAGCAGGTGACTCCTTTCAGAACCCCTAGCAGTCCCCTCAACAGCTAATGAGAAAGTTGAACCAAAGTCCTCTGCAGTGAGACCACATTCTGCAAGGCCTGGGACTCTGCAGTGCTCAGTAGAGATTCAACCTCTGCTTCTTTAATCTACATAGTAGTCCCTGGAATGCAGAGACCAGGGGACCCTAAAATCGTTCCCCAAACCTAAAGATGCTTCCCCCTCCCTCTCATCCCTGGCAGACTCCCACCCCACCTCTCAGTCTCTTAGCAACACCACGGAAGGGTTGACTGTTCTGAAGCAGTTCTCACGTTGCGTGACCTGGCAGCTGTGAATTATTCTGTGTACGCTAATATTATCATTTCAGCATCACGCCCCCTCTGCTGTCACTCCTCGGCCCAGCTCAGAGCCACCCACTCCCTGCCTGAGCGCACACCCTGATTCCACCCACCTGCACCCTGCTTGCTTGTGCAATTGTTCAGGGCACTGGAAGTCCGGACAGAGATACTTTGGCATGGGGAAGTCCTCCCAACCATGCTTAGGAGGCCCAAAGTCACCTCCCAGTGAGACTTGACCAAGAGAGCCTGTGGTTCAATTCAAGGGCCAGAGGACATGGTACTGCTCAGGCCCTGTGCTACTGCAGATTAACTGAGCTACCCCAGTGGTGCTTGGGGTGCCTCCAGAGATGCATTTGGAAGTGCTCAGGAAACTGCATGGTGCCGGAGATGGGTTGGTCACATGCAGAGTGTGTGTCTTAAAACCCCTGTACTATATCTCTGGCCCTGAGAGATGCATTTTCCGTGCCGAAGGGTGCAGGGAAGAGAGGAGGATACTTTGCAATATTTTCAAACCTCAATCCTGTAGCACTGTAGCCCTGTGTTGTTCATCGATTTGCTCTAACGGGCACCAGTACTGTCTCCATTGTGAGACTTGTTGTTACTGTTTTTGGCATATCGGATACGTCACAGGTAGCTTGCCAGACTTTGCCGTGCAGGCAGGATACTGTCGGTAGCTTGCCAGGCTTTCTGGGAGGCATGGAGGAATCAAACACGGGTCTACCGCCTGCAAGGCAAAAGCCCTACCCGCTGTGCTATTGCTCCAGCCCAACCTCAATCCCAGGACCTTTAAACTTTCCCCAGGGTCATCTGAGTCATTGCTTTACTGTGAAATGGGTTCAACAAATTTTCCTTCAAAGAAACAGCCACCATAACACCTGTTATGTGTCCAGCAGCTTCGCACACTTCCCTGCCTAAGTTTCTCAACAATCCCAGGAACTCCTGCTTTATAGATGACAAAACTGGGCCTCAGGACTTCTCAAGGTGACACAACTAGCCATTCATTGATTTCCACCATCCACATTAGATTCGGGTCTTCTATCTGAGGCTCACACTTTGGTTTTAAGATGCAGAAAATATCCAGAAAGTATTCTAAAAGGTCCACGAGAACAACCTGGTAAAGAGAAAAGAGAATGACAGTTACAGGCCATTCCATTCTTTCTCCTCCCACTTCATTACCACTCCTGAAAATGAAACTGTTTTCTGTTGCTCCACTATGGAAAGCTGACACTAACATTTAAGAGTCAGAAGGAGATGGATCTGCAATTAGTAAGCCAGAGAGAGAGGAATTTGGAAGGACCTTCAGTCCATTCAGTGTAGCCCTGATACTTTCTACATGGGAAATGGAACCTGAGAGCTTGAGGCCCCCATCCACTTGGTAAGGAGCAGAGCCAAGCTTTTCTCCACCCAAAGCTGTGCTGTTGTATTTCTACCAGGGGCAGCACACCTGCCTGGAGCCTGTGCCTGAGAGGAAACTATAGACAAAGTCTTAGGAAGTGCAGAGCAGACAGCCTGATCATCTCTGAACCGTACTGTCTTTGTACGTGGATTGGGCGGGAGGCTATATTAACTTGCCTATTTGTTAGAATCCAATGAAATCCTGCACTTGAACATGGCAGGACTCTGCAGTGTTTGATTCTTGAACATGAGCTACAAGCTTCTGGGGCTGTCACGGATATCATTTCAAATTTCCTCCAGGACCACCCAAGAGGGCAAGATTAGAGGAAGCCTGACAGCCTCTGCCTCCAGTCTTGGCTCATTAGGCATGATGGTGAAACAGGAGGAAGGGAAGTCATCATGTTTGATCCTTTATCCACTTTCAGCACACATCTCCCATCCAGAGCTATCCTTACCACCATCATTGTCATAATGGTCCCTTTTCTATCTCAACTGACCTCTGCCCCAGCCCTTAAGGCAGACTTCCAACCTTGGACCATTTATCCTGATCCTTGTTTCTACTGTCTTTGTTACTGCATCTTAGTGATTCACTGCATCACTGTATCACTGTCATCTTGTTGTTCATCAATTTCCTCAAGCAGGCACCAGTCACATCTCCATTCATCCTAGCCCTGAGATTTTAGCAAGTGCCAATTGGAGGCTCTTTCAGGGTCAGGGGAATGAGACCTATCATTGTTACTGGGTTTTGGCATATCGAATATGCCACGGGAGCTTGCCAGACTCTGCCGTGCGGGCAGGATATTCTTGGTAGCCGAGAGTAAGAACTAGACAATAAGATGTCACACGGCCGCAAATGCAGCCGCGTGCTTCCAGGAGCTTGGTTTTATAGTCTCTGGGTCTTGGCGGTTGATAGGATTACATGGTGCCAGGGGCAGTTGGTGGGTGTAACGCCTAGCTACTGGAAGATGGGGGATCTTGGTGAAGGAGGCCCAGTGCCAATCCAAGCAGCCTTAGAGATCTCAGCCTAGGGTCCCACATACCTGGGTTCTTCTGCCAGTTCCTTCATGCGTGAGGCTCATCCAAGCGTGTGGAGAGTGGTCTTAGGCGTGGCTGTGTCTGGGTTTTGGAGGTCTTCAGCTGCTGGGGCTCTGCTCGGGGCAGGAGGGAAACTCAACCCACCTCTCTTCAAGGGGCCCTGGTGGGTACAGTCAGGTGTGGGGGCAGGAGACTCTGCATTGTTCTCTTCTGGAAAATTGAATCTTAGTGATTCAATTAAAAAAAAAGAGAGAGGGGGGAGAAATGAATCCTTGTATCCATGTGTATATTTCCCCTTTCCAACTTCCTTCTACTCTTGATCTGCCTTGGACTTTCCTAAAGACACCAGACCCATTGTACTATTGCTAGGAAGATCATAATAGAAAGGGCACAAAGGGTCTGGTCTTGGCCAAAGTAGGGTTTGGGTTTTTTTTTCTTTTTGGGTCACACCTGGCAATGCACAGGGGTTTCTCCTGGCTCGTGCACTAAGGAGTTATTCCTGGCAGTGCTCAGGGGATCATACGGGATGCTGGGACTTGAACCATGGTCAGCCACGTGCAAGGCAAACACCCTACCCGCTGTGCTATTGCTCCAGCTCCCAAACTAGGTTTGATTAGAAGTCATGGACTGTCAAGTTAAGTAATTCATAATTGAGGCATTTTCATATGCTATCTCGTGTATATATATCATGAGTCTGGGGGGCTGTGGATTCCACCCCCATTCCAGTTAGTGAAGGCCTTACATGAGTCAGGAAAACTTATCCCATTGGCTCACCAGTCTCTCTCACCTCCTATTCCCCCCAGACCATTTTCTAATCCCCATTTTCAGGACACTAGCAGCCTTCACTCTTGGGTCTTTTACTTTCACTTCTTCCTGAGTTAGAGAACCTGCTTTGTAATGGATATGCTATCAGAAGGAATAAGTGTGAGGTTGAGAGGTTATGTAGCCAAATCCTACAGAGAGTATGAGTGTGAGAAGATGGAAAGTGAAAAAAAGGCACTGGAAAGAGAGGGGGGATTAGATCTCATTTGGGGGTAAGGGAGTGTTAAATGCTGCTTGTTCTCAGGTGAGACAGGATCCTTTTCAATGTTTGAGGCAGAGAGGAGTGGAGGGGAAAAGGCTGAAGGAATCAGGACTGAATCTATTCCACAAGGTCCCGAGAAAGCCAAGGAGAAGGGGCCCAGGTTCAGAGTCAATTGGGAGGAGGGCTTCTTTCTGGGGTGGAAAGAAGGAAGAAGGTGAGCAGGGGTAAATGGCAGCCAAAAACCTTCTCCTGGAGGCGTATCCTCTCCTCTGGAGAGGAGGAAGTGAACAAGGGGTGAAGGTGGGAGCACTAACCTACCCAGACATCTGCAGACATACCAAGGCCCAGGGTTCATGTCTTTCTTCTCTCTTCACTCAGCTTGGGCAGGTGCCAGGGACGAAGTCAGCTACTTTGTATACCCGAGTTACCATCTTCAGCACAATCCTACAAGGAATGTTCCTGACCCCTGTCTTATAGAAGGACACACCAAATCTAAGAGAGCTTATGTAATTGCCTAAGGAGACATCACTACCATTGCTAGTTATAAAAGAAATGGTGCTCATACAGACCCAGGCCCAAGTATGCATCCGAGTCTGTGCTAAAGACGTGTGATCCTTAGCCCCTGGGTCTCTATGAATGAGGCACCATCTTAGGTGAAGAAAGCTAAGAAAGATAAGGAAGATGCTATGACACCTCCAAATTCCACAGTATGAGCACAGCAAATTAGATAGGAAAGTAATACAGAAGCCCACTAAGTTCAGTATGTGAAAACAGTGACACGAAAGGCTAAACTAGGAGCAAAATGTTCAGGAAATCCTCAGACACTAATTTTAATACACTCATTTCATTTCATTTCATTTCATCATCCTGTTATTCGTCGATTGCCTCGAGCAGGCCCCAGTAACGTCTCTTTCATCCTAACCCTGAGATTATATTCAAGGCTCTTTAGGAGAATGAGACCCATCATTGTTACTGGTATTTGGCATATTTGGTACGCCACGGGGAGTTTGCCAGACTCTACCCTGTGGGCAGCTACATTCGATAGCCTGCAAGTTTGTCCAAAGTAGGAATGAGATAATAAGATGTCATAAAAAGATGTCCTGATAAGATGTCGCGCGGCCGCAAATGCGGCCGCGCGGTTCCAGGAGCTGGATTTTATAGTCTCTGAGTCTTGGCCGTTGATGGGATTACATGGCGCCAGGGGGCCAGGTGGTGGGTGTGACCCCCGCCTACTGGAATTTGGAGGATCTGGGTGGAGGATGCTCCACTCCAATCTGAGTAGGCTGGGAGATCTCGGCCCCAGAACCCGCGTGGATTTGTCCCTCTGCCAGTACCTTCATGTGTGCGGAGAGTGGTCTCAGCATGGTGGTGGCTGGTCCTGGAGGTCTTCGGCTGCCGGAGCCCTGGTCGGGGCGGGGAGGAAAGCTCAACCCGCTCCCCTCCAACGGGCCCCAGCGAGGAACAGCCAGGCGCGGGGGCAGACTGCACTGCTCTCGTCCAGGAGCTGGATTTTATAGTCTCTGAGTCTTGGCCGTTGATGGGATTACACGGCGCCAGGGGGCCAGGTGGTGGAGGATCTCGGCCCTGGAACCCGCGTGGATATACACTATTATGAAATATAAACATTTTCACAAAAATTTTTTAAACTGAGCTGATTTTTTTTTATAATTCCGCTTACCATTTTGTTGTCACAAGCAATATAAAATCATTTTGTACCTGCCAATGGGGCAGAATTTGGGTGTGGGTGGGAAACTAGAGACAATGGTGGAGGAAAGGTCACACTGGAGGGATTGTGGTGTTTAGTGCTGGGATGCTGCATACCCAAAACAACCTTATTCTGAGCAACTTTGTAAATCCCAGTGCTTAGATAAGGTTAGAAGCAGGGGTAAAGGGATTGATGAAATCAGCCCTGAAACGAAGTTTCTCTCTCTCTTTCTCTCTCTCCCAGGATATCTCCTGGACCATCCTACCATGTTGTTGGCAGGGCAGGGTCCAACATGATGGAGATTAATTCAAATCCTGGTTTGTGTAGCTGACTCCAAACACCATGCTTTTTTTTTTTTTTATTATATCAAGAGGTGAGACTGAGTAAAGCAGATCAGCCTTTAGAGTTGAGTGTTCTGTGCCAATATAAGAGCAAACAAGTTGGGGGCTGGAGCGATAACATAGCCGGTAGGGCATTTGCCTTGCAAGCTGCTGACCCAGGTTCGATTCCCAGCATCCCATATGGTCCCCTGAGCACCACCAAGAGAAATTCCTGAGTGCAATCCAAGAGTAACTCCTGTGCATCGCTGGGCATGAGCCCCCCCCCCCCAAAAAAAAGAACAAACATGTCAGGGTAGGATCCTGAAGAGCAACCACACCAGCACACCCTACCCAGAACCTCCAGTAGATTTCTTTTCTTTTTTTTTTCAACTTACTGGGCAGTTTTTGTTAATGATTTTTATATATTTTATTTTTATAAAGTAGTTCACAATAGTTCATTACAGATAATATTCAAACACCCACCCAACCAGCGAGCATCTTCCCACCACAATAAGAGGGAAGTGTATGAAGTTGTTGTATTTCGTTCTGGGGCCATTTAAGCCCATATATGCAAAAAATACACGCAAGTATGCTGAAACCAAACACAAGTGTGCTACTTTAGGTACACAAGTGGGCTAGGGTATTAGGGGCCGCGAATGTGGCGTGCACTCCAGGAAATACTGCATCACTCTCTTCTGGGAGCTTTATTTTATAGTCTCTGGATCTTGGCCATTGATGAGATTACATGGCGCCAGGGGGCAGTTTATGGGTGTGACTGTCAAGCTACTGGAAAACTGGGGACCTGGAGGAGGCCCAGTCCTGACCCGAGCAGGCTTGAAGATCTCAGCCACGGATCCTGCATACCTACCTCCAGTAGACTTTAGGGTGAGAGCTGAGGTGCTTCTGGGGTGAGAGCTGACAGTGGTCTCACCTAACCAGAGTCAGCCACAAGCATGTGAGGAGATAAGCACAGAGCACACATCTTCATTCCTTCACTCACTCCGTCACTTACTGAGCGCTGATTCTTCCCTGCGCTGACCCAGCAGCAAGCACCAAGAAGTGAAAGCACATGGTTCCTGCTCTTTGGGCAGTGAATAGAAAAGACAGGACATCAGTCAAGGCCATGGTCTGCGTGGCCACATCCTAAAATGGCGTCTGTACCGAAAGGGATGCAAACGAAGGGATACAGCATCTGTCTCAGGGAGAGACTGAAGGGAAGGTTTCCCAATTTCACAGAGGAGACATCACTTTTTTTGTTTTGTTCAGGGGTCATATGTGGCTGTGCTCAGGGATCACTCCTGGCAGTGCTTGAGGGATCTTTCCAGAGATTGAATCAGGTCAACTGCATGCAATGCAAGTGCCTTAACCTTTGTTCTATCTCTCTGGTTCAGGAGTGCTCACTTTTTTTTTTCTTTTTGAGTTACACTTGGCGATGTTCAGGGGTTACTCCTGGCTCTGCACTCAGGAATTACTCCTGGCAGTGCTCAGAGGACCATATGCGATGCTGGGAATCGAACCCAGGTTGGCCGCATGCAAGGCAAACGCCTTACCCGCTGTGCTATCAGTCCAGCATCAGGAGTGCTTACCTTTAAGTAGAAAGAGTTGCTGGATGAACAGGAACATGAAAGCAGGTGACTCAGGAAGAGGGGGCCTATGCACATTCAGGGGGGCCTAGAGAGTCAGCAAGCTGGGGGAAGCTGAGCTGTTCAGTAGGACCATGGCAAGATGCTGGCTGCGGGGCAGGGACCATGAAGTCAGAGAGGGAGGCAGGGACCAGGTCAAGTCCAGTGGGTACTGCCTCCCTCACATACACATTTTACCTCACATCCTCACTCCTATCCTGAACTTCTACTGCTATTTCCAACGGAGAAAATCAAACTCATAACAAAATATAAAATGAATCCCAGAAAAATGAAGAGGGCCTCCTCTGCACATCTGATAAAAAACAGTGCCAGTGGCTAGAGCGATAGCACAGCGGGTAGGGCATTTGCCTTGCATGCAGCTGACCCAGGTTCAATTTCCCGCATTCCATATGGTCCCCTGAGTATCACCAAGAGTGCATGTGCCAGGAGTAACCCCTGTGCATCGCTGGGTGTGACCCAAAAAACCAAAATAAATAAATAAATAAATAAAACAGTGCCAGAGTTTGAACCTGGGCTGGCCTAACACCAAAGCCTACACTCTCTCCACTTCACCATAGTGACTGCCTTTGCTGGTCTCTAATATTATCCTCCCCTATTAAGTCACCCAAAAAAACAAACAAATGGCCCATTTTACCAAGGGGGCTGTGGTGGCATTGTCATTCCAGAAACGAAGATTTGTTCCCTCTACAAATGAGGGGTCAGTATGTTCCCCCCGCCCCCGCTCATTAGAAAGAGCCTCCTTCCTACTAGAATGAGTAATGAGGTTGTAGCTGTCTGCATTCAGCCATAGGAAGATGCATAATTGTGTTTCTTCCCTGATGGAGGAACCAGCTGGGACCCCAATAAAAATGACTGCTTTTCAATTCTTCCAGTGGAGTAAATAAAACTCCCTCATGATTAACAGCAAATTGGTTTCCTACAGAGTTGTCAAATCTGAAGGGGTGGGTTGAGGAGGTGGGAGGGAAAAGATGGGGGTGAGTGCATGGTGAGTAGTTCTGCTCCCAGAGAGGACTTTCTTGATTGTGCTTTCCAAAGGGACTTTAGAAAAGGAAAGAGGTTAACACTCCAAATAGGGAATTCCAAGTCTGGCAAAATAATACTCCAAATTTTAGCCTAGGGACCAGGAAGGGAAAAGAACTTTACTTTTTAATAAATGTAGTTCCTAATACTTTCAAGTTTGGAGCATCCTTTGCCCAATTCATTTATTCTACAAAAAAAATCTACCAAAAAAAAAAGAACATGCTAAAGGCCTACTAATGATTGATTCATTATTCAAATATTTACTGAGTATCTGCTATATTCTGAGCACAGTTCTGTGCTTCGGGTAGAAAGTTAAGAACAGACAATTCCTGTCCTCTAAGATCTCCTAATCTCATCTCATAGATAGACATACCATTCCTCATGATTTTTGTGATAAGAGCTAAGTACTGGAGGCTGCAGCAGCAGAGAGGGTCTTGAATTTTTATCATTTGTTTCACTCTCTTGACAAATGGGAGAGAAAAGCAAACCCTTGACTTTAAGGTTCAGTTGCAGTGACAAGGTCAGTCAGAAATAAAGAAAAGGCCTGGAAAAGAGATCAAAGTCACATGCAAGGAAAATGCAAGGATCTGAGTTAGATCTCTGACACTAAGTGGCTCTGAAGCACTGAGCACTGTCTGGTGTACACTGAAGGCTCTTGAGAACTTCTTGGGTGGTTCTGGTAGCCCCCAGTAAGTACCACAAGACGCAGCAGTGCCAGGACTGAGCATTAAGAAGTTTGGCCCCATTGTCAGGTATTTTCAGGAGTGGCCTCTGAGTCTTTTGAACACAGCATGACTCCCCTACCCACGAAAAGAAATGAAGATAATTTGAAATGGTAATGGAGCAATCACATAGTGTCTGGACAGGAAAAAAATGGGATGCTTACTTGAAGATATTTTGAACTCCTATTTACAGAGGAGGTGTTTACTAGAAAAAAATTGGCATGAAGGGAGCTGATGGGGACTTGGCAAGAATGTAGATGAGGGAGCAGTGGGGATATTACCACTCCCAAGTATAAAGGGTCCAGGATACAATTGTCTAAGGGACCTGGAAGTACAGAAACACAACTGAGGTCACAGCCACGTGCAACAACACAAGAAAAATATCAGGAAACAAGCACCAAGCTCAGCCCTATTTCCCTCCATCCCAAGACATTTCCCATCTCGGGGTCCATGAAGGGATCCTGTGCTGGCGATGGCATGTGAGCTGGTACTCAGCAGCTGAATGAGTTGGTTAGGTGATGGATGGAGTGGAAAATTTCTAGACATATCATTTGCAAGAAGGTGGGAGGAAGAATGAAAAGAGAACCCATCTGAAAGAGACCTTGACATTCAAAGTAGAAGTTTGGCCTTCAGGGAGTCATTGAGTGATTTTTAGGGGAATTAGTAATGTTATCATATTTTCATTTATGAAAGATGCCTTTGGCTAAAGTATGGGTTGGAGATGGTGGAAATTGGAGAAGAGAATGGTTGATGCTGTCACTGTCTGCAGTAGATGAAGAGCCAGGAAATGACCTAGTTGTAGGGACAGAGAGAAGGGCTGGTTTGTAAATCAGCGAAGAGAATAGAAATGAAAACTGATTGCATGGGAGAAGCAGGTGGAGGAGAAAGAGCATTCGTCAGTCTATCTCGAGATTCTAGGGTATCAATGGACTGCTTTCTTTGCTGGCATGAAAAACCCAAGAGTTGGGCAAGACCTGCAAAAAAAATAAATAAATTGGCTTTGTAAACATGACGCAGGGCTGGAGCGATAGCACAGCGGGTAGGGTGTTTGCCTTGCATGTGGCCAACCTGGGTTTGATTTCCAGCATTGCATATGGTCCCCTGAGCACTGCCAGGAGTAATTCCTGAATGCAGAGCCAGGAGTAACCCCTGTGCATCGCTGGGTGTGACCCAAAAAGCAAAAATTAAGAAAGAAGAAAGAAAGAAAGAAAGAAAGAAAGAAAGAAAGAAAGAAAGAAAGAAAACATGGTGCTCTGAGCATCACATGCCTTAATGACATGGAGAGAGAGATGCCAGGTATGATTTGACAAGGACTCTTGAGTTCTGAAGAGCAAGAGAGAGTGGTAATAGGAAGACACAGAGGTGGTAATGAGCCCCTCATGGTACAAGAATCAGTAAGAATGCAGAGAGACAGAAAGGAGAGAAGCCAACCCTGGGTGACTTCTGGACCTTCCTTTACAGGATGAACTTGAAAGTCTCCTTCCCTGTGTTGTTGAAAGCATTGATAGATATTTGTGAAAATACCCCCATGCATAGGAAATACCAAAAACATTTGCATAATGTAAGCAAAGGCATACATGATATGCTATAGAACTTGATTGGATCTTGGGATCCTAGTCCAACAGCAGCAGATTTACACTTAATAAACATCAGAATATCTCTACTGCTCTGTTTCCTTACATATTTATCTGTGTCTTCGTGCTACTTGGACTGGAAGGACATAGGAGCTAGATTCCATCGTTGTTTGCATTTCTTAGTCCCCTAAATACTCATAAAGCATCTAACACCTAATATGTATCCACTAACTATATAAATTCGGCTGATGGATTGTCTGATGAGAAAGGCTGCAAGCTGGAAGCTTACCAATAACCCTGCACTTCTCTATGACAAACCACTTGCTCTCTGCGGGTGCTGGTCCTCCCCCACTGGAGAGAAATGATTAATGTCCTTCCCCTGTTCAAGAGTTGTGGTCCAAAGATTAATGAAGTCAGAATCCCTTGGAGATACTTGAGTAAGAAATGCGCCATATTGTTGTCTTGTTTTAATTAATTTGAAAATTATCCTATATTGTTCAAATGGCAACTGACTCATCAAAAGTGGGTGTTTGGAAGTGATAAATGGAAAGTCTGAGGATTTGCTCATTAATTAATTTGGCTGTGAAAATAAGCACTGGCCCACATTCCCAGAGAAATAAAAACAGACCAAAAGGTAACCAAGAAGCCCAGCTAGTAAGGAATGGCATAAATTCTGCCATAGGGCATAGACTCACACTTTTGGCATGCAAGCAGTAGTTTTATATATGAAATATGTAATCTATGATTTTCTGTATTTTCCAATTTTTTTACAATGTGCATATGCAACTTTATAATACAAAGTTAGTTTTTAAAAAAATCATTAATGTAAAAATATGCAGCATCCATTATCTATAGAATAAATAACTGCAAGTATAATAGATAAGTATAATGGTCTCTTGCCCCCGCGCCTGGCTGTCCTCGCCAGGGCCCCTTGGAGGGGAGCGGGTTGAGCTTTCCTCCCCGCCCCGACCAGGGCTCCAGCAGCCGAAGACCTCCAGGACCAGCCACCACCATGCTGAGACCACTCTCCGCACACATGAAGGTACTGGCAGAGGGACAAAGCCACGCGGGTTCCGGGGCCGAGATCTCCAAGCCTACTCGGATTGGGACCGAGCATTCTCCACCCAGATCCTCCAAATTCCAGTAGGAGGGGGTCACACCCACCAACTGGCCCCCTGGCACCGTGTAATCCCATCAACGACCAAGACTCAGAGACTATAAAAACCAGTTCCTGTAACCGCGTGGCCTCATTCGTGGCTGTGCGACATCTTATTATGACATCTTATTATCTCACTCCTACTTTGGACAAACTGGCAGGCTACCAAATGTAGCCTGCCCACACGGCAGAGTCTGGCAAACTCCCCATGGCGTACCCAATATGCCAAATACCAGTAACAATGATGGGTCTCATTCTCCTAAAGAGCCTTGAATATAATCTCAGGGCTAGGATGAAAGAGACGTTACTGGGGCCTGCTTGGGCCAGTCGACGAATAACAGGATGATTTGTGATTTGTGTGATAATAGATAAAATAAATTCTATATTTATTTTTGTATCTATGTTTTGAGACTTTTTGAGGGGGGTAATTTTGGACAATATCAGGCTGTATTCAGGGATTAATCCTGGCTTTGCTGGCAGGCTTGAGGTACCGGGGGCTAAACCCAGGTCAGCTATGTACAACGCAAGCACCCTACCCACTGTACTATCTCTCCTGTCCTTATGTTTTAAGACTTTATATTAATACTTTGTAATATAGTCTATCCCATTAGTTGCTTAGCAAGCAAACCAGGATTTCAAAGTTGTAAGCAACAGAAACTGCATCTGGTCGATACATATCAGAAAAGAATTTGTTGGGACATCTGAGGAAATGCAAGAGTTCAAAAGGAAAGCTGAGGATCAGGCTTAGACAGATCTGAGGAGGAAGTGAGCTTCTCACAGCAGGCTAAAGCACATCTCCGGGCCCCTTTGATAAACAGTGAACTCAAACACCTACGTGACCAACTAGAAGTCTGGTCAGCAGAGAGTCTGGAGCTTCTCTATATTACCAGAAGAGGGTGGGGTGCCTTGTAACTGTCCTAGTCATATTACATCCAAAGACCCTGTAATTTTGTGCCTCGTCCCAAGTGAAGTTGAACTCTTAACCCAAAGAAAATGCAATGGATGTCAGATTAACAAAAACTACAGGCAGCCAGAACGGTAGCACAGCAGCTAAGATATTTGCCTTGCTTGCAGCAGACCCAAGTTCAATTCCCAGCATCCCATATGGTTCCCCGAGCACTGCCAGGAATGATTCCTGAGTGCAGAGCCAGGAATAACCTCTGTGCGTCTCCAGGTCTGACCGAAAAGGCAAAAAAAAAAACAAAAAAAAAAAAAAACAAACTACAGATATCCACCACATTAGGTAATGGGGTATTTTTTTTTCTTTACGCTGGTACTCCCCACACAATTTTTTCTTCAGTGTATTTTACATGAGAACAAAGTGTTTGAAGTCACCTATTGATTCATTGCTTAACAGCTCTGATCCTTAGAAAGTCCTTCCACAGTGCTGATTCCACTTCTGGCTCTCTCTAACCCCAAATGACTCAGGAGAGGGGTGGAATGGAAAATTGCATTTTAAGGTACAGTTAAGAAAGCTGGAGGCCTGGGACGCTCAGAGGTGAGAAGGAGAAAACGGGAGAAATGAGCTGTCATCATGGTGTTCCAAAGGGGTTTTCCATGGTGCTCTGCCCATGTAGCAAAAGAATACAAGTCCTTTCACCTTCCCCCAGAGGCCACGTTTAGAACCTGTGAGCTGGAAACACAAGGAGACAAATACCATCTCTACAGGTAATAGATGTTTATCAGAATTGTAACTCCTCTTCTCTGGAAAGAACATCCAAAATCTTTCCCAAAGGAGAAAGCAAATAGAAATTCCACCACAGAATGGGATCAGGTTGATGTGACCTAGAAATGTTCTTTAAACCCTGGGACCCTTGGTTCTGTGATTCATGCTTGTGCACAAACCTCATAAGTGCAAGAATCCTGCTGGAAGAACTTCTCTGCTTTTCACAGCTATTTGGTCATGTCTATGCCTCAGGCTCAGTTTCTCCTTTTGACAGGGTTGACTTGCAAATCTGTGTCTGTAGAAGAATTCTGCAGGTACTACTTATTTCAGGAAAAATATGGAATGGAATCTCTTTCATCTGAGTGTGGCAAGCAGAACCAGAGAGGAAAGAGCTGGAGAAGAGTGATATAGCCCCGCAGGTGGGAAGGGGGTCTGTGGGAGGAGTGGAATGCCAGAAGAGGCTTTGGAAGGTGGGCGTTAGGAGAGGGGAGAGAAGAAGTGGGTAGATGCACTGTTCCTCCTCTGCCCTGAACTGGCTACCTCTGAGTGTCAGGACCATCTAGTTTTGCTTCTTAGACTCCTGAGTTCTCTAGCTGATGGGCAGGATGCAGAGAGCAGGGCGTTAGAGAAGACTTCATGCCTTAGAAATGTCCTGGCCTTCGGAAGCGCTATTATTTTGGGGGTAGTTGTACATGACGATGGTCCATTGCAAGAGAAAGTACTGTCTGTGATCCATTGCTCAGTTTGTGATCTACTGACTCCACATCTACATCGGTGCTGAGGGCACAGCTATGCCTGGGGCCATGGGGAGGCCTCTGCACCGGCAGCCACTACTGAGGAGAACCTTTGGTTTCCCTGTTCGAGCTCTAAGCCTTTGGCCTCAATTCTTCCACAATCCAAGAGCTCTCTCCCTAATGCAGGGATTTGGGGTCTTGGTTCACAGAGCTGTTTTTTTTTTTTAATCTTGATGTGCAGTCTCTGTTATAATTAAGACTCTGAGGCTGGGATCCAGTTATCAGTGACCCTTGTCATTCCAACACAGAGCAGAAGGGAGAACAACTATCTGAATCCCTGTCCTACTCTGAAATAGCCCCAGGGCACACATTTCCTGTCTCTACCCCCCAGCCTTGGATTCAGAACATAAACACCAGCTGCCTTCTTTTCTTTTCTTTTCTTTCTTTCTTTCTTTCTTTCTTTCTTTCTTTCTTTCTTCCTTCCTTCCTTCCTTCCTTCCTTCCTTCCTTTCTTTCTTTCTCTTTTTCTTTTTTTTAAATTCATTCATTAAACAGGATGAGAACGCTATTCAGGTGTCCTAAAGAGGAATCGAAAGAGCTATGCTTGGAGAATCACGGTTCACTCAAGTGAGAGAAGAAATCTGGAGTTCTGACCTCCACTGATGATCAATAATCAGGGACGCTGTCTCATTTGCCAAGGCATCGAAAATCAGATGGCTGGACACATAATGCGAGTTAGAGATGACCACTGGACTAGAGCTGCCATTGGGTTACTCTAGCACACAACAGGGATGGAGACGTTACTGGCACCCGCTCAAGCAAACCGATGATCAGCGGGATGACAAGTGATACAATTTATTATTTATTTATTTGTTTGTTTATTTTTTTAAAAATGGAGTCACTGTGTGATACACAGTTATAAAGCTTTTCATGATCAGGTTTTAGTCATAGAATGATCCAACACCCATCCATCCCTCCACTAGTGTCCATTTCCCACCACTAATGACCCCATTTCCTTCACACCCCTGTCCCACCTCCCCTTCCCCCCCAACAACTTGCCTCTATGGTTTTATGGCAGGCACTTTTCTTCTTCCCCCAACTCTCTCTCTCTCTCTCTCTCTCTCTCTCTCTGGCAGGTACTTTCCTTCTCATCCTCTCTCTCCTCTCTCTCTGTCTTTTCTTTCTTTCTTTCTTTCTTTCTGTCTGTCTTTTTTCTTTCTCTCTTTCTTTCTCTCTTTCTTTCTTTCTTTCTTTCTTTCTTTCTTTCTTTCTTTCTTTCTTTCTGTAGCCCACTTATTTTCTGATTAGCATGAAAGGGGAGTTGGGGAGACAGTTGCACGTCTATCAGCATCCATTCTATCCTTTTACAATTCAAGAAAAAACATGAATGGGGGCTGGAGCGATAGCACAGCGGGTAGGGCATTTCCCTTGCACATGGCCGACCCAGGTTCGATTCTCAGCATCCCATAAAATCCCCAGAGCACAACCAGGAGTGATTCCTGAGTGCAGAGCCAGGGGTAACCCCCGAGAATCGCTGGGTGTGACCCAAAAAGAAAAAAAAGTGAGCACTCCTGAACCAGAGAGATAGAACAAAGGTTAAGGCAGAGCACAGCAATCTTCCTTTCTGAGATGCCCCTGGGTGTCAGGACCCTTGGCCCTGTGAACTGCGAGCTCTGAGTACTAGCCTGGTTTCAGTATTTGACTTGAATTGTCTCCTGGCACAGGTCTTTCATGTTTCTGGGCTAGTTTCCTGATGTATGGCATGAAGAAGTTGGTCATCAGCTCAAGTACTTTAGGTTCCAAGAGACATACATTAGCAAGACAGGCTCAGTGCTTCAAAAGCTGGAGTCCAAGCCTGAAGGCCTAAAGTTCAATGCCCAGTGCCTCCGGGATCAGCCAGCACCACTAACTATTGTTCTGGTAGTCCATGAGCACTGCCAAGGTGGCCCTGGTGGCTCGCTGCACCACTGAGCTTGAAACACATCAGCATCCTGAGTATTGAACTACTAGGCCTACACAACAAGCCGAGGGCATCATTGCATTATGGGACCAAGACCCACACCTAAGTAATAAGGCAACCAAATGGGAGCTGGTGACCACGGGCAAGCACACACCACGTCCAGAAAGTCATAATTTTATCAAAATCCAGTCAGGTTTGAGTCAATAGGTGGTCGTGTGGGCTCAGTGGTTATTAGAACTCCTGGTTTTGTAAGAAATCTTAATTTGATGGGCAATTTCCTGACAAATCTAATGCCCATCTAGTAATAACAGCAAGAAACATGTCTGGGGAAAGCAAAATATGGGCGTGAGCTGACACTGGTTCACAGGCTGCTTCTCTGGGACCTGTGGGTGAAGGGTTTACAAAGACTTAGGTGTTAGATAACATTTCAAAGGCAGGGGTCTCCTCCGCTACTGCAAAACACAAAACCCAGCATTTCTGCACTAAGTGAGCGTTTTCTTCTGGATGTGAACCCAAGTCGTATTTCGCCGTGCATTTGTTTCTGGGGTTTCTGAGAAACTGTCCTTGCCCCATCGGAAATCTGTAGTCTGGCTGAAAACGGGCAGTCTGCTCTATAGAGAAACAGTGCCCTCTGCTGGAAGAGTGGTGGAAAGGGTGATCATTTAACACTTGCAAAGGGATTTGTTTGTTTTCACTTGAAATAAATTTAATGAAGAATAATAAATAAAACCTAGATGCGTACTTATGGATGGTTTGATGTATGTTAGGCAGAAATTGGGCTTTCATGTATCCATTTGGGAGTAATTATTCTTAATATACATTTTTTAAAAGTCCAGGATTAGAGAAAGGAAGAAAACATTTGTCAGATCTACTGACAGCAATCTGGAATGCACAGACAAGGAGAGGAAATTGGAGTCTAGGTCTCCAGACTGTGTTCTGGAAATCAAAGGCTCAATAGTAATGTATTTCAAATTTATAGGTTTTAATAGTTGTTTTCCATTTATCCTTTTAAGAAATTCAATAACTATCCAAAACAGGCATTATAAGTCTATGTCCATTTTAAAGATAAGGGAAATAAAGCACAGAGTCTGCATGACAAACTCAAGATATCCTGGAAATTAAATGATATATATAAGTTTAGGCAAGTGGTTCAGCCTCCTTCTGGTTCAATTTCAATATTCATAAAATGGGGATTTATTTTTAAATATGCCTAAGTCTGCAACAAATATTAAAGGAGAGTATACTCTTGCAAAACACAGTACCCAAAAGAAGAGAGAGAGAACAAGGGGGAACGCCCTGCCACAGAGGCAGGGTGGGATGGGGGGGTTGGGGGGTGGGAGGGATGCTGGGACCTGTGGTGGTGGAGGGATGGGTACTTGATCATTGTATAACTGAAACCCAAGCACAAAAATTTATAAGTCTATAACTGTACCTCATGGTGTTTCACTAATAAAAAAAAAAAGAAGAGAGAGAGAACAAGGGGGAATGCCCTGCCACAGAGGCAGCGTGGGACGGGAGGGTGGGGGGTGGGAGGGATGCTGGGACCTGTGGTGGTGGAGGATGGGTACTTGATCATTGTATAACTGAAACCCAAGCACAAAAATTTATAAGTCTATAACTGTACCTCATGGTGTTTCACTAATAAAAAAATTAAAAATAAATAAATAAAGGAGAGTATATACCTGTAGCAAGGGACTTTCAAAATATTTGGTTCAGAGAAAGCTTAAGTTAGCTACCATCACTGCAGTAATTTTTTAAGTCTTAGCTTTCCCACTATATTTCAGACTGTTTTTTCAATTTATTTATCTTTTATTAAATCACAGTGAGATACACAGTTACAAAGTTGTTCATGATTGGGTTTCAGAGTCGTACCAATGTTCCAACACCCATCCCTTCACCAGCTTATGCTTCCCACCACCTGACTGTTTTAAGTAATCAAATATAGGCACTAATGATCATTGATAACAACCCTGAAAACATGGTCCTTGGCCCCGAAAACTTTTTATACATAAAAAAAGATCTTTTCAATAAGTATTAAGCTATCGAGTTGCATCAGAAAGATTGTTCTAAACAAGGAAAGTTATGGTTTCCACGAATTGTGGGACCATTTATACTATTTAACACTAGTGCCTAGCGTCCTGAGCTCCTGATTTAAATAGGAACGTTGCCATGATAAACAAGATCTAGGTGGGGAAGTACTGAGGGCTCTGGAACTAGATGAGGAAGGACTTCTTTTTTTATTCAATCACTGTGAGATACAGTTACAAAGCTTTCATGTTTGAGTTTCAGTCATGCAATGATCGAACACCCATCCCTCCACCAGTGTACATTTTCCACCATCAATATCCCCAGTATCCCTCCCGCCATCCATCCCACCCCTCCCCACTACCTCTATGTCAGACAATTTCCCTCTTACTGTCTCTCAACTTTGGGGCATTATGGTTTGCAATACAGATACTGAAAGTCCATCATGTTTGGTCCTTTATCTATTTTCAGCACTCATCTCCCATCCTGAGCAATCCCTGCAAGCATCATTGACTTAGTGACCCCTTCTATATGCCAGTGCCTTCATAGTAAAGTAAGTAAAGGCCCTCCCGTTGTTCATCGATTTGATCGAGCGGGCCCAGTAACGTCTCCATTGGAGACTTTGTTGTTACTGTGCCTGGCATATCGAATACGTCACAGGGAGCTTGCCAGGCTCTGCCGTGCGGGCGAGATACTCTCGGTAGCTTGCCGGGCTCTCCGAGAGGGGCGGAGGAATTGAACTTGGGTCAGTCATGTTGGCTGCGTGCAAGGCACTGTGCTATCATATCATATCACATACTATCACATACTATCATATGCTATCATATCACATACCACTGTGCTATCGCTCCATATACTTACGTCACTTATTACTAGCTATTGATAGTCATGAGTTCTAATTGCAATTCAATGCAATAAGATTTGCCTAGTTGAAGATTACTTCATGGTTGAAAGCCTGCCTTGTGAGTTGGGGGAGAAGGCTCAATCCAAAGGCAATTGGAAGGTTGAGAGTGGGTTCGAGATAAAGTTAAGTTGGGGCTGTATTGGTTTCTGTTGGGCAGTAGCAGTTAACATTGCTCAGTCTGTTTGGGAAGATCCTTTACCACTGTCACTTATCCTGTTCCCTAGAATGAGGAAGACAAGCAAGGCTTAATGCCCTTTGGTCTTTGCCTTCTTTGCTTCTACTTTCTTGGAGGCTTCTCTTCCTGAGACTTCTCCTGAGAAATAGACAACACATAGACTACACATAATTCAAAAATGGCAGCAAAAGTCTTTGGTACAGAGGAGCAGGGAAATAGTACAGTGGTTAAGGCTTACTTTGCATGTAGCCAACCTTAGTTCAAATCTCCATCACCTTATGTGGTTCCAGGGATATCATCAGGGGTAACTCCTGAACACAGAACCAGGAGTAGACCCTGAGCAACACTGGGTGTTGCCTAATAACATCTCCCACCCACAAACAAGAAGAACTTTAGTACAGGACATAGATTTTTTAATTCATTGTCAAAAAATTCATTTTCACTATCACTAATTCTGAAACAAAATTCAAACAGTAAGAGTGAGATTAAAAAAGGAAAAAGAGCAATCACCCAAAGTCCACCCTGGCTAAGAGTGTTTCCTTCTGTTTAGGATAATTTTTTTAAGTACCTATCATCTCACAAAGTCTAGATTCTCTATTTTGAATGATTCAAAATAAAATTTTCTTTAGAGTTATTGCAAATGCTTTAATATAATCATATACCAGATTATGTAATTATTACATAATGTATACTGAATTGGTGCTTTTTTTATACCATTTTTCTACTATAGTCCAGATAGAATATGGGTTTGGGGATACCCAGGAGAAGAGAGTATGGTCTGCAGCAAGGGTGGAAGTGTGCATTGAGTGGGAAGTAGGAGATTGATTGATACGCACCAAAGAAAGTGATGGACTTAAGTATCAATAAGATCTTCCACTGAAGGGGCTGGAGAGAGAGCACAGCGGGTAGGGCATTTGCCTTGCACACGGCCAACCTGAGTTCGACTCCCAACATCCCATATAGTCCCCTGAGCACCGCCAGGAGTACTTCCTGAGTGCATGAGCCAGGAATAACCCCTGTGCATCGCCAGATGTGACCCCAAAAAAACAAAACAAAACAAAAAAAAAGATCTTCCACTGAGGAGAGTTCCTGAGTGGTCAGGCAGTGCAATGACTCTGAGATTGCTAGGAACCTTAGGGAAATGATTCGTCTAAGTTTTGCTTTCTGACCTGTGTCTCAGGTAACTGTGAGGATGACATTACATCGGGAGATTTGAGAATAAAGTAAGATCATGTGAAAGGTGCATAGTGGCAGGCTGAGTCTTCCACACACAACCAGCAGAGCTCAGAGGTGCCAGAATGTCACGTTGTTACTCGGCACCATTCGCCCTCCTCATTTTTTCCTGTGACATAGGTGCTGAAAGCCTAGCAGCTATGACTTAGGAAAATCCCTATTCCTGTACCAAAGAGATAGTACAGGGATAAGGCACTTGCCTTGCATGTCGCCAACCTTGGTTCCATCCTTAGCATTGCATATGGTCCCCCAAGCACCAACTGAGCACAAAGTCAGAAGCAAGCCCTGAGCATCACCAGGTGTGGTCCACTCTTTTCCCCAAATTCCTACTCCCAGAATATGAATTTTCTCTGATAGCTGTAACGAAATCCATAGACTTGGTGGTTTAATCATTAGGAATGTATTTTCTCCCTGCAGGCCAGAAGTCTCCAATAAAGATACAAGCAGCATTTATTTCTTCTGAATACTCTTTCCTTGGCTTGTACATGACTGCCTACCCTGGCATCTTCCCCTTTCTAGCCCTGTGTATGTCTGTTCTTGTGCCTCTTCCTAGGAAAAAAAGGACAACAATTCTACTGAACGAAGTCCTGGCCCATAACCTCATATTACTATAATTTTTTTTTTATTAAAAGCTCGATCTCCAAACAAAGTCACATCCTGAGGTAAGGATTTCAGCCTATGTATTTGAGAACATAATTCGGCCCACTGTGCAGAGTCTGGGCGAAAGGCATGCATGCTTTATTGGAGAGACAGAGAAGAAGCAAAGCATCTTCAGCATGTGATAGGTATAAAAGGCTGCAACCTGCAGATATCGTCTTGAAAACTGCCATTGGGCTTTTGAGGGGTTTCCTGTGATTCCTGCACTTCCAGCTTTTCTGAACACTGGCAGTTCTGATTTCTATTCTCCCAGGTCTTCTCATAGCTTTGTAAGGATCTATTCCCTCTATAAAATTCATTCCTGTTTGAAATTCTAACAATGTTTTTTGTCTTTGAATTCTAAAGTCCATCTAAGGTGTAGGTGTGGTTTGAATTGATGGCAGAGAGGGCAGAGTAGTGAGTAGAAGAAATTCAAGAAAAGTATTAATGTAAAGAAGGTGCTCATGCAAGCAAAAATATATCCTGGAGAAATTGGAATGTGAATGAAGACTGCTATTTTATCCTATGAACTCACTATTATAAACTTTCCATGCTTAAACATTTCTAACAGAAGAAAAACAACCAACTTGTTCTCCCAGGTTTTGACATCAACATCTATAAGTAAAACTATTCTTTGACATTTTTTTTAGCTCACCCAGATTTCTTATCATGAACTATACAATGTTAATTCTTTTTTTTTTTTTTTTTTTTTTTTTGCTTTTTGGGTCACACCCAGAGATGCGCAGGGGTTACTCCTGGCTTTGCACTCAGGAATTACTCCTGGCGGCGCTCAGGGGACCATATGGGATGCTGGGAATTGAACCCGGGTCGGCCGCGTGCAAGGCAAACACCCTACCCGCTGTGCTATTGCTCCAGCCCCAACAATGTTAATTTTTAAATGTAAAGCAAAACTTTTAATTACTAGCTATCAAGTAAAACGAATAACTGAAAGGAACACCATGGCAAAAACAATAAAATTGACCTAGGCTCAGTGGGAAAAAATGTAGGTTCCCTAGGGAAAGAGGAGAGAAAGAAGGAATGATCAGAGGGTTTTGGGTAGTGTGGTGGCGCTGAAACTTTGGAAGTGAGTGTGGCAATAATTACAATATATATAGAGAGAGTGTGTGTGAAACTAAACCTCTGAAATTCCATAATAATACAAACCTATGATGAGTCAATAAAAATATTAAATCAAATCGATAAAATAAGCTGATGGTCCTTTCATTTGATGGCTATAATACTGTCAAGACCAAGACACATTCATTATTAAAAGCTTAGCCTCAGACTATTTAGGGAAAAATGAAATATTTTTAAAGAGAAGAAAAATAAGATACTTATTTTTGATTTTATTTCTATTGAGTTTTTGCAAATCATGTGTAACTTTATTCATAATTACCCCAAACAAGACACAAATTTAAATATTTTAATGTGGGAGGAAATTTGGGTGCTGTGTTCAAGTAGCTTATCTGTGAAACATAGTCTATGATACATGAAGCTACATGGGTAAATCTTACAAACATCAGTTTGCACAAGAGAAATCAGACACAAATAGCATGCTATTCCAGTCATATAAACTTCAGCACAAACAAAACTTCCCTTTTGTTTATTGAGAGTTGTAAACTTAAATGATAAAGGTAGAAGAAATGTTGATTACCAGAAAAGTCACAGCATGTTGATCTTTAACAGGTAGAAGAGTGTGAAATATTAAAATATGCTAGAGAGATAGTACGGGGGTAAGGCACTTGCCTTGCATGCTCCTGACCCCAGTTCAATCCCTGACACCACATAGCAAAACACCTAATCAAAACGAGGAGTCATCCAGATCATAGTTCTAGAAATAGTCGAAAAATTTCTGGGTTGCACTGTCACTGTAGCACTGTCCTCCCATTGTTCATCAATTTGTGCGAGCGGTCACCAGTGACATCTCCATTGTGAGATTTATTGTTACTGTTTTGGGCATATCAAATACGCCACGGGGAGCTTGCCAGGGTCTGCCATGCGGGCGGGATACTCTTGGTAGCTTGCTGGGCTCTCCGAGAGGGACAGAGGAATTGAACCCGGGTGGGCCGCATGCAAGGCAAACGCCCTACCCGCTGTGTTATCACTCCAGCCCAGGAGATCATAGTTCTAGAAATAGTACAAAAATTTCAGGGTTAGGCCAAAAAATTCTGTTCACTCCCATACACACACACACACACACACACACACACACACACACACAAGCACACACAAAGAATACAAAAGAAAGAGACACAGTTGAGAAACTCATCATGGGTATTTTATTTCTTAATCTGAATTATGGATATGCATGAGTCTAGGTATTCACTTAATTATCATTCACTGAGCTATACACTCAAGGTTTATGTACTTTTGTCTATACTTTTGTCTATGAAACTCATATTTCATCATAGTCGTGCATCACTTAACAGCATTTACTTTTCTGAATGATGTTTGTGCTACAGTGTGAGACGTGGAATGCAGAGATAGAGGTGAAAGATCTCCTAGAAGGCTATTACAATGATGCAGTTGAAAGAAATGAGGCACTGGAGTGTGAAAAAAAGGAGCCATCCAGTTCATCAAGGGAACACGAGCAGGTCCTTGTCACTTCTAACATTAGCAGAATAAACATGTATTTATTCTTAGGATGCTTAGGAAGCTCAATGCCTCCCAGTTCCAAATACTGTGAATTTTTTTCTGCTTGTCTTTACATTATTTTACACTTTGTGCCCAATATTCTATGAATATTCATGATGTTCTGTTCAAAGATCAGCTAAGGGACTTTTGCTGCTACTTTCCAAGTGAGACAATATTTTGTAGACTTTGTTTTCAATGAGAAGAGAAAGTGCTTGATACCAAGTGCGCTGGTATTTTGACAAAGGTTTCTGGTCATTTTCAAAGTTAATTTCACAGCATGTTACCAGACCTATAGGAAGAACTCAACAAATATCGATTGAGATGCCAATTGATTGAATAAACAAGCTCCATTTTCCAGTACACACCCATATTCCCATCAGCAAGTCCTCCTGTACTGTCTATGTAGCCTTATATTGTTCTGGGACTCTTTTCCACAATTCAGGGCAGTGTTCGTGTGTGTACTATTCCTTCTGCTTATAATGCACTTAAACTAATCCTTCTGGGAAGTCTCTACTCATTTGCCATGACTCTGCTTAAATATCACACTGTCAGGAATGTAGACTTGAGAGAACACAGACCAGAGTCCAAAGTCAGACTCTCACTCATACCATGGAAATGTTTCCTAATATTCTTTTCCCAGTAACTTCATTTATTAAATGATAAACTAAACAAAAAAGAAAAAAACATTTCATCAAATCCAGTCATCATTTTTCATGACTAGAAGCCATCTATCTTCAGGAAGTTCTGCCTGGGAACATGTTTGGCTTTGTTGAATGTCTCAAATTGCTAAATGAGTGGGAATATGGCATCAACTGAAGAGGGAACATACAGGATGGGACAAAATCTTAAGTCTACACTGGATCACTAGAAATTTAATACCATCTTGTGTCTATTTTTTTCTGGTCAAATATGTTTACTAAGTGTGTGTATCATGGTACTAGGTAGACGGTTCTATATTTGGGGTTAACCTAAACTGGGCAGTAAGAGTCAGAAAACTTGAAAATTCTCATTGGTTACATTGCAATTCTAAGGGTGATGGGGAATTCATAGCAAAACTGTGGGGAAACCAATTTATAAGGATGAATTTGCTTGTCCTTTCACCAGTCCTTCATGTTCATCTCTTGCATCTGCTCCATCTAGATGATCTAAACAATGTGGCTCATGATACGTTTGTTCCATTTTCCACCCCTTGGTTGATATCTTCACTCTCAAACCTGTTTTCTAAAAGAAACCCACAGACACTTGAACTGTACTTTCATCATTGCACAATTAGAGGCCTAAACAAAATAAAATGTATATAGTAGTAACAGAACTATGGGTATTTAGAAATGACTTTCAAAGTAATAGCTAATATGAGACACAGATGAATCTCAGACCTGAGCACCTTTTGGCAGAGATGTCCCTGGACTTTGCAAAAAACCTTCTCCGCTGGGCTGCTCCAGACAGGGGTGAGTGTTGTCCTTCCGCCTCCCCTCTAAGAGCTCCAGCCGGCACCATTTTCTAGAAGCCAGCAAGAAGCACCAGGTATGAGTTTGAGGTGATGGCAAATCCTAAGACTCTCAGGAAAGGGGAGGAGTGGGCCGTCCTTCCCCCCACCCCGATGGAACTCCGAGATGATATCACATCTACCCACCATCTACTTACTTAAGCTCCCACATGGCCACGATCTAGAGACACACAAGCGAATCTTGGACCCCAGCAACTTGCTGCAGTGATTTCTTCAGACCCTAATCATTAAAATCTTAGAATTCCTAGAGTGTGTGGCCGCTCTTGTGACTGCACGACATTATATTATATCCATAACAAGCAATATAAAACACATTGTCTAGCATTGCATTTTCGGCAGGTATTAAGGGTGGTAGGACTGGTCTTGAAATATCAAAGTTACCTAAAGTAGAGAAAGAGTATTTTGCAAATTGTTTGCCATACAGGGAGGGGGAAGTGTGGAATGGGGTGGGGGGAATCTGAGGATTTTGGTGGTGGAAGGGATGGGTGTTTGATGACCATAACATGAGGTTTTTGTTACTGTACCTCACAGTGAATTAATAGAAAAATTTTTTAAAAGTCATAGTTAAACTATTTATAGATATTTGACATTCACTTTCACATTGCATATTCAACATCAATAAATTTGGTTTTTAAGACAAATTAATTTTTGAGTTGCATGAGATTCTAGACCTTAGGCTAGCTTCCTAAACTTTCTTAGTTTCAGTTTCCTCACTGTAAGTTGAAAATAATAATTTCTATTGTGAGTCCTCAATAGAGTACATTAACATACCTTGTACACAGCAGTTGCTCATTAAATATTGCATATAATTATGCCTCCAAAATTCTGACTTTCACAGCATGTGTTTCCTTCTGCAATATCATGCACACAAAATGTCCTCACCCATGAAGCAGGCAAATCATGTCCAATACATACACTTGTTAAAACTGAATAAGATCAGATATATAAAATCTACATTCTCGTCATAAGTCATTTTTACATCATCCTAAAGTCCACCATTTTCTACTATAGTTCTGATAATTTTCTAAATATTCACAATGCATCAATCTTATTTACATCACTATACACTTCTTGAGTTTTCTATATGTGATTAGGGTGAGTGCACCTCCTTGTGTGAATGATTTGTGCTTTCTTTTAATATATCATACACAAGGCCTATATGAGATCCTCTTGATACATTATCTCTTTGGCTACTTCCCAAGACTCTATATGGTGGTACGAGATCCCCAGCACAAGATATAAAGGACATTGTTGACAATGGTGTCACTCTTTAACCCAGGTGTAACACCATGCTCTTTTCATCCACATAGTACTACAGTTTAACTGGGCCCAAAGCAGGTCTTCAATAAATGTGGAATAATGCTTCCATAGAAGGAGGACCCCCCACCCCAATACCAAATCTAAGGCTCAGCTTGAGAGAACAGGTCCTCTGGAGCCAAAATACCTGAGCTATTCCACTTTGCTGCTCTTTGACTTTTAACAGTCTGTGAATCCCTCTGTGCCTAATTTAAAATAATGGTAACATGGGAATCACACCAGCAGCTACCTCAGTTATGATTGTTTGGAGAATAAAGCAAAGCATATATGTTGATTACTTCATAGAGAGCTTGGCATATATTAAGGGCTCAGATGAATGTCTCTCCTGCGCTGTCAGCTCTCAAAGCCCCCATATAGCTCTTCTGGGAAGACTCAAGAACCTGCCCACCAAGCCAGGAAAGCGCTGGCAGCCAGCAGAAACTTGGACACAGTTGCTAATGGGAAGCGGGACCCCGTTCCAGCTGCAACAGCCTCCGTTGACAAAAGGGGATGGTGTTCATTTCCTTCCCAAGTTGTTTTGCTCCCTGTGCAAGCTTGAGGGCAAGTTACCGTTTCAATAGGAAGTTCTCGGAGGCCGTGAGTCAACATCCACTCATCCTATCCTAGGAGGTGATTCACCCAGCAGCGTGTGCGACGAGCCCCAAACGGTGTGGGGGTGGTACCTCTTAGGAAGAGACTGACGTGCCCCTAAATGAGTTGTTTGTGATCACAGGCTGCTCAAGAGCAGACAGGAGAACAGATGCGCCAATTAATTTCTTGCCATGTCCCCGCCACGCTCCTGCAGGAGGGGCGCAAATGTTGCGTGAGGAGAGACTGAATTTGGAAATGAGCAGGGCCTATCCAAAAGGCGGTCTCCTTGAGACTGAGCACGAGGAACCGTGGCTTGGAAGGCTTCCAAGTTTTACGCTATTCCTCCTGAGGCAAAACCGAGAATTCCTGAAAAGTTGAGTGCAGAAGTGGAGCCAAAGGCAATTTCAGTGGGGTGGCAGCGTCGCCCCTGAAGTTTAACTTATCAAAATTCTGTCAAGTTTCAGAAAAATAATAATTACCCATGCCTGTGCCAGTAGACAGTGTGCGGCCCAGGAGGACTTAATGCCTGTCTGCATCAGAGCTCTGGAGAGGTTACCTAGCTGCTCTGGGCCTCAGTTTCCTGTAAAATGGGCCCCCTAACAAGGCCTGCTTGTTAGGTTGTGGTAAGCGTTAGTGGATCTGATAAAGTGAGGTCTGGGCCTTCTCTGAGTCTGGATGGGAGACCTCCTTCCATCTCCCAGTATTTCCAGAAGTCTCAGCAGCCACACCTGTGTCCCAACATTGTCTCCACCAATGAAGGTTCATTTATGGGCTCTGTGCCAGAGACTCAAATAAATCTCAAAAGAGAAAATTTTTTTTTCTGAAAAATTTTCTCAGAGAACCAGTCTGTGCTGAGACCTCCAGGGGTGGGGGGTGGGGGGTTGGATCTTGGGGGATGGACAAGTCAAGTTCCCACCCTACCAAAACCCCATCAGCTGCACTCACACCCCAACAGCCACAGGCATGTTCCTGCCAGACTGCTCAGCTAAATATTCTGGATTTTCTGCAGTGTGCTGGAGCGATAGCACAGCGGGTAGGGCGTTCGCCTTACAAGCGGCCAACATGGCCGACCCGAGTTCGATTCCTCTGCCCCTCTCGGAGAGCCCGGCAAGCTACTGAGAGTATTCGATATGCCAGACACAGTAACAACAAAGTCTCCAATGGAGACGTTACTGGGCCCGCTCGAGCAAATCGACGATCAACGGGAGGGCCTTTACCTTTACCTTTACCTTTCTGCAGTGTGCGGCTGCATTCAAGGCCATACAACATCTCCAAATTCTACGGTACTAACATCCCTGTAGAAGCATACCTAATTGGATGGGAATGTAAGGCAGAAGCCAACTAATCTCGAAAACATTAACACAGAAGGCTTAACTTGCAACAACAGCTTAGTAAACCCGCAGACAATAACTTAATGTCTCCATGATGAGATACAATAAGTCTCACAAATTTTTCTTTTACTGCAAGTATTTTTTTGATCATTTTATTAGCTACTTAGTGGTAACCAGCAATATAAAATAAATTATGTTGGGCCTGCTATGAGGGGAGGGCTTCAGAAGTGGTTGGAAAATTGAAGACAATGAAGGAGAAACGGTGACAGTGGTGGTGGGATTGGTGTTGGAATATTGAATGCCTATAGCAAATCACCAGGAGCAACTTTGTAAACCACAGCATTTTTTTAAGTAAATTTATTTTGAATACCCATCCCTCCACCAGTAACCATTTCCCACCACCACGGATCCCAGTAACCCTCCCACCCCTCATTCCATCCCCATCCCGCCCTGCCTCTGTGGCAGGGCATTCCCTTTTGTTCTCTCTTTCCTATTCGGTGTTGTGGTTTGTAAAAGAGTTAAGCCTGATTTTCAGGGAGAAACATTGGAGAATTTACTTTCCATTGACCACTTTATATATAAGAAAATGTCGCACAGCCGCATAAGCGGCCGCGTGGTTTGGAGTAAGAGTCCTGGTTCCTGCATAAGTGAGCTATGCTTGTAGAGGCTCATGGTCACCGGGGTTCCCTCTGGAGGAGGGAGGATGTGGCACCTACCCCATCTGGGACTTCCCGAAAACCACAGCATTTAAATAAAGTGGGGGGATGGGGCAGAAATTATGTGAAAAGATAAATGAGGTCCATGAAACAGGGCTAGTCTCCAAGCTGCTACCAGGCCTCTGAGCCAGCTCTGTGCAAAGACCAGAGATCATGTGTTAGGCATCTTTATAGCAATTGCACATAAATAAGAGCAGGAGCCTTACTCTAGTTTACAAAAACCTTCTTATATAATAGATACATTTTCATTGGTCTTGATCACAATTTGGAAGCCACATATGTAGAATAACTAGACGAGGGAATTTAGTAAAGGGGAATGCCTAAATCAACCTTGACCCCAGAGTACAGGGAGGAGGACAGAGAAAGAAATCAAAGGTGGAAGGAAGATGAGAAAGGGGCTTAATGGAGAACAGGGCCCAGGGCCTTGAGGAAGTGGGAGGGTGGTATAGCTGGAATAGCCAATGTGGACTCACCTACGCTGAAAACAAGCCAACTAGGCTGCAACCACCAAACCTGGAAATGTGCCTGTCAAAGTGGCAGGCAGGGAGTGAGGCAGGGCAGGGGGTGTAGAGTGGGACCCTGGTGGAGGGAAGTTGATACTGATAGTGGTGTTGGTGTTGAAATATTGTACGCCTAAAACTCAACTATCAACTTTTAAAATCATGGTTCTTTAGTTAAATTTTTAAAATTAAGACAAAAACAATTTCAGAACCACAAATAAAATATCCATCCTCTAATATAGATGTGTTCAAGCATCTTAACAAAAGACTGTAGCACTGTAGCACTGTCCTTCGTTGTTCATCAATTTGCTCAAGCGGGCACCAGTTACGTCTCCATTGTAAGACTTGTTACTGTTTTTGGCATATCAAATATGCCACCAGGAGTTTGCCAGGCTCTGCCATGTGGGCAGGATACTCTTGGTAGCTTGCCGGGCTCTTTGAGAGGGATGAAGGAATTCAACCTGGGTCGGCCACGTGCAAGGCAAACGCCCAACCCTCTGTGCTATCACTCCAGCTCAACAAAAGACTATATTAGATATTAGAAATATGGCCCTACTTCTTTCTCTTTTGTGGTTGGTTGTCTTTGAAAAGTTGTTTTGTGTAAAGTAGAAGACAACTGATCGCCATATACATGTGTGCATGTGTGTACATACACACATACATATATATACATATATATATTCAAGGTTCAACCTATAACAACATGTTAGTAATATCTTATACAAGGGCTTAATGGCTCCAAGATCAGGTACAACAATTTTCACATACTTTCCTCTAAGGAAAACTTTTTGGGTCGTTTTTAGCAGATTTTTCATAACGAGCAATGCAAAATAAATTATTTAGGATCTGCCTTTGGGGCAGGCTTGAGTGGTGGTGGAAAAATTTGAAATAGTTGTTGTGGGAAGGTATAATGGTTGTGGGATTGGTGTTGGAATATTGAATGCAATAAAATATTGTGACAATATTTTATAAAAATATTTTATAAAAATTTTATTTTATAAAAATAAAATTAAAAAATGTTTTTTTGTGCTGATAGTGATTTTCATCCCAGAATTTTTCAATTACTTTAATAGACTATTGCAGAGTTACAAATCACTGGTGCTAAACTCTTTTAAACATATGAACTTTGGACTTCCATCTAGGATGAAGTGCAAATCTTTTGGCGTTTTAACTGGGGCTTTCATGAGGGAGACTTTTATGAAGTGATAAGGCTCCTGGTAGCCTCCCATCTCTATTCTGCTGTATGAGAAACCCTCTTAATTAGGTCTTACATAGTAGTGCTTGCTTTCTTACTCTATAGAGCATTTCATAAACTAGGAAAGAGGTATTATTCCACATAGACTCAATAAGAAACGGACAAGTGCAAATAGAGGGTCAGTGGAACAGTTATAAAGTGATTATTTTAAAACCTCATCAGTTTTAGGCATTTAAAGTGCTACCACGTCTCTCTTCTGTAAAAGGAGAGATTCGTGTTTGACAAATGGTAGTATAGAATAACAGAAAGAACAAACGTTTTGGAGTCAGGCATAAGTGGGCTTGTTTTGTTTTCCGTTCTGCCACTATTGTCCAGCATATGTCTGGTCCTCAGATTCCTTGCCACTAAACTGGGAATAACGCCTCACAGGATCTTTGTGAAAAAATCAACAGTGGTAGCTGCTATGTGTCCTTGACACTGAGTATTTTAACAGTTGTTAGGTGATATTCCTTTGTCCTCAGGTTTCCAAGAGGAAACTTCTGCAAAGTACATTAAACATGGCTACTTTTTTTTGTCTGTTCCTCTCCCTGAGAGGTGGGGTCTAGTTCTCCATGGAATCAGAACTGGCCTTAGTCATTTGTTTGTCTTTAGAATGTAGCAGAAGCCCTGTTAGAGAACTCACAAAGCTAGGTTATAAGAAACCTTGAAATTTCCACTTAATCTTCTTGAAGAATTTGCAGTGGGGAAAGCCACCTATGATGTACTTTCTCGTTATTCTGTTGCGGTGGGGAAGCTCACACTTAGGTAAAGGTGGGGCCAGAGCTACAGCACAGTGAGGAAGGCATTTGCCTTGGTTCGATCCCCAGCATCCAATATGGTCCCCCCAAGCACCGCCAGGAATAATTCCTGAATGTAGAGTCAAGAGCAACCCCTGAGCATTGCCAGGTGTGACCCAAAAAGCCAAAACAAAAGGTGGTGATGAAAGGATGATCAGCCCCTCCCCAGACCAAGGTGGCAAACATGCATAAAGTAGTTCTCACTTCTTTGCTACAGAGACAGTTACCATCTTTAGTGGTTAGCTCCCAAATATAAACCATTTAGCTATGCCTATCAACAGGCATAATCATGAGAAAAAATACTGTATTGGTAGCTTTTGACTGCTACCTTTAAGAGTGTTTTGTCAAGCAACACTAGATAGTGTGTTAGAGGATTATTTGGTTAGAGGATTATTAGCCTGATAGCAAAATTCATTAATTCATTAGTGACTCATCATTTGGTAATAATTCAACTTCCTTTAGCCTATATCTTGCATTGGCCCAAAAGAAGATATTTAAGGTTCTATTAGCACGTGGCTTATCTTTTTGTCCCTTTTAAGACTTGTGAACATTTTCCTCCTATGTGGGCCAAGCAGTGTTTGGGGGTCATGGATATTTCTAATCTTGCTCATGTTTCCTTTACTAGGTAGGCAGGGATGAGAAATCCACTAGGCTTCAGGCTGGGGCTACTTTCTCCAGTTCACATCTAATGTTCTGATCTCCTGTTTCACTCATGTGGTCTGAACCAATAGTGGGGAGTGTTACTGCGGGCATGTCAGAGAGACTCCTAGTTCCCTTACAGTTCTGACATTTGGTGGAGTAAGGGATCGGGTATCAGGCGAGTTTCTCATTTACTCTATACTCCTGCATATGTGGAACCATTGCCAGCAATGCATTTGATTTTCTCAAGCTTATAAACAAGCTAAATTCAATACTGTGGTTATGCATTGCTGATATTCTCTGGATGCATTTTATGGTTTGCTTATACTACTTCTTAAAAAGACAAAAGCTTTCTACCAAAGCTAAGCTGGTAAATGAAACCCTAGAGACTACCATTATATCCTGTACATGACTCAAAACATAATTTCTGTTTTCTATCACTGGGAAGTGAACAGTGTGCATCTACCTTACTGAATTCTATTAGGTCTTTAATAATTTTTAGTTGCTACTTGCTGCTCAAGACTTTGTAGAATGGAAATTCAGTTAAGGTATCAATATTATATTTTTACATCTACATTCTATGAAGAATTAAAATTTTTCTGAATTTTTTTATACCTCATCACCTTATTTTCCTCTTATTCCTCTCTTTTCCTCACAAATCTTCATGTCATCATTAATGTCCATTGGTTTAACTTTTTTGTTTGTTTGGGGTGTTCATCAATTTTACATCCTCATACTGTACACTTAGGTGAAATCCCCTTATGATTTTTTTCTTTTTGGGTCACACCTGGCGATGCTCAGGGGACCATCTGGGATGCTGGGAATTGAACCCAGGTCGGCTGCGTGCAAGGCAAATACCCTACCCGCTGTGCTATCACTCCAGCCCCCCCTTATAATTTTTTCTTTCTGACTTATTTCACTTTGGACAATTCCCTCAAACTCCTTCAGTTTGCCACAAATAAATAGAAAAATCATATTTTTATAGCTAAACGGTATTCTATTATATAAATGTATCATTTCCTTATCCAATCATCTGTAAATGGGCACTTTGGTATGGTTATTCTCATTTATTCAGACAACCTGTCAGTCACTCAGCATTTGGAATCTTTTCTGATTGAGGTCCTGGGCTTCATCCTGATCATGTGTGAATGAAATATTCTCAGACTTTTACCTCACAATTGATGGGCAGTTGCATGCTATATGATGAGTGTTCCAACAAGTTCTGGGGCAATTCTCACTGAGTGCTGGGGCAGTTCATGGGAAATCAGAGGCACCAAGGACATCATAGTCTGATACTCCTCTCCACTGAATATTTAAATCTAAGTACAAAATTTGAAATTGCTTTATGAATCAGCTCATGAGTAAGTTTTATCACTGCATCTTCTCTTTCTCAATTACCTTGATTATAAAAATATCAGACAACAAAATGCTAAAGATGAAAACTCAGACTTTAGGTAAATGAATTAAGGTAGTTTTTCAATATATGTTAAATCAGTTAAGTCCCACAACAGCACTTTGAAAGGACCTTTCAACTGTATTTTACAAAAGAGGAGGTTATGATTAAATTAGGGTGAATAACTTGACTAATTAATATCACATAGCCAATAAATGACCAAAACAAGAAATGAAATCAGTTCTATATAAGTCGAATTCTATCCTTCCTACCATATAGCATAAAAGGGTAACTATAATCCTAACATTTCACAGCTATTTCTGGACATGTTTATTTGGCATTTCATCTGAATGCTGCTGAGATATGAGGCTTCAGTAATTAGCATATAGGTAAGTTTTAATCAAGATTCTGTTCAGAAATTTTATTGGGGTGGATTGAGCCAAAAAGGTTGTGGAGGGGATTGTTGACAAAACCATAGGAAGAACAGTGATGTGTATAATCCTGGAATAAATTAAGCCATAGATTCACGGATTCAAGCCCCATCGATGTTGCTTTTCTTTTTTTTGGGGGGGGGGGGAGTGGGGTGGGGAGAGGCAATCAGGGGGAGGAGGAGAAGAGTACACCCAGCAGTACTCAAGGTTTAATACGTGCTGGCTCTGTGCTCAAGATTGTCCCCTGGTGGTGCTAGGAGACCATACATGGTGCCAAGGATTCCAACTTTGGGGCTAGAGCAATAGTACAGCTGATAAGGTGTTTGACTTGCTTGCAATCAATCTGGATTCGATCCCAGCATCCCATGTAGTTCCCTAAGCACCACCAGGAGTAATTCCTAAGTAACCTATATGGATCACCAGGTATGACCTAAAAAGCTCCCTCCCCCCCCCCCCAAAAAAAAAGAAACAAAACAAAAAGGATTTCAACTTTGGATCAGTGAGTGCAAGGCAAGCACCTTACTGTCCATACTGTCTCTCTGGCTCAATATCAATATTGTTTTGCTATCCTCCCTCATCTCTGAGTGACACTATTCAGATTGCCATCTTATGAATGGACTTATAGTTCTGGGAGTTGCATGACCAGAGATTGAGAAGCTCCTTCACCAGAGTTTTAAGAAGTCCAGAGATGGTCTTTCTTTCAGTGACTATCCCTGGGAAAGAAGCAAAATGATTAGTTCTGCTTGGGTAACCAACATAGATAGATATCCATTCCTGAGGTAGGTCACATGCAGAAGTGTGGAAAAAATAAAAATAGAACTACATTATGATTCAGCAATTCTACTTCTGTGAGTATATCCCAAGGAAATGAAAAACAGAACTTCAAAGAAGATTTTATGGACTGAATGTTTGTGTCCCCTAAAGTTCTTCTATTGAAGGCCCCCAGGGAGAGAGGGTGATGATGGAGTGGTGGGAAGCAGAGACTTCAGAAGGTAACAGCTCTGGACAAGGGATTATGGCTGGGGCCTCATCAGAGGATCAGTGCAGAGATGAAACCAGGAAAACCCATAGTAAGGCATGGTGAGAAGTGAGTATCCAGAAGCACTCAGCTGACACCTAACCTGCACCTTCATCTTGGACTCCACAACCTCCTGAACTCTGGGAGCGCCATCCTCTCGAGGTATTCTATGACAGCTAAGGGCAGTGTAAGAGAGAAGGATAGAAAATTCTATAGCATTTCAGAAGAGATTAAAATTATGCAATTTGCCACTATGTGGATAGAACTAGAGGGCATCGTGCTGAATGAAGTCAGTTAGGAGAGGGACAAATATCTCTCTCTAATATATGCGATATAAAGGAATATAGTCACTGTCACTGTCCTCCTGTTGTTCATCGATTTACTTGAGCGTGCTCAATAACGTCTCCATTTTGAGACTTGTTGTTACTGTATTTGGCATATTGAATACATTACGGGTAGCTTGCCAGGCTTTGCCATGCGGGCGAGATACTCTCGGTAGCTTGCCGGGCTCTCCAAGAGGGGCGGAGGAACCAAACCTGGCTCGGCCAGGCTGGCTGCACGCAAGGCAAACGCCCTACCACTGTGCTATCGCTCCAGCCCAAGGAATATAGTAGGGAATAACAAATGGTCAAACACAACAAAACCTGAGAGTTAGTCTGAAGAACTAGCCTGCCAAGGGGGTTGGCATGGGGGGTGGGAGTGGGTGAGGACTTTAGGACACTGGTGAAGGGAAGTGGACACTCTGCTGGAGGTGGGGTATTGAAACACTGTACACACATGAATCTATCATAAGATAAAGATAAAGGCCCTCCCGTTGATCGTCGATTTGCTCGAGCGGGCCCAGTAACGTCTCCATTGGAGACTTTGTTGTTACTGTGTCTGGCATATCGAATACTCTTGGTAGCTTGCCGGGCTCTCCAAGAGGGGCGGAGGAATAGAACTCGGGTCGGCCATGTTGGCCGCGTGTAAGGCGAACGCCCTACCCGCTGTGCTATCATGATGCCTCAATAATAAATATTTTTTAAAAAACAAGTTTCAGGTCAGAGAGATAATACAGCAGGAAGGGTTCTTGCTTTGCATGCAAGCATCCTGGGTTTGATCACTGACATCCCACGTGGTCCCCCAAGTCCGCCAGGAGTGATCTCTGAGTATAGAGCCAAGAGTAAACTCTGAGCACCACCAGGTGTGACTCATAAGCCAAAAAGTAAATAAAAACATGATTTTATAATCTAAATTTTTACAATCTATAAAAAGCTATTCTTCATCAATGTTTTCAACAACAGCATCTTCCCATGTTGCCACAATAGTGCCAAAGAGCTCCCAGTTGGTGGTCGTTTTGGGAGTTCTCTTCTTAAACTTTGCAGTCCTTTCTCCCTGCTCCATGAAGTAGGATTTTGCACGGAGATGGTGGTCTGATCTCGTTTGGAATTTTGGGACAACAGCGACATCGGTCAGGCAAAACCATTGATTGAATATGATGTCATTAATTTCACTGTGGAACCATCCACCGGGAGACTCTCATGTTTAGATTCGGCCTTCTGAAACTGTGAGTTACCATGGATGGTCTTGGTGGACATGATGAACTCAAGATAGTCTCTTACCCTATTCGTTCGATTCTAGGCCATGGATCCTGATGTGGAGTTCTTTGGCTGATCTTCTCGGTCCTATCTTGGCATTAAAATCACCAACAATGATCTTGTAGAAACTGTGGTCTTCTTTATAGAACTTCTCCAGCTCCATGTAGAACTTCTCAATTTCTCCTTCATCATGATTGGCTGTTGGTGCATAGACAACGAAGATAGAAACTGCCGGCAGTGAGCCACATCTATTCAAGTGTAATCATCTGATTTGGGTTGTTAGGCATTCGAGTGAATCAATGCTCATGGCCAAGTTTGTGTTGACAAGGACACCGACACCACCAACACCTCTTTGGTCGCATGTTCCGAGGAACAGTTCTTTTCCAGTGTCGAAAACATGATGTGATTGATACCTTCTTGTCTCGGTCAGACCAATGATGTCGTACTTGATCTTTCGTGCTTGTACCATCGGGTCCTCAATGGATGCATCTGATGCCAGCATAAGTGCATTGAAAGTACAGTCATTTTTGTCCTTCATTTTGGCAGCCTAGTTTGGCCTTGAAATTTTATCAGCCTCTCCTTCCTCATCCTTCTTAACACTGCCATATTGGTGGCTCTTTCAGGTCAAGGGAATGAGACCCATTGTATTTACTGGTTTTAGCAAATCAAATATGCCACAGATAGCTTGCCAGGCTCTGCCATGCAGACAGGATATTCTCGGTAGCTTGCCAGTCTCTCCGAGAGGGATAGAGAAGCTTTTAGGGCGGCCTCTAATCGCCCTTACAGGTGTTCCCATGGTTCAAATCATATTTGGACTCCATAAGATATGGTGTGGTAATCTTGGAAGATGGGTATTAAATGTCTTATGAATTGTTACGTGGCCACTTTGAGGCCACACAGTCCAGAAAGCATCCTGGAGTATGGCAGCAGCTGGGTAGTGGAGGTAGTGGAGGTAGTGGAGGTATGCCAATGAGGTATTTATCTGGTACCGGTAGGGTGGGGCTTCTGTGTGTAATCCCTGGGTCGCTGGAGATTGGTGGAAGCAGACAGGGCAGGGTAAAGTGGGGCTTTCTGGGTTTAATCCCTGGGTCGCCAGAGATTGGTGGAACCAGGCAAAGGATCTCTGTTCCCGGATCCTGTTGAGCCTGGAGTCCAAGGTCATAAAGTTCTGCTTACCTGGTTCTGTGGGGCTTCACTAGTGCGTGAGTCTTGGCCCGAGCGTCCAGAAAGTGTCCTGGAGAGTGGCAGCAGCTGGGTAATGGAGGTAGTGGAGGAATATGATCGACTGGTTCAGCACCTGCATGATTATGCGAGGAACGCCAAGAGAGACATAGCCACAAAAAGATGCCTGTCTTCGAAAACTCTTGAGCTCATTTGCCAACGTGACTTGGCGCAAGCCTCAGGCAACTGCAAGCGAATGTCCGAGCTCACAAAGCAGTGCAGAGAAGCAATCAAGGAAGACCTCAAAAAGAGAAGAACAGCAGCGCTTGCAGATGCAGCAGAAGCCGGGAAAAGCATTCACAATGCCCGCCTGTCCTTCACCAGCTACAAGACCAAGATGACTGCCCTCCAACGTCCTGATGGATTTATCACATCTTCCAGAAGGGCAATGGAGAAGATTATCCATGACTTCTACTCAGATCTCTTTGATAGCCACGTCCACCTGCCCACATACCAAATTCCACAGGATGGATATGTCGTTCTCAATGTTCTCCCTTCTGAAATCCAACACGCCATTTTGTTGGTAAAAAAACGAACAGCACTCGGCCCATACAAGGTCAGACCCAAACACCTGAAGAACCTGCCGTCAGTACTCATCAATACACTGGCTCGGCTCTTCATACACTATCTCCCGTCCCAATGGAAAACCATCAGGGCTGTACTACTGTACAAGAAGGGAGACATCCATGACATTGGCAACTATCACTCGATCTGCCTGCTGTCTGTTGTCTACTAGCTGTTCACTTTAGTCATCCTGAATAGGATTGGCAGAACACTAGATGAAGTACAACCAATCGAGCAAGCCCGGTTTCGAAAAGAATTCAGCACGATGGACCATATCCACATGATAACCAAGCTCATTGAGGTCTCTCGGGAGTTCAAGATGCCACTCTGTCTAACGTTCATTGATTTAAAGAAGGCTTCTGATTCGGTTGAGACTGAAGCGGGTCATTGAAGCCCTAGCCAAACAGGGCATTCAAACTCAACACATCAGAATCCTCTGTGAGCTGTATTATGGATTCACTACCAGGATTTCACCATTCTACAAAAAATGATCATCCATGTCAAGAGAGGGGTACAGCAGGGTGATACCATTTCAATGAAACTCTTCAGTGCTACCCTCAAGAATGTCATGCGATGACTGGAATGGGAAGAAATAGGAGTGAAGGTAGACAGTCAGCAACTATACGTCCACTTCACTGATGACATCCTTCTAATAACACCAAACAGTAGCCAACAGCACAAATGCTGGCCGACTTCAACTGTGAGTGTGGAAAGGTCAGACTACAGATGAATCTTAAGAAGAAAGTGTTTATGAGAAATGGTCTCATTTCTGACATTCCATTCTCTCTCAACGGAAAGAACATCTCCAAATGCAACAGTTATGTGTACCTAGGTCGAGAAGTCAACATGATGAATGACCTGGCACCTGAATTGTGCAGGAGGAAGAGAGCAGCTTGGAACGTCTTCAAGAGCGTCAAAGAAATAGCTAAGAGGATGAAGAACCTCCGGCTCCAGGCACATCTCTTCAATTCCACCGTTCTTCCTGCATTAACATATGCCTCAGAGACCTGGGCCCTATGAAAACAGGATGGGAACGCTATTCAGGTCTCCCAAGGAGGAATCTAAAGAGCTATGCTTAGAGTATCACGCTTCACTCAAATGAGAGAAAGAATCTGGAGTTCCAGCCTCCGTGGATGATCAAGAATCAGGGACGCTATCCCATTTGCCAAGGCATCAAAAATCAGATGGGCTGGACATGTAGTGCAATTTGGAGACAACCACTGGACTACAGCCATTACCAACTGGATTCCACGGGATGTCAAAAGGTCGCATGACCTCCCACTTACAAGATGATCAGACTTCTTCGTCAAGACTCTGAACGATTGGTTTGAGGCTCTTCGTGTTCCTGGAATGAGAAGATGCCATTGGGCTACACTAACATGCGACAGGGACGAATGGAGACGTTACTGGCACCTGCTTGAGCAAATCGATGAGTAATGAGATATCAAGTGATCAAATGATAAAAAACTATGGAGAACAAGTGTCCAAAAAAAGGAAAGAAAAAATTATGACATGTTCACTTTTGGGCTGGGGATGTAACATAGTGTCAGGGCAATTACTTGGCATATATGGCTGAGGACATGAGTTTTAGTTTAATCCCAGAACCACAGAGAGAGAAAGGGGGGGGGGGGAGGAGAGAGAATAAATTTCATTCTGTTCCAAGCAATGGAGTATTTTTAAAAGTATTTCTATATGTTTTTTAAATGTTTAATAGAACAGTTTATATGCATTCCAAATACTCATAGAACTAATTTTTAGAGAGCAGTTATTCTATGCCAAGATCTGTGATTCCTGTTGGTCCCTAGGACCATCCAAGGGACAGGAACTATTAATTGCTCTCTTTCATATTTGGAGAAAATAAAGCCTAGAGAGGTTTTCCATTTGTTAAAGATAACATAGTTGGTACAAGACAGAGAAGATAGATCAACAGCAGTCTTTCTACTACTTACACTTTTAAGTCCACAACACACTCTACACTTTTCATTGCCCTCACCCTAAAAGTAAATTTCAAAAATGTTATGCTGTTGCAAAATTTTATCCTTCACTGGTGTATTTTTATAGTTATGGGAAGACAACCCACCTACTGAGGTGGTTCAAATGCCCAGGCTGTGCTCCTCACTTTGAAGACAAGAATAAATTGCAGTTGACACTTGATAACTCATTTCGGCCTGGAGAACTTCTTCATCCTTTCTATAGTTTGCTCTCTACTATCTTATTCCTTGGTTGGAAACATAGAACCCTAAACTTGTAGGGACCACAAAAGCCACTAAATCCATGTTATGCTGGAGGTCTTCCTCAGCCACACAGCAAAGTATTTCCTAGCAAATCATTGAACACTAGGACAATTACTGCCTTGGGACCATGATACCAGCATGGGACAGTGCATGGCTGGGACTGGGTTCTCACTTTGAAGGAATTCACTACAACCACAGCATCATCAGAGAAAAAGAGAACAAATAGCATTGCCCTTACTTTTCCCCCATGGAAAAGAATTTGTCTGTGTTGAGATTGTTTGACCTACATTGTGAACACATATTAGTACCTAGCAATAGTAGAACAGATACTCAGCGAGCATCCTGAATGGGGTCAGACTGCCTCTGACCAAGGGCTTCTTTTTCAATCTGCTCCTGCTCCAGCCTTCCCCATCTCAGCAAACAGCACCTGCATGCCTTGCATTGCTCCAGCCAAAATCCCAGGAGTTATTCTTGTTGCCTCCCTCTTCCTCACCCCCACACCCAATCTGTCACCAAATCCTGTGGATTCTTCCTCCAAAATATATCTCAATTTCATGTGCTTTTCTTTATTGGCACTACCCATGTCCAAACAGCTATTATTTTCCATCTGGATCTCTGAATTCCTTATTTTCACAGCATGCACGCAGTGCACATACACACACACATGTTTATTATCCATCAAATACTCATAGTTCTTGTTTTAAAAATGATGCTCCATCATGTCATGTTTCACCTCAAATTTCATAATGGCCTTCCTTTGTCCTCAGAATATAACTAGAAATCTACCCCATTGATTTCAAGGGCCTCTATGTTGAGATCTCAGTTCACCTCTTCATTTCATTTCACACCATTTATTTACCTTATTTATTATATTTCACTCTCAAAGAACAGTTTTCAATTTCTACCCATCTCAGTGTTCCCATTGCCCACCATCCTGGGCCACTTTCCTTGCACTCTCCACCATTTCCCTGATGTTAATTTGGTCAATTTCTATTCATTATTCAAGCATCTGCTTAATTGTCGCTTCCTCAGAGAATTCTTTCATGAATCCTCAGCCTATATTAGCTCCTGGTAGAAACCAGGAGTACTTCTTTGCAGATAATCAAATTCTAACTCTGATGGCTTTAGTTGAATAAACAATTCTCCTAAATCAAACCCAAAAGGCAGAACTGAAAAGGAGAAGCAAAACTGAAAAGTCTAGAATATGTCTAGCTTCAGGCACAACAGATTCGAGGTTCAAATGTCACCAGGGCTGTGTTTGACTCCATCTCAACCTTTAATCTTAGTTTCAGCCAGTATGTGGTATATCAGTCACTTTTCTAGGTGCCAAAAATGAGTCAGTAAATAAAAGAAGTTGAAAAACTCTTGTCATCGTGACACTATCCTTCTAACAAAGAAAGGCACACCAAGAATAGAAAAGGTAAATCAGTAAAGCATAGTGTATACAGTAAATGTACTTAAAGTTGGAGAAAGAGCTCAAAGGGCAGGTGTATATGCTTTGCATGCAGGAGGCCTGGGTTCAATCCCTGCCACCATGAAGTCCCTCAAGCCTCCCCAGAAGTTACCCAAGCATGGAGGCAAAAGTAGTCTCCAAGTATTACAAGAAGTGGGACCCCCCCAGAATAATATTTATGTACCTAATATGAAAAACTAAAACAAGGGAAAGAAAGTAGGCTAGTGGCACAGAAAATGGTGTGGGTTTGCTATTTTTAAATGGGGTGGACATGGCAGGGATGGACATGAACACCCTTGTGGGTGAAATGCCATCAGAAAAGACAATTGCATAAAGACTTGAAGAGGTGCTGGAGTAAGCCAGATGACTGACTATCTGACACAAAGAGTCTCCAGGCTTCAGGAATGGCCAATAGAAGTCCCAATAAGGCCAATGAAAGTCCCACCCAAGAGCATGGCTGACAGGCTAAGTAAAAACCAGTAGTTAGTGCGCTGAAAAGCATGAACACTAAAATGTATTAGTGTTTAGACGCCCCTCAGCCAGATGTGTGCACAAACTTTGGATGCAACTGGCAGATAACAACCACAGAGAGGAAAGAGAGGCAGGCGGGATTAACAAGAAAAAAAGGATCGATGCAAAGCCAGACTGCCTTTCTGTTCGTGCTTCACCCTGCAAGCATCTCTTTTTCTCTTTTGGGACTTAACCTAAACTCTTAAATACAGACAAGTTGTGAGGAGACAAGTAGAAATGGAAGGGAATGCCCTGTAATGGAATTGTTGGAGAGGGGGGAGGGGTATCTATACTCTCCTGAGAAGTGCTGCAAGTGGCTTGTGACCATGCTGCTTTCCTTAAGCCCAAACAATACAGGACCTAGGTCCAGATGAGAAGATATGGACCCCATGGTGGCTGGAGGGGGAGTCCCTGCTATGTGGCTAATGAGGTGAAACCACTTCACCTCAGCCTTGAAACCTCCCAAGGTCTCAGACTCCTTTTATGCCAGGTCCAGACTGAGGCTGCAAATTCCTCATGGTCTTTGGTATATTTTCAAAGGCTTAGTGAGATCAGTGTGAAGAATACCCCCAGAATCTTCACTAATGCTGCGAGGTCTGTTTCCAAGACATGGGGCTTAGTGGCCAAGAATCTTACTGAAAATCATCTGGGCTGCTTAACAGAGGAAAATCACAGCAAGTTCAAGGTGTCGGTGACTGTGATGGAAACGGGCTTCAGTAAGCATGAAATTAAATCAAATAAAAGCGTGGAACCCCTTGAAAAATCCCTTCCTGCCCTAAATGAAAACCATAGAAAATCTATATGAATAATTCCTTGATGTTCAATTTTTTTTCTTTCAAAGTAAATCCTTTCAAAGAGCTGAAAGATTTACAGCAGTATGTGGCCTTCCAAACACACCTCACATGTAAGTAATTAACACGATACCTACTCTTTCAAAACAATTTTTACCACCACCTTTACCAAAACAATGTTCTTTTGGAAGAGGTCCTTGGTTTCCTTATAAATGAGAGAGAAGACAGTGTAAGGCAAGAAAACAAGCATACATAAGATGCAGTATGAAAAATCTTCGAACACAATTCACGGGTAGACTGACACAAGAAGAAGGAATCTGGTTTTGTTGTTGTTGAGGCTAAACAGAGTTCTTTCACTCTGCTGTTCAGGGTTCTGAGATAGATTGATGAACCTGTGTCGGAGGTCGGATACGAAAAATTATGTCAAAGTGGGTAAAGATAAAGATCTGTTTTGTTTAATACAAACCAGCATTTGCTGGATACCTATGAGCCACACAAGTACTAGGAATCAAACTGAATCAAATTCCTGTCTTGCTACCCAGGCAACTCTCAGTCAGGTGGAGGGAATGACTTTATGAGCAAATGTTTCGTTACATATTTTCTAAAATTTTTGAGATCAGGAAGCATTTTACAATAGATACTGTGTTCAAATGTAAGTGACAATGTTTGTTTTTTCCTCTCTTGATGGCACATAAAATAATAGATTAGCTTACTATGCACTATAATATTAAGTTTAGGGTTAATGAAGAATGATAATGAATGCAGAAGATAAAGCATAATGCCTAAATAAAGAAGTCTAAAATTCCTCTTTTAACCCCAATGAACCACCCCTCCCATTGGAAGAGTTTTTCTGGTGGATAAATGTAAATGGTAAAGGGCAAATAAGGTAGGAATGGTTCAAAGCACTTGTAACAGTCTTTGTAGGAATAACGCACTGAAAATATGCATCACTTTTATGAACAATAATGAACATGTCACAGTTAACTTCTGTTTTCTTTCATACCTTGATATTTTTCAGGATCTTTCTCTCTCAGATCCAATGAAAGAATTGTGCATCTTACTTACATATAACGTACATATAACTTACAAATAACTTAAAAATATTTACCAATACTTATAAATAACATGTATCCTGTGAATAGTTTTGTTTTCCAGAATTTAAGTCTTTGACCCAAATATTCCATGTTTATCTTGGTTTTATTTATTTATTTATTTATTGAATCACTGTGGGAAAGGTTACAAAGCTTTCAGGTTTATGTCTCAGTCATGCAAATATCAAACACATTTCCCTTTACCAATACTTATTTTTTACCATGAAGAACCCCAATAAAACCCCACCCCCCACCCCTCCCCGTCCCTGTGAGGCAGATGAATTCTAGTTAACACTCTATCTGCTTTGATTAGATTCATTGTTTCAATAAAAGATTCACCACTATTTTTTAGAGTTTACCCCCCCCCCCCAAATCAGACATGCTGAAAAAGCATTGTGAAGTGATTTGCTTTCTACAGCTGGGTTCAAGAATTAAATGTTGGTTTTGGATTTCTGCTATTTTACCTATTGACCCTGGAGGTATTTCTACTGAAAGTCAGATAGTTAAGAAATTGGTTTCTGTGTTCTGGAGTCGTGGCCGTGCTGGAGAGCCGCTCGCGGGGGTCAACCGGTGGCCTCGGTAGGGCGTGAAGGGCGGAGCGAAACGCCCCCCTTCCCATGAGGTTTTAGTCGCCCCCACACTCCCGGCTCATACCTGCTGTCCACAAGGCTACCATGTGGCCGCCATCTTTCTTTCCAAAGAGGAGAGGGCGAATGGGGCAACACCCTTTCCCCTCCGGCAGACTTGATGGCCTGGATCAACGCATAGTCCATTCACTTTTCTGCTCCAAGCTGCTGGGTTCTGCATTAAGTTCTTGTGCTTCTGGGGCCGTGGCTGTGCTGGAGAGCCGCTCGTGGGGGGCGACTGGTGACCTCGGTAGGGCGTGAAGGACGGACCGGAACGCCCCCCTTCCCATGAGGTTCTAGTCGCCCCCACACCCCCCGCTCATACCTGCTGTCCACAAGGCTCCCATGTGGCCGCCATCTTTCTTTCCAGAGGGAGGAGGGCGGAGGGAGCAACACCCTTTCCCCTCTGGGCAGAAATGATTGCCTGGATTAACGCATAGTCCTTTCACTTTTCTGCTCCAAGCTGCTGGGTTCTGCATTAAGTCCTTGTGCTTCTGGGGCTGTGGCCGTGCTGGAGAGCCGCTCGTGGGGGGCGACTGGTGACCTCGGTAGGGCGTGAAGGACGGACCGGAACGCCCCCCTTCCCATGAGGTTTTAGTCGCCCCCACACCCCCGGCTCATACCTGCTGTCCACAAGGCTCCCATGCGGCCGCCATCCTTCTTTCCAGAGAAGAGAGGGCGAATGGGGCAACACCCTTTCCCCTCTGGGCAGAAATGATGGCCTGGGTTAACGCATCGTCCATTCACTTTTCTGCTCTAAGCTGCTGGGTTCTGCATTAAGTCCTTGTGTTTCTGGGGCTGTGGCCGTGCTCCAAACTTAACTCTGATTTTCAGGGAGAAAGATTGGGTGGTTTACTTCTCATTGATCACTTTGTATATAGAGAGATGTTGCGCGGCCGCATAAGCGGCCACGCGGTTTTGAGAAAAAGTCCTCGTTCCCGCATACTCGAGCTGTGTTTGTAGAGGCTTCTGGTCACCGGGGTTCCATCTGGGGGAGGCGGGATGCGGCACCTACTCCATCTGGAACTTGCCGGTGATCTCGGCTCTTTTTGGAACCTGTTTTTTTTTTTTTTCCTCCGGGATCTGTGGTTCCCGCACCCTCCATGTGGTCCTTCTCTTAGACTCTATCTTGGTTTTATGACTAACTTAAATACTGTCCTTTAGTCACTGATTTCCAGGAGGAAGAATGATGAAACAAACCCCCAACAAAACTTCAGGGAGACATTTTTTCCAATATTCCAAGTTTAGTATGGGTTCTTCCTCCTACCTGGATACTTTCTCCCACGTCAGTCTGGCAGATCCCCCATTCTTGCCAGATTCTACTCAAATGTCCCCGTACAGGCTGGAGAAATAGCTAAGTGCATTGACTGCATGTTCTGCATGAAGGAGAACTGGGTTCAACCTCAACTCTGCATCGCCCCCAAAGATTGCTAGATGTGGCCCCTAATCCAAATATGATAAAAAGTAAAAAGTAAATCCAACCTTTCCAGTAAGGCTTACCCTGCAGTTCTGACCACTTGGAACTCTTAGCATCTGAGTGTGTGTGTGTGTGTGTGTGTGCGTGTGTGTGTGTGTGTGTGTGTTTCTCTACTTTTCCTTTTCAACAGCACTCAATCACTTCTGGCAAAAATATAATTAAGTTAATTAAGTTATTGTGTTTGTTGTTTCTTTTCTCACCCATTTTAGTAGGATGTGAGTTCCACCCTATGTAATTGGCTTTGTGCTCGACTCTGTGGCTAAAAAGAATAAGAACCATTTTCCTTATCCCGAAAGAACTTTTAATAGGGCCAGTTTAAATGGTAGAGAATATGTTTTGCATGCTTAAGGTTCAAGGTTTGATCCCGGCACTGTGTGGTCTCTGAACAACTCCAAGTGTGACCCTGACTGACCTCCAAATACTATAGATTGCCTCTACAAAGAATAAAAGGAAGCTTTGGGCAGGGATGGCACACAGTGGTAGACCATTTGCCTTACATATATGAGGCCTTGGTTTCAATTCCCAGCAGTATGCACATAAACAAAGAGGAAATTTTTTTAAAGTACAACTTTAAGAAAAAGGTTTCCCAGTGGTATAGACAGACATATGGGAACTAACCCATTACGTGTGGTATGAAAAAAGTATATAGGGCAACAGTGACAAATTACATGTCAGATACAGCCTATATACATGTTTGTCTAGTGCAATAGCAGGTTTTTTTGGTATTGGTTTCCATGGAGTAATCTTGATTTCTGTCCTTTCTAAAAAAGAAAAACTGAGGGTCAGAGTTCCAAAAATGGCAACAGCAGGCTAACCTGAATCAGAGCCTGCCTTTCTTGCAGGAAGAAGGAGACAGAGTCCTTTGGAGAATGGGAATGGCTGGGAATGAAAGAAGGGATGCCAGCTCCAGGCACAGAGGAGATTTTGTCTGTGGTCCACATTTAACTAGCAACCAAACATGGACAAACTCCGGCAGACCCCAGCACTCGCGCTCTCCCTGCTTTGCCTGTAGCAATGTTCAACAAATATGTGATATGTAAGAACTTCCTGATGAAATTTTACTTCTGGAAAAGATTATTTCACTAGTCATTTTATAAATGAAGATGCAGGAGTCTAGACAGGTTAAGTAATTTGCCCAATGAAAGGTTGATATGAGCCTCTAGTGGTAACCGATTGTATTAAAGACTGGGGCGGGGGCACAGAGGAATTACTGCATTAAACACTAGGGTTGGCATCTGTCATTTTGCCTACCCAGTATCCGCTCCTCTTCTCTCTAGAAACACTTGGAAAATGTTTCTCTGTGTCATGGGAAGCCCTCACTCCTCTTTGTTCCAGTTGGTCCTGGTAGAACGGGGCCCACTTTGCTTCGGGACTGACATACAATCCAAGCTTACCCAATCACACCCATCCACTTGGAGCTATTGAGAAAGAAGCATCATTTTTCCACTTATGGTTGCTGAGAAGAAAACATGTAATTTTGAATGACAGCCTTAGTATCCAACCTAAGACAGCACGATGTCATGAAAAGAAACTGCATTTCCTTAAAGTCAATTGCTTAACTATTCTAAACTTCATTACCACATCTGTAAATGGAAATAACAATCCTTTACCTCCAAGGACTATAAAGAAATAATGTATGAAAAATACCTGGCACACAGTAGGAGCTCATTAATATTGGCATCTTTTCTTTCCCTTCTGAATAATGTCAGATGGATGTAGCATTACTGTAATTAAAATGTAAGAAGTGCATTGGCAGACTTTCCTTACAACATATTGAGAAGAGTTTTTTCAGTAGCTACCTTATGCGATTTCAGGGAATTGGGGAGGGAAAATAAAATAAAATGCAGCCTGCTTTCCTGGAACAATTCAAGTCTACCCTGTGCCTGCCAAGCGTAGCCTGGAAGTCTATGTCTGAATTCATCTATTATCGCACCTCTATATAGATAAAGTGGTTTTTCCTCCCTGCTCACTGGCCATTTTATTTTTTAAATGGAAACTCTTGAGTCCCTGGCAATCATTTAGCTAACAGTTTGGTTCATAATGTAATAATAACATTAGTGAGCAGTTGTATGACACTTCCCGCTTTTAAAGCACTTTACAAATCTGAGCTAATTAGCATGAATGCTAACATGCCAGCTTTTTATGGATTAATATTACAATTATACTTTACTTTTCCAATAAAAATGCAGTCATCTTTTTCACTAGAAATGGGGGAAAACAAGAAATGAATAAGCTGCATCCCTAATGGATTCAAATGAAATGTAGTTGAAATTGGAGGACAAATGCTTTCTTGGCTGAATCACACTCTAATGGCATTCATAAGAATTTACAGGTACGGTTCAGAATAAGAGAAGGAACACATGGAGGGTGCGGGATCCCGGAGGAAAAGAAAAAAGAAAAAACAGGTTCCAAAAAGAGCCGAGAGCACCGGGAAGTTCCAGATGGAGTAGGCGCCGCATCCCGCCTCCCCCAGATGGAACCCTGGTGACCAGAAGCCTCTACAAACACAGCTCGAGTATGCGGGAACGAGGACTTTTTCTCAAATCTGCCGGACTACACCTCCCAGGTAACCTCTGATCCCGGAAGTCATGCCCACAGCCCGCCCCCCAGCGCCATCTTTGAAACGTTCAGAATAAGAGAAGGAACACATGGAGGGTGCGGGATCCCGGAGGAAAAGAAAAAAGAAAAAACAGGTTCCAAAAAGAGCCGAGAGCACCGGGAAGTTCCAGATGGAGTAGGCGCCGCATCCCGCCTCCCCCAGATGGAACCCTGGTGACCAGAAGCCTCTACAAACACAGCTCGAGTATGCGGGAACGAGGACTTTTTCTCAAATCTGCCGGACTACACCTCCCAGGTAACCTCTGATCCCGGAAGTCATGCCCACAGCCCGCCCCCCAGCGCCATCTTTGAAACGTTCAGAATAAGAGAAGGAACACATGGAGGGTGCGGGATCCCGGAGGAAAAGAAAAAAGAAAAAACAGGTTCCAAAAAGAGCCGAGAGCACCGGGAAGTTCCAGATGGAGTAGGCGCCGCATCCCGCCTCCCCCAGATGGAACCCTGGTGACCAGAAGCCTCTACAAACACAGCTCGAGTATGCGGGAACGAGGACTTTTTCTCAAATCTGCCGGACTACACCTCCCAGGTAACCTCTGATCCCGGAAGTCATGCCCACAGCCCGCCCCCCAGCGCCATCTTTGAAACGTTCAGAATAAGAGAAGGAACACATGGAGGGTGCGGGATCCCGGAGGAAAAGAAAAAAGAAAAAACAGGTTCCAAAAAGAGCCGAGAGCACCGGGAAGTTCCAGATGGAGTAGGCGCCGCATCCCGCCTCCCCCAGATGGAACCCTGGTGACCAGAAGCCTCTACAAACACAGCTCGAGTATGCGGGAACGAGGACTTTTTCTCAAATCTGCCGGACTACACCTCCCAGGTAACCTCTGATCCCGGAAGTCATGCCCACAGCCCGCCCCCCAGCGCCATCTTTGAAACGTTCAGAATAAGAGAAGGAACACATGGAGGGTGCGGGATCCCGGAGGAAAAGAAAAAAGAAAAAACAGGTTCCAAAAAGAGCCGAGAGCACCGGGAAGTTCCAGATGGAGTAGGCGCCGCATCCCGCCTCCCCCAGATGGAACCCTGGTGACCAGAAGCCTCTACAAACACAGCTCGAGTATGCGGGAACGAGGACTTTTTCTCAAAACCGCGCGGCCGCTTACGCGGCCGCGCGACATCTCTCTATATACAAAGTGATCAATGAGAAGTAAACCACCCAATCTTTCTCCCTGAAAATCAGAGTTAAGTTTGGAGCATGGCCACAGCCCCAGAAACACAAGGACTTAATGCAGAAACCAGCAGCTTAGAGCAGAAAAGTGAACGGACGATGCGTTAACCCAGGCCATCATTTCTGCCCAGAGGGGAAAAGGGTGTTGCCCCATTCGCCCTCTCTTCTCTGGAAAGAAGGATGGCAGCCGCATGGGAGCCTTGTGGACAGCAGGTATGAGCCGGGGGTGTGGGGGCGACTAAAACCTCATGGGAAGGGGGGCGTTCCGGTCCGTCCTTCACGCCCTACCGAGGTCACCAGTTGCCCCCCACGAGCGGCTCTCCAGCACGGCCACAGCCCCAGAAGCACAAGGGCTTAATGCAGAACCCAGCAGCTTGGAGCAGAAAAGTGAAAGGACTATGCGTTAATCCAGGCAATCATTTCTGCCCAGAGGGGAAAGGGTGTTGCTCCCTTCCGCCCTCCTCCCTCTGGAAAGAAAGATGGCGGCCACATGGGAGCCTTGTGGACAGCAGGTATGAGCCGGGGGTGTGGGGGCGACTAAAACCTCATGGGAAGAGGGGCGTTCTGGTCCGTCCTTCACGCCCTACCGAGGTCACCAGTTGCCCCCCACGAGCGGCTCCCCAGCACGGCCACAGTCCCAGAAGCACAAGGACTTAATGCAGAACCCAGCAGCTTGGAGCAGAAAAGTGAAAGGACTATGCGTTAATCCAGGCCATCAAGTCTGCCGGAGGGGAAAGGGTGTTGCCCCATTCGCCCTCTCTTCTCTGGAAAGAAGGATGGCGGCCGCATGGGAGCCTTGTGGACAGCAGGTATGAGCCGGGGGTGTGGGGGCGACTAAAACCTCATGGGAAGGGGGGCGTTCCAGTCCGTCCTTCACGCCCTACCGAGGTCACCAGTCACCCCTCACGAGCGGCTCTCCAGCACGGCCACGGCCCCAGAAGCACAAGGACTTAATGCAGAACCCAGCAGCTTGGAGCAGAAAAGTGAACGGACTATGCGTTGATCCAGCCCATCAAGTCTGCTGGAGGGGAAAGGGTGTTGCCCCATTCACCCTCTCCTCTCTGGAAAGAAAGATGGCGGCCACATGGGAGCCTTGTGGACAGCAGGTATGAGCCGGGAGTGTGGGGGCGACTAAAACCTCATGGGAAGGGGGGCGTTTCGGTCCGTCCTTCACGCCCTACCGAGGTCACCAGTTGCCCCCCACGAACGGCTCTCCAGCACGGCCACAGCCCCAGAAGCACAAGGGCTTAATGCAGAACCCAGCAGCTTGGAGCAGAAAAGTGAAAGGACTATGCGTTAATCCAGGCAATCATTTCTGCCCAGAGGGGAAAGGGTGTTGCTCCCTTCCGCCCTCCTCCCTCTGGAAAGAAAGATGGCGGCCACATGGGGGCCTTGTGGACAGCAGATATGAGCCGGGGGTGTGGGGGCGACTAAAACCTCATGGGAAGGGGGGCGTTCTGGTCCGTCCTTCACGCCCTACCGAGGTCACCAGTTGCCCCCCACGAGCGGCTCTCCAGCACAGCCACGGCCCCAGAAGCACAAGGACTTAATGCAGAACCCAGCAGCTTGGAGCAGAAAAGTGAACGGACTCTGCATTGATCCAGGCCATCAAGTCTGCCGGAGGGGAAAGGGTGTTGCCCCATTCGCCCTCTCCTCTCTGGAAAGAAAGATGGCGGCCACATGGGAGCCTTGTGGACAGCAGGTATGAGCCGGGAGTGTGGGGGCGACTAAAACCTCATGGGAAGGGGGGCGTTTCGGTCCGCCCTTCACGCCCTACCGAGGCCACCAGTTGCCCCCACGAGCGGCTCTCCAGCACGGCCACAGCCCCAGAAGCACAATGACCTAATGCAGAACCCAGCAGCTTGGAGCAGAAAAGTGAAAGGACTATGCGTTGATCCAGGCAATCATTTCTGCCCAGAGGGGAAAGGGTGTTGCTCCCTTCCGCCCTCCTCCCTCTGGAAAGAAAGATGGCGGCCACATGGGAGCCTTGTGGACAGCAGGTATGAGCCGGGGGTGTGGGGGCGACTAAAACCTCATGGGAAGGGGGGCGTTCTGGTCCGTCCTTCACGCCCTACCGAGGTCACCAGTTGCCCCCCGCGAGCGGCTCTCCAGCACGGCCACGGCCCCAGAAGCACAAGGACTTAATGCAGAACCCAGCAGCTTGGAGCAGAAAAGTGAACGGACTCTGCATTGATCCAGGCCATCAAGTCTGCCGGAGGGGAAAGGGTGTTGCCCCATTCGCCCTCTCCTCTTTGGAAAGAAAGATGGCGGCCACATGGGAGCCTTGTGGACAGCAGGTATGAGCCGGGAGTGTGGGGGCGACTAAAACCTCATGGGAAGGGGGGCGTTTCGGTCCGCCCTTCACGCCCTACCGAGGCCACCGGTTGCCCCCCGCGAGCGGCTCTCCAGCACGGCCAGGACTCCAGAACACAGAAACCAATTTCTTAACTATCTGACTTTCAGTAGAAATACTTCCAGGGTCAATAGGTAAAAGAGCAGAAATCCAAAACCAACATTTAATTCTTGAACCCAGCCGTAGAAAGCAAATCACTTCACAATGCTTTTTCAGCATGTCTGATTTGGGGGGGGGGGTAAACTCTAAATAATAGTGGTGAATCTTTTATTGAAACAATGAATCTAATCAAAGCAGATAGAGTGTTAACTAGAATTCATCTGCTTCACAGGGACGGGGAGGGGTGGGGGGTGGGGTTTTATTGGGGTTCTTCATGGTAAAAAATAAGTATTGGTAAAGGGAAATGTGTTTGATATTTGCATGACTGAGACATAAACCTGAAAGCTTTGTAACCTTTCCCACAGTGATTCAATAAATAAATTTAAAAAAAAAAAAAAATAGAAAAGTAAAAAAAAAAAAAAAAAAAAAAAAAAAAAAAAAAGAATTTACAGGTACAGCACCTCCTGCTCATTTTGTTTTAGGATCAACAAAGGAAGTAGAAATTAATAAGGATCATAAAAGGAATAAATCTAAAACAAGTTTCTTATCTTTAAAATGAAACACACACATTCTACCATTTCTATATTGAGGCACCTCAAAGAAATCAATAAGTTCTCCTTTTTTGGTTTATTCATAAAAATAAACACAATAGCAGTTGACATTTGCAAAATATCCCATCCTTTCCATTGTAATATGAAAGTACAACACACTAAATTCGTCGATTGCCTCGAGCAGGCCCCAGTAACGTCTCCTTCATCCTAGCCCTGAGATTTTTAAGAAAGTGCTATATTCAAGGCTCTTTAGGAGAATGAGACCCATCATTGTTACTGGTATTTGGCATATTGGGTATGCCAAGGGGAGTTTGCCAGACTCTGCCATGTGGGCAGGTTACATTCGGTAGCCTGCCAGTTTGTCCAAAGTAGAAATGAGATAATAAGATGTCGCGCGGCCGGGGGCAGGAGACTCTGGGCTGTTCTCTTCCTGGAGCTGGTTTTTATAGTCTCTGAGTCTTGGCCATTGATGGGATTACACGGCGCCAGGGGGCCAGTTGGTGGGTGTGACCCCTGCCTACTGGGATTCGGAGGATCTGGGTGGAGGATGCTCAGCCCCGATCCGAGTAGGCTTGGAGATCTCAGCCCCAGGCAGGACCCGCTTGCCTTTGTTCCTCTGCTGGTACCTTCAGGTGTGCGGAGAGTGTTCTCAGCATGGTGGTGGCTGGTCCTGGAGGTCTTTGGCTGCCGGAGTCCTGGTTGGGGCAGGGAGGAAAGCTCAACCCACTCCCCTCCAAGGGGTTCCGGCGAGGACAGCCAGGCGCGGGGGCAGGAGACTGCACTGTTCTCTTCCAGGAACTGATTTTTACAGTCTCTGAGTCTTGGCCATTGATGGGATTACACAGCACCAGAGGGCCAGTTGGTGGGTGTGACCCCCGCCTACTGGGATTCGTGTCTTATGTGAAATACAACATATCGTATAAAATAAAAAAAAATTGAAATCTTTTTACTCCAAATAATTTGATTTTAGGGAAGAAAAAAACAAACATGTAAGAAATTCAGAGACCAATCAAGAAAATTAGCTTGTTTGTAATAAAAATTGTATGAAGCCAGGAAAAAAAAGTGACTCCCCAAGTGCAAAATTGGGAGTAGTTCCTGAACATCACGGGGTATTTGCCAAAAAAAAAAAAGCAACAAAATAAAACAAACTAATTAAATAAAGAATGTGAAAGACTTGGTCTAGAGTTCCAGTTTGTGTGCTCATTCACTACATAACTGCATTTCTCTAAATTTTGTTATTTTCCTCTCTAAAATTGAGGTGGTAACAGTTTTCAGGATTCCTGGAGGGTCAAAAATCATTCTGCCATACATGATATCTGGGATATGGCAGGTGATCATATTAGCCCAGATCCATTTTCTCTGTCTGAACTTATCTTCACTCCCTGGTCATTGAAAATCACTTTCACATTCATTTTGTTTGCAGGACAGTAGATCACCATAATGAATTAAAATATTTCCCTACATTTGTTTTAAAATAGTTAAATATTATGGGATTATGCAAAAAATAAAATTTATTTTGTTGCTTTTTTGGGGGCAAATACCCCGTGATGTTCAGGAACTACTCCCAATTTTGCACTTGGGGGGGGTCACTTTTTTTCCCTGGCTTCATACAATTTTTGTTACAAACAAGCTAATTTTCTTGATTGGTCTCTGAATTTCTTACATGTTTGTTTTTTTCTTCCATAAAATCAAATTATTTGGAGTAAAAAGATTTCAAAAATTTTTTGATTTTATACGATATGTTGTATTTCACATAAGAATTTATAACAGTATTTATCAGTGTCCTATTATTTAAAAATAAAATATTTTCAAAAGCAAATTGTAGAGTTGTCATATTAAGAGGGTTTTGTTTTCTTAATAATATTAGTAACCATTTTAAAACAAGATTTCTCAAATTTTTGGTCTTATTTTATTGCTATTTTAACCTATGTTCTATTTTGCTATAGAGGCCACACTTAGTGGTCTCCTGAGGCTACTCCCAACACAGTGCTTGGGGGTTGCTTCTGCCAGTGCCAAGAGACTGGGCATTGCTGGGCATCAAATCTGTGTATCCCACATGCTAAACATGCATTCTAGTCCTTTTAGCCACATTCCTTCTCCTTCTTCTCCTTCTTCTTCTATTGAATCACCATGAGATAGACCATTACAAATCTGTCCATGGTCAGGTTTCAGTCATACAATGTTCCAACACCCATCCCTCCACCAGTGTACATTTCCCACCACCAATGTTCCCAGTTCCCTCCCATCACCCACCAACCACTCTCCTCCCCCAGCCTGACTTTATGGAAGGCACTTTTCTTCTTTCTCTCTCTCTCCTTTTGTACATGGTTTGCAATACAGACACTAGGGTCATCATGTTTGTTCAGGGAGTTTAGTATTTTTATTGTACAGCTGGAGTAGCCTTCTAAAGTGGGTGGCAGATTTGAGGAGTAGACATGACTGCCAGGGCTTCCAGAAGCGTACAGGGAGATGGAGGGAGGTAGCCCATCCAAACTCTCAGAAATCTTGGAGATTTCCATCACAAACCCGCATACCCAAATTTTCAGCAGATTAATATCTTGGTGAGGTCTGTCCCCAGATGGTGGAGTTTGGCTGGGGGCATGGCAGAGATTTTGGTTTGTGGGAGCAAGTGGCTGCTGGGGGTTCTGTTTGGGTGAGCACTGGGATAACCAGACCTTGGGGGTCACTCTGTATTTTTTTTTCTTTTTGGGTCACACCTGGGGATGCACAGGGGTTAGTCCTAGCTCTGCACTCAGGAATTACTCCTAACAGTGCTGGGGGACCATATGAGATTCTGGGAATCAAATCTGGGTCAGCTTAGTACAAGGTAAACACCCTACCCACTGTGCTATCGCTCCAGTCCCCACTTAGGGGTCACTCTTGGCAGAGCTGAGAGGACCAGTAACAGTTTTTAACCCAATCCTTCAGATGCAAAATATGTGCTCAGCTCATTGAGGTAGCTTTCTGGTTAATGAAGTGTATTTTAATGAGAAAAATCTAAGCATATGGTCATTTGGAAATTTTTATTTTAACACACCATAAAGTTGTAGACTAACCTCATTTGAAATTAAGAGTTTTGTCATCTATTGTTTGTACAAATTAGTAAAAAGTAGTATGATAGGATAGGGCCTTGGGGAGGCTGCCCAGAACATACTGAATTGCTTAAGACTGGTTTGTTTACTCTATGTGCGGAACATTCAGAGTCCAAAACATGCAAAAACATCAAAAGACTGTTGTGCCCACCAAGTTGTTTCTTGCATTGAAAATGGTCATGGCCACATGTCTGTAAAGTTCACTTCAGCACACCAGTCCATTCTCCTGTTCTTATGGGAAGGTAATCCACAAAATCTTTAGATTGCTCTTTCAGTGTGGAATCAGAACAAGAAGTCAGTATGTTTCTAATGTAATGACTTCATTCCATTAATCATGGCCTTTGGGGAACATTTATTTGACATATATGTATATTGAGTGCCTGCTATGTAGTGCACACTGTTACGGGCTATTGGAATAACACAACAAGTAAAGCAAAGTCCCTCTCTCACAGAGCTTATTGTGCGATGGGTAGGTCATTTGACTAAAAGGATGGGAAAATATTAGAATCTTTCCCCATTCCTAATAGAATCGAGGAACACCAAATACTACAGCTTCCTTCTTCTTGCACATTGTTTGAAAGGCATTAACAACACTGTCACTGTCACTGTCCTCCCGTTGTTCATCAATTTGCTCTATTGTGACACTTATTACTGTGTTTGGCATATCAAATACATCACAGGTAGCTTGCCAGGCTTTGCCATGTGGGCAAGATACTCTCAGTAGTTTGCTGGGCTCTCTGAGAGGGGCGGAGGAATCAAACCCGGGTTGGCCCGGTAGGCTGCGTGCAAGGCAAACACCCTACCCGCTGTGCTATCACTCCAGCCCATTAACAACTCATACCATTTAATTTAAATGTGTACATTCATTCATGTTTGAATGTTCTTCCATTTCATTATTTGTTTATTTAGTTTTCTTCCATGACTTAAGTACTGTCTCTGCTCTTAGGAGTTGATTTCACTACTTAAGATAAAATGATATTCTTTGATGTCTCTGAGAAACAATATTGTATTGGTAACTCCAAGATCTGAAAACATTCATTTCAATACATACAGAAGCTAGAGAGACTGGCTGCTACAAGGGAATTAAAACTCATTTTTTAAAATTTGTTTTTATTGGGGCATTGTACTTTACAAAGTTATTCACGACTGAGTTTCAGACAGACGAAGTTCCGACACTAATTCTTTCAACAGTGTTCATTTCCCTCCACCAGTTCCTGCTTTCTCCACCCCCTTCCTGCATATTTTTTCTTTTAGGCACTAAGTTTTACAATACCATTACCAATAAGGTTTTGTGAATACCACTTCACCACCTTCCAGTACCCTCTCCTATTCCAGATTGACCAATTCCCTCCACCATTGTCACAGTGGTTCCTTCCCCTTCCTGTCCACACCCCGCCCTGCCCTTCTCGCCTACTCCATTGGGATGTTTCCTACTTAAAACCAGTTCTCATGTTCTTTGGGATGTAAAATTAGTTTTGAAGATGGCTGTAATTTGAATTCCTGTTCCATTAATTCCAAATTCCTATTTCTGTGACCTTTAGCACACCTCTTCTCTTTATTGCTTTTTCAAAATTAGCACAACTAACTTTCACTGTGAACATTCAACTGTTTTGCTTTTTTAGTGATCACTTCAGGTTTTCCGCTATGTCACCTAAATATATCACAGAGATAATATATTAAAGTGATAGCATACCTTTTGGTATACTATGTAATAACATGAAAATATCATGCTGGCTTTTCTACCATTCCAAGCAGTATATTTTGTCGTATTTTATTCATATACTTTATATTATAAGTCTCATACTCAAAAATCTCACTCCTTTTTTGTTTAAACAGTTCATTCCCCTTTAAAGGGATGTAAAAACCTAAGAAAACAGCATTATATGTATTATGTATTTACTATGTAATTACCGTTCCCTGTGTTTTTCCTTCTTTTATGTAGATTCATGTTTTACCTAATATCAAGACCTTTTGCCTTCAGGATACTTTAACATTTGGAGGAGCAAGGCTGAGGGTCACACCTGGCAGTGCTTAGGGATAACTTCTGGTTTTGTGTTTAGGGGACTATATATGGCATCAGGGATCAAACATGGATTGACCACATGCAAGAAACAAGCTTGTTACACACTGTGCTATCTCTCCTTATCTCCATTAACTTTCTTGTAGTAATCATAGGTTTGACAATGGGTTCCAACCGATTTTTCCTCATTTTGCCTTCATTTGTGAAATATCCAAATATTTTAGTACATAATATCATTTGTACTAAATATCCAAGCCTCCAAAATATTTTTCTCACAGTAATTCAAAATCATTGATTTTTCATCCTCTTGTTTGCATTGTTTCTAGCAGAAGTTTGTTGTTATTATAATTCTCCCTTCATAGGGAGTGTGCCTTCATTTTGGGGAGAATTTTTCTCTTATCGCTGGTTTTGAGGAAACTGTTATGATTAATTTTATTATTTTATTTGGGGGCTTGGGGCCATAACCAGTAGCACCCCGGGCTTAATTTCGGCTCTGTGCTTAGGAATCATTCCTGGCTGAGCTCAGGGAATATATGAGGTGCTGGAGATCAAACTCAGATTAGCCAATTGCAAGGCAAAAAACTCTATGCTGAACTGTCTCTCCAGCCACAATTGTGATTAACTTTAACGTATTTCTCTTTATCCTTATAATGTCTTCATTTCTTTTTCTTAACCCACAGAATACACTTCTAGTAACTGTTCTCATGTCTGATGCTGATTCTAATACGTGTCCATGTGAGGTGTGTTTAATGGATTGGTTCTTTTCCTTCTTATAGATCCCATTTTCATTTTTTGTGTTTGCCTATAATTGTATACCAGACATAGTGAATTTTAATTTTGTTGAGTGTTGGATATTTCTCTCATAAATATCCTTAGGATTTTGGTGGTAGGGTGTAAAGGCAGGGCTAGAAAGGAAAATACAGTTAAGTTTACCAGAAAAATAGGAAACTTTTGTTAACTCTAACTTTTGTTAGAGTTTAGTTGACATGGTTATAATAGTGTTAAAAGTTTATGATTTTAATATACACTTTTGCCATTACCTAAGTGCCCAAGACTCATCATCACTGTCCTTAGGTTACTTTTAGCCTGATTGTTTATTCCCCAACCCTATCCTTAACCCTACCTTTACCAAAACTGTTTAGAAATCTGGGTTTTGTAATCCAACACCAGGTGTTTGGCATTGTTCAACATTGTTCATCCCCTTGTTTTGTTTCTATATATATTACAAGTGAGTGAAATCACGCTTTTTCCTTCTCTCTTTGACATATTTCACTTATGATACCCTAAAGATCCATCCAAGTTGCAAAATTTCCTCTTTTTTATTGATAAGTAGTATTCCATTCTGTATGTATACAGTCCTTTATCCATTCATCTGCTGTGACACATTTGGGCTATTTCTTGAAAACAATTTGATTTTTCAGATCTAGAGTTTACTAGAGCAGAGGCAGTAGCAGAGCAAACTCCATCTAGAGTTAATTATTCTTCACTCAAAGCCTGGCAAGCTACCCGTGACATATTCAATATGCCAAACACAGTAACAAGTCTCAAAATGGAGACGTTACTGGGCCCACTTGAGCAAATCGATGAACAATGGGAGGACAATGTTTTTTTGTTGTTGTTGCTGTTTGTTTTTTGTTGTTTTATACTATACTATACACCTTTTTTAGTTATCTATTCAATGCCCCCAAGTACCATAAGATTTCCTGATTTTTGTCAGTGGAAACAGGCACTGTTCTTGGTTCTGTGAATTAGGCACTGTGTGACTCTTTCTCATCTTTTTCAATTGTTTTTTTCCCCCTCCAACTCTTCTATTTGGTATTCCCCTAAGTCTGGAGCATTATTCTCAATTTTGGCTCATTGGCTCAGTAATAAACTGTCTATCAGGATCTGATACTTATTCTAGGTATCAGACAGTATCAGAGTTCAGTGTCTGAGAGGTAGCACAGTGTGCAGGGCCTTTGCCTTGCACATGACTGACTCAGGTTTAATCTCAAATATCCCATATGATCTACCTCCAAACTGCCAGGAGTAATTCCTGAGTGCAGAGAAACCCCTGAGCATTGCCGGGAGTGACCCCCCACCCCCAATCCAAAAAAACAAACAAAAAAAATTGAGTTCAAACCATTAGTAATGGTTTAGTGGGAGAGAAAACCCCACCCAGTCTGTGACCAGGGGTGTCAGAAGTGAGGGATTCTGTGTGAAACTATGGGCATAAAATAGAGAAGGAAGGATTGAAGTTTTCCTAACATAGACACCACTCAGAATGCTGGAAGTCAAAAGATTAGCAATCCGTATTTCTTCTTAAAGAACAGTGTTGTGGTGGGTGAAGATAAGTGACCAATTACAATAATGTGAATGATAGATGATAAGTAGAACAAAGCAAAGGTCACTATCTAAAATCTGGAGTAGCCATACATTCTTTGAGAGGTTTGTTTATCTTTCAAAACCACTGATAGGCTCTTGGGGCAGAGTAGTGGTAACGGCCTTCACCTCACACAATTCCTGACAATATGAGTTGTAGAAGGAAAACACACACTTATAAAATCAATCCTGCATTCTGATTGCAGCTCTGTCTTTGACAAGCTATGTAAGATAATCAACAGGTATTTCAGCTTTCTGTGCCTCAGTTTACACACTTTACTTGTTTACACTTTAGTGTGACTGTTGCTAACTGTTCTGCCTATCTCACTGAGTTGTTGAAAGCTCAAAAGGTGATTTTTAAGAATTAATAGTACGTTTCCTCTTTCAAGCCCTTGTTCTCCCTTGAACACATCTTTGCTTGTTTTTTCCACTCTGGAGAGCCTGTGTTCTCCCCTGAACATGTTTTCCTCTCTTTCTCTTTCCTCAAAGGCTAAGTAAATTTCATTCAATAAAAAAACTATTTTGCTTCACACACACCATTTAAATTAAATAAAAATTAATTGAAAAGAACCCAGCAAGATAAAATATACAATTATAAGCCTTATTTTTAAATGTTCATTGAGTTTAAGATTGATGTCTATCCAGTACTTCACATAAGTACTGGATAACCCTTCTCTATTCTTTTTAAAGTGGTGGTGGGGGAGGCCAAGTTCAGGCCTTTTATTGTTGACACTGTTCCAGTTTAAAGTAGAGAAGGAAAGCATTCTGGGTGGGTTTCAACCATCCGTCCCAGACAGGCTTCTATTTCTGGGGTCTCATGGGTAGGTTTGGACTACACACCAAGGTTCTCAGAGCTAACTCCTGGCTTGGAGCTCAGGGATTACTCCTGGTGGGGCTGAACCCCAGAATCATTTTTATAAGTTTCCAAAAAAAAAAAATCACCCCAAAGAGCTAACTCCTGGCTTGGAGCTCAGGGATCACTCCTGGTGGGGCTGAACCCCAGAATCATTTTTATAAGTTTCCAAAAAAAATCACCCCAAAGAGCTAACTCCTGGCTTGGAGCTCAGGGATCACTCCTGGTGGGGCTGAACCCCAGAATAATTTTTATAAGTTTCCAAAAAAAAAAAATAAATCACCCCAAAGAGCTAACTCCTGGCTTGGAGCTCAGGGATCACTCCTGGTGGGGCTGAACCCCAGAATCATTTTTATAAGTTTCCAAAAAAAAAAAAATCACCCCAAAGAGTTAACTCCTGGCTTGGAGCTCAGGAATCACTCCTGGTGGGGCTTGAACCCCAGGATCATTTTTATAAGTTTCCAAAATAAAAAAAAAATTTTAAAAAAGAAAAAAAATCACCCCAAAGTACAATCTCTTTAAAGCCCAGGTCCTGGAAAACTACACCTTCGGATGTCCAGGCGAGTCCAGAGACCAAAGTCCGGGCCACCTTTACTCGGGAAGCCCCGCCTCCCGACCGGCTTCCGCTCGGCCCCGCCCCCGGTCCGTCACCTCTCGCGGGATCTCTCGAGAGGACCGATGGGGTCACGACCCATCATGGCGGCGGAAGAGGCGGATGTGGATATCGAAGGGGACGTGGTGCCAGCGGCCTCCCAGTCCGGGTGAGGCGGAGAGACCGGGTTGCGCGGGGTCGGGAAGGGCCGCGCGGCGAGGCCCGTCCTCTGGAAAGGGCCGCGGTTCCGGCCGAGGACCTGGGGGAGCGGGAGCCGGTCTGCCGGCCCGTGGGCTCCCGGAGGCCCGGGCCCGCCGCGCATCCCGACCGCCGGCTGCTGGGTCCGCGCTCGCGCCAGGTGCCCGTTTTTCCCGAGTACGGCCCGGGCGCCGACAAGGTCCAACCCCCTCCCCGACAGGTCTCCTCGCCCGTTTCCTGCACCCCAGACCCTGCCTCCTCCCCCCTTGCCTGACAGCCACCGGAACTGGGCGGCTTCTCTGCACGGTACCTGAGCTCGGGGCTCCCTCCTGCATCGCCCACACGTGCAGTTGACCTTGGGGAGCTCCTTGGTCTCCAGCCTGGCCCCAAGTTTCCCGCCTCCACGAGCGCCTGGAAAACTTTCCTCCAGGGCTGCGGGCTTTGCAAAGAACGGAGCGGCTTTCAGAGCGGGCAGCCCTGGCGGTGCGATCGATCGTGGGCTGGACAGCATCACCCGTGCCCCCGATCATGCTCCTGAGCTCAAGGTGGCAGTGGTGCCCGCCCAGAGAAAGAATTCCAACACCACATCCCTCACCCAGTGTGCCCGACTCCGGCCCCAAAGAATCCCGGCGCCCCTCTCTCCTGACACCCTCCTCCCCAAGTCAGTGTTGTAGACCACTTCTCCCGTTGTGTTGCCTTTGGACCTTTTTTGCTGTTACGTTGCTGTGTATTTTGACTCCCTTGCTGTGTATCTCTTAAGTCCCGTATGTGAGAGATCATTCTGTGTGTCTGTCCCTCTCCTGACTTCACTCAGTGGGACATCCTCTGGTTCCGTCCATGGAACAGCAGATTGCATCATTTTGTTCTTAGTTAGAGCTGCGTAGTATTCCATTGTGTATCTTTACTGCAGCTTCTTGACCATTCCTGTGCAGTTTGGGCACTTGGGTTGTTTCCGTATCTTGACTATTATACTAAGTGTGGCCATGAGTGTGGGTGTACACATGCCCATATTGCCTGCTATAGAGGAGGCTGAACCAGGTGACGTTCCCTCCAACAGGGAATGAGGGTACCCTACCAACTGCGGTTGACTTTTTGATGTGTTTTCACTGCCGTGAGATGATTTTTCAGTGTTGTTTTGATTTGCACTTCCCTGATCATGAGTGATGATGAGATTTTGTAAATATTCCTATAGGCCATCTGTATGTCTTCTTTAGAAAAGTGCCTGTTCATCTTTTCTCCCATTTTTGGATGACTTAGTTGGATTTTTCTGTTGAGTTTTTGTGAGTGCTTGATAGATCTTGGCTATTAACCTTATATCTGATGATGTATTGTGTGCAGATATTTTCTTCCGTTCGATAGGATATCTTTTTATTATTGTTTGAGTTTCTTTTGCTGTGCATAAACTTTTTATTTGAGGGAGGTTACAGACCATTTTAAAATTCTCCTTCCAGAATCTCCTTTTAAGATTGGACAAGAATGATCCATTCTTAGGTCAGAAGTCAGAAAGCTCAAGTTCAAAACAGCCAGCAGCATAGCTTGTAGCGGAATAAATTCATCAGAATTCAAGCAGGGGAACCACGTTCCATGGACAGTTTGGGGATGGCAAATTCATACAGTTTAACCTATCACTTCTGTCAGTTGTGGAATGTGTTAGGCCTGCTCCTGAGATGAATAAAGAACCTCTAATAACAACCATCTTCCATATTTGTGTGGATTATCTTGACCAACTACTTTTGCATGTGTGTTTTATTTTCCCCCATAAGTCTCTAGGAGAAATGGGCAGAGATGAGTAGTTGGGAGACATACGAGTTTTCTTGGAAATAGGAAAAATCATCCGAGACCATTAAACCCCTTTCTATAGATTTGTCTTTGTTTTTCTGATTGTTTAATTTTTCTCTCTTTGAAATGTTAGGTTGGACCATGTGAAATTTTCCAGTTTTCAACCTTTTTTTTTTCAACCTACGAAAATGGAAGTTTCATAATAGATGCTGTTTCCTAATTCTTTCACCAGCCCAAATTTCTCTTCTGAGCTTCAATTCAAACCCACTTATTTATCTCTGTACCTGTATGTAATTCTCTGCATCTCTCCACCTTTACCTTCTGGAGGTACCTAAGACTCTGCTCAACAAACTTTCCTCACTCAACAAGCCCCTCCAAGTTTCCCACTTACTTAAATAGCACCCACCCATAGGAGGTATAGACCTAGACTTGAATTACTATTACTTACAGATTCTGACACCTTTTCACGATCACGATCACGACCACCCTGTTGTTCGTCGATTGCCTCGAGCAGGTGCCAGTAACGTCTTCTTCGTCCTAGCCCTGAGATTTTTTTTTTTTTAAGTGCCATATTCAAGGCTTTTTCAGGGTTAGGAGAATGAGACCCATCATTGTTACTGGTATTTGGCATATTGGGTATACCACGGGGAGTTTGCCAGACTCTGCCGTGTGGGCATGTTACATTTGGTAGCCTGCCAGTTTGACTGAATTAGGAATGAGATGACAAGATGTCCGGGAGCTGAGTGTGATAATCTCTGGATCCTGGCCGTTGTTGGAGTTACACGGCAGTTGGTGGGTGTAACTGTCTAGTTACTGGCAGGTCCAGTCCCAAACTGTACAGGCTTGGAGATCTCAGCCCCGGGTCCCACACACCTGGGTTCCTCTGTCAGTTCTTTTATGCGTGAGGCTCATCCAAGTGTGTGGAGAGTGCTCCCAGCATGGCCTTGGCTGGGCCTCGGTGGTCTTCAGCTGTTGGGCCCTGGTGGAGACAGTCAGGCATAGGTTAGGAGACTCTGTCTTGTTCCCTCCCAGGAGCTGAGTGTGATGATCTCTGGATCCTGGCCGTTGTTGGAGTTACACGGCAGTTGGTGGGTGTAACTGTCTAGTTACTGGCAGGTCCAGTCCCAAACTGTACAGGCTTGGAGATCTCAGCCCCGGGTCCCACACACCTGGGTTCCTCTGTCAGTTCTTTTATGCGTGAGGCTCATCCATGTGTGTGGAGAGTGCTCCCAGCATGGCCTTGGCTGGGCCTCGGTGGTCTTCAGCTGTTGGGCCCTGGTGGAGACAGTCAGGCATAGGGTAGGAGACTCTGTCTTGTTCTCTCCCAGGAGCTGAGTGTGATGATCTCTGGATCCTGGCCGTTGTTGGAGTTACCTTTTACTGATGTTAATTTAGGGTTTGTTGATTTAAAGTATCCTTTCAAATGCCTTCATTTCTTAAAAAACCTTATTCCCAGTGTGGTAGGGACTTGTTTGTTGTTTAGTGTTTACTATTACTCTCTAGTGTTTTATGTTATTGGGGTTACAGTTACTCCCCGGTGTCTAAATGATCACTAAATGATAACTGCTACTGGTCTCTTTGCCCCCTCCCCACTCTTTCCTATTGCTTCTTGCAATACAAGTATGTTTCCTTATATCCGGATATGATTATGTTAAGTAAGTAAGTAAAGGCCCTCCCATTGATCATCGATTTGCTCGAGCGGGCCCAGTAACATCTCCATTGGAGACTTTGTTGTTACTGTGTTTGGCATATCGAATACGTCACGGGGAGCTTGCCAGGCTCTGCCGTGCGGGCGAGATACTCTCTGTAGCTTGCCAGGCTCTCCGAGAGGGGCGGAGGAATCGAACTCGGGTTGGCCATGTTGGCTGCGTGCAAGGCAAACGCCCTACCGCTGTGCTATCGCTCCAGCCCATGATTATACCTCTCAATTTCCAAATGGTTTTATAAGAAAATCCCCATTTTCTTAACACCCATCTTGTTTTGCATGGGCGGACAGAGGTAGACACTCTTTCAGTCATTCAGCACATACTGGTGAAACTTTTCTATTTTTATATGCTAAAGTCTGCATTTATTGAAGTTATCAACTAAGTACTTCTTTTATAGACTTAATATTCTTATTGGCTGAGACAGACAAAAAAGAAAGATGAAACCTTACATGTATATGCCCAATGGAGAGAGTGGAAAATGATAGAAAGTGTATATATATATAGATACATATATTACTTTGTCATATACACACATATATGCCCAGTGGAGATAGTTGATAGGAAATGATAAAGCAGGGTAGGTGGATAACTTGTTAGCTTTTTATCTTGTGTATTGGAAGTTGGAGGTCTGGAGCTAGAGTCTAGCTAGTTTTATTGACTAAGCTCATGCTTTGTAGGCAGAAAGCCCAGGTTTCCTTCCCAACCCGGTTGGTGGTGGAAGGACAGGATTTTGAAAAGCCTGATCTGCAACAGAATTGGCTATGCTTTCAATTGTGTCCTGAGAGGCAGAAGTGGGGGGAGGGACCGGCTAATTTCTGCTTTGGGCAGTTAGAGGGCTAGCGATGATACTGACCAACCTAGGCTGATAGGAGAGGAAAGCCTTAAACTTGTGCGTTTGTGAGATCTAATGGGAATTCCAGTAGATGGCCAGATGTGTGCACTAGAGGTGTGGATGTTGTGTTTCCTTTTTCGAAGGAATGCTTCAAAAAAGATTACTGCAGTCCGTGCCAGAACCACAGTGCATCAGGTTGAATGCTTTCCTTGCATTTCCTGGGTTTGATACCCAGCATCCCATAGGAACCCCTAAATCTGCCAGGAATAGTGAGCACTGCTGGGTATGTCACCCCCCCCGCAAAAAAAATTTCTGCAGTCAATTTAAAAGTACACATTTGGCAGATGCAGTGAGTTGAGCAAAGATTTCCTTCTGCATATACAAGGCTCAGTATCCTTATTTAGTCTTTCTTCTTTATCCTTATATAGTCTTCCCAATCATATTTCATACTTGGCAGATATGAAAGTTAAACCCTTGGGGGCTGGAGCGATAGCACAGCGGGTAGGGCATTTGCCTAGCATGCAGCCTACAGGTAGAATTCCCAGCATCCCATATGGTCACCCGAGCACTGCCAGGAGTAATGCCTGAGTGCATGAGCCAGGAGTAACGCCTGTGCATCGCTTGGTGTGACCCCCCCCCAAAAAAAAGAAAGAAAATGAAAGTTAAGCCTTTTTGTCATTGACAGTTGAGAGGAATTACTGCTTTTAGTTCACTGTAGATATTCTGTTAGCCTCATAACTTATTTTCAGTACTGTAAGGCTGATTGAAAATATAAAGTATAAATCTATAGGTAGTTCATATAAGCTCTCATATAGTACAGAAGTAGAAAAAATTCCTAATTAGGTCTAGGAATTAGGTTTAGGAAATTTTTAATTTTTTAAGACAGACTAAAGCAAATACTAAACTTAATTTTATGATAAAATGAGCCTCCCCAAAGTTAATGGTTTATTTTTTTTTGCATGTGAAATGATTGATGTGATTTTAAAGAGAATTCTTGTTCAGTGAAAGAAGTGAGAGTTAGCAAGATTTAATACCCAGTGGACATAGAAAGGGCCCCCAAATAGCCAAGTTAATTTTTATAGTATAAATGAATTTCATATTTGGATACCTCTTTATAAGACTCATTCAAAGTCATAAATGTTGGTTTGTGGGTATAGAGAATGTTGTGTTACTCTTTCAGAGGAATTTTTTTCCTCATGAGGTTTTTTTGTTCTTGGGAATTAAAATTACTAAACTGTCAGACTTGATTTTTATCATTAGAGATAAGATGACTTAAAGACTGTATGTATTTCACACACACCAAAGAGATGGAGCAAGCATTTCTGTACTGTGAGCTCTCGTTAAGAGAAGGAAACTAAATACTTGACATATGTACCCTGCCGATCACTGTACTGTAAATTATATTCATTAATTGGTATAATAACACTTTTTTCCACTTCATATTACAGAAGTGATGAGACTACAGCATCTGTTTTACAAGACCATTATCTTGATTCATCATGGAGAACTGAGAATAGCCTAATTGTAAGTATTTTGTGGAAATACTAGGCACTTCCCGCTTTTTTATTCATTGGCCAGAATACCCTTTTTTAGATTCTTATACGCTGGGGGAGTGGGTGCCCTTGCCAAAAGGATCAGTGCTTGAACCCAGTGATGCATTGCTGGGGACAACCTACAGCACCTAGCTGTATTCCTGGGTCCTCCAGGGCTCTGTCCAGTGGTGCTGGGGGACGGAGCCTGTGGTGCCAGGAATTGAATTTGAGTTCTTGCGGAGTGTGAGGCAGGTACCCCTGACCTCTGAGCCTACCCTACTCAGAGAACCTCTTTTTTTCACTTTGGTACTATTTCTCAGCAGTCATAAAGATCATATTTGAAACATTTTTCTTCAAAACCAGCGCAGAAAAAATTGGGCTTGTTTTGACTTTGAAAACTGGCCTGTTGGGAAACTCTTTCGGAGCCAACTTGATCTAGATACAAATCCTGCTCTGCCACTGCAGCAAATTTGTGAACATTCATTTTCTCTTAATTAGAGGGTATCATCTTGAAGTTTATTTCTTTAGTAGTTATTTACTCTTTATTGTGTGCCAGGCGCTTAGTACTCCAGGTTTGTGGAATACAGCTATGATCAAAATAGGCATGGTTCTGATCAAGGAACTTGTTCTCTGTAGGGGACTCAGGTAAATAGCAAGTAGGCATACCCGAATTATGTGTCTTGGACATTATATATTGTCAAATAATAGGGTGAGGAACCTTCTTCTGATAAAGCTGTCAGTGTGGGGTCTGTCTGGAGCGATAGGACAGTGGGTAGGGCGTTTGTCTTGCACACGGCCGACCCAGGTTCAACTCCCAGCATCCCATATAGTCCCCTGAGCACTGCCAGGAGTAATTCCTGAGTGCAAAGCCAAGAGTAACCCCTGTGCATTGCTGGGTGTGATCCAAAAAGCAAAAAAAAAAAAAAAAAAAAAAAAAGTTGTCAGTGAGAGAAATGAAAGTGGTGACATTTGAGTTGAAAAATAAGAGACCAGAGAGGTATATTTGTCCCTGGGTTGCATGCTTTGCTTGTGGGAGTCCTGGGTTTGATTTTTTTGACACTACGTTGAGCACTGAACTGGGAGTATCCTCAAGCATTACAGGTAGTAGTCCAAAAACTTATAATAATAAAAGGAGCAGATCGGAGCCAGAAATATAGTACAGTGAGCACGGCACTTGCCTTGTACGCCGACCTGGGTTCAGTAGAACCAGACTTCAGCCCCGAACATAGCTGGGTGTAGCCCAAAAAAATTAAAAAAAAAAAAAAGGAGTGGATATGTGAAGAATTGAGAAAATACTCTAAGCAGTATAGAACTGCATGTTAAAAATGCTATGGGTGTTGAAGGAGAAGGAAAGAACCCAGAATGATCCATGGATTTCTAACTGGAGTGTCCCAGGTACCACTTCTGAAGTTAAGAAATGGAGAGAAACAAGTAAACAGATGTGATGGTAAATTTTGCTTTGAATGTGCTGTTTAACAAGCCTACTAGAATCCCAGATGGAAACCTTGAATGGTAGTTGATTAGAACATTCTAGAAATATAGAAAGAAACTGAGATAAAGAGGTCCAACTGTAAGTTTTTTTTTTTTAAAGGGGGCTAGGGGTTGGGGTGCACATGCAAGGTGCTTAGGGCTAATTCCTGATTTTGAGCTCAGGCGTCACTCCTGACAGGGCATGGTTGACTGATCAGATATGGTGCCAAGGATCAAACCCAGGTTGGCCTCATGCAAGGAAAGTGTTTGACCTGCTGTAGTTATTCCAGCCTCCAACCTTGAGTTCTGAGAATTGAAAATGAGTATGATGATTAAAGGAAGATTGTCACCTGAGGAAAAAAGAGATTATGGTGAATTTTGAAAGTAGGTGAACTATCTTGCAGAATATGTGATAGTTGTTAGTTCCCCCTGCATGATAGCCAGTATTTATCATAGGTAGGAGCTTGAGCCCTGGAATGCAGCATACTCGAGGGTGAAATCTCTCCTCTTTCACTTAAAATGCTCTCAGTGCTGTTGTGTTACTTGTGAAGTAATGCTATCTTGGGTTATTTGGGAATCAAAGATAGTTCTGTGTGCTCAGCAAATAATTGCTGTTACTATAATGACTGTGTTCTGTTTTTTCACTTTAAAATAAAAGATGATTTTTAAAAGCAGTGAAAAGAAAAATACTCTCTTTTATTTAGCCGTGGACTCTGGATAGCACCATCAGCGAAGAAAACAGAGCTGTCATTGAGAAGATGTTACTGGAAGAAGAGTATCCTTTAATGGTCTTGAGGAAAGTAAAGATTTCAGGGGCAAAAAGTCTATGAACGTGGGGCCCGAGAGATAGTACGTAGGTAAGGTGCTTGCCGTGCATTTGGCCAGCCTGGATTCCATCTCCAACATGCCATATGGTCCTCTGAGCACCGCTAGGAGTAATTCACCAACATTTCATCCGAATCTCTGTATTAAAGTAGTTAATAACTTTGAGCTGTTCTGTTACCTTTAGAAATATCCAGAGGTATACTCCCAGATTATCCTGGATAACCAGTCATATTTCTCTATTACATTCTCTCCGTATTTTAGGAAAAATTATTTAAATGAAACTAGCATTTCTAGTTTTCCACCAGATATTAAAAAATATTCACATTTAAAATAAATAAATAAATATATTTCTTAGCTACTTCTTATAAGGAAGACAAGGGAAACTAGTATTTATGTAGTACATATTTTGTGCAAACGCTATGCTGTTTGATTTCATATGTAACAGTCCTTATAACTGTTCTATAAATATTTTCATTTTTGCAAATATGGGTAGAACTTTGAGAAAAGTGTTTCAACTGTAATTCAAGTGTCACTTTTAGTAATATATGAGTGCCTGTTTATAAAAGTTGCATTTACATATAATTTTTTTTTACATTTCCTTAATGATTGAACAGATATTATTTATCTAAAAAATCACTTCCAGAGAAATTCTGGCTTGATCAAAAAGAAGATGAGAAGAAATATACAAAAAGGTAAATCAGTTCATAAATCTTTAAGGTCTAAATTGTATTTTTTTAAATCTCTGTAAACTTTATTTTCTTTTTTACATGTCTGGTTTGCAGTGAACACCAAAAATCATGTAGGTGTTTTTGTTGTATTTTATTTAGTACAAATTATCAAAGGGTTAAATGAAAAAAATATAGTTGGACTATGGAAAAATACCCTTGTTCAATACAAAAAAATATAAACTCTAATTTATGAATTTGTGATTTTAATTGAATTTATATTCAATTATAGGTCAATACAAAAATATAAATCAAAATTTTTTTTTGTAGACTTTGGAGTCTCACAACATGAATTTATTTTGTGGCCCTGCATAGGCAGTTCTGTCAAATTTTGGCAAAGGTGGTTTCTTAGAAATTTGCAGATATTTCAAAAGGTGACTTTTTAGGAATTAACTCAGTTTCTCTTACTTTGTCCATTGACTTTAGTTTTATTTCTTATTTTAAATAATTTTTTTTAAGTTGAATTACAGTGATAGTTATAAAATTGTTTATGGTTGGGTTTGAGTTATGCAATGTTCCAATACCCACTCCTTCACCAGTGTACATTTCCCACCATCAGTGTCTCCAGTTTCCCTCCCGCCCCACTTCAGTTCCCACCGCCCCTTTCTTCCCACCTCCCATCCCTCTCTTCTTTTGGGCATTATGGTTTGCAATAGAACTACTGAAAGGTTATGTTTATCCCTTTACCTACTTTCAACACTCACTTCTTGTCCAAAGTGATCATTTCTAGCTATCATTTTGATTCCTTCTCTATCTTAACTGCCCTTTGTCCCCCACAACACACCTGTGGCAAGTTTCCAACCCTGACCAGTCCTTGTGGCCTCTGTTTTACGTTTTATCTGGCCTTGGATATTAGTCTTGTACTACTTGTTTTTTTTAAATATCCCACAAATGAATAGTCATTCTATATCTGTCCCTCTCCTGACTCATTTTATTCAGCATGATAACTCTCCATGTCCATTCATTTATAAGAAAATCTCATGACTTCCTATTTCCTAACAGCTGCATAGTATTTCATTGTATAGATGTTTTACAGTTTCTTGATCCAGTTGTTGTTCTCAGGCACTCAGGCTGTTTCCAGATTCTGATGTTGTAACAGTGCTGCAATGAATATAGAAGTGCAGATGGTGTTTCTGCTATGTGGTTTTGGGACGCTGGGATATATCCCCAGAAGTGGTATTGCTGAGTCAAGTGGGAGCTCAGTTTCTAGGTTTTTGAGGAATATCCATAGTGTTTTTCCAAAACGGCTGGACCACTAGACATTCCCACCAACAATGAATGTGAGTTCCTTTCTCCCCACATCCACGCCAGCACTGGTGGTTTTTGTTCTTTTGGATGTGTGCCAGTTTCTGTGGTGTGAGATGATACCTTGTTTGGATTTGCATCTCTTTGGTGATTAGTGGTATAGAGCATTTTTTCATGCGCCTTTTGGCCATTTGAATTTCTTCTTTGAGGAAGTTTCTGTTCATTTTCTTTTCCTTTTTTTTTTGATGGAGTTGTATTTTTTCTTGTAAAGTTCTACAAGTGCCTTCTTTATCTTTGATATTAAACCCCTTATCAAATGGGTATTGATTAAATTTTTTTCCCGTTCTGTGGACTGCCGTATCTTTGATATTAAACCCCTTACCAAATGGGTATTGGGTAAATAATTTTTCTCATTCTGTGGGCTGCCATTGTATCTTGGTCACTGTTTCTTTTGAGGTGCAGAAGCTTCTTTGTTAATGTAGTCCCATTTGTTCATCTTTGCTTCTACTTGCTTGGTCAGCCTTTAGCTTCAGTGTCTTGGAGAGTTTTGCATACATTTTTCTCCAAGTATCTTATGGATTCAGGTTGACTTCAGTAGTTTTAAACAAAAATATAATTTGAATTTTTTGCTTTCAGAAATTAGAGAAATTACTAAATATTTTGCTCGAGCGGGCCCACAGCGGGTAGGGCGTTTGCCTTACAAGCCGCCAACATGACCGACCCGAGTTCGATTCCTCCGCCCCTCTCGGAGAGCCCGGCAAGCTACCGAGAGTATTCGATATGCCAGACACAGTAACAACAAAGTCTCCAATGGAGACGTTACTGGGCCCGCTCGAGCAAATCGACGATCAACGGGAGGGCCTTTACCTTACCTTACCTTACTAAATATTTTATAAGCACACTTTGACCTGTGATAAAAAAAATTGATGATATTTTGTGTTTATAAACTTGTAAGTTTATGGTCCCCCATGTAAGGATATTTTATATAAGTGTGTGTGTGTGTGTGTTTTAAATTTAGTCACCTTGAAATTATAAAGTTATTCATGATTGGGCTCCAGGCACAAAATGTTTGAACACCTGTTCCTTCACCAGTGTCCGCTTCTTTCCATCATTGTACTCTCCCCAGTTCCCCATTTTGCCTTCCATCCTGTCAGTCTGAAAAAAGGCGAGGGACTTTTTTGTTTTTGCACTGTGCTTTATAATACCATTATGGATGAGGTTTCATGCATAACACTTTACCCCCTGTCAGCAGCACCTCCTCCTGGTTGAGCAATCTCCTCTGTCATAGTTGTTCTCCCCTTATCCTGTCCACCATCCCTGCTTTCTCTCTCTCCTTCCCCTCCATGTGGCATCTTAAAAGACTCAATGTATAGGTTTATACTTGCTAAAAACTCGTTGAGTACTAAGTAAACTTTGGCTTTTATCTTTTGCTGAATAAATAATAAAAACGAAGTTAGTGGAAAGATTAATGGCTTACTGAACTAAGCTACTGAACTTAGTACCACAGTTGTGTGTTTGTTTTTTTAATTTTTCTGAATTGATTTTTACATGAATTTGTATGGAAGAACCAGGAAAATAATATTCCCGGAACTAGTTTAAACTGGACATGCTTTTCAGGAGTTAGAAATATATTAGTTTTTGCTATTTTGTTTCCAGCCTATGTATGCCTATTGATAGTCACTTTGTTTTCCTTTGAGTATCTCGCAGGCATGGCAAAGCCTGTCAAGTTACCCATGACTTGACATATTCCATATGTGAGACAGAGTAACAAGTCTCACAATGTTACTGGGCCCACTGGAGCAAATCGATGAACAACAGGAGAACAGTGACAGTGACAGTCTTTTAATGTTAACTTCTGTGAGACTCAGGGACTTTTTTTTTTTTTAATTTTATTGAATCACCGTGAGATAGTTACAAGCTTTCATGTTTGGGTTATAATCACACAATGATCAAACCACTCATCCCTCCATTAGTGCACATTCCCCACCACCAGTATCCCTGGTATACCCCCTCTTTCCCACCCTCTCCCTGCCCTCAGGGCAGACAATATTCCCCATACTCTCCCTCTACTTTTAGGCATTATGGTTTGCAGTACAGACACTGAGAGGTTACCATGTTTGATCCTTATCTACTTTCTGCACACATCTCCCATCCCAATTCAGGGATTGTTGGGGAACAGTTTTCCCCACAACGGTGCCTGGACATGTTGCGCGCTGAGTCCAGGCAGGTGCGGGGCGAAGGTTAACGGGCGCGCGGAGAAACACCCTCCGGGTGTTGACTGTTGATGGCTGTTGACTTTATTGCCAGATATACACATATTTTATAGAGGGTTTCAGCTTACAAGAAAGTCCAATCACATGAAGTTTAGCATTATTGGCCTGTCACCGCTCCTTCCCTGCCATGCCCCGGTCCAATCCCAGTCAATGCTGGAAGCTGCAGTTAGGGTAACTTGCTAAGCTTATATGACAGTTTCTGTGTCTAGGGCTCATGTGATTAGAAGGTCGAGAGAGGCTCAAGGCCGAACACCTGGTGCTGGCTGACACCCTGATCTTGCCAACTTTGCCCAGATAATTCCGTCTTGCAAGGCTTTGTTTCTGGGCTTCTTTGCAAGGTCAGGTCTTATCAGCACCAGTGTCTTGTCACCCTGCTCCACAAGGGACCTTTTGGGATTCCTGTAATTCTGAGCTCAGGAAGTCATTCTGAGTCTGGGTAAATCAGTCTCTCAGGTAGAGGCTGTGGTCTTGGGTTTTTTTTCAGCCTAAAGTGTTGAATTTAAGTCATGGCTCTTTATAAACTGTAGCTGCAGAAGTGGAAAATGTTTAATTTCAGAATTGTTTTGCAGCTCTCTTTTTTCTTTCAGGGTACACTCTCCTACAAAACCAGCCAGTCACTCAGTAAAGTGGACAATAGAAGAAAAAGAACTGTTTGAACAAGGGCTGGTAAATAGAGCAATTTTTAATTTATAGTACAATAATTCTAGAATCAAATAATGTAAATTAGTTTGTAGTGATGAAATTTCTAATTTAATTACTGTGAATGTACCAGTCGGTTTTTGGATCAGTTATTTTAGATGTCATTTTGGCGGCGGTTATTAAACTCCAAGAAATTTAGATATATTTGTATGTATGATACCAGTTACTTGTGTTAAAAGGGAAAAGTCATTATTTGATGTATTCTCTTTCATTTTTAAAAAATAATTTGTATTTTTGAAACTGCCTAGATCATTAGCTGGGTTCTTTTTTATTAAAATCTTTGGCATTGTGCACAGTCGATAAATATTTTAGTGTAATTAAAGACTGCAGTCATTTATTTTGCATTAATGTTTCACTGAGATCTATTTAAATGTCTACACACTAATGGAAACTATGTCAGTTTGTATTTTAAAAATATTTCTTAAAATGAAGGAATCATTAACAAAAACTTAAGCTTTTAAAAAAAACTATCCAGAGCAGTTTGTATCTTTTTCTATAAAGGTTTGATATAACCAGTATTATGTTAATAAATTGTGAAATTATGTATATGCATATATTTGGAGACTATATTATGTCTATGTAGGATTTTTGAATGTTTATTGAAATAGCATTGTTTATACTTCTTATGATGAGAAATAAAATATTTCTATATTTTTATTGTTTGTATTTTTATAGTTATTACTGTCTTGTCTATATATTCCGTGATATTTCTGTATAAACATAAACTATACTGAGGCCTTTATCTTTTCTTGGGGTTTTCTTTTCTCCCTCCTTTACTAGTGGGTTTATATTAGTGTTTCAGTCATTTGACTTTATTAACCAATCATTTATACTAGATTGTTGATACTTTGGTGTTTTCCCTTATTAAAGACTGGCTATGTGTAGATTTAGACTATGTTTGCCATTGGTGGTCATTGTAGGAACTGTAATTGCATGGTTCAAATTTAGAAAATATCAAAAGTAGTAAATTATTTGGTCTTTTGTGCCCATTTCAGTTGTTTGCGTAAGCTAAACAATTTCTAAATTGTATACTTCTAGAGGTATTTTGTGTCTATATAAGCAAATGTATTATATTCACAAATCGTTTCTTTTATAAACTCTGACATGAGAAGCTTGAAACTATTGTCTGTATTCCAAAATTCAGTTCCCACCCATTGATATTTCTGGCTTATTAGAGTCATTTCCACCAGGCTTCAGAGAAAGGAATTATATGGTATTGAATGATTTTCTCCTTTTTTTCTTAGATAGACATAGAGTCATTTTGATCCATCTTGGCTAATGTTTTCTTTGCTTCTTTTGTTAGCGTTCTCTGCCCAATTTTCTTTCTTAGTAGCTATCCCAGCAATCACAATGAGTTAATTTAGATCTTTTTTCTCCAAAAGTGTTATTTGTTTGCCTCATCCTACAATAAAGATAGATAATTCATCAGTAAGGTGATCTCATCTAGTGTGCATACTTAGTATAATTTTGCAGAAGTACCTTCAGTTTTACAATGTTGTCCATATGTCAGATTTTCTAAGGACTATATGAAATAGTATATAAATTAAGATTTATCACATGGGTTAGATCTTACAGGATGATTCGCTGTTAAAGGCATGGATTCCTGTCTACAAACCTCATCTCTGGATCAGCTTTCTGGAATTGGGACTTTTTGTTGTATGTCTTGGGGCTTGGGGGTTGTTTTTCCCTCAATTTATAAGAATTCTAAAAATTAAGTATTGTTGAACTACTTTAGCAAGTAGAAAGTGTCCTATGTTAGAGATATTCCAAAGGAGATTTATATAGAAAATCATAGAATTAATAGGTAAAAATCATTTTATCTTTGAAATTTTATGTATTCCTTTCTGTAATTTGAAACACTGAGCTCCCTTAAATTCAAGGTTCTTTCCACTTTTTTTATGAGACAGGCTTAAGGAGAATGTAGGTAGGCTTCTATTATGGGTTACTGGATCTGTGAGTCAGTTCTTTTTTTTTTTAATTTTTTTAATTTTTAATTTTTTTAATTTTTATTAGTGGAACACCATGAGGTACAGTTGTAGACTATAATCACTGTGATATCTGTATAGAAAAAAAGTATTTGATGTTTTGATGCGGGACATTTAATGAATAATGGAATATGAGTAAAAATACGGTATTCTGAAATTAGTGTCAGGACATAATTGATTTATATCAAAAAAATGTAAACAGCTTCTCTTTTAGAAACTTATTTTTTTAATTCCCTTAGATTTGAAATATAATTGTGCAATAATAATATTTACTATTAAATAGTACAGTGATACACATCTATTTTTAGATAGCTATTCATGCATCTAAATTGTTTTGATCAGTTTTCAAAAGTATGGATTGCAAAAGAATTTTAAGAATAATTTTGATTTTAAGAGTCTTATTTATATAGGAGACTTCATTGTGTGCGTTAGAAAATAAAGATGTGGTCTTTTTTTTTTATCATGGCAGTTGCTTGGAATATTAATGAGTAATATAATCAAAAGCTATTTCTTTTCCATTTTGATAACAGGCTAAATTTGGCCGAAGGTGGACCAAAATTGCCAAACTAATTGGAAGTCGTACTGTTTTGCAAGTGAAGAGTTATGCCAGACAGTACTTTAAAAATAAGGTAAAAAAATATAAATATCTTAGTGATTATATTATTTTGAATAAGCAAGATTCAAAGAGAAATAGTTTTATAATTCAGGTATTAAGTCTTGATGTTAAAATTTTTTTTAGTGACAGTATTTTTTGCCCATAAATTGCTCTCAGAATGTTTATTTCAAATACTTGAAACAAATCTTTAATATCTTTGTCTTAAACGTTTCATTCTCCACTTAATTTTATATAGTTAAATGGAAGAATAAAATAGTAATTGATCAGAAATAGCTTAAAGTCAAGTAGTATTACAGAGAGAAAACTTTAAAGGTCTTATTGTTTCCTGAAAGATATCTTTTCTTTCTAAATATTTGTTTTATAGCAACATAGTTATTAGAGCTTAAAGGCCATAAATGCTGGCATAAAACTTGGAACTGCAATGACATTTTTATAATTGTTTTAAGAATCACCTGAAAATTTTAAATTCAGAAAAATAACAGTTATGGCATAGTTCCTTGGTTTGTTGTACTTATATCTTAGAAACATAATTATTTGGAATATGGAAATGCATTGGATAAAATTTAATGTTTTAGTGAGTTTATTGATATTTATTCTTTTGCTTATTACATTATCAGATATTTTGTTTCTAATAGGAGCTAAGGGAAGATAATTTTATGCTTTATTTTATTAACACATAACACTAGAGCTATGTTAAGTGAATCTGCAAAAAAAATAGTTTCTTGTTTTTGTATTTAATGAAAGATTTTCATTTACTAAGATTATGAGAGATTCTTTCAAGTAATTAAAGAATTTTATTAAATTCTTTAATAAATTAGAGAATTATAAAATTTTAGCTTTAAAAACACAAAAACTTAGGGGCTAGGAAGATTACTTAAAGGGCTAGAGTGTATCCTTTGCATGCCCTAGGTTTGTGCCCCAGCTTTGGTCCCTGGCACTTCATGTTTCCTTGAGCACCATTCAAGAGTACCAGACTGGGAGATAGTCCCTCAGTACTGCCAAGTGTGAGCCAAGAACCAAAATTTAAGTGAAAGGTCAAATTGAGAGTCCAGAGACAGATTCCCATGTATATATTGACATCTTTGGGAAAGGAGCCAAAAAAATGAAGTGAAGTAAGGAAAATCTCTTCAATGAATGGTATTGGGAAAACTGATCAATCACATGCAAAAAAAAAAAAAAAAAGAATACCCCTTTCTAACACCATGTATAAAAGTCAAATCAAAATTGATTAAAATCTCGGGACTGGAGTGATAGACAGCGGGTAGGGCGTTTGCCTTGCATGCGGCCGACTCAGGTTCGATTCCCAGCATCCCATATGGTCTCCTGGGCACCGCCAGGAGTCATTCCTGAGTGCACAGCCAGGAGTAACCCCTGACCATCGCCAGGTGTGACCCAAAAAGCAAAAAAAAAAAAAAAAAAAGATTAAAATCTCATATCAGACCTGAATCCATAGATTATATTGAGGAAAACATAGATGTAGAGGTAGAACACTTCATGACATTAAAATTAGATTAGTGTCATGGATAAACAAATGGTTGTATCAAACTAAGAAGCTTCTGCACTCTGAAGGAAATGATGACCCCAATAAAGACACCCTGTACACTTTTGGCTTCTACTCTTCTTACAAAGGCTGATATCAGAGAATACAAAGCACTGCTGAAACTTTACTAGTGAAAAACAACCAGCCTTATCAAATATGGGGGGAAGAGATGAACAGAAACTTCTTCGAAGAAGATAAACAGGCGATCACAAGATAAATGAAAAAATGCTCTGCATCATTGATCATCAGGAAAATGCAAATTGAAACAACAATGAGGCATCATCTCACACCAGTGAGACTGGAACACATTATAGAGTAAAAAAAACAGCCAGCGATGGCAGGGCATGGCATGGATGTGGGTATAAAGGGAGCCTCATTCACTGTTGGTAGGAATGTTGACTATACAGCCTTTTGGAAGACAATAACATGCACACTTCTCAAAACACTAAAAATGAGCCTCCTGGCGTCTAGCCGAGGGGAAATGCAGGATTTAAAGGGGAAACGTGAGATTCAAAGAACAGGGAAAATGGCCAAAGGCAGCAGATACTGAGAACTGTCTTCAGTAGGAAGCTTGGCACAGGGGAGAGTGCAGAGAGCCTAGGACAGTGAGACAGGGACACATGATGGTGGAGGTTGTGGTGCTGGCGTTTTGTGTATGAAGCCCTACCAAGAACAGTTTCCAGAGTGCCTAAAATAAATTTTAGTAAGACAGTGAAAAAATAAAAGGGGCGAACCATAAAGTCAGAAATTAGTTGACATATATCAGACATTCTGAGAAATAAGCCTTTAAAATATTTCAATATTTTAGATCAGTTTTTTCTAACCTTGGTCCCCTCCGAATCTTGTTTCCTTCCCGTGGACCCTCCCACCCCCATTCTGGTTGGCCCTTAGTCTCATGCTGTGGACCCCCATTTACAGCTTTCACCAGAGATCCCCTTAGAATATACTGGTGACCCATAGAAGATTATAGGACCAAATCTTACACAATTTTGGGAAAATCTTGTATATATCTGTTATACAGCTTACAAGTCCCCAAAGAAGTGATTATTGATAGATACTATATCATATTAGAATCCAGGTCACAAATTTGGGGCTAACAATATAAGGGAAGCCAAAAGGTTAGCAGGAAAGAAAGGAGATAGTCTAAAATAACTTTCTGCAATCTTGCTAATAATTACTTGAAGTCTCATTTTATTGAAAAATCTCAGGTAAAACTTTGTATGTTTCATAAAATATTAATGTTCACCTTATTTTTTAATTTATATTTATTTCTTAATGCTGTTACTTTTTTTTAGTGAAACACCATGAGGTACAGTTGTAGATTTACAGACATTCATGCTTGGGTTTCAATCATACAATTATAGAGTATCCATCCCTCTACCAGTGTCCATTCTCTACCACCAATGAGCCCAGTGGCCCTCCCACCCCCCAACCTCATCCCCCTCTACTCCACCCTGCCTCTGTGGCAGGGCATTCCCTCTTGCTCTCTCTTTTCTTTAGGGTGTTGTAGTTTGGAATAGAGGTATTAAGTAGCCATTGTGTTTGGTCTATAGTCTACTTTCAGCACAGATCTCGCATCCCAAGCGAGTCCTCCAAACATCCTTTACTTGGTGTTCCCTTCTCTGTCTGAGCTGCCTTTTCCCCCCAGCAAGTGCTGCCGGCTTCCAAGCCATGGAGTAGACCTCCTGGTACTTCTATCAACTACTCTTGGGTGTTCAACTCCCATTCTGTTACTTTATATTCCCCAGATGAGTCCTTCTCTTTCTGGCTCATTTCACTTAGCATGATGCTTTCCATGTAAAACCACTTGTATGTAAATTTCATGACTTCATCTTTTCTAAAGGCTGCATAGTATTTCATTGTGTAGATGTACCAAAGTTTCTTTAACCAGTCATCTGTTCTTGGGCAGTTGGGTTTTTTTCCAAATTTTTGGCTATTGTGAATAGTGCAGCAATCTTCTTTGACTCTCCAGGATATATTCCCAGGAGTGGTATTGCTGAGTCAAATGGGAGCTCAATTTCTAATTTTTTGAGAATCGTCCATACTGTTTTCCAAAAGGGCTGAACCAGTACTCATTTCCACCAGCAGTGAAGGAGGGTCCCTTTCTCGCTACATCTGTGCTAACACCGGTTGCTTTTGTTCTTTTGGATGTGTGCCAGTCTCTGGTATGAGATGATATCTCATTGTTGTTTTGATCTGCATCTCCCTGATGATTAGTGATGTAGACCATTTTCTCATGTGCCTTTTTGCCATTCAGATTTCTTCTTTGAGAAAATTTCTGTTCATTTCATCACCCCACTTTTTGATGGGGTTGGATGTTTTCTTCTTGTGGAGTTCAACCAGTGCTTTGTATATCCTTGATATCAACCCCTTATTGGATGGGTATTGGGCGAATATCCTTTCCCATTCTGTTGACTGTCATTGTATTTTGGTCACTGTTTCTTTTTTTATTATTATTAGTGAGACACCATGAGGTACAGTTGTAGACTTACAAATTTTTGTGCTTGGGTTTCAATTATACAATGATCAAATACCCATCCCTCCACCAGTGCCCATTTCCAACCACCACGGATCCCAGTATCCCCCTCACCCCTCATCCCCCCCCCCCCCAATCCCACCCTGCCTCTGTGGCAGGGCATTCCCTTTTGTTCTCTCTCTCTCCTTTTGGATGTTGTGGTTTGCAAAAGAGGCATTGAGTGCAATCATGTTTGGTCTATAGTCTACTTTCAGCATGCTTCTCCCATCCTGGGAAGAGGATCCTCCCAACACTCTTTATTTGGTGCTCCTTTCTCTATCTGAGCTCCTTTTTCCCCTAGCATATGTGGCTGGCCTCCAAACCATGGAGCAAAATTCCTGGTACTAATCTCGGCCATTCTTGGGTGTTAGTCTCCTATTTTGTTACTTTATGTTCCCCAGATGAATGCAGTCTTTCTATGTCTATCCCTCTCTTTCTGACTCATTTCGCTTAGCATGATACTTTCCATGTTGTACCACTTGTATGTAAATTTCATGACTTCATCTTTTCTAACAGCTACATAGTACTCCATTTGTAAATGTACCAAAGTTTCTTTAACCAGTCATCTGTTCTCGGGCACTCAGGTTTTTTCCAGATTCTGGCTATTGTAAAGAGTGCTGCAATGAACAAACAAGTGCAGATGTCACTTCGACTATACATTTTTGCCTCTCTGGGATATATTCCCAGGAGGTGGTATTGCTGGGTCAAATGGGAGCTCAGTTCCTAATTTTTTTGAGAATCGTCCATACTGTTTTCCAAATGGGCTGAACCAGTCGGCATTCCCACCAGCAGTGAAGGGTCCCTTTCTTGCCACACCCACCCTAGCACCGGTTGCTTTTGTTCTTGTGGATGTGGGCCAGTCTCAGTGATGTGAAGTGATATCTCATTGTGGTTTTGATCTGGATCTCCCTGATGATTAATGATGTGGAGCATTTTCTCATGTGCCTTTTAGCCATTCAGATTTCTTCTTTGAGAAAGTTTCTGTTCATTTCATCGCCCCATTTTTTGATGGGGTTGGATGTTTTCTTCTTGTGGAGTTCAACCAGTACCTTGTATATCCTTGATATCAACCCCTTGTCGGATGTGTGTTCGGCGAATATCCTTTCTCATTCTGTAGACTATCTTTGTATTTTGGTCAGTTTCTTTTGAGTTGCAGAAGCTTCTTAGTTTAAGAGAGTCCCATTTGTCTATCTTTATTTTCACTTGCTTGGCCAGTGGCCATCACTGCTTCTTTTGAGTTACAGAAGCTTCTTAGTTTAATATAGTCCCATTAGTCTATCTCTTTTTTCACTTGCTTGGTCAGTGGCAAGATACCGTTAGCTTCAATGTTGTGGAGGGTTTTGCCAACCTCGTTTATGATGAAAACCCTCACCAAAATGGGTATAGAAGGGACTTTCCTCAATATAGTTAAAGCCATCTACCACAAGCCTATGGCAAGCATCATCTTCAATGGGGAAAAACTAAGAGCCTTCCCACTAAGATCAGGCACGAGACAAGGATGCCCACTCTCTCATTGCTGTTCAATATAGTACTGGAAGTACTTGCAATAGTGGGTAGGCAAGAAAAAGATATTAAGGGCATTCAGGTAGAAAAGGAAGAAATCAGGCTCTCAATATTCGCAGATGATATGATACTATACTTAGAGAACCCAAAACTTCTACCAAGAAACTCCTAGAAACAATAGACTTGTATACTGTATAGTAAAGTTGCAGGTTATAAACTCAGTACCCAAAAGTCCATGGCTTTCCTATATGCAAATAATGAGAGAGAAGAAAGTGACATGAAAACAACAATCCTATTCACAGTTGTGCCCCAGAAAAAAAGTACCTAGGAATCAGCTTAACTAAGGACGTAAAAGACCTGTATAAAGAAAACTACAAAACGCTACTTCAGGAAATAAAAGAGGACATGAGCAAATGGAAAGATATCCCCTGCTCATGGACTGGAAGAATTAGCATTGTTAAAATGGCAATACTCCCCAAAGCATTGTGCAACTTCAATGCGATCCCTATAATGATACCCATGGCATTCTTCAAAGAAATGGAGCAAAACTCCTGAAATTCATATGGAACAATAAGCCCCCACGAATAGCTAAAGCAATTCTTGGGAAAAAGAAAATGGGAGGAATCAACCTCCCCATCCTCAAACTCTACTACAAAGCAGTAATAATTAAAACAGCATGGTACTGGAACAAAGGCAGAGCCGCAGACCAATGGAACAGGGTTGAATATACTGACACCTCCTCCCAAATATATGACCATCTAATCTTTGATAAGGGAGCAAGAAATGTCAAGTGGAGCAAGGAAAGCCTTTTTAACAAATTGTGCTGGCAAAACTGGACAGCTACATGCAAAAAAGTGGGCTCAGATCTCTGCCTAACACCATGTACAAAAGTAAGATCAAAATGGATTAAAGACCTCAACATCAGACTGGAATCTATAATGTTCACTTTAATATAAAGATTTACTTTTCCATACTGAGTCTCCTAGTAAAACTGACAGTACAGAGCTGGGGATAGCTTATAAAGGGGTATAACATGTGTTTTGCATGGGTAAGGTCTCTGACTTGATTCCTGACACTGCATTCCCACCCCCACTGCCCGGTGTTGCGGCTGGGAGCAGCCCTGGGAGTCCCTCGAAACACTGACCCAAGCAGTGAAGCGAGAACAGGCAGGCACACACTGATACTGAGCTCCCCCACCCTCCAGCTCTGTGGAGAGGTCCGCATTATAAAAGCAAGACAGACTGGCTCTGTATGATGGACTACCTGGCAATTTGTGAAGTACAGAAATAATACCCAAGTTACCTTTATTCCATTTCATAAAACTTTATCCTGGGAAGAAGCTGGCTTACGAATGCTTTAGCTTGGTTAAAAGAGGGGGCAGATAATTGATCCTTGATCAATCAATTCCTTTTCTTCCTACCTCTGCCCAAATGAATACATAATACACTCATGTAATATTCAGATTATATGACCCCCTCCCTGACTGAGAAATACTGTCCTAGAGAATGCATTCGTGTGATAAGTATTAGATCATTCTCTGTGGTAGGGGTCACAATATGAGGCTAGACTACTGAAATTAATCTCTTAAATCACTACTTCATGCATTTGTTAGAAGGATTAAAGATGTATAATTCTTAGTATAAAAGAGTAGCACCGTAGCACTGTCCTCCGTTGTTCATCCATTTGCTCGAGCGGGCCCAGTAACATCTCCATTGTGAGACTCGTTACTGTGTTTGGCACATCTAATACGTCACGGGGAGCTTGCCATGCTTTGCCGTGCGGGCAACATACTTGCTGGGTATACTTGGTAGCTTGCTGGGCTCTCTGAGAGAGGCGGAGGAATCGAACCTGGATTGGCCGGGTAGGCTGTGTGGAAGGCAAACGCCCTACCCGCTGTGCTATCGCTCCAGCCCCATAGAAGAGTAATTGATTATTTTTTTGTTGTTTAATGGTTTTGGCTTACACCCAGTGGTGCTCAGAGCTTACTCCTGACTCTGAGCTCCTGTCAGTCCTGGTGGGCTCAGGGACCGAATGGGGTGCCCGGGGTCAAATCTGGGTCAGCTGTGTGCAAGGCAAGCACCTTAGCAACTACTATTGCCCCAGTCCGAGTAATTGGTTATTATTACAAAGTTCTCTGTGACTTTTAAACTTTGTTATATCATATAGCATAATATGTTGGTATATTTAATGGTCAGATTATGATATATGGGCTGGAGCGATAGCTCAGTGGGTAGCATGTGTGCTTTGCACGCGGCCAACCCAGGTTCAATTCCTCCACCCTTCTCGGAGAGCCCGGCAAGCTACCGAGAGTATCCTGCCTGCACAGCAGAGCCTGGCAAGCTCCCCATGGCGTATTCGATATACCAAAAACAGTAACAAGTCTCACAATGGAGACATTACTGGTGCCCGCTCGAGCAAATCGATAAACAATGGGAGGACAGTACTACAGTGGACAGTATGTTATATAACTCATTTCTTTAATCTTTGAGTATTTCTTTATGCCTTTGGAATCTCCCATAGTATATTTTTGCTTTTCTTTTTTGCCTAATCAAAAACAAATAAAACTTGCATAAAAATTTCAAGTACTAGGCTGGAGTGATAGCACAGCAGGTAGGGCATTTGCCTTGCACACAGCCAACCTGGGTTCAATTCCCAGCATCCCAGATGGTCCCCCTAGCACCACCAGGAGTAATTCTTGAGTGCATGAGCCAGGAGTAACCCCTGTGCATCGCCGGACGTGACTCAAAAAGCAAAAAAAAAAAAAAAAAAAAGTTTCAAGTACTTTTAAGATCGTTTATAAATAAGAGATACTCTCTTACAGAGTAATAGGACATGAATCAATCTTCATGATCATTAGATTAATAAAAATCACAAAACCATGAATGATTCATACATCTTAGTATTTGAAGTGGTAATTTGTTATTTTTTGATTTGGGGGCCACACCTGGCAATATTCAGAGGTTTCTCCTGGCTCTGCACTCAGGAATCACTCCTGGCGGTGCTCAGAGACTGGAAATGAGACGCTGGGTATTGAACTTGATTTGGCTGCGTGCACAGCAAGCAACCTGTCTGCTATCCTATCTCTCTGGCTCCTAAAGTGGTGAATCATTACATTTACAATGCAATTGCAAATACTTTAAAGAAATGTACAATCAGGTATAACCTACCATTGATATGTATAATATTGTATTTGTGTATATATTGTGTGTGATTAAATCTTAAAATCTTAATATGATTTGCTGTTGTTTTTTTTTTCTCATGGTTTTGAATAAGGTAAAATTAGATGGTCCAGAGGAAGAAGCACCAAATGGAAAGAACAGCAGTGACCTTCAGGTTAAAAATGAAGTCGAAGGGACCAAGACCCGCACACCCTCAGATTTATGGGGCCGTGCTGATCCCAACTTAAATGCTGTACGAATTGAAAAGTTGTCTGATGATGAAGAAGTAGACATCACGGATGAGTCAGATGACATGACCTCTCAAGCACCCCAAACAAATCCTAAGAGTGATCTGCTGTTAAACGTTCCTAGTAACCAAACACACAAAACCAGTCAAGAAAAAGAATCTACTACTTTGGACAGCCAAGAAAATCCTGTTTCTAAATCTTCCAAGGAATATCTTCAGAATATGAGGCATGGTGAAATGGAAACACTTTCATGTTCAGAAATTACATTTTGTAATGAAAAACAGTATACCCCTGGTGAAAAATTGGTTGAGTTAATTGATCAGAAATGTAACAAATTGGTTAAAACCTGTGACGAGCATGATGGAAATGGAATAGTGAGTGATGTGGGGCATTTGCCTTCTCCAGAGCCCAGTGAAGGTCAGAAAGATTCGAGGGATGGTGAAATACTTTTTCATTCATCCTTCCAAGTGGAGGGGGAGAACCATGAGGAAGAAGAGCTGAAGCCACCAGAACAAGAAGTAGAAGTAGATAGAAATACCATTCAAGAAGAAGAAAAGCAAGCAATTCCTGAGTTTTTTGAAGGCCGCCAAGCTAAAACACCAGAACGTTATTTGAAAATTAGGAATTATATTTTGGATCAATGGTAAGATGTTTTAAAACTTTTTTTTTAATTTAATTTTATAGTTTTTTTTTTAATTTTTTTTTATTAGTGAAACACCATGAGGTACAGTTGTAGATTTACAATTTTTTGTGCTTGGGTTTGATTATACAATGATCAGATACCCATCCCTCCACCAGTGCCCATTTTCCACCACCATGGATAATATCCCCCCCACCCCCATCCCCCATCCCCCCTGCCTCTGTGGCAGGGCAATCCCCTGTGTTCTCTCTCTCCTTTTGGGTGTTGTGGTCTGCAAAAGAGGCATTGAGTGGCAAACATGTTCAGTCCATAGTCCACTTTCGACATGCATCTGTTTTAAAACTTTTAATTGGTCCTATGCAGAATTTAACTTTAGTATTGCTAGTGATCTGGAGATATCTAGCATAAACATGTTTCAAGAAGACAAGATTTAAAATTTCTCTTAAATATTAGATGGGGGTTGTGTTTACATTATTATCTATAACTCTCTTAATCTGTCTCTCCATTCATAAAGAGTATTTTGGCTCTCTGGGGCCAGAGAGATTTCAGGGGTAAATATATTTGTTTTCCATTTTATATATTTTTTGCCTTGATTAAAATTTAGCATACAGCGTTTAGGTTTTTTTTTTTCCAGATCATTTTTAGGAACTGGAGTGACAGCTCTACCTGTAAGACGCTTGCCTTGCACGTGACAAACTCAGATTTGATCCCCAGCATCCCATGTAGTTCACCGTGCCTGGCCAGGAGTGATCCCTGAGTATAGAGCCAGGAGTAAGCTCTGGGCACTGCCGGGTATGGCCCCAAAACAAAATAGATTGTTTATAAATTAGACAATCATACTCACTGGCTAAATAATGAACCAAAGTAATATATTAAAAACTGTAATTGGGAAAGTCAGGACTGGAGAGATAGTACAATAGACAAGGAGCTTGCCTTGCAAATGGCTGACCCAGGTTCGATCCCCAGCACCCCCTATGGTCCCCTGAGCACTGCCAAGTGTGTTTCCCACCCCACTCAAAAAAAAAAAATTGGAAAGGTACTTTCACAGGTCCTATCAAAGTTAATCTTTTAATTCAAAGATGAATCCAGAGCCCTGAAATAATTCATTGGAATCAACTGAATTTGGTACTAGGGAACAAATAATATTTGAAAAAACCCTCAATACTTGCAAGTTACTGTATCATTTAAAAACATGTTCAGAAAGAAGTACACCAGAGTATTAGGTGTAAATACAGCATTCTGTATACTATATTTACATATTGAGAGGGGTAATATTTTTAAGGTCTTTTAAATATTGAAAGTTTTTCCTAAAAATGTTTTTTCATGTTTTTATTCATTAAAAATAATTGTACTTTTATCTTTTAACTAGGGCGATATGCAAACCGAAATACTTAAATAAGACCTCAGTACGTCCTGGCCTGAAGAACTGTGGGGACGTTAATTGTATTGGACGGATTCATACATACCTCGAGTTGATAGGAGCAATCAATTTTGGATGTGGTAAAAAAATTTTCACCTTCCAAAAAAAACTTTTATTATTATTTTTTAATTTATTCTTTTAAAAAAACTTTACCCAAAGTATTTTATACTCAACATTTTGTTTTTACAGACATTGTTCATTTGTTTAATGATTAGCATTCAAATCAATTCAGATACAGATTTCTTCAGGAAAATGCTATAATATTATAGATTAAACATATTGAGATTTTTCTGTAAAGCATATGTCTGTCGATTAAACTGTTTCTCTTTAACCCATGGTGAAAAGTTGATGGTGTACTTTTTTAATGTAAAGCAGTCATCTTAAGCAGTTGAGAATCTAAGAATTCAGTTCTTAGGGCCAGAACGATAGTACAGAGTGGAAGGTGCTTACCCTGCACACAGGTGACCCGAGTTTGATCCCCAGCCCCTCAGGAATGATCCCTTAACAGCGAGCCTAGAATAATCTCTGAACACTGCCAGGGAGAGCCCGGCATCCCCCAGACCCCTAAACGATGCAGCTCTTTCTCAGAAAGAAATAAAATTATTTCATCTTAACTTGAACTTAATAACAGTAGGACCTTCAGCATATATATTTGTGGAAAAAAATTTATTTAGTTTGCTTTAGTTTTTCTCAAATTAAAAAACAGTGAATGGGCATAGTTTTAAATTCTATCCTTTTAGTAGGACGCAAATTTCTGACATTAGCTATAGGTACAAAGTAATAAGGTAATTACAGTTTTGTACCCATGATTTAAGAATAGGCTGTATATTCTTTGTCTATGAAAAGACCATCTTTCTCTCAGAGATGACTCATTTTACAGAGATCAGTGGTATTTACAGTTTTGCATGAGATCGCCCTTTCACTTTTGTGCCTGTGTGGTCCAAAGCACTTTATGTTGGGATTAGCTTCTCAGGAGAAATAAGGCTTCCTGAGGTGAATAAACAGAAAATGAAATCGTGTTCTGTATTAGCCTTCTAAGGTTAATGAAGGAGGCTTGGCAATCATTTAATCAGAATGAAATTATCCATTTCATAAATACCCCATTTTGTTAAGATTGTCTTATACTAACTGATTTACTTTTATCTGAGAATTACAAAGTAGCATATCGATGATATGATTGGGGAATAGATTGTGAAATAGAGTAATAGAATATCAAGTATAAAAAAAACTTTCCACCTATTTAACAAATGATAAATTTGTTAAATCTAACGAATGGTACATTTGTTGAAATCTAACATCATAAATTTATTCAATTTAACAAATTTCTTTATACTTACGTAACAGATGAGTTTTGTAAAGTAAATTGTGTTTTTTTCTGAATTCCAATAGAACAGGCCATATATAACAAGCCACAGCCAGTTGATAAAGCTCGAATCAGAGATAGAAAAGATGCAGTAGAGGCATACCAACTCGCCCAGCGCCTGCAGTCTGTGGTAAGCAAACAGTCATTCCTCTCCCTCAGATGATCCCTGGTTGGTTCTGTCCTTGGTCAGTTAGGAGTGTGGCCTTCCCTTCAATTGTGTGACAAATGGCTGTTTAGTTGAGCATATATTTGTCTTGCATTTCAGTTTTGCTGTTGACATATTTGAGTCACCTTTCAATTTCAATGTTATTTACAAGTTAAAGAAACCCCTCAAAATTGACTGCCAGATTTTATTGCCCTTTGGGGACTGGGGGGATGCATAGTAGGACGACACCTGGTAGTGTTCAGTGCTTACTCCTGGCTCTGTGCTCCAGGATCATTCCTGATGATGCTCAGAGGACTATATGAGATTGAACTGTAATTGACCACACTCAAGGCGAGCACTTATCTCTCTGGCCCTGAATTTCTCTTTCCACCATTTGTGAGCTAATATTTGAGAGATTAAAAAAAAAAATTGAAAGTCAGAAAACCCCACTAAGAAAACGATTTCTCATTCAATCACTCCGTAGTAGAAAACTTTAACACTTGCAAGAATTTATGAGAGGTACAATTCTGAAAACTTGAATAAAATTAATTACATCTGAGCCCAGACACAGTAACAACAAAGTCTCCAATGGAGACGTTACTGGGCCCGCTCGAGCAAATCGATGATCAACGGGAGGGCCTTTACTTTTTACTTTACTTACATCTGAGCCCTGAGCACAGGCAGATATGGCTCTGAACCACCCCACCCCAACCCCTGCAAAAAAAAGAAAAAAGAAAAATAGGAATTAAATTATAGAAAATCATCACAGATTTATTTCTGAGCACTATATTAACTATTGAACATATAAACTGTTATAAATTGCTGTTGAGAGATTAGTGTTGTAATGAAGAACTTACATTTAGAAAATATTCTCTTTGGCTTTTTATCTTAATTCTCCAAATTAAACTTGTTACCCTTTGTTTTATTCTAATCTCATCATAGCGCACAAGGAGACGGAGGGTCAGAGATCCATGGGGAAATTGGTGTGATGCAAAGGATTTAGAAGGACAGACTTTTGAGGTAACTCTGACGTTTTCAAATGATAGGAGTTCTTTTTTGTCTATGTATTTTGATATCTTAATGCCACATTTATCACAGTTTACATGTGTATGTTGATCAATTCTGAGTTAATGTATTTGTTGAGAAGTCAATAATAAACAGGCAGAAAACATTACTGGTACAGTTGACTAGCAGTTGGAGTGACTTTCTAAACTCTGGTATTATCTCTACATTCAGTTTAATCTAGTTTAAGGATATCTGCAGGAGTGGAAGGAAGTGATGTACCCTATTCATTTCACTGAATGTTTATTGAATGGTACTCCAATATATCAGTTAAAGTCATATTCTGAGCATAGGCTATGTGTGTGTGTGTGTGTGTGTGTGTGTGTGTGTGTGTGTGTGTTTGATTTGTGAACCACCAGTGCAGGTTGAATGGAAAGAATGTATGATTCTTACTTACTGGCTTTGTTACCTTAGGCAATTTTTTTTTTAGTACTTCCTTGCTGAGTTTTAGTCTGGTTCTATCAAGAGGTAATAGGGTGACAGGGTGACTGTGTTGAAGTCTCAACTACTATTGTGTTGCTAACCAGTGTCCTCCTTAAAGTCTATTAGCAGTTGTTTTCTTTTTTATTTATTTATTTATTTTTTAGTGAAACACCATGAGGTACAGTTACAGACTTAGGATACTTTCCTGTTTTTATTTCAGTCATTTTCATTTCATTTCATTTCATCATCCTGTTAATCGTCGATTGCCTCGAGCAGGCCCCAGTAACGTCTCTTTCATCCTAGCCCTGAGATTATATTCAGGGCTCTTTAGGAGAATGAGACCCATCATTGTTACTGGTATTTGGCATATTTGGTAGGCCACGGGGAGTTTGCCAGACTCTGCCCTGTGGGCAGGCTACATTCGACAGCCTGCAAGTTTGTCCAAAGTAGGAATGAGACAATAAGATGTCGCGCGGCTGCGCGGTTCCGGGATCTGGATTTTATAGTCTCTGAGTCTTGGCCGCTGATGGGATTACACGGCGCCAGGGGGCCAGGTGGTGGGTGTGACCCCCGCCTACTGGAATTTGGAGGATCTGGGTGGAAGATGCTCGACTCCAATTCGAGTAGGCTTGGAGGTCTCGGCCCCGGAACCCGCGTGGCTTTGTCCCTCTGCCAGTACCTTCATGTGTGCGGAGAGTGGTCTCAGCATGGTGGTGGCTGGTCCTGGAGGTCTTCGGCTGCCGTAGCCCTGGTCGGGGCGGGGAGGAAAGCTCAACCCGCTCCCCTCCAAGGGACTCCGGGAAGGAACACCGAGGCGCGGGGGCAGAGTCATACAATGATTAAGTACCCATCTCTCCACCAGTGCCCATTCTCTACCACCAAGATCCCAGTATCCCTCCCACCACCCCCACTCCAAACCCTCCACTCCATCCCACCTCGTGGCAGGGCATTCCCTTTTGCTCTCTCTCTCCTTTTGGGTATTGTAGAGTGGCCATCATGTTCGGTCCATAGTCTACTTTTAGCACGCATCTCCCATCCCGAGCAGGCCCTCCAAGCACCCTTTACTTGGTAGTCCCTTCTCTATTTGAGCTGCCTTTCCCCTCAGCATGTGAGGCCGGCTTCCAAGCCATGGTGCAATCCTCCTGGTACTTATCTCTACTATTCTTGGGTATGAGTCTCTCATTCTGTTACTTTATATTCCACAAATGAGTTCAATCTTTCTATGTCTGTCCCTCTCTGACTCATTTCACTTAACATGGTAAATTTTATGACTTCATATTTTGTAACAGCTGCATAGTATTCCATTGTGTAAATGTACCAAAGTTTCTTTAACCAGTCATCTGTTCTCGGGTACTCGGGTTTTTTACAGATTCTGGCTATTGTAAACAGAGCTGCTGTCACTGTCACTGTCCTCCCATTGTTCATCGATTTGCTTGAGTGGGCCCAGTAACGTCTCCATTGTGACAATTGTACTGTATTTGGCATATCGAATACGTCACCAGTAGCTTGCCAGGCTTTGCCGTGCGGGCGAGATACTCGGTAGCTTGCTGGGGTCTGAGAGGGATGGAGGACTTGAACTTGGGTTGGCCATGTTGGCCGCTTGCAAGGCAAACGCCCTACCCGCTGTGCTATCGCTCCAGCCACATAAAAGTGCAGATGTCATTTCTACTATACTTTTTTGCATCTCCAGGATATATTCCCAAAAGTAGTATTGCTGGGTCAAATGGGAGCTCAATTTCTAATTTTTTGAGAAGTGCCCATACTGTTTTCCAAAAGTGCTGAACCAAAAGGGCATTCCCACCAGCAGTGAAGGAGAGTCCCTTTCTCCCCACATCCATGCTTACACCAGTTGCTTTTGTTCTTTTGGATGTGTGCCTGTCTCTGTGGTGTGAGATGATATCTCATTGTTGTTTTGATCTGCATCTCCCTGATGATTGGTGATGAAGAGCATTTTTTCATGTGCCTTTTGGCCATTCGAATTTCTTCGAGAAAGTTTCTATTCATTTCATCTCCCCATTTTCTGATGGGGTTGGATGTTTTCTTATAGAATTCAACCAGTGCCTTGTATATCCTTGATATCAACTCCTTATCAGATGGGTATTGGGTGAATATCCTTTCCCATTCTGTTGACTGTCTTTGTATTTTGGTCACTGTATCTTTTGAGGTGCAGAAGCTTAGTTTAAGATAGTCCCATTTGTTTATCTCTGTTTCCACTTACTTGGTCAGTGGCGTGTCATCTTTGAAGATACCTTTAGATTCAATGTCTGGAAAGTTTTGCCGACCTTATATTCAATGTGCCTTATGGATTCTGGTCTGATGTTGAGGTCTTTAATCCATTTTGATCTAACTTTTGTACATGGTATTAGGAAGAGGTTTGAGCCTTTTTTTTTTTTTTTGCATGTAGCTGTCCAGTTTTGCCAGCACCATTTGTTAAAGAGGCTTTCCTTGCTCCACTTTACTTTTCTTGCTCCCTTATCAAAGATTAGATGATAATATATTTGAGAGTGTGTGAAAGGATACTCAACCCTGTTCCATTGGTCTGCGGCTCTGCCTTTGTTCCAGTACCATGCTGTTTTAATTATTACCGCTTTGTAGTAGAGTTTGAGATTGGGGAAGGTGATGACCTTAGGCAAATTTTTAACCTCACTGAATCTCAAGTTTTTGTTTCCAAAGGTTGAATAATATCTCCCTCATAGAATTTCTGGTAAATCCAGTGAAATAGGTTCAATAACATATAATAAGATGCTAAAGCCAGGTACTCAGTAAGCCTTGGCTGGTCAGATTTTTAATACATCATCTTTTTCCCCTTTTCACTCCCTGCTCCCCACCCACAATTTCTCTCTGCCAGGCACAACAATTAGTGATGCAAAGTTTCTGCGTAGAGGAACTTAACATTTCTCATAGGAAAGATAAAACCCGTGGTTCCTAAAGATTAGTCCCAGAAAATAAAATGTTTTTAGTGAAACCAAATGGGGCATGCTGGGTGAGCCGGAGAATCTCAAAATGTAGAAAAGGAGAGAAGGGCATTCTAGGCTGAGGGAATCTGCATGAACCAAGTAGAGATACGGGAAAGTACCAGTTACTTATTTTCTGGGAAAGGTTTATAGTTTATTTGTTCTGGAGTTTAAGATTGGTCATAGGAATGGGACAGTTTATACTTTTGTAGGACTTAAAATGTGTCAGGCACAAATATCTTACAAGTATTAATTTATTTAATCTTCACAGTCTCACTATAACATTATTTTTTTTAATTATTGTTCCCATTTACAGATTAGGAAACAAGCATAGAAAGCTTTAGTAAATTCCCCAGGGCCACCCAGGTAGGAGCAGGCAAACTTGGCATGTACCCCCAGAATCTGTATTCTTTTCACACCATGATGTCTCTGGTTGTGAAAGAAAACCCAGTAAGTACATCTTGCATGCCTGAGACCTGAATTCAGTTCAAAGAAAGAAAGGAAGAAAGGAAAGAAAGTTCAGTACAGAAGTTGATTAGAAATGGGAAGTTAGAGGAAGACCTAGATGATTCGAAAATATCTTAGTTTTAATAATACCACTAATTGCAATGGGCAAGTCAACAGAAGAAATAAACTAGATTCATATGGTTCCTTTTTTTTCTTTTGTTATGTGCCCGTATCTTTCCTCAGGGATCACTCCTAATGAGTTTTGGGGGACCACATGGGATGTCAGGGATTAAACCTGAGTCAGCGTATGCGGGGCAAGTGCCCTGCCATTTGTATTTTCTTTTTGGTTCCACACTCTAATACATTATCCAGCATTTCTTTTTATTATTAGCAAGAAGGAGACAGGTACATCACCTTTCTCTTATTCGTATAAGCCCATAAATATGGTTTTAAAGGATTTTTATTCTCCCTCCCAGTGATTCATAGAGTCAGATCAGTTTATATTTTATGTTTCAGCATCTCTCTGCTGAGGAGTTGGCAAGAAGGGAGGAGGAAACAAGCAAACCCGTTAAGTCTTCCAAAGTGCCAAGACCAACAAAAAGGTACAGCATTATGTTCATCGATCGCTATCCTCCCATTGTTCATCGTTTTGCTCGAACAGGCCCAGTAACGTCTCCGTTGTGAGACTTGTTGTTACTATGTTTGGCATATCGAATACGTCACAGGTAGCTTACCAGGCTTTGCCGTGCAGGCAAGAGACTCTTGGAAGCTTGCCGGGCTCTCCGAGAGGGATGGAGGAATCACACCCGGGTTCGCCCAGCTGGCCGTGCAAGGCAAACCCCCTACCGCTGTGCTATCGCTCCAGCCCAGCATTATGTTATTTAATGTAAATTATTTTTAATTTAGTACTAGTGTTAGAAATTTATGGGGAAAGTATCTGATTTAGCAATAATTGTTCACTGTCAGTAAAATGTGTTGCTAAAATTTTTGAAATGATTTCACTGATTATCAGTTTGGGAGACCTTGAGCAAATTTTCAGAGTGATTAATTTTACTGTGAAAGGTGGGCATTTAACTCCTTAGACATTCTAACCAGATATCCTCATGAAACAATTGTTCTCTCTTTGGGTGGTATTAATTGTTAGCATGGTCTTGTGAAAGAAGAATTTGTTTTATGATCTAAATCTCTTTTTGTATTATTAAGGGGCACTAAATAAGATACGTATATGTGTGTGCATACATGCAGACACACAGAAATGTCTATTAAGTGGAACATAATTTTATCAGTATTCTTTCTAAAGGGAGATACTCAGAAATGCTACTTGATTATTTTCAGTGGAAAGAGCCCTGTCTTAGAATCTGTCTAGCGATCTCTGCCTAGTAAAGAGCTTAAAACTACTAGAGCATTAAGTTCTGTTTTATAAACTGATTTCTATTATAGCCAATATTGTTAGCTGTTTAAGCACTTCAGTGTGTTAACTCATTTAATCCTCTTAAGAATTTGGTGCAGTAGTTAGTATTATCCTTCCCATTTTACAGATAATGTTGGTCAAAGAGGAGGAAGGTTAGTCCTTGTTAGTTGTAACAAGTAAAGTAATTCATCCTAGGCATTAACACTTCAGAAGTAAAACTAATAAGCTTTGCATTATATAGTCTCTAAAAATTAAAACTTTAGAGAATAAATTAGAGAAATATGCAAATAATTCATAGTAATTCATTAGGTCTTCTCATCTTGTATCTGTAGTAGTAGATTTTCTGATGTAAGCTTAGTGCTTTTCAAGTCCTTTGTTTCAGTTTGTTAGGATCGTGTTAAAACCAGAAACACTTTCTCATATTAGCCTTGAATTGTGATATTTCAATAAACTTGCCTTTCTACTGTTAACAAGTAATTGTAATAGCTAAACATAAACCTGAGAACAGTGTTCCCTCAGCTGTACATTTTCACTGTTTACCTATATTATTTCATCTGAACATGGAAGGTTTTCTTGCTTACATTTAGACAAAAAAAATACTTAAGTCTTGAATTTACCTGCTAGTTTTAGATCCTTCCTATCAAAAGTTAAATCTAGGAGGACAGGGGCCAGGGCAATATTACAGTGGGTGAGGCACTTGCCTTGCATGCAGCCAACAAAGGCTTGATCCCAGCATCCCAATTGGTTCCCCAAGCCTGCCAGGGGGGATTCCTGAGTGCAGAGCCAGGAGTAACCCTAAGCACTGCGAGTTTCGGCCCAAAACAAATAAAATCCTTGGAGGACAGAGAGATAATACAGGAGGTAAAGTGCTTGCCTTGCATGCAGCCCCACCCAGGGTCAAATCCGTGACATTGTATATGGTCCTCTGAGCACTGCTAAATGTGCCCCTCCCCCCCAAAATAAAGGTAAAGGTAAAAGGTAAAGGCCCTCCCGTTGATCGTCGATTTGCTCCAGCGGGCCCAGTAACGTCTCCATTGGAGACTGTTGTTACTGTGTAATACTCTCGGTAGCTTGCCAGGCTCTCCGAGAGGAGTGGAGGAATCGAACTCGGGTCGGCCATGTTGGCCGCTTGTAAGGCGAATGCCCTACCGCTGTGCTATCGCTCCAGCCCCAAAATAAAAATAGTAAAAAACTATACAGACTTGTCACTCTCACTGTCCTCCCGTTGTTCATCGATTTGCTCCAGCGGGCCCAGTAACGTCTCCATTTTGAGACTTGTTACTGTGTTTGGCATATCGAATACGTCACGGGTCTCTTGCCAGGCTTTGCTGTGCAGGCGAGATACTCTCGGTAGCTTGCCGGGCTCTCCGAGAGGGTTGGAGGAATCGAACTTGGGCTGGAGCGATAGCACAGCGGGTAGGGCGTTCGCCTTACAAGCGGCCAACATGGCCGACCCGAGTTCGATTCCTCCGCCCCTCTCGGAGAGCCCGGCAAGCTACCGAGAGTATTCGATATGCCAGACACAGTAACAACCAAGTCTCCAATGGAGACGTTACTGGGCCCGCTCGAGCAAATCGACGATCAACGGGAGGGCCTTTACCTTTACCTTTATGTTGCCCACATGCAAGGCAAGCACCAGACGCGCTGTGCTATCGATACAGACTTGCCTTACCATGACTTAAATTTTCTTGAACCTGTTACTTTTTTTTTTTTTAGTAGTTATGTCTTCATTTACTTAAGGCTTACTATGGCCTTATTATTATGATATGTTTGATGATCCTTTGTGTAATTTCCCGAATATTCAAGATCTGATTTGATCTCTTTAAAAGCAAGCCCAGTAATCACTTATTTCTGATCTCCAGTAACTTCCCCCTTTTCTGCAACTTCTCAAAAAGTGTGACCAAAAAAAAAAAAGTTGTAGGATTGGAGCAATAGTACAGTGGGCAGGGTGTTTGCCTTGCATGCGGCCAACCTAGGTTGCCTTGCATGCGGCCAACCTAGGCACCCCAAATAGTCTCCTGAACATCCTGAACATTTGGGTGTGACTCCAAAACAAACAAAAAGAGTTGTTTTATTCAGTGCTATGGAAGAACATCCTTTTTCTGCTTTCTTATCTGTCTTGGCCTTTGGTTTCTTTTTGTTTGTGTTGATTAAGCACTTCTAACTTGAATATCTTACTTCCCTCAACATTTTTTGAGTGTCTTTGATGCTCAGGCACTGTTCTAGATGCTTGGAAAATAGTAGTCAGAAAGGCAAAGACTCTTCCAAAGGTCACAGTCTTGGAGAGAATAGGAACTAAATAGTTCTGCTTCTTTTTCCTAGTGTTCACATGACCATTAACCTTGTTTGTTTTCTATCAATGAATATAACCTGAAAACTGTTTCTTATGTCCAGTGTTTTTCCCAAACCTCAGTTATTTACCAGTTAGATTTTACCAGTCAGCTCTGTTTCTCAGATTTATGCTTTTGCATCTTGCCATGCTTAGATGTACATCTTTTCCTTTTTCTTTACATCTCAAAGTACATTGTCATAAAGTTCTCTATACATTTATTTGGCAGAACAATTTCTCCTTTAAACTTTCAACAGATACTTGTTGTTGGAAGTTCTTATGCTGAACACATTATTGTACTGACAAAAGCATTTATGAAAAACTTTCATGTTGAAATTTCTTTCTATGTCTTGTCAGGGAATTGATTACATTTCAAGTGAAGGACACGTGTCTGGTCATTTTAAATGTTGTTCTCTTTGAGTATTAATGTATGACAATGGGTACTTTCTCCCAAGTGTCCTGTCCTGTCCTTTCTTTTTTTTTTTTTTAAACTTTTTCCAAAGAATAGTGCTGCTTTCAAAAGACCTATATGAAGAAATTCCTAAGAAATTCTTCCCATGTAATATTTTTCTTGTGCGCAATTTAGGTGTGATTAATACACATTTTCAAACCAGGAAACTTGTAAATGTTCTTCTACTAATCATGTTATTGTGATTATTTTTAAGTAACTTTTTTTTTCTTTTTTAGCTCATTTGATCCCTTCCAGCTGATACCTTGTAATTTTTTCAGTGAAGAAAAGCAGGTACTACTTACTCTCCACTGAATAACCATAAATAATGCCTTCTTGTCAGACAAGAAATGTTCCTTCTTTTTGTATGTGTGTGAGACATATGTAAATAAAAGATTGGACAAAGAATGGTACATGATGAATTTAGATGACTGATTCATTTAAACAGAAAATGAGAGGGAAGTTGTTCATGTTAGAATTTTAAATGATAATTTCAAAAATAACAAAATCTGGCCTGTAGTGAACCTTGATTGATAATAATAAGATCATTGTGTGTTGATAATAAGATCATTCTCCCATGTAGAAGACAAGGGTAGATGTTCCAATTAGAGAAAACAAAATCTCTATTTTTATGCTTCCCCCATTTTTTTTTTTTTATATTTCAGGAGCCATTTCAGGTGAAAGTGGCTTCAGAAGCACTTTTAATAATGGATTTGGTAAGAATAATCTATTGTGTTTACTTAGCTATTCTGATTTCTATTCTTGTGTATTTTTATTGCAGGCATAAGAGAGTATGGAAGACGTGTATTTTGGATCTTAACTATCCTCTTTTACAAGGAATCTAAAAATAAGTCTTTTCTTTTGGAGAAAAGCCAAACAATTGCATGTTTCCATATTTTAGAGAAAATTAATTAATGTGAGTTTTTGCAGACTGTTTATCATAATTAACCCTGTTTCATTTTCTGGTATTCTTTGTCTGCTACCTTCTATATATTTGCAACAAAACACAACTCCTGTAATTTGGAGGTTTCATATTTTCTGAGGCCTCCTAAAGTTGTGTGTTTGATCAAGGTGTTTTTCTAGGAAAACCATTTTTTACTTTGTATTCTTATAATCTCTTTCCTGAATAGAGAAAGAAAATGGTAGCTTCAGTTTTTTTAAGTAAAAAAAAAAATGGCTTCTTGGAATCTGTGAATATTTGATTTCAAGTTCTCAGCTACCACTGATGATGGATCTAAAATCTTAAGTTTCTATATACTGAGCCTAGCATCTAGTCCTTCCACTGTGTTGCTTTATTTTAGGAAAGTGGAATTATTGTACTTATAAATTACTCTCCTGTGGTACCGTATTTTATCTGATTTTGTTTTGTGTTTTTATTTTTTTTTTTGTCTCATCTTTTTTGTATGTTGGACTAAGTTTGTTTTGTTTTGTTTTAAAGCACGCTCATGTTTCTATGGCAGAAGTGATTGGTCTATTAGGAGGAAGATATTCAGAAGTTAATAAAATAGTTGAAGTAAGTTTTCTTTTTCATAACTGTTTAGTCTAGCCATATCATATTTTTTTATAGATTTCAATGCATATTGTTGAAAGACTTTTAATAAAAAAGTTATCTTTGGAGGGCTGAAGACATAGTACAGCAGACAGTGGGCAGTTACTTTGCACGTGTCTGACCCAGGTTTGATCCCTGGCATCCCAATCAGTAGTGATCCCTGCGCGCAGAGCTAGGAGTAAGCCCTGAGCACTGCTGGGTGTGCCTGCCCCTCTCCCCCCATAAAAAAAAAAAACAGTAAAATAAAATTTTAAAAGGTTACTTTTTGGACTGGAAAGATAATACAGGGGTAAGGCGATTGCCTTGCCTGTGGCAGACTCTGGTTTAAGTCCTGACACCGTATACAGGGTCTCCCAAACCCCACCACAACTGATTACTAAGAACACAAAGCCAGGCACAAGTCTTGAACACTGTGAGCACTGCAGGGTGCCCAAAATCCTAATTAATAAATGAAGTTATCTGTATTGTGACTGAGAATCTGCAAGTATAGGCAGTTATATTGTCCCTAGAGTGACTTATCCCTGGGGAGGGTGGATAAGAGTGGGGGAGAGAAAAGAGAGGGCGGGGAGATGGAGAGACGGAGGAGCATGCGTGTGCCAGGCCATGGTTCCTCGTCATTTTTACCAACAAAAAGCTTCCATTGCTCAGAAATTACAAAGCATTTGCTAACCTTAGTTAAAATTTGGTATGTACATTCTTGTGAAATTTTCACGGGTGGGGTAATTGAAAGAATATGCATGTGCAGAGATTTTTTGTGCTGACCCATACAGTGAACAATTTTTAGGACTTTTTTTAAAAAATTTTTTTATTAGTGAATCACCGTAAGGTACAGTTACAGACTTACAAACGTTCGTGCTTGCGTTTCAGTCATACAATGATTGAGTACCCCTCCCTTCACCAGTGCCCATTCTCCACCACCTTTTGAGAGAAAAAAATGGATGCTGAGTTTCTAGTTTCCATTTGTATCACTAATGACTAGTGTGTCCCCAAAAAGGAAAACACAAAGGCTTAACATAGTGAGATTTCTGTAATTGTATGGAAAAAAAAATGAAAGTGTTGGAATAGTAGAATGAACAGGTGAAAATATAATCCTTGGCGGCTGATGTTTTATAGGTTTGTGCGGCAGAACCTTGCAACAGTCTGAGCACAGGACTGCAGTGCGAGATGGATCCTGTCTCGCAGACGCAGGCCTCGGAAGCCTTGGCTCTGAGAGGATACAGTGTCATTGGGTGGTATCATTCTCATCCCGCCTTTGATCCGAATCCTTCCTTACGAGATATTGACACCCAAGCCAAATACCAGGTGAGTTTATAGGTCCAGACGCCTATTGCTCATATCAATGTATCTGCAAATAGTTGCATGTTCGGTCCCTTCTTCCTTTTCTTTCCATTAAACTAATAAATTTTTAGCATATCTAGCAGAGGACTGCATTTCTTTGAAATAATAATACACGTTTATTTAAACATCTGGAATATCAGTTATTTTGCATAATATGGACACGCTCTCAAAGTAAGATGCTTTGAAGATTGATGGGAGCAGCTAGGACAGGGACTGAGTACGCGTGAAATAATCAGAAACATAAGTTATATTTTTTGCCTCTCTGAAAAACAGAACATTTGTTTTATCTTGTAATGTTATGCTTGATATGTGAATGTTTTGCTGTCAGCAGTTATTTGTAAATTATTACCATATTGATAAGATTATAACTGGAGGGTAGTGAATATAATTAGTAAATGTTTTCTTGGCTAATACAAATTTTTGCTGACCTAGTAATCTTTTAAGGGACTACTTTAGCCAATGTAGAGTGTGGAATGAACACTTAATGACATTTAAGTTAATTGCTGTTTGAATATGAAGTTTTGGTTTTCTGTTTGTTTGGATTTGGGGCCACACTCACAACACAGTGCTAGGGCACTTCTAATGCTGCTTGAGTACCAGGGATCAAAACTGGGCCTCATGCATATGAAGTATATGTTTTAGCTCAGTGAGCTATGTAGTTTCCAACACACCTTTTCCTTTGTTTTCCTTCATTTGATCTGTGAGTAAATGCAGAATTTTAAATTTAAGTATTGAAACTAATTATACTTCTCTTTCAATTATAGGGTTACTTTTCCAGAGGTGGTGCAAAGTTTATTGGAATGATTATTAGTCCTTATAATCGAAACAATCCTTTACCTTATTCTCAAATTACCTGCCTGGTTATCAGTGATGAAATTAGCCCAGATGGCTCTTATCGTAAGTTTCAACAAAAAATACTTCACCCTATTTATGCCTCCATTTTTTTTTTTTTTTGAATCGTACAAATCAGAGTTAGCACTGGGTAAAAACACTTAAACACTTGACATAATAGTGGATGTTCGCAACTAGGAAATAACTATTTGCATACCACGTGATAAAGCTCTGTCTTATATGATACCGATTTGGGTGTGAACTTACTGTGTGAACCTGGTCACTGGGCAAAAGGAGTCACTGTCACTGTCACTGTCCTCCCATTGTTCATCGATTTGCTCGAGCGGGCCCAGTAACGTTGTGAGACTCGTTACTGTGTTAGACATATCAAATATGTCACGTGTAGCTTGCCAGGCTTTGCCGTGCAGGCGAGATACTCTCCAGTAGCTTTCCAGCCTCTCCGAGAGGGGCAGAGGAATCGAACTCAGGTCGGCCATGTCAGCTGCATGCAAGGCAAACGCCCTACCCGCTGTGCTATCGCACCAGTCCAGGCAAAAGGAGTAGTGTTGAGAAAGGTTGTGACTAAGAATTGTGTATGTATGTTTGATACTGGAGACATGCAATAAGCAAAATCTCTGCTCTTATAAAAAAAAGAGTTTTCAGTAGATGCAGATAGGCTTTCTCTCTGATGGCATTCAGATGCATTTTTTTTTTTTTTAAGAAAAATGGTGGTCTCACCATTGAGACTGCAGAGTCCCCCGTGACCTCTCAGTTTAAACCTAACACTCTGACTCCTGTTCTAAGAAAGGTGTTGGGTTGCCTATCTCATGACTTGATGTTTTGGGGCTTACTGCTCTAGACAGCCCTGGCAGATTTAGTCATTAATTATATAAATTTTTTAAATTCTAATCCACTGTATGGGATATATTCATTGACACGGAGATCTTAAAGGATCTGTGAGAAGTTTCCAGGAGGCTCATTTTTTTTGTAATTTTTTGCCTTCTAACTGCCAATTCACAATTAATCGTATTCCCTGTCTGGTCCTAGATCAGCCCCTGTATAGAGGTGGAATGAGTGTAGACATAACTGCTAGAGTTTCAAAACCAAGCTCTGCAGCTGGAGGGATAATACAGGGATTAAGGTGCTTACTTGCATGCAGCTAACCCCTGTCCGATCTTCTGCACTGCATATGAACCCCTGAATGTTGCCAAGCTGTGCCTCTCCAAAAAAAAAATCTGATTAGATTAAGTTAAATTAAAAATAAAGCCCAAGCTCTTCTACTTTACTAGCTAAAATAGATATTTTTAAAAACTTTTAATTCAGTATTCTTATCTGTTAAATGGGAAAATGCTACTTTAGCATTGTTGTAAGCTTAATACCTATGTTTGTTTGTTTGTTTGTTTTTAAAAAAAAAAGCCATATAGTACAGCAGATAGAAAACTTGCTTTGCCTGTGGCTGATCTGGGTTCGTCCCCAGTATCCCTGTGGTAACCCAAGCACTGCCAGGAGTGATTCTTGAGAGCAGATCCAGGAGGAACCCTTGAGCACCACTGGGTGTAACCCAAAAGCAAGCAAACAAAAAATAATTTGTTGGTTCTCTGTCCTCTTTAAAAAACAAAAACCTAGAGGGTCTAGGTCTTGGTAGTCCCGGGTGATTCCCAGCTGGTGGGCCTGGCATATTATTATTAATAGCACTCCCCCATCCCCACTGCCTCTCACTTAGAAGGTCTTTGGGTTCTGATGATAAATTATGTGATCATTCTGCTTCTTACAGTCCCTTGCATAGAATTGTCATGCAAATGGCACTTTTACTTTTCTTTATTATTATTAATTGCTTGTTTTATACCAAGTTCACCCCAGACAATAAATATTAATGAATGCCCGGTATGTTTAAAAAGCTGTTTGGCTGACCCACCGAGCTATGGTCATAATTACATGGAAGGGAAATGCAATTAGTTATAAGGAGGTTAGAGATTTAAGAAATTGTTGATGGAAACCTGCCTCATTTTGATTTTCTAGGTTTACCGTACAAATTTGAAGTACAGCAGATGTTAGAGGAGCCGCAGTGGGGATTAGTGTTTGAAAAGACAAGATGGATAATAGAAAAATACAGGCTTTCCCACAGGTATGTACCGTGCTCTGAGATAGCCACACATCTGCAGCGTTTCTCGTTAAATTATGTTTCAGAGAAAACCTGAGTTAAATATAAAATGGTGATGTATGGCATCAGTGGTCATTTATTACAAAACTGATGAGTTTATAATATTTTGTCTCATTGCTTTGTTTCCATGTTTCTTTCTGCAGCAGTGTCCCCATGGATAAAATCTTTCGCCGGGATTCTGACCTGACTTGTTTGCAGAAAGTAAGCCCCTTCATTTTAATTGGTTCTATTGTTCACACTCTGAAACTATTCATCTTGATGTGTTTTCCCACGATGCCTGATGCTTTGCATATACATTTTTTGTGTGTTTCCTTTATTGCTTTTTTCTTTCTAAAATTAATTTCTAAGAGATAATTAGTAATGTGTTTTGTTACCCACACTTGCATGTAGAAGTAATACTATTTTAGAATAAATTTGTCATTATGGGCTGATGAATTTCTTCAAAGATTATTCTTCTGCACAGTGGAGAACATTTTTCTTATTTTATTAAATTCAGAATCACCATGTTTCCATTTTAACGTTAGCAATCTATCATTTTTAAGAATGGTAATATAAATCTAACAATTAAATTTAAATGGTCATTTTATTTAACTTTCTGGAAGAAGACAACAGTCCTGAATTTCTCTAATTTCACTTACAGTTGTGTTCCCATAAATACTGCGTGTGTGTGTGTGTGTGTGTGTGTGTGTACTCTGGCTATACTGTAGATTAGCATCATAGTTGTCTTTTTCTTTTCTTGTAGCAATATGAGAATAGAAAATTTAAGAATAAAATTTACTTTTAACATTTTGGGCCTTTTTTGTTGTAAACACTTCTTTTATGTGCTATTGGAACATTTTGTCCAGAAATAGACTCTAGCATCCCCATTTTGAAATGATTAGAGTCCTGTGTATATTTATATGTAGATTTTTATCCAATAAGATTATTTTGTTCTGTAAATATGACTTTAAAAAGAAAAACAAATTAAGAATTTGCTCAAAGTGGGGCTGGAGCAATAGCACAGCGGGTAGGGCGTTTGCCTTGCACGCAACCAACCCAGGTTTGATTCCCAGCATCCCATATGGTCCCCTGAGCACCGCCAGGAGTAATTCCTGAGTGCATGAACCAGGAGTAACTCCTGTGCATCACTGGGCGTGACCCCCCCCCCAAAAAGAATTTGCTCAAAGTAGAAAAAAAATCACAAGTATATTCTAATTTTATCTCTTTATATAAAATCATGCTTACCAAAAGTGGCCCATTAGGCACTCGCATTCCACCCAGGATCCTCCACCCAGATCCTCCAAATTCCATTAGGCAGGGGTCACACCCACCAACTGGCCCCCTGGCGTGTGTAATCCCTCAATGGCCAAGACTCAAAGACTATAAAACCCAGCTCCCGGAAGCGCCTGGCTGCGAATCTTATTATCTCATTCCTACTTTGGACAAACTGGCAGGTTACAGAATGTAACCTGCACACATGGCAGAATCTGGCAAACTCCCCGTGGCATACCCAATATGCCAAATACCAGTAACAAATGATGGGTCTCTTTCTCCTAACCCTGAAAGAGCCTTGAATATGGCACTTTTTTAAAAATCTCAGGGCTAGGACGAAGGAGACGTTACTGGGGCCTGCTCGAAGCAATCGAATAACAGGGTGATCGTGATATAAAATCATAAAGGACCTAATCTGAGTATGCCTCAAACCTGGCTTCCTCTATTTCAGCTATATTACTATTAAACACAGGCTTAGCATTAAGCCACCTTTATCCTTTATTTATTTATAAACAGCCCTTTTTTTTTTGGTCACACCCGGCGATGCAAGGGCTTACTCCTGGCTCATGCACTCGAGAATTACTCCTGGCGGTGTTCGGGGAATGATATAGGATGCTGGGAATCGAACCTAGGTCCATGTGCAAGGCAAACATCCTACTCGCTGTATCGCTCCAGCCCCCAGCATCAAGCCACCTTTAAAGAAAATGTTTCATTTGAACATTAGAAGGCAGTGAAATGACAGTAGTGCAAACTATTTTTAAACTAATTATAAATCCTTTCTTTCAACCAGCTTTTGGAGTGCCTAAGGAAAACTCTGAGCAAAGTGACCAATTCTTTCATTGCTGAAGAATTCTTGACTCAAATAGAAAGTTTGTTTCTTTCGAATTATAAAAGCAAGCAAGAAAATGGAGTGGGTGAAGAGAACTGTCCTGTGGGTGCAACGGAATGATTCAGTGATGGATGATGATTATGTAAGACATTTCATCTGGACACCAGAGTTTCTACTTTCAAAGTTGCAATCTTGACTGTACTTTAGTTACAGTAGCATAGTATTGCTGTTCTTTAGTTCACAGGATCCCGGTCTTGTCGTGTGAATCGTGTGAAAGGAAAGCAATCAGGATTTGTTCTCCTAGTAATCCCCCCAATGTCCTATAACCTTGCTGGCACCAGGCTCTGGGCCGACCACAGGACAGCAGTGCAGTGGGCTCGAAGGGACTGTCTACCCTACCAGATATGTGCCATGTGGCTAGGATTATTAATTATTTCTCCCTCAGCTCCCATTTTTGTTAGCTTGTGTCTTCCTAGGAGAACTTAACATTCTTTGTATATGCTTTGGTGAGATCTTCTTATGGTACAAATGATATGTGGGCCGGTGGTCACTGAGGTGTTGACTGTGGTTGAGAACTGCTGGCGTAATAAATCTTAACAACATGCTCTGGAGGGCCGAGCCCTGCAGAAGGTGAAAACCTTAAAACTAGAGAAGAAACCCAGATGAGAATGAAATTACCGGTTTGTAAATCATGAGCGTTTGCTTCCATTTTATTTAATAGCAATACTACTCCAAGAAAGGCCGTTTTCTTGCCTTGCTTGTGGTTGACCCTGGTTTGATCCCCTGTACCACATATGGGTCTGCCTCTGACAGGAGTGATCCCTGAGCACTGAGTCAGGAGTCAGCCCAGAGCACCGCTAGGTGTGGCTCCCCCAGTAAAGATAGGCCATTTTCTCAGCTATTTGATGAATTTTGTACATAAAATAATTAACTTCATTTAGTCTGTTTAGATTAATGTTGTGATAAAACCTCATTCAGATGTAAAGCATGTAATCATAACCTTTTAACTAGATTTTTCCCCCCCTGCACCTATTATCAGATGTAAAACAAGTTATATTAAAGCTTGAATGAATTAAGTATTTAATTTTGAGAACAAAAAATGTTCCAGGGCATATTAGCTACTCAGCTAAATTTCAGTAACAGCTGAATTAGAAGAGGTCCACAAGTTCCTTATATGAAGGGCCGGTAAATTAGTAACGTGGGCTCTGCACGCCACACCTCAGGCCTTGCTGGCTTGCCTTGCTTACAGCTGACCCTGATTCGATCCCTAGCACTGTCAGGGGCGATCTCTGAACATGAAACTACCAGTAAGCCCTGAGCATGACCAAGTATGGGTCATCCCCCCCAAACAAAATAAAACAAATGCAAGCAAATAAAAAAAGCAGTCTCTTGGGTGTTCTTAATATTTTTATACAACCTTTTGGAAATGTTAAAAATGAAAAATATACCCGTGGCGGGGAGGGGAGAGGGTGGGGGTTGCACCTCCTGTGGGACTCAGAGGCTGCTCGAGCTTGGTGCACAGGTTCTTTCCCAGCAGTCCTCGGGGAACCATGCAGTGTGGGTGTTGGGACCAGAACTCCCACAGACGAAGCATACGCTCCAGCCCAGCAAAACCTTCTGACCTCATCAACAGGTTGCAGGTTATTGTCTTCCAGCCCTACTCTAGGGAATGCAGCCATTTAAATTTTTTTTGCCTGCTCTATGAATTGAGACACTGAACGTTTTTTACATTCTCTTTAAACAATAAGATTCAGAGTTATGATTTATATTTAAGTATGTTTTCAATTAATTTACTAATCATGCTGCCTGGTTTGAGTAGATTTTTAGTTCATTTCTATTAATCATAGAATTGATTGATACCTATATTGCTAATTAGTCTTATCCATGATTTCAGGGGGGTGGGGTTACAGTTTTTTGGGGGGGGGGGTTAGGCCACACCCAGCAGTACTCAGGGCGTATTCCTGCTCTGTGCTTAGGGATCACTCCTGGCAGCGCTTGGGGGACCATCTGTGGTGCCAGGGACTAGACTTGAGTCAGATGCATGCAAGATAAGTGCCTTTTCCTCTGGACTGTCTCTCGGGTCCTGATAATTACTCGATTACATCCGAACTGAATATGACTGTGTGAGAATTTTGTTGTTGTTGTTCCTTTCTGGTTTTAATCAACATTCATGGGAAGAGTTAGACCTATTGGAAGGAGTGACGGGACCATATGGGGTGCTGGGGGCAGAACCCTCATTGGCCATGTGAAAGGCAAATGCACTACCCACTTTACTGTCACTCTGCCCCTTTTTATTTGGGAGTGGGGGGAGGGGTCTAAATTCTTATGTGACTAAGTCTAAATAGTCTTCGGAGATTGTTCACACAGAAGTTAGTGTTTTGAAGCAGTCCAGTGTCTTAAAAGTGTTTCCTCTCTGCAGAATGTCTGATTCTCTAGAGGACATTCAACTGAAACATTCCTTTGTGTTCTTTTGACATATTTTCCTCATTGTACAGATACTAGAAAGCAGTATCAGTTTGTTCTTTTGATTGACATTTCCCTGTAATAATGAGTTGTAATAGAAAATACTGTTTATTCAGAGTTCTGTCCTCCTAAATTTTTCTGCATGCCAGTGGTTCAACTATGTTTACTCACCTAAGCCATATACTAGAAGGAACTCGAAGATGGTCATCTGCAGAGTTTAGAGCTTTGAAAGCACAATGTTGTAACTAATGTTTTTTTTTTCTGATGAGCCATTTATCTTATAAATTTTTAAAGCATAAAAGTTATCTGTCATACTATCTAAATAATTAATATTTTTTAGTAAAGCCTTCATCATCTTCACAGATTTTAAAGCCTTAAAATTGGCGACCTTTCCCTCTCTCCTCATTCCTTCTCCCTACTTCCTTTTTTCTCCTGTGTTACTCTTAAAATCCTTCACCTTTGCCACTGCAGGTCCCACATTTCCTATCACTGCCAACCTTAGACTTTTTGAGGTCATTGCAGCTAGGGTCTTGGAAAAGTACAGAAAGAATTTCAATCCACAAGTGGCTCATTCATAGATCGTTCAGAGGGTAGGGCCTCAAAGAACCTCTGCCCTGTTTATACAAGTGGATATGAGACTGGAAAATGCCTAAATTTTGCTCATACTCTTGCACAGTGACTGTAAAATATGAGCTGTTAAACTTGACTAATGAAAACTGACATTAGTACTTGACTAGTATTAGGCTTTCTTTAAAAATCTAATCCTCAAGTAATAATCAAAAAAGAAAAAGCACATCAGAAGCAAGCAAGCCTTCTCCAGCTTCATTATTTTGGCCATCAGCCCTTACTCTGCTGCAGTGAGACTTTCATGGGCCCTGAATAATGTTCTTGGAGACCTCTTCTACCTTTAAAAAAAAAATACATTACAGTCACACTTCTATTAAAGTCACGTTCATTTTTCTTCGATCCAAAGTCCTTTTAGTCTGAAAGAAATGAAAACGCATTTGTGGGCCTGAGGCACTGTGCCTGATTCATAATCAGGTTCTGCCAAAACTCTGCCGGCATCAACAGGAAAGCCTGAGCAACTCTTCTCTCCCGACAAATCGACCTCCCTGTCCTGGGGTAGTGTCACTCAGCCAGGCAGTGCCATCCCCCTGGCTTCCGTGCCACAGGCTTGGTCTTCATCTGTTGATCTTGCCCGAACCCAGGATTTTGCTCAGGATCAATTATCTCTAAAAAGGGGAGAAAGGGGCCTGGAGTGATAGTACAACAGGTAGGGTGCTGGCTTAGCACTCAACCTATGTGTTCAATCCCGGGCACCACATTTGGTCTCCTGCCCACCACCAGGAGTGATCCCCAAGCACAGAGCCAGTAGTAAGGTCTGAGCACTGCCAGATACGGCCCAAAAAAACAGAACACAAAAAGGAAGAAAAGGGGGCATGAGGGTTGGGTTCGGGTGGGGGGCAGTGATATTTAAACGCAGAGATGAGTTTTTATCTTCAGGTTGATAGTTTTTCTTCTGGTCCTTAGCAGTTTTCACTTACACATACGTATCCTGCCGCCTTTCTTTTCTTCTCTCAGCCCCTTTCTTCATCTTCACTTTCTCTACTACTTTCCTCTCAGCAATATTGTTCTGTCCGTTGTTGAGAGCTGGGTCTGGAGGAGAGAGAATTCTCCTGTTCCGGTTACCCTGAAGGGTGCAGGGCTGCCCCAGCCTTGATAGCTCTCTGGCCTCAGTCTACCATCTTCCTGTTTACCTTGCTTGCTTGCTCCTGTCAGGGTGAGTAGGAGACCTGGAGGGACTAACACAGTTCCCCAGGGGGGTTCTTGATGCTGAGTCCAGCACCCACCGGAGCCAACAGACACTGTCCTGTGACTTCCTCTCCCTGGCTCCTCATCAGAGATAGGTTTGGGTTGCGGGGCAGTAAGCAGGGAGACCTGCTTGTTGCAATTTCACCTGCACCCCTAGCAGTAGTGCTGGGTCTAGAGACCAGCACTAGAGTCATTCATTCAATTTTGGAAAATTTACTTCTCCCCATAGCACAGCGGGTAGGGCGTTCGCCTTACAAGCGGCCAACATGGCCGACCCGAGTTCGATTCCTCCACCCCTCTCGGAGAGCCCGGCAAGCTACCGAGAGTATTGGATATGCCAGACACAGTAACAACAAAGTCTCCAATGGAGACGTTACTGGGCCCGCTCGAGCAAATCGACGATCAACGGGAGGGCCTTTACCTTTACCTTTACTTCTCCCCAACAGAAGCAAAGATTATCAAAATATATAAAAGCACCACTTATATCATCATTTATTTCGTCAGAAAGTTTAGAAAGATCAGATTTGTATCTCCGGTTTAATGGTTTGCTTACAGTATTTTAATTAATACCATATATTACAGTACTTTCAGAAACAAAATCATTGTGGAGAATAATGGTAATTTCTCTTCCTTTGTCTTGCTTCTCTGTACATCTCAGACAAGTGAGATCATCTGGTACTTCTCCTTCTTTGATTTATTTTGCATATTAACATGATACCCTCCAGATCCATCCAAATTGCAGCCAACTTTAGAGTTTAATGTTTACTTGTGGCTGCGTAGTATTCCATTCCATGTATACGTCACCTTCTGAAACTCTTATCCACTCTTAGTGGGAATGTTGCCTGGTTCAGCCTCTGTGGGAAATCTAAGAAATCTCCAAAGAGTAAGAATGTAGCTACCATATGACATGGCTGTCCCCACAACACAAAAGCGTTCATTCAGATGATACGTATCTACCTGTATTCATTGTAGCGCTGAATACAGTAGCCACGATATGGAAGTGAACCTTATTCCTTGACATTTTCTTAAATGGTTTTATGTATCTTCTTTCCCTATAGCCTCTTTTCTCTGTTTTATTACTTGACCTGTAATTTGTGCACTTTGGTATTCTCTAAATCTATTTTTTTAACCACCTTAAATCCTTTCTGGAACAGGGCAGAATATGTTATATCTCTAAATCAGGAGAAAAATTAAAATATCCCAGAGAAGTTGTAATTATGCCAGGACCCCGATACTAAACTAAATTTAAGAAGGTAAAATTAACTCATAGTATCTGGGATGTTTTTATTTTCCTCTTTTGGTGTTTATGAATATATTCATAAGAACTATGATTTCAGAGAACTGTGCCTGATTTACTATCTTTTGAGTTTTCCCAGAATAGCCTTCTTTGGGATTATGAATTCAATTAAATACGATTTCACAGTTCATGTTTCTATTTCATAGGTTACCATGTTTCTTCCAACCTGTGGATTGTAAAATAATATTTAGATTTTAGCATGATTTAAATAGATTGATCATATATCTTTGCATTTGTGAATTGACATGTAAATTCTGTATAATGTAAGCTTACTATGATTTATAAACTTGTTGCTGTTCTTTTTCCCAAATATTATCAGTGTTTATAAATTTCTTTTATTTGAATTTTGGAATGTTCTGAATAAAACACGGAGTAAACTTCTTTGGTACTTTTAAATGTGATGCCATGTTACATATATTAAAGAATATTGTAAATATTAATATTGTTTGTACAATGATGAAAGTTTTTTCTCAAAATAACTTACATACTTAACTGATGCATTATAAAATATTTGATTTTGCTTTGGGATTTTATCTGGTAAAAATTTAGAGAATGTGGGCTCATTCTAAAAGTTCTAATATGAATAAAATTTTTAAAATAAAGTGATGTACCATTTGGTGTTTTTTTTATAGCATTAAAAGCATACACATTACACATTGAATTGAAATATAAGCCATATTATTCTGCAAGGGCTGGAGCGATAGCACAGTGGTAAGGCATTTGCCTTACAAGCGGCCAACATGGGCGACCCGAGTTCGATTCCTCCGCCCCTCTCAGAGAGCCTGGCAAGCTACCGAGAGTATCTCACCTGCACGGCAGAGCCTGGCAATCTACCCGTGATGTATTCGATATGCCAAACACAGTAACAACAAGTCTCATGATGGAGACGTTACTGGGCCCGCTCGAGCAAATCGATGAACAACGGGAAGACCGTGACCGTGATTATTCTGCAAATATTGGTTGAGTGGCTATTATGTTAAACATTGTAAGGGACACAAAGATGAATAAATCTTGGCTTCTTTTCATAGTTAGTCAGCTAAGAAGTGGAAAGCATATAAAACCCACTATGAATAGCCCAGATACAAACTGTAGTTGATTGTAAATGCCTGTAAGACTTCATGGGTAACAGGTGTTGAGACAAGGAGAACTCATTTCCCAAGCATGAAAGCAGTGAGATGGATGTCATGGAAGTAATTGTTTTGTCATAGCTTGGCAGGGTTTAAGTGATAACTAAGGGATGGGGGAAGATGTTCCTAAGAGAAAGTGACTTTGGCATAGATGTAGAGGTGAGGAATACAATGTACTTAGGAAAGGATAAGAGTCTTTCCAGGGGACTTAGGTATAGGATGTTAATTAGGAATGTGAAATAATACAATCAATTAAGGTAAAGAAGATAGAGCATGAGTGACAGTCTTTAGAGTGTCAAAATCAACTCGGCTGGTCTTTAAACTCCAGTCCTTTTCTTCTTCTAGCACAGAAAGCCTCTATGTCTGAAAAGTGGTTAACCATCCATCTTCAATGTCTATACTTTTCATGGGGGACACCTTTATGTCAACACAGAAACATCTGATCATGCTTGGTAAATCACATTCTGTAGTACAGACTTGCCGCCATTTATTTCATCTGCTTTCTTCTGGATGACCTTGAAGTTGTTCCTGTTATTCTCTGGAAAATAATTGTAATGCTTTCTTTCTCTGAACAGATTACAAGAAGCTTATATGTTTTATGTGTGTGTATGTGTGTGTGTGTGTGTGTGTGTGTGTGTGTGTGTACCCTCTAAATTTCAGTATCTGCAGAAAATAATTTCTAAAAGCTGACTTTCCTCATAATAATACAGCTACGTTCATCATTTTGTTTACAGAACCAATTTGAACTTAAGCTCCTAAATGGTAATTTGGATTGCAAAGTATACAATAATTGATCCGAAGAGTTCGAATTCTTCAAGCCATTTGTTTCTTTAGGACTTCATCCCTCTTGTCCAGCTGTCATGGGTTCTTGCTAGTCAGGCATTTCTGACAATTTTGTGATTGTGGCTAGCATCTTACTTTTCCTCTGACTCCAGATAACCCAATTTTCCACCATCCAATTTACACAGCAATGGTTTTTTCATACTGTTGCTGATATGTTTCTGCTTTGATAATTCTCAACTATCTGCCCGTAGAATAAATACTATATGTTGGGAGTTCCAGCTAAGCAGAACACTTGCTTTTTTTGGCTTTCATATTTTTCCTGTTACCACAAAGAAGCCCTACCAATTAATAACTAACACCTGTTACTGTATTTAATTATTCCTCTCCTACCTCACCCCAGTAAACACACCACAAAATGCAGAATTGTAACTTTTCTCAAGGCAAGTTCGCTGCTCATTTCATTTTCTCTGTATCGGTGTTTATCGGGCTGTCTTATCCATCCAGCAACGCAGCATCTCTTCTCGTCAATAACCAAAGACATACATTAGACTCCCTTTGTCTAGCAAAATAGAATTTCAGGGAAATCTCAGTAAGACCTGTTTCAGAACAAAACTACTTTCATAGTCCAAAAGCAACCAGAATTGCACAAATTTCTCTCCCTCCCCCACCAACTCTACCGTAGACCCCACCCACCACCATGAGCTTAGCTTTTCTGCAGTACTTCAGAATCCCAGGGCCATGGAGTTGGAGAGTGCCGGGAGGACTAAAGTCGGCTGCTAAAACAAACCACCCAGATTTTCAGTGCTGCACGCAAGGGCACGTTTCTCACAGGCACCCCGTCCAAATGCAGGTGTTGTTGATGGAATGACTGCGAGGCACCTGGACTCCACCTTGTTATCAGGGATCCAGGATTCTTTCACAGGTGGCTCTGCCATCATCCTACGCTCTCGAGTCAAAATTGAGGGCAACGTGAAAGACTCCACACACCTGTTAACTCATTGATCATGGCTTGTACATACGTGCATCTTGCTCACGTTTCTCACAGGCTACCCAAAAGCAGTGGTCCCACTGAATGTGTTCTGGTTGGGCCGTAATTTCTCCACAAGTTCGAATCTTTGGAAGGGGACCATGAATCCTTCTTAACCACTTAGCATCTGTTAGTAACTCCTGTCACTGTCACTGTCCTCTCATTGTTCATTGATTTTTACGAGCAGGCCCAGTAACGTCTCCATTGTGAGACTTGTTACTGTGTTTGGCATATCGAATACGTCACGGGTAGCTTTCCAGGCTTTGCCGTGCAGGCGTGATACTCTTGGTAGCTTTCGGGCTCTCCGAGAGGAGCAGAGGAATTGAACCCGGGTCGGCTGCGTGCAAGGCGAATGCCCCAGGGTTGATTTTATGAAAGTCCATAATCTCTTCAAACTATAAGAAATACTAAATCTTATGAAGTACTTGTCTTCCTTTATACTGTGCTTAAAATCCTGGGTTCATAAAGATGACTGATGTCAACATGTTGGGGTTTGTTTTATTTCAAGCTAGACTCCTAACATTAAAAGAAAATATCCTTTGCCAAAGAGATAATACAGTGGGTAAGGTGTCTGCCTTGCAAGCAGCCGACCCAGGTTCAATTCATGGTACCCCATATGATCCCCCAAGCCCAGTTGGGAGTGATCCCTGAGTGCAGAACCAGGAGCCCTGAGCCAGGAGTCCTGAGCACAGCTGGGTGTTCCCCCCACACACACACCAAGAAATATCCCCCCTCAAATCGAAGACTGTTAGAGCTGCATAAGTCCTTGGAAGCATTTGGTTTGATCTTATATTCTAGTATGAGGAAATCGAGGCACACAGAAGTAAAGCGAGTTGCCAAAGTTGCCAATCTAAAGTTGTAGCAAGATTCTAGAAAGACCCGGCTCTGCTCCAAGTGTTTACTCTCTCCTAAACAATCCCAAATTATGTTCATGTAAAGAACTACACTGGTTGTGCGTAAATACACAATATGATTTATGGTTCTTATGTATAGTCGGGGCTGGAGCAATAGCACAGTGGTAGGGCGTTTGCCTTGTGCGCAGCCAGCCCGGCTGAGCCAGGTTCGATTCTTCCACCCCTCTCAGAGAGCCCAGCAAGCTACCAAGAGTATCTCGCCCTCACAGCAAAGCCTGGCAAGCTACCCGTGACGTATTCATTTCATTTCATTTCATTTCATCATCCTGTTATTCGTCGATTGCCTCGAGCAGGCCCCAGTAACGTCTCTTTCATCCTAGCCCTGAGATTATATTCACGGCTCTTTAGGAGAATGAGACCCATCATTGTTACTGGTATTTGGCATATTTGGTAGGCCACGGGGAGTTTGCCAGACTCTGCCCTGTGGGCAGGCTACATTCGATAGCCTGCAAGTTTGTCCAAAGTAGTAATGAGACAATAAGATGTCATAAAAAAAATTCTGATAATATGTCACACGGCCGCAAATGCGGCCGCGCGGTTCCGGGATCTGGATTTTATAGTCTCTGAGTCTTGGCCGCTGATGGGATTACACGGCGCCAGGGGGCCAGGTGGTGGGTGTGACCCCCGCCTACTGGAATTTGGAGGATCTGGGTGGAAGATGCTCGACTCCAATTCGAGTAGGCTTGGAGGTCTCGGCCCCGGAACCCGCGTGGCTTTGTCCCTCTGCCAGTACCTTCGTGTGTGCGGAGAGTGGTCTCAGCACCACCATGCTGTGACGTATTCAATATGCCAAATACAGTAGCAAGTCTCACAGTGTTACTGGGCCCTCTCTAGAAAATCGATGAACAACGGGAGGACAGTGACAGCTAAAATTAAAAAAACAAACAAACAAACAAAAAACTTTAAATCATTTCCCTTTATGTTACAAAACTCAAAACTCATTTGTTCTCGAACCACTAGATGGCGCCCTGCCACTGTATGAGCGGCATGCCACAGCCTTGGCAGGTGGCTGAATAGTCCAAAATGATTGCATGTGAGGCTGAATGTGGAAAGACATGAACCAGTCAGTCGTTTAGCTCCTCGTTGTGTGATCTTGGAGTGGGTTCCTTGTTTTGCAGGCTTCTGGATTAGTCAATTTTATTTATTTATTTATTTTTGCTTTTTTGGGTCACACCCGGCGATGCACAGGGGTTACTCCTGGCTCTGCAACTCAGGAGTTATTCCTGGCGGTGCTCAGGGGACCATATGGGATGCTGGGAATCAAACCCGGGTTGGCCGCGTGCAAGGCAAACGCCCTACCCGCTGTGCTATCTCTCCAGCCCCTCATTTTCATTTTTAAGGTATTTATTGTAAGTGTCTATCTCGGGTGAGGTACTGACTGCTGTACTGTACAGTCTCACATTTAACCCCCACAGCAGCCTGGTGGGGAGAGTGTTGTTATCCCCATTTTAAACCGAGTGTCAAAATGTCTAAGCCACTTCTCCAAGGCCAGACACCCAGAAGTGACACAATTCAAAGTGAGGTTCTCAACCCACATCATATTGTAAGCTGGAAGGAAACTTTTAATTCAATGTCCTAATTTAGGTCTGGGAGAACTAATACCCAGTGATGAAAAGCAACTGATCCCAGCTGAAGACCCAATAAAGGTCAGACTAGGAAATCCAGGTATTACCTTTGCTGCTGCTCCTGAATCACACTTCATGGGAGACTCTGCCTCCCATGAGGAACAGGAAAAAAAAAAAACACCATGAAGTTCTTGTACCCTGACATACCCCAACATGGTAGATGGCTATTGTCAATGAACCTTATCACCAGAACTTGGGCTTCATGTGGTTCTCTGCGTCTCCCTAATGGAGAACCCAGGAGAAAGTGAATTCACAGGTATGTTGCATTTTTAAGAGTACTGAATTTGTCTTCAATAGGACCCCTTCTGTTCTCTTTTTATGAAGTGCAAACCTGAACATATTCTATCTCTGCTTACCATTCTCCAAGGGCACATCAAGCTTTCTCAACCAACCCCAGTGTGGACGCTTAGATGACCTTATGGCAGACCCCAGTCTATCCTGCAGACTCACTTCTTGCCAACACCACACACACACACACACACACACACACACACAACACACATTGCTAAACTATCTGGCAAGTCCAAACTGTGTAGTTCCACCACTTCAGGCCCGTACATGTCTGTTTTCATGGTCCCACATTTCCTTCTATGCAACCTGCTTTGACTCTCCATTCGAGACTGGATAAAACCCTTTACCAGAGCTCCTCGCTAATCAACCCTTCTGTCTAGCATGGCCCCAGTCATTCTGACGGATTCTTGTGTCTTCTTTACTTTTAGACTTGAATTTGCTTTTTATTCTTTTTATTTAGGCACCATAATTTATAATACTGTTGATATTGACACGTCAGCAATATGTTACTACACCACACCCATCACCCAAATATCAGCATTCCCTACTGCTGTCTCATGGTGCCCTGCAGTTCCCAAGGATGTGGACTCTGCGTTTTGTAAGGGTGGATGTTCAGGTCTGGGTATGCTTGAACTATGCCCAGCAGTGCTCAAGGGCTACTCCTTGCTCCACACCTTTGGGACCAGCAACGCTTTTTAAATTTTCATGTCCCAGTACCTCATCTAGCTTAGCTTAAGAAGGCATTTCATAGCAGTGCAATGGATGAGTAAATGATGGAATCAAAGGAAACAAAATGAAAGGACAGATACTTGGAGGGCATTCGATTTGTTACACTTGGGTGGCAGATTTTCTTGCCTTCTAAGAAAGGAAAAAGGACTCAGAGTTCCGGGGAAAAGGAAAAAGGAAAAAAAAGAGCTCTGGTGTCTAGGTGGGCACTGAAGGCCTCAAAGAAAAGTTTCTCTCCAACGGTCTTAAGAAAGAGGATCGTTTCTGCAGCAATGAATCAACTGATTAGCAAGGGCAGCTTGCTCTGCGAGGTGCATTTCTCTTGCAATTTCCTCCCAAACACAAAGGCAGGTGAGATGATAACACTATAAACATAATTGCATTTTCTAATCAAAAGCGCAATATAACGTGGGTAATTATGAAGCCCCTGTAGCGGAACTGCTTTACACACTGAGTATTTTTATCCCGGCCAGCAGAGGAGGGTGGACACCCCCCCCATACACCCCATCTTGTCTCAGGTTCTTCTCCACCCACTTTGCAATGGAGAAAACAACAGGAAGTGGGGACCATGAGTAGTTCTCAGAGGACAAAGGCATTGGAGGCGGCCTTAGAAAGACCTCTGGGCTCTCAGTGGTGAGCCCAGGGAGGGGGACCAGGGTGGGGGGTGGGGGGAGGGAAGGAGGCAGCTGCCTCAGTGTGCACACAGTGCCCAGAGCCAGCTCAGGGTACAGCCAAGCCCAGTCTGTCGCAGAAAAAGGCCCTGGGTCCTCCCTGTAACCTGGGGGCAGCAGAAGCCCTGAGTGTGGCCTGGACACCTGTCCCTGTCGCCCTAGATAACAGGAAGAACAGCAATAGCAGCACAAAGGAAGACAAAGCAGACCAGCAGAGAGGTCAACACAGGCTTTGTGTACAGGAGTCCTCATTCTAGAATGCTCCATCCTGTCAGTACCAGGGGCAACTGGTTCAGGAGCCACGGGATTGCTCCTCAGCACTTACAAGTGTGACACCAAAACAAAACAAAAAAGCCAACAAAAGGGGAAAAAAACAAATGCAACAAAACAGTGTTTCTAGGGCTGGAGGCCTGTCCCCAGACCCCTGGGGCTGGGAACTGCAGTTTCTTTAGATTTTGCAGAGCTGGTGCCATGCAGGGGGAGCATTGGGCTTGGGGGTTAGAAGAGTTTCCCTGTTAGAGAGCAGAATCTGGACGGAGAAGGGAGAAGAAGCCTGCCTGGCAGTTGGGAAGCGCCCCACCGGGGTGCAGTGTGTGTGGCCGGAAGCTTCCGAGACTTTTAACCTGGATGGTTTCTTCCCAATGTCAACAGACACAACTTCCTGTTGCCCAATTTAGACCTGGTTTAGGTAAGGACCTTGCCTAGAGCTGGCTGGGCAGGTTTTACCATACTTCTTGGGAGGAGAGATCAGCTATGTATGAGACTCCAGAAAGGAATTGCGTTACCTAGCGTCTGTTTATCCTAGTGTCCAAGGAATATTTCACTGAGTGCTTTCAAAATATTCACAACTTTTTCCAGAAAAGTATCCTAAGGAGTCAGGGAGAAGGGGGGTCAGGTGGAAGAAATAAGCACCTCAGAAAGCCACCTTCAGGGGCTGGAGCGATAGCACAATGGGTAGGGCATTTGCCTTACACGAGGCCAACTGGGTTCGATTCCCAGCATCCCATGTGGTCCCCCGAACACCGACAGGAGTAATTCCTGAGTGCAGAGCCAGGAGTAACCCCTGTGTATCGCCAGGTGTGACCCAAAAAGTGAAAAAAAAAAAAAAAGAAAGCCACCTTAGGGGCTTTGGGAATCCATAATGCCGGGTCTTGAGTTCAATAATAAAAGCAGGTTGGCGTCTCCTTCCCCCAATCCGCTGGGTGCAGGACCTTGGGTGATCATGGTCTTGGTTTCTTCCTGTGTAAACTGGGGTTAAATACCCTTGAATTTGAGGATTATTGCAGGAATTCATTGAGTTAATATCTCGGAAACACTGCCTGGAATGGGACAGGCACTCAACGAATGTTAGCCATTATCCTGATTGATCTTATCACTTTCATTACCATAGCTTGGAGTGGCCGCTTAAATACCAGGCTAGTAAAGTTTCTGTGTGGGAAGCGGAAACCCACACTAAAGTAGGTGTTCTGTGCAGGAGGAGGTTTAACACAGGAAATGAGATACACACAGAACCTCTGGAGGGGGCAAAAGGGCAGTGGTGAGATGTATGCTATTCACTCAAGGTCTCCAGGAATGGCCATCATGTGAAGCCTACTGGGCAGCCAAGGGAGTGAGGTTCGCTGAGGACACCATGAGAGCCTGCTGGAATGAAGCACCCATTTCTACTGCAGTGGCCCCAGCGCCCCTGCTGCTACTGAGCACTGTGACATGGTTGCAGTACGTACCCGGGGTAGGGGTCAATCAGCCTGCTCATCAATGGATGGACCCCAGTCCCATAGAAAATTCATGTCTCCAGTCCTCCTTGCAGCACAAGCACCCCATATGGGACAGGAAGTTAGTTCCCCCATGCCATCCAGATCTCCTATGTCATCCAAACTCCAAACTGGGGTGCAGAGATCAAATCTGGGTCAGCAGCATGCAAGGCAAGTGCCCTACCTGTTATACTGAATCTCTGGCCCCCTGGAACAGATTCTTAAACAATCTTAGCCTTGGGGCTGGAGTGATAGCAAAGCAGGTAGGGCTTTTGCCTTGCACACGGCCAACCTGGGTTTGAGTCCCAGCATTTCATATGGTCCCCCAAGCACTGCCAGGAGTAATTCCTGAGTGCATGAAGAAGGAGTAACCCCTGTGTATCACTTGGTGTGACCCAAAAAGAAAAAAATAAAAACAACCAAACAAACAAAAAAAACCCATCTTAGTCTTAGTTTCCTCATCCATAAAATAATGACCTACCTCACGTGTATGTGTGTGTGTGTGTGTGTGTGTGTGTGTGTGTGTGTTTTAGATAACCAAATGAAGTAATACTTTAAAAGCCTTTGGAATGTTGCCTAATCCAAAGTTAACTATCAAGTCTGTTTGATGATAATTGTAATTCCAAACAGACTTCTCAAAAAAGGTAATTATAAAAATCACAATCCTAAATTATTTTTCTAGACCACTGAGTTAAAATACTGGGGGGAAAAATACAATTAGGCAGTAATTATCTCTCCAACCTGCTGCAGGAATATTTTCCCTAATTACAATGTAGATTTCATTAGCTGGTTCTACAACATTCAGTCCAGGATCAAAAAAAAAAAAAACCATTGGACAAATTACTGCCTTGTACTCACTGGGCACAGAGCCCTTCATCTGAGCCACTGAGTATTTCAGGATAGATCATCATCGTTGGCAATGTTAGGTGTAATTTGGGAAACTTTGGAAGCTGGCGAACAGGTTTTAAGAATAGTCAATAACAATGTAAAAGTATACAAAGCAAAGAAGGTTGAATTTAAGTCACTGACATTTCATCTGCCGGCCATACCCTCAGAACATCCGTCCAATCACTCAACATGCCGTGTTTACTAAGTACTTAGTACCAGGAGACCCACAAGCTAGGTTCGCAATTCTAAGTGGAAAAGGGGAAAAACAAACATTTCACGTGGAAAAATGAGTTAAGAAATTAAGGCAAGCACGTTGTGGGATCAAGCCTGAGTGGGGACCAGGAAAGCCAGGTGAAATTTGGTGGAGAAATTGATGCCATGGCAATCAGATGGAAAGGGCAAGAACAAAATTCCAGGCAGAAAGAATGACATACGTGTGACAGAAATGGAGCCTTGAGACATGGCACCTATTAGTAAACTAAGAATAGCTAAGCAAAGGGGGTGGGGGCATCATGTACAGTGGCGAATGGAACAGAATGAGACTAGGGGAAGGGGTGAATTGAATGGGTTGAACTAGAATAGTCTGTCTTTCATCAGGGAACATGACTGATGCTTATTTCCATGCTGCCTCCCCAGTGCTCAAAGGACTCATTTATTCAATTAATGGTAAGTATTTTTAATTGTTAAATGGCGCTGGATACTGTTTTAGGTGCTGGAAATATAGTATGGAGAAGGAAAAGTATTTTCAGAGAGCATGCACTCTGGGGACAGAGGAAGGCAAACAAATTTACTTATATCAGATGTTGGTAAATGTTATTTAAAAAAGTTAAGGAGAGAGTGTTTAGGGAAACTTGTTTAAAGAATAAATGTAACTATTTTGAAGCGGAATATTTGTCTACGTGTGAAAAGACACATGGAAGCTGAGAGTCCATCTCAGGAAGGGGAGGGAAAGGCAGGAATTGGGGGCGGGGAAGAGAAGGAGGGAGGGGACAAAAGGAGGGGAAGGAATAATTAAAGTATTTAAGTCCAAATTGATTGAAAACATGGACTAGAACCAAGTTTCCTGTGTAAGCATAAAAATCAGTAAGCAGGAGTTCTGTCTTTCAAGATTTTTTTTTTTTTTTTGGTGAAAATGGGTAAACAGGTAATGACACAAAGGTAAGGTAAAAGGTAAAGGCCCTCCCGTTGATCTTCGATTTGCTCGAGCGGGCCCAGTAACGTCTCCATTGGAGACTTTGTTGTTACTGTGTCTGGCATATCGAATACTCTCGGTAGCTTGCCGGGCTCTCCGAGAGGGGCGGAGGAATCGAACTCGGGTCGGCCATGTCGGCTGCTTGTAAGGCGAACGCCCTACCGCTGTGCAAGCTACCGAGAGTATCTCGCCCGCACGGCAGAGCCTGGCAAGCCACCCGTGATGTATTTGATATGCCAGACACAGTAACAACAAAATCTCCAATGGAGACGTTACTGGGCCCACTCGAGCAAAAATGACACAATGCAATCAGTATTACATTGCAAATTCCATCTGATGCCAAAAGAGCACCTCCACCCCAAGGATATAGCCCAGTACCCTCATTGAGGATCTTTTAGAAGGTTTTGAGAGTTAGACCTGCTGAAATTGAGCCTAAAAATGAGAATGCCTATTGTTTATGTGTAACATAACTAAAATTGGATCCAAGATATTTTTTTCAAAGTGCTTATACTTGTTCTTATAAACTAACATCCCCCCCAGGTTCTGCAACCATGTCTAAATCACCTTGGTCTTCCAGCTTTCAACCTTTGCCCCAGTCACTTGAACAATGCCTAATTATAATAGGACCTTAATGTATAGTTGAATGAACGTAAGATGCAGCATAAATCAGTCAAAGAGACCTTTCAAAAGAATCTTTGTGGGACAGTTTGCCATTAACAGAGAAGAACATAATAAAATGTATTCTTTGTTTTGCCTCATTTATGAAAATTAATTTCTAGTGAACCAAAAATAAAACTATTTAAAACTCGTGAAGACCATAGAGAAGAATAGCTTTAGGATATTGGAATGGAAAAGATTACTTAGCTAGAACATAAGTTGCCAAGTACAGATGGATGCGTTACCTTCTGAGTGCAGAATTTCTTACAGCACAATAGTCTTACCCGAGGGTTGCTGAGACTGTCTCTTCCGGGGACTTTGAAGTTTATCTTTGAGTCTTAGACTTTGAGTCTAAGCACGATCTTTCCATTTATTAGCAATGTGAACTGGGGCAAACAATTAAAATTCCCTGAGCTCAAGTATCCTCTTCTGTAAAATGAGGTTCATTCTTCATCTTTAAAGAACTTACAGTCTTTTGGGAAATTTAGACAAATAAACAGATATCCGTATAGTGACAAATGCCATTGCAGTCCTCGGTGCATTAGCCTTTTTCAGACAGAGAAACAATGGCAACTCTCTGGTGGAGGAACCCCCATCAGCCTCCACCCTTAGCAATAGCACCTCGTTCTCTAGTGCAGGCTTGTCACCCCTCTCCTGTCCTCACCAAGTCGCCTATCCAACTTGCATGGCCACAAATGCCATCACTATTAGCCTGACAACTCCAAACACTACATCTCAAATTGAGTCCTGTCACGTTCATTTGAATATCTAATAGGCATCTCAAATTGATTATGCCAACCACTAGACTCTTCATTTTTCTGTGTCTCTTAAATCACTCCTTCTCAGTGGCCCAGGTCAACTCCAGTTATGCCTGGAGAAATCTCAAGGCTACTCCTGATAATAGTCCCCTTCTTCCTGCTCACCCAGGGCCCCTCTCCCATCTGACCAAGTCTGTCTGCTTCCTTCCACCTCTCCTTTAAACACAAGATTTAAACTGTGATGGTCTCACACGAACCTCTGCTCTCTCTGAATCCCATCTTAGCCTTCTTCCTTTTTCGTTCTCCGGGCATAGCTTTTCTAAAGTGAAAATTTGAAAGAAACTCTTAGATTCTGTCTACAGAGCTGAGGTTACTGGGGGTGAGGGCTTGGGGGTGGGAAGGATCCAATAGACTGAAGTGGAAGTTAATTGCACTTTGGTGCTAAGCATGAGGTGGAAACATTATACCCCGAAAACATCAAAATTTGCACTCGTGTAAACAAGTGGTAGCTCAATAAAAATTAAAATTTAAAAAGTACATAAACAATTGGGGCCTGAGAAGTGGTAGAGGGGTTAAGGTGTTTGCCTTGCAAGTGACTAACCCTGGCTCAATCCCCAGTTCCATATATGGTCCCTAAAGCACCACAGGCAGTGATTCCTGAGCAGAGTCAGAAGTATTCTCTGAGTACTACTAGTTTGGTCCAACCCCCCAAAATAATAATAATATAAAAATTAATTGAAAGTATATAGGAAATAAAGAATTATAGTTGGTGGACAACTTGATAGAAAAAGCATTAACGTATACTCATGTGTTACACTTCATACATAAATATATTAACTATACATTATACAGATAGTACACATTATATAATAAATGTGTAAATGATATATTTATATGATATATTACTTATATGTTGTTGTAGATACCTCTCATATCTTACCCGTTAATATATATTTTAATATTTAACAATCATTGACTGTCAAAAGTAATAGTAAAATAAAATGCAATTTTGTTCACCTTGGTTTTTCCCCATCTGATTTTCTTCTAATCATTTTTATTGAGGTACCAGGATTTGCAATACTGTTAATTATCCATTTATGCATACATTGTTCCAACAACACACCCATCACCAGAGTATCTGCTTCTCTCTGCCAGTGTCCCAAAGGCCCCTCACACCCTTCCCCCTCCTGTAAGTTCAGTTCTTAGACAAAAATTCTCCAGTTCTGATGACTTTAATTGTTTGTTGTTCCCTTACTATGTTTCTTTATATCCCAGATCTGAGAGAGATTTTTTTTTTCCAGATAGAGTGTTAATTTCGGTTGGTTTTGTTTGTTTGTTTGGGTTTTTGTTTCTTTTTTTATTGAGTCACTGTAAGATACAGTTACAAAATTGTTTATGATTGGGTTTCAGTCATACCATGATCCAATACCCATTCTTCCACCAGTGTTCATTTCCCACCACCAATGACCCCATTTTTCTCCCACCATGCCCCATCCCCCAGCCTTCCTCTATGCACAGGGGTTGCTCCTGGTTCATGCACTCAGGAATTATTCCTGGAGGTGCTTGGGCAACCATATGGGATGCTGGGAATCGAACCAGGGTTGTCCGTGTGCAAGGCAAGTCATTTTTCTTCTCTCCCTCTCTCTTTGTCTTCCTTCCCATGAGAGTGATCTTTTTAAAAAATTTATTGTGGAGGTGGTGACAAAGCTAAACTCCTGAAATTCTACAAAATTTTAGATCAATAAATTATTGATGAAAAATTTTTTTAAATTGTGTATTTTTTCACAGGTACATAAATATTGAAATATCAATAGTATGAATAATTCTATGCTTATACATTAAAAAAATCACATTAATGAGATAAATCCTAAAAAGTTCAATTTAGTAAGAGTTAGGAGAATTAAGAGAATTTTAAGGGGAAAATATGAATAGGCCTATAAAAGTATTAAAGTATTAAAGTGTGTTTTATCTTAAATAGGAAATGTTGGCTTATGTTTGAAAATATTACATTATAGATAATGCTTAAGTATCTGCATTAATAAGTAAAATATTGCGATAAAAATCTTTATGGATATAAAAATATCACCAGAATAGACATAAAACATTCAATATAAATGAAAAGTTAATTCAATGTTGAAAATGCATAAAATATCTTCTGGCAAGCTAGGAGATTTTAATGTAGTAGAGAGCAATCATAAATTCCATGAGTAAACGCCATACTTCATGGCAAAGTACTGAGAAGTTTGTCTTTTTCAAAGAAGTACCCTTCACATTTCCACCATCCTCCTGTTGTTCATCGATTTGCTTGAGCGGGCCCAGTAACGTCTCCATCATGAGATTTGTTGTTACTGTGTTTGGCATATCAAATACGCCATGGGGAGCTTGCCAGGCTCTGCCGTGCCCACGATAGCTTGCCGGGCTCTCCGAGAGGGGCGGAGGAATCGAACTCCAGTTGGCCATGTTGGCCGCTTCACATTTATTGGGAAAAAAAAAATAAAACTAGTTCCAAGGACATTATTCCCTAAACTGTTGCCTGTACATGAAGCTCTGAATTGTTGCTTCAAATCTTAATGATAATATAGCTGAATGAGTATTCTTTTTTTTTTTCTTTTTGGGTAACACCCAGCAATGCACAGGGGTTGCTCCTGGTTCATGCACTCAGAAATTACTCCTGGAGGTGCTTGGGCAACCATATGGGATGCTGGGAATCGAACCAGGGTTGTCCGTGTGCAAGGCAAATGCCCTACCTGCTGTGCTATCGCTCAAGCCCCAGAATAAGTACTCTTGGTGAAGAGTTCATTTCATTGAGTTGTTTTACTCTATCCATTCATTCTCTTCTGACTCATAAACTTACTCTTGATAGATCTGCTGTGAATCTTATGGTCTTTCTTTTGTATGTAAGTTCCTTGTTGATCTTGCTACTTTCAATATTCTTTGACTTTTATCGCGATCACGATCATCCTGTTGTTCCTCGATTGCCTCGAGCAGTCACCAGAAACATCTCCTTCGTCCTAGCCCTAAGATTTTAAAAAGTGCCATATTCAAGGCTCTTCAGGGTTAGGAGAATGAGACCCATCATTGTTACTGGTATTTGGCATATTGGGTACGCCACAGGGAGTTTGCCAGACTCTACCATGTGGGCAGGTTACATTCGGTAGCCTGCCAGGTTGTCCAAAATAAGAAGGAGATAATAAGAAGTCGCATGGCCGCAAATGCGGCCGTGTGCTTCCGGGAGCTGGGTTTTATAGTCTCTGGGTCTTGGCCGTTGATGGGATTACCTGGCGCAGGGCAGTTGGTGGGTGCGACCCCTGCCTACTGGAAGATGGAGGATCTGGGTGGAGGATGCTCAACTCTGATCCGAGCAGGCTTGGAGATCTCAGCCCCGGGACCCGCATGCCTGTGTTCCTCTGCTGGTTTCTTCATGCGTGTGGAGAGTAGTCTCAGCATGGTTGTGACTGGTTCTGGAGGTCTTGGGCTGCTGGGACTCTGCACGGGGCGGGAAGGGAAACTCAACTACAACCATGCTGAGACTACTCTCCACACGCATGAAGAAACCGGCAGAGGAACACAGGCATGCGGGTCCCGGGGCTGAGATCTCCAAGCCTGCTCGGATCAGAGCTGAGCATCCTCCACCCAGATCCTCCATCTTCCAGTAGGCAGGGGTCGCACCCACCAACTGCCCTGTGCCAGGTAATCCCATCAACGGCCAAGACCCAGAGACTATAAAACCCAGCTCCTGGAAGAGAACAGCACAGTCTCCTGCCCCCACGACTTGACTTTTATAATTCTGGTTATTTCATAGATACACTGTAATGGAGTTTTTCTATTAAAGTTTATTCAGACCTCTTGGATTTCAGTCTGTGCTCCTCAACACTGGGAAATTCTTATCTATGAATTTTTTTAACCATTGGTCAAAGAACCAATTTGCCTTCTTTTTCTTCAAAGAGTTTGATGATTTTTGAATAGTTTCTCTTGAACTCATCCTATAGTTCTCTTGTGTGCTGTTCATTTCTTTTCATACTTTGTTCCATCTTACTTTGTTTCCTAGAGGCTTCCTGCATCCCATCTTGTAGCTTCTTGGATCTTTTCCGCAGCTACTGTTATTCTGCTGCTCAGAGCTTCCCAAGAGTTCTATTTATCTATCTCTCTCTCTCTCTCCCCTCTCTCTCTCTTTCTCTTTCTCTCTCTCTCTAATCACTTCTGCTTATAATTTATTTAGGGGTCTCATACTTTCTTTATTTTGTTGACTACCTATGTATGCCATCATTTTGTTTGTTTGGTTTGTTTGTGTTTGTTTTAGTTCATCAAACACACTCAACGTGGTGTCACTGATGTCATTTTCTGAGAGTTTACAGAGCTGCTTGATACTGGTAAAGCCTTCTGTGTTATTATTTTCACTCACAGAGCTTGGTGGACATCTATACATCCCGTGCTCCTGCTGTGCAGAGGGTGAATCTTTATCATTAGCTCCATGGGAGACTCAGAGGGGTTAGCTGGATGTCACTCTTTTCCTTCCCTAGTTGTTTTCCTGTGACAGGTGATATGAGTGATCAGGGTAAGGTGTGATGATGAGCAAAACTCTCCATTCATTTTCAACCACACAGTTCAGGAGATGTCCAGGTGAAATGCCTGCTGAAATGGTGGAGGTCAGGTATGGAGGCTGTCAGGACCTAGCTGGAAGGAAGAGGAATTTGCCGCCAGCTCCCAAAATCCCCAAGAAGACAGCTGAGAGGTTAACTTCACCCGGAATTCTGGATGAGCAAGAAGATCCTAGATGTGGAGGTGGGCCCGTTCAGATGACAGAGGTTGATTGATTTTTTCTGTATGAAATCTTCCATTTTACTATCATTGTCTTTAACACAAAACCTCTTACTTCCATCCTCATGACCTTCGGTGACCTGGCCTTCATCCACTGTAATTATCTCCTCTCCTCACTTTTGTTCAACAACTTTCAATGCTGCTGGTCTTGTTTCATTTTCCATAACACTGTTTTCTGGGTTCTTGCTAATTTGAGACGTGGGTACATGCTGTGTTCTCTGCTGCACATAGCCCCTTCTTTCCTGTTGACCTACTTCATTTGATTCTTTTGGAGTCTCTTTGAAACGTTATTTTCATTTCCCTATATCTCCCATATGAAAAGTTAAGCATTTTTACTAATCGTTCCTTTTTATTCCTTTCTGAGGCCTATCTATTTAAAAATATCAATTTGCTTTTACGATTTGAGGGTATTTTCTAATATTAATTTTTTTATTTTATTGAATTAACATGAGATAAAACATTACCAAGCTATTCATGATTGGGTTTCAGACATACAATGTTCCAACACCCATTCTTCCACCAATGTAATTTCCCAGCACCAATGTCCCCAGCTTCCCTTCACACCCAACCACCCTCCTTCCACCCTCCTGCCTAATTCTATAGCAGGCACCTCTCTTCTCTCTCTCTCTCTCTCTCTCCCTTCCTCCCTCTCTCTCTCCCTCTCTCTCAACTTGGGTGTTATGGTTTACAATACAGATGCTGAAAGATTATCGTGTATATCCCTTTACTTACTTTGAACACTCAGTTCTTATCCAGAGTGATCATTTACAACTAATGTTCTCATAATGGACCCTCCTCTATCTTAACTACCTTCCAGATTTGGGGTTTTTTTAAAATCTCACTTAGGCACTGCAAGTGCATTTAGGATAGAAACAATGTCAGTTTTGTTCCCTCTTTTGTCCCTGGTTATAGTGTTTATTCATAGCGTCATTTCTCAAAGCATGAAGCTTAGCTAGGTACATGGTTGCACATATTTTATATGAAATTGTAAATATTTGAATATTTATGTTCCCCTCAAATTCTTATGTTGAAACCCTAATGCCCAGTAAGATGATATCTGGAGGGTCATTGGAAGGTCCTTGGGTTTGGGTGAGATCCGGAGACAAAAACCTTCTGCTGACATGAGTGCCCCAATAAGATGAGGAAACAGGAAGTGGTCTATTTCAATATACATTCAGGAACAGGTCATCTGTGCAAGCCAGCAGATGTGCTCACCAGGGCCTGAATCTACTAGCACCTTCGCCTTAGACTTCCCAGCTTCCAGAAGTGTGAAAGAAAATGTCTGGAGTTCAGGCTACTTCATCAATGATAATTTGCCATAGAAGCCCAAAATAACTAAGAAGACTGTTTTATAAATATTTTATTTGGGAGCTTCAAAAGATTATTGATCAGAACCTTTGGGGGCAGAGCCCAAAAGTCTGTGTTTCAATAAAAGGATTTACACGCAAGCCTATTTAGACAGTCTGGTTCTGATGTTCAGAATCTGCTTGTTGAGAGAAAAGTGCACAAGATGAGAAATCAGAAGATATAGTCTTCGATTCTGTTTTTATGTGTTGTTATTTGTATTTTATTTATCTGCTTTGAGTCACTCCCAGTGGGACTCAAGGGCTGCCCTAGTTCACTACTCAGGGGTCATCTGGATTGTGACCATGAAGTGCCAGTGTTTAAACATAGACTTTCTGCATGCAAAGTATGTGCCCACTCTATTGAACCATCTCTCCATACCACGTTTGGACTGTTTTATTTTGTTTTATTCTGGGGAGGCTTGGGTCACACCCGGTGATGCTCAGGGGTTACTCCTGGCTCTACACTCAGGAATAACTTCTGGTGGCACTCAAGATCAAACCTGGGTTGTCTGCATCTAAGGCAAATGCCTTTCCTGCTGTACTCTTACTGCAGTCCTGAATTCTGTTTTTAATTACTGGACATAGGATTGGGGCATGTCATTCAATACACTGATCTTCCGTTTCTTTTTTTCTATAATTGTAGATAGTAAAAACAACAGCTCCTACACAAAGTTATAAGAGTCCAGTGTACATGCTATTTTAAAACTGTATCAGGAGTGTGGTGTTGGAACTACCAATAACCAGAGTGTAAATCACAGAGCCTGAGTCCATTTAAAAAAATAAATAAATTAAAATAAATTTAGCAAATAAAAAAATAAAATATAACAGAAAAACACTCAAAGGGACTAGGGAAGTAGTTCAACAGACTGAGTACATGCTTTACACTACATCATGGTCCCCCAAGCCATTCTGGGAGTGACCCCTGGCAACAGAGCTGAAAGTAGCCCTTGAGCACACAGGGTGTGATCTTAAAGACAAAAACGAACTAATCCAAGAAAAAACACTTCATAAACTTTATAGGAAAAGAAATGTGTGAATTTTTACATGTGAAGCATCTTCACTATGTAGGTGTGGCCTCAGCATCTCTCAAATCAATCTGACGCAGCCCATACTTCTCCAAAGAGATAGGATCCTTTTTCTCATACTTCTGAAGAAGAACTAATAATAATAATTCACAGACCCTTTTGCTTTTCCAAAGTTCTGGGCCATCATTATTTAGATACACATCACAGCACACCCACGGCCTCCGGGGAAGAAACTAAGCTCAGACGGCAGAGACAGACCCTGGAGTTAGAAAACCTGGCCTCACTTTCATAAGGATGAAAATTATCTTCCAAGGCTGAGTCTCTGTAAAATGTCAAGGAAAGGCCATAACCAGAAATGGGGTTAACTTTGTAGAATTTAACTGACACTCATACTGAATGCTTACTCTATTTGGGGAAATAAAAAGAAAATCAATAAAACTGAATTTCCTAGCCAAAGTTTAATGGAAAAAATTAATGAACTATCAAATTCTAACTACTTGTGTGAGTCTAGGACAAACCTCTCAGGTACTTTGTATGGAAAACACATGTTCAGACTAGATGAATATATCAGTGAGTCCAACCAATTGCAAGATACCTTTGCTATAGTTCCATCAAGTGCTCAGGTAATTGCTCCTATTTTCTTCCACTTCTTTTCCACTTCTTATTATACTGGCCTGATTCAGCCCCTCATTGTTCATTACTTTAGTTACATCTCCAGCTCCTAACAGGTCCCCCTCCTTTCATTCATTGATTTATCCAGCAAATATATCCGTCTTACATAGTCATATACGAGTTTACCTGCCCATTCTCCATACATCCACTCATCTACCTATTCATTTATTTATCCACCTATCCATCCATCTTTGCATCCATCAATCCACTCATACATGTAGATACCTACCCACCCACATTTCCATCAGTTCATCTATTTATCGATCAATCCCTCCAACTGAAGACACTGACTAAAACATGCATATGTGCTAGGCATTATTTCTATAACTGGGGACTTGGTGGTGAATATCTTCACACCTTCCAACACACACACACACACACACACACACACACACACACACACACACACATTGTTCTCCAGTTCTCCTTCCTTACTCTCTTGATCCCAATTTCTTATTTCATTTTATCTTGTGTATTTATTGATTAACTAATTTATTCAAATGGTATTTATTTGAGTGTTGATTGTGGGTCAGGCTGAGCTCAAAGTGATCTATGGGTGTACATGTTTCTGCCTTGATGGGGCTAACAGTTCAGGAGGGAAAACAGATGACATGAAGTGCATAGTGATACTACATTGGGGTGCTACAATGCCTCTTTCTTGCATGACTCTAAACTTCTTAGAACATCTATAATCTAAAAGATATTTGACTTGAGTCTTTGCCCAGGACTTGTTTTTAAAATTGTTTGAAAGTGTTATTTATTAAGCCCTTCCTTGGAAAAAATAATACAAAAAATGTAATTAGCATTTCTTAATCTATCATATGCCAAGAACTGAGCTAGAGATTAAGAAATAAGGTAGAGGGCCCAAAAACAAACTGCAGAAAAGCCATCTGCTCATTGCAGCTCTATTCACAATTGCCAGAATCTGGAAACAACCCAAGTGCTCAAGAACAGATGACTGGATAAAGGAACTATGGAACATCTACACAATGGAATACTATGCAGTTATCGAGAAAATAGGCTCATAAAATCTGCATATACCTGGATCAATATGGAAATTATAATACTGATTCAGAGGAAGAGGAACGACATTGAATAATCATGTTCATTTGTGAGATATTAAAAAAATATAGTATGAGAATAATACCCAAAGACAATAAAACAAGGACCAGAAGGACTGGTCCAATGTAGGAACTTTGTCACAAATTGTGGGGGAAAACAGGACAGAGAAGGAACTATGACAGTGATCATTGGAAGTGATCACTCTGGACAAGAACTGAATGCTGAAAGGAGGTAAAGTTATATATATATATATACATATGTATGTATATATATGATAACCTTTCAGTAAAAGTATTGCAAATTACTGTGCCTAAAAGGTGAGAGAGAGAGAAAGAAAGAGAGAGAGAGAGAGAGAGAGAGAGAGAGAGAGAGGAGAAGGAGGAGGAAAAGTTTCTGCCATAGAGGCAGGCTGGTGGGGGCAGGAGGGGAAACTGGGAACATTGGAGGCAGAAAATGTACACTGGTGAAGGGATGGGTGTTGGAACATTGTATGACAAACCCAATCATGAACAACTTTGTAACTGTGTATCTCATGTTGATTCAATTTAAAAGAAAGAAGTGAGGTTTATACCTGCCCCTCAGAACTCCGTAATTTATGTGGGAAAGGAGTTGTAGTAAAGGTTGAGGGCCCTCTACAGTGAAAACAGTGTATGTGGAGCTGAAGCAATAGTACAGCAGGTAAGACACTTGTCTTGCATGCGGCCCACCCAAGTTATATGCCTGGCACCCCATATAGTTCACCTGAGTACTCTCAGGAGTGATCCCTGAGCACAGAGCCAGGAGTAAGCCCTGAGCACCACGAAGTGTGCCCCAAAGACCAAAAAAGAAAGAGTCTATGCTTTCTGTTGGCATGAGGGAGATAGCAGCGCTGAATGGAGCGAACCCCAAACCACAAGTGAAATTATTCACCTCCCCAGAAGCTAGAGCGAGTCAAAAGAAGACAAGTGGCTCCTAGTCTCAGAATTACCCTGATTTGTCTCTGTCCCAGGAAGGAAACAGAAATGCTCCCCACTCCCCATGATCAACTGTACCAGATCAAGTTATGTGCCCTGGACAATTCAGTCTTTGTCAAAGCAGACTTCCGGTAGTTGATCATGCCCATTTTACAGAAGAGGAAGCCACGGTTCAAAATGGCCCAGGGACTTATCTGAGATTGCAAATTGAGGAAGTGGTGGGGCCCAGGTTCAATTGTATTATAAATAATTGGGCTTGAGAGGAATTTAGGTGCTTATTATGGGATAAGGATATTAACACATCTAATCCTCCCAACAACCTTGGGAAGGAGGTTTGGGTATTGAGTCCATTTGGTCTATGAGGTCACATAGGCCAGGGTTATTTGCTCAGGGCTGAGCCCTAGCCAGGGTCTGCCCTACAAAACTTTTGTTTCCCTCCAGACTCTCCTATAAATATGCTAAAGAAAAGTTACCCTAAACCATAAGATCGACTGGATTCTTTAGGGCTGAAAGCTCACTTTAAAAAATATATTGTAGGGGACCAGAGCAATAGTAAGTACAGTGGTAAGGCACTTGTATGCAGCAGGTTTGATCCCCAGTATCCCATATGGTCTCCTGAGAGTCACCAGGAGTAATCCCTGAGTGCAGATCCAGTAGTAACCCCTGAGCATAACCAGGTATAGCCCAAAAAACATGAGAGACAGAGAAAACACATTGTATTTCTGAGGTTTAGGGTTCTTGTTACCTGTGTGATTCTGAACCTCAGTTGGTTTGCCTGCCGAAGGCCCACAATGATGCCCCCAGCACAAAGATGGCTAAAGGGGGAAATGCAGGTGCTTCCCTGCTGACTAGTCTGTGCCAGGGACAGGAACCAGGAACCTGAGACTCCTGGGTGGGACCAGAGGAAGCAACCTGCAGGTTCATCTTGTGGCAGGGGGTGATCTCTCTCTCTCTCTCTCTCTCTCTCTGCGGTTGTTTTAGCTCAGTGAGTTGCCCCATAGGCAACATGGTGAATAGGGGTCTTGTCTCTGTCTGGGACCAGAGGGAATGTCTGTGGTCCTTCTACTGGGGAGGGGACCCTGGAATCCTGAGATAGAAGCTGGGAGGGGCCAAGGCTCTGGGGTGCTTGGGGATGGGGTCTAGGAGCTTCGCTTCCCAAAACACTGGGTCCCTGATTTAATCCTCTCACCCACTTAAAAGGACAATATTATCACTGTTTTGCAGAGAAGTTGGGTGAGGATAAAGAGACCAGAGAGCACTAGGAGGGATTGATGGGACTCCAGGTTTCCGGGCAGTTCATGCCTTGGGATTGATTGAGATACATAATAATCAAATATTTACTGAATGCCAGCACACATCATTGACTGAAGAGCTTGGCCTGGTGGCTATTTGTACAATGCCCATTTGCTTCTGGGCAAGTGTGTAACAGAAAACCTGATATCCGCTCACCCTTCTTTCCGAGCACAGAGCCCTATTTGTAAGCAGGCCCCAGTTCCCAGAGCAAAGGCTTTGGCTCCAAGTCTTCATCCCTGGGTGTGGTTGTTCGACTCTCTTCTGACCAATGGGTATTGATGGAAGCAGTGACACAATTTGTGGGCCACACAGTTAAAGAAAAGGGGCGTGCCCTCCCCTTTTCCATTTCTTCCTCCCACCAAACAGATTGCAGACAGATGGGAAGCAAGGTTGGGTCAGGTGAGGCTAGGAAATACCCTCTTGAGGGGTGTGGCTGCAAAACCCAGGAGCTTGGCACTCTGGGGCCACTGCACAAGTCCTGAGCTGCTATGCCCAGGTTGCTAGGTATGTAAGAAACAAACTGCTCTCTGGCTCATGCCACTGTTTATTAGCGTCTCTGTTGGAGACACAGAATCTATGACACTCACCAACACCGTGGGCAGAAACAGAGAGACCAGCTAAAAGTGTCTGAAAAGGTCCAGGCAAAGCTGATGGTTATTAGGGGGAAAGGCAGTAGCTTCAGAAGTGATGAAAGGGGCTGGAGCGATAGCACAGCGGCTAGGGCGTTTGCCTTGCATGTGGCCAATCCGGGTTCAATTCCCAGTATCTCATTTGGTCCTCCAGAACAGCCAGCAGTGATTCCCGTGTTCAGAGCCAGGAGTAACCCCTGAACATCGCCAGGTGCAACCCAAAAAGCAAATAAAACGAAACAAACAACAACGAAAACCCCAGAAGTGATGAGAAGCTTCTGGAAACACAGAAAAATATAGGTGCTGGTGGATGAATGTGAGGTATGAGAGGAAGACCAGAGTCAGGAATGAGTGGAAGGAAAGAAAATAATTGTTTATTGGAGAAGATCAGGAAAGGAGCGTGGGTGGAATTGGGCGTCAGGGGTTTGTTTGGGAAAGATGAAGTTTGAAAAGCCGAGTAGACAGGTAAGGATCAATTGAGCCCTTGGAGTCCCATCTGAGGAGATCGGGGTGAGGGAACTCATGTACATAGGCTGGCCTTTAGGTGGACACTGAGGGAGAACATGGGAGTTCTGTGGAGAAAATCGCATCACACTGCAGCCTTGTTATTTTCTGTAATTGCACTATGGCTTTTAATGAACTAACTCTACAGACCACTGGGCTCTGGGAAACCCACAGGACAATTACTGCCCTGCACACCTGGTAAAGGATATTGTCACATCTGAAATTCCTGAGGCACATAATTACCCTGAGAAAGCGTGCCAGGTTGCACGGCACTGGGGCAAGTTGGGAAGTTGGGAGACTGGATTTTCGATTCAAATGACACAATGGAAAGCGTGGTCAGAAGGTCTGATGGGAGTCCTAGATACTCTTTAAGTACCGGATGATGAGTCTGTCATTCATCCATCTGTCCCTCATCTGAGTGGCATATCTGGGTGATTGTTTCCTTTCTCTGGAATCGCCCACATCTTGCACCAGATGGCTGGGCTGTACTGCCTGACAGCAGTAAGAGGAGAGGAAATCACCTGGAACCTAGAAGGTTAGAGAGAAAAATAGGAAGAAGGGACATCTGTCCAAGAGAGACGAGTTCTGTTGCCATCCAGGTTAGGGGAAGTGAACAGAGAGGGGGAAGAAGGTCCAACCTGAAGACTGAACTCACTGAGCAGGAGCTGTCTGGGAGGGAGCACTGAGAATAACAGTGCAGAATTGTTTGCTTCTTGGGGTTCACGAAATCCAAGTCTCAGGGTCAGCATGATACCATGTTCACAATACCAGTCAGAGCTGACACAGTGTCTAAGAGCATGGCTCAGGGGCTGCCCACTGGCCTGGTGTTAGACAGAGAATCTGAGTAATCTAGAAGACCCAGGGATTTGATCAGGATCTGGAAGCTTCAGAAATCAGATTTTTTGTTACTAAGGAGGGACAGAGGATCCAGCATCAGGAACTTTGGATGGATGGGTGGATGGATGGATGGATGGATGGATGGATGGATGGATGGATGGATGGATGACAACTGGAAGACCATAAATATTATGAACTCTCCAAATGACATTCATTCAGTTCTCAGGAACCACATGAAACCTGCCCATCCTCACATTCTCTGGCGTTCCCTGAGAGATAGTAGCTCTTGGAATAGGGTATCTGCTCATTACCCTTCTCTTCCCTGTCACTACCATGCCTCTGGGGATGCATGACTTCATAATAACACCACCCCAGTGACCAAGGAAAGGAGAAACTCTTTGAAAGAGGAGAGAAGCAGTATTCATCAGGGCCTTGAGTTTAAGTCAACTATCAAGTCCAACAAAACTGGATTGCAGAAAGAGTCCACAGGATTCAAAAAACCCTGAGTTTCTTTTTGTTGGCAAGCTTAAGAGTAATGTTTCACCATCAGAAGTAATGGGCACACAAGAGCAAAGACATCAGGTTATTGACAAAGAAAATGAGGTTAGTTTGCACACCAGTGTTGAGTAAAAGTTGTTTATTTTTAACTGTAATTATTTTATGCATTTCTTCTATCATGCCACAAATGTGTACTGAGAATTTACTTAGTGGCCACTAAGAAGAGGTTTTCCTGCCCTGAAGGTTAGAGATTGGAGTAAGAAGAACTACCCAGATTTCAGTTCGAGTAAGAAGTGCTGTAGTGATACCAATTCAGAGGAAGAGCATGGGGCACAGCCTGGCTTGAACAATACATCAGGGAAAACTTGCTACAGGAATTGGTATCTGACCAAGTCTTTAGGATAAGTAGGAGTTAATCAGACTGAGGATGGGCTATAGTGGTGGAATTCATTTTTAATCCTATGTCCATTCATTTCATTTAGCTAATATATATTGAATGTCCACTAGTCAAAAAACTGACCTGAGCAATGGGGATCTAGAAGTGGATGGAATCAACAAGCTTGTTGTCTTTGAATAATTTATATTCTAGTGGGAGGAGATAGTTTTTGTTTGTTCGTTTTTTTGGTCATGCCAACTGATGCTCAGGGCTTTGCATTTAGGAATTATTTCCGGTGTTGCTCTGGCATCTATATAGGATACACGGGATTGAATCCAGGTCAGCCGCATGCAAGGCAAGTATTTTAGCCATTGTACTATTGCTCTGTCCCCAGGAGGAGATAATTTTAAAAGGACAGAAGAGCAGATAGATAGAACAGGGGTTAAGGTGCTTGCTTTGCCTGCTGCATAGAGCACTGTTGGGGGTGTGATTCAAACCCCTTAGCTCCCCCCAAACTGAACAGACTAAGCACATCATAAAATATCATAAACTGATAAATGTGAAAGTGCTGAGTCTGATATTTTCTTGACAAGCTCAAGACACAGCAAATAGACCCACTAGAGCTGAGAGGGAGAGAAAGAGGGGAAGGAGATTAGATTGGAAAGTATCCAGTACCAGTTTAGATAGTGTGTGGGTTTTGTTCTGAATGTAAAAGAAAGTCATGGAGGTTTCAAATCATGAGATATCAGGGAACATAGGAAGATTTATAAATAACTCATTATGATAGGACTGTGGCACCCACTAGGAATTATAAAGGGGGGAGAGAGAGAGAGAGAGAGAGAGAGAGAGAGAGACGCTAGAGGTCAAACATAAAAGACAGGTGAAAAAATAGTCCAGTTCCAGCAAAAGAGTTGGGCTTGGGCTGGAGCGATAGCACAGCGGGTAGGACGTTTACCTTGCACGTGGCCGACCTGGGCTCGATCCCCAGCATCCCACATGGTTCCCTGAGCACCAACAGGAGTAATTCCTGAGTGCAGAGTCAGGAGTATCCCCTGTGCATCACCAGATGTGACACAAAAAGAAAAAAAGAAGTGTAGAGCTTTATCTTCATTACAAGGGAAGAACTGAATAGACATAATCATTTTCAGAACTATAATTAGAAGGCACTTTTGAGAATTAATTATAAAATAGGGGTGAAATAAAAGAGAAAAAGGGGGAATGAAAAAGATAGCATAGTGATTAGGTCACAGACTTTGTATATGCTGTCCCGGCTTTGACCCCTGGCACTGCACAGCCCCTCAAACACTGACGTATGTGATCCTGGGGGTCCATTTTGCTGCACGTCCAGAGCAACACCACATGCTTGGACCCTTACATTGAACAACCGGTTTGGTTAGTCAAGTGTCACCGGAAATAACCCTGAGGTCTCCTGGACATTGCTCGAAACCCTCCCCCACTTCTCCTTTTAAAAAACAACCATGGAGGTTGAGGAAATCACCCAGGTGAGAGTGGATGACCTAGTCGATGACCTGGTACTCTGCTCCCTCTGCCAAGTGAGCTTGTCTTTCTGCAGGAGCATAACAACCCACCTAAACACTCACCGCCAAACTCGTCTCCAGCCTGGGCCTCGCATCGAAGTGCTCCTGTCCAGCTACCACTGTGGTTTCTCTCCAACCTTGCAGATACGGCCCCTGTTTATACCAATGTCTGCGTCTGCATCTCTCCCCTCTCCCGCTCCCGAAGGACAGCACCATACCCACATCAGATCAAGCCCCAAACCGGAGAGCACTCTGGACTCCTCTCTCCCTCCCTTGCCCACCCCGTTGCTAGTAAGTCCTAAACTTCCATCATATTTTTGGCTTTTTTGAGGGGGCGGGGACACCCCTGGCTGAGTTTGGGACTTACACCTGACTCTGTGCACGGGTGCTGGGGATTTCAAACATGATTGGCTAGGTTCAAGGCAAGCACCTTTCTGCCTATATTCATTCTATCTCCATGAGCCCATGCAAACTTTTACATGCATCTGAGTCTGTTTACCTTTTACTCAATGCCCTGCCACTACCTTGGCAACAACCCTCATTCAGACCAGAAGTCCAAAGGGAGTACAGGAAACAACCCACTGTAGTTCACAGAAAACAAGGGCTTCTGAGACTGTTGTATTTCCTCTGTGATCCTTGTTTTGCACTAATTTTATCATGTGCATGCTCTTTTAGCATGTCAATATTGATGATAATCATCTCCAGCACTTAACAAGCACCTGATGCCCACCGGACACTATCCTCAGCATTATTCATTAATTAGCTCATCTAATTGTCCCAACAACCAGGTGAGGTTGCTGTTATTATTATACTTACTCTGCAAGTGAGAAAACTGAGGTGCAGAAGTCACAAATGCCACAAGGTCACAGAGCTTGCAGTGCTTGTGGCAGATCCTGACTGGGGTGGTACCATTGGTCCATTTTTGAGACAAAACCCTTAGCGGCAAGGATATCATGAGTGAGCCAATAGTCTCAAAATGCTCATTCTTCCTGGTCTGCCACAGACTTTCTTGGCATATGCCCACTCTCAAAGTGAGGTTCATCAATGAACTCTCTCCTCTGACGCTTGCCTTTGGCCTAACAGGCACTCCATCAACATGCTTCACCATCTAGAAGCTTCTTCTGCATCCACGTAGATCCAATGACACAGGACAGAGCCAGTGCCCAGGTCTGGATAGTGGAGATGACTCAATGCCCCCAGAAACATATCTCTCTTTCTGTCTTGGCACCTGAAAATTTTGACCATGTTGACATTTTTGGTTGCTGGAGTGCACATAGGTATGTGTGTGTACACATGTGTGCCCACATACAAGCAAACTTGTGTAATTTTAAATATTTTTACTATAGACTTGCTCCTTAAGCCCATGTTCTCATCCCACTTCCTTGTCTCTGTTTCTTTGCTTGCCTATTTCCACTCTGGAGAAACCTATGTTCTCTCTCAAGACATACTTCTCTTTCTCTTTCTCACATCTTTCTAAATAAGTTTCAATAAAAACTCTCTAGCTTCACCAATAATAATAATGATAATACTTATAACATAAAGTTGCCATTTTAACCATTGTGTTTGTGTGTGTGTGTGTGTGTGTGTGTGTGTGTGTGTGTGTGTTTTAAGGACTTTCATTTACCCATTACTTTCTCGGGAGAATGGTTGGAACTGGGCCACGCTGTCATACTCAGAGTTTATTCCAGGTTCTATGCTCAGGAGGGACCCCTGGAGATGCTCTGGAGACCAACAACCATGCAAAGATGTGAACTTAGAGTTGACCACATGCAAGGCAAGTGCCTAAACCCTTGTGCTCTGTCTCCAAAGTCCATTTTAATCATTTTGAAGTGTACAAGTCAGTGGAATTTTACATTTACATTGTGTGCAACTGCCTTCACACAAAACAGGTGCTGCTGCTTCCTCTCGTCTTCCTTTGGTTCTTTGTCTGGAATGGAGATCGAGGCTGGTGTAGTACACTCTCCAGTAGTACCTCAGAGAGAGGTATTGGGCAAAGCATGGGACTCGTGACCTCACATTTTTGAGTTATTGATTAAGCAACACCATACTATTGTGTGCTGTGTGCTGTGTGCTCTGTGTGTGTGTGTGTGTGTATGTTATGCCTCATTGTAAAAGCTTGGTTGTGTTCTATGCAGTTAATATAAGTCTTTGCTGAAATAATGGCAAAGTCAGGGAGGTTAGTTGGTGTCTTAATCAGAGGTAATAGAGACCAGTTGATATCCCAACACAGTAAACAACATTTTCCCCATCATGACCCATTTCTTGCTTCCTTCCTATACTCCCTGACCCCTTCATCTCGTGCTGTGGCCTCTGTTTACGTTATTGTAACCTGGGCCCACCTTGGAATAAGAGGACACCATATGGCCTCTGGCTGAGAAATGCTGCAGTAAATAGAAAGTTCTCCTTGAACACTTGCTCTGGAAATGCCAGTCTATGAGATTGAGGGATAATTCTAGCTCTCCCAGAGGAGAAGAATTCCACTGCAGAAAATCCATTAACAACTGCAGAAGGAGGGGTGGTATCATTCCTCTCTCTGCAACTTCCTACTGGAGCCAGGAACCAGCTCTACAAGCACCAAAGCTGCAAAAACTTGGGGGTGATAAAAAATGGATCTCTCAGGCAGAAGATAAATCTTAAGGATGCTGCTTCTGGGTCCTGCAAAACAGACCAAAAGCAAATGAGAATGCCCTGGGACTCCGAATATCACCTGCAGGTCTTGCTGCCAGTTGACAGGAAAGATGGGCTGGTCTCACTTGGTGGTTGCAGTCAAACCTCAAATGGAGGACACTTTTTCAAGCCCAAACATCTAGTGTAATCATGAGAATCCCCACAGGAAACAGATATCTGGCTCAAATGAGGTGATTTGAGGAGAGATTAAGAAAAAAGACTCTTCTGGTTGGAAGCTTGCCACAAATGTGTGGTGGACGAGGGCAATTAGGATAGAGAAGGGACCAGCAGGACAATAATAGTTGGAAATGATTACTTTGGACAGGAACTGAGTGTTGAAAATAGTAAAGGAATATACCTGATAACCTTTCAGTATCTGAATTGCAACCATAAAGCAGAGAGGGAGGAGTGAGAGAGACACATACACACACACAGAGAGAGAGAGAGAGAGAGAGAGAGAAGAAAAGTGCCTGCCACAGAGGCAGGTGGGGGGGTGAAGTGGGAGGGAAACTGGGGATAATGATGGTGGGAAATGTACACTGGTGAATGGATGGGTGTTGGAACATTATGTGACTAAAACCCAATCATGAACAACTTTGTAACTGTGTATTTCACTGATTCAATTTTTAAAAAATTAAAAAAAGATTCAATAAAAAGTTTAAATTAAAATTTAAAAACTAAAGTCCATCTTAAATCTAGGACGGGCACAACAGGTCCCAGTGCTTCCACTCAAGGGACAATCTCCAAAGGGACAGTCTCCACCCAGCAGGCCAGCAGAGGAATTTCTGCCTTTTTGTCCTCACAGAACTGATGGCCAAATTGGGAAACTGTCTGCCAGGACCAGGAAAACACCCCAAAATGTCTATAAACAGCCAGAATGTGGAAGCTAAAATTATAAGGAAGCCACCGCCTATGAGAAGTGGTCACAAAACCTAATTTTTGGTGGTTTTTGTGGTCCCTTTCCCCCTTCGCCCACTCACTTCCCTGAAGAAGTGACTGCCGCAAAGCAGGAGCTTCATCACCTCCATCTTCTAGCTCCTATGTACCTGGTCTAAGGACCTGCAAGACGCACTTTCAGCCTTCCTGTCACACACGCTGCTGGGAGGTTGGAAAAGACTGAGCACCATGCAACTTCTCTGTCATAACCTAAACACTAGGCTCCTTTCCCCTGCTCCTTCCCCCACCTTCCCTGCATCCTTCAGATCTGAGATAAGAGTGAACCTGCTAAGGAAGGTATTTCTGGACCCCATGTCCTTTGGAAGTCAGAGTTCCTCCATACCCCTCATTGAGACATGCATGTCACTCCGTGATTTTCCACTGCTAATGATGCATCCACCAAATTACAGGGACTTGTCTGTCTTCCAGCTGAGGTCTGAACTACCTTCTTTACCACTGATGCTCAGTAACTTGCCCAGAGGATAGCACATTTTGGTCTCTTTAGATAGACTACACCAAATGAATGAGTAAATGAACGCACAGAAGTGGAGAAGGGGCTGGGAATGATGGGACCATTTTCTCCAGCAGCTTTGATTGGAGCACAGTCCTTAAACAACTGCATTTCCCGTTTTCAATATGTCCAGATCCCTGCAGGACTTGCCTTTTAAGAGACTGGAGGGAAAAAGGTTGCTGGAGGATCTGAGGGATGCAGGAGAACTCTTTATTCAGAGTTGCAGAGAGGAAACAATTCCCAGCAATTTTTTGAATGAGCCTGTTTTGAATAGACTTACTTATCCAAGGATTTCGTCTAGGATGTGTGTGTCTATGGGTCATGGACTGGAGTGGAAGCCTCACTGTGACACTGAAAATATTACTGTCTGGAGAAAAAGCTCAAATGGCAGATAATTGTTTAACACACTGGTGCTGGCACAAAATCAGTCTTTTGGAAGCTCTTTCCTCTAAAAAGAGGAACCAGTGACATTGCATGGACCAATTCTGTGTGTCTTTTTTTTTTAATTGAATCATTGTGAGAAACAGAGTTATGAAGTTGTAAATGATTGAGTCTGAGGCATACAATGTTTCAACACTCATCCCTTCACCAGTGCACATTTCCCACCACCAGCTTTCTCAGGTTCCCTCCGTGTCCACCCTATACCAGCCCTGCAGCCTGCCTCTATAGCAGACACTTTTCTTTTCTCTCTCTCTCTCTCTCTCTCTCTCTATATATATATATATGCATATATACATATATTAAGATGTATATCACTCATATCACTTGTCATCCCATTGATCTTTAATTTGCTCAAGTGGGTGCCAGTAAGTCTCCATTTGTCCCTGTTGTGTGCTAGTGTAGCCCAATGGCATCTGTTCGCTCCAGGAACACGAAGAGCCTCAAACTGTTCAGGGTTTTGACGAAGAAGTCTGACCATCTCATAGATGGGCAGCCATGCCTCCTCTTGATGTTCCGTGGAATCCAGTCGGTAATAGCTCTAGTCCAGCAGTCATCTCTAAATCGCATTACATGTCCGGCCATCTGACTTTTGACGCCTTGGCAAACGAGAGAGCATCCCTGATTCTTGAGAGTCGACGAAGGTCAGAACTCCAGATTTCTTCTCTCACTTGAGTGAAATGTGATATTCCAAGCATAGCTCTTTCTATTCCTCTTTGGGAGACCTGAATAGCGTTCTCATCCTGTTTTCATAGGGCCTAGGTCTCAGATGAACATATATATATATATATATATATATATATATGTCTTATTTTGCTTTTTTTCCTTTTAGACACTGGGGTTTGCAATACTGTGTATGTGAGTATGGCTTTTGGGACACATCTGACCGTGCTCAAGGCTTACTCCTGGCTCTGCAGTCAGGAATCACTCCTGGCAGGGCTCGGCAGACCATCAGAAGGACCACTGAACCTGGGTCAGCTTCAGGCAAGACGAGTACCTTTCTTATTTTGTATATCTCTCTAACCCCTGAATGGACCAAATCTTATCTCAAGTAAAAAAATGAGCTCATTTCAAAATTTTTAGTTCAGAACCGGCTTTGTCACTGAAATCGTTAGCACCTTATGTTCAATATAGTCTCTCTGCACACATTTCCTCCAAGATACACTTCCACGGACAGAAAAGCTAAAGATTAAAACTTTGAAGTCACTCAGAGAAGAGGTATTAACAAGAAATTTATAATGTGCAAAAGTGTGCATGTTCATGCATATATACACGTAAATATGTAACAGAGCTGTGTATAAAACATCAACCATGGAAACTGGCATGTAGATTGCTGAGGATCCACCTGTCCCATTTGATGTCGTGACTGATACATTTACTTGCATTTACAATTCACCCCACTCATGAATCTTCTTTCTTTGTGAATAGATCCAGGAAATTCTTTTTCCACTGCTACCACTTTGATACAACCTCCTTGGTTGAATAGTTGTTAACAGAAAGAGCTTCGTGTCACACCTTTTCAGTTGAAATTCTACCACTTGCTATTGTGTGGTGTTAGAAAATTAACCTAGTGCTCTCCCAGCTTGTATTCTGAAATACAGCAAGAAGGCCTACATAGAATCAGGAAGCTAGAACCAAACTGCGTTGATTGAGCAGATGTCCCTCTTCCAGAGAAGGGAGCTATGGTATTAATTGTTTTGTCTCGGGCAGCCGGCAACCAGTTCTTCACTAACTGGCTTAGCCTAGAAACGAAGAAACCAGTTCACAAAGCAGATACCCAACGGTTGGATGGGCTTCGGGGTTGGTTGATTTTATGATTTGATAATGTCATTTTGGTCCCAGGTTCTTTCCCTCTCTCCCCTTTCTCCACTCATCTGAGTCTGGCTCCACTGTGCTCATGTGGTGGGTACCAAAAGTGATTAGGACTTCTTTTGATGATGTGTCTTCTTTCCCAATCAGTGAAGGGGAAAGAGGCAAGATACTCATGACTGAGTCCTCACTGATGTCTCCAGGAGCCTCTCCTCAGGATTCAGGAATGTCTTCATATCAATAGAGCTTTTTTCAATTGGTCAGCAGGCATGAAATAAATTTAGAAATGAGCCATTGTAATCTCTGCAAGGATCCTATGATGAGGCTTTCAGATGATGCTGGAGCTTACAGGCCTATGGGTGTCAATTCACAGGATTCTCTTTAGAACTTACTATACAATAAGCAACCCCAAAGTTAGAGGTTTGCAGATAAATCACCCAATCTCACAATGCATGGTTCATGAATTCAGACAAGACACTGATTTGGAGAGCAGATGTGACTTTCGCTGGGTCATTTATTGGTAGTCAGCTGCCAGCAAGGTTGGCTTGAGGGTCCAAGTATAGCAGTATGAATATGATTGGCACTCTAGATATAACAGGCAGATGGGCACTGCTGGTGTTACTCCTATGATGGCTGAACCCCAGACACTGCCTGTGCCCTAGAGGTGGTGTCTACAGCAGAGTGGCAGTGCCTCACATATGGTGGCTCAGCTTGCTGTGCAGTGAATAGCATCATGTTATATAGTGAATCCTCATCACATTATACAGAGTACTGGATAATTCCAAATGCATTGGCATGTTATCTATGGTACATGGAAGAAACATGAAAAAATAGAAAGGCAATTTTGGATATTAGGTACTTTGCTTCTCTCCAAACCTACTAAATAGTTGGATTTGCTTCTTTAAAACTGGAAGTTTGAGACTGGAGAGGTAGCAGGTAGGACACTTGTCTGGATTCAACCCCTGGGACCCCATATGGTCTCCTGAGCACGGACAAAAGTGATCCCTAAGTGCAGAGTCAGGAGTAAGTTCTGAGCCATACCATGTGTGGCTCCAAAACAGCAACACAAAAGCTTGGAAAGTTGATGCTTTGTGACATTGGTTGGGCTAGAGCGATAGCACAGCGGTAGGGCGTTTGCCTTGCGCGCAGCCAACATGGCCGACCCGAGTTCGATTCCTCCGCCCCTCTCGGAGAGCCCGGCAAGCTACCGAGAGGATCTCGCCCGTACGGCAGAGCCTGGCAAGCTCCCCATGACGTATTAGATATGCCAGACACAGTAACAACAAAGTCTCCAATGGAGACGTTATTGGGCCCGCTCGAGCAAATCGACGATCAACGGGAGGGCCTTTACTTTACTTTACAGGATGTCAGTATCCCTGGCTGGCTCCCATATTTGAGGCCCTTCCTTATCCTTGTCCCTTCATGGCTTGGTTACCACTGTCTTTTCCACATTACCAAGCAGTACCTTCTCCACTTCTTTACACCAACCTCACCACCTCCCAAACTGCTACTTTATTGTCTTCTAGTGTGGTCTTTCAGAAACACAATCTACTCAGACCCTCCTTTTACCCAAAGCATTAAGTTTTCTTTAAATGACTGGATAAAACTCAAACTCTCTAATTCAGTGAACATATTCTTTACAAATGTTCCTGCCTTCTGTCCCATCCCAAGGTCCCCCTGGAATGTAAGATCCCAGAGGCTGGAAGCAAATCTCTCTCCTTCACGGCTGGGTCCCTAGCACCACTACCAAACCTGGCCCACTGTAGGTGCATAAGATGTCTTTGTGGAAGGAGTGGAGAAAGACTGGGAAAGAAGGAATGAGCGGGAAAATGGGTGATTTATTTATTTATTTATTTATTTATGTGTTTTTGCAGTGCTGGGGATCAAACCCAGAATATCACTCATACAAGGCAAACACTCTACCAGTAACTCTGGCCCTGGGAAGGAGGAGTGGAGAGGTTTATTCCATAGTGCTCCTGGCTTCCCTTATCATAATGTTCATTGGGATTGAATTCCTTACTTTCTCACTGGATTACAAGGTCCAGGAAGGCAAGAGGCTACTTCTAACATAGTCTCTTGCACTAAGTGGTGAATGAACTAATTACATTATAAAGAATGTAAGTCACATACATAGAGGGGGAAATTCTGAAGGAAAGGCCGGCTGATTCTTTCTGATGGGTAGCCATGGGAAGGCACAGGAGTAACCTGGTCTTTGGAAATCCATGTTCATGCATCTTCCTGGAGTCCAGTTTCATGGGGGCCTGGGTGTACATAGTCCCTTTACAGAGGAGTGAGCCCTAATACTCCCTGCATGCGTGCAGTGTTACAGTTGGCACTGGTATCCACCCTTGCTGGTGTTTTTCCGAGTCTTTGAAGTGATGCGTGGATTAACTTGCTTCAGCCTCCTGGAATGTGACCTCATTCCTTGCCCAGGTCGATCCCCTCATTAAGCAACTGCCTGATCCTGCCCCATCAGGCAGCCTGCAGGCAAGTACTCAGCCTGTGTAAGAGCATGAACTTTGGGGTCACATAGACCAGGACTGAATTCTGGAGTAGGTCTAGAGCAAGTTGTTATCTGACTGAGCTGTGATTTTATTACCTCTAAAGAGCATTTAAAAAAAAGAAAAAAATGAAAAGAAAAAGGAAATATAGTACATTGAATTACAGTGTCTGATTCTTGCTTCATTGCTGAGGATTAAATTAGATTATCTGAGTCAAAGAGAGAATTCAATGGGCTGAGCAGCCACTTTGCATTTGGAAGGCACTGGCTCAATCCCCAACATCACATGCTTCCCTGATCACTACAGATAATGATCCCCGAGCACAGAGCAGGAATAACCCCTGAGCACTGCAGGGTGTGACCCCCAAATCAAAATTAAATAACTAAATATAAATAAATAGGCAATTTAACCCACAACCATACTCCACCAGTGCATAGAGAGTGTTGGGCCTCTACTCAAGGATCCACTTCTTTGGTAGGTCACAGATTTCTCTGGGATAGATTTGGGGTAGAGAGGGATGGAACTAGAATTTAGGAAGCACTTAGGGCTGGAGCGATAGCACAGCGGGTAGGGCATCTGCCTTGCACGCAGCCAACATGGCCGACCCGAGTTCGATTCCTCTGCCCCTCTCGGAGAGCCCGGCAAGCTACCGAGAGTATTCGATATGCCAGACACAGAAACAACAAAGTCTCCAATGGAGACGTTACTGGGCCCGCTCGAGCAAATCAATGATCAACGGGAGGGCCTTTACTTTACTTTAGGATATGTCATAGGCTGTCCTGGCATGTCTGCAGAAGTGATCTCCCAAACTACACGGCCACCACGCATTCCCATACATATCACACTCATCCCATTTCCCAGTACAAAAATGCAGACAGAACTGAGTTGAAATTCAGCCTCTGAAACTCAATTTCCGTGTGAGTCTAGGCAAAGTCCTGCCCCTTTCTGAGTTTTGGGTTCCCACAGACTCTGTGGGTGCCCACCAGGGACCACTTTTCTGATAGGCTTTCTATCCTTTATTGGAACCACTAACTCTCTTTGTTGAGCTGAGCCAACTGAAGTCCATTCACTGTGCGTGTTTTCACTCTCTGGGATGAGTGCAGAGTTTGAACGAATGGAGAGCTTAAATGCCAGGAAGGGGATCAGGCTCTGAGGGGACTACTCTTCTCTGGCTCCCCAAAGAACAGCACTGTGATCAGCAACATCTCTGTGTTAGGCAAGAAGACTCAAGAGGCTGGAGGCCCCCCAGGCCTGGCCTTCCTCGTGTGTGGGAGGGAAAGGTAATGATAGAGGAGGAAAGACTCCAAATGGCAATTCTCAAGGTCAGCACGCTGGATCCATTCTGGCTCTGTCACTCATCAGCCATGTGACTTTGGATGAACACTTGGAGCCTCAACCCCCATTCCAGGATAAGAATAAGATCACCTCTTCTGTTATCTGTTGAAGCAAGACAAACACTGTGTCCGCCTCTTAGGGCGTCCAGCTGGGTGGGGCCTTCCAGAGGTCCCATGGGAGCAGTCTGATGGTGGCTGAGGCAGTGAGAGTCACCTGAGGATTCGACTGAGCTGGAGGTACAAGAAAGCACTTTGTACTTTACTCCCATGTCTGGTACTGGCTGGAAGGGCTGGTCGGCACCATCTTGTCACGGGGCTTCTCCACACCACTTGCTGGGAATTCTTCACACCAGGTAGGCTAAGGGTCTTTGAACTTTTCCCAACAAGCAGTCAAGGGACCAAGGCAAGAACGAGCAAAGTCACTTATTATCTCACACCTGAAGACCGACCCTCCTTGCCTCTCCACAGTGTTCTAGTAGTTATAAGTGAGCCCCATGGCTTGCCCAGAGTCAAGGAGATGAGATGGGAGGAGTAGCCAGGACTGGCTGCCATCTTTAACCCACCAGCCACATCTCTCCTGTGCTTTCACCAGGCTGCTGTGAAGAGGAGGGAAGGCAGGCATGAGAGTTTCAGAGTGAATCACTGGAAGACAAGAGGTTCCCGGTCCAAGTTCATGCCTTCCTCTCTGCCCTCAGTCAGGAGCCTCCAGTCACCTGACTCCTGCTCCCCACCAAACGGGTCCTTCACAGATGTCTACCTCAGCGATCTCTCTCAAGCAAAAACACCTGCTAGCAGAAAACGGTCATTAGTGCCTAAGACCTTTCCTGAGGCAACACTCACCTACATGGCTCTGACTGGCCCCTACTTCTGACTCCTCAGCCATATTGCACCTTTTCTTTTTTTCCTTTTTTTGAAGTAAAATGTTCGTATTGAGGGAAGATACAAATTCTAAGGAGAATGTGGATACTCTGGGGGGTGTTGGGGGGAGGAGATGACCCACCCAGAGCAGGAGTGTGGGAAGCCCAGAGTGGACTGGGCCTGTTCCACTCTCAGTCCTCCAGCGTCCTTGCCCCCGCCCCCCCGAGGCTTCCACAGCAACCCCCTCTCCACCAATCTTCAGACCCCCACTTTCCTAACAGCCCGTGTTTTAAGATTCCTTTTAAACATCATCTTCACTGGAAACCCTGGCCCAACTCTTTTCTCCTACCTTGGCACGCCTGGGAAGAGGTCAACACAGGAGATACAGAGAGTAGCAGGAGGGTTCGCCCATGTACCAATAGCTGTGGCTGATTTTGATCAACTCCTTTGTGTCCCCCCCAAATCCTGTGCTCACCAAAGCAGGGTCTTCAAGCATGTTCTCAACTTCCCAACTCAGGGCCTGGGCACCTGCTTGTCCTCAGCCTGGGGTGCTCCTTCGATGCCTTGTCATAGTTTTCTTGGTAAGTGGCTTAATGACTTCCTTCGGGTCTCCATTCCACCTTGCCTCTTTAGGAAAATGTCCCCTGAGCAGGCTGCTGCGATGGGAGCCCCTCTGTTACTTGCCCACTCTCCCCTGGCCCTGCTGCCTCCCTCTCTGGCCTTGCTGCCTGCATGGGCTTATGCAGGGCCCAGCTGCCTCTGCTCTCGCCAGCTTGCAAGAGCCTTTGTGCATGTCTCTCTCATGTAACTTTGCAGTGATTCTCTGGGGGCAGTTTGAAATTAACCAGCGAGAGAGTATCCAAGAAAATTACCAAATGCTAAAAGTCAGGATTTTTTTTTTCCCTAGGAAAGCTTTTGTACCTGACAGTGTATCTGCATTTACCGTGCATCTCCTGAACCAAAATATAACTTCCATCAAGGCAGAAACTCTATTTGGAGGGTATAGGGTTATTCCTGGTGGTACTCAGGGAACCCTATCGGGTATTGGGGATTAAACTAGGCTTGGCTACATGCAATATAACTACCTTAACTTTGTACTATCTTTTAGGCCCAGGCATTTTTTTCAACACTGGGGCCAGAGAGATGGCTTAAAAGGCTGGAGTATGGCTGGTATGCAGAGACCTCAAGTTTGGTCCCCAATTACTGCCCAGTGTGGCTCTGCGGCAGTGGATCTGGCAATGCTGAACCAGAGCAGCACAACATAGCACATTGCTTGGAAGCCCCCATCCCACCAAAACAAACAAACAAACAAAAACTAAGTTGGCAGTCTTCATTTTTCAATCCTCCCTTCCTTTCATTTTCCATACACATGCTTGGTTGTGGTGCTCACACGTATTTAGTTGTGATTGCGCTCACCCAGAATTGCTTCCCATTCGGTGTGATGCTTCCTAAGGTTCATATATTTGGTTGTGGAGCTCACACACAATTTCTTTATGGTGTTTACTGGGTGATGCCATAATGCTCATACACATTCATTGGTCTCTTACTTTCCAAGCATAGCACTGGCAGATCTTTTAGTTTTGGTTCTCACTGGTTGGGTGGGAATGGGAAGAAGTCACACCTTTTTTGTGGATCGCTCTGGCTGTGGAGTGGCTGAAACTCACTTTCTGTGTCCAGGATCATAATTAGCAGAGCTAGCAAAATTGAGTTCAGCACCAAAGATTGAACTCAGAACCTTATCCAAGGCACTGAGCTACCCCTTTGGGCTACAAAGGCAGAAACTCTATCAATGCTGGATTCTCGGCATCCAGGGCAGCCCTGACACAACATATGGACTCCAAACTCTTGAGTGGATGAGCAAAAGAACAGATCAACCAGTGAGTGAACAGTAATCACACTGATTTGTGAGTAAATATCCTCCAAAGCAGAAAGTGGCTCCTATTTCATCTTCACCCCTAGCACAGGGCTGGTGAATACATGGAACTCGGGAAATGTAGATAAAAAAGGGCAAGCCATCTGCAAAGGGCGGTATCATCAAATCCAGATAAGCATAAAAAGATAGGCAGACAACTCTGGCAGTTTCCACCAGGTGTCAAAGACAGAAACCTGTGCTATCACAAGCAGAAGAAGCCTCTATCTGGAAGTCAGGAGACTGGAATTCTAATCCTGATGCCGTGGGCCAGTCACTTTCCCAACCCGGGCTTTAGCACTGTGATCAAACAGGAAGCTCTGGGGTCAGACAGTGAGACCCTGCTAGCACACAGCTGTGTTTGAGTTTGGGTCTGGAACTTCTCTAAAGTAGGGACGGTGTGGGTAGAAGGTGGCGCAATTGGTCCAATTAGCCTTTGATGGGGGCAAGAGTCAGTGTGTTCTTAATACCGTAGAGCTGGAAGCTGTAGAAAGTTTCAGAACATTCATAACTGTGGAGTAGGCCGTTTCTCCTTTTCCTTTCCCCACCCCTGCTCAGAAGCCAAATATTTGTGGCCCCCATCCCAGCTCTCACTTGTTTCTGCTGGCTCCCAACTCAAGGCTTCCCTGAACAAGAGGAAGGTTTTGGCCATTGTGGCTGGCAGACACTGGGCATGCCTGGGAAGGGCTTCACACAGGAGACCCAGGGAGTAGCAGGGAGGATCTGACCGAGCACCCGATAGCTGTGGCTTATTTTGAACAAACAGGTTGGGTGAGTGGGCTGGGAACACCTTGCTTCCTGTTTTGCTGCACGAAGGTGATGCTGGTTGTTGACACAAAGAAGCCTGTTTTGGACAGCAGAAGCAACACTTCAGAGCACTGACTGAATGCCAGGTGTCGTGCTGAGCTGAGCATTGACAAAATCACCAGCCTGTGCCACATCCTGTTTTTATGCTGACCATGAACTAAGACTTTTTTTTTTCATTTTAAAAGAAGTATGTAGTTAAGATACATCTCTGTCCTTAACCAACAAATGATAAATGAGATATTTATCAGCTTACCTTCTCCAGCCTTTTACCTTCTCCAGTAACTTCTTGCCAACTCCCTGGTCAGAGTTTTGGGGCTTATTTTTTTGTTTTGTTTTATGTTTTGGGGTTACACAGGGCTTATTCCCGGCTCTATTCTCAGGGATCACCCTAGTGGTCTTGAAGGAACATATGTTGTTCTGGGGATCAAACCCAGGAATCAAATGCCTGCAAGGTATTTTACCTGCTGCACTATCTCTTCATCCCTCATCCCCGTGCTCAGAGATTTTTAGTGCAGATTAACGCCTTATCCTCTAAGTGGGTTACTATGATCCCCCTTCTACAAATGAGAAAATAGCTGCATTGAAAAGTTGCATAGTTCAATTTTCACTGTTTTGTTTTGATTTGGGGGAGGGAGGAAACACCCAACCTTGGTCAAGGGCTACTCATGGCTCGTGCTCAGAGGCCAGGGGTCACGCCTGGGGGTACTCAGGGAACCATATGTATGCAGTGTTTTGGACTGAAGCGGCTACCTGCAAGGCAATTGCCTAGCCCCACCCCCCCTTGCCCCTGGCCCTAGTTGTGTTGTTGATTACAAGTCAAAGAACTGGTCAATGACGAAGTTAGAATTGGAGTTGAGGCAGTGAAGCCAAACGGGTGGTTTCTGCATTTCTTCTCAAAATCTTACTGCTGGGGTTTGAGAGATAGGACAGGGGTTAATGTGCTTGGTTTGCATGCGGCTGACTCCAGTTCAATTCCTGGCACCATATATGGACTCCAAGCATTGCCAGGAGTGATCCCTGAGTACAGAGCAGAAGATCCAGGAGCACAGCCTTGTGAGCCAATAAAATAAAAATATAGAGAAAAAATAACATGTACTACTTTCTTTCCCTGCATGTGCGAATTTAAAGAATTCGTCCTGCAGTCTTGTTAAATGGGCAGTGAGCACTGAATTGCCCTGAATTGGAAGGTCCATGGAGTGAATAAGAAGTTCTAGGAATGCTGTGATGCCTCCTGTAGAAAGGACAATGGAGGATGTATTTGCAGAGAGAATTCATCTCTGTCCTAAGAAATGATTTCAGGGCTAGAAACAGAGCATGACAAAGGGACTACCTTTTCTTTCAAAATCTTTTCGAACTTGAACATATTTTGTTGCTATCTTTTAGGACTGTCACTTTTGTTCCTCAAACATTATCTTTCAGATGTCTTTTCTGCCCCCATATTATTTGTCTTAGTGTTGTTTTTTTTTTAAAATGAGAATACTTCCAATTGGGTTATACTTCTTCCCCTAAATTCATTACTGTGAAAAGAGAGGGGGAAATGCGGATAAGCTTTAGAGTAAGCTAGGTGTTTCTACCAACAGAATTTGCAACCTTCAGTAAATAATCCATATTAATGGGAAGGGCAGAAACAGTGGTTGGTAATCCTTCATTGCAATTATTCAATATTATTTATTCACCAAATGCATACCAAAAGCCTCTAGGCTCCTGCTTTGTGGACACTAAACTCTTTGAAGACCTCGATTAGGTGCCTCCCACTCCTCACCGTAGCACACAGTGAGACTCCAAAGTCTGGAAATGAGTGAACTATGTGTGTTTGATGGGCGGCTGGCTGGCTACAAGACAGTGCAAGAGAAAATGGGAACATGGAACAGGGTGCTGAGCACAGTAGCTGTGCTGGTTTCTGGGGACCCCATCCACAGCCTCCTGTGTTTTGACAACCGAACTTCCATCATCATGCTCTAAAGGTTATAGCTCAAGGGTAGCTGACACAGCCAGGACTTCCCACATGACTCCAAGAAATGAGTGTGCAGTCTGGCACCCCACTGAGGCCCAGGAAACAATAGGGGCTTTCTGGGCCCCAGCTTGGATGCAGTCCCAACACTAGAGAATAATGACGTCTCGTCTCCGGCACGGCCACATTCTTCCTAGATTTCCAATCCTCACCCCTTCCCACTCCTCAGTGGATTTCCCACTTGACTTCCGCCCCCCCCCCCCCCCCGCCCCAGTCCAGTGACTGAGTGCTGAGAGCAGTAGTGGGCTGTGCAGCCTTCAGCACACTTGTTAGGGCAGGGATCTCCAAGACACAGAGGCTGGGTGGGAGATTGGGAGGCAAAACCCACCCAGCAGGGTTTCCTGCCTGGGAACAGCAGCACAAAAGCTAAAGGTAGTGTCCACTGCTAGGAGGACTAGAAGATTCTGTCCTGTTCTCGAGTGAGGATCAAGCAACTGATCTGCAGGCATTTCTCCCCAACACGGTGCTTATCACGACCCAGCTGCTTCCCCCACAGACTGAGCACCACCAAGATGTCAGCCAAGTCATACATGAGCGCAGACAATCCAGGCCTTGTCCATCCCTTGGCAAAGGTGAAAGGCAATGCTGATGATCTGATTCAGCAGCTGCAGTGGAGAAAGAGGTTGGTGAGCAGTGGGAATTGTTTGCTAGTGAACTTGGAGGAAAGTGGGTCGGTGTAAAGAACAATTGGTGTGGGAAATGCACATGATCTGTCACAGCTGGGAGTGGGGGTGAATCTAGTTCTAGATGGAACTAGAATTCCAGCTCTGCTATTGACTGGCTCTGTCTTCCTGGGAAAGTGCCCTTTTGCCTGAGTTTCCTTATTTGTAAAGTGAGAATCACAGCACCTGCCTCATCGAGATGTTGCAAGAATAAAGATAACATATGAGCTTCTGGCTTCTGCCTGTTTACATTATGTCATTTCCTGAACTGGGTCCTGGTAGAAATGGTGGGTACACGATGGTATAAACCTGTGTGTGAGTGGTACAGGGGGTATTGGGGGCCCTTGTTTCTCATTGAGAAAGATAAGGGAAGAGGCAGAGAGTAGGGAGTGGAGAAACCAGGGGCCAGGAGAGCTGGCTTCAAGTCCCTGCCTGAGAAAGCAGTGTGAAAGGAGAGGCGCTCTGATTCTTTGTTGCTCCACGAATGGAAATTTGGATGAGTGGCTGATCATTAAAGAATCTCAGGCTTCCCCTGAGTATGATAAAATTTCTCATAAGGTTGCTCTGGGAGTGGCGTGGTGGGTGGGGTGGGCGGGAGGCAGCTGACTTGTGGAGAAGAACTTTTATTCTTCCAGAAACCACATAAGCACCTGTTCAGAATGCAGAGAGAGGCATCCTCTAATTTGCAGGGGAGATGGGAGACTAAAATCACCGACTGCTAAGATCCTTCTTGGTGATTCTAACTAAGGACCATGACTTACCCCCCTGAGAGCTCAAAGAGGCAGGCTGGCGTTGAGGGGATAGCAGTACATTCACGACCTCTAACTACCTGTCCTCATCTCTACAGCAGCCAGAAGTGTTTAGAAACAGCCCAAACCTCCCTCCTTGGGCATCACCCGCTGGCCATCTTTGGGAAAGGAAGTGTCGGTGTGGGACAACTATGTCTGGAAGATGTGACACGGGACCAGTCTCTCCTTCTCTTGGTCAAGTCTCTCCAGAAACTAGTAGAACCAGAAGCCGCTGACATAACCAACACAAATGATTGGGACATATATTGGCCCTTCCCCGACTTGAAGATCCTTGGAAAGGATTCAAAGGTCCCTTGAAATCCAGGCTGGATAATAACAGACACTGGATCTGACTAGGAAAAAAACCTGTGGGCAGATGGGGCTAGATAACACCATGATAGTTTTCAGGCTTTCAGAAGACATCGTGATCCCTTTTCACATTCTGAAAAAAATAAAAATAGAACCAAGCCAAACCAAGCAAGATGTCACAATCAACGTTCCCTAAAGATGGAGTCAGGCCTCACCCCAATGACAAGCACCAAGAGAAATGTGTCACCTTTCTAGATAGTGAAAAGATCAGACATTCCATTCTTTAGGCAGTCTGGACCAAACCACACTCAGGTACCAACTCCATTTCTCAGATCTATTGTTTCTTCTTCTTCTCCTCCTCCTCCTCCTCCTCTTTCTCTTCCTCCTCCTCCTCCTTCTTCTTCTTCCTTCTCCTCCTCCTCCTTCTTCTTTTTCATCTTCTTCTTCTTCATCATCATCTTCTTCTTCTTCTTCTTCTTCTTCTTCTTCTTCTTCTTCTTCTTCTTCTTCTTCTTCTTCTTCTTCTTCTTCCTCCTCCTCCTCCTCCTCCTCCTCCTCCTCCTCCTCCTCCTCCTCCTTCTTCTTATTTTTTTTTTGGCTTTTGGAACATACTTGGTGATGCTCAGGGGTTACTCCTGTCACTGCACTCAGAAATTATTCCTGGTGATGATCAGGGGACCATATGGGATGCTGCAGATCATATCCGGGTTAGCTGTATGCAAGAAAAGCACCCTCCCTGCTGTACTATTGTTCAGCCCCAGACCTACTCTCATGTTTACTCCAGACTCTTCTACAAGAGACCAGTTTGTGTCACAGAAAAGCATACTAGGCTCAAACCCCTCTTGTACTGATTCCTAGCAAAGTGACCCTGAACCTTAGCAACTGAATAGGGACAAGTGTCCTCATTCTGTAGAGCATCTGGGAGGTGAATAGGAAATTTATTAAGTGCTTGATGAGCATGTTGGTGAGCAATGATTGGCCATTCATACAAATCACAGAAACTATGGAAATAGAAAAAAAATCACAGGGGCAAAACAAACTGAATTTGAGGTATTACTTTTACAAGTTTTTGTTATAAATTGTTTAATACCAGCCAACAAGAAAATACAGAAAGTATACTCATTCCCTGGTTCTTTTTAATTCTACTGGTTTGCAATATCTGCCACGTTTTTGCTGTTGTTTTGGGAGCGACACTTGCTGGTACTTAAGTGTTTCTCCCAGATTGGTGTTCCAGGGACCATGCAGTGCCAGGAATCAAACCCAGGTTAGTCTCAGAGCATGTGCTCAATCGTTTGAGTTCTCACTGGGCCCGAGTCACATTTTTATGATATACAACAATTATGATAGAGTTGTTCCATTCTGTTCCATTCTCTCCACCCTGGCTTCCAGTCCCTGGGCTGACTTCCCATTCTTAGGGCCTCCTTCCTACATCATGAGCTGACAATCCCTGCAACACACTTCTCTGTCTGTATCTTCCACCTTGTGGCTGAGGGCTCTCCACTTCCTCTAGGGCTCCAAGTTCCCTCTGAGAAGGGGAAATCCACCAGTCTGATGGTGGCACCTTCTAGAGACCAAAGCTGACAGAGGTGGACCAGAAAGAACAGGAAATATTCATCATGGTCTCAGACTGCTTCCAGAATCTTCTGACACCACAAGGATCCCATCTGCCTGGCTTTACAGGAAACCAGAGAGAAGGCCCTGCCCTGGGCCTGGCTGCTTCACTGCAACCAAGTAAAGGCCACGGCACCTTCCAACCCCTCGTGGAAGGAATCAGTGGCTAAAGGCACAGGGCCCAGATTTTTAGCTGTTGACTCACTGTGATGTCCTGCAAAATGTGTTTATTTTTCACCTTCACGATCAGGACTTTCTAAAACTATATCTCCTCACAATTCAAGAAAAGGAGGTTAAAAAAAAATCCTCCATGAGAGGAGATTCTCACCTTCTCACTCCTTTCTCCCAGCCAGGTGTACTGAGTCTTATACACACCTGCAGTCGAGACTGGATGTGAGATCTGGTCTTACCACTTAGAGGACAAGGAATGTAGGACAAGACAGGAAAATGCAAGGTACCAAAGGGGGGATACCTAAATGACACTGGTCCCTAAATTACAGAACTAAGATGGACAAGTCTAGCAAGCTCCCTGTGGCATATTCGATATGCCAAAAACAGTAACAATAATGGGTCTCATTGCCCTGACACTGAAAGAGTCCCCAATAAAGCACCATTGGGAAGGATGAGTAAGGAGAGGCTGCTAAAATCTCAGGGCTGGGATGGAGACATTACTGATGCCTGCTCGAGCAAATTGATGAACAACGGGATAACAGTGATACAGTGAGATGGCCAAGGAACAAAAGAAATCAAGAGGGAGTAAGAAGAGGTAGATGAGACATAATGGGCATGGAGAAGGAATGTGGGACCGTGTTATAAGCACTTGGACTCACTTAACAGCTGTAAGCACCACTAACAATGACCTACAAGCATCCTCATATTCCCAAGGAGACTGGCAAGAGCTAAAATGAATTACTTTTAGTACGTGCTGAACATGGTGTTGGGCATTTTTTTTCTTTTTGGGTCACAACTGGCATTGCACAGGGGTTACTCCTGGCTCATGCACTCAGGAATTACTCCTGGTGGTGCTCAGGGAACCATATGAGAGGCTGGGAATCGAACTCGGGTTGGCCGCATGCAAGACAAATGCCTTGCCCACTGTGCTATCACTCCAGCCCTGGCGTTGGCATTTTGTACTCTTTGTCTTAAAGAATAATAAATTAATACGATAATTATAAATGGTAAGGTTTTTTTTTCTTTTGATGCACTGTGATTTGTGAAGTTATTTATAGTTAAGTTTCAGGCATACAGTGTTCTAACAGCAATCCTATCACCAGTGTTAACTTTCCTCCACTAATGTCTCCATGTTCGCTCCTATTCCCCAGCCTGTCTCCTTGGCAGGCATATTTTAAAGTTTGGTTGGTATAGTTTGGATCTTATACTTTCAGCTTTGTTGGTTCAGATATGTAAATATGCCATAGTTCTATGCCAATGTGTCCAAGGTGTCTGCCCCTGCACCTGTTCACATCTTCACCTCTTCTTACTCCCCATACCCCATTTCTTTTCTTTTCTTTTTGCTTTGTCCTTCTTTGTTTTATAATTTAGGGACCAGGATCATCTAGGCATCTCCCCTTTGATCCCCTGCAGTTCCTTGTCCTGTTACTCTACATACCACAGATAAGCAAGATCACCTGGCATTTGTTTTTTATTTCTTTTTCAGCCTGGCATTTGTCTTTAAACAATCATCCAGTTTTATTTTTATGCCTTGCTTTTATAAATCACACCTCTAAACATAAAGCAGATGTGGTGGCAACAGATCTTATAGCAAGGAAAATCAAACAATAAAACACTGGTTTACAAAACAGTGCAGCAATAGGAGAAATGTGAAATTCCATAGGGAAGGAGCGGATTCTGAACACAAAAGTGCAAGATCATCCTTCTCAGAGACAACAGTGAAATGTAACATGATCCTCTCTCCCCATTTTCATAATAAAGGACATGAGGTTCAGAGAGGAAAAGTACCAGACTCGAAAACCTCACAGCCAGTGAAGGGCATGAAACCAGAGTCTAAGTCTCACTAGCTCCAAAGACCATTTTATTTTCACCCGACTATGCTGCTGAGCTTCAAATTTCCTGTCAGCATTAGTGTTTCCCAGAGCTAATTCTGCCCCTGCAATGTGAGGATGGAGGGGGCATTGCAGCCTTGGATACAATAGGGAGGCACTTCCTGTCTCTTCCCTTAAAGAAAGTAGGTCTCCATAGGACGCTGGTTTCTTTTTCCCCAAAGAGGGCAGGGGATCAGACGGGAATGGGAACCTCTGGTCAAAGGTTCAGAACATCCTTTCCTACAGCCACAGACTGAAGCTTGGCAGCATGCAGAAAGGCAAGGCTCTGCTAATTACCCAGACAGCCTTGAAACTAGATTCTTTTTGGCAGGGGGTCAGGGTGGGAGGGCAGTAAGAGCATTGAGGTGGAAATGGGAAGAGTGGGGCAATGAAACTTTAACTAAGAACGAAGCACTGGAATGGCCACAAACTCACTCCATGGAGAGAACACTGTCACACCTCATCCTGGGCACAACTCAAAGATAACGAAGCCCCTCTCTTTCTGACTCATTTCGCTTAGCATGATGCTCTCCATGACCATCCACTTAGAAGCAAATTTCATAAGTTCATCTCTCCTAACAGCTGCATAGTATTCCATTGTGAAGATGTACCAATGGGCTGGAGCAATAGAACAGCGGGTAGGGCATTTGCCTTGCATGCAGTCTACCTGGGTTCGATTCCTCTGGCCCTCTCAGAGAGCCCGGGAAGCTACCGAGAGTATCCCACCCGCAAGCAGAGCCTGGAAAGCTACCCGTGATGTGTTCGATATTCCAAAAACAGTAACAACAAGTCTCATAATGGAGACATTACTGGTGCCCGCTCCAGAAAATCAATGAACAATGGGAGGATAATGGTACAGATGTACGAAAGTTTCTTTAACTAGTCATCTGTTCTCAGGCACTGGGGTTGTTTCCAGATTATGGCTATTATAAACAGTGCTACAATGAACATATAAGTGCAGATGTCATTTCTACGGTGATTTTTTGCACCCCAGGGATATATTCCCAGATGTGGTATTGCAGGGATCCTTCAGGATTGGAGATGTGTGCTGAAAGTAGATAAAGGATCAAACTTGATAACCTCTCAGTATCTTTATTGCAAACCATAATGCCAAAACTAGAGAGAGAGTATGGGGGAAACTATAGAAAAGTAGAGAGAGAGGCGGGGGAGGGGTGCAATGGGGAGGTGATACTACAGACATTGGTGGTGGAAAATGTGAACTGGTGGAGGGATGGGTGTTCGATCATTGTATGACTGAAACTCTAACATGAAAGCTTTGTAACTGTATCTTATTGTGATTCAATAAAAAAAAAAAAGAAACTAGATTTTTTTTGGCAGGGGGTCGGGGTTGGAGGGCAGGAAGAACGTTGAGGTAGGAAGACCTCAATGCTCATGACATGGGAAGAGTGGGAGAATGAGACTTAAACTAACTAGGAAAGACTTAAACTAACTAGGAATGGACACAAACTCACTCTGTGGAGAGAACACTGTCACGCCTCATTCTGGACACAACTCAAAGCCCATAGACATGGTGAGTGGCCGAGTGTCTAACATTGCTGGCACTGGGACAACTGTCTGAGACATGGTTCTTGCCCTTGAGATACTTAAAAGTCCTAGAAATACCTTTCTGAAATGTTTAAAAATACATATAAAGAAATGCTTTTACAGATGGAGGCCAGAGATGAAGGGATAAAGGAGGAAACCTCTGAGCCAGGGCTGTTCTCTTATTTGGGTGGGGTGAGCAGGGGTTGGGCCACACCCACCTATGCTCAGGGACTACTCCTGCCTCTGTGCTCAGGGGTGATCCCTAGCAGTGCTCAGGGGAACATATATGGTGCTGGAGATTTGAAGCCAGGTTGGCCAAATGCTAGCAAGTGCTTTACTCCTTTGGCCCTGGGATTGTTCATAAAGGAATTAGCAACGGTGTGACTTTGGAGGAAAGTACAGAAGGACACAGGAGTTAAGAAAAAGAGGGACTGGACTGATAGTATAGTGGTAGGGCATTTGCCTTGCATGTGGCTGACCCATGTTCGATCCTCAGCATCCCGTAGGATCCTCTGAGCACCACTAGGAGTAATTCCTGAATGCAGAGCTAGAAGTAACCCCTGAGCACATCATTGGGTGTGATCCAAAAAGAAAAAAATAAAGAGCATAATTACGGGTATGTGTGGTCATCTACAGTTCACTACATCTTCCAGAAAAGATACTGAGGACAGTCTCTTTCTGCCCCATCTTCCCCAATGACAGCATGATGTAAAGGAAGAAATTGGACTCGCAGAGTTGGGGGTTATGCTAGCTAAGTAGTCATGAGATCCATTCCTTGACCCTGCGAACCCTTCCTCAGCACTTTCCTCCTTACAGCTTTAGACACACTGAAATAGTCAGGGGCTCTGCCAATCCCCGCGGATTGTGGCTAAGTGAGACGGTAGCATATTCATGCATATGTGTATAAACAGCCTCTTGGAGAGCCCGGCGAGCTACCGAGAGTATTCCATCCACACAGCAGAGGCTGGCAAACTACCCGTGGTGTGTTCGATATGCCAAAAACAGTAACAATAACGGGTCTCATTCTCCTGACCCTGAAAGAGCCTTCAATACGGCAGCGTTGAGAAAGACGAGTGAGAAGAAGCTGCTAAAATCTCAGGGCTGGAACGAATGGAGACGTTACTGGCACCCACTCAAGTAAATGGATGAACAACGGGATGACAGTGATATAGTGATACAGTGATGTATATATAATTTTTCTTTTGTATATATATATCATATTTTTAATGTAACCTAACATCTTTAATTATTACTGGAAGATAGATGGTCGGCAACTATACCACCTCCGTTCTGCTGATATTGTTTTAATAACACCAAACATCAGCCAAGCGGCACAAATGCTGGCCAACTTCTACCGTGAGTGTGGAAAAGTCGGACTACAGCTGAATCTTACGAAGACAATGTTTATGAGAAACAGCCTCGTTCCTGATGCCCCATTTGCTCTCAACGGAACGACCATCTCCGAATGCAACAGCTATGTGTACCTAGGTCGAGAAGTCAACATGACAAATGACCTGGCACGCGAGCTGCGCAGGAGGAAGAGAGCGGCTTGGAATGCCTTCAAGAGTGTCAGCGAAATAGCTAAGAGGACGAAGAACCTCCAGCTCCGGGCACATCTCTTTGATTCCACTGTTCTTCCTGCATTAACATATGCCTCAGAGACCTGGGCCCTACTGAAACAGGCTGAGAACGCTATTCGGGTCTCCCAAAGAGGAATTGAAAGAGCTATGCTTGGAATATCACGTTTCACTCAAATGAAAGAAAGAATCCGGAGTTCCAACATCTGTCGACTATCAAGAATAAGGGACGCTGTCTCGTTTGCCAATGTGTCAAAAATCAGATGGGCTGGTCACGTAATGAGATTTAAAGAAGATCGCTGGACTAGAGCTGTTACCGACTGGATTCCACGGGATGTCAAAAGACTGCGTGGCCGCCCACCTACCAGATGGTCAGACTTCTTCATCAAGATTATGAACGATCGGTTTGAGGCTCTTCGTGTTCCTAGAGTGAACAGACACCATAGGGCTACACTAGCACGCGACAGGGACAAATGGAGACGTTACTGGCGCCCGCTCGAGCAAATCGCAGATTAACGGGAAGTCAAGTGATCAAGTGAACCTAACATCTTTGCCATTTCCAAAGTTTGGCATCTACTCTCTCCATTTAGGTGTGCTGTGCAGAAAGACCTGTGAAAATCTGCAGATGGAGGAAGGACAGGGGCCAGGTAAGTCAGTGTGGCCAGACAGGTACTTGAAGCCCTGAGTGCAACTGGGAAAGGCTTCCCGGAGGCCAGAAGAGAAGAAAAAAAAAAAGATTATGCATCAAATCAATGGAGGGGAGAACCTAGGTCTATGACTTTCAAGCAAAGGCTTGAAAACATGCACGGTTGCAAAAGCTGGCAGGAACAAGAGGGAAACGAGCAGCGGCCACTGATGGTGATCACAGCAGAGTTACCGCCTACACCTGTTTACTGAGCACTGCTACTGTTAGATACCATCCCAGGTCGCTTATCTAACGCTGATTCTCACAGCTACCTCCCAGGGAGGTACTTTCCTACCCCATTTCAAGACAAGAGGAAATGGAAGCCCAGAGAAGTAAAGTAGCTTCCCAAGGTCAGATATCTGCGTGCATCTTTTTAGAAGTATGAATTTTATCTAGGGAGCAAAGTGCATCCATGCCACCCCACCAATCTGTGGTAGAAGAGTCCTTAAGGAAAGGGTGCAGATTTGTCTTCGGGAAACCATTTCTGATGCAGAGCAGAATGGGGTTGTGGAGAGGAAGAGAAAGTGGGACCCACAAGATAGTTGGTCTGAGTAGGCAGACGCTGTGAGTGAACAAAGAGTAGGGTCACGGGGCGCTATGAATCAGGAATACCCTCTCTCCGCTCCATTCTTCTTTCTCTCCCTGTAAATGCAGAATGACATATTTCCATCTACCTGCCTCTGGAATTGCTGAAAAACTAATAGGACAGAGGCCCGGCTGGTTTTCATGTGTTAAACAACACCCTTGTCTTACCGCTGGTGTTCATTAAATGCTGAATGTATAAAATGGGCTTTGATGGAAGAGCTGGGAATAATTATAGCTTACTAATTATTGTTAATTTTACCACAGCTTTGAAACTCTGGACTTTCTCAGCAATTCACACAGGAAACAGCAACCTCTCTGTCCCATGAAAGTAGCCACACAGCCACAGCGCAGCAGACAGTGTGTTCCCACCTGCTCCAGACACCCTGGGGTGCAGTGGTGCACCCAAGCATCACCCCCAGGAGAAGCAGACACAAAGGGCTATTTCCTGATGCAATGGGCAAGGAACTCCTTATGTCCCTATGCCCTTATGTTCCTATCTCCTTAATGGGTATGTGTGAGTGTGTGTGTGTGTGTGTGTGTGTGTGTGTGTGTGTGTGTGTGTGAGAGAGAGAGAGAGAGAGAGAGAGAGAGAGAAAGAGAATGTGACTGGGACAGGAAGTGGGAGGGGGAGAGGGAGAGGTGTTTCAAACAAGCTCTAATACACTGGTCACCAGGGTTTTGCTCATACCATGATAACTCATGCCGTGATAACTCATGATAACCTTTCTAGAAAGGTCCATTTAAAGGTCTCATAACAGTCAGGTAGAGGACCAAAGACTGGGGGACTCTAAGTTTCAACTCTAAGTGCCGCCTGAAACTGTACCTCCATAAGGATGAGGTAATCTTTATGTGTGAGCTTTGATTTATGTAAATGGGGTGGGGGGGAGCATTGTGCCACACATGGAAGTTCTCAGGGCTTGGGGAATCTTTCCTATGCAGTGCCAGGGATCGAACCCCCCGTCAGCCATGTGCAAGGCAAGTGCCTTCACCCTTATACTATCTCGCCTATGAGTGGTTATTTTATTTATTTATTTTGGTTTTGGGGCCAGACATGGAAGTGCAGTGCTCAGGGGTTACTCTTGCCTCTGGGGTTACTCCTGGCTCAGGGATTGTTCCTGGCTCTGCACTCAGGAATTAAATCACTCCTGACGGGCTGGGGGTCGTGGACGAAATATATGAGATGCTCGGAATCGAACCCAGGTCAGACCCATGGAAGGCAAGAGCCTTACCGGCTGTACTGTAGGTACGAAAGTAGGAAGGAAGGAAAGGGAGGAAGGGAGGGGGGAAGGAAGGAAGGAAGGAAGGAAGGAAGGAAGGAAGGAAGGAAGGAAGGAAGGAAGGAAGGAAGGAAGGAAGGAAGGAAGGGAGGGAGGGAGGGAGCGAGCGAGCTGGGGGAGCGGGCGGGTCAGAAACTAGGAAGAGAAAGAACTCCAGAATAGGAAAAGGGAGGGCTTGGTGGTGGGAACTGATAGATTTTTCCGTGGGGCTGCCGAGACACCAACCCGGAGAGCGGAGAGCGGGAGAGCGGCCGGGCCTTCTCGGTGGGCAGCCACCAGCGCGCCGAGGGCGGGTCCAGCCTGGGTGTGGCCGGGCGGGCCGGGGACGGCTCCTCGGCCGCGGGCAGGTGAGTATCGGTTCCCCTCTCCCGGGCTTTCGGTCGGGAGGAGGCGGGAGCGGCCTCCGCGGCCCTGATCCTATCGCGGGCGGCGCAGGGCGGGCTGGGCCTCCCGTGGGACGCGGGACGGGAGGCGGGATGTGTCACCCGAATACCAGCGGGTGAGTCGGCGGCCCAACCAGCCGGGCAGGTCGGGCGGAGTATAAGAGCGGGAGGGAGCGGCCCGCGCCAGAGCCCGGAGAGACAGACCGACAGACAGACGGTCGCCGCCGCGGGAGCCCGAGCCCAGCCGCGCTCAGTCCCCGCGCGCCCCGTCCGGTCCGCGCGCGCCGCGCTCGGTCCCCTCCCCGCTCCCCCGGCTCCCCGGCCCAGACGCGCCGCGTCCCGTCCGCGCATCTCGGCCGCACCATGGCCCGGGGCCCGGGCCTCCTCGCGCTGCCCTCGCCGCCGCTGCTGGGGCTGCCACTGTTGCTGCTGCTGCTGCTGCTGCTGGCCGCGGCCACCCGCCCGGCGTCCGCGCAGGACAACTGCACGTGCGCCACCAACAAGATGACGCTGTGCAGCCGCGCCAGCCCCGGGGGCCCCTGTCGGTGCCGCGCCCTGGGCTCGGGCCTGGAGGTGGACTGCTCCAAGCTCACGTCCAAGTGCCTGCTGCTGAAGGCGCGCATGCACGGCTCCAAGAGCGGCCGCGGGCTGGTGCGCCCCAGCCAGCACGCGATCGTGGACAACGACGGCCTGTACGACCCCGACTGCGACCACCAGGGCCGCTTCAAGGCGCGCCAGTGCAACCAGACGGCCGAGTGCTGGTGCGTGAACTCGGTGGGCGTGCGCCGCACCGACAAGGGCGACCAGAGTCTGCGCTGCGACGAGCTGGTGCGCACCCACCACATCCTCATCGACCTGCGCCACCGGCCGGCCGCCCGCGCCTTCAACCACTCGGACCTGGACGCCGCGCTGCGCCGGCTCTTCCGCGAGCGCTACCAGCTGCACCCGCGCTTCCTGGAGGCCGTGCACTACGAGGAGCCCACCATCCAGATCGAGCTGCGGCAGAACGCGTCGCAGAAGGCCGCGGACGACGTGGACATCGCCGACGCCGCCTACTACTTCGAGCGCGACGTCAAGGGCGAGTCGCTCTTCCAGGGCGGCGACCGCTTCGACGTGCGCGTGCGCGGCGAGCCCCTGCACCTGGAGCGGACCCTCATCTACTACCTGGACGAGAAGCCCCCGCAGTTCTCCATGAAGCGCCTCACGGCCGGCCTCATCGCCGTCATCGTGGTGGTCGTGGTGGCCCTGGTGGCCGGCGTGGTGGTCCTGATCATCACCAACCGGAGGAAGTCGGGGAAGTACAAGAAGGTGGAGATCAAGGAACTGGGGGAGTTGAGGAAGGAGCCCGGCTTGTAGGTACAGACGGACAAGGGGGTGGGTTCGGGTGGGGGGCGACGTTAGCCCGGTCCCAGGACACCTTCTGGATTTTTGCTACCTTCTGGATTCTTGGCCCGAAGGGGATATTTCTACGCCCCAACTCTTGCCTCTTCCTCTATCCCACCCCCATCCCTTATCAAGTTTTTTTTTTTTTTTTTGGCCCGGGGTCAGCCCCCTTTGAATTCTGTCTTGAAGGGAGCATTTCTGCAATTCCCTCTTTTTCCAACAAGGAGAAACCCGAATGGAAGAATTCAGGCCAGTTGGGCCTAGGGTTGTGTCTAAGGAGCAATCGTCTGTGGAACCCACCCAGCATCCCTGGAGCTTTCCGTTTTGAAGGTGCCAATGAGTTGAGAGGGGAAGACAGCGCCAGGGCCAGTTTGGCTGGCTTATTAGCGCCCCCCTGCTCGCTTTCTTGGCCTTCTGGGTGCGAAGAGGAGGTGGGTCTTGTGCTCTGGGAACCCTTGGGCACCAGCCCTGTGACCCACCTCCTACACCCCACTCCTCCTTATTACACCCATGTCTCTGAGGGCAGACTCGGCCCCAGAAACTGCGTCTGTTCTGCAGCTCACCCCTTTTCCAACCTACATACCAGTGATGTTTCTTTTGTAAAATGTTTGTACATAGGTTGTCTTTGATAATGCTGCTGTCATTTTTTTAAAACAAGAATTTAATAAAATATGGAAAAGGCACAACCCAAAAAATGGAGCTTGTGAAGACTTGCTCCAGACGTCTGTTTCCTCTCATTTCCTCAGATTTCTTGTTTCAAAGTCCCACTCTCCCTTGTTATTTTGCAGGTGGCTAGGCATTTCGGAATGGGAGTGGGGGTGGGGGGACCTCAGGTCCAGGAACAGTCTGGTAGAAATCTAGAATTTGGAAATTTGCAACCCTCACTCCCACTGCAGGAGGAGGGTCTGAGGCGGGAGGTCGGAATCTGCTGGGACAGCTCTGGAGAGCCCTAAGCCTTGATTTTCAGGGAAAGGAAAACTCTCCTGCTCCAGGGACAGTGAACACGTTTGAGTGTCCCCCACTGCACCTGGGAGCAGATGATCCTGTTCTCATTCAGATTTGGCAATCTACTATTTCCAAAGCACGTTGCTCTGAGGGCAGCGAAGGCCTTACCCACACAGGTGTGCTCTGACCTATGGTGGCCCTGAGCCCAGCGTTTCTCAACTGGGGCCCCTGTGTGTCCACAGGCTATTCCAAGAGCGATACAACAAGGCGACCAGCATAGGAGGGGAGTGGGACTCGGAAGGAAACAAAGACAGGTATAGTGGTAGTGGTGGTGGAATGAATGTGTGTGTGTGGGGGGGGGAAGGTGGGGTGGGGGGAGCCCAGGTCTGGAAAGGCTAGGGAACTGCCTTGGATGGGCCTAACAGTGTACACCCAGCGGATGGTTTCCCCATGACTTTGCTCTTAATGTGCTGTAAGACTTTACTTCCTGTTAGCTGGGCCCTGGGAATAGTCTCCAGGCCCTGTTGCCCATTTCACTCACCGACACTGACCCATGTGAAACAAAAGTGGTGGCAGGTCCCTGGACCTGGGGACTTTGCTGCCACACTGGGCTGGGCCCATGGAGGGAGTCATGGATGGATCCTAAAGCAGGGACCACAGGGTCTCTCCTGGTTACCCCCCCATCTTCAAGGCCTCCTGACCCTTATCCAGACTCTGAACTGAAGAGAGGAAGTTCCAAGGGTCTGAGGGGAGGGGGGGGGGGGCACAGGGAGGGAGCAGGTAGGCTGCTGGAGGCCTGTGGTGAGGAGTGGAGGTAGGGTGGGGGTGGGTTCAAGGTCTGGAAACCCCTGATTGCAGTCTCGGGTGCCACCCCATTCCCAGCTCTCACAAAAGGGGGTCAGAGATGGACTGAGGCTATCCCCCACCTCCACCCCCTGCTGGAACCAGACCTCCAGCTGGTCTGAACAGGGCCCAAGGAGCTGCCATTCTGACCCTCCTACGTCAGGTCTATCCTAACCTCCTCACTTTACAGGCAGGAGAGAATGACTCCACCGATGACTGTTTCAGTATCAGGGGCTGAACCGAAAAAGCTCTCAGTTTCTCCTTAGGCAAGATTCTTTCCATTTATGACGTGCTGCCTTTGCCTCAAGAGCCCCTTCCCAAGAGGCCCTTGACTGGGGCGAAAATAAACAGATGAAGGGTGGAGTGGGCATCTGGACAAAGGAGAAGGCAGGAAACGGCCCGGCTCCTTTTCCAGCAAGGGGCTCTGGAGGATAAACCAGTTTGTATGTGGAGTCCCCACTTCCGGCCCTGCACTGTCTGGCACGTCTCGCTCGTAAACCCCAAGTACACTTTCTCTTGCAGCTGCTCTCAGAAACCTCCTGGAAATGACCCACAGGGCATGAACCCGAGGTCAGTCCTGCTGCACTGGAGAGTCACAGGACCTCACTGACCGCAAAGACCAGCGCCGAGCATCACCCAGGCGCCCCCAGCTCGCCTGTCTTAGATTTGTTCTCCTAGCTTACATCAGTTTTCTCTTACAAAGATGGAGGTTCAAAGAGAAGAAGAAATGACTTCCTGGTCACACATTCCCCAGGTGCCAACGTGAGTGTAAGATCTGGTTTGTGGCTCCCAGTCCCAGGCTTGCCAGCCCCATGTGCTGAGCGGGAAAAGTGTCTTTGTTCAGTGCTTCTTTCTAGGATGTGTCCATCTGGCTTCCCATGGGAAATTCAGCAAAAGCTGAACTCCAGGGATTTCCCCCAGCCCTGGTCAAATCAAAATTCCCATCCTGAGCTTTGCCCTGGGAGGAATGTGAGCAAAGGTGTGGTTTAACCCAGCAAGTCTCTGCTTGTCTTGAGTGCCTCTGGGAGACTCGACTAATTTCCTTGTTTCCACCACCAGGTCTTTCTTCCCTCTCAGTCTTTCCTTAAGAGGAATAAATATTTTTTATTTGCTTATTTGATTGCTTTTTGGTGTCCTCCCTCCCCATTTTTAAAAGGAGGTACCCTGCGGTTTATAGCACTGGTAAGGACATGTTCATGCATACATTGTCCCAATACCACACCCACCACCAGAGTGCCACTTCCCTCCACCCGAGTCACAAACACCCCTCCTCCACCCTTCCTCCTTCCCCCCACCAGCTACTTTCTCAAGAGAAACTGCTTTTAAAATCCCTAACATTCTCCCTGTCTACATAACTCAGACTGTACTGCTTTCCAAGGGCTGGAGCAATAGCACAGCAGGTAGGGCGTTTGCCTTACATGCAGTCGACCTGGGTTCGATTCCTCGGCCCCTTTCGGCAAGCTACCAAGAGTATCTTGCCTACATGGCAAAGCCCGGTAAGCTACCCGTGATGTATTCAATATGCCAAAAACAGTAACAACAAGTCTCACAATTTGTTGTGAGACGTTGCTGGTGCCCGCTCGAGCAAATCAATGAACAACGGGAGGACAGTGCCAGTGACAGTGGCTGCTTTCCAAATTGAGTCATGGATTATCAGAGCTGAAGAGTGGATCACTGAGTCCATGTCTCGGTGGTACCAAGACTTGAAGGTGGGGGATGGAATTCCCCAAGGCAGGCAGAAGGGCACAGACACCCCAGAGCATGGACACCCTGACTTGTACCTCGTCCAGTGTTTATTCCACTTGTCTCCCAACCGAGTCTTGGGCATGGAGTGAAGTTTGGAGGGGTGGGGGTGGGGTCACACACCAGGACACCAGAATGAGATCTTGCCCTTTCAATTGGGGATTGCTGCAGTGTTCATGGATATGTATGCTGAGGTCATCCACTCCTGGTGATGGTGCTCACATGCTTTGTAATACTTTATAATACTCACTTTAGCTCTGTAATATTCACCCTTTCATTGTGAAGGAGCCGACACACACCTGGCTCCAAAACTCACTGAGATTTGGGGATCATTGCTGAGCTTCCAGGACTGTGCTCGACACACAGGATGCCACCAGGGATGGCACTTGGAGACTCAGGCATGCAAGGCAGGGCCCTTAGGCACTGGGCTCAAATCTGGTCCAACCCCAACCCCCCACCAGGGTGCCCTTTAGCTTTTTATTTTCACTTAAACAGGAGAGATAGGTTTGTGAAAAGGACCCTTCCCTTCAGCAAAGCCTAAGGGATTTCAACTTTCAGACTCCTGTTTGCTTGTTTGTAAACTAGGTGGGATTATCTAATATGCTTTAACTGATTTGGATTGGGGGCCACACCCAGCAGTGCTCAGGGCTTACTCCTTGTTCTGGGCTCAGGGATAACTTCTTGCCAGTTCAGGGGACCATATGGGGTGCTGGGGATCAAACTTGGGTCTGCGGCATGCAAGGAAAGTGCCCTTCCAGCTGCTTCATTACCCAGGACAAAGATATGCTTGATTTTAAAGATTAGACATAAGCTGTAGACAGATCGAGTATTAATATGAAATGATGGAGTATATACTTAGAAGCAATCGTTCCTGTTACAATGTCAACGAGGTCACTAGGAGTCTGTAAACAGGACTCATGGTCTGTTGAGAGAAGGAAAGAAATACCTTTGTGTTCAAATGACATTATCATTGGATCGCTTAACTTGCCTCTTATCTCGGCATTATCTCTTACCCCAACTAGTAGAGGTGATTTTAGTTATTCTTAGAACAGATGAGAAGTTATGTTTTTGCTGTGGTCACCCATCTAATTAGTGGCATATCTGGAATTATTAGTACCAAAGCAGTTTGGCCCTCAAATCCACATTCCTCACAAATGTGCTATACCACCTCTTGCAATCAGTAAAGTTGCAAGCCAGCATGTATGGCGACAAGATATCACCAGGACTTGGTCCCTGAAACAATACTTACTCAGTTCTCTGTAGGAAGGATCAGGAGTCTGATCCAGGGATCAGGGGGTTAAAATTCAGGTATCTGCAGGGCTGCATTCCTTTCTGGGAACTCAAGGGGAAAATCTGTTTCCTGCTCATTCAGGTTGTGAGCAGAATTTACTCCCTTTCCACTTAATGGGCCAAGATCTGCACTTTCTCACTGGCTGTCTACTGAGGGGGTTTCCTGGTCTGTCCAGACAGTCCACATTCCTTCTCACCTTGCTTGGCTCAGATTCTTCTGCCATTTTGTCTGATCACAGCTGCAAAATTTTCCCTGCTTGTGTGAACTCATGTGATTAGGGTAAAGCTACCCACGTAATTCAGGATAAGATGATCTCTCTCCAAATCTCTCACCTTAGATTATACCTGCAAAGTCTCTTTTACATTGTAACATAACATAGTCAGAAAGTTTGGAGATCATGATATGAGTGGGCACTTGGTTCCATCTACTATACAAAAAAAAAAGGACCCCCAAATTTCACTAGTATGCCATCATGCCTCCCTGGGTTTGTGTAAAGGCTGTATTTTTTAACTTTGGTTTGGGGGCCACACCTGATGGTGCTCAGGGATCACTCTTGGAGGTGCACTGGAAACCATATGTGATGTCGAGGATTGAATCTGTCAGCAGCAAGCAAGGCAAGAGTGTACTCTCTCCAGTCCTGAAAACGTTGCATTTTGTCACTGCAATAAGCTCATTCCCAGCAGCCCCCTCTCCTTTTCCCCCATTTAAATATTTAAAATATTTTCAAGGGAGAAAAGAGACTCATGAGAGAATAAGTCCTGTGTTCCCCAGAGGTGATTAAAGAAGGATGACGCCTAATAGACACTCAAGGAATGAGAGTTGAACAGATATTTGCTATTTATTGAGCACATAGAACATGTCAAACAATTCTACAAGCTTTGCCTTGATGGTCTTAGTCACAAAAAACCATATGTACATGAAGCATTTTCTGTTGTTTCTGTTTTACCGGTGAAGAAACCGAGGTAAACTCAACCACTTGCTAAAACCACATTATAGGCAAGGAGTACAGCAAGAATTCAAATCCAGGCTCTCCTCCCTCTTGTCTGTGGATCTGACAGAGCAAGGCAAAGACTCTTGCTCATTCAAGTAGTCTTGATGCAAGAAGAGAATCATGCTCTTGGGAACCCAAATAGAATGACTCAAAGGACCACTTGGGAAGATAGTAGATATCTTTTACCATCAACAGTGAATCCTGTTGGATAGCTTCCAGTTGGAATTTCTCCCCTGAGCCATTCTTTGTCATTGCAAAATACCATCAGAGGGTTCCTTATTGGTTTTCAAGATGAGCTCTAGGAAGTATTGTTGGAGATGAGGTCCGAAGTGGGGGGACTGTTGTCATTCACTATTAGTATTCCCCTGACCACAGGAGAGCTGTATTGCCTGGTACCACAGGAAGCCACAGGCCCTCAATTTCAGTGAAAATTCTCAGATGCATCCCGGACAGGAGGCAAAATGGAGCTTGGTAAGGAGTGAAAGAGAAAAAGAGCCAATGATGGTCTAAACACATAGCCAGCAGCAGAGAAGCCACCTGCTGGGCCTCGAATGCAGCATTTCTTCTTAGAAGGACTCAGGACAGGAATTCCCACATGAACTAATTTGACCCTTAGAAGTGTGTGCTCTCAAGGTGCCCACTCTGGTTAGGGCTCATCTTTCTAGTCAGCTCACTACGCTCAATTTCCTTGTCAGCTGGTATGGTTGGAGGAAATATTCTGCCTTCCCTCCCCATGATATTTTGATGGGAATCTGATTATCCTCTGCTGCTGAAATGAAATACAGTACAGAAGGTGTGAGGAAGCACAGAGCTAGGTGATCAGATGAAGCTGTGGCTTTGGTTCCTCATGTATAGCTGTGTGACTTGAGCATGGGAGTCCTCCCTCCTGAACCTCATAATCACATCAGAAATGGGCTTTTGAACTGGGAATATGGTTCAGTAGCAAAGCTCATGCCTTGCATGTGTAAAGGCATGAGTTTGATTTCTAATACTGCTTTAAAAATGAGGGGGCAGCACTATTCACAATAGCCAGAATTTGGAAACAACCTCAGTGCTGAAGAACAGATGACTGGATAAAGAAACTGGAGTGCATCTACACAATGGAATACTACACAGCAGTTAGGAAAAATAAAGTCATGAAATTTGTTCCTAAATGGACAGACACGGAGAGTATCATGCTGAATGAAATGGGTTAAAAGGAGAAAGACACATAGAATGATGGCACTCATCTGTGGGATATAAAAAAGCATAATGTGAGACTAATACCAATGGAGAGTAAAAACAATGATCAGGAGAACTGGTCCACAGATGGAAGCTTGCCATAGTGGAAGGCTTGAGGAAGGGCAGGTAAAATAGATAAGGGACCAGTACGACAATGATAGTTGAAAATGATCACTCTGGACAAGAACAGAGTGCTCAAAATAGGTAAAGGAATATACATGATAGCTTTTTAGTACCTATGTTGCAAACCATGAAGCCCAGAAGGAGCGGGGAGGGGGAGAGAGAGAAGAAGAAAAGTACCTGCTATAGTGGGAGGGTGGTGGGAGGGAAACTAGGGACATCAGTGGTCGCAAATATCCACTGCTGAAGGAATGGGTACCAAAACATTGTATGACTGAAACCCAGTCATGAACAACTTTGTAGCTGTGTATCTCATGGTGATTCAATTTTTTAAATGGGGGATACTTGCCCTATGGCCAATTTGACTATTCCTGGGCTAGCTGGAGCCCAGATGATGGGGGAGAGGGGAGAAAGGGGGGAGGGGGGAACTGAGGCAGTCCCCCTCCAGCATCACTTGTAGGCCAACTGCCATGAACCATACTGAGGGAGATTATTCATTGCCTCCTCTGCTTGTGTTTAGCCTAAATCTATGCCAGATAATGTATGAGTTTTGAGAATACATGACGAATTGAACAGACATAATTTCTCTGGTATTTTTTTTCTCCCTTCCCCCACCCCCACCCCTTATGTGGCTTCTCCACACCCTTCTCAGTAGGGGAAAATCTCATCATGTTCTGACTCTTGTGGGCAACCAGATGGTTCTTCTTGCTGGCTTATGGTATCTCGACTAGGCTTAGTAAATTAAAAGTGGGGGCATTGACTGGTTTAGCCCTTTTGGAAAACAGTATGGATGATTCTCAAAAAATTAGAAATTGAGCTCCCATTTGACCCAGCAATACCACTCCTGGGAATATATCCCAGAGAGGCAAAAAAGTATAGTCGAAGTGATATCTGCACTTGTTTGTTCATTGCAACACTGTTTACAATAGATAGAATCTGGAAAAAACCTGAGTGCCCGAGAACAGATGACTGGTAAAGAAACTTTGGTACTAATACACAATGGAGTATTATGTAGCTGTTAGAAAAGATGAAGTCATGACATTTACATACAAGTGATACCACATGGAAAGTATCATGCTAAGCGAAATGAGTCAGGAAGAGAGGACAGACATAGAAAGATTGCACTCATCTGGGAAACATAAAGTAACAAAATAGGAGACTAACACCCAAGAATAACCAAAATAAGTACCAAGAGGTTCACTTCATGGCTTGGAGGCCAGCCACACATGCGAGGGGAAAAGGCAACTCAGAGAAGGGAGCACCAAATAAAGGGTGTTGGGAGGATCCTCCCAGGATGGGAGATGCATGCTGAAAGTAGACTATAGACCGAACATGATTGCCACTCAATGCCTCTTTTGTAAACCACAGCACCCAAAAGGAGAGAGAGAACAAAAGGGAATGCCCTACCACAGAGGCAGGGTGGGATGGGGGGATGGGAGGGACACTGGGAACATTGGTGGTGGAGAATGGGCACTGGTGGAGGGATGGGTATTCCATCATTGTATAACTGAAACGCAAGCACAAAAATTTGTAAGTCTACAACTGTACCTCATGGTGTTTCACTAATAAAAAAAGAGAAAAAGATAAAAGTAATGGCCTTTATTTGTGGCCATGTAGTTATCCTTAGTATTAGCTTATGAGGCCACTCTGTCTACAGTACTGACCATCCCCTATGTTTACCAGAAATTGATAAAAAAAATCAAAATATATTATAGCTCAGGGAAATATTTCCAAAAATACATTATATGGATGAGTAGTCTACGGGGACAAAAAGGGGTTTCTTAAACAAATATATGTCTGAAATCAGGGGAAAAAAAGTGGATGCATTAACCTAGAGATCTTAAAGTCACAGATCAGGCCCTGCTGGACTGGTCATAGCAGTATTGGCTTGCCACTACTATCAGCAAACTACTTTATGGATGCCACGTGTCCAGTGTCCACAGTTTTGAGCATCCCAGTTAGATTGCAATACTGTTTAACCTCAGCCATACAGCCTCTATCCCAAGCCAGGAACTCAATCTGGTTCTCCAGCCTTCCCATTGAGGGTGGCACTTGTCTTCAAATTCTCCAATCAATTCCCTTTGCGTCTAAGTTTCAGCCGGAATCCATTTCTGTTGCTTACAACTAACAGTGTGAGCAAGAGAGACCCTGTCTTTGTGGAACAGGGAGACCAGATGCATGCACAACCCATGTACGTGTCATGTACGTGGTCATGGAAGGAAGCGTCCAAGTAACAAAGGAGATCAGTGTTCCAAAGGAAAGGAAAGTGAAAGGAAGTCCTGATCTGGCTTTGTGGGGCAGGGGTTGGAGGTGGGGGGTCTCCCATTTTAAAGTATTGACGTTGGCCTAGTAGAGGAGGTGAGGCCTATGCCTTGGCAACCACGGTCTAATCCTCAGCACCGCATATAGTCCTTTGAGCATCTCCAGGGCTTACTTCTGAGCACAGAGCTAGGAGTAACCCCTGAACACCTATGGGTATAATGCAAACACCCTCACCCCATCCTAAACTTGATGTTCAATGTTATGTGTGATTTGTGCACAAATAGAGGAATTTGAGAGAGCAGCATACACAGAGGCCCACCAGATAAAGATCTGATCAGTGTGGCTCAGGAAATAGAGCAGCAGGACTGTGAGATTGTGATGTCTCATACAAAAATGTACTTTGTCTTGGGGCTGGAGCAATAGCACAGTGGGTAGGGAGTTTGCCTTGCACGTGGCCGACCCGGGTTCGATTCCCAGCATCCCATATGGTCCCCTGAGCACCGTCAGGGGTAATTCCTGAGTGCAGAGCCAGAAGTAACCCCTGTGCATCGCCGGGTGTGACTCCCCCCCCGCCCCCCAAAAAGTTCCTGGTCTTGGGCTGGAGCAGTAGCATATCAGGTAGGGCATTTGCCTTGCAAGCGGCTAATATGGCCGACCCGAGTTTGATTCCTTTGCCCCTCTTGGAGAGCCCAGCAAGCTACCGAGAGTATTCCGCCCGCACGGCAAAGTCTGGCAAGCTACCCATGATGTATTCGATATGCCAAGCACAGTAACAAGTCTCACAAGACGTTACTGGTGCCTGCTTGAGAAAGTCGATAAACAACGGGAGGACAGTGCTACAGTGCTACCTGGTCTTAGTCTCCATTTCCAGTACAGAACTTCTCCCACCTAATGCTGGGGCTGGTTACCTGGAGAACCATCCTAAAACCAGAAGGTTTGAACTTTCAGTGGTCCCCACTACTACCACTACACCTGGGAAGGGGAGAGAGTCACCAATAGCCAATCCCTTCATATCAATCATGCCTATGTAATAAAATCTATAAACCCAAAGGACCGCCTCAGAAAGCCCTGTAGAGACTCAGGTGCTCACCATTTATGGTTATTGTTCACTCGTGGCATCAGAGAAAAAGGAGAGGCGGACACAGAAGTGCTCCTTGATCACTCTGTAGTGTAGTGGTGACTGCTTGGGGAAGCTCTTGTCAACATGGGGCCTTAGGGCAGGTGACTTAACCTCCCCAGGTCCCAGTTTTTCTCATTTATACCACAGGGACAGCAGTGTCCGTCTCTCTTCCTCTTGGGTCTACTGAGAGAAGTAATTACCTCTGTCCACACTCCACATTTAGGTTAGTGCCTGATTCTCAGTGGACAGTCCTCATGTTAAGCACAGCTCCCAGGGGAACCAGGGAGATTAGCTCCACGGGTTGGAGAGGCCTGGCTTGAGATGTGAGTTCCTGAATTCAATCCCTGGCACTGCAGGGTCCCCTTAGCATAGCGTGTTTGAGCTCCAGCACTGAGCTGTTAGGTCCATTCAGCCAGGGTGAGTGATCAGCAGGCCCTTGAGCACACCGACTGGGAAGCACTCTCCCACCCCAGAGAAGATTAGTTTCCAGTTGCATTAAACGTTAAGACGGAGTGTCCCATGCAAGTTCAAGGAAGAGATGAACTGTTTTTTTTTTTTCTATCCACTTCTGCATTCTCATAGTGTAGCACAGAACATACGCACAGCAGGTGCTCAGTATCTGATGCTAATGAAAAAATTGGATAGATAGATGGGTGGAGGTGGCTGGAGGTGGCCCCTGAGGGCTCACAATGTTCTGGAGGGTTAACCAGTACCATGACATCCCTCTGACATCTGGAATCAATTCATCAAGAAGGAAGGAGCTTTATGATTTTGTCTGTCACGACACAAAATCATATTCAGAAGCAAAAGGAAAAGAAAACTGACGTAGATCTTCAGGAAAAGCAATCTGGGACACATTGAAATCATTATTAGTGGAACAAATACCAAACAAGAAAAATACAGCATATTGTAATATGCAAAAAGTTAATTGCTTACTATATAAAGCACTGAGTCCAATTGATTCGAGAAACAACGACCTGGTCAAGGCCTTGGTTAGGTGCCTCTGTGTAAAGAAGAAAGGTGCCTCCAGTGTGGGTAAAGAAATTAAAAGAGGTTCCATCTCAGGGTCTTGGGCTTGCAAAGCAGGCTTGACCAAGTGCAGAGATGGGCAGGTACCTTAGTAAGGAGGGAGTATACTTTCCTCCCTTGGTTGAGGGTGGGTGACACAGGTGGCAGGCTGGAGTCACAATTTAACTGGAGCCAAGGAATGATTTGGCCATTGCTCCCTCAATCCTGATGCAGTATATCTGTAGATCACCCCTTATCCTTTACCTCATTTCTCAATCGTTTTCCAACTATGACCCTCTTCCAACCTTGCTTCCTTCCAGTGACCCTGCCCCCTCGCTGGACACCCCCTTAATTTTGTTCTGTGACCCCCTTTGTTTATATGATTTTCACCTGTGTCCCCTTGGAATATCCTGGTGAAATCTACACGACCCCTGGCTGAGAAACGCTGGTTTGGGATATGGAAACTGTAGAACGGTTGTGGATAATCAATCCCAGAAGAGGAAATAAAAGTGACAATAAGTATCTTTTAAAACTGTTTCTAACATCAGGAATGGACTGAGTTCAAACCAGAGTTGGACAAAATTTCCCTCTGTGAAGGGTCTAAGACAGGTTACGCTGTTCTTGTGAGGCGGGTATTAATTGGTAAGCCCTTTACCTATTCAGCAAGAACCTTAGAAGTGCTATTTTGTTTGACTTTCTAATTTCACATCAAGGAATTTTTATTAAAAAATGAATAGGGGAACAGGCTGGAGAAAGATTCCAGGAGGTAAGGCACTTACCTTTCATGGGGTGTTCTCACCTGTGATCCCTGGTCCAAATTCCCAGCACCACCAGCGGTCATTCCTCAGCACCAAGTGTGGCTCTCAAGCCCCCCAAAAGGAATGAATAGTGGGGTCAGAGAGACAGCACAGGGGTTCAGGAACTTACCTTTCATACTACCAATCCTAGTTGAATCATAGGCATAACATCACCAGATGTAACATGAAAGGCATAACATCACCACCCCTGAGTGCAGGGCCAGGAGTAAGCCCTAAGTACAGGTGTGGCCCCGTAACAAAATAAAACAAACAAAACCCACAAACGAAAAGAAAGTACAAACCAAGGTTCCCACTCAGACATGTTCCCTGAGCTGAAGGCTCAGCCCAGGAACAATATAAATAGGCTTGGGAGTAGCTGACTGTCCTGAGCCTCATACAGTTAACGCAAGCCCAGACTCCACATTCTGGTGCACAGTCTAATAAAAGATTCCCTATACATAAAAAGAAGACATGTTCCCTTGCAGCAGTTTAATACTAGCAATAAGCTGAAAATAATCAGAATGCCAACAACAGAGAGGTTATAGAGTTCCACAATCTTTGAGAATGTTGGGCTTCAGAATTCCCTTTTAGATTTCAGAGGGATGATTGGGTGTCTCTGATTCAGCCCCTCATTAGGGTCTGTGGCGGCATCAGCAACACAATCAGATAAAACCTCTGCCATGAAACTTATTAATTGTCACGCTAATTGGTTCAGATGGACCATAAATAGCTGGGGTCCACTTTAGGGCAGCTTAGCCTTCAAACGAGTTGGCACCAAATTTTCAAAACAGCTCTCAGAGCATTTGGGACGTGTAGGTAAGGGCTTGCAGATTTGTTTAAATTGGAGTATAAATCTTGAAGACCTTTTATATGGGGAAATGTTCACAACATGCTATTAAGTCAGGAATGGGGGATGACTTAGAAAAAAAAACAGAAACAAAAATTTTAATGTAAAATATACTATTTTATATCCCAACTGATCGTTTTGCCTGTATTATTTGTTTGTAGACCACCCCAGATAGTATCAGGCTTTGTGTTTGGGGGTCATTCTGGCAGAGCTTAGTAGATCAAAGGGTGCCAGGAATTGACCGTGGGTCTCCTGCATGCAAAACATATGTTCAGCACATTGAGTTAACTCTTTTGCCCCTATTTTCCTCCTTTGAAAATATGTTTCCAAAGGACCAGAGAGATAGCACAGGAATTACAGTGCTTACCTTGCATGTAGCTGACCTGGGTTAGATCTCTGGCATCACATATGGTCCCCATTATGTGGACCCTGGGCACAAAGCCAGGAGTGGTCCTTGAACACAGAGTTAGGAGTAGCCCTGAACACTGCAGGTGACGGCCACCTCCTCCCTCAAATTCAAGTGGAATATTATCATTTGATCATCCTGGAAATCAGTCATAATGCCATTAGTTTTTTTTTTGAAGAGCCAGTTCTGGTAGAAGAAAGGAAGCTACTCCTTCCCAGACTTCCCAAGACTTGCCAGGGGCCAAGCTTAGTTGTCCAAGTTGCTTTGCATAAATAAATGGGAGGAAATATTTTCAAGTTGCCATAAACTGTGTATGGGATAAACTAAGGAGGGGGAGAAGATCCCTTGGTAGGGAGGAGTTGGCCCCCCGTTTAATTTCCCTGGGACTGCCATGGTTTAATGGTTTCAAAGAACAGAGAAATTGGTTGCTCAGTTCTGAGGTCAGAAGCCCCCTGTCCCCACATTTTCTCCCCAGGTTCTCTCCAGACCCGAGGCAAGGGCCCTTCTCTGTATCTGTGAGCTTTCTGTGGTTACAGGTGCTCCTTGAGATTCCTTTGCCTGTGACAGAGAAAACTACAGTCACTGTCTTTTCACTATGCCTGTGTCCAAACCTCCTCCACCCCCTCTCTCAAAGTGAACTTGGGACCACCCCTTGCTAGGTGTTTGGGGGTCACTACTCGCAGTGCTTGAAGGACCATGTGGTGCTGGATAGAATCTGGGCCTCTTGCATGCAAAGCCTGTACTCAGCTAATTGAGCTCTCTCTCTCTCTCTCTCTCTCTCTCTCTCTCTCTCTCTCTCTCTCTCTCTCTGTCTCACTCTCCCCTCTCTGTCTCTCTCTGTCTCTCCCTCTCTCTGTCTATCTCTGTCTCTGCCTCTCTTTGTGTCTCTCTCTGTCTCTCTGTGTCGCTGTCTCACTGTCTTTGTCTCTGTCTCTCTGTCTCTTTCTGTCTCTGTGTGTTTTTGTCTGTCTCTGTTTCTGTCTCTGTCTCTCTCTCAGGCCCAAAGGACACTCACCCAAGTGGGACTCCACTCACTGGATCAGTGCCTTAAGTTAAACGGGGGCTAACTCCTCCCTGACAAGGGATCTTCTCCCCCTCTCTAGCCCCCCCTTTGTGGTCCCCACACCCCAAGTTCTCTAAGCCCCAGTGACCTCCTCTTGCTTATATCAGAAAATTCTCCAGGTAAAGTCACAATTACAGGCTCCAGGTGGACAGAGGTTGGCCAGGGTGGGGACACTATTCAACCCCTGGAAACTCCCCTAGCATGTGACTTGATTGAGAAAAGAGATGAAAGTTTCATTATTTTGAAGCTCCTGATGACCAAGCAAACAAATGGAGTCTGGTGTGTAGATTTTTCTCCTGGATTTTTTGTTGGCGATGTGCATAGAAGCTAGTGTCTGTGATCAAAGGCAGGGAAAGGAGGCTCAGTGTTTCCTGAAATGCAAAAGGCATCCTTGTGAGGAGGAAAATCCAGGGTCCTATAGGAGGGCCCCTGAGAAGAAATGGCCCGGGGTGCCCAGGGCAAGAGCCTGAGTCCACGCTGACATCTAGTTACAGCTCCAGAAACAAGAGACAAAGATGCAATTATGGGAATACTGGAGAGTTTCCGCTCATCTCCAGCTGGATTTTTATGAATTTTACAAATTTTCCACAATGATTACATCTCACTTTAAGAATTAGAAACAAGACAAATGTTATTGAGAGGAAAGGCAATTCGAGTCAGGGATGGGATGTAAGTTTTGCATTCTTGAGGCTCCTGAGTTGGATTTCTGGCACTTCACAATCTCCTGACCACCGCTGAACGTGGCCTTGGCAGTCCCCAGCCCTGCTGAACCTGAGCAACATTGCATTGCGAGGCCTGGCATTGCTTTGGCCAGGCTGGCCGAGTATTGCTGGGAATGGCCCTGGGGTCCTCGAATACTGCTTGGGAGCTGCTCCCACCAAAAAATAAACAAAAAATTACAAAGGAAGGGCAGTTCAAGGTGGTGTATCGTTCAGTTTTAATCTTCAGATCTTCATAGAATGCTTGAAGGACTGAAATATTAAGCTCTCCCCCTTTCTTTCGTCTAATCAGACTGCTAAATGCTATTAAGGCAATAGTCTTTGCCCTCCTTGAGTATAATTATCCTCTTCAAATTATTTCCTTTGATCAGCCTGAGGAGTTAACAAAATTATTATTATAATTTCATTAAGAACTCCCTCAGTAAAAGCAATTACTAGCGTCTGTGCTAAAAACTAATCAGGACATATTAGAATTGTCTGATAGCCATACAAAACACTTTCACTTGGTTGGACTTTATTTTATTGTACCTTTGAAAAACAGATGAGTATTTGAAACTGGAAACAAATGGACATTTGTCACCTATTACATTTTACCACTATGCTAGAGATGGGAATGTGTAATAAAAAGAATTTCTCTTACTCTCAAAGATCTTACATTTTAGACCTGGATGGAATAAAGTAGATAATTATTATAATGGGCAGTAGTATGTGTGGGTGAATACAGGCTACGAGAATGTCCAGTAGGCAAAATTTATGTGGCATGGGAATTGTTTTAGGGAAGATCTGTGTGAGAAAGTTACATCGAGCTGATAAATAGGGATTTATCAGAAGGAGGGGAAAGGAAACAGTCGAAGGTAAGCATAAGTCACTTTGTCAAACCGATGATTTTGAGTTGAGGTCATTAGAGACCCTGCAGTCTCATGAGAATTTTTCACTGACTTCTACCCCTTCCCCCAACAACCTAGAAGAATGAAACTCAGATGTTACCCAACGTTTTATCAAAAATAGCCTTTCTATTGGCAGGGTGAAGGTCTAATTACAGAGAAAGTGGGCTTCATCAAAGTGATGACTTCCCTCTTACTCCTTTCTAATCCTGTGGGCCCCCCTCCTCTCTCGGAGAGCCCCAGGCCTCTCTCCCTATTCCTCAGCTCTGGGTCTTTACCCTCATTTCCATCATTGGCTCTAGAACCACATCTCTGTGCATTCTCCATAAGTAATTCTTTCTATTTTCTTACTGATTTGTCTGATATTCCCGTGATCACTAGACCAGTCTTGGGAGAACCCAGAGGGTTTCCCTAGAAGGGAACCATGTCCCGTCGTCCTGACAAGTACAATGCTTGAATATATTAAGGGGTATTTCAGCTGCAGGTGTTAACAATTCAACGCAAGCTATTTACGGCAATAGAGATTGGTTGATTCACACACCTGAAAGGTGAAGGGGAGGCGTGAGTTTCAGGCCTGGCTGGAAAGTAAAGGGAGGTGTTAGTCCAGGAATGACTTGACGTGAGGGTTCTGGCAATGGCAGGTGTCTGTTTCTCTCATCATAGCCTTATTTTGATATGATTTTGCTTTTTTTTCTAGGCCATATTTCTCCTCATCATGGGAAAGATGGTCACTAGTAAAAGGGGGGGGGATAGATAGAGGAAGACAGAGACAGAGAGAGACTGAGACAGAGACAGAGAGGCAAGAGAGAACTTGGGTTAGAGCTCTTGTCTTGCATGTGGTAGACCCTGGCTCACTTCCTGGCACCCTCTTTGGTCCACCAAAGGTAACTCTTGAGCCCGGAGACAGGACTACCCCTGAGCACCACATGATATAGCACCTCGCCCCTCATGAAAAATGCACTCTGCAAATTAAAAAGAGAGAGAGAATCACACAGAAATATTGCCTTATTTGAATTTACAAAACTAGTGTAAGTATAATTGGCCTTTAGGTCTCTGAAAAATGTCCCCTCCTCACAACCCCTTCTGTCATATCTACCTGGATCCCGGAATGTGACCTTATTTAGAATTAGAGTGATGGCCTCTGGACAAGAATTGAGTGCTGAAAGTAGACAAAGGGATATACATTTCAGAACTTATATTGTGGGCAGGAGCAATAGCACTGCGGCAGAGTGTTTGACTTGTGCGTGGCTGACTCGGCTCAGGTTCGATTTCTCCGCCCCTCTCGGAGAGCCCGGCAAGCTACCAAGAGTATCTAGCCTGCACGGCAAAGCCTGGCAAGCTACCCGTGATGTATTCGATATGCCAAACACAGTAACAACGAGTCTCACAATGGAGACGTTACTGGGCCTGCTCGAGCAAATCGATGAACAACGGGAGGACAGTGCTATAGTGCTACATAATGCCCAAAAGAGAGAAAAAGCAAGAGAGAGAGAGAGAGAGAGAGAGAGAGAGAGATAATGCCCAAAAGAAAGATAAAGCAAGAGAGAGAAATAGAGAGATAGAGAGAGGAGGAGGAGGAGGAGGAGAAGGAGGAGGAGGAAGAGAGAGAGAGAGAGAGAGAGAGAGAGAGAGAGAGAGAGAGAGAGAGAGAAGAAAGGTGCCTGTCACAGAGGCAGAGCGAGGGGAGTGAAGGGAGGGAAACTGGGGACATTGGTGGTGAGAAATGTATACTGGTGAAGGGACGGGCATTGGAACATTCTATGATTAAAACCCAATCATGAACAACCTTGTAACTATGTATCTAACGATGATTCAATTAAAAAAATAGAATTATATGAGATGTTAATTCAACTAAGGATCTAGAGAGGAGATGATCCTGGGTGTAGGATGGGTTCTAGGTCCAAATTCTGGTGTCCTCATGGAAAAAGACAGTGCACAGACTCACGGTCATGGTGGTGACATGGACAGAGGCGGAAACTGGATTGTGGACTTTCTGCTTCCCTGGGTTTTAGAGTCGCTCTCTGCAATCTCCGAGGAGGAATGTATGACCATGAAGAATAGCAGGTACGCCAGTGGGGGATGATGTAGGGAGCCTATGCAGATTCCTGCCAGACCTCAGAGTAGGCGGCCTTACCCTCTGTTTGATGAATCATCCAGAGGACAGGAAAGGCGTTTGTACCAAATGCCACAGGTGCCTTTTCATATCTCCATGCATGTTGGGGCCTGGCCTGTACTTCCCCACATGCTGGTCCAACTTTCATCTCCCAGCATCTGAAGCCTCTGGGTTTTTTCTGGATCCAGAGGAGCTCAGGCAGAAAACTGGAGGAGCCAGAGACTGCCCTCCCTGCACCCCCTCCTTCTACCCTCCCCAACCTCTGCCCAGTGGCTGGCTGGAGTTGGTGGTTAAATAGCCTGACAAGCTCACTTCTCAGTTGACAAAGCTGGGGCATGTGTTACAGTCTCGTAGCAGTCAGCTCTTTCCATCGGCATCTTTTACAACTGCTTGTGAAGGCATCACTCAGTGTTTCCCTTCCCTGCCATGTCTCACCCCTCTGCTCTCCAAACGGTACTTTCTGCAATCACCTTCCAGATAAATGGTTTACACTTGAATCTTTGTCTCTTTCTGAAGTTGCCCCAAGTTAGAAAGAATTCTGTACATAAATAACAGCATGTACAAAGACCTGAAAAGGTAAACATGAAAATCTCACAATAAGTTTAAGGATTATTCAGATTATTTGAGAAACCGATGCCTGAACCATTGGTCTCGTGGATGGAGAATAACCAGGGGCTTTGAAACAAACATATTGTAATGACCCATATTTTCTCTAGAAGATTATTGGAGTCTAGGAAATGAGCAGAGGGTTGTTAATTTTCCTGGGCACACTCTATCAGACGAATACAGTGCCTGGTACATAAAGTGTCTTTAATAAGTATTTTTGAATAAATGAGTTTGCTAATTGCATTACAATTCATGGCTGAAAAGTTAGAGTTTGCCCTATAATGCACTGGTGGATGGCTAACAGAACTGATGTTTATTGTGGAAAGTCAAAGAAAATTTTTTTCTTGAACAGGCATTGTGCCATCTGGTGGTAGGTTTTGAAGAGGGGCACATTACAGGAAGTAGTTATGTACTCTTGGAGTTTAGGGACTTTGAATCTGGTTAGGGTTCAAGACAATAAACTGAGTTTTTCATAATAGCAAAACAACAGATATAGCTTAAAAGGTCCGTAAAGATGGGATGGAGCGATAGTACAACAGGTAGGGCTCTTGTCTTGGATGTGGCCAACTTAGGTTTAATCCTTGGCACCATACATGGTCCCCTGAGCCCTGTCTGGAGTGATCCCTGAGTACAGAACCAGTAATAAGTCCTGAGCATCATTGGGTATGAGCCCCATACATAAAGATAAAAGGTCTATAAAGAAAGAAATACTGAATTGAATGATAATTTATAATCTCTACAGAGTACCATGCAGCAATGAAAATGATTCAGTTGATCTGTATGCATGGATATAGTAATCTCTCCCAGACCTGTTCAAGTTATAAACTAGAATCTCACAATCTACATACTGTATAATGTGATGTCATTATATAAAAGAAAACCCAAATGAACCCTATATCTGTGATGGTTTGGGTGAAAGACTCAACTACAGTTTAGAAGGAATGATGAGGCGATTTTAAAAGTCCCTTCCAGTTTTAGATTCCGCAGTTCTACAAAGTCAAAGTTTATAGTTCTTTTAAAAAATATTGCTTCAAACCATGGTAGAAAACTGCCAAATGTTATGGAAGACATTAAAGAAGGCCCAGATAAATGGAGACACGTGACATGTTCTCAGATGGAAGGAAACAGCATAGCAAAGACATAAATTCCCCCTCAGTTTAGTCTAAGTGTAGAAACAACAATAGAAAAATCAAAATGTGACTGCATTTTTAATGGGAAAGACTTGAAGCCTATTTCCAAGGTTTATCTTGAAGGTTATATGTGTAAAAGTAGAAGCCACATGAAAATAAAATCTATTTTTTTAATTTTTATTTATTTGTTTATTTCAAATCCCCATCCCTCCACCAGTGCCCATTTCCCACCACCACGGATCCCAATATCCCTCCCCCCATCCCATCCTGCCTCTGTGGCAGGGCATTCCCCTCTGTTCTCTCTCTCCTTTTGGGTGTTGTGGTTTGCAGAAGAGTTAAGCTTGACTTTCAGGGAGAAACGTTGGATGATTAACTTTCCATTGATCACTTTGTATATAAGGAGATGTTGCATGGCTGCCTAAGTTTGGAAAAAGTGTCCTGGTTCCCGCATGCCCGAGCTATGCTTGTAGAGGCTCATGGTCACCGGGGTTCTCCTCTGGAGAAGGTGGGATGCAGCACCTACCCCATCTGGGACCTCCCGGTGATATTGGCTCTGTTTGGGACGTGGAGCATTTTCTGGGAGCTGTGGGGCCCTCCAGCGGTTTTCTTCTTTGTTACTGTGTGCTGTAAAGATTGCGCTGGGGGGCAGGTAATAAAATCTATTTTGTAAAATTAAAATCCCATACGATTATCAGAACAGAACAACCAAGGGACGAAAATACAGAAACAGACTTGGATATTTGCAAGAACTTAGCATGTAATGAAAGACTTTCTGGAAAGAGTGGATGATTCTATAAATTGTAGAGACAGCGGTTATTTTGGTGGGTTCATCATGGCCTGGCCAAGCTGGGTTCGAGTCCTCTGCCCCTCTCGAAGAGCCCGGCAAGCTCCCCGTGACATATTCGTTATGCCAAACACAGTAACAACAAGTCTCACAATGGAGATGTTACTGGCCCCGCTCGAGCAAATCAATGAACAACGGGAGGACAGTGCTACAGTGCTCCATCATGTGAAGGAGATGGGGCCAGGACCAGACTATAGTGGAAAAGTACACTTGCCTTCCATGTGACTGATCAGAGTTTGATCCCCAGCATCCCAATTGATCCCTGGAACACTGCCAAGAGTAATTCTTGAGTGCAGAGCCAGAAGTAACCTGTTAGCACAACAGGGCATGGCCCCCAAACAAATTAACAAAAAATAACTCCCCCCCCAAAAAATCCAAAACATCACACAAAGGATCATGCATATGTCTTAAAGCCTCACAAGCCTAGTTATTTATGAAATGTTTTGTTTTATCTTTCTGTCCTTCCTTATATCAAAATTAATTCCTGATTGATTGAAGAGTTAAGAGAGAATGCAGTCACTAATTACACGGTACACGGTCCTCCCGTTGTTCATCGATTTGCTCGAGTGGGCCTAGTAACGTCTCCATCATGAGACTTGTTACTGTGTTTGGCATATCAAATATGTCATGGGTAGCTGGCCAGGCTCTGCAGTGTGGGTGATATACTCTCGGTAGCTTGCCGGGCTCTCTGAGAGGGGCGGAGGAATCGAACTCTAGTTGGCCATGTTGGCTGCGTGCAAGGCAAACGCCCTACAACTGTGTTATCGCTCCAGCCCACAGTCACTAATTATCAGAAGAAAATATTGGTAAATATACACCCCTGCCTGGGATTGGGGCAGCCTAGAAACAGGACCTCAAAGGCAGAAATCTGAAAAGATTTGTCAACAACAAATGGTGGAGCCAGGGGTGGTGGTGGCAGGCAATTTGCTAAAAGAGAAATCCAAATAGCGTGTAAACACGTGAGTGTTTAATGGCTGGAAATTTCCTAGGTGAGCCAGGCTGGATCCCAAGCTCAAGGGAGAGGGCAGCATCACAAAGCAGTTCCCAGGGGGCTCTTGTCTGCAGGCTGGGATGATTGTGCGAGAGACAGTCCTGGGGCTGGATAACATCGAGAGACACAACAGAGGGTTAGGTGCTTTACACTCTCGACCCAGGTTCTATCCCCAGCACTGCTTATGGTCTGCCAAGTATGATCCCTGAGCCCAAAGCCAGAAATAAGCCTTGTTTAGAATTAACGGCAATTCTGGATCAACAGGCAGCACAGGGGACTGGGCAGCAGGGAGGTGGGACGGCATTTAACTCACAAGGAGCCCTCTCAGGGAGAAATGGCTGCACCTTGATTCTGCAAATAGAAGGCAACAATGGAAGATCAGGAGATCATGGAAAGTGGTTGCTTCAATAAAAAGTCATGGTTTGTGTTAGCTCTCAGACTTAACTTGATTTTCAGACCCAGACAGTGAAACAAGTATTTACTACAAGGGTTATTCACAGACTAGGGCCATTTTCTCAGCTGACTATTATAACGGGACATTTCACCAGGTCCAGGAGGATCTCGGCACTGCAGTGTTACCATGCATCTCGGCAGGAATGAGGGTAATAAGCAGAACCAGCGGTGGGTGATGAGTTGATCCACAGGTACAGGGACCATCCACTGCCACTTCCCAGCCCCTGAGTGCACTATCAGGAACATAGATGGGGAAGATCCAGCAAACTCCATCTGAGATCTTGTGGCCTTGAGTTCTCATGGTGGGGAAGAACAAGAGGAAGCCTCTGGAACGACCCTTCCTACAAAGTAGAGACACAACATCAAAATCATGATTTCATTTTCACGGAGACTTAGGGCCACAGAAGGATGCAGGAGATTCATCTCTCTAATTTGCTACCCTGCCCGTCAGACACCGGGAGAGTACATGGCTTACAGACCGCTGCAGACTTCCTCAGTTGTAGCTGGCTTTCCACCAGTGCATCTGCTTTGGGATCAGTCTCACATAGTCCCATGGGCTAGAGCGATAGCACAGCGGTATGGCGTTTGCCTTGCACGCAGCCAACATAGCTGACCCGAGTTCGATTCCTCCGCCCCTCTCGGAGAGCCCGGCAAGCTACCGAGAGTATCTCGCCCGCACGGCAGAGCCTGGCAAGCTCCCCGTGACGTATTCGATATGCCAGACACAGTAACAACAAAGTCTCCAATGGAGACGTTACTGGGCCCGCTCGAGCAAGTCGATGAACAACAGGAGGGCCTTTACCTTTACCTTTACCTCACATAGTCCCATAAGATGTCAAACATCTGGATCTCCCTTGGAGCATCACATCTAGTTGCTGTATCTATGTGACTGCTAACCTATTGTTTATTCAAGAGGAGAAAGAGGTTCCTGACACACCGGAAAGCTTGGTGAGACATGCATCTTCCATAGGGTGGGAGATAAACCCCTGAAGACCAGGGACCTATGGCTTAGTTCTTAGGACACCCCTGGTCAAGGGTCTTCCAGGATAATGATTCAGAGCCAATAACACATTACAAAATACAAATGAGTGAGAAGAAAAAATGTGCTTCTTCTAAAAGAGACACCTAAAGATTTAAAAATATTTTTTTTCTTGACTGCTGGGAGATAGATCATTACAAACCTGTTTGAGCCGGAAGTGGGTTTTGGGCATGGCTTCCACATACCTAACTTTTGGCCATTTAATTCCTCAGGCAAACTAGGTCCCTAGTTGTTGGGGTCCAGCCAGAGGCACAGCAGCATTTTTGGGGTAACAGGAAGCCTGAAGACAACATCAGGTTGCTGATGCACTTGCCCTATGGGTACAGGTTGTTCTGCTGGAGACTCCATACCCCCTTAGGCAACTAAAATTTTTAATTTTGCATATTATGTTATATAACTTACGTGAGATTACAGTCCTTCTCCCTATGCAATTTTTTTTTCCTATGCAGTTTTATAGCCTTAAACAGGCTATAAATAGCCTCTATTTCTTTACTGTGAATAGACTCTGTGGAGGTTGGATTGGGGTTGCCACATTCAAGCTATATCCTTGGCACCTAGAACACAGTAGGTGCTGCATAATCTTTGGTGGGATGAGTACAGGCTACAAAGGCCTTAATTTCTCATCTGCCCTTTTTAACCAACTTCTTGATGCTTTAGCTCAGGCTTCATCTTTCTGTGAAATTTCATTCCAGAAGTCACAGGAAAGTAGATTCCTTCTACTGACGTCTGTCTTCAACTTCCCTTTTTGCTGTCGTCATGAGTGGGGTTGCACACACACTGAGCTGCACACTGAGGTGGGACTTGCACTTGGGTTGGGTGCAAGCTGGGATACCCTGAGACTGCATAATAATTACCGTCTGGGCTTCCCAGATAGCAGTGTGAAGGCGGGTGGCACTGAAGATGGGACTCAGGCATGAGAGAGGCATCCCTGCACCTCTAGATGATGAAGATGATGAGGGTTGAATTTCTGGACCACATGCAACCGTGCTTGCATAGTCCTGCGGTGCAAGGACGGAACCGAGGCCTACCTAGCCTCCCACCCAATGCGCCCCAGGGCCTGCCTGGAGTTGAGCGAGAAGCCCCAGTTTAGAGAATTCCCTGCATGTCCCTCCTCCGCCACACGGGGTCGCTAGAGCGCCGCGGTGCTCGCGGGGCTCGGGGAGGCTGGAGGAAGACTCGGGCGCGCCCGGCTGCTGGTGCCTGCCCGGCGGGGGCGGGGCGGAAGGCGCCCGGGCCGCGCGCCGAGGGCAGGAAGTGCGGGGGCGGGGCCTCTGCGCGGGGCGTGCGCATGCGCAGCTGGCGTCCGCGGAGTCGGCTTTGCTGGCAGCGCTGCCCGGGTCTGTCGTGGTGTGGGGGGCGCCTTAGCCCTCCTCCGCCGAGTGGGGCCGGGCCCAGGTGGGGCGGGGGAGGCCTCGGAGGGGCTGGGGGTGCGGGGCCGGGGGGCGCCGGGCGCGGGGAGTGGAAACGGGGTGTGGGGTGCAAACTTCCTTTTCCCTTAAGGATGTGGCATTGCCGGGTGCTGCCCGGGCATCCTGGGGGTTTGCAGATGGGCAGGATGGGTGGGTTTGGGGACAAGTGGTCCCCCATCCCCCGACCCTCACCGGCTTGCTTTCTACATAGCAAACGTCCTTCCACTCCTTTGCAAGGGGTGGTTCAAAATTTTTTTGGTCAGCCTTTCACACTTGCAAAACAGCAGCTCAAAGCGTTTTTGAGATGGAAGCCCTCCCTCCCCTTTTTTAAAAACCTGTTCACTTTTAGAAGTAGAGAAAAGTTTTCTTGCCTTTTTTCACTCAGCCATGAAAAATAGAACGTTTCCCTGTCGCCCACCATTCTCGGGGAGTTTTAAATAATTTCTTTGTAAACTTGCCTGCAAAAAAAAAAAAAAAGAAAAGAAAAGAAAAGAAAAGAAGCAAAGGAAAATCATCATGTTTGGTGATATTTAAACAATATATTTGCCTGCGTTTGAAAGGGGGAAGCAATGGTTTTATGGTGCCATGCGGTTCCTCGATGAGAAATTTTAGTTGCAGGGAGATGAAAATAGCGCCTTTGGAATTCAGGCATTGATCAGCTCCAGCGATTCCCGTCAGTGCCGTGTAACCTTCACTTCAAAGGATTTAGGTTCAAACCCGTCATTCCCAGCCTGGGTGAAGCGGGTGCAGGCTGACATTCGGGAGCTCCAGAACCAAGTCTGTTGCCTTTCCAACTTATTTATTTATTTTTTTAAAGCCCTCCATCATGTGTGTACTTTGCTTGAATGATTATTTTAAAGTACATGTCCTATTTTTTGCCAATCTGACAGCTGTTTCCATAGAAACTGGAGAAGAAATAGTCATTTTCGGCAGCTTCTCTCGCAGGCTTCAGCTCTGAGTGCCAGTGAGTGCTGTACTTGCTCTTTCTGAGATGGTACTTAGAGAATTAAGGCTCCGAGACGTTCTTCGAGGCTAACAGTCCAAACTGTTTAATTTTCTCACATCATTAATTGAGTAATCCTGGGAGCCTGCCAGCTCCGTTGGTTGACCTGCTACGTTCTTTGAAGAAGGATGTGTCAGCTCCGTTCCTCTCTTACACCCTGTATAGTCTACTGATTGGCTCTTTGAAAATGGAGAAATTGATTTCTCCCCCCTCCCATTCTCTATCCTTTCTGAAGGATGAGCCCGGAATCGCAAAATACCACGCACTCTTTCTAGTCTAAATGACACTTGACTGTCAGCGATCCAAATGATTGTGTTAGGTGCATACTGTGTTTGGCGTTTTTGCTTATGCCTTCTGTGGCATTAGTTCCTGGTAAAAATGTTCACCTAAGTCCAAAGAAGGGCAGGTGTGCTTATTTTCTGAACAGAGCTGAGTAAATGGATGTGCATAAGCTGAGGGCTTTTCTGCTTCGTGTAGAAGTATAAGTAAATCAGGGGGTCTGAAGAATGGGTGAAATGGGGGTGAGGCAAAGGTACCCTATGAAGTGGTGGGAGGTGGCATTATAAGGGGTCCTGGTCTATCATAGGAAGTTATTCACTCTCATCCCATTGTTCATTGATTTACTTGAGCGGGCACTAATAACATCTCCATTCATCCCATCCCTGAGATTTTAGCAGCCTCTCCTTACTTGTCTTTCCCAACGCTGCTGTATTAGAGGCTCTTTCAGGGTCAGGGGAATGAGACCCGTTATTGTTACTGTTTTTGGCTTATCGAATACACCACGGGTAGCTTGCCAGGCTCTGCCATGATACGAAGTTATTGACTTCCATAAAGTCAACGGAAATTAGGGGAAAAGTTGCCTTTATTGGTTCAGGGCCTTTCAAAAGTAAGACATCCTCAAAGACTAAACCAACACACAGATACTTAAGATGGAAATGCTAAGTCGCTCTCAGTTCATCCTGCCAATCAAAATCATCTCTTTTGGGATATCTTTCTTGAGATTTGTTTGTACCTGTAGACACGAGCATATTTTGTTATTGGCTAGAGGTCTTTGTTTCATTTTCTGGGGTATCACTGGCATCCAGTATGGTGACTGGCATGTGGTTGGTGCGCATTTAATACTGAATGAAGAAGTGAATGAATGAATTGTGTAAGTCAGAGATAAAAACTGAATGGGGGGGTGGGGAATCTGTTTACTTGGCTAAGGGAGTTGAGAAAATGCTTTAGTAAGTCAGTTGCCTGAATTTTTAAATGGGTAACTTTCACATAACATCTGAACTTTGGGCTTTCCTTGAGAATATTTGAAATTTGGTAATGTAAAGCACAAAACTTTTTCCTTATACTCTTTTAAAAGGGCCTGACTCTGCTTTTACATCAGTATAGCTTTACTGATGTTCACGGTCCTGGATGCTCAAACCTGTACTGTCCAATACAGTAGCCATCATGTGACATTAAATTTTAAATTAAAATCACTGTCACTGTCACTGTCCTCCCGTTGTTCATCGATTTGCTCAGGTGGGCCCAGTAACATTGTGAGATTTGTTACTGTGTTTGGCATATCGAATATGTCACAGGTAGCTTGCCGTGCAGGTGAGATACTCTTGGTAGCTTGCTGGGCTCTCCAAGAGGGGCAGAGGAATCGAACTTGCGTCGGCCATATTGGCTGCGTGCAAGGCAAATGCCCTACCTACTGGAGCAATAAAATAAAGTTAATAAAAAATTTTGTTTCTCATTCCCACCATATTGGAGCTGTCTTATTGGACAGTGCAGATACAGATGATGGCCATCCTTTAAGAAAGTTTGGTTTGGTGTTGTGGTGTTACACATCTGAGTTTGCAGTCTTCAATCTACAGAGTATTTGCAAGGAGCATGTGTTATTATTTAAATTATTACACATACCTGTCAGTGCACAAATTCACATTTTTCAGACAGCCGCATAATAATTTAGCAATATAGGATTTTATGTGAGCTGTAGCATTTTGTTGTTTGGCATTTTCGCAGCTCTCGTTTGGGGAGGATGAGTTCGAGGGGTCAGAGTTAGTGGTGAAAAATGACAGAAAGAAGGTGCATAATGATCTGTTATCCTTAGGTTCCTATGCCCAGGAGTGGCTAGATTGAGAAATGGAGCCAGAGTTGATGTGATTAATTTAATGTTGGTCGTGATGTTTGGTTGCTTAAGTCACTGTAGAGAACAGTTTCAGTATTAAGCGGAACTGATTCAATATTGAAAGTTGGGAATTTGGATTGTAGAGAAGGAACTCTCAAGTGTTTCCACTGAAAAAAACTTGTATAATATTAGAAATTGTAGGCACTGGGAAGATAGTACCAGGGATTAAGGAGCTTGCCTGGCATGTGGCTGACCCGGGTTCATTTCCTGGCACTGAATATATGATCCCCTGAGCACCTCAGAACTGATCCCTAAGTACAGAGCCAAGAGTAAGCCCTGAGCACTGCCAGTTGTTGCCCAAGAAGCAAAACAAACAAAAAATAATTTGTGTCTAAGACAAATGGGTAACATATTCATTTATTTTTTGGTTTAATGTCAAACTCGAGCCACCCCCACATGGTGCTTAGGGCTTATATCTGCACGCAGGGGTCACTCCTGACAGTGCTTGGGGGACTATAAGGGGTGCGAGGGATTGAATCCAGGTCTGCTGCATGCAAGGTGAGTGTCCTGCCCTCTGGTCCCCAAATGGGTAACTTTTGTATTATATACATTACTTAAGTATCATTTATTTGCAAGTTATAGAAACTCCTTGAAATGGGATTTATTTTAGGTACAGATTCAAAGCTCATGAAACATACAGCTGTAAGGAATTGTAAGCGCAGTTTGGAGAACCGGGAAGGTATGCATCCTCGCAGAACTTCACGGTCCATCTCTTGCTTTTCACACGCCGATTCCACTGTCCGTTCCATTACCTCCCCTTTGCAAGAGCCTTTTGTTTGCATTTGTAGCTTGTGTATTGCGCTGTGTTGTCACCAACGGCAGCAGCAATTGGTACATTTCTATTCCTGTGCCTGACACCTTCTCACCAAAAAATCTTTTCAGTATCAGATGTCCACTGGTAACTCTGTGGCTTGAGGCAGAGGTCACTAGGGACTTACAGGACAGTCCAGGCCTCTGCTGTTCTTCATGGAGGCTGTAGGAAGCACTTGGGAAAGGAGTGTGGCTGGCAAAGTCTGTGGACCACTGTCAAGGGAAGAAAGTGAGTTTGTATGTATCATTATGCGTTTTGACTTCTAGAAGACTCTTTAAAGTGAGTACACATTCCTGTTTGTAGCAATTGAAAAAAACCCTTCTTTTCCCCCCTCTGACCAAATGGTATTAAAAAGTGACTTTCCTGAATTATTCTGCTACTTTTATTTATTTATTTATTGCTTTTTGGGTCACACCTGGTGATGCATAGGGGTTACTCCTGGCTCTGCACTCAGGAATTATTCCTGGTTGTACTCAGGCAACCATATGGGATGCTGGGAATCGAACCCGGCTTGGCCACATGCAAGGCAAATGCCCTACCCGCTGTGCTATCACTTCAGCCCTTATTCGGCTACTTTTGATACTGTCTTTAAATAAATCCATACAAGGGCAAGATAGGCAGCTCTAACCAGAATATGTCTCTGTCACTGTCCTCCCATTGTTCATCGATTTTCTTGAGTGGGCCCAATAACGTCTCCATTGTGAGACTTTGTTGTTACTGTGTTTGGCATATCGAATACATCACAGTTACTTTGCCAGGCTTTGCCTTGTGGGTGAGATACTTTGTAGCTTTCCGGGCTCTCCAAGAGGGGTGGAGGACTCAATCCTGGCTTGGCTGGGCTGGCTGCTTGCAAGGCAAACACCCTACCGCTCTGCTATGGCTCCAGCCCAACCAGAATATACAATGTCTCTTTAAAAAAGTGGGTAAGGAGCTTGCTTTGCATGTGCCTGATCTGCATTTGGTCCCTCTTACCCCATATCCAGTGCCTGGTTATGTGGTCTCTGATCACCAAGCTAGGAGTAAGTCCTGAGCACAGCCAGGTACGGCCCCCAAAACAAAAAATTAATGTTGTGCATAGGACTTAATGAGGAACTTTATTGTTTCCCAATACTTTCATATTTAGGTACTTCCCCCCCATTTCAACTGAATTATGACCCTCAGGAGATAATGGACTACATTTATGCTGTGCCTGTAACTCATGTGGCCATCTTGAGGAAATACTCTTAATACTGATTGAAAAGAATTTCCAGTGTGACTTGTGAGTGATTCATGTGTCAGTGTGATTAGGGCTTGTAACATCCTAATGCTCCTATCTGATTCAGGAGGGAAAAATAAAATTCCAGCCCTAAATTATTTTTCGCACTTTTTATCCTGATCATGAAATGATTAATAAAGAAAATAACTCCTCTTCCCCACTCCCCTCTTCATTCCTCTCTCCCAAAGAAAACCCAGGATGTATCTTGTTAATGAAGTTAAATTATTATGTCAGTCTGGACTCTGTTGATTTGAAATTGATGGTAATTTAACAAGTTTGAGTATGAGTTAAAAAAAAGTATGAGTTTTTTTTTTTTTTTTGCTTTTTGGGTCACACCTGGTGATGTACAGGGGTTACTTCTGGCAGTGCTCAGAGAGCATATGGGATGCTGGGAATCGAACCCAGGTCAACCACGTGCAAGGCAAATGCCTTGCCTGCTGTGCTATCACTCCAGCCCCAAGTTTGGCTTTTATTCACATTGTTTTTAAATAATACCAGAGGTAATATATGAACTTGTAAAAAATTGAGTAGTGTTCATGTTTTTTTTTTCTTTTCAATAAGTGTTACCATAGTTTTCTTGTCATTTTCTGTATTGCTTTGGTATTGGGTAACATTAGTCTTATTAAATGAGTTTCAGTTATCCTTCCTTTTTAATTTCCTAAAAGAATTTGTATAGAATTATTAATCTTTCTTTAAATGTTAAATGTTCTTCCCTTAAGAGGTCATTTGGGCCTATAGCTTACTTTGGTAAGGTTTTTAATTACAAATTTGATTAAGATGTAGATACACATTATTTATTTCTTCATGAGTGAGCTTTGAAAATTACTGTTTTTCAGGCAATTTGTCCATTTTATCTATGGATGAAGGCAAACACTCTACCCGCGGTGGTGTCAAATTCAGAACTTTCTCTTTCATGAATTTCAGGTGTACCATGGTGTACCATAAAGTAGTTTCATTTTTATCGATAGCACAGCGGGTAGAGCGTTTGCCCTGCACGAAGCCTATCTGGGTTTGATTCCTTTGTCCCTCTCGGAGAGCCTGCGAGCTACTGAGAGTATCCCGCCCGCACAGCAGAGCCTGGCAAGCTACCTGTGGCGTATTTGATATGCCAAAACAGTAACAACAAGTCTCACAATGGAGATGTTACTGGTGCCCGCTCGAGCAAATTGATGAACAATGGGAGGACAGGGCTATAGTGCTACATATTCCATTCAAATTTGTAGAGTTTTGCTCATTATTTTTTCAAGTGTTTATTTTTTTTTCTGCTGCTCTCTTCCTTCTGGAGGACATCAGTTATGCTTGTGTTAGTCTACTTGGAGTAGATCCATACCTCACCCATGCTCTGTGCATTGTTGGAGGGGTCCCACACCTCACCTATGCTCCATGCATTAGTTTCTGGTCTATTTCATTGGGTACGGTTCTCATTGGTGTCATGTTTGTGAATCCTTTTCCCTACAATGTCTAATCTGTTGTTAATTTCATTGTGTTTGTGCTTTTGTTTATTTTGGGGTGATGGTCATGAAACGTACCCAGCAGTACTCAGTGCTTACTTTTGGAAGTGCTCAAGGTGGCAGGGGATCGAACACCAATGTTAGTCTGGGTGGCGGAGATCAAACCCAGGTTGGCTGCATGCAAGTCAAACATTTTACCAAGTTACCTGCTATACTATCTCTCTGACCCAATTCTCTCTCTCTCTCTCTCTCTCTCTCTCTCTCTCTCTCTCTCTCTCTCTGTGTGTGTGTGTGTATGTATATATATATTTTTTTATATAGAATTTTAAGACATTGTATATTCTGGTTAGAACTTTCATTGTAGTTCTTAAAGCGAATTGTGTGTATTTCTACATAGCATGCTGAAATTTTCCTTTAACTTCTTAAGTATGAAAGATATGGTCATAATAGCTAATACTCTTATATTCTGATGTTTTTATTAGGAAGCAGGCAGTAGCTCCTGCTGATAAATATTGATAGATGCGGATATGTTGTTTTGAGGCTGGCGCACCAGGCTGTGCTCAGGGCTGACTCCTGGCTCTGTAGTCAGTGATCCCTCCTTTCAGGCTTTCTGCTAGAGAGAAGGTTCTCTGTGAGGGACAGGATCCCTGCAAGTATAGAGTTTTCTGTAAGATAGGTGGTCTTTGGGGATTCTCTGTGAGAGAGGGGCTCTCTATGAGAGGGGTTCTTTGCAAGGGAGCGGATCTCTGTGAGGGAGGTCTCTGTGTGATAAGGGGATTCCATAAGAGAGGGGTCTCTGTGAGAGAGGGGGGCCCTGTAAGAGAGGGAGATCTCTATGAGAAGAGGTCTCTGTGAGTGAGGGAGATTTCTATGAGAGAGGATCTTGGTGAGTAAGGGAGGGTCTCTGTCAGAGAGTCTGTGAGTGGGGGAGGGTCTCTGTTTGAGAGAGGTCTCTGTGAGATAAGTTCTCTGTGAGAGAGGGGGGAATCTCTGTGAGAGGGGGATCTCTATGACTGAGGGAGGTCTCTATGGGGGGGTCTCTGTGAGTGAGGGAGGTCTCTATGAGAGGGGGTCTCTGAGGGAGGTGTCTATGGGGGGGGTCTCTGTGAGGGAGGGAGTTCTCTATGAGAGGGGGGTCTCTGTGAGTGAGGGAGGTCTCTATGAGAGGGGGCCTTTGTGAGTGAGGGAGGATCTCTGTAAGGGTCTCTATGAGTGTGGGAAGGCCTGTGTCAGAGAGGGGTCTCTGTGAGATAAGTTCTCTGTGAGAGGGAGGTCTCTGTGAGAAAGGAATCTCTTATGAGTGAGGGAGTGTCTCTGTGAGAGAGGTCTGTCTCTGTGAGAGAGGGAGGTTTTTGTGAGGTAAGGTCTCTATCAGAGAGAGGGGATGGGGTCTCTGTGAGAGAGGGGTCTCTGTGACTGACAGAGTGTCTCAGCGAGGTCTTCTCAGAGAGGGAGGTCTCTGTGAGAGAGGGATCTCTAAGTGAGGGAGGGTGTCTGTGAGAGAGAAGGTCTCTCAGAGGGGGCTCCCTGTGCGAGAGGGCTTCTCAGGGAGGGGGCTCTTTGAGGGGGTCTCTGAGAGGGGTTGTCTCCGTGAGAGAGGGGCTCTCTATGAGAATGGATTACTCAATGAGGGGGTGTGTCAGTAACCTCTGCAGCTCTTCCCCTTAGCCCTGGTGTAGACTCTGGGCCAGGTGCTCTGCTGCTGTGACTTTCTGAAGCTCCAGTTTCATCTTTGTTGTTTAGGGGACGACTAAAAGTCTGACCTGCCCAGTGACCTGGAAACACCCTGGCAGGAAACCCGGGCAGTCTTGGGACTCACCGTTTTGTTTCCCGTCTTTCAGGGGTCCCTGTTCGTTGTCTGATGCCCACTATTCTAAACTATTAACTAGCTTTCTCTCCCGCTCGAAGAATGATTTAAGTGGGAGGATGAGGCTGGCCCCTCTCACATCCTGAGCCCACTGAAGAAGGATTATATCTGAGAAGGAATTGGTGTTTCAAACTCAGTTTCTAAGTTCACTTTACCATTGGGTTGTTACATGTTCGCTTTTCCCCAGTTGCTGATGTTTCACTGCTATAGTCATTTAATCCAGCTTTTCTTCTTTAAATTTTATTGAATCCCTGTGAAGGACAAAGTCACAAAGTTATTCATTATTGAGTTCCAGGCTTACAGTCTTCCAACCCCAATCCTTCATCAGCATCCTCAGATAATTTAGCTGTTAAAATAAAAAGACATTCCCCCCACCCCACTCCACCCCACCTCACCCCCTTGCAACTAAAAATGAACAGTGACAAGAAGAAAATCAACTTCAGGTTTCTAAGTACGTGCAGTGGGGTTAGCAAAACAAGTCAGATCTCTCTGGTCTGTGTTGGTACAGGCATTGCTATAGAGGGTGGTAAGGGGGTATGAAAGGAGGAACAAGCTGACTGGCCGGAGCAACAGTTGGGGATAAACAAGTGTTTTTTGTTCTTTTCTTCTCCAGAACTATTTACGGTGTCGATTTGTGTTCCAGAGAGGTGAGCCAAAGAAAGATGCACTTCATCTGCAGGCCTTCCAGAAACCGCCTCTTCCATCTCGGGGCCCTGCTCCCTTGGAGACAGTGCGCCAGACTCCCCGTCGCCTCCCCTGTCCACTGCCAAGCACAGCTGGACCCGGTGGTGATGCAGCTGCGGCCACGGTGCCAGGGATGGACTCAGGCGCAGAGGCACATCTTCCTTCCTGGGATCGCTCGCGGCCGTCGGACTTGGAACGGCCAAACGCCAGGCTGCTGCTCTAGGACTCCAGCGGAGGAAACTGGCACCTCGCCCAGGAAAGGGTCCCCCGGGAATCTCCCTTTCTCCGGGCAGCGCCGGCCCAGGGAAGACGCGGGCCGCCCTGCTCCTCCGCCCGCCTCTCCTCCAGCCCAGGTCAGGGGTTTCCACGTGTCCCCGCGCTGCCAGGCTGGCCCATTGCCTCTCCTGCTGCTCATCCTCAAACCCGTGCAGAAGCTACTCGCAATCATTGTGGGCAGGTAAAATACCTAATTTTTTTTTGGTAAAAAAATAATTTCTTAAGGATATCTGTACACCTCCACTTTTAAAGAAAATTTGTAAGATGGCCTTCCCATGTTTAGCGCAGGATTAAATTTCTATTTATTTTTATTTTTTTGGAGCAGGGCAGGGGGCACATACAGTGATGCTCTGTGGTCACTCCTGGCTCTACACTCAGGAATAGCTTCCTGCAAGACAAACACCCAACCCACTGTACTATCACTCTGGCCCAAGGAGTTAAATTGTTAAATTTCTAAATGATTGCTTCTAATCTGTTTTTTTTAAGTGTCTGATTTAATAATATTGAAATATTGAAATGATTTCTTCCACATTGTTGTAAAGTTTAGGAATACAATCTTTAAAAATTATTTATGTATCTGTGTGAATTTTTTTAATAAAAGGGTTGATTTTTATGTTTCTAATAAGAATCAGAAATGTAGATCAGGGGCCTGAGCGATAGTATGGCAGGTAGGGCATTTGCCTTGAATGACCCTGGTTTGGTCCCCAGCATCCCAGACAGTTCCCTAAGCCCCACAAGGAGTTATCCCTGAGCGCAGAGCCAGGAAGAAGCCCTGAGCACTGCTGGGTGTGGACCCAAAAAGAAAAAAAATTGTAGAGAAAACTCAGTATAAGGACAGACTAAGTACAGTCAAGCTCTTTTCTCAACTCCTTCTCAGATTGATGGACCGGAAGGCCTTCCTGCTATACCAGCTAGCTCAATTTTCTTTTTGTCAAGAAGCAAGAACTTGGACTCTGTCGTGTATTGTGTTTTGTGTATCGGCGTCGGCCCCTAATGGAATGGATAAGAGAGCTCCATGATTGATAGATCAGATATGAGATTGAATGGGTAAATAGTAAAGAAGAGAGTGGAGACAGTGAGTTATAAAATAAATTGCACTTCTGCCTAGGCAGGAAGGGCATGAGAGATCCTAGGAGACTTTCTGGCCCTCAGGAAAGAGAGTAGTGGGTTTATATATACAGAGGACTTTGCTGATCAGCTCATACACAATCAAGAAAAACATTAAGAATTATTAAATTCAGTTTCTTCTTGCAAGGCTTTCTCTGGTGGCTGGCAAAAAGCTAGGGCAGAAATGCCACAAAGTCTGTAAAAATCTTTGGAGCTGTGAGAACTCATGGCCGAGTTATCTGTAAAGGGAGATGCACAGGATTCTTTGTTCCCAAATGTCTCTGCAAGAGATCTTGTGACTCCAGGCTCAAAGCGTCTAGCTTGTGAATTTTTTTTTCTTTTCTTTTTGGGTCATACCCGGCGATGCGCAGGGGTTACTCCTGGCTCATACACTCAGGAATTACTCCTAGTGGTGCTCGGGGGACCATATGGGATGTAGGAAATCGAACCCGGGTTGGCCTCGTGCAAGGCAAACGCCCTACCTGTTGTGCTATCACTTCAGCCCTAGCTTGTGAATTTTAACCCTTATGATGCCAGACCTGGGAAGCTACCCTCACACCAGAACATATGTAGCTGATTTAGATCTGTCAATGTAAGTAATGACTGTCTGAGAGAACCAGAGGGAGGAGGCTTTAGTGAACCAGCAGTGAAAGCCAATTGTACTGTATTCAGGGCTATTGCAATAGGGGTTGTGGCCTCAGTATAGAATCAAGAGTCAGCATAGGCAATGGGAGTTTATAGCCAACAAGCAGGGCGAGGGCACTAGGTGGAGGGAAAGTTCTTTAGGGTAAGCATCAGGACACTGGAGGCATTCCACCCAAACTGGTGATCAGATCCTTGTTGAGGGCAGGTGATGGGGCTGAGGCATTACCTGCGGGATGGGGAAGGAAGAGAAACTGAATTAGATCTTGTAAAATAGTTGGACAAGACAACTTGGAAGTCAGAAAGGCAAGAGCTAGTTGAAAAGGAGGTTGGGAGTACTGGCAGAGTTCAGTGCGAGGGTCTGTCGTGACTCAGCCCAGGGTCTTTTTTTCATCCTTTAAGATGATTTTTTTAAAAACTTTGTTATTTTCATTATTATTGTGAGTTTCTTCATATTTCCTTTTAGATAATGTTTTTATACATTAGACTGAGTTAATTTTTCTTTGTGATGCTGAGAATTGAACCAGGGCCTCAACACGAACAAGGTATGTGTCTTACTGCCAAGCCACATTCCCAACCATTGTTTTTATACATTTCAGAGAATCAGGTACTTTTTATTTAATTTATTTATGTATTTTTCACTTTTTGGGTCACAGCCGGCAATGCTCAGGGGTCACTCCTGGCCCTGCATGCAGGAATCACTTCTGATTGTGCTCGGGGGACCAGGTGGGATGCTGGGGATTGGACTCAGGTCAGCTGCGTGCAAGGCAAACATTTGCCCTCCCCACTGTGCTGTTGCTCTAGCCCCATGGAAGCAAGTTCTAACAAGATTTCAATAGGAGAAAAGTATACTTCACAGTTTGGTTTACTTCCCTTTAGTTTGAAGCCTTTTATCTAAAGGCATATTAGAATCATGTCACTTTATAGGAATAAATATCACTTTAAGAAGTTACTTTATAAAGCATTTTTTTCCTAGAGAGTGATGTACATCATTTTTTTTTGGGGGGGATATGATTTTACAGACAAATTCATGAGGAAACATTTTTGGTGTTCAAAACTTTGCCAGTTGTCAGTGTCTGAGCCCTAGTAAGCAGTGCGGAGTGTTCTTGGCAGCGTAGGGACTGGACCTCCTCGGGGCTAGCTGTAATCTCTCTCCTCTCCTCTTCTGCACACGGGCTTCCTTTCCTCCGTCTCTGCTTTGGTCAAGAGGGCGTAATGGAGTTTCTGCTCCTGAGCAGGAGTCACTTCTAGTGGGTGCCGAGGTGGTCTTACTTTCCCCTAGCAAAACACTGGCCGTGGGTACCGTGAGGCAAGTGTGCTGCAGTGAGGAGTGGGGCTGCAGATAGAACTCTGGCCCACGGGTAGTATCACTGTTAAGGGGACGTGCACATTCTCCCAGAGCATTGCCTTCTTTGCCTGATTTTCTTCTTTTTTTCCTTGTATCACTTTGAACTCGTGTCTTAACTTTTCTGTGTTAATTTTCTCTTTAGTAACAGGGCTATTCTGAAAATTAAAAGAGATGACATATGTCTGATCATTAGAAGAGCCCTTTGTGGTAAAATATCAATGAATATTAACTGGTAGGATTATGGTAAAATAGTTCACGTAGATGTTTTTGCTTGTAGAATTCTGAAAGAAAATCCAACTGAGCACTAGAATCTTGAGCTACATAGCTGTTCATTCTACTCTTTCATTACTTAGCTAAGAATTTTATGAATCAAAAAAAGAGAAATGGAGAAACAGAAAATGTCTAGCACTTAAAGACGCAATTCTAGCCTGAGCATTGACTTCTGGTGGTTTGTGTTGGTACTGTTAGCAGAACGTTGAAATTTTCTTTTCTGCTCTAGGGGCATAAGGAATTGGTGGAAGGCACTTCCTCCTAACAAGAAGGAACTGTTTAAAGAAAGTGTGAGGAAGAATAAGTGGAAGGTGGTCTTTGGCTTGAGTAGTTTTGGATTGCTCTTCATAGTGTTTTATTTTACTCATCTGGAAGTGAGTCCGATCACGGGAAGGAGCAAGCTGCTAGTATTGGGCAAAGAACATTTCAGACTTTTGTCCGAGCTGGAGTACGAAGCAGTAAGTAGTAAGACTTGTTTTTAAGTAGCTCTTTCAATCCAATACTCAAAGCAGGAATGTTTCTTATGTCTGAAAGGCATGCTGGTTCTTTTTCTCTTAGAAGGAACATTTTTTTCTTTGTAGGGAATTAGCATTTCTTCCCTGAAAAGCTCCAATGTGTTTTTCATATTTAGATTTCTAATGTCTGCATCTCTCTGCCTCCTGTTCACTCAGCCAACCCCTGCACCTCACAGGTCACTCGGCAAACTCTTCTCTGGCCCTCTGAGAAAGAATTAGACAGGGTTGACTATCTTAGGTTCTAGGGATATCCTTCACAGGGACTAAATTGTGAACTCTCTCTTTTGTAGTCGGGTCTGGTGCTGGCTTCAACAGCGCTAGGTTGCTGACTTTTTATTTTCTCTTTGTATGCTGTACTTTCCTTCCGGGCAAATATTTGCATGTTCTTTACTGGGAGCGATATAGCACAGTGGTAGGGCATTTGCCTTGCATGCAGCTGGCACGGCTGACACGGGTTTGATTCCTCTGCCCCTCTTGGAGAGCTCGGCAAGCTACTGAGAGTATCTCGCCCGCATGGCAAAGCCTGGCAAGCTACCCGTGGCATATTTGATATGCCAAATACAGTAACAAGTCTCACAATGGAGAGGTTACTGGGCCCACTCGAGCAAATCGATGAACAACGGGAGGACAATGCCACAGTGCTATAGTGTTCCCTTTTACGCCTAGTTCATGGGGACCAAGTGTACAAAATAGTTCTTTGTGTTTATTTTTGGAATATATAGATTTGAACTCTGAATTTTTGACCTTAAAATAAGAGAGAATAAGTTAGTTTTACTCAAACATTCATTTAGGATGTGTGTGTGTGTGTATTTTTCCCCTCTTTTTTGTTTAACAAGCCAACAATTTTATCTATTTGTTTGTTTGTTTGTTTTTGGCTTTTTGGGTGACACCAGCAGTGGTCAGGGGTTACTTCTGGCTCTGCACTCAGGAATTACTCCTGGCAGTGCTTGGGGGACCATATGGGATGTTGGGGGATCGAACCCGTGTGCAAGGCAAATGCCCTATCTGCTGTATTATCACTCCGACCTCGTAGTTTATATTTTTTTAAATGCAAAATAAAGTTCGAATTCGAAAGGCTTCATTCCTTGTAAAATTAACAATCCAGTTGTTAGCCATCTTACACCACATGTGAGATCCTGGAGGACAGATCAGTTTTCTGTCCCTGGTGCCTACCCGGCTGATATTTGCTGAGGCTGATATTCAGCCTCAGGACAACTTTGTTCTTGTTTTACCTTTATACCTTTTAATTCTACTTGAGCTTATGTTTTTAGTGAAAAGAAAAAGAAATAATGAAAAGAAATAAAAAAGAAATAATGGATTTTTCATTAAAAAGATTCTTAAGACCAATGATTTCTAGTAGATTTTAAACAGATTTGAAATATTCCTTAGAATATAGGCTAGTGAGAGGCAATTGTGAGTAAAGTGTACTGGAAAGATTGAGACAGGCCTCATGCTATCCTGACTGACATGAAGTTGTAACCACTTGTTTTTATTTGGACATTAGAGAGTACAGCGCCTCTCAAGGAAGGAGGGGGCAAACTTGTTGATTGTGATATGCAGGTTAAATTAATGTCAGAACATCCTTAATTTCCTCAGAACACTTGAAAAGGCCTCATGAATATAGCTTCAAGAGATGTGTTGTCTTCTGCATCTTACTCAGCACAACAGAGAGAATGAGGGCCCCCTTGTTCTGTAGCTTCAAACTATGAATGAAACACTTAAAAATAATGAAATGTCCACTTTTGGTGAAAAGTTTAATATTCTTTTGTTCACTGTCACTGTCCTCCCACTGGTCATTGATTTGCTCGAGCGGGCCAGTAACGTCTCCATTGTGAGACTTGTTGTTACTGTGTTTGGCATATTGAATACGCCACAGTTAACTTGCCAGGCTTTGCTGTGCGGGCGAGATACTCTCAGTAGCTTGCTGGGCTCTCCGAGAGGGGCGGAGGAATCGAACCTGGCTTGGCAGGGCCAGCTGCGTGCAAGGCAAACGCCCTACTCACTGTGCTATCGCTCCAGCCCATTCTTTTGGTATAAGTTTAATATTCTTAGTAAGTCTAGGATTTTTTTTTTTTGTTCAGTGGGTTATGAAGGATAATTTTCTCTTGCAGTTCACTTTCTTGTGTAAATCTTTGTATTCTCTCAGCACTGTTTGGTTTTCTCAAATACTTAGGAAAGTAGAAATAATATTTAAGCATTTTATTTGTTTATAGGCTAATAGAAAAGATGAATGAGATTTTTATCTTAGCCAGTTTATATGAAAAATCTTAGTTATTAGGATGTATTCCATTTGTAACAAACCATGTTGCCTTTGCATGAATAATTCAAATTTGAGAAATTTTAGTGTTTAATATGCAGATTTTTACATAATTAAAAATTAAAATGTTCAACAGTAAGTTACCGTATAACTCTCCATGAAGCAATATGTGTGTTTTGTAGCGTTGCATGGTAAAGATTTTTTTTTCTCTTTCAGTTGATGGAACAATTTAAAGATGATATGCTGCCCGAGACGGATGCCAGATACCTGGGTGTTGCAGAAGTGGTCTCCCACCTGATTGAGAGCAATAAGGATGTCCCTGGGGTCTCTGACATCAGCTGGGTGGTTCATGTGGTCGACTCTCCAGTTATCAATGCTTTTGTGTTGCCAGTGAGTGAGCCTTCTCACATTTAACTTTTAAGTGTTATGTTTCATAGTCTGCCCCCTTCCCTTTTATATGGGGTTCTAATTCTGATTGCTTTCCTGGCTTTTCTTTATTATATAGAATGGACAGATGTTTATCTTCACCGGACTTTTAAATAGCGTGGCTGACATTCATCAACTTTGCTTTCTCCTGGGCCATGAAATAGCGCACGCAGTGCTGGGGCATGCAGTAAGTACCGCTGGGGAATATGCAGATGTTGAAGTACTGCTTTGAAGGTAGCAAGTGAAACCTTTTCTTTGGATCTTTTTAGCTTTCTCTCTGTTTTTTTTTTTTTGCTTTCCAGTGATGGAATGTTCACTTTTGGTAATTGCTGTATTCTGTTACCTAAAATAATATGATTGGCCAATTTTGAGCATTTTGATGATCGTTAGTATTTGATACTAATAATTAGTGTTTTTCTTAAATACTATTTTTATCACCTGTCTCTTTTATGCAAAGGTAATTACTCTCAACCCCTAATTATTTCAAATTAGATTTTAAACTTTCCATAATTATTAACATACTTGTAATCCAGTCAGAAAATTAACAGCAGGAAAATGATAATACTATTTTTTTTAGATTTTATTTTCATAAAGTTGTTCACAGTAGTTGATTACATTTAATATTTCAACACCAATCCCACCACCATTACACCTTCCCACCATCATTTTTTCAAATTTTCCCACCACCACTCAAGCCTGCCCCACAGGCAGATGCTAGATCATTTATTTTGTATTGCTTGCTATGAATAGCTTGAGATGTCGTGGGGCCACTTTTGCGGCCAGTCGCTCCTGGAATTATAAAATTGTGAATAGGGTCCGGAGAAATCTCTGCAGTGAGCTGCTCAGTTTCTAGATTCATTTGTGAGTCTTTGGATCATGGCCTTAATGCACTTAAGTGGCACCTGGAGGCAGTTCATGAGCGTGACAGTCAGGACCCCTTAGGGGCAGGGAGTTGGGAAGAAGTGGCCCGTGATGATACTATTTAAGTGAATAAATTTTCTTGCTTTGCATATTCATTCTCAGAGGATAGCATGGAGCACCTTTGAAATGTCTAGACTGATAGGCTATCTATGCAATTTCTCCACAACACTGATACCTTGCCAGTTTACAGTTACCTGAGCTTTTAAATATGTACCTTCTCATTCATAATACAACACCATGAGGTCTGTATTTAATAGTCCCACATTAATCAGTGTGTCGGAACCCTCAGTTAAATGACTCAAGCCACTGAGCGGCCACTCTGGGTCATCACCTCGGGTCTTCTGTTTGTAGCTAGCGCTGCTTGCTGTCCCTGGGCTGGCCTGGTGTCAGCAACACTTTCCTTACAGATCATAGAATTCAAATGGATTTGTGCTCTGGGGAATACACATCTGTTTGACTTGGCTTGAATCCACAAAAACGAAACATTTGTTTTATTCACGTTGTCATTTTTATTCATAAAAAAAAAAGATATGCCTGGTTCTTTTGTCCACATAATTAGGGAGAGTTATATTATAGTTCCTTGAGTTAAAAATGTAAAGGCAGATAGTCATAGGATTGTGAAATGCTTGGAAGTTCAAGTGATTATTGCAGTGAATGCAGATGACAATGTTTTTAATTGTTCTAAAAGTCTAGAGCATTAATCACATGAGGTGGGTTAAAAGTTGTGCTTTTGTCTGAAGCAAAAATGGTCATTGCTCTTTTATTTCTTTTAAGATTTGGGAAATTCAGATACAATTGTCTTTAAAATAAATGCATAAGGATAAGCCTAAGCAGTTGAAATAGATTTTTTTCTTTTTAAGAAATGGCCCCATAACTGCACATGCAATCCGTTTTGACCAATTTTCGCATCAAAAGGTGTTAACACTCAGTACATTTGTTCTTCTGGCATCTGGTTTTATGCCTCATTCAGCATGTTGTTGTCATCTTTATCAGTGCAAGAACAATAATTAGACGAGATGTAAAAGCAAATGACAGTCTTAAAAATAGAAAATAGTATGCATATTTCTTTGACAGAGGTCTTAGACATTATTAACACTACACTTTCTCTTTTAGGAGTCTTGATTTTATCTCGCCTTTTGCATTCACTGTATTCCATAAATACAGATTTTTTTAAGGGTTTTTGTTTTCTAAGACTGTGTAGTAGTAATTATAGTTTTTAATAATTAATGGCACGTATTGTCTCATAATGACTTCTTTTCCTTGCTGTAATCCTTAATTCTTTTTCATGATACAAATTCTTACCAATGAATCAAAAACTGTTTAGTGAGGACAGATAATATTAAGAGAAGCATTCTAAGTGATTGATTTCAGTTGTGAGTTATGCTTCACACATTCAAATGTGACTTCTGTCTTATCAACTCCAATTTTACTTTAATATTTATCAGATAACTTTAATAGTGAACAATATGTGAACAATATGTGCATTAAACTTATCTTTAGATATTACTACTCAAAACTTCTATTTAAAATAAAACCTTTTCGGATACTGGTGTATGGAATTAATGGAAATTTATAGCTTCCAATTTCCTGATGATAAATATCATACTTATAATTTTTTTATCTTTAAAAAATTATTAAAACACCAATGATTATAATACTTATAATTTTGCTAACTTGTATAAATGATTCATATTTAATAGTTCATATAAAATTTGTTTTTCTTTTTTTTAGTTTTTTGGGTCACACCCGATGATGCTCAGGGGTTACTCCTGACTCTGGAGTCAGGAATTACTCCTGAAGGTGCTCCGGAGACCATATGGTATTCCGGGAATTGAACCCAGGTTGGCTGCAAGCACAGCATTTACCCTACCCTCTGTACTATCACTCCGGCCGGCCCCAGAACTTTTGCTTAAATTTCCAGGAACCGGGGATGTGGATCCGTAGCAGAACATACACCTTGCATGTGTGAAACCCTAGATTCCACTCCTGGTATGAAACATAAAAGTGAATAAAAGGTAAAGGTAAAGGTAAAGGCCCTCCCGTTGATCGTCGATTTGCTCGAGCGGGCCCAGTAACGTCTCCATTGGAGACTTTGTTGTTACTGTGTCTGGCATATCGAATACTCTCGGTAGCTTGCCAGGCTCTCCGAGAGGGGCGGAGGAATCGAACTCGGGTCGGCCATGTTGGCCGCTTGTAAGGCGAACGCCTTACCGCTGTGCTATCACTCCAGGGCTGGAGCGATAGCACAGCAGGTAGGGCGTTCGCCTTACAAGCAGCCAACATGGCCGACCCGAGCTCGATTCCTCCGCCCCTCTCGGAGAGCCCGGCAAGTTACCGAGAGTATTCGATATGCCAAACACAGTAACCACAAAGTCTCCAATGGAGACATTACTGGGCCCGCTCGAGCAAAAAGTGAATAAGAATAAATAAAATGCAATAAAATAAATTTTCAGGGCTGAGAACTAGTGCAACAAATATGGCCCTTGCCATGCATGCACCTGACCTGGATTTGATCCCTGGCACCACATATGGTCCCCTGAACCCTGCCAGGAGTGACCCTGGAATACAGAGCCAAAAGTAAGCCCTGAACACAGCTTGGTGTGACCCCAAAAGCAAACACATGCAGTATTTCTCTGTCATTTCTACTGCTTCATATGTTAAGCAGTATTTAGTCTCCGCCTCAGAGTGTAAGTAAACTTATTGATTGATTGATTGTTTGGTTTTTGATTTCTGGTGATGCCTGGGGGATCTTGTGGTACCAGGGATCATTTCTAGTCTCTGCATTACAAAAGCATGTTCACTAGCCCTTTGAACCATCTCTCCAGCCCCAGCTATTCCATTTCTGTAAAGCTTGCAGTTTATCTAAAACTAAAATTTCCATTTGATTCGAGTTCTTTTGCTTTCATTAATAGCTTTGTGGATTGGAGCAATTTAAACTCTCTCTGTTTTAGTTTCTTTATCTATGAAATGGGGATAATTGTACCAATTTCACAAAATTACACCACTTGTTAGGACCAAAAAAATATAGGTTAACGAGCCTGTCATTGTATCCGAGTAATGTAAGTGCTTTGTGTTAGTTGAATGAAGAAATGAATGAACAGAGTTGTAAGAAGGGGATAAGAAAACAGAAGGGGAAAGGAGAAAGCACACGGAAGAAGAGCTTGTGAGCTTGGGTTGAAGGGGTTGGGTAAGCTGCATGTAGCTATTAATGTGATTATACATGATGAACTTAAAAAATGTAAGCATTTCCTGTCTCATGGTATTAAATGTAATTTTCGTTATTTTGATTATTCTCAGGCAGAAAAGGCTAGCTTGGTTCATTTGTTGGATTTCCTAGGTCTGATTTTCCTTACAATGACGTGGGCCATTTGTCCTCAAGATAGTTTGGCACTTTTGGGCCAGTGGATACAGTCTAAACTAAAGGAGGTAAGTCCCAGCCAATCATGCAGTTTGTGATGGCCTCTGTGCGGGTATTTTCCTGTTACCACGGAGCAACAAATAGCCAGAGATTTTTTTTACACATTACCCTCTCGGAGAGCCTGGCAAGCTACTGAGAGTATTTAATATGCCAAACACAGTAACAAGAAGTCTCACAATGGAGACATTACTGGGCCCGCTCGAGCAAATCGATGAACAATGGGAGGACAGTGTTCACAGTGTTCATTGTTCACTGTGAAATTTTAGAGTCTTCTTTTTAGGTGATAATTCTTGATAGCAAATGTACAATGAGAAAACTCTGCATTTCATATGATGAACAAGGAAGCGGGTTGGGGAGGTTGTTGCTGGTCTTACAGGGGAAATACCAGAAGATCCAGACCCAAACCTTCCTTGCTTCTGTCAGCGACCTTAGAATTGCCACTCTTGAGTCTCTGTGGACTGTGTACTAAGTGGGAGGACTAAATGTGTACTAAATCTTTGCCCACCTTTGGGGGTGGAGGGAGGGGAAGTGTGTGTGTGTGTGTGTGTGTGTGTGTGTGTGTGTGTGTGTGTGTGTTTTATACAAGGGAATCAGACCCAGGGCCTCTCAATGCAAGATAAATGCTCTCCCACTGAGCTACATCCCCAGCCAAGTCTCTTAAAACCTGTAAACATTTATGGGCCCAGGGTTGACTGAGACTGTTTTTATCAATTTCATATCCTTATTCCCAGGTGCATTAGCATTGTTCAGGAAATATTGTAAGGATCGTCTAAGGTGTTTCATTTACTTTTATTTTTAGTGCTTATGTGTAATGGAAATCTCCTAACACTTACTGAGTCGTTCATTTTGTTCTCAAAACACAGCACTGCTGAAAGCAGGTCTTGTAGTCTCGTTAATTACTTTGTTAACTATGATTAATTATTTTATTTTACGTCTTTCTTCAAATATTTCCTCTTGTCCTGGGAGGTTTGGTTATTTAGGAACAATCTGTTATTTGTTTATTTAATGATTTGTGCAGCACCCATCAGAGTGCCATCTGGGTGCTGTTTAAATCTAATGTGTAAAGTTCTTGGAGACAAATGGCTTTTGAAATTGGATAGCAGAGTCTCTTTCTTGTTCAGTGCTGCCATCTCATTTGGCATTGGTTTTATTGAAATAAAGGTCCTTAAAGGAAAAAAGGAAGATTGATTATTGCTTGCAGTCTCATATTTTGAATTTTATGTTTATCACTGATGTGCGCCTGAGTCCAAGGAGTTAACTTAGAAGTCCCACCACATATCCGCACATAGGTTTTCTTCCTGTAGAGGAATCAAGTTGAATCGTAAGAAAGGTAATTTCTAGCTGTCTACCTTGAACTGGATGAAGAGTCCTGCTATTGTGATACAATTCTTCAGTTTGATGATTAAACTGAAAATAGAGGAGGGATTTCTTCTGTTTGAACTTCTTTCTCTTAAATCAAGTTGTGTGTCCCCCCCCCCCCCAACACACACACATACACACACACACACATACACACACCTCTTGATAAGGGGTAATTTTGTTGATCAAGAAATGCTTTTTTCTAGAAATCTTGTTTTTCTGGTTTGGAAAGCAGTGGGGAGTGCTGAGAAAAACTAGAGGTGTTGGGGGGGGGGGGGGGAGTATTGTTTCTACTTATTTGCCAGAGAAAGGAAGGGTGGAGAAGGGTCCTTTAGCTTTGGGGAGCTTCTGTTTATATAATTAGATCTGTGGGTATAATGCAGCCACCCTTATTGAGTGTTACTAGCTACAGTTTTGAGTATTGATTGTAGTTGCTAATGTTTATCTGTACTTACCATTCAGTAGGCCCTGGGATAAACCTTATGGGCTAATTATGTACAGGGGTTAGGAAGAAATGTTCTAATCAGATGGCATCGCATTTGAATGTAGACTTCGCTTGATCTACGTTCTGTTGAACTTGGGCGGCTCCACTAGGTGGATCCCTGTGTGTTTCTGAAATGGGATAATAATGCTTTCTAACTCTTCAGCATCACGCTGTCTTTCATGGGCTACATTAGCTAGTGCAGGATGAGCAGTGGGCACTGGATCTTGCTGTGGATACTGCCCATCTGGTCTCTGCAAACTAGAAGGCAGTTGCCATCTCCCTCCCCCCAGTAGCAACAGTGGAAAATGGATCCTGATATTTCCTGATATCCCTGGTAGTGGTGGAGGCAGCACTATTTGTGGTGATAGTGGTGGAAACTGCCCCACTGATTCCAAGTATGTAGCAAAGGAAGCCTCTAAATAGGTGCTCATTGCATCCTCTCTTGCCTGGAAGTCGAGCTCCATTTTATGTAGAGGGTGCTCTGGGCTCAGAGCTGTTTACTATATGGTTCATAGTCGTAAGTGTTAGCATTTGGCTCTGAACCTGTTTCTGTCTTTTTTTTTTCTTTTTTTTGTGGCCCTGGGAATCAAACTTTGCACCTCACACATGGAGACGTGTGGTGTGCTGCTGTGTGATCCCCCTGTCCTGTTTTTCTCCTTTGCTGAAGTTTTTAGTCCATTAGGCTCTGGGTAGCTGGTTGGTTCACCGCAGACTGCTCAAGACGAGAGAAGACTGTAATGGGATTTGGGCACCTACAGCAGACCAAGGGGAGAAGGGAGATGCCTTGCCTGGTCCCATACCATGATTCAGATGGTTTCTTTTTCCAGCCACCATGGACACAGAGCTATCCCTGAAAAATTGCTTCCCACAATTAATGGGTCTTTTCTCAAAAGTCCTGCCTATTGAACCGTCTCCTACAAAGTTTTAGTACTTACTGAAAATTAGAATTAAACTGGGATACATTCACATAAATACAAATAATTAGGGAAATTAAAGTTACGATGTCTATTTGTATTTTTTTTTATTGAAGTTGGAAGAAAATTTCATTTTCTTAACCAATCAATACTGTAAAAAGAAAGGGAATTAAGAAAATTAATCAAGGGAGACCATTCTGCCGGATGGTTAATTTTGTACCTGAAATAAATCCTCCAGCAGGGTCTGTGGCTATTAGCTTGCTATATATATATATATATATATATATATATATATATATATATATTTCAGTTTTCTTTTAAAACTGCAAGACCACAATGTTCCTTGGCCATATTAAAAGTCTGCATCAATAAGCTTTCTTAGGGAATCCTCGCGGTAGGTGGAGATTTTAATTGGAAAAATAGAACTCTCCCTCTGTATGGTGCTGTAGTCTCCCCACATGTTTTTCTTTCAGGATTCTTTACGTTAAAAAAAAAGCACTTAGTTTCTTATAAGGTAAATGTGCCTTATACTGTGGTGTTTATGGCTTTATTATTGAATTTTTTTGGTCTCTAGGACAGTGCTCAGGAGGCCCATGGGGCCCTCTTGCTGATCCTTGGTCAGTATGGTCCATGGTTCAGTACAGGAGCCGGAGGATGCACTGAGTCTGGGTGTGTGCTGGGGGTTGCCTGGGCTGCCCTGGCATTGCTGCGGGCGCCTGCATTCCTGTTGGGCCCGTGTTCTGGGGGAGTATCAGAGCCACCCCTGCAGTCCTGCTTGGGCCTCCCTGGCCATACTAAGTGTGTTGGGGATCTCTGGGCCTATACCAGACAATGCTTGGGGGCACAGGAGGTGTCAGAGTTGGCCGCATTCAAGGCGGCCTTAAACCCTGTGCCATCTCTCTGACTTCACTCCATGGCTTTCTTTAAATGTTAATCAGAGGGAGTATTTTATCCTAGAGACCCTTCTGAGTGCAGAGCCAGGAGTAAACCTTGAGTACAGCTAGGTGCGACCCAAAACAAAAATTTAAAACTGTATTTTTGTGGACCTATTAGTGATAACACAGCAGGTAGGGAGTTTGCCTTGCACGTGGCCGACCCGGGTCCGATTCCTCCATCTCTCTCGGAGAGCCAGGCAAGCTACCAAGAGTATTTCGCCTGCACGGCAGAGCCTGGCAAGCTCCCCGTTGCGTATTCGATATGCCAAAAACAAGTCTCACAATGGAGATGTTACTGGTGTCCGCTCGAGCAAATTGATGAACAATGAGAGGGCAGTGCTACAGTGCTACCCTTCTGAAATGAATTATTGAAACATTTTGTTCCTTCTTTTGCTATAAGAGCTCTAATGAGTCTTTTCTGTTTCTTTTTAGTACATGTTTGATAGACCCTACAGCAGAACGTTGGAGGCAGAAGCAGATAGAATTGGACTACTGTTTGCTGCAAAGGTAAACTGATGTTTGTTTGTTTGTCAATTGGTTTGGGGGTCATACCCGGCCATGTTCAGGGCTTACTCTTGGCTGTGCTCAGAAGCCCTAATGTGGTGCTGGGGTTCAAACTCAGGTTGGTGGTGCGCAAGGCAAGGGTCAAACCTGCTGTTCTGTCGCTCCAGCCCCCAAAGGTAAGACATTCTTAGCTAAGAATACCGTGTCCTTCCTTAGCAAAATCTTCATGTGCGTTATTGTTGCGAGGTTTGGAGTGGGCAGGGAACAAGAATTAGACAATCTACACAAGTCTTTTATGTCTTCTGCCCTCTGGAAGCTAGTGCAATCTTCATTTCATTCTTCCCATTTTTTTTTTTTTTGGATCACATGCACAGAGGTATCCTGGCTCATGCACTCAGGAATTACTCCGGTGCTTGGGGGACCATATGGGATGCTGGGAATCGAATCCTGGTTGGCTGTGTGCAAGGCAAACGCCCTACCCACCGTGCTATTGCTCCAACTCCTCTTCCCATGTTTTGCTGATCTGTGTGGGCTCTCTGAGTAAATCAGATGACCTGAAGTTGTTTGGCCCCGCTGGGGAAGAGGCCTGTCCTGTCGTAGCTCTACAACCTGGCTGGGCAAACTGAGTTTTCACAGATAAACTGTTTCAGGGTAGACTGTACTCTGTATTCTTCAGGTTCTCTCTAACCCACATTCCTTCTGCTCTTTCTGTCCACGGAGAGAACTCCGGCCTTTGCTCTGATTAAAGTGGAACCTTACACGTGGCTGCGTGTCAGGCTTGTCTGGTCTGACTGCTCTTTCCAGTTCCCCTGTTCTCCCTGGATATTGTTGGCTGTTTAACATTGCAAGTAAAACAGCATTAAAAAAAATCAAGTGAAAACAATGTCTCTCTGTGTGGTTACATATTAAATTCAAATTACATTTGATTCTTTGCTGAGTTTCCAGTAATTACTGGGTGTTCTGTCAAAAAGTTAATCATTGAACTTCTCATGGTGAGGTTTATGGCATTCATGGTGTAAGTAAAGATATAACTTACAATAGCAAAAGTAATATTTTAAATATTATGTAAGTCTACCTAAATGAAATAATCTATTTGCATAGGTTAAGGTTTCCAAATATGGTCATGGAGAGTATCATGCTAAGTGAAATGAGTCAGAAAGAGAGATAGACATAGAAGGACTGCACTCATTTGTGGAATATAAAATAGCATAATAAGAGACTAACACCAAGGACAGTAGAGTCAGGGCCAGGAATATTGCTCCGTGGTTGGAAGCCTGCCTCATGAGCTGAGGGAGAAGGCAGCTGGGATAGAGAAGGGATCACTAAATCAATGATGGTTGGAGGGATTGTTCAGGATGGGAGATGTGTCCTGAAAGTAGATAAAGGACCAAACGTGATAGCCTATCAGTATCTGTGTTGCAAACCATAATGCCCAAAAGTAGAGAGAGAGTATAAAGGAAATTGTTTACCATGGAGGCGGGGAGGGAGGGCAGGGGGAGGGGAGAATACTGGGGACATTGGTGGTGGAAAATGTGCACTGGTGGAGGGATGGGTGTTCTTTCATTGTGAAACTCAAACACGAAAACTTTGTAACTATATTTCACGGTGATTCAATTAAAATAATGTTTTAAAAAAGTTTTACAAATAGTGGGTCTCAGATCAGTTCTATCAACATTTTCCCGATTTTAATGTATTTTCCTTTAGCTAAGTGCGTGTTGTGTTCTGGTTAAGATACCTTCACAATAAATTATTCCTTCCTCCCCCGCCTCTGCCTCCCTTCCCCCCCCCCTTTTTTTTTATGGGACTACACCTGTTGGTGCTCAGGGCTTATTCCTAGCTCTGTACTTAGGGATCACCCATGGCAGGCACAGGGGACTGAGTAGGTGCCAGGGATCGAACCCTTGTCAGCTGCCTACCTGCTGCTGTACTATCTCTCTACCAACTTTCCCCCTTTTATTTCCAGGAAGCTTCCTTGTTTTATTATTTTTTTTCCATCTAAGAGGAAGAAAGCAAGATCATTTTTTAAAACTTTTTTATTGAATCACTGTGAGATAGATCCTTACAAAGTTGTTCATGATTGGATTCAGTCATACAGTATTCCAACACTCAGCCCTCCACCAGGGTACATTTCTCTGCACCAGTGTCCTCAGTTTCCCTCCCATCCCCCCCATCCCCTGTCTGCCTCTGTGGCAGGCACCTCTCTCTCTCTCTCTCTCTCTCTCCTCCTTCTCCCCCCCCCCCCCACCTCCTTCCTCTTTGGTTAGGCAGAATCTTTTTTTTTTTTCAATGTGAATATCTAATGGCCTAGCACTGTTGTTGAAGACTCCTTTTTTTCTCCACTGTGCTCCAGTGTGTATTATCAGAAACATGGCAGCTTTCTGAAAGTCTGAGTCAAGGTCCTTGTTGAGTTCTGCTGGCCTGTAATTTATCTCTGAACCACTATTGTATAGCCACTGTAGCTTTGTTATTCAGTTTGCTGTCTGAAAGCTTCTGTCCTCTGATGCTCTGCAAGATTGACCTGGCTATTTTTTTTTTCTCCTTTGTATGTCTGTGTAGGTTTCAAAATTGGCTTTTCAGATTGTACATTTGTGCAGAAGCACCTGTGACTTTTGGTTGGGATTGTATACATTTACTGTACATCGTTTTGGGGGCAGTAAATGAGTGCTACTCATGTTGAGTCTTCCAGTCTACAGATGATGTATTTGCCCATTTATTTTGGTATTCTTTCATTTCTCTCAGCGATGTATCAAAATTTTTGTGTGTGTCTTTAATTTTTATGCATGGAGCTTGTATTTATCTTTGGTTATATTTATTGCTGTTAGAACATTTCGTGGTATTATAAACAATGCCATTTAAAATCAAACTTCATTTGTCTTAAAATTGACATTAAAGACAGCCACTTTGTTAAATTTACACAATTCTAATTAGGGTGTGATTATGATGTTTCTTGGCTGCAGTGCTCAGGGATTTTCTCCTGCCTCTGTGCTAAGGGATCACTGCTGGTGGATGTGGGGGACCATTGGTGCCATAGATTGAATCTGAGTTGCCTCACTCATGGCAAGCACCCGGCCCGCTCTACTATTGCTTCAGCCCTGGATTCAGTTCTGTTTCATTTTATCTATCTATTTATTTTGGTTTTGGCGTCACACCGACAGAGTGCAGGGGTTACTCCTGACTCTGCACTCAGAGATTACTCTTGTGGTTTTTGGGGACCGAATGGGATGCCGGGGATCAAACCACATGCAAGGCAAAAGACCTGCCTGCTGTACTGTCACTCCGGCCCCTCAGTTCTGTTTTAAGAAATATAAACCTACTCAGGTTTTTCTGTTTCTTGTGTCATTTTCACAAGTTTCATTTTTCCAGGGACTCAGGTTCCATGTAAATTTTCATTATTGTTGGTAGAAGGTTGTTAAAAAAGCTATTTTATAATGTGTTCTCCGTGATATAACTATATACTATAAAATAACTATATAACTTATGAATATTTTATAATAGCTTTCATAATAACCAATTCATAATAAAAAGATATGAAAATATGCTTCTATTTTCTCTTTCCTTGGGAGGGTGGTCCCAGCAGCATGCAGGGAACTGCAGTCTGGCTCTGGAAGCTCTGTTCACTGCCCAGCCATGTGGGCACAGTACTTGGAATTGGTGATGCTGAGGGTGGCAGGGATAGAGATCTGTGCCTTCTCCTTGCCAGGCCCTATTCTCCCAGACCCAAGAGCCATCTCTGCGACCCTCTTATTGTACCATTAGTATATTAAGGCTATCTATGTTCAATGGGCATAATTAATTTTTTTATATAAAGTTTCATGTTAGTCATCCTGACTTAACTGTTGGTGATGGGGTTTCACATATGCAGTGTTCCAGCACCTCAGTCCCCTACCTGAGTGGCCGCTTCCCACCACCATTGCCCAGATGTCCCCCAGACCCTGTCTCCCTGCTGTGTTGAGCTCAGTTCTATAGACAAGTTCTCAGGTCCTGTTGCCTGAAAAAAATATACAAATTGTTTTAAATGCTCTCTTTATTCTAATATTGGTGATAGGTGTGATGGTCCTTTATTTTTTATTTTTGCTAGATTTTTATCACACTTACTGATCTTTTTTTAAACCATCTTTTTGTGCATGAGATCCAAGCTTCGACAATGCCTCTCAAGGTGGCAGGCTGGGGTGGGTGTGTGGAGGGGGTGTGGTGAGAGGGAACTTGGGGACACTGGTGGCAGCAAGGTGACGCTGGTCGTGGGGTTGGTGCTAGAACAGTGTGTGATTAAAACTCAGCTATGAATAACTTGGTCAATCTTGGTGCTTTTTTAGAAAAAAAAAAACCTTATTTACTCAGTTGATTTTGGGGGAGTCACCCAAGTTTATCTTTGGGGTCTGAGGGTCTCCCTGGTGATTTTCATCCTTCAGGTCAGAAGTTCATTGCAAGCTCCACGTGATGTCCTTTGTGCCTTGTGATGCCAGGGATCACCAGATTTACCCTGATGGTTCTTGGGCCCCCAGGACCACACCCGGCAGTGGTCAGGGGCCTTCCGGGGCTGTATCTGCCCGTGCTCAGGGAAGCCTGTGCTACCAGAGATCAGACTGGGCTTGGCAGCATATAAAGCAGGCATACGCCCTGGTCTCACGCGATCTCTCATGTCCCTGCTCTGTTGTTCAGTAAGTCATTACTGCTCGTATCTGTATTATTTCCTTCTGCTTTTGGTTTATATGCTGGTCTCTTTCTATCGTTTTTGTTTTATTTTGGATGGTGTCAGGGATTAAACTCAGAGCCTCCCTGCCCCCAGCGGGTCACTTATACCACTGGTTCTACATCCCTGGCCCCTTTCCCAGTGTTTGATTTTAAGCTCTTTTTCTTTCAAACATGCACACTAAAGGTAATCCATCACCCTCTGAGAACAGTTCTTGTCGTATTCCGAGTTGCACTGTGTTTTCTTTTGTCTAAAGCTCATTCTCGCTTTCATTGCAGTTTCTTCTTTGATCCATGGCTTACTCACAGGTACCTTCTTTCCTTTTTGGACAATTGATGATTCTATTTAATTTTTTTCATTATTTTTAATTTCTAATTTAATTACATTATGATTAGATAAGATCCCAAATGGCTTGAATTTTTTGAAATTTGTTGAGTTTTCCTCAAAAACTCCCCGTGGGACCATACTTGTTAAAATAAGATGCACTTAGAAATGGCTTCTGTGACTGGGGATGGAAGGGGGGTGGGGGGCACATGATCTGTCCTTTTCGCCAAGTTTGTTAGTTCTGGTATTTCAGATCATCTTTATCTTTATCAAGAGGGGCATGTTAGTTTCTTTATCATGTTTGTGGATCTTTCTATTTCTCCTGCTCGTAGGTCCCAGGCTCGAACAGATATTCCAGGTCCTTCACTTTTCCCTCACAGAGTGAAATTTCAGAAGGAGCTGAGGTGGGAAGCAAGGGTTTTTTTTTTTTTTTAAATTTACTTATTTTTAATTTTTATTTAAGGTACCATGGTTTACTTCCTCCGCCCCTCTCGGAGAGCCCGGCAAACTACCGAGAGTATCTCGCCCGCACAGCAAAGCCTGGCAAGCTCCCCGTGACGTATTTGATATGCCAAACACAGTAACAACAAGTCTCACAATGGAGACGTTACTGGGCCTGCTCGAGCAAATCGATGAACAACGGGAGGACAGTGCTACAGTGCTATTTTTGTTTTGTGTATTGTCGTTTGATTTTTGCATATCTAGGATTGTTTACATTTTACCAGTTGATTAGTCATAGAGATAATCCTTTGTCTTGATTAATGCTTTCTCTCTTAACCTCTCCTTTTTCCCTTACTGGTTTTATTAAGGCAATTTCCTTTTGATTCTTGGGTACCCAGGGTTACCTGTTTTTATTCTTTCCTTTTCAGGCTTTCTGTGTAGATCCTGTTTGTGTTTCCTGTAAGTAGCAGATGGTTTTCCTGTTCGTTGTTTTCCTTCACCTCTGCCCTTTGTGGGGGTTGTAGTCCAGTTACAGTTTAAATTTGTACTTTTTTGACTGGAATAATGTGTGTGCAGCCATTTGTTTGTCTTTTGGGAGTTCTGTTTTCTTGCCGTTTAGTTTTCTCCTTCCTTCAGTAGCTCTGCGCTGTCAGAATTTCTCTTTGAAATTTCTCATTGCTTTGCAGCCTCTGAACTTTGATCCCTGCCACATTAGCTGATGACCCTGTTGTGTTCTGCTACCATCCCTGCAGCCCTGGCAGTGCCGTTTGTTGGGGGAATTCCCTTCAGTGCTCGGAATAGGACCCAGAGTCTTAGCTCCTGGGCTTCATCCCAGTCCGGATCCAGGAATTCTGATCTTTTGTATTAAAGTATTCCATGATTAAATTTCTTTTATTTTTTTTTTTTAACTTCCTACTTTTGTAGTTTCCAGTATTTCAAAAATAGTTCTTATTTTTGAAGTTAGATATCTCTCACTTCCCTGGCTTTTAAGTCTTCTCTTCTCTCACTGGGTTTTCCTGCCATGCTGCCCCTCAGTGTTGGTGTCCTACCCTGTCACCCTGACCGAATCTCTCTTCTTCATCAGCTTGGCTTTCTCTTGAGTTCTGCTCAAAAGTCCAAAGGCAGAATGTTTGTTTTCTACCCTGGTGTTCGTCGTCTGTATTGTTGTGTTGTGTGCTTCTTGCCCTTGTTGTGTCTCTTGCCCTTAATTGCTTAGAATGCGCAGGAATTGCTGAGGGCAGGAGTGAGACGGAGACACACCATCCCACTCACTCAGGGCTTCCTTTTCCTAGGATTTGGTCTTCCTGGTCTTGGCTGACTTGGGAATTCTCTGGTATTTTGAAACATATTCTTCATCTCTTCCCTAGATTTTGTTATTGGTTTTGACTGTTCTCTTCAAGCTGCTTCCATCACTGCTAGAGAGTTATTAGGTGGTTATTGTAATACTTACTACCCACAGTTTGAAGAATTAATTACACTCCTGCTAATGAATACGTGGGTTATTCCCACTATGTTCTTTGTTGTTTTTTATTGTAATTAATTTTAATACAGGTTTCTTTACATATGTATCCTTATGCTTCTTGGACTTTTAGAGATGTAGGCTAGAGCTCTTTGGGGTTTTCATTTTTTATTTTTAAAAAGGTGCTCCCAAATATTTCAAAGTGTTACTGGTGGATCTCCCAGTGGTGTATCAGAATGCCATTTGTTTTTGCCCACACTAACACTGTTTTCAGTCTCTTTGATTTGAACAATATTAATTAGCATTGCTTTAATAAAACCTTATGTATTTTCTTGCCTAGCATTAAAGTTGGTATTTTTTTTAAAGTTGGGTTATTATCTGTTTTTTGTAGATTGACTTTTATTTTGTTTTGCTGGGTGGATTTAAAACAAGCAAAGAAACAAGCATCTCTTAGTCTCCAGACTTGGAAATTCTGACTCAGTAGCAAGTGATGAATTTTCGGACCTGTAGGCTTAGGAGCGGTCACATAATTCTGATAATGAAGCAGCTTTGAGGATTCGTACTCAAGCCAGAAACCTTTTTTCTGTTTTGTTTAGTAAGGAAGTATTAGTAAAGCTTTATTAGCTTTGAAGAAGAATTTAGTTTTAAAAACAACATATCCAAGCAGGTAAAACTGTGATTTCCTTTTCTGAAGCACACTAAATATTATTGCATGGTGGACTTGCGGACCAGAGTCCAGCTGTGATATTATGGGTTATCTGATGCAAAGGAGAAAGCAATACTGCTACCCAACTTGAAATCATGAATACATAGTGATGCAGATAATATCTTTACTGTGGGGCTACTGAAGTATTTTATTCCTTATCAAGAAGGAAAAGCGGCATAAAAACATCAGAGGCTGTATTTATACCGCCATTTATTTTGATATTAGTCTTTTAGATAATAACACCATTATCTGCTGTTCAGTATAGTAGCTGTTTTCCGCTGGCTGCGCTTAGTATTTTATCTGTATTGCCTGATCGAATCCTTTCAGTAAGTCCCTTAAGTAGTTGTTGTTATGATGATCATTAAATTATTGTCTCTATTTTACAGATTAGGGTTTTAGTCCCTTTCTGGTTCTCACGTAGACCCGAATGGTGCCCAGCCTGATTGTGACCAGCGAGTGTCATTTCCAGGTTCCGACCCAGGTTGCCATCCAATGCTCTCCTTCCAGGTGTTCCTGCCTGGTGCCCTGCCACATGGGTCTTCTCTGTCTCCGATTTTTTACTTAATTTCAGCAGCATTTTGTGCTCCTCGCCACACTCCTCTTTAAAGCTGATCCTATATTTGTATGCAGTCACGTGTTTCAGTATGGTTGAAAACCATCACTTAGTATTATAAGCCTATAATCAGAAATAACAACCTCCACTCCCCCCCACCCCCACCCCAACCACAACTTAAATACCTGCTGGACTTTTTGCTGTTCTTGCACCCTTTGCCTCTATAGTTCTGCGTCATTTGTTTACTTTGTAATTTCTCGGCAGAAATAATAAAGGTCAGCCAGCATTGATTTCTTGCTAGGGAAGATTTAGTCTTCTGTCACTTGGCTGATGGTTTCATGTGCTTATTTCTCACCTGTATTCTTCTTGGTTTAAATATGGTGCAAGTGTTTCACCATATTCTAATTGGACATTTCCCCCTAACCTTTTCCTGTATTTTTTTTTGGGGGGGTGGCAGGGTGTTAGGGGTACATATGGCCGTGCTTGGGGCTTACTCTTGGTTCTGCACTCAGAAATCACTCTTGACTGCATTCAGAAGTCAGATGTCCTGCCAGGGATTGAATCCAGGTCAGCTTCGTGCAAGGCAAGTGCCATCGCAGCTCTCCAGCCCAGTTGCTTGTTTTCTTTTCTTGCTTTATTTTTGCTTTTTGGGTCACACTCGGTAATACACAGGGGTTACTTCTCGCTCATGCACTCAGGAATTACTCCTGGCGGTGCTTGGGGTCTGTATGGGATGCTGGGAATCGAACCCGGGTAGGCTGCGTGCAAGGCAAGCACTCTACCCGCTGTGCTATTGCTCCAGACCCTCTGATAAACTGTTTAAAAAAATATTTCAACATGGTCAAAGCACTTAATACCCTTGGTTATCAGATTTTTTGGGGGGTGTAAAATGAGAAAGTGGGGTAGCTGCCTATTTTGCTACTACTTGTTTCTAATATTAGCTACTACTTGTTTCTAATATTATTTGTGAGAAACTTGATATCTAACTTGGGCTGTTAAAGGAGAAACTGGCAAGAGGGAGAATCCACTCAGAGACTTTCAGACATGAGAGAAAGCCTACATTTGCTACATTGGTTCATTGCTCCAGCCCCCCAGTTGCTTGTTTTCTTAATGAGATTTGATTTGAAAATACTTTTTATTCATCTTTGCTTATTTTTTTTTTTTTTTTTGCTTTTTTGGGTCACACCTGGCGATGCTCAGAGGTCACTCCTGGCTCTGCACTCAGGAATCATTCCTGGCAGTGCTCAGGGGACCATATGGGATGCTGGGAATTGAACCTGGGTCAGCCGCATGCAAGGCAGATGTCGTACCCGCTGTGCTATCGCTCCAGCCCCTGCTTATCATTATTTTTTAACAAGTATTTTTTTCTCCCACAGAGCAAATAGTTTTTAATTTTCACAAAACCTACTTAAGGAACTTCAGTACCATTTTGGGGGTGAGTTCCTTCCTGGCTCCACACCCTGCCAGTTTTAGCTGTGACTGCAGACCTAATGCCCCTTCACTCTCCTATGTGCTTTACTCAGTGAGGCCTATCAGGCTCTCTGGCAGAGATTGGCAGCAAATCTGGTGGTTACCCAGATGTTTCTGTTCTTTCCTGGATCTCTGTCTTCTGCCTGTTTGTCTGGTACCAAAAGGGGTGTTCCTCATGTGCTCTACCAACTTTTGGATCATTAATGGTGGGTAGACAAATTCAATTCCAGTTCCTCTTTTACAGATGGAAGTGTAAGCCCCAGATTGGGGATTCATAACTGCCCCATACTTTGTAAGACGGCACTAAGACAGTTTGTAGAAGTTTGTATGCATTCAGATTGGAATGGTGGGTTTAACTATAGAATTATAGGGCACTGAGCTAGCTCTTTCTAAGGGGGGAACTCCACATGGAGAATATAGTCCTTTGCTCTGTGACCCCTCTTCCTTTTTTTTTATTTTTATGATATCACCAAGAGTGATGATACTTCACCTTGTGGTTAGGGCCTGATGTTTCGCCCTGGCAACGTCGGAAGTGGGGGAAACTTGTAGCATGGATATTCAATGCAGGGCTTCTCCCATTCACATGCTAGGCAGCGCTTGCTGGGGATCCTGGGATAGTTGTTTCACCTTTCTGTATCTCACTTTTCCTCATCTGCAGGATAGGAGCAGGACATGCATCATAGAATGTGTGCAAAGTCTTAAGAGCACTCATCTTTCAGGCATATCTCCTATTCAACATCTCTCAGGGTTCATTTCCTTTCATATTAGTTTCTCTTCTAAGCTTTCTTTTACGAATAGGCATGCCACCCTCAGTTCATTCACTCTGGGAAAAGACCTGGTATTCTCTGTAATAATTTCTTCCTCCTTCTTTATCTGTGTCTACTCTTTCATAAAGTCCTGGTCGTTGTATCTGTAAAATATCTCAGTATGTTTCTGTCTCTGCTTTTAGCTTCTGTTACCTGAGTTTCTGTACCTGACTCAATAAATTTCATTGATGCAAGTCATTAATTCCTCTGGCACAGTGACTAGGGCATTTGCCTTGCACATGGCTGATCTGGGTTCAATTCCTCCATCCCTCTCGGAGAGCCCGGCAAGCTACCAAGAGTATCCCACCCACATGGCAGAGCCTGGCAAGCTCCCTGTGGCATATTCGATATGCCAAAAACAGTAACAAGTCTCACAATGAAGACGTTACTGGTGCCCGCTCTAGCAAATCGATGAACCACGGGAGGACAGTGCAATCCATTCTTTACCGTATCACAAAATAGTCATAAATGGACCTTGCAAAGCATTTAGCATCATACTTTGGGCTCACTAACCCCCTACTTTTTGTTGGCACGTTGTTTTTTTCTAATTTGTTAACATAATCCATCAGAATACAGATCTTTCAGGTAGATAGCTGTTCTTTGACCTATGCTGTTGTTTTTCACTTGTTGATTTAACATATATTTAGTGTTTGCCTACCATCTGCCAAGGTATTTTTTACAAGGCTGGAGGGTGGTGGTGGGGAGGGTGGGTAACACTGACACAGAACACTTGCTTTGCGTGTGTGATGTCCTGGGTTCACGTTCCAGCAGACGGACAGATAAACACACACTAAAATACAACAGTATTTTTGTGGATGTCAGAATTTGAGGACGAAATAGACCTTCCCTAAGTAATTATTTGCAGTTGGAGGTATTATGATTAAGATGTTCAAGATCCTTTGGAAGAGTATAGCCAAGAGACTCACTTTATCAGGGAAACACAGTCTGGGTATTAGGCTAAGAAAAAATGTTTCAGGTGGAGCTGTGAAAGCTAATTAGTAAATATCTTAATAAAAGAACCGAAGGAATTGCTTTCAGTCCAACAGTGTGTTCTCCTAGGCCAGAGAAAAGTTGTAGGTTGAAAATTCAGGATGAATATAATGAAGATAAAACTCAAGTGATGAAATGGGAAGATGGTCAAGGTCTCTGTTATCTCTGTTGGTGATAACGGATTTTATACTTTTCTAGTGTACTGGTTAAAGCCTTGGACTTGAGGCCGACTGGTGGGACGCTTCCCTCTTCCATAGAACTTTGGGCAAATGACTTAACCAAGAAGTTGGTTTTCTACCCTAGAAAATGGAGGCATGGTGATGCAAGTCCTTGTCTCAGATGGTTATTTCGCATATCCTGGTCTTCATTTTCACGTGTGCCTTTTTGGAGGCTTTGGTGCATTGTGACGCCCTTGGCTTCTCATTTAAGATTCAGATCACACAGCAATTCTTATTCCCAATTTATCTTTATTAGGCTGGAGCGATAGCACAGCGAGTAGGGTGTTTGCCTTGCATGCTGCTGACCCGGTCAACCTGAGTTCGATTCCTCTGCCCCTCTTGGAGAGCCCGGCAAGCTACCGAGAGTATCTTGTATACATGGCAAAGCCTGGCAAGCTCCCTGTGACATATTCGATATGCCAGACACAATAACAACAAGTCTCACAATGTTACTGGGCCCGCTTGAGCAAATCGATGAACGGGAGACAGTGACAGGATCCTTATTAGACAACTTTGTGTGTATGGCCCTCGTTCTTTAGAGCTCACCTAAAATAGAGAGGGTGTGCTGATTTACCACAGAGGCCCTGTGTCCTTGGCAGTTTTGGTAGTTAGAATAATTGCCATAAATTATTAAATTGTCATCATGATTTTTGGTGATCTTCTGAGAACTAGGTTAATGGGAACAGTTCCTGACAGATGGATCTTTTGGTCATGTGTTTTCCCACTAGATTAATGAGATTTTTATGGCTAAGGGCAGAACAATTTGTAAGCTTTGCTAAAATCAACTTAGTCATGACACATCTTTCAAAACAAGCAACCTGTCTTTCCCAGCTTCTTCTTGACTTTTACTGTGCAAAGACAGTTGACTATGAGTTACTTTTGTATACTTACACATTTTTATAGTTTCAATTTTTAGTTTTAGCTCTTTAGCTCATAAGGCATATCACTGTGACTAAGACAGAGTTAGTAAAAACTGGTAGCACAGAATAGCTTCCAGGTGTATCACTGTCATCCTGTTGTTCATCGATTTCCTCGAGCAGGCACCAGTAATGTCTCCTTCGTCCTAGCCCTGAGATTTTTAGAAAGTTCCACATTCGCGGCTCTTTCGGGGTAAGGAGAATGAGACCCATCGTTATTACTGGTTTTTGTCATACTGGTTTTTGAATACTCCACAGGGAGTTTGCCAGACTCTGCTGTGTGGGCAGGATACTTTCGGTAGCCTGCCAGGTTCTCCAGAGCAAGAACTAGATAATAAGATGTTGTGCGGCCTCAAATGTGGCCGCGCGCTTCTGGGAGCTAGGTTTTATAGTCTCTGGGTCTTGGCCGTTGATGGGATTACACGGTGCCGGTGAGCTTCCAGGTGATAAAAAATAAATCACTTGTTAAATATTCTATTTTTTCAGATGTGTATATTCATTTGTCACTATAAAGAGAATTTGACACTTTTTACTCATTTACGGAAATACTTTTGTTTGATTTCACAAAATACCTAAACCATCCTTTACAATTGTATCTGATAAAGCAAGCTTCTGCTTTCAGTGGTTCTAAACTTAATAAGGTATGTGTCTTTTTTTTTTTTTTTTGATGGTCACAGTGATGGGGGATTGTGCTTACTCTTGGCTGGACATTGGTGGGTGGGGTCAGAGATGCCAAATATCCAGCAATTCCTTAGGGAGCCACGGAAAGGTAGGAATTAGTTGACCAGTCCCCGTGCCTGGTTTCTTCAAGTAGCTGAATAGCTGTGTGCATAGCGCCATCTAGTGAATGAAATATGTAATGAGCAAAGTATTTTGATCACAGAAATAAGAAAATTTAGCATTGTGAACTTTCTGTAATGTAACAAATTGTGGAATCAGAGACTATAAGAAAATCAGAGATCATTTTATCCACTTCTTTTAATAGATGCTTAAACAAGGGTGTCAGGTGGTAAAATCAGGTGTCTAATAATAGACACCTAGTTAGTAGCAAGATTCCAGGCTAAAATCCACATCTTAAACAGATTAGTAATCTGAGCTGTGACAGATTTGTGTTCTCTTTGGTTTAGTATCTTGGGCATTTTCCCTTCGTAATTTATTTAAGAAAGAAAGAATTGTAAATGAGAAGAACATCTCACTAGTTATGCTACAAAGTAAACTTTCACAGTGCATACATTATGTGTCACATGTTATTTTGAAGCTAGTTTGTGGCCTAGAGAAAAGACACAGACTTATGTGTATTTAATTTTCGAGTTGCTATGTTTCCCGCATAAATGATAGGTCTCCAATATATACTTGGAAATACTATAACACTTGAATTTTTTTTTGTATTGAATGATGAAGTGACAGTCTGGCAATCAAAAGAGATAAACATTTTAAATTAAAATGGATGAATGGAAATCTTCTCATTGCTCCACTATGTTGGGAAACATAAAATATTCTTAATAAGTTAAGTTTTTATTTTTATAACTGAGAAGGATTGGTAATAGCTTACACCCATTCGTAAAACTGTATCGTGTTCAGTGGGAAAAGAGCTATTTTAAGTTGCTGATTGGAGAAAAAAATGTTTGAGTTACATACAGAGTAAAGTGAATTTATTTATTTATTTTTTATTTATTGAATCACTGTGGGAAAAGTTACAAAGCTTTCAGGTTTAAGTCTTGGTCATGCAGTCATCAAACACATTTCCCTTCACCAGTACTTATTTTTCACCACCAAGAACCCCAATATATGCCCCTTCCCAAAGTGAATTTTTTTTAAGTTTTGGGGAAGTTCTTTAGAATTGGAAGTACTGGGAAAATTAATAATTGAAGGCATGAGCCAGGAATGCCCTAGTTCTCTCGTAGATGGTGAGGACAGTGGTTCCCCTAATGCTGGACAGCAGTGATGACCACACACTGCTCTTTGCAGAGCCCTGGGAGCGATGGGCCTTCCTGTCACCCTCATTCTCCTGCACACACCACCAGGAGGAGAAGGGTACTAACTGGTCAAAGGCACCAAACACAGGGAGGAAGAGTCTCTGTGCTTTCTTTCTAGGATGAAGAGACGTTCCTTTCAGAAATGGAAGTTTCTAGTATTGTAACTTACTAGGAATGATTTAGGCTTTCTGTAGTATTATCTCTAAAATAAATTGTTTTAAAGAAGCTTTTGGTCTCTTTAAATATCATCTTAAAGTAGGCTCAGTGTAATCTTATAAACCTCTGGAGTCCAACTACCTTCTTCTGCAGTCCTTCATCTTATTATGTCATAGTCCTTCATTGTATCATTTCACAGCCCTTCATGTATCATTTCATAGTCCTTCAAGTATCATTTCATTGTCCTCTATAATATTATTCCATAGTCTTTCATAATATTATTCCATAGTCCTTCATAGTATTATTTCAGTTTTCATAAGTAGCATTTCACAGTCCTTCATAGTATTATTTCATAGTCCTTCAAGTATCATTTCATAGTCCTTCATAGTAGTATTCCATAGTCCTTCATGCTATTATTTTTTAGTCCTTCATAGTATTATTTCAGTTTTCATAGTATTGTTTCACAGTCCTTCATAATATTATTTCATAGTTCTTCAAGTATCATTTCATAGTCCTTCGTAGTATAATTCCCTTGTCCTTCATAGTATTATTTCACAGTTTTCATAGTGTTGTTTCACAGTATTTCATGGTATTATTTCATAGTCCTTCAAGTATCATTTCGTAGTCCTTCATAGTATTATTATTCCATATTCCTTCATAGTATTATTTCGCAATCCCTCATAGTATCATTTCACAGTCCTTCATAGTATTATTTCATAGTCCTTCAGAGTGTTATTTATTCTGTGGTCCTTCATAGTGTCATTTCAGGGGACTGTCCACCACACATCTATGTGGGTTGCAGGAGGATGACATAATGGCTGAAGTAAGTGTACCGAATTCACTGCATTCTAGAAAAAAGATTCAGAACTGTGACTGTCAAAACTCACCTGCTAGAGAGGTCACAGCCAACAAGGATTTTGTTGGAGAGTCTAGGGGAGTAGAAGGAGCAAAATTCAGACATACTTTCCATTTTTGCATTCTTTAAAAGTTACTTTTTATTTTGCAGTAGAATCAGTATGCATCACATACGTGCATCACAGCTAAGGTCCTTTCCCTCCTCTCCCCCCGCATCCTTTCTGTATTTCTAATGAGAATTCTGGCCACAGGTAGCGTGTACTAGATCTGTTTATTCATGTTTCTCTGAGTATTGTTGTAGCATTGGGAAATGTTCATAATGCAAGAACAGCGTTTATACGACTGCATTCTAAGAATATCATATCCCACTGAGTTTCTAATTGAATAATAGTAGCAAATTGTCAATTAATGTCTCTTAATGCATATTCATGTATATTGATATTACAAGCAGAATTAAACTAGATCCTTCTTTACTTGTAAATTGGTGATATCACTTATGACCAAACGTAGTTGCTCTCCAGGGGGAATAGAGAAATAGAAATATCATCTTACTGATGTCTAGATTCAAGGCTGGCTGCATTACAAGGGTTATCACATTTAATCTTAATGATCCACTACTTTAATTCAGTTTTACGGATGCATTCGAAACTTCTGGAAGCTACATTATTGGCACAAGGCCACAGACTCTGGAATTACTCTACTTGGAGTTGTGTGGCAGCTGTTGCCCTGTGACTTTTGCCAAATTTCCTGATCTCTCTGGGCTTCCCTCCTCTTGTCCCTACAGTGAGCCTGAGAATGATAAGCTCACGAGGTTGTTTTGAGAGCTGATACTTGTAATACCCTGAGAATAGCACCTGGCACACGGGGTCACCTCAGTGATCGTTAACTGGAGAAAGAAGTAACTTGGACTCTGGACTCAGATTTTTCTGGTGTTACCACCCGCCCTTTCTCACCGTCCTAGTGCACCGCCTCAGAATCGCTCCCGCACCAGCAGAGCGACTTTCTTTATGTTCCCAAGCCCACTGTGGCCTCTGCAGGCTCTGTCTTAAGGCAGAAGCATTGCCTAGAAAGTGTCCCCATTTCTTTGTGTGCGCTCACACACAGAGGAGACAGAAACTCTTTCCTTTGCCGGAGTTGGGCCTGGTGTGGGCCGGCGGTGCTGGACCTGGCCGTCGTATGGGCCCCCCTCAGACATATGGTGTGGGTTTGCCGAATCCAGGGCCTTGAACCAGCTTTCCTGTATGATCCCTGGCTCTGCCATGATTTTTATTTTATTTTATTTTATTTTATTTTATTTTATTTATTTCGTACTGCCATGATTTTTTTTTTTATAGAGGAAAATGAATCAGGCTTGTAATGGGATGTATGTTTTTTTTTTAATATTTCTACTTTGATCTATAATTATGTTTTTATTTCTTTCTTGGGGGAGGGGTGGGGCCACACCCCACAGTGCACGGGTGCTAGTCCTGGCTCTGTATGTTGGACTGACCCCTGCCCTGACCTATGTGGTCCCTGGGATTTGAACCAGCGTTGCAGCTTAGGTAACCCTGTACAAGGCAAATGCCTCATTACCTCCTGTATTGTCTTTCTGGCCTATTTTCCTTTTTTTCCATTCTAATGAGAATGCCTAATATTAGAGCAACACTTATTAGTTTCAAGAGTGTGGTAAACTGTTCACTGTGTGATAAACTGGGGGTTGCACTTAGTGATTGGGGTGCTGCTGGGATACAGCTGGTGGTCTCAGTGCATGCCAGCCAGGTGTCTGCCACCGCGCGACAGCCCTGAGCTTAGATTTTCACCTCTTAAGTAAAGTTCTTTTTTCTCATAATTATTTTTAAAAAATATTTTACAGTTATGTTAACGTCTATGGTTTCTTTTGGTGTATTTGTTTTGGGCCACACCCAGCATTGCTCAGTGGTTATTCCTGGCATTACATTCAGGAATCACTCCTGACATGCTCAGGGGACCATATGGGATGTTGGGAATTGAACCCGGATCAGCCGTGTACAAGGCACGCACCCTCCCGCCATATCACTTCAGACGCCTCCACTGTCATCTGTGGTTTTGATATACACAGCCTCACCACTACCACTGACTTTGACTATTTTGAAAGCTTTATGTGAGTGAGATCCTGCAGTATTTGTTTATTTGTTTTCCTGTGACTGACTGGCGTCAGGTAGCGTAATGGGCTCAAGGTTTGTGTGTAATTTTGCACAGAGCAGAAAGTGGCCTGCATTGTTAGTGCACACCCCAGTTCATGACTTATGTTTGCAGCCATGGAACTAGAGGTTGTTTCCTTTTCTTCACTGTTGAGAATAGTTGTTGCAGTGCAGGTAGAGATGTCAATATCTCTTTGAGAGACTGATTTCAGCTTGTAGATAAATACCCCAAAATGTGTGGTACTTTTTACTCTTAGCTTTTTTGTTTTGTTTTTGGCTTAGTCAGGGGTTGAACTGAGGGCCTCAGACATGCAAGGCAAGTCTGTACTGCTGTACATCCTCGTCACTGACCCTGTAAATATGCTTAAGAACCCTCACACTGTGAGCCCCTGATTCCATGTTGGGCACAAGATTGAAAAACAGCCCCTCCATTCTGTATCCTAAAGAAGCTGCATTGTTTTACATTTCCATGGACTGTACTGAAATCCCATTTTTTGTTTGTTTTGGGGCCATACCCCGCAGTGCTACAAAACAGAAAATAAAATAGCAACAATAAGCCTTGCTCTATCATTGACTTTGTTTGGTTTTGGTTTGGGGTCACAACTCCCTGTACTCATAGGACCGTATGGGGTGCCGGGGAGCAAACCCAGATTGGCTGCATGCACGGCAAGAGCCTTACTCACTGGACCATCTCTCCAGCCCCTGTCAGTGATTATATTAACTATAACTTCAAATGGATTAAACATCTCATAGGACATAAAAAACCCCTACAGATTAACATCTCTGATGAATATAAGCCGTGAAACAAATCTAGAGAAATGTGCTAAAACAAATCCTAGCAAACCAAATCCAATAGCACATTAAGTGAAGTACGCACTGTGGAATTTTTCCCCGAGATATAAAGATGATTCAACATACTAAAAAGAAATCCCACAAACAATCCAATGTAATGGTCTATATGACAGCATTTTCCAGAGTGGGGAATTTCACCTTACCTCTCAACCCCCCGGAGCACAGGACTATCCATCAGGTGATACCATCAGATATAATTGGGGATGGGGTAGGGGGGCTAATAACTGTGGGAGTTTGTATTCTATATTAACAGAATAAAGGATATTCTATATTGAAGTATACCTTATTTACAGAATAAAGGCTGAATCTCACAGATCATCTCAACAGGTGAAGAAGAGGCATTTTGCAAACTCTAACACCCTTTTATAATAAATCCTTTTCTATAAAATGCTTATCAAGCTGGGAATAGAAAGAAATTATATCAGTATTATAAGGGCCATATATGAAAACCCCCCAGAAAAATCATACTCCGTGGTGGAAAAGTTTCATGTAAGATAAGGAACAAGACAGGGATACCCAGTCTGGAGTAAGCCAGTGACATGGCCAAAGAGAACCTCACCTGGGGTGGCAGAGCAGGAGGTCAGGAACTGCCTCTCATTGTGTAGATGTGCTGTGGAGAAGTGCTATGTCACATTCAGTGCCCTGCCCTGGACTGTGTAAGGTTTCTCCTGAGAATGTGATGGTTCCTTTTTTTCTTTTCCATTCAAAAATTCTCTAAGTTTGGTAATGTGTCTAAGTGTTGGCTTCTTTGAATCCATAAATTTTGAGATCTTTGATGTTTCTTGGAACTGGATATCCTTTTCTCTGCAGCTGGAAATATTTTGTTCCTTTGTTTTTTTTCCCCTCACATAAACGGTCCTTTCTTTCCCTTCCTTCTTTCCCAAAGCTCCTGTAATATATGTACCAACCTATTTGATGAAAGTTCCTTAAGATTTTTTTTTTCACTTTTTCCCTTTTTTTGCTCTATCTCACTCATTTCTGGTGATTTGTCTTCGAGCTCACAAGAACCATTCTTCTGTCGATTTTAGCTACTGTTGAACCCTGTCATGAAATTTGCGATTTCATTTGTTATATTTGGCCGATTCAGTAATTTTGTTTGATTCCTTATTTATTTGCTTTTTGGGGATCGGAGGTTACACCTGGTGGTACTCAGGACTTATCTCCCTTGTTCTTCACTCAGAGTAAGTGGGACATGGGGAACCAGGTAGGGTCTGGAAACTGGTTCAAACACATGTAAGGCAAGTACTTTACCCACTGTACTCTCTACCACCATTGTTTATCTTTTAAATTGTTTTTAAGTTTCCATTTCATTAATTTCTGCTCTGAGTTTTATTTCCTTCCATCTGCTATCTTTGGGTTGCTTTTGTTGTTGTCTTTTCCTAGCTGCTTAAGCTGTTTATTTATGTGGGGCCTATTATTTTTTAAAAATTTATTTATCTGTTTAATATTTGCTTCCTAAAGAACACTTGCATTGCCATGAACTTTCTTGTAACACAGCTTTTGTTGTGTTCCATTTTCAGACAGCTTGGTCTTCACTTTTGATTATTTCCAGGACTCTTTCAATTCTCTCTGATTTCCTCGTTGGCCCACTGGTTGCTTAGTAGTAAGCTGTTTAATTTCCAAGTGTTTGAGTCCATGTCCCGCCCTGTTCATGCCCATCATTTCTGTTTATGGTTATTTCCCTTTTTCAAAGCCTTCTTATGAAAGGGATGATTGATACAATTTCTTTTTTTTTTAAATTGAATCACTCTAAGACCCTTACAAAGCTGTTCATGATTAGGTTTCAGTCATGCAGTGTTCCAACACCCATCCCTCCACCAATGTACATTTCCCAGCACCAGTGTCCCCTGGTTCCCTCCCATCCCCCCATCCCCGCAGCTTGCCCCTCTATAGCAGGTGCTTTCCCCCCTCTCTCTCCTTCTCTCTCTCTCCTCTCTCTCTCTCTTTCTCTCCACCCCCCTCCCCCATCTCCACTACCCCCCAGTTTTGGGCATTGTGATTTGCAACACATATACTGAATTTCTATCTTCTTGATTCTACGGAGATGCATTTTGTCACTCAATACGTGGTCTGTCTTGAAGAATATCCTGTATGTACTGGAGAGGCGTATGTAGTCAGCCTTTGGCGTCTGCCAAACCCATGGCTCTTTCATCAAGTTCCCTATTCTGTTTCTCAGAGACTTTGATTATTCTTGTCAGTAACATTCCTCTTGAACTCATATCCTAGTTCTTTGATGTGTAGTTCATTTCTTTTCAGACTTCACTCCATCTTCTATTTGTTTCTAGAAGTTCCTGTATCTTGTCTTGGAGCTCACTAGTTTTTCCTCAGCGGTTTCACTCTGTTGTTGAGGCCTTCCACTGAGTCTTTTACTTCACCCCCCAGTACCCTTCGGGGTGCAGTCACGTCTTGCTGCAGTTTCCTCGTTTATGCTCTTGTACTCTCTTGTGCATGTCCCATAGTTTCTTTGGGTGCACTTAACACCTGCATCCCTGTGTCCCTAAAATCTCTCTCCTAGAGGTTATAGAGCTGGTTGCTGCTGGTGGAATCTTCACTATGCAGACTCAGAGGGCTTCTATGCAGCGTCCCCACTGGGTCTGCTATTCTCTGGGGCGGACTTTTGTAGTGCATGCCTGTAGAAGTGCTCCTCGTGACTCAGGATTGTGGACCTCCATGGGGATAATGGAATCTTCAGGGTGAAGGGGCGAAGCTGAAAGTTACAGGTCAGTATTCCAACACTGGAGAGTGTTTGGGCTCCAGACTTCCCCAGGCTCCCCCTCCCTACAGCCATCACCTGTTCATTGTCAGGATTGGAGTTGCGGCTGGGAAGCCACAAACAGGCTGCCGACAACTTGGACTTCCAGCTGTCATTTTTGATGGCACAAAGAGGAAACATTCCACTTCTTTTGATAGCACTTGTAGTCTGAAAATACATTAAATTATAGATGGTAATCTTCGTGGTGAACATAATTTACAAATTCGTAAAAGTCACTGGATATGTTTGCCTTGAATTTTCCAGGTTATTTCTGTTTCACTGCTAGACAGTTTGTGCTTTTAAAAATGGTAGCTTGTACAGTCAGTTAAAATTCTTTCAACTCAGTTTATTCATTCTGACTATTTTTAAAGGAACACCTTGCTGGTTTGTCTCAGCTTATGTTTGTATTGTGAACTTGTTGACTTGATACAGGACTTATTCCTGTGAGTGTTTAGGATTGCATATCCAATGTTCTATCTGTTAAGGAGATATATATTTATAAAATATATAATAGACACATTTTACACATAAGCAGAAACATATGTTACACACATATCTTTCACATATATAGATATTCTTGTATTTATAAACATTGATCATATATTTATCGGTTTGTTTTAAATATTTACAAATTCCTTTTTATACACATGTAAACACATATATCTATAGATGTGCAAAAGGGTACATTAGCTTGGATTCTTTTCAAGTTGCGTAAGTGTATTTTCGGAACAGGGGAGAGTAGGGATGAACACGACTGTGTCTTCGTCTGTGGGCAGCAGCATCTGTCTCCTCTAACTCTTCTGGAGCTCTGGGAGTCGGCTAAAGGCCTGACACTGGTAGGGTAAGGTGTGGATGATGAACTCCGCTTAATTCTGGTCCTTCTGGGCCTGTTGCACAGTCGCAGCCACCCACCATCAACGCAAGCCAGGGGGCAGGCAAGTCCACATTGTGTCCCTGAGACCCAGTTGACAGGGACCAGGATGCACAGACGGGCCTCCGTGCTGTTGACAGGTGCAGGCAGCCAGCCGGGCAGCCATTGCTGCTCTTCCTCCATGGATGCAAGCCTCTCTGGCTCAAGGGCCATCCAGAAAGTTTTGCCATTTAGTCTGACCTTACCCACTCTTCTTTTTCTTTTTTCCTTTCCAGAGTCAGACTTGCATTTATGGAGAAAGGTACACAAGTAGTACAAATGCCCCTGGAAAAGTTCAGAAACTCTCCAAGAAGATGTTAAGTTTGTTCTCCAAGCTGACTCTTAGTGTAGAAGCAGTCTATAGCAATTCATTAAAAAAAAAAAAAAAAAAGCAAAAAAGCAAACCCAAACCTGTAGCTCGATGGTCTGAGAGCATGCAGGAGTCTGGAATTTGGTCAATGGCATCCCATGGATTCCCCTGGGAGCAATCCCTGAATACAGAGCTGGGAATAGTCCTGAATACCACCGGGGGTGGCCCCCAAATAAGCAGGCAAACCCAAAACAAACAAAATAAAACAACAACAGAAAGTTGTAGGGTAGGGATGGAATCTGACTTCCAAGGCTATGCCATTATTGAGAGTCAAATTCTAGTGTTCAGAAAATCATTCAGTCATACAGAGAAACAGGAAAGTGTAGCCCTTTGCCCCTCCCCACAAAACAAAACAAAGTCAACAGAAACTGATTCTGAAAAACGTTCTGTCATAGCTGGATCATATGGTCGTCGTCGTTTAAGTTTGTGAGATAATGTCTTCCATAGAGGCTGAACCATTTTACATTCTCACCAACAGGGTGTCGCAGCTCCTTTTTCTCCACATTTCCACCAGCACGTATTACTTCTGCACTCTAAGATTGCATATCAAATATTCTAACTGTAAGGATATATATATCTATATGATGTATATATATTTATATATAATAGACACCGATGAACAACGGGATGACAGTGCTTCAGTGCAATGCTACAGACACATTTTACACATAAGCACAAACATAAGTTACATACATAGGGCCCATAACAGTAATGCTGTCAGTACAGTACCCCTCTGGCAGTGCTCAGCCTGGTAAGGCACCCACTGGTGGTTGGTTTGGGAGGAGGGGATTGTGCTGCTCCAGGATCCAGTTCAGAACCTCACACATCCTGAACTGTCTCCCTGCTCCTTCTCCCCCTGTTTTGACTGAGTTAGTATTTCGTTTGGGGTTTTGAGTGCTCGATATACACCCTTTATCTGATTACCGTATGCAGGTATTTTCTTCCATTTGGTGGGGTGTCTTAATTTCAGTTATAGTTTCTTTTGCAGGGCTGATGTTTTTCACTTCGCGGTAATGCCTTGTTTATAATTACTTTTGTTTTCCTGGCCAGTGAAGCCAAGTCACTGATCACGGATGATACTTCAGTAATGTCATTATAATGGAGTGTTTGCCTGTGTTTACTTGATGTGTTTCCTGTATTCAGGGGTAACATTTAGTCCTTAGTTCTATCTTGGGTTAACTTATGCGTATCAATGTAAGATAGTAATTCAATTTCAGTTTTTTGCGTGTGACAATCCTGTTTTTTCATCACTATTGAAGAAACTTTCTTCATCTTGTACATTAAAATGCATTTTGTATATTAAAAGACATTATCTACAGAGTAAAAAGTCAACAGGAGAAAATACATGCTAATCATAGATCTGATAAGGCGTTAATATCCGGAATACATAGAGGACTTTTAAATCTCAACAGCAGCAACAAAAATACCCCAATCAGTCTAGTTCAAAAGTGAGCAAGGGACTTGAGGAAACTTCTCCAACGGAGGGGGGAGAAAAGTCTGAGTGCCAGGAAGTGGGAACCTATGTTCAAACGTCAGCGAGCTTCTGGGAACTGCCAGTCAGGACCCGTGAGGCTCACATTCATTGTGATGGGTACTAGGAACTGTTGGAGAATGAAGGGCTGGAGGGCCAACATAGGGGTGAGGCGCTCACCTTAGATGTCCCGTGTCACGACACTAGTTCTATATGGGGCATCACATGGTCACACAACCATCACTGGGCACGGCTTTGCAGGTCCTCAGCACTCCCTACGTGGCCTCGGTTTCCCTCAGCAGCATCACATCCTTAGGCTTCTATATTGATCTGTCACGTAAACTGGGAGAAGCTCTGGGTTTCCTGGGTATCACTTAGGAGTGTCAGTTGGGATGTGGGATGTGGAGAAATTGGGATCCTGGTTCATTGCTGCCGGGAAGTAACCGTGGAAACAGTGAACTGGTTCTTCAAAAGATTAAAACATATTCTTCAATGACTTTAGTGACATTTTATAACAAATCTGCTGTTCTGGCCTTTTTTTGGTTGTTGTTTGCTGTGTTTTTAAATTTATTTAAACTGTAAACAGCTTACCAAAGTTGTTCACAATACAGTTGTTACAGATATTTTCAGTATTCCAACACCGGTCCCACCACCAGTGTGCCCTTCCCTCCACCACTGCCCCTGGTTTCCTACCCGGCCCCCAAGCCTGTTCCTCCCTTAGCAGGCACAGAATAATGTGCTTTATACTGCTTGTCACAACATAGATCCCGTAATGGTGTTGCTAAAGCTGTGGCGGAAGGATTTACTGAGTTGTTAGGTCCGAGTTGAGCCTTCTGTGTGACTGTTTTCACTCACTGAGCTTAGTGGGCTTCTGCTCAATTTTCTCATCTAATTTTCTTGTTCCTCCTGGGCTGTCAGCTCTGTGGAGTTTGGAGGTATTGTATGACCGCATATGCGGCTGCTCACTTCAGGGGCTTTGAAACTGAGACAATCAACTGCAGGTGGCTCTCAGACACCTGAGATCAGTTCTGAAAGTGGGCTTTTTTTCTCTGGCAGTGGTGGAAGCCAGATATGAGTGGGTGGAGCTCGGCTCTCATAGTGCGTAGCGTCCAGAGAACTTGGCCTGGAGGTGGCCTTCCTGGGCTAAGTCAGCAGGATCAACCCTGAAGCGGGGCCAATTATCTGGGAGGGGCTGCTTGTTTTAATGGGAGCACACCTAGTGGTCTTCAGGACTTACTCCTGGCTCTTTGCACAGATTACTCCTGGCTGTGCTCAGGAGATCATATTGGGTGCCAGGCATCAAACCCAGGTGGGCGGCATGCAAGGCCAATGCTTTATTCCCGGTACTGTCTCTCTGACTCCATCCAGCCTTATTTTCAGAAAGACAGAAATTTTTAATTTGTGTGAAACAGTCTTGCCTGTAGCACATGTAGAACATCTCTCATACTGAAAATCCTGTAGTACCTTGGTCCTGGGATCATCATGAATGTTTTGTGAGGCAGGGAGGGGTTTTGTTGGAAGTAGCATTCTAGTTGTGAGTTCTTTAATGCCATATTACTTAAGTGTGTCTCCCCCCTCCTCCCGCACTTTGGTGAAACAGTAAACATATTCTCGTGTGTGTGTGTGTGTGTGTGTGTGTGTGTGTGTGTGTGTGTGTGTATTTGGCGTTTGGGCCACACTGGGCAGTGCTCACGGCTTATTCCTGGGTCTGTGCTCAGGGTTCACTCCTGGTAGTGATTGGGGGACCATAGGCGGTGCCAGGGATCAAATCTGGGTTGACTGCATGCGAGACAGGCACCCTAACCCCTGTACTATCACTCTCGCACCAGAATTTTTTTTTTTTTTAACTGTGGTGACAGAATGGCGTCACTGAGCTCATGCTGATGCTTGTTGTGTTGCAGGCTTGTGTGGACGTAAGGGCCAGTTCCGTGTTCTGGCAGCAGATGGAACTCGCAGACAGCCTCCAGGGCCAGCCCAAGATGCCAGAGTGGTTATCCACACATCCTTCTCATGGGAACCGAGCAGAGCACCTGGATAGACTCATACCACAGGTGAGCTGACCGGATTCCAGCGGGCACAGGCACTCTTTGCCTAATTACACTTGATTTCACCATATTCTTCACTTTCAACACTGTTGATGCTTGTGCTTGGGGCAAAGAAAGACAAAAAACATGGGATCATTATAGTTATGCAGCATCCATCTTCAAATGAACAGAGAGTTAAAATTGTACTCCACTGGGGAAAAAATGACCTTCTATGTAGTGGACTCTTCTTGATACTAAAATTATAGCTGATTTGGTGGAAGATTAAAACTCAGGGCATCTTTTGTCAACATGTTGATTGTAGTCTTTTCTTGGTGATTTCACCTTGTTCTTAAAAATCTAGGTTAATGATTAGTGTTACAGATTTGACTCTTATGGGTATTAAGTACAGTAGTAATACTCAATTATGTTTTGTGATTATTTCTTTCAGAAATATGGTTAACTGCATGCCACTCCTTTTTTTTGTTGTTGTTATATTCACCATCAAATGGGAACACTTTTTTCTCCAAGTAGTTTTTACTATCTTTTGAACATCTCTGGATGTGTTGACGTTCAGATGTTAATATTCAGATGCATCGGGAATGTCTTCCTTAGTCTCTACATGAGCACACAGTGGATGTCTATCTGGAATCTTCACACCCAGCCACATGCCCATTTGGTCTCACATTAAATGTGAGAGCTAGTTGGGAAAGCAGAATATTTCCTCATAGTGGGTTTTTTATTTTTTTATTTTATTTTATTTTATTTTTGCTTTTTGGGTCACACCTGGCGATGCACAGGGGTTACTCCTGGCTCTGCACTCAGGAGTTACTCTTTGTGGTGCTCAGGGGACCATATGGGATGCTGGGAATCAAACCCGGGATGGCCTCGTGCAAGGCAAACACTCTACCCACTGTGCTATCTCTCCAGCCCCTCCTCATAGTTTTGAGTCCTGCTATTGGGCTGTTTGTTAGGGGATAATGCAGCACCTGTTAAAGGATCCAGGTGTATTGTAAAATTGCCTTTCAGTATGCCCTTATATTCATTCAGCTTAACAAACGCATACTAATGAAAAACAAATACTATTTTCAAGAAAGCAGTGCTACTATAGCTATTGGGTTGCAGAGAAAAATAGGGCATGGCTCATCACACATTGAGGATGCTAAGAATAAAATGGTTACTAATCTAAGAAAGATAAAAAGATAAATATTTTTATTTATCATTTGTCATTGAAAAAGATAAATATTTAGGCCTGCTCTTCAAAGAAAGAATAGTCATCAAGTTTGTAATAAGGAACTACCACAACGGATTCATGTGTTCATTTATTCATTGGTATGATCAATATTTATTGATATTTATCGATGATCTGTCGTTCTGTGTTTTATGACTGGAGAATGATCAAGGAACACAATGGTCCCCGCCTTCTCAGAACTGGCATTCTAGTTCGGTAATAGAACTAATAAACAAACATCCAGATGGTGTGTCGAGTAGTGCCAAGCATGTTCCACGGGGACAAGACAGCAGGCTTAGAGAAGTAAAGCCAAAGAGAGGCAAAGGTGTGGTCACCTCTGCTCAGTTTTCAAGGAAGACCATGCAGAGCAGAAGCTGGAAAGGAAGAGGCGAGCGTACCCGGTGGGTGTCTGGGGGCACCTTTCATTCTGAGGAAGCAGCCAGTGCAGAGCCCCGCAGATACAGTGAGTTTGGTGTGTTCAGGGAGTAATAAGGAAGGACTGAGTGGGGAGAGGGAGGGGAGGATGACCGAGGTCCAGGGATGCCAGACCGTGAAGGCACTGCTGAACCCGGCTAAGCGCTGTGTCCAGAGCCAGTCAGCTGGGCAGCTTCCACCTCCATCCAGCAGAAGTCGGTCACATAGAACGCCACTGGCAGAGACATAAGCAGACAGACGTACACACGGACTGTCGGAGCACGAGGGTGGCCTGGGTGGCCTCCAGTGGTCTCACCGCCGGCCATTCGTTCCTTACCATCTCCCTCCCCTACAGGCGAGCATTGTTGACAGAGAGATTTAGGGCAGTCAGTGAAATCTTGGACATTCAGTGTGATGTATTCAATATGCCAAACACAGTAACAAGTCTCACAATGGAGATGTTACTGGGCCTGCTCGCGCATCTTGATGAACAACAGGAAGACGGTGCTACAGTGCTACAACAGAGGCTGGGGGGCATTTTATACCACTCTCAGAAGGCACCCTTAGAGTAAAGTCCTGACAGTTTCCTACCGGACTTTTGCCCACGTAACCCCTACATCGAAAAGACACTGACCAGTCTTATTCTAGACTTGTGTGGGGCATTTTTGCAGCTGGCAGAGATTGGTTATCTGTTCTATTCTTTCCTCACTATATTATTCTTTCCTCACTATATTATTCTTTGCATATATGCAAACCCTTTGCATTCTAATAACCTAAACTATCTTACCTGAGGGCCCCTCCCATCCTGGTGGGTTTTGTTAGAAGGGACCACGGAGCTAGACTTTTATTTCAAGCCCTAGAGACATAGGCTGAGGGTTCTGAGCACCGTGGCTTGCTCTGACATCTGTGTTTGGTAAGCACCATGGACCCCTGCATGGAGGGGAGGGGCCTCGAGTAGAGTCAGGCTGAAATCAGAGAGGCTCTGGGGGAGGCTCTTGTAGTGATGGGGAAGAGAGTGAGAGGCTTAAGAGAGAAAAAAAGAAGGGTCAGAACTGGGGTGTGTATTGAAAGGGGATCTTGGAGAAAGCCACAGGAAGTAGTGACTTGCTAAAATATCTAGCTGTCACTCATCTTAAAAGCTTCCTGGAGGAGAAAGCTGAAAGGGGTGGAATACCTGCCTTGATTTTGGTCCTGGGCATTGCACCTCTCCCTCCCCAACTCCCCCCTGAGCTCTGGAGTGTGTCTCCGGCGGGTCCTAGTGCAGTCCTGGTGGCCCATGGCACAGCATTGTCAGCCCAGGTTGTGACTATAGCTGGAATGGGCCCAGCTATATGTCCAGCCCTGCTCCCCGCCTCCAGACCCCCTCTCCCCTCCCCCCTCCCAAAAAAAGGGTTACACAGTATGGGGACACAGTATGCATCTCACTAGTGGTTTTCCCTGAGGGTCCCTCTAGAAACCCTCTAGGTGCTGAGCCTCCCGTCCTCCCCTTTGGGGGTCACATGGCTTGAGGAGGGTTAGTTCCCTCTAGAGCCACTGGGGGCCCTTGGCTGACTCCTAGATCCCCTTTGGATTTTTGCTCCGTGAAATTCTGCAGATACATGGTTTGCTGAAGCTGGAAAATAAATTCTGAGCCGCTTTTAGATGCTGTGTTGCCCAAATTCTGAGTTATCATTTTTACATCAGATAATTGTGGGTCTTTGTAGAGGTTAAAAAAATAAAGGTGTTTCAGATGCTAAAATAATTTTTAAAAATGCTTTAGAGAAGTCTTTAGTAGTGGGTTTATTAGTGAGCATGAAGAGGAATGACTGGGAAACAGATTATTAGGGAGCCAAGAGGAAAAGAAAAATTGAGAGACGTTTTTCTTCTAAAAATAAACTGAATTCAGAAACTTAATTTGAAAACCTCATATAATTTCTTGCATTTTCCCCCCCAAGTGATTAAATTCAATTTGAAAGTAATAAAACCGTACTACAATATTGGGAATAATTCAGTGGTTGAAGTGAAAGTGATTGTTAGTGCACGAGTATATTGTTAATTAGAATACACAGTCATAACTCAGAGAGTGGAGTTCCCGACTATCATCGGTCTAATTTTTATAATGAAAGAAGAGATACCTCGGGCAGTATATAGAGTTATATGAGTCGACCTACCGCTGAAGATGACTTTTCAGCTAGCTTTTATTTAACATATTTTTCTGCTTCAGTGACTGTAATCGATGCTTCATCCTACCTAAGGCGCCTGTCCTTCGACTGACTAAGACTGTAGGGATGCTTGTTCACTGGGAGCTGGGAAGACAGCTCAGAGCACAGGGAAGTCTGGGATTTTGGAGTTACCTAGGAAGAGGTAATGGCTGAAGCAGTGAGAGTTGTTGAGTTTACTTGGGAAGTGAGCAGTTGAAATTATAAGGTTGCTTCCACATTTGATTGGTAAGAAAAAGACAGAGCTGAGAGTGGATCAGATTTGTTAAAGAGGACGAAAGGTCATGAAAATGTAAAAACTGTACAATTCTGTGGTGCTGTGAGAGCAAATAAATCTTAGTCGTTAAAAAAAAAAAACAACTGATGTGGGGCCAGAGAGATAATACAGGAAGTAAGTTGCTTGCCATGCTTTTGCCCAACCAGGGATTAATCTCTAGCCCGCCCCCCCACCCCTCATTTGGTTCCCTCAAGCCCGGGAGTGATCCTTGAATGCAGAGCCAGGAATAAGCCCTGAGTACTGCTGGGGATGGCCCCCAAAAACAAGTCAAAAGAAAAAAAAAATAAAGATTTTTAAGTTACTGGGGCTGGAGCAATAGCACAGCGGGTAGGGCGTTTGCCTTGCACGCGGCCGACCTGAGTTCGATTCCTAGCATCCCATATGGTCCCCTGAGCGCTGCCAGGAGTAATTCCTGAGTGCAGAGCCAGGAATAACCCCTGTGCATTGCCGGGTGTGACCCAAAAAGAAAAGAAAAAGATTTTTAAGTTACTGAAAGTCATCTATTTTCTTCATTGTTTATCTTAAGTAATATGACAAGACTTAGGTTATTTTTCACCATAGCATATCGGCATTTAATGATTTGTAGAGGCTGCATTCAAAAATACTGTTCTGTGCAAGCTTATAGGCTTTGTTGGTGCCATGAGTAAAGTAAACAAAACTCCCCTGTCCTCATGAAATGTATTCTGCAGTGAAGGGAGCCAGATAATAAGTAGACTAAAGTAGCAGTGCATAGAGGAGATCACTGGGGTGTCACCTATTTGTCAGTAATGAGTTTTAGCGGGGAGAATAGCACAAGAGGGCCAGTGAACTCGTTAGTGTGTGTTGCCGGGACTAACACTGAGGGACATTCACTTCTCAGCTCTGTTGGGGTGCAGTGGACAACTCCCCTGTTCTTCTAGGCTCTTTTGGGGCTGAGGAACAAGTAATTAGCATTTACTAATTGTAATTAGTAAATTACAATTATTGCTCAATAAGTGAACTAACTCCTTTTTTTTGTTTGTTTTTGAATCAAGAAAACACCCCCAAATCAGAATAAAATACTCCCTTGCTATATCTTAAACATGTTAATTCGGAGATAAAGCCTGTGTAATAGTCTTGTCATATAAAATTGTGTGGTCCACTAGCATCTTAAGAAGATAAATATAGGATTGTAGTAATAATATTATTTGTAGTTAATAAAATGATGTGTGATAATTTTATTTACTTGAAATGATCAGTTAAATTTAGAAAACACACACTCCACATATTTTGGTTACCATAACAACTGGGGTGAAAATTGAAGAACAGATGTTATATCAACCTGTTGATGTTTAATATATAAAGTATGACAGTTTTAAAATGATAAGTACACTTTTCAGACTTCAAATTTATGCATACCATGTTTTGTTCTTGAAAGAGATACCTTGTAAAACTTTCTATAATGATAGTTATAAAGCATGGGAGATGTAAATAGGGGAATTGTAGCCCAGGTTAAAAAAAAAATTACGTGGGAAATTTGTTTTAAGACTGAAAGCACAGACTGAAATTTTCATTTATTGCTTCTCTATTCAACTTTGTCTTGTCATACTCTCCTTGGAGACTGGGGGGCTGACGGGGTTGGGGAATGGTAGGAAATATAGAAGCTGTATTTTAGTACTTCAGTGTCAATTTTATTTGTAGGCTACTTTTAAAATCCCGGTGTTTAAATTTACTACATTCAATTTTTAGGCACCAGAATCACTCAGTGGCGAGCTGCAAAGGCATTCATTTCCGGTCCTGTATTCTTTTGAATCTTTCGACTTTCAGGAAGCTGGGGGTTTGAGCTCCTGTGTGAATCATACTTATGCATTTGTAATTGGACAGAGTAAATGCATAAATCATCCCTACTATACATCTCATGAGTAGAAATTAGGAGTGTGTAACATTGAAATGAAATGTTGTTGAAGGGGATAAAGGATGGTTGGCCAATGTGTACAAACACGCCGTTCGCCTTACAGAATCCCATTTTGTCTGACATGGAGAGTGTGGAGGAAAAGGCAAATATCATAGCTGCTGCTGTAATTGAATTGGCCTCTGAATCATATAAAGCCAGGAAGCCTGACAGCAACATTGTCTAAAACCTTAAAAAAATATCATGCTGCCTGTGATGTGTATCTACTTGAGGCTGAAATGAATGGGCTATTAGGGGAAAATTGCTTTTAGGAGGAGAGGGGAGAAAACTAATAATATTTTAAACAAAAACACTCTTTTTAAAAAATGGGAGTGATTTTTCTTTTTTACCTTAAAATGTTTTAGTTTCTGTTGTCAAAAAGAAATTTCAAAGGAAGCTTTTAATGTAATCATGAAGCTTCTGACCTTTCAAAAACAAACAGAAAACTAAATGTAGCTTATTTTTTTTTATGAATATGTAATTTCAGTCTTACTCAGGATAGAGTGCCAAAAAGAATCCTAATATGTGGCACATGCCAGTCATTTCATAGGTACTTTCTTTGGTTGTTACTAGGGGGTAAAATTTGCCATTTCTTAGTAGATCATTCTTATATCTTAGAAGTGGTTGTCATAAAATTTCATTGAAAAGTTTTTCTTATTTTACCATCCCAGAGGACAGTTGACTGGTGTCAAAATTAACCTGAATTTTTATGTTATGTACTTAAAGTGATGTTCATTTTTAAAAATATTTCATTTAGAGCACTTTGAAAATGAAAAGATTCTAATTTCCATTACAATTTATAAAGGAAGTATGGTATGAATTAGAGAAGCGAAATGGTAAAATCATGGCTTTTAGGTATAAAATAAACCATGCATATCTCAGGTTTTATTTTCTTGCTATAAATGCAGAAGCCAGTAATATGTTAAAACTAACACCAAGAAAACACAAGAACCACAAGTGTGTGACAATAAGGAATGTTGAAGGAACTTTACAAACAGATGCAAAAACTGGTCCATCCGTAAGGCAGTAATCAATTGCATTCTGCCAGGCAGAGTTCATTTCCATTTTCATGGACAAGTATCATTTGAATTGTTATCAGTTTTCTGAGTTGTAAAATAGCTCAAAGACCATGAAAGCATAGATAATGCAAAAGAATGAAATTGACAGGATACTCAGAGATCTTTTTTGCCAGTTTCAATGTCTTTCATACCTTTGTCTGTTTTTACTTGCCATTGACATAGATTTGCCTTTCAAATAATGATGCCCAAATCAAATCATTCTGTTACATTAATATTTATCGATCTCAGAATATATAATTGTTTTGTTAAAGTAGTCACTTAGATATAAACCCTGGCTTGTATTTCTTCTTGACTTTTTAAAGTGGTTAGTCTGGGGTCGGAGAGGTAGAATAGTGAGTGGGTAAGGTGCTTGCATTGCATGAGGCTGACCCAGGTTCAAGATCTGTGGCACCCCAAGTGATCCCCTGAGCATTGCCGGGAGTGATATCTGAGTATAGAGACAGGGGTAAACCCTGAGCATCATCAGGTATGGCCCCAAAGCCAAAATAAAGTGGTTAGCCAGCTTTTTTGTTCTGTTTTAGTAATCTATTTCCAGTGTTTGGGGCTTGAGGATTTTTATGATTTTAGTTTTTTTGAAAAGTACATGATTGCCTTCCAAAATTAAGAGAAGTTGGAAACAGGATGTGTAAAGAGTTGGTTTCATTATTCAGGAGTGTAGGGATAGAGGGGAAATCACCCCCACCCTGTCCTCCACCTCTGCATCTCTGCCTTCTTCTGGGATGGGTTTATTGAGCAATCAAATAATGCCAGATAGACCCGTAGAAAAAAAAAGAATGAATAATACATACTCTTGGAGACTCTGTATCGATGTCGATTTTCTAGTTATTGGGGCAAAATGAAGGTACTTATACCCTGAGCCGAGGAGCGGCTGGGTTCCGAGACCACCCAGAGAGCTTGTTTACCAAAGAGGCTCTGTAACTAAGCCTACCCTCCCTTAGAGAGAGAAAGGTGCTTTCTGTTGAAAACTCTAATCCTAGACGGTACCCCCAATTCTGGATAATACTCCAGTTTTCATTCTTCTAGGTAGCATTTCACGAGCCCACAGAGCCCCCTCTGACCTTAGTCTGAAATAATCCACAAGCTGGAGAGACACGTCTCTGGGACGCCTGTCCTTCAGGAGAAACACTTGACCTATGGCCTTCTCAAGCTGAGGATTATATCTCTATCTCTATCTCTATCTCTATCTCTATCTCTATCTCTATCTCTATCTCTATCTCTATCTCTACATCTACATCTACATCTATATCTATATCTATATCTATATCTATATCTATATCTATATCTATATTTATAGATATATCCTCCAGAATGGAGTCACTGAACTGCATGACAGGAGAGAAAGAATGAGGAGAGCAATGGGAGATGCATGCTGAAAGTAGACTACAGAACGAATGATGGCCATTCAATACCTCTATTGCAAACCACAATACCTATAAGGAGAGAGAAAGAGCAAAAGGGAATGCCCTGCCACAGAGGTGGAGTGGGGGTGGGGGGTGGTGGGAAGGATACCAGGATCATTGGTGATGGAGAATGGGCACTGGTGAAGGGATGGGTACTCAATCATTGTATGACGGAAACGTAAGCACGGAAGTTTGTAAGTCTGTAACTGTACCCCCATGGTGATTCATTAAAAAAAAAAAGAATGAGGAGAGCAGAAATAAGCAGAAAATAAAGTTCATTTTAGTGGTACTCAGATCATTTAGTGGTACTTAGACATATAAAGGGGCTGGAGCAATAGTACAGTGGGTAGGACGTTTGCTTTGCATGCGGCCAACCCAGGTTCGATCCCTGGCATCCCATATGGTCTCCCAAGCAGCACCAAGAGTAATTCTGAGTGCAGAGCCAGGAGGAACCTCTGGGCATCCTCTGATGTGGCACCAAAACCAAATAAATAAAAACACATGTAAAGATGCAGAATAATTTTAATAATTTAATAAACCCCCTACTTTTTAGAAAAAATTTTTATTAGTGAAACACCATGAGGTACAGTTGTAGATTTACAAATTTTTGTGCTTGGGTTTCGATTATACAGTGATCAAATACCCATCCCTCCACCAGTGCCCATTTTCCACCACCATGGATAATATCCCTCCCACCCCCATCCCTCCCATCCTACCCTGCCTCTGTGGCAGGGCAATCCCTTGTGTTCTCTCTCTCCTTTTGGGTGTTGTGGTCTGCAAAAGAGGCATTGAGTGGCAAACATGTTCAGTTCATAGTCTACTTTCAACATGCATCTCCCCTCCTGGGAGGATCCTCCAAACACCCTTTATTTGGTGTTCCCTTCTCTATTTGAGCTGCCCTTTCCCCTAGAATACCCGGCTGGCCTCTAAGCTATGGAGTAATCCTCTTGGTGCTGATCTCAGCTATTCTTGGGTATTAATCTCATACTTTGTTACTTTATATCCCCCAGATGAATGCAATCTTTCTATGTCTATCCCTCTCTTTCTGACTCATTTCGCTTAGCATGATACTTTCCATATTGTACCACTTGTATGTAAATTTCATGACTTCATCTTTTCTAACAGCTACATAGTACTCCATTGTGTAGATGTACCAAAGTTTCTTTAACCAGTCATCTGTTCTTGGGCACTCAGGTTTCTTCCAGGTTCTGGCTATTGTAAAGAGTGCTGCAATGAACAAACAAGTGCAGATGTCACTTCGACTATACATTTTTGCCTCTCTGGGATATATTCCCAGGAGTGTAAACTCCCTACTTTTAACACACTCTGGCTCTTAGCATCAACCAGCACCTCCATTTTGCTTCAGCTATTTTTATAATTTTTGCCAGAAGAATTTTTATGCCCATCCCAGGGAGGAGCACCTTGCCATGTAATCACGTCAGCATGTATTTAATTTCATTGATACAGATTCATTTGATTGGTTGCTGTTGTCATGGGAACTGCACCCTGCGGGTTTGGTGGGGATTCAGGGTTCTTCCTGACCCTGTCCAGGACCCCCACTGTGCGTGCTGCGCTGGGGATCCAGCCCAGGGCCTCCCACATGCACAGCACTCTCTACCCCCTGGCCGCATCCCGGACCCCTCAGCATGCATCTTTGAATGTATTGTTATTTTCCTCATAGTTGAAGCATTTTTTTAACTTTTTTAATATTCAAAAAGATTTTATTTTAAAGTAGAATAGCCCTTGAAAAGAAACTAAAGTATAAAATGTATAAACTAAAGTATAAAAGAATAAAAGTATAAAATGTAACATTTTTTTAAATAAACCTTTAAATGTGAACCCTTCTAAGTGATATTTCTTTTATAATGTACTAGACATAGAGTAATAACACTTGGCTATACTTTGCAGGTATAGAAAGCTTTTTTGTTATTTATGTTTTATTTTTATTAAAAAACACCGTGATTTGCAAAGTTGCTCATTATTTAGTTGTTTCAGGCGTTCAGTGTTCCAACGCCACCAGTGTGACCTTCCCTCCACCAATGTCCCCATTTTCCCTCCCACCCCCAACCTGCCCCCTTAAGCACATAATACATTTGCTTGTTCAAACAAAACTTTAAGAAATGTCAAATAGAATGATGAGAAAATAAATCAGTAAGAGCCAATTTGTGATTGCTATATGATTTTAACCTCTGTAAACAAGGAAAATAAAACCCTTAATACAATATTATAAAATGCTTCTTATTTACATAAGTAAGTTTTCAACTCTGGAATCTAAGATATATTGCACTAAATTTTTTTTTGGATCTCATTATGCTTTATCTGTCATTAATAAAACTTTTAAAGAAGTTCTGTGCTAATATATTTGTAGTTTACATGAAATAGTAAGGCCTGCTTATGTAAATATTTCCCTTACATTTTATATAAACACTGTGGTTTGCAAACTTGTTCATGATGATTTGTTATTCAGTATTCAAACACCAGTCCCCCACCATTGTCCCCTTCCCTCCACCATTTTCTCCAATTTTCCCAACCACTCCTCAAGCCTACCTCTATAACAGGCCCACAATAATTTATTTTACATTGTTTGTCATCAATAAATTGCTAACAGAGTGGTAAAAACATTTCCGTAGAAGAAAATCTGTGTAAATTGTATCTTACCATGGAGACGTTAAGTCCTTATATGAGGGATTACTTAGATGTTGTTACCGATTAAGCCTTCTGTGTTACTGTTTGGTTAGTTGAGATTGACTGCATTCTGTGTTGCGTCCCATCCAACCTGGTGTGCTACTATTGGAGTATCACTGTTGTTCAGTTTGTAGAGTTGTCAGTCCAGGAAGTCCAGAATTCTTAATGGGTTGATAACAGGGAGGTACGGGGTAGCCTATCCCGACCCTGAGAAAACTGTGAGATTTTGGTCACAAAAACCCACGTGCCCGAATTTTTAGCAGGTTAATTTCTGGGTAAGGCTTCCTTCTAAGACAGTGGAGTTGGGCCAGTGGCATGGTGGTGATTTTGCAGTGTGGGAGCAAGTGGCTGCCCTGGCTCTATGTGGGCAGGTGCCAGCTGACCCGCCCCACTCAGGGGTGCCTCAGATGTCTCAGCCTGAGCAGGTATCTGAGAAACTTTTTCATAGCAAGTTGATCTCTTTTGAGGTTTATTTATGAGTCTCCAGAGCAAGGCCCGTTGATGAGCTTACATGGCGCTAGAGGTGATTCGTGGTCATGAAAGCTGATGCTCCCAGAAGTACAGGAAGCTGGGTGGAGGGAGCCCATCTCGACCCTGAGAAAGCCTGAAGGTTTCAGTCACAGAGACCCACATACCCGAATTTTCAGCAGGTTAATTTCTGGGTGAGGCAGTTGAGGCATTTTGTCATTCATAAGTCATGGTTCTTGCATAAATTAAGTATCGTATCTTGCTCACAATCAGATTTCTATCTCAGTGTATAGTTTTACAGTTGGTTTGATCCATTAAGAACTGTCCATTGTGTTTGGTTATGTTCCATCAATCTCTTGACTTTAGAATAGTGCTCCCTTCCTCTTTGTTTCTCAACATGTCATTGACTTGTGGAATAGGTCTTACCCCTCATTCTAGATTGATCTGATTGTTCCTTTGTGGTTCAACATGTTCCTCTATGTGCCTGTTCATGGAAGTTGAATTTTGACAGTATGGGTGGAGGGGTGACTCAGGCCAGAATTGCAAGCCCTGATCACACAAGGCCCAGAGGTCAGTGCCCTCACTGCATTGCCCTTGGGCTGTAGTCCTGGAGGCCCCTGAGCTCCCCTGGACCTGAGCAGCATCACATTGTCATGCCCTGACTTGGGACCATCCAGCCTGCTTGGTTGAGAATTACTGGAAGTGGCCCTGGAACCCTCTGAACACTGCTTAGAAGTCTTCCCATCCCCATTTGGGTTTGAGCTCTATCACTGCATATGATCCCTGAACATCCCCAGGAGTGATCCCTGAGCACAGAGCCAGGAGTAAGCCCTGAGCACCACCAGGGGTGGCCCGCAAATAAATAATCTCTCTCTTGACCAGCCTTTTAAATTTACTCTGTAATCAGGGGCAAGTGTGGCTCCATTTTTTACTGCGTTGAGCTGCTCTGGCTGGTACAATTCTGTTTTCACAGTCCGCACAGGCTCCTCCTGAAGACTCACATGCAGATCAGTTCTTGAGGAAGGACAATGCCTCAATCAGAAGTAAAGTTGTGAAGCTGCAGGACACGGAGGGCTAAGTCATACCATCACCTGCTGATGTTCAGGATAAACCACTGCTAGACAGGCCTCCATCATCCAAACAAGCCCGCTGTTGGAGCATGTTAGCTCAAAATGTGAAGCAGTGTGATAGGAACAGTGCGACCCAGTGCACTATAAAGCATGCTTGTGCCACCTACAAAATATTATCAGTAAAATGACCCCTGTATCAGCATATGCAGGGCAAGCACTGTGACTCCAGCCCAGGAGAGTTTAGAAAGGGGGGGACAGTGAAGAAATTCACAAGTTGGAAAGAAACATGACCATTCGATAATTGCATTTAAAAGATTGATTTTGTGTCTGGGTGTTCTGAACTAATCAAATGGACAATAAAGATTCTCATCTACAGTAAATTAAAAAAAAGGCCAACAAAAAGCAAAAGCCTCTGAAATGTCCATTTTCCCTTAATAAGCTTCCTCCTTAAAAATTAGGGGAGATCCAGGGCCTGGACACTGGCTCATACAGCAGGAGCATGTGCTTCACACGTGGAAGCCCCATGTTCGATCCCTGTACCTTGTGGTCATATCCCCCCCCACCCTCCACACACCTGCACTCTGAAAAAAAGGAGTAGGAAAATCCTTCCACCCCCCCACCCCCCAAGAGGGAGAAGAAAACACAACTTCAAGATGCATCTCTAATGTTAAATTTGACTCCTTTGGCGAGAACATTTTAAGGGGTGAGCAGCAGGGCTACCTGAAGCTGGCTTGCTAAGCCTGTTCCTATCCCCATTGAGAGTACAGAAGAAGGAAAATTACGGATCAATAAATATAAGACATCCACGTCATTTCAATTGTGACTATAGCTGAGAAGTTGCAAAGCTTTCTGTGGAAGTTGTGAAAGAGCAGAATTAATGCCCCAGAGCAAGGACTCATTGGAGCGGGAGAGAGGGGAACTTGACACAACCAAATTAAAATACCCATAGCGAGGAAAATGTCTAACAAGTGGAAGAGTGTTGAAGAGACAAGGAAATGTAAGTGCCAAGTGATGGTGGTGAATTAGTACAGCTGCACACTCTTTGCATTTCTTTGACTGTAGTTCCTTATCATAACATTCTTGTCTTTTGCGAGAAGGCCTTACAGAACATGATGCCTGGATAGTTAAATTTATCAGATGTTTCATCTTTATGGCAGGGATACAGGTTGATGGTATATAAAGAGAAAATTTTGAGGATGTTACAGGGATGAGTGACTGTGGGTCTTCTCAGGCTTTGGGGAAATGTGAGAGGATGGGTAAAGAAACAGAAGGAGGCAAACAAAGGAAGTGGGACATTGAAAAAAAAGTATGAAACTAATAACCAAGGCCAGGGAAAACAGTCCGGGAGGACCCATCAGTGGTTGGGAATTACCACAAGGGTGTGGAGGATGGAGGGTAGTCAAGATAGAGGAGGGTCCATTATGACAATACTAGTTGCCGTTGATTACACTAGACAAGAACTGAGTGTTGAAAGCAGGTAAAGGGATATATATACATGATAACCTTTCAGCATCTGTATTGCAATCCGCAATGCCTGAAATGAGAGAGAGAAAGAGAAAGAGAAGAGAGGTGCCTGCCGTAGAGGCAGACTGGGGTCGGGGGTGGCTTGAAGGGGTGGGAGAGAAACTGGGGACACTGGTGATGGGAAATTACACTGGTGGAGGGATGGGTGTTGGAATGTTGTATGACTGAAACACCACCACGAATAATTTTGTAACGCTCTATTTTATGGTAAAGGTAAAGGCCCTCCCGTTGATCGTCGATTTGCTCGAGCGGGCCCAGTAATGTCTCCATTGGAGACTTTGTTGTTACCGTGTCTGGCATATCGAATACTCTCGGTAGCTTGCCGGGCTCTCCGAGAGGGGCGGAGGAATCGAACTCAGGTCGGCCATGTTGGCCGCTTGTAAGGCGAATGCCCTACCGCTGTGCTATCACTCTGTCCCGCACGGCAGAGCCTGGCAAGCTCCCCGTGACGTATTCGATATGCCAAACACAGTAACAACAAAGTCTCCAATGGAGACGTTACTGGGCCCACTTGAGCAAATCGATGATCAACGGGAGGGCCTTTACCTTTACCTATTTTATGGTGATTCAATTAAAAAAGTGCAAAAAGAAAAATTAAAAAGTGGTGGGACTAATTTACACACTTTGGTATAGTATGTTGCCAAACCAACTGTTCTTTGCAAGTAGAAGATTCCTCAGTAAATAGATCCTACAGAACAAATGTCTCAGTAGGAACACACTCTTCACCATAATCTACTTGTGATTGAGAATTAAAAGAAAGAAATATACTTTAGCTTGTTTATATATACAATTGTCATTATAGCTGACACACAACTTTTAAAGGAAAACCTCAGGTCTAGCAAGGGAATAATAGAGAATTGAGCTCCATGATAAGAAAAATTTAACTTAAATAAAAAGTTAAGTACGAAGAAAAAGATGTCTGTTTTTCTTTTCAAATGCATTTATATGTTCTCTAAAAATATCAGCCATATGATTAGGACAGAAGCATTTATACTTAATGTAAAGAGTTCATGTTTTTATTTAAATCATCAGAAAATACTACACTAAAATTAATGCAACAAAAATGAAAAGATTTGTGGGCTCATAAAAATTAAAATTGAATTATGTGTTTATAAGACGAGAGAAATTCAGAAACAGTAACAGCATGCATTGCAGTTGATAAATGTTATAATGATACAGTTATATTTTCATGGGTTGCTGCCAAGTCTGCACATAAAGAAAATTTATTAATTTAAATGTCTATATTGACAAAGAAAAGAGAAGATATCGATACAACAATTCTGGGAATGAATTAATAAAATTAAACAGAAACAAGCAAATTAAAATAATTTGATTCTTTGGAAAATGCAACCAGAGTTATAAAAAATTGCGTCAGCTAAAGAATGAAATATAAATAGGGCTAGGAAGAAAGCTATGAAAGGAAACATAGAAGAAAACAAAAATACTTAGGTGACTGTAGTTTTTAATTAGATGATGAGTGTTTACATCAAGGTTAAAATCAGAAGTCACTAAAGTGTGTGCATTCATGTTGGGGGTATATTAAGACAGTTGTTAAATTGGGTGCATCCAGCGGTAGACACTGTAGAAGTAGAAGATAATCCTCACATTAATTTTAAAAAGATGTAAGTTATAATTAATTCAGGTAAATAAAAATAACTGGCAGGAGACTCAGAGTCATAACAAATTAGCAAATCAAAGGGAACCTACCCCCTCCCCCCCATGTTGATGTATTTTGGAGAATTTTTTTTCAAAAATTCAAAGCAGTGAATGATTAATTCTACATTCAGAATAGAAGAAGGGGCACTGTTAATGCTGTGATTCATTTTATGTGTGCAAATGATTTTAGTCTGACAGTTTGTTATGAGTACCACTTTTGAAAGAACTTCCTTTGGGCTTGGAGTTCATTAGTCATCTAGCAATACAATGCTGCTTCTTCTTCTTCTTCTTCTTCTTCTTTTTTTTCTTTTTGAGTTATACCCGACAGTGCACAGGGGTTATTCCTGGCTCATGCACTCAAGAATTACTCCTGGCAGTACTCGGGGGACCATATGGGATGCTGAGAATCAAATCCGGTTCAGCCTCGTGCAAGGCAAAAATGCCCTACCTATCGCTCCAGCCCCCACAATGCTTCTTATAGTGATTATTTACTATGACCAAGTAAATTATTTTCAGATGCATGGGTAGCATAATAAAAGAAAAACACAGTAGAGGAAGTTTAGGACCCCTCTTTGATTCTCCTCTTTTCTTGCCCTCTGTATCCTACCCAGAAGCAAATCTTTTTTTGTCAACCGCCTTTACAAACCATTAGAAAATCTCACTACTGCACTGCCGCCATCCAAAATAGTTACCATGGCGTTGCCCCCAGGCTACCCTATTGCGTCTCTCATGTTAATATTCCTGTTCCAGTTTCATCATTACCCCTGACTGCTTGTTTTCAGTACAGTAGCCTGCAGAATCTTTTTAAAAATTTAATTAATTTTTAAAAATTGAATCACCATGAGATAGAGTTAAAAAGCTGGTCATGGTTGTGTTTCAGTCATACAGTGTTCCAACACCTGCCCCTCCACCAGTGTACATTTCCCACCACCAATGTCCCTAGTTTCCCTCCTGCCACCCTCCCCGGGCCCATCTCTCTGGCAGAATCTTTTTAGTGTCATTTCCTTAGTTAGAACCTTTTTTTTTTTTGTAACATCACTTTTTTTTTAAATTTTTAAAAATTTTTTTATTAGTGAAACACCTTGAGGTACAGTTATAGACTTATAAATTTTTGTGCTTGGATTTCAGTTATACAGTGATCAAGTACCCATCCCTCCACCAGTGCCCATTTTCCACCACCACGGGTCCCAGCATCCCTCCCGCCTCCCATACCCCCCGTCCCACCCTGCCTCTGTGGCAGGGCATTCCCCCTTGAGGGCATCCTTTTCCTCCCCTTTCTTCCTTCCCTTTCCTTCTCTTCCTCGAACTAGTTTTCTTGATGTATAATTGACATAGTAAATATGTAGGGGAGGATGAGAATTTTTTTTCTCTTTCCACTTAGGTTCTATACCTGCCCCTCCCCCCCAAAAAATAAAATAAAGCCGACAGGAGATAGAACAGAAGAAAAATAAAGACCTCAATGTGTGCATGCAGTGCTATATCTGTGGGACAAATTCAGTGGTAGGTTGCAGTGGTAGTTAGAATCTGGCTTAGTAGATGGGGAGAAAGGGCACTTAGGGGAAAATAAGTAACTTTTGTAAAAGTGAGTTTCCAAAACAATAAATTGGACATAAGAAAGTTTGTGATCATGCGTGTCGATGTTAGTTTGAGTGGTCTTACTCTCTCTTTCAGGGTGTACCTACCTTACTCCCCCTTACCCCCCCACCCCCAGCCCCACATTCTCTCAGAAGAAAGCACTTAGGGTAGACTTTATCCCTCTTTTCTGGGATTGCATCCACCCAGGGCATGCATTTGTGACAGCCTGATTTCCTGGAATTTGTTACTTTCAGTTTGTTAAGAAAAGTTCAGAGAATGTTTTTGATATTTTTCTTTTATTTTTCCCCCAGGGATTTGTGGGGAGGCAGAAGTTTATTCCCTAATGCCTCCCATTTGGGGCCAGAGTGATAGTAGAGAGGGTTGGGTGCTTGCCTTGTAAGGAATTGACCTAGTTTCAGTCCTTGGGCACCCCATATGGACCCCAGAGCACCGCCAGTTGTGATTCCTGAATGCAGAGCCAGGAGTAAGCCCTGAGCACTTCTGGGTGTGGACACCCAATCCTGCCCTCTGGAAAAGAAACAAAACCTCAAATATCTCCAATTTAAAATAGTCTCCATACCATAGTGGCATATGGGGACAACCTATTCTTGATCTCCTTCAAACCCGTACTTAAAGCACAAGGTTTCCTCAGTTTCACTGTTTAAGTACCCAGTAAGCCAACATCACAATCAAGATGGTGAGCTTATTTGTCAGCCCCTTAAAAGAGTGCTCCCATCCCTTTACAAATTAAGCCTTCTCTTTGCCCTCCACTTTCCTGTACACCGGATGTCCCTCATCATTGCTTCCTATTATTTTGAACTAGTTCGCATTGTCTGTAGTTTTACATCCATGGGATCTTAAGCATGCTGGTTTTTTATTTATTTTTTGCCTTGTTGCTCCTTTTCAACTTCATCCATACCATGACTCCTGTTACCGCTGAGAGGTTTTCCATTTCCTTCATCTGTAAAATGGGGGTAGCAGCATCTCCTGTGAGTGTGATTTTTTGTTCTTGGGCATTTATGTAGACAAAATTCTGCCTTCCTCTTTCTTTCCCTTCTTTCCTTCCTTAATTAAACACTTTAGTAACATCTTCTCTACCCGGTCTGAGATGTCAAAAGTGGTTTTTTCACACCATCAGCTTAGACCACATTTAACAGACCTAGCACAACACAAGACTCATAGAAAATGAATAATACATGATCCTTTTGGTTGGTTGTTTTTACAGTATTGAGGACTGACTTCTGAGGACCTCACTTCTTCAAGGTCAGTGCTCTACCATTGGCCTACATCCTGGACCCATCCCTTTCACTTCCTGTTAGAATCTTTACATTGCTAATTCCTTGCTTAACTCCAAATCTTGGGAAACTTAGGACAGTATAGTCCTATTGTTAGAATACATTCATGCTTTCTCTTATACTGTGAGTTCTTAAAAGTGTTTTTCTTATGATTTCAGAACGATTTATTCATAACCTCTGTGCTGTACATGTTTCTTTAAAATTCAGCATGTATTTAAATACCCATTATGTGTACTGCATCAAGTTAAACACAGGCAGAAAATAAAGTGAAAAAAAATGGAAGCTCTACTCTAGCTGTATAGTAGGACAATACAGCTCAGTTTACAAGAGTGAAGGTGTATTTCCTGAAATAGCCCTGAACTTATGAAAATGAAAGATTCTGACACCCTGAAATATAATAGAATAAATATGGAAAAGGAAAGTTAAAAAAAGTAAAAATAATATATATGATACAATTTGCTATGTAAAGTAAGTGAATGTTTGATACTAATATTCATGGTTTGTAACAGGATTCTGCCTAGTGGAGGAAAGGACAGTTCATGCATGAAGAAATGTTAATAGAAAAACTTCATGAAGAATATCACTGTCACTGTCACAGTCCTCCCATTGTTCATCGATTTGCTCAAGCGGGCCCAGTAACGTCGCCATTGTGACAATTGTTATTGTATTTGGCATTATCAAATACCAAATGGGTATGGATAGCTTGCCACGCTTTACCGTGTGGGTGAGATACTCTTGGTAGCTTGCTGGACTCTCTGAGAGGGGCAGAAGAATCGAACTCGGGTCGGCCATGTCGCCCACTTGCAAGGCAAACGCCCTACCCACTGTGCTATTGCTCCAGCCCAATGAAGAATATTTAGGTTTTTATAGCAACTAAAGAGGCATAGCTCAGGCATCAAATATTTGTGGAAGATTTCAACAAGAAACGTATGATATAAGGGGGGGAGGGGAACAGTACAAAACAAATCAACAGTAGAAACAAGTTCTCATCTTTATTTTCTTTATTACTTCCATGACAATGCTTTTAAAAATTTCCTTACTAGTCAGAGTGGTTTTAGGTTTGTTCTTACTTTTTCCATCAGATCATGCTAGGGATGGTGCACTTCAAGTAAATCCAAAAGGGCGTTAAAAATACTTTTTTTTTCCTCTTTGGGCCACACCTGGTGATGCTCAGGGGTTACTTCTGGCTCATGCACCCAGTAATTACTCCTGGTGGTGCTCGGGGGACCCTATGCGATGCTGGGAATTGAACCTGGGTCAGCCGCAAGGCAAAGTGCAAGGCAAACACCCTCCCCCCCCTCCCCCTCCCCGTGATATCGCTCCAGCCCCTAAACATACTTTTTAACAAACATTTTTATAGTAGATGCATTTATAAGAGCCAAACAATACAAAGCCTGATTGTGGAAAGCCATTCAAGTGCCTAGTCCTGGGGGAATGTAGTGTCAGTTTTCAGAGGCCGGGGATCGTGGCTTCTCTCCTGATCAGGGTGGACCCTCACTGGGCTCGTGCAATGCCCTGAGGATTTGTGGAATGGGGAAAAACTGACTAAGGGAACTTCAGTGGAAGAGAAGGGCTGCAAACTCACTGCTTCTCTCTCTGGTCCTGATGAAGGCTGGGCATGTGAGGACACCTGGCTGGCAACTTCTCCTGTGGGAAAAGGAAACCAGAAAAAAAACCCCAAAATCGTGGCTCAGTCTGTGACATGTTAGAGGCAATAAAAGAGCAAGAGGAGACTGTGTCCCAGCTTGACCAGAATAGTCTCAGCTAATACTGATGTCACCACGCAAATGTGTGTGCGCATGCATGTGGGCATGCATATGTGTGTGTGGGGGGGTACTAGGGATCACGCTTAGGACCTTACACATGCAAGGCAAGTCCTCGAAATCCCCCGCCCTCGGTGCAAATATTACCATTATTAATGTTTTGGTTTGGGGTTGCACTCAGCAGTGCTCAGGGCTTACACCTGCCTCTGTGTCAGGGACTGCTCCTGGTAGAACTCATTCTAATCACCCCTTCCACGCGCCAAGGGCTTCAGATCTGCACAGCAAGTTGCTATTTTCCATTTACTTCAGTGCTGTTTTGGGGAAACATTTTCTTGTGTTTATTTTTCTATTCAGCTTGCTCTTCTAAACATGTATTCACCACTCAAGAAGTGTGATACTTCTTACACCTCCTGTATTTATCGTGCAGTGCAGAGAACACCAGGCATCTGCTACCGACCAATTTTGCTTTTTGCTGTGGCCTCATGAGAATATATCCTAGGAACGCTGAGCTGAGCCTCCCTTTTTCGGAGTCAGACGTGCTCCCAGGCCCTTGCTCTGCTGTGCTCCCTACAGAGGCCCTGTGTCCCCGCCCGCCTTCCTCTGTGTGTCTGGGGTGTTGGGATTCCTCGTCCAGGCATGCTGTAGTTGCTTCCACGGACTCTTTGGATCTCATCCTTGGAAGCTTATTCCGAGCCCCTAGAGTCCCGGGACACCAGGCCAGGGGCAGGAGGAGGGACAAGGGCTACGCTTCCCTGCCCAAGGCATCCTGAATCACAGGAATCCTGGCCTCCCAGCATCATCCAAATGTGTATTTCCCCAAGAACAGAGAAGATAGCTTGTGTGGTGTTGAGTGCCTGTGTTCTTGTATTTGAACACTGGTCTCTGGGTCTTTCTTTGCCTTATTGCCCGGACCCCACAGTGTCATGGGCAGCCCCACTCAGAGTGAAACCGAAAATCCCGCAGCTGGACTCCAGAGATCGTGATAATTGGCTGGCTGTCCCCAACCCTACTCTGCTCTAGAACAAGTTTCCCACCTGCCCCAGGGCAGCCAGGCACATACCCTGCTGAAGCCATCATGCGCACCATTCCTCACTTTTGGGATGATCTGCTTCTAGTTGCCTCTATGACCCGCATGTCTCCTCCCCTTCAGGGTCACCATTTTATCAGTGAAGCCTAATCTCTTCACTCTTCCAGTCCTATCCCGTTCCCCCTCCCCTGCATTTCCCACCAGTAACACAAACAAGTTCAAAGTGACCAAACATCACAACTAGCTCTCCTCTCTATGATCTTCTATGTACTTTTTCTTTAAAACCCTTTAAATTTTATCAAACATCAGTTTTAACATTTTGGTCTTTGACTTTTTTTGGCGGGGGGTCATACCCGGCAGTGCACAGGGGTTACTCCTGGCTTTGCACTCAGAAATTACTCCTGGCAGTGCTTAGGGGACCATATGGGATGTTGGTAATTGAACCTGGGTTGGCCACATGCAAGGCAAATGCCCTACCCGCTGTACTATTGCTCCAACCCCTGGTCTTTGACATTTTAATGTCTTCAAGTCCTTCTTGTGCCCACTTGCTTTTTTCTGTTTGTTTTGTTTTGTTTCTGTTTGGTTTGGGGTCCACACACAGCGATCAGGGCTTACTCCTGGCTTCGGATATCTATGGGAGGCTGAGGACCAAACCCAGGTCAGCCCCATGCAAGGCAAACGCCCTACCCACTGTTCCATCTCTCCATCCCCCATCCATCCACTTGAAAGAGTCCCTGTTCTTCAAGACTGGATGCTTAAATCAGCAGTGCCCGCAATGGCAGTGGTGACCACAGGCCAACTCTGTGATGTTATGTTTTGGTATTTTCCACCAGATCTACATAACACACTTCCCTGGCCACTTCCTCCCCTCTCCTGCTGTTGGCACCGCTGTCTCCTTCCGCTGCAGTAGGTGAGCATCAGATCCTTCTGCCTCACTGTCAAATCCAGTGTACACACTCACCAACCCATCTCTCATGTGTCCCGGTGTGGCGAAGTTTGTGATTTTGGATAGACCAGACTTTAATATTTAAAAAACAATTTACAAGCTACTCACAACTGAGCCACGTAATATACTGTGATTACTTTTTCTTTCCCTACAGCTTTTTATTTTTCCTGGAGTTAAAAATTGGATGGTTTTAATTTGCTTACTTTTCTAGGTTATTAGCATCAATTCCACCCTGAGTTGTCCCAGTTCTATGTATCTTCTTTTAGAACCTCCTGCTATTCGTATAATACTAGTTTTCTTTTCTTGAACAAAGTCTCTGCACCTTAAGGTCTTCTCTGCTCTGAAAGGTTATGATCAGAGGCTGCTCCAGTTTATGTTTTTGTTTTGGTGTCACACCAAACAGTGCTTAGGACTTATTTCTGGCTCTGCACTCAGGGATCACTCCTGGCAGGACTCTGAGTGATCCTGAGTCCCATATGGGATGACAGGGGATTAAACCCAGATTGACCTGTACAGTACCCTACTGGCTGTACTATGGCTCCTGCCCCATGGGCCTAGACTGTAAAGAACTGACTATTGGTCAGATGACCTGTTTGTCCTCCACATGGCACTGACCATTGTGGCAGATTGTGTGTGTGTGTGTGTGTGTGTGTGTGTTTACATTATTGTGAGAAGCACTGTAGCACTGTCCTCACATTGTTCATCAATTTGCTCAAGTAGGCACAAGTAACATCTCCATTGTGAGACTTGGGTGGAGCGATAGCACAGCGGGTAGGATGTTTGCCTTGCACGCAGCCCACTCAGGTTCGATACCTCCATCCCTTTAGGAGAGTCCTGCAAGCTACCAAGAGTATCCCACCTGCATGGCATGACAAAGCCTGGCAGGCTACCCGTGGCGTGTTCGATATGCCAAAAACAGTAACAAGTCTCACAGTTGTGAGAAGAAATAATGAAAATATAACTTCACAGTTTATCTCAGCTTCTTTGTTCATGTGTTATATACTTAAGGTATTTTTTATTTCGAATGTATTTTTATGTTTTACTGTCTGGTGTAGCGCTGTGTTAAGAAATATAGGAGAAGTGTTTATTCACACATGGACATGTATATATACATTTGTATATTGTATTCTTTATTTGTAGGCTCTTGAAATGAGAGAGATTTGTAATTGCCCACCGCTCTCTGGACCAGATCCTCGATTACTGTTCAAACTCAGCATGAAGCATCTTCTTGAAGAGACAGAGAAAGGAGGCCTAAATGTTACTGTTAAGAAACCGAAAATGGAACCTCGCCTCAAACAAACCCAGGAGCAAATACCATTAACAAGTATAGTTGATAAAAAAAATTGACAGTTGAATGAAGATTTATGAGACACGGGATGTATGAAGAAATGAAGCATTCTTTCCAATTTTTATGTGGTTTATTTTTAAAATGATGTTTGAGATGAGGGAGAAAGGCTATTCAAGGTCACATCATGTATATTATGACTATTATCTAAATTCTACCAAGTATTTTTCATGATATATCGATGTATTTTAAGCTACTTTGCAATACCTCCAATGAAGGGAATGTCACAGAATAAATTTTTCTTACGTATTTTACCCTGTGTTCCTCCTACTTACTTGCCTTGCATGTGGAAGGTGTCCCCCTACTGGCCGAGACATGGGAAGTGCAGAAACTTGTGTTTGGTTCTGGCAAAATCTAAACAAGGTATTAAGTCTGCATGGTGATTAATGATCAACTGGGAAGTAGAGAACCTGAAACACCTGCTTGCATGGGGCTGCAGGTATGTGCAACTGGGGACCTCTGGCCAGAGAGCTTCCTGGTTTTCACTCACAGTCAGGTTATAAGAGAAGCTGAAGAAGTTTTCCTGTCTTCAAGACCATGAGAAGCGATGTGGGAAAAGAGTTCGTTTTTTTGCAGACACTTTAGTGTGCTGTGCACAGAGAGCCTTGACCCTTGGGCTTCTTCATAAGAGTGGGGGCTCCCAGCGTGGGTCCAAGGATCTGTTCATTAGGTTTGGGGCCACACCCTGCGGTGCTCTGGGCTCACTTCTGGCAGTGCTTGGGGTGGGGCGTGGGGCCTTATGCAGTGCCAGAGATGGAATTGGCATTGGCCATGTGTAAGGCTGTGGCACCATTAGAAATGGTGTGATATAGAGGCAGACAGTGGCTGCAAGTGGGAAAGAAAAAATAAAATGGACGACCACCATTATTAGTAGCTCCTCTTAAGAATTAGGAAGTGGCAACTGCCTTAGAAAATCGAGGCCACAGAGTGTGCTCTTCAGATTCAGCAAATTGATAGATTATATTTTCTCTTTCTGGAATTGCACTCTTGTTGATGGCTACTAAAGAATACGTCATATCAGCCAAAAAAACAGGGCTAGTCAAAATTGAGAAGTTTATCAACACTCACCCAAATACTGTTTTGATTGTGTCTGTTTCACCCCATGGGCCTGAGGAATGTGAAGAGATGCTCAGGATTCCGCACAGTCCCGCGTAGTAATTTACCGATAATTCCAGTATATAACGCAGTAAATGTCATTAATCTTATGTGCACAAAAGCCAAGAAAAGCTGCAGTTCCAGCCTGCCACTCGTTCGAAGTCCGACGTGGTCTCAGTTCATTCCCAAGCACTCGCTCCTATTCGAAATACCTACTCTAAGCCAATAGAGAATTCAGTTCTGGATACATTGTGTTGGAGACACTAAGAAGTCACCTAAAAAGTCTTAACGTATGTTTCTCTTTTGTCCAACCAAGGCCCCCTTTTGACCTTTCTTAATGTGACTCCATGTCCAACCAGTTGGCCTCCTATTTTAGTGCTGTATGTTGTTCTCCTCTAGTGCAGACTTTTTTCTGCCCCTCCCTGGCACTATCCTGGGGACGCACAAGAAACCATATGGTCCCTGACTGAGAAATGCCCAACTAAAATGCAAGTAATGGTCCGATTGTTGTTCTGGACTGGTACTGTTTTTTAGAAGGTTCTCCACCAATTGCTCATTTTCTTTTTATGCTTGTCCTTCTGCTAAGTGTGCCACCAAATTCACTTGGCACAAGGAATATTCCTTACACTTGCTCTTGGAACAGATTTTCATTGTAGCTATTGTTATGACATTTTACTTTCAAGTTTGCCATTTACTTTTCAGTCAGAAATTAGGCTACATAAAGACATCAGCTAGGTATTTTCCTCTCTATTACTCTAAAAATGAAGCTATTAATCGAAAACTGATCACATACAGTGTTTAAAACCTACATAGTTATCTTTACTTGTTGAATAAAATAAAGTTAGGAATCTGTTTATGTGACCCCCCCAAATAATTTATTTCTGCAAATACTATGTTGCATGTTTTTACTTTCTTCAAGCTCACTTCCAAGCAGTGTATAAATCCTGTCCGCTACAGAAGAAAGTTACCAACTAAAACAAATATCATTGAGCAGAGTCCTGTATGGAAAACACTTCAAAAACTAAAACTGAGTAGTGGGTTATTTAATCCAAATTAAATTGATTCTAAATCGTCTTTTAGAACATCTGAAATGGTTAAATAAATTATAATGTTCAAATGTAAGGAATTTTGTAAAATATGTAGTAGGATGTATACAATTAAAATTTATTATCTGGGGGATATATACAATTAAATTTATTATCTGGGGACCAGAGTGACAGTACAGTGGGTAGGGTATTTGCCTTGCATGCAGCTGACCCAGGTTTGGTCCCCAGCACTTCCTATGACTCCTGCGTCTCTCAGGAGTAAACCCTGAGCACTGTTGGATGTGGCCCCAAAACAACAACAAAAATTGTATCATCAGGAAAGAAAATAAATTTTTTTCTGTGGGAGGCTCTGTTTCCTTAGAGAAGGTCACCATTCTCTCCTCATTGGGATGACCAACCATCCTTCCTCACTGAGGGAATCACCAACCATCCTATCCTCACTGACTGAATCACCAACCAGCCTGTCCTTAATAAGGGAATCACCAATCCTCCTGTCCTCATTGGGAATCGCCAACCATCCTGTCCTCCTTGGGAATCACCAACCACCCTCTCCTCTTTGGGAATCACCAACCATCCTGTCCTTACTGAGGGAATCACTAACTGTCCTGTCCTCATGAGGGAATCATCAGGAAAAGAAGGCGAACACAGTTGTTCCCAAGTTGGTCTCTGGACAATGGACATTAATGAAGTTCTGGAAGATCAGACTAGAAGCAGCACAAGATACACGCCTAGTGGTCTGGCAATTGCTGTCATAGAAATGTGGAAAGCACTTTTTAAGTGTGCTAAATATTATTGTACTCCCAGATTGTTGAAGGGACTTTATATTTCCAAGAGGGATGTGTTTCTTAAAACATTAGGGAAGGGGTTTTAAGCTAGGGAAGAAGTGACTTAGTAGTAGAGTGTGTGCCTTGTATATGTAAGGACCTGGGTTTAATGCCTGGGACCGTACACACACACACACACACACACACACACACACACACACACACACACACACACCACAAAAGACATGTAATTTATCTCACCTAGAAAGAGCAAAGCTGACTGTGACTGGCTACAGATACGTATGTCTACAATGCTCTGCTTTCGAAATCTAAACTTTCAAAAGGCAAAGAGTAAACTCTACTTGCAGTGGCTAGTTCGCTTGCTCCTGGCTTCAGTGCTGAATATTTATTATGGGATCAGGAAACACATATTATCTGCAAAATTTTTTGTAGGGCCCTCTCTAAAACTTGTTACCCAACTGTTTATGAGAAGCTGGACTGAGGCTGAGTCAGAACTGAAGCTCTCCCCTGCTCCCGTGGGCCATTACTCTGACATTTTCTGAGACATAATATTGACTTGGGAAGATAGGTTCAGAGACTGTTTTTCAGGGCGTGTTATAGATTACTTGTGAGGAATTTATAATTTTTTTGATTCAATAACATGCGCAGTTACATAATTGCATAACTGACTGTCAGGGCTTTCCTTGTGCTGGGAGTATTAAAGTATGTTGATGGGTCTGCCAATTATTAGGAGCATGATGCCAATGTCCAAAGCATGAATTCAGTCTAATTTTATAATACAAATAATTGTAAGTCTAAACTTATCTCACCTCCACACTCTGGTTTCTCTTTGGATTGTATAAATCTTTCACCTTTTTCTAAAATTAAAACACCACCAACACTCCTCCACCCCCACCCCCACCCATGTGTATTTACTGCTATATCCCTGTGCTGACTGACTTCGACCGTGAATGTGGAAAGGTCGGACTACAGCTGAATCTTACAAAGACAGTGTTTATGAGAAACAGCCTTATTCCTGATGCTTCATTCGCTCTCAACGGAACCACCATCTCCAAATGCAACAGTTATATATACCTAGGTCGAGGAATCTACATGATGAATGACCTGGCACCTGAGTTGCGCAGGAGGAAGAGAGCGGCTTGGAATGCTTTCAAGAGTGTTGAAGAAATAACTAAGAGGACAAAGAACCTCCAGCGACGAGCACACCTCTTCGATTCCACTGTTCTTCCCACATTAGCATATGCCTCAGAGACCTGGACCCTACGAAAACAGGATGAGAACGCTATTTGGGTCTCTCAAAGAGGAATCGAAAGAGCTATGCTTGGAATATCACGATTCACTCAAATGAGAGATGGAATCCGGAGTTCTGATCTTCGTCAACACTCCAGAATCAGGGACGCTGTCTCATTTGCCAAGGCATCAAAAATCAGATGGGCTGGACACGTAATGAGGCTTACAGACAACTGCTGGACTAGAGCCATTACTGATTGGATTCCATGGGACATCAAAAGATCACGTGGACGCCCACCTACAAGATGGTCAGACTTCTTCGTCAAGACCCTGAATGATCGGTTTGAGGCTCTCTCTGCATGTTCCTAGAACGAACAGATGCCATTGGGCTACGCTAGCACGCAACCGGGATGAATGGAGACGTTACTGGCACCCGCTCGAGTAAATCGATGAATAACGGGGATTAAGTGATTAAGTGATTCCTAAATTTAGTTTGGGACACATATAAGAATTTAGTTAATATTTTGCTAATACAGTCATTTTCAATTATCAAGTATTATTTTTTTTTTATAAAAAAAGAGAGGTCTAGGGCCAGAGCTATAGGATAGGTAGAGCTTTTATGTGCCTTGTGTGCGGCCTACCCAAGTTTGATCCCTGGCATACCCTATGGTTCACTGAACACCTCCAGGAGAAATTCCTGAGTGCAGAGCTAGAAGTAACCCCTGAGCATTGCTGGGTATGACCCAAAAAGCCAAAAAAAGAAAAACCTCAAAAACAACAAAAAATAAGAGGTTCTGAGAGATAGTACAGTGTACAGGCACTTGCCTTGCACACAGACAACCTTGATTCAATTTCCAGTTCCCACATGGTCCCCTGAGCACTGCCAGGAGTGGCATTCCAAAACAGACAAACAATAAATGGAAGAAGATACAATCTTCATAAAGTCTTTGCGCTGTGGTAGCCTTGGGATCATAGGCAACTCACAGAAACTTGGCGCTTCTTTTGATCATCTGCGAAATGGGGCTAAGAGATCTTACTCCTTTGGTCAGTCTGACAATTAAGGGAGATGCTGTACTTAATACAGGATCTGAAGCTCAAACCATAATAAAAATTGCCACCCATACTTTGTGCCAAGACTTACACTAATAATTTTTTGCATTATTGAACCTCACCGCAGCCCTGTATACAGATGTTTTTATGTTCTTCCTAAACCGTGGATCAGGAAACTGAAATGTGGGACTTAATGAAACTCACTCAAGGGCACATAGTCTCTTCCTTGAGGTGGTTTTACTCGCAAGAACAGGAAAATCAAATCCGATAAAAAATGTATTGTTTCACTTTACAGAAAAGCCAACCAATAGGACACAGTTGAGTACAGAGGATCATGTATTGTCCTAACAATGACTCTTAGCTGTGGACTCAATCTTTTCTCTTGATTCCAAAGATGTCTGCAGTGGTCCCGAGTGCTATGCTTCCTTCACATCCAGAGGAGAAAAGGGACTCACTTCTCAATCTTGGACACAGCCTCCTCCAACAGCATCCTCCAAAAAGCACCACAAAAACAATCACCGTAGCAGCCTACGGGACGTCCAATCTGGCCGGAGCTAAGGATACGTACAGCCTCCACCATCAAACAAAGCACATTCAACAAGAAGAGACAGTCTGTTAAGTCAGTGGAGGATAAACTTGTTTATCCCCGGTCAGCAAGCAAAGAAACAAGATAAGTCTTTGAAGATTTTTGGTCTGAAATCATCTTTGAGCTAAAACAGATCAGCATAATTTTTACATTGATGCGAGTTCATCTGATTTGCATTTTCTTGACCTGAATTACCCGCAAGTCCCCTAAACTGAATTACCCCCAAGTCCCCTAAAGGGCGAGTGGTGGTACTTACTCAAAGGAAAGAAAATTAAAGCTTGGAGAAACTGGGCCAGTTATCCAAGCAGGCATTTCAAGTAAATGGCTGAACTGGGTTGAGAAGGAACAGAATAATTGATTTGTATATAATCCAGTGCTTTCAGCAATACCATGTTTTCTTTGGAGAGGGAGATTTCACTTTCAGTTGTTCTTTTTTAAGTCTGGAAACCAAAGCTCAGACATTAAGCAACTGTGTGCCTAGAACTGCTCAGCACATAATGGCAGATCTGAGACTCAAACTCTTCTCTCTTGACTCCAAAGCCTGTTCTCTTTGTCCTTTTACTGCCACTTCCAATGGAAAAGCTCATAAAGCAAATGGGAATGAAGAGCATCCAGTTCCCTTACCTCTCACTTGGAAGCAGCAGGGTCAATGCCTTCTTCCCCCTGTTTAAAACACTCATTTTAAAACCCCACGACTGGTGGTAAGAATATTCACTTAAAGCATTTTCAGAAAGGTGGAAGAGAAGATTTCTGTGAATTATCTCAAAATGTGTTTTTAGTAGGCCTGAAGAGTGTCTCGTTCTGTGGTGAGAAATAACTATCACTTTATTTCCAGAAGGAATACCCTATCTGTGTGCTCCCCTCTTCCTTCCTTTCACCCCACAACTTCCATTAGTAGCCTCAAAAAGTGGCGTCCAGCCTTTTAGTGGCACCACGAATCTGATCTTTGTATTGCCTAGTTCTGTGCAGGCAACAGAAACCAGTTGTTCTTTTGAGTTGCCTCCATCTGGGAGGGTACAGATTCATCAGCAGAGGGGCCCCTGCTCAGAGTTGGAGCTCTATGGGCAGCTGTCACTGTGTGGTCCTGCCTCCGAATTTATCTGATGGCATCAGAGACTGATCAGAACCACTGATAATCAGGTGACCTCTGCTGCTACCAAAATTGCAGCTGTAGGAAAATCTGTGGTTTTGAATAGTCTGTGTAGCCTACGTGTGGGATGAAAACTTTTAAAACAAATTAGGGGCGAGGGGACTCTTTGAACCATTAAGCGTACCTGACAAAATTTCAGTACTACATTCATAGACAGTGGGACCTGGCATGTCACTGCGGGCTGCAAGGAGCTAAAACCACACTTACTTTTAAAAAAGTTTTTCTTGCCAGGACTGGAATGATAGTACAACAGGTAGGGTGTTTGCCTTGTACACGGCTGACCTAGGTTCAATCCCTGGCACCCCATATGGTCCCATACACCCTGGCAGGAGTGATCCCTTGAACACAGAGCCAGGACTAAACTCTGAGCACTGCCGGGTGTGGCCCCCAAACAAAAACAAAAGTTTTCTTGTTAGAATACAAAATAAAGCAAATTAAGCTTGATCAGTGGTGTTTCATCTTTGAAGGTGCCTTTAGCTTCATGTTCCTCTGTGTACTTGAGGTATATTTTTAAAAGTTATAATGTTCACCTTTTTGCACAGAAGCATGCGATTACATTTGATTTTCCCACAAATATTCTCCTCTGATCTGACAGTAGCTTTGAAAGAATCAAGGACAAAATGAGGGTCTTATTTTTCTTTTGGGAATTTGGGATGCTGATATTTGCTCTGCCTGCTTCCCAGAGTTATTCTGGGTTTTGAACATAGAAATAGGCAGAAGTACTTTATACGTTTATATACTTTATACTTTATTCCAAATGCACTCTCCATGGGGCTGCGTGTGTGAAGTGGGGCCTCATGCAGGTGAGGTGTGTTCTCTCTCACCGATCCTGTTGTAATTCCTGCATTTTCTGAGTCTGGACTCTAGGATCATTAGTTACGAGATGACAATTCTAAATGCTTGGTCATATTTGCCTGGTCTGCAATCCAGAATCGATGATCATCAGCTTTTGCTTGTGGGAAGAAAAGGGAAACTTTCATTTGTGGCCTGTTCTGTTTTAATCTGATTTATGAGTGTGTTTAGGTGTTTCATTAACTTTGCTGTTCTATTTGCCTTATTACAACCCTGATCCAGACTATTCTGGATCACCACGAGTGTTGTTTCTAATGTTTGGACTAAGAGAGACAAAGTCAACCTTTTCCTAGAAAGGCAGATGACAAGGGACAAGGGGAACCGAAGTTTGTTCCAGACAATTGGCCAGAACCTTTCTTTCCTTTAAACTCCCATGACTGCTCTTCAGGATTTCTCTGAAATTTACAGATCAGGCGGGGGGTTGGCGTGAGAGCTTTGATTTGGGGATGGAGCCCCAGTTGCCAAGACACTACTGTTGGTGATGATGCTTTAGTTGACTTTCCCTGTCCCCTCTCTTCGTCCACTTTCTCATCTGTGTTTCCTGACTACAAGCAACAACTGACAACAAATAACTCCCCAGTGCTGTCTAGCTTTGGACGTAGTCCAAATTGTGATGTTATGGTTGGATCCCCATAACACACCCATTTAACAGATGAATAAACTGAAGTTTAGAGAGGTGGGCTTACTGGCCCATGTTTACCTAGCAAATAATTCCAGTAATGCTGAACTCTCAGGGTTGCTTTGAGGAAGTAATAAATCAGCTGTCAGATCTTAATGAGTTTCATAGGTTATGGTGCTAAGAGTTGGGTTACAGTGTCCTTTCCCCTTTGGGCGCCATAGAAGTGATCCCCAATACCCAGACTGACCATCAACATGCCCAAGAATGGGAGGTCATCATTCCTTTCCCAGGTCACATGATCAATCCCCAGAGAGACCTCACAGATTGAACCTCCTATCTCTGATTCCTCAGCTCTGGACTGGGAGTAACCAGAATGGCCATCCATGCAGGGGGATTTGAGGTTAGAGATCATGGATCAGGCATGACATACTGTTCAAGACAGCTCATGTGGGACCAGAAGTTTCTTCAACAGAACAGATTATGGAGTTAGCAGCAGTAACCCCCTCCAGAACCCAAAAAACTGTCAGGAGTTAAAGTGCCAAGGCAGCCACCAACTGGGCAGATAGACAGACCAGTCTCAGGAGCCTGCTTAGCGGGGCTCAGACTTCCTCCGAGAGGACACTCAGGATGGTTGTACTGAGGGGTGCAGCCATGGGGGCTTAACCAGAACCAGACTCTCAGTAAACAGTACCCAGAGCCTCAACCCAAGTTGTCGTTCTCCATAGAATGACTAATGAGTCACCTTCCACAAGTCAGGTCCCTATAAACACCTGATTTGCTGGAACTGGTCTGTGGCTTCCACTGTGACATCCCACTTTATAGATAGGTGGCAAAGCAAGGCTCAGAGAGCCAGGTGCCCCAGCCCTCACAGTTTGTCCCTCCCAGTTCATGCCCCCATTGTTTAGTGACACTGGAGGCTCTCGGTGTTGGCGATTAGGCTCTTGGGCAGGTTGAAGTATCTGTGCGTGAAAATACAAGTGTTGAATCAGACAAACCCTAATACGTGACTTCTCTTATTCAGACTTATTCCATCTCCACTCCTGCTAAATACGATAGGCCTTTTCTGTCCCAGAGACCACCAGGAGAAGGTGGTGACTTCATGCACCCAGGTTCCTGGGAACCAATCACTGCTCGCTCTTCTTTGCCCTTATCACCCCTGTGGCATGACTATTGCATGGAGTCACTCCCAATGGTCACTTGCAGTGCACAGGTGGAGGGCAAGAATCTGACAGGAGAGTCTATCTCACAGGACTTCAGAGATTCTTTTGTAAAGCATTATTATGCCAAGAGAGAAATTTGGTTCTCACCCAAAGTATTGGGTTTTCTATTCAAGATAACATTAAGTGATAATCAGGCTTGGCCCGTACCAAGGAGGTCTCGTGGTCGCATCTCTTTCAAATGCCCTGGCAGAGCTGCAAAGCCCTGCTGCCCCAGCCCCTTTGACTTACGGGGTCCAGTAAGGCTCCTGTGGCCAAGGACAGTGCCTGGTCATGAGTCTTTTGCTCAGAGGGTCCTGCTTCCATCTCTTCTTGCTGAAGAGGTTAATTCGGGCTGTTTGGGGGGGGGGTCTCCTAAAAGGTAGAATAAGAAAAATAAGACAGAAATGAAAATCTGTTGGGACCAAGGACACCAAGGTAGGAGGGTCAGCTTCTTGGAGAAAACTGATGATGCAGAATATCCTGTTCCTCTTTGCAACTGGAGTTAATGCCTCATCATCCACTCTACATGCCCCCCAACCTCCACTGCCAGAGGGGATGCAGTGTGAATCACACCCCATAGGATGCTGCAACCAGTAGTCTTACCTGAGATGCCTGTACCCTTTCTGTTCTGACCTTGAAGCCTGACCTTCGAGGCAGGACATTTTTTTTCTTAATAAAGAAATTTTGGGTTTTTTTTTCTTTTTCTTTTTTTTTTATTAGTGAAAAATCATGAGGTACAGTTGTAGATTTACAAATTTTTGTGCTTGGGTTTCCATTGTGCAATGATGGAGTGCCCATCCCTCCACCAGTGCCCATTCGAGGCAGGACATTTTGAAGGGTAGAATCAAGTTCTCTGTAGGAGACGAGATGATCATTGAGAACATGGGTGCTTTGATTGATTTGTAATGACCAGAGGCAATAGTCATGGGTACCAGTTACGGATTTAAAACCTTTCAGGAACACTAAGCTCTTTGTGTATTTTACCCCAATTTTTGTTACTAATTGCTTTCCAGCTAGTAGTAGCCTTTTCCTTCCGTGACAGCAAATCCCCCCCACCAGATTTTTTTTTTTTGGTTCAGGTGGCAGCGTGCCCTGTGCAGGGATAAGTCCCAAAGACCTCTGTAAACTATAACACTGCTTTTCCCCTAAGCTATGATGAGTCTGGAGGTGAAAATGTATGTGACCAGAGCTGGCACATGAAAAATGAAAATCTTGTATCTTCTGCCAGATACTTTCCTCCCCCAAAAGAGACAAACTACATAAAAGATTATTTTTTGCTTATTTTGTAAAGGTGCTTAGTTTTTGACTATCCAAACATGGGTCTTCTATTCCTGTGCTGCAGGTATTATGATATGAAGCTGATTTCTGCTGTGGCCTTCTAGTGAACTTGAGGGGAGGCCTAGGAATTCATAGTGATAGTACCACAGAACCCCATATTGCTTCATTGCTCAGCCAACCCCAGTGTTACCTCCCTTGGAATTTCTTGTGCAGTGAGATAATTAAATGTCCTTATTGCTTATGCCAATATTAATTGAGAATTCTCTTACTAGCACCCAGAAGAATCCCTACTGATAAACTATCAATTCATTTTACAAATGAGTTAAATAACTTGCCCAGGGTCACACAGCTTGTAAGTTGGCCAGGCCGGCCTCTCTCTTTGCTGTTGTTTTGCCTGGGCCAACAATGACACACAGCAGAAATTCCACTCTAGGGGTGAAATGCGGCCTAGCTGAGGAAGTACTTTCAGCTGCAGACACCACCAGCCAGGGGGAATGTTCCCTCCCTGGAAATAGTCCAGCCTAGCCAGCAGATCCATCTATAGGAGAGGAGCCTCAGGAATTGAGACAAGCAGAAGGACAATGGACAACTCAAGAGAGGCAAATGCCCCCTAGCTGAGTTCTAGAAGGGAACAAGAAAGACCCAAGATGTGGTGGGCAGTTCAAGGCTGCTAGGGCAAAGCAGATTCACAGAGATCATGGCTCAGGATTCTGTGCTCTGAGTATTGAGCACAAGGAACATGTCTGGGATCTGAGAGGCATCAGGTTCATGTCTGGGTTACTGCCATGGTTCTACTTCTTTGCTTTTAACTCAGTTTCTGCATTTAGTCAAGTGGGAAGAAGTACTTCTTGAAGAGTAGATAACATAATCCCACACATCCACAAACATTTCTCGAACACCTACTAAGTGCCTCACCTCCTCCAGAGTCCCGACTGATGTCTTGTGCAGCGTGAGCTACAAAGAGCCGCCCCAATTAAAAATGTGAACTATCCTTCTTTATTTTAGAAAATTGTCCCACCTTCTTTCCTTCCCACACTACCACAGGAGCCAATGAAGGGCCTCATTCATCTATTTTGAAACAAATTGACCTTCTATCCAGGAAAATAGAAGAAATGGTTCCAGTGGACAGAGTTTCCAGCAAGACAGATCCCCCAGTGGCCTTTCTCTGCCACCGCTCAATAATGGTGTTTGCTATAAATCAGAGAGCTTCTTTATCAAGTGCCCTGGAAGCGCTTGGGACCGCTTTAGCCCTCGACTGAGATTAATCACAAAGGCTGCTTTGGAAAGAGTGATGGGCATGGAGATCATTTTGATTCACCCTGATTGCTATAGATAGCTTGCCGAGTTTGCAGAACTAGGGCTTGAAGTTTTTAAACATTTCTCAGTTTGAGAAAAACGATTGCCTCCCAGAATAGGTGTCTCTAGCCCAAACTGTGACCTAGAGGAGTGAGGTGAAGGAACTGGGCCTTTTACTAGGGAGGGATCATATGATCTCTGCTGGTCCCTGTAAATGCTCCATGAGGTCAGCCGGGTTATCCCCCTCCAGCCCCTCCCCCTCGTGCCCCCAGGGGAAAATAGTCAGCCCTGGAGCAGTGCCAGGGTCTGGACAAGTCAGAAGTGCCATGGTCTGAAGAAATCACACAGGGGCAGAGGCGGGTGTGAAATGCAGTTTTGGTTGGCACCACAGCCTTTCCGTGGAACTTCGGGGATTCTGACTGAAAACCCCCTGTAGCAGACCTCAATGGAGTCACCTGGAAATCAAGAGAAGCATCTCCCAGAATCTGTGTGTCTCAGCACTGAACACACTAGGATACCCCCCCTCTCAGTTCTGCCCATACTCATTTATGATGCAGTCTCAAACAGCTTACTCTTTTTCACCCCCTAAGATGAATGATGAATGAACGAATGAATGCATGGATGGATGGATGTCAGTCCCTTGGCAGAGTCAGACTTGGCCTCCTCTCTGCTCATGCTCAGTGGGGCAGCCATGGTGGTACAACCCCATGAAGACCCCCTCTTTAAGGGAATATGCTGTAGAGAGCAGATTTGACTGATGTTCCAGACACCACAGCTTCAGGTTCAGCATAATAGTCACCCAGACTGTCCCCAGGACAGCCCCAGAGTTAGACAAGTCCCTTCCTGCCTCAGAAGCACCTTGAGTGAAGAGACTGGGGACTAGTATGTGTGTGTTGCTGGGGGGAGCAGTGAGACTTTCTATAGCACAGTGTGCTATAATGGGGAGTTCTCCCAACTTGGTTCTGCTTCCTTCCCCCTGTGTTTGATTGTGGATCTGACCTGTACCTTGATCTCTAGACTTTCCCTGACTCTTCCCCACTCCACGTCCTTCACATGAGTTTCTCCAACTCTGCTTCATACCTAATCTCATCTGGGAGTTTGCTTCTTAAAGGACACTCAAGTGGACAGGCATAGTGATTCCATTTCCCCAGCTGCAATGCCTCTCACCAGAAAAACAGCAGGACTGGGAGACTGCCGTGCAGTGGAATACAGATACTTCCTTCTGACAATCGATTCAGCCTGCGTTTCTTTGATTTTGTCACGGTACGAAGGCAACACACATTTAGTAGAAACCGTCCTCCAAATTTTGATATTTTCCCAGCCCATCAATGCCAGGGGGGTGGGTATTGGGGCAAGCCAGTGGCAGCAAGGCCCTGCTACTGGGTTTCTGCATCATCACAGGGGAAGCACCCTTCTACAACCTCTTCTTCTGCCTCTTGGGAAGATATATAAATGGATGGTGCCATGGTTGCAGCCACCCCAACATCCAACAGTTAATTTCCATTCAATGCTTCTAATGTTCTTTAGGCCCCATATGCTTTTGTCTCTGTGTGAGTGGGAAGACCCCAGAAAACCATTCCACTTACAGTAGGGTATCTAATAAGCTCCATGCATGACTCAACACTGTACGATAAAATGGACTTTGAGTTTGGTAATCTTCCAGACTCATGGCTAAACGTTAGTGTTCTGAGCACATTGCAGATGGGTGAGGCAAGACTGTTCTATAGGAAAGGACTATTACATGCCTTTCCCCACTCAGGATATTTTCTTCTTACCATGGATTTGTCAGGAGGTAACAGGAGGTAAGTCATGGCAGAGCTGGACAGCAGAGGAGGGGAATCAAATTTGTTGTCCAGGTTTGAACCCAGACACAAAGCATCCTGGGGAAAAAATACTGTAAAAGTTGCAGAGTATACAACAGAGAGAATAGAATCTGCAGTTTGAGAGCAGGTAAAGCAGTGAAATTCGTTCTCTATAGATACAAACACATGTAATAAAAGTATGAAAACACCCCAGGGAGTGATAAGCTCCAAATTCAGGAGAGGGGTTACTGCTTGAGAGAGAGAGAGAAAGAGAAAGCCTTTGGGTTTTCTATTTTAGGCTGGAGATTGGTACCCAGTTGTTCATTGTACCCATGCTTTTTATATGCCTGAAGTATTCCATAATAAAATTTTAATATGCATTAAATCATTTCCAAATTGCCTTTTTTGAAAAAAATACATTAGGAGGATTCAAAATTGGCCTCTTTTTAGAATACTTTGAATGTATGCTGGCACACGCTGGCCATTGGGCCCCTGTTGTGGCTTCTCCTGCATGGAGGAAGCGGCAGGTCCTTATTTTGATGCCTGTTTCCATGTTTCACTCCTGAAACATCTCTGGGTCTGGAGTTCAGTGCTAGAAGGCTCCCGACTCCTGAATCTCCAGCATCTCCTGCAGTGGCAGGGGAGTGCTCTGAGTTTATTATGTTTGTAATAATCAGTAGATGAGGTAGCAGGAGCTGGGAGACAGGAACCCATTGAGCCTGAGGAAGCTTTCTGGGAAGTCGACTGCGGGTGGGGCATGGAGGATCTTCTTTTGTCTGGCCCCGTTGGTGGTGGTGATGGTGATGGAGGGGCTATGGTAGAGCATCTCACATCCTGACGCTCCAACAGTTACTCTGGCCAGTTGATTAAATGTATTTTCTTTTGCATCTGCACCGCCCCTTGGAGAGTGTGGCATTGACACCCCTATTAGCAGACAAGGACACTGAGGCTCAGCAGACAAGGACATAAGGACACATGTCCCTTGTGTCATGTTGTGGCTCACCTGTGTCCTTGTGACTGCTCATGGGCAAAGCTAGGTCCATACCCATGTTTTCTGTTTTGTTTTTGAGCCACACCTGGCAGTGATCATGGCGTCCTTCTGGCTTTGTGCCCATGGATCACTCCTGGCAGTTCTCAGGGAACCATATAGACTGCCAGGGATGGAACGCAGGTCTATCACATGCGAGACAAACACACTGCCCATTGGACTATCTTTCTGGCCCCAACATACTAAATTCTTTCTGACCCTGGTTGCCCCCACAGGGTGCCCAGGTACTGTTAGTATTTGACATGGAGTCTGTGATGTCAGCATCAGCCTGTATGCTGTAGGTTGGTGACTTTGTGGCTGTGACAAAGCCACATGCCTCCACCCCAGGCCAGGCACAAGGCACATAGGACCTCCCCTCCCCATTTGATGTGGACAGCAGGGCCAGGAACTAAAGGATGGATTACTTGACAGGTGAAGGTTGGAGGCAGTGTGTCATGGAGAGGTCCACCCTGTCATCCCCTCTCTTCATATGGGCAGGTGAAGGGAGGAGACAGGGTGGCAGGGGAGGGAGATTGTCCCTTGAGAGGATAGTCTCTGTAGGCCTGGAGATGGGAGTAAAGTGTCAGCACAGCCTCTTCCTGGAAGGTGCTTTAGGTCAGCTGCTCAGAACCCTAGTTCCTTATCAGAACATGTGACCAATAACACTTCTGTTCCATAAGGTGTTTGTAGGAACAAATGATTTCATACACATGGTTGATGCTTCGTAAATGTCACCCACCATCACTTGAGAGGGGCAATTTGATTATAACTCAGGAGCAATTTCAATGCACCCACTCCAAAGGCTGCTTCAAAATGCTTCAACATTGCCCCCCCACTCAGTCCCCTGCCCCACCTCCCAGCCCTCCTCCCACAGTGCTTTGTGTCAGCCCCTCACTCTCTCCTCCACCTCTCGCCCATCTTTCTTCAAAGCTTCTCCCAACTCCAAGGCTTGTTTCAGGACCCTCTTCTCACCCCTTCTGCCAGGGAACTTTTCACAAAGAATGGTGGCAATTTCCTGGCTGTAGGTTCCTGTACTAAATGGAGACTTCCTGCGGGGAAGGGCAATGTCATTTTGAAAAAGGTGCTGGGTCAGCTAAGGGCAACTCAGCCAGTCAGCAGGGTTTGGAATGTGTACAGAAGCACAGCATTGCACCTCACACTGTTGGCCTCCCCATTCTAGAAACTTCTGGAGGAGCCCTTCTGTATCTGTTTCTGTCACAATAATAGAGGGGTTAGGTTCACGCTCTTTGGTAGCCCCTCCTTTCCCAACCTTCAAGGATGGGAGGAGCCCAGTGTTTGGATTCTGCTAAGTGTGAGGGCAGGACTGGCCACGTGCTGTTCAGGATGGCTGGCATTCTTTCCTGGGCTCTGGAGCTTTGCTCACCAGCCTGGCCAGTTCTCACTGACTCCTCTTGCCTGCCCCAGCCCATACCCATTATATCTGATGGACACTCTCATTAGTAGCTTCACACTCTCTATCTCTTTGTTTGTTTGTTTGTTTGTGTTTTGAGCCATGCCCGGCAGTGCTGAGGGCTCACTCCTGTCTCTGTACTCAGGGATCACTCCTGGTGAAGGACCATATGTACTGCTGGGGATTAAGCCTGGGTCAGCCATATACAAGGCAAGTGCCTTGCCTGCTGTACTTTTCTTCTGCCCACCACACATACTTTTTGTTTGTTGTGGTTTAAGAGCCATATCTACTAGTGCTTATCTTGACTCTGCTCAAGGATCAATCCTGGTGGTGCTTTAAGTTTGGTGCAGGGGATTTTAGGCAGTGTCAACCAAATGCAAGGCAAATGCCCTAAACTTTGTACCATCTCTTCAGCATCTTTTTTCTAGCGCTGGGGAGTAACCCAGAGTCTAATACATTCAAAGCAAGTGCTTTACTGCCAGGTCATATTACTGGTCCCATCTTCACATGGATGACTCTCTTCATACTCTCTACAGTGTGGTAATGTTGGTGTTACTGACACATTTTGTAGGAAGAGGGAAATGAAACTCAGGGTCATTACTTGTCCAAGAACACCCAGCAGGTGAAAAGCAGAGATCCAGACTTGATCCCAATCTAGAAAGCTGCTTTCCTACTTTGTTTCTCTGGCCTGTACCTTTTCTCTGCCTTGCACATCACATTCTTCTTCATCTAGACCCACCCAACACCTTGTGTGCACAGCAAGTGTTGAGTCAGAGCTGTCTAAGAAAAGGCCAGCTTGCTTGAGAGATGCACCACAGACAAAACCCCAGCAAGGTCTTGCACACACAAAGACACCAGAACATAAATCACAATCTGCCCACATAGTACAGCAGGTGAGATCCCCCTGATAAAATGCTGAGTTCAAATCACAGCCCTGCCCCAGTATGACCAGCTATTGTGGGTCTCTTAGTGGATGCCTTGACTCCCCATTTATGCACAATGCTCCACTCCACTTTCCCTGCTCCTTACCAGACAGCACCTGCCTCTCCTGCCATGGACCCTCTGTTCTTCTTTGTCCCTTGTGGCTGTGAGCTCAGCTTCCCCAACCAAACATTCCAGTTTTTCTCTAGCTCTGGGGCATTCACTCAGAATCTCTGGCAAGTGTCTGAGCAGATGTATTTCTGTCTGGGAAGCCAAGGTGGGCCCAACCACGTGCAGGCCATGCACACATGGAATCTGCAGTGCAACCTGATGTCTGTGAGCCTGAGACAGGTGTACATGCCCCCCAACATGTGCCAGTGCATGCAGCACGCCTTTCTGAAGAGACACACACATGCATGCACGCACGCACACACACACATACACATGCTGTCTGGGATGCAGACGTAGGCTCTTTCCCACCATGGAGCCTGCCATCACAGCTAACAAATGCACAAGTTCACACTTTCTCCTTCGGGCCAGCTCTGCCTTTTCAAGTTGCTGACCCTGGGAACCTGGTCTGAGCTGATGGCCTGGAATTCTCTGGGTGTCCACATGACAGCTTGTCACCTCCACACTCTGCTATTCCTCTCCAGAGAAACTCCAATCTCAGTGGGGAAGGCTTGGGGCTTGAGGTAATTGAATTTCTCTCTCTTTTTTTGTTTTAGCACCATTTATCTATACAGGGACACGCTCTTGACTCCACAGAAATAGAGCTTTTAATTTCTCACCTGGAAGTTACTGTTCTGAGGCTTTTTTTTCATGTGTGCATCATAGGAGTCAACATTAAAGTGCACACTGTCGTCTTCAGAGCACACTCTAGTTTCGAAGGAACTTTTGTACCATTTTCTGTGAGTTTCACAGTAAGCCTTCTGAGTAAAGGGAGGAAATTATATGAATGAGCCCATTTTACAGGTGAGAAGGCTGTGGCTAAAACCATAGCAACAGCCATCACTGACTTCCTAATTATGTGTCAGGTACTGTTCTAAATGCTTTGCACATTTTCAATTTTAATGTTTACAATAACACTAGGGCCAGTCTAGCCTCACCCCTAATTTATTTGTTTTGGTTTTAACTTTTTAAGTTATTGGGTTTATACATAGTGATGCTCAGGGGTAATTCTTGCGTCTGCACTCAGGAATTATTCCTGATGGTGCTTGGGGACAATATGGGATGCTGAGGATTGCACCTGGATTTGGTGCATGCAAGGCAAATACTATCTCTTACACCCCTCCTTCACTTCCATTTTACAATGAGAAAAAAAAGTATATTGAGGTCATACTAATAAGAGGTCACATATCTAGTAAGTAATCTGCCTCCTTTAGGTGCTTCATGAGGCTAAAGAGAGCTGATACATGGGTAAAAGTTTAAAAAAATGAATCTGTCTCGATAAAAAATCTTAAGTAATGAAATCTCCACATTCTGAACACAAGTAATTTTTTCATATTATTGATTCCTACCCTGAAAAGATTTTAATGGCCACAACATTAATATTGTGATCATTAAAATACAGTCACTATAATACCATTTAATTTTTTTATTTGTGTTTGGGGCCACACCCAGCAGTGTTCAGGGATGACTCCTAACTCTATACTTAGGGAACACTTCTGGCTGGGCTTGGAGGACCATATGAATTGCTGGGGATCGAACTTGGATCAGCTGTGTGCAAGAGAAATGCCTGTCTCTGGGTCCTTCATTTTTATGTGACATTTTTGAAGTTTGGGAAAGATTTGGGGGGTACCTTGACCATCCAAAACATTGCCACTGCCTGAGCTTCCTTGAGATGGGGACAAGCAGTCTGGAGACACCTGAGGTGTGACGTAGAGTTTGGTAATAATTTGTCCTCGGATTGATGGGCTCCAAATCCTGCTTCTATCTCCAACACCCCCTTTTCCTCTTCTTAGACCCCCTGTCTAAGCCTCAATAATGAACTTGCAGGCTCAAATGAAAACAGCAGCAATTCAAGGTCACAGCAGGGTGATCACGGATACCCCATAACTCCTGGCGTGAGAGGAGAAGTATTCAGAATTGTCAGAAACATGACAGGACAGGCAGGGGGATATGAAATCTGCTATGGAAGGGCGAACTCTATGTCAAAGTTCTATTTGTCCTGAGACAGGGTGGGAATCAGCACATTTCTCACCAAGATAAAGAGGAACAGCAGAAAGACAATGCAGGGTCTTTGGAGTAATAGCCCTGGGAGCTCATTCCCTTCATTGGGGGTGCTGGGACCCCATTGCTTATCTCGACATTTGCCTGACTCTGTTTCCCTAGATGTGCACCCTGGGTTTTCAACCAGTCAGTGGGAGTCAGCCATAGCCTCATCCTTGGCCACTGTCCTTCTCCAGCTTTAGAACAAATCTTGCTTTCTCTTTGGCAAACTCTGAGCAGGTCGGGCTCCCCAGAGCCTTCAGGTCCTATGTGTTTCCAACCTGCTCCTTTCCTCCCCCTCTGCCCTGCCCTGACTTTTAAGGAAGTGAACACAATTCTCAGCCATATTTAGGAAGAACAACCAAACTCAAGGTCAATCCTTTTGGGCCATCAGACTCTATCTGCATTAAAAACGGAATCTCCAACAGCACTATATGAATTTCTTGACTTAAAAACTATTAGTCAGGGCTGGAGAAATATTATAGTGGGAAGGTGCTTACCTTGCATGCAATTGACCCAGGTTCTCTTTCCAATACCTATGCGGGCTCCTAGCCCCACCAGGAGTGTTACCCGAGCACAGAGCCAGGGTGACTCACCATCTCCAAAATTAATAGTCAGTCCTCTTCTCATAGTTAATGTATGAGGCATACAAAAAATGGAGATTTTTTTTCTCGATGGAGATTTTTAAAAAGCGTGAAAGAAAAGAAGTAATCATTAAAATATAATTTATTAATGAGCCCAAAATGCTCACTCACTTGGAAATTATTACATTTTCAAAATCCCTGGTCTAACATTTTCTGAAATAATTATTCAAAGGTCTAGTCCAAAGTTCACTTTATACCAGAGATTGAATTTAATCATGGTTCTTTGCTGTAAGAGACGACCAACCGCTAATTTCATCACTGAAAATGTCAGCAGTTGGGAACCCTTGTCATTTGGAAAAACAATCACATGCCTTGTCTTTATTTTAGGCAGCTCTTTTGAAGCAGGCAGTTCTGGGATAACTAGGGAGTCCCCCCCTCCTCGGTGTAGAACATGTGTTGCCATCTTTTACCAATTCCAGGATTTCAGGAAATAAAATCTCTGAATCCACTTACCCCTGCTCACACCAACTACAGTAAGGCATGGTACCTGGAAACCAGATTTTCTGCCCTGGGTGACACTACACTTTGCACTGGACCAGAGAGTGGGTTACAAGTAGAACTGGTCACTAGTTGACAAGTAGATCTAATCAGTGTCCCAGAGTCTGGCTGCATATTGCATCTTAGTTAACATTAGTGCCTTTCTTATGTTAAATTAATACACACTTAGAGAGGGCTAATGTCTTTTCTCCAGCAGCCCTTGTGAATTATTGTACATGCAGTCTAGAGTGTTCAACCTCATTTTGGAAACGATTCAGCAAGGAACAAGGGATTCAGGACCACGGACAGTTCCCCATATCTGCAAGACCGCCCTCTGCTTCACTACTCTGCCTCTGGCACCTATCTAATAGGATAAGTGTGAAAAATGAATAAAATGGCATAGTTAAGTGTTCAATAAATCTGATTCTTTCCTTCCTCGACTCAACTGTTCAAGTCAAGGCCAAATGAGGGAAAGAAGCCAGATTCAGGGAAGATACTTTGGTTGCGTTATAGCATGGCCTTTTTGGATGTGTTCCTGAACTGGTGTTCTCTGCACCTCCCTCTCAAAACACAGCATCACAATTAAGAGGATTTATGCATAGTCATTTCACATCTTATTAAAATGCAGGGGGTTCCCATCTTTCTATGCCTCGGTTCCATGTGTATGTTTTCTTGATATGTCCCACTGGTGCCCATTTCTTCAGACCTTTTGCTCCTCTCAGAGATCCAAGATAGAGACTTATATTTCTAGACTTTCACCTTTAATTTCTTTTTTTCTCTTTTCTTTGTGAAGTAAGATAGTTTTGTTGAAACTTATTTAGAATGATGTGAGGGAAGGGAAAGCAAGACATATGTGTTTAAGAGAGCGCACAGACATCTCCAGAGTCAAAATCGTCAAGCAATGAAACACAGAGAAGAGCAAGTGAGATGGTCTTCAGGGGAGAACATGAGCTCGAAGAGCAAGCATTTGCTTTTAATTTCTGGTTGATCCAGGGACTCTGGGGAGTGCTGGGTGTGGCACCCTGCTTGTGGTGGTTTTATTATATGTCCATAAATTCTTTAAGATTTTGTTCCACCTTTTGAGGAGCAGAACTTAATTATTCTCTTAGTCCAGCCTAGATTGGACTGTGTGCCTTTTAATGGACAGAATGCATGAGAGTGGTATTATATCCGTGGGATTAGATTGTAGAAGACTGTAGGTTTTCTTTCTCTTCCTGCTCTTCTATCATTTACCCAAAACAAATGGTTTTCTTTTTTTCTTTTTCTTTTTTTTTTTTTTGGCTTGTTGGGTCATACCCAGCAATTCTCAGGGATTACTCCTGGCTCTGAACTCAGGAATTACTCCTGGAGTTGCTGGGGAACCACATGGGATGCCAGGGATTGAACCCAGGTTGTCTGTGTGAAAGGCAAACACCCTACCTGCTGTACTATCACTCCAGCCCCAAATGATTTTCTTATTTTTCAAATTAGCCACAGTGGAACAGTTGCTCTTTGGTCACTCTTCTCAGGTTGCCTATTCCAAAAGGCTCCATAGCAAATTGAGGGACAGATGCAAAAAATTACCCATAATACCTGCCTGTCAGTGGATTATATGGTCCAATAGAACTATGGTGCGTAGTCCAAAAGTTCTGGTAGCCACAGGTAGCTATTAAGCATCTGAAATGTGGCAAGTACAAATGAGAACCTGACAGTTCTTGTTGCATCAAATTTAAATCCACTTAAGCTCAAGCGCCTCATTTGGGCAATGGCCACCATATTGGACAGTTCTAGACTGTAAGTTCCAGGAAGGTAGGGATCATGCCTATTTGATTTTTCTCGGGGTATTAGGCACCTAGCACGGTGTTTAGCCAAAGATGCCACTGTCATTAACTATTAAGTGAGTGAATGAATGAAGGCACAGAGGCGTTGCAGGCATTTAATAAGTAGCTTCCACCAGCTGGCCAGCGCACTGCTGTCTAGCAGAGTCCTGCTCTGGTCCCTCTTGCCTTTTCTCCCACATCAACAGCAGCCAATTACGCACTCCTGCAGAAATGTCATTTGAGCCAGGAATTGGACAGAGACTAGTTTTCAGGTGACTGGGGGGACAGAGGGAGCAAAGCCCCCTACATCTCTAATGGGCCACAGAGGACATGAAGTCCCTTCCTTCTCCCTCCGAGGCTGACTAGAAAGTTCGTCTGTTGCAGAGACGGTTAAATTAATGATGAGCAGCAGTGACAGGGAGGCCAGAGCAGCCCCCTAAATGTCACCTTCATTATTTTTCAAGACCACGCCAGGCACAGGCTTCCCAGCCAGCTTCCCTGTTGTCGCTGTTCTGCCTCAGGCAGAGGGTTCTTTCCCCTAATCCCTACATAGGGAGTGGTGTCAGGTCAGCGAGCGAGCGGGGCTAGGGCCACTTCATCAGGCGTCTGAGAGGGGCTGGGCAGGAGTGTCATGCAGAACGGGGTGGGTGACGGGCTGAGATGGTCCTTGGGGGTTTCGTTTCTCTCAGGGTCGCTGAAATACGTCACCTGTCGTTCTGGCTCTGGGATGCCAGGGGGACCCCACTGCTTTTCCTCTGCCTGCTGCATGTCCAGATCACTAGAATAAACAGAATAGAATGTGGCTTGCCTGAGCGCTGTGCATTGTGGGCCAGCAGTCGGAGAGGAGGGCATTTGGACTGGACAGGGCTAGTGCGGTTGACCTCCAGCAATTCACATCCCATTCCTGAACCTCAGTGTTTTGTTCTGAAAATCACACGAGAGTGGCAGAAGCAGGCATGCTAGGAGCTGACATGCTGTCCCTTAAGACTTCCTGAAACTCTCAGCTTGCATTGAGATTGTGAGTATGGGCAAAGCTAAGCTTCCCAGGTGCTTTTGAATCCTGTTTAAGGTCAAATGGGGAGGTTGATTTTTATATAGCAGGCATTTGGTAAGTATTCAGTGATTCAGTGGATATTAAAACAAATCCATGGAGGTAACATTGGTTTACAAGACCATGCATAATTTCACAGCGTCTTCACAATATTTTATTCTATCAGGCTCACTACCAAAGTACCATTATCTTTCCACCATGGCCCACTGGATCTCCCCTCCCCACTTCGATCCTTCTGGCTTCTGTTCGATTTTCCGTTTCTGATGATTTGTTTTGCTTTTGTCTGTTTTGCTTCTCTGTATTACATCTAGGAGTGAGATCATCTGGTATTTGTCTTTCTTCTGACCCCCTAACTTAGCCTGAGCTCTGCAGTTCTACCTATGTTGTAGAAAAAGGTGAGATTTCATCTTATATTACACCTGAATAGTATTCCATTGTATATGCATATATATGTATATACACAATAGTATACACATATATGCAACAGAAGTTTTTGTTTGGGGGACACACCTGGCTGTTCTCAGGGTCTTGGATTGAACTTGGTGTAGCTGCATCCAAGGCAAAAACCCTCCCTACTGTAGTATCTCTCCCATGCTGGATTTCTTTCTATATTCACTTACCTGTGTTTGGACTCTTGAGTTGTTCTCAGATCTTGGCTGTTGTACATAGCACTGCATGAGCATAGATGTGCATATCTATTTTTGAGTTAGTGTTTTTCATGTTATATTTAGGAATGAATTGTGAATCATACAGTTCTTATTTTCAATTCTTAAAAGAAATGTCCATACTATTTTCATAGAGGCTGAACCTCTATGAATCACTTTGAATCAGTTCTTAATCCCACCAGCAGGTGTGGAGAAAAGCCGGTCCTGTGCGTCATATAAGGCCCTTGAAATCATGTGTTCTAGTCCTTGTAGAAAGTGAGACAGACACAACCCACATGACTGTGTTGTATGTCCTGAGAAGAATGTTATAAGTAAGCAAATGGATCTTGGTAGAAGAATGACCTCTCTGAGCATTTGTTATTTTTGGTCTTTTTCCTCTCTCTCTCTCTCTCTCTCTCTCTCTCTCTCTCTCTCTCTTAGTGAAGCAAAATAGTTTTATTGAAATAAATGCAGAAAGATGTGAGGCAAGGGAAACATGTTTGAGAGAGAACATGGGCTTGGGAAAGAGTCTCTTTGGCCTACGTCTCATAGGCCTGACTCACTGATGTGAGGTGGTGTGCCTTTGACAGCTTGATTTGCATTCCCTGATCATCTGTGAGTATGAACCCTTTTCTCAGTGGATCTATTTGTGTCATCACCTTTTCCCATCCCTGGTTCTCTGGCCCTAAATTCTACACGTTTGAAAAGGGTTTCAAGGTTTTGAAGTATAAAATCCTCATTAGTTCCTTCCTCTCCCTTCCTCCTCCTCCCCCTCCACCTCACCCCTTCTTCTCATCTTTCTCTTCATCTTTTCCTACTCCTCCCCGCTTCCTCCTTCTCTTCTTCCTCTCCTCCCCTTCTCTTCTCACCTTCTCTTTATTCTCCACTCATCCTTTCCCCTTCCTCCTCCTTCTTCCTCCACCTCCTCCCACACACCTCCTCTCCACTTTCTCCCTCTTCTTCTCCATTCCTCCATCTTGCCTGTCTTTCCTAGACATCTTCCTGTCTGTTTCCACAATCCTGCTCTGCTTGAGACCAGCTTTTGGCACTTCTAGATTCTTCTGTATCCTTTTAAATAATCTTCCTGCTTTCAGAAGGAAAACTTCCTTCCTTTCTTCTCAGAAGGATCATGAAACTCCAAGATTATGAGTCTGGGCCCTTGTTCTAATCCATGCTGGTTCTAATCCTGCTAAACCTCTTAACCATTTGTGAGACCCTGAATGGTTTGATTAGCCCCTTCCTTCTTAGCTCCTAATCTGCTTACTAGGGATCCCAAAGTGCTCAGACTTTGCTGGAATATGTTTTATTTCCCCCTGTCTGACCTTCCACCTTGCATTAGAGGAAAGAGCACTGAGCAATACTGAGCACAATGCTGAACCTACTGCATATCTTGTGTCATTGCAACCCCCCCATAAGCAGGGTAGACACCACCATTTTACAGAGGACAAAAGTGAGGCATCAAAAAGTGTCACAATATTCCCAAAGCCATGTCATGAGGAGGGGCAGAGTCAGTGACCGTGTCTGCATCCTCCAAACTTGTCTGATGCCAGCATCTGTGCTGGCCCCACCCTGGCCATTTCTCTGCTGTGATTGGCCACCCAACCTGGAAGGTATGCAGGTAGCACAGAGAGGGTCAGGATGGTGTCACCCACACCACCCCCCACATGCAAACACACACATGTTCAAACATAGCATCTGAGCCAGCTGGCCATTGGTTCAAATATTATGTTTTCAAGAAAGGTCTAAACAGAATCTGAAACTCTCCCAGCACACTCAGGAAGATCTGACAGGACCTGAGCATTCTGTCTGGCTTCTGTTCTTCACGGGAGAGCGCTCGACCGTGGCAGGAAGGTTTGGGGAGAGCCGGCAGAATGTGAAAGAGCTTAGCTCAGGGTTTTCTGTGAGGCTGCATCTCCTCACCCAGGTCCCCACCCTGTGACTTCTTTTCCCCTGGTACCCAGTCTCCTGCCCCCACTCCTCCCTGTTGAGAGCATTCCCCGCTGGCCTATTCTGGGGGTGGGTTGTCACCCCCTGAGGAAGGAGCAAACCCTCCTTCCTCTTCTCCCCCCAGTTAGAAGCAATCCATGAACCCATGATGGTGATTGGGAAGCCTAGGGGTGACAGAGCTGTACTTTCATGCCCCAGGGCTCAGCGGGGGGAGGCAGGTGTTCAGGGCCAGCCATCCCCAGGCGTGGCTGGCCTTGACTGCGCCCTCTTTGGGGTGCCTTCCCCAGTTGCTTTCATACCCCCTGCCCTCTCTGGGTGTCTCCTGAGCACACCTCCCAGTGAAAGACTGGCCCTCCAGTCTGTTCCTCAGGGCTGCCTCTGTAGAATGCTGTGTGGACACAGGAAGAGAATTCGGATCTGCAAGGAGCTCATGCCCTTGGTGAGAATGAGGGGAGCACTGACAGTTTTGTTGGGAGGCGGTCCCGGACACTGGGGAGGTATGTGCCGAGGGCACCATGACCAGACTGGGAAGCCCCCCATTAGTCTAGGGGGCCGTGAGGGGGCAGAAGAGGGAAGTTGAATAAATAAGTGAGAGCAGGGCTGGGCAAGACCTGTTTCCTTCCCTGAAGGAGGCCAGCGGGGCCCTGTCACTAACCGGGTGTGGGGACCTGTTGGTCCCGGGAGAGGCAGAGCCCAGAGAGGGCTGTGTCTCTGGTGAGTGACTGGGGCCTGCTCTATGGAAAGGCAGCAGCACCCGAACTCAGGCAGAGCAAAGCAAGGGCGTGCCTCCTCTCCTCCCCTGGCCGCCCTGAGCCCAAGTGCCCTTCAGCAGCTTCACCCTCCCCTCGCCAGCCCCTTCAGCTGTCAGCCAAGCTGTTGGCTCTTCTGGACCCGCCTCTTGCCTCTCACCAAGGTGAACTTGGCTTCTGGGTGATCTAACAGGCCTGATAACCTAACCAAAGGGTTGGGGCGGGATTTCTGCTCATCATTCAGGCCTGCCATGTAAGGGCAGGTGAGTGTCTTCCTTGGCTGTTCCCGAACTCTGGGATGTGGGGTCAGTGCCTTGCCTGGGGATCTCCCTCCCCAGTCTCCCTGTGCCTGGGGAGATGCCGTTCACAGACTGATCCTGCTCGCCACACTGGAGGGCAAATGCAGAATTGTGCAGCCGGATTCATTTCCTTATGGCTTTCTGTGGTCAAGTCCTTTCCCTTATCCCGAAGCAGCAGAATTTTCTGTTACACAGGCTCATCCTTTCCTGCTGTCCAGAGAGAGGCCCAGAGTTCTATGTCTGGGACACTTGCACTGCAGTGCTCCCTGCTGAGAGAGCCTCACTGTGTGGACAGAAGGGTCTGTTTCCCTATCACCTGCTCTCCTGCCTCGGGTGGACATAGCCCTTCACATCCAGATGCAGTTCTTTATTTTTAAATTTTTTTTAATTGTTTGTTTGTTTGGGGGCCAGACAACCTAGCAGTGCTCAGGCTTTAATCCAAGCTCTGTGCTCAGGGATCACTCTCAGTAGGCTCTGGGAACCATAAGTTGTGCCGGGGATCAAACCCAGATTGGCTATCTGTTAAGACAAGCACTCTACCTCTGCTGTACTCCATCTCCAGACCTCATATGCAGGATTTTTTTCTTTTTGTTTTTGTAGGCCACACCCAGAGGTGCTCAAGACTTATTCCTGTCTCTGCACTCTCGAATCACTCCTGGTGGGCTCAGGGAGACCATATGGGGTGCTGTGGATTGAACCCGAGTTGGCCATGTGCAAGGCAAGCTCTTACTCACTGTGTACTATTGCTCTGGGCCCCAAGTGCAGGGTTTTGATTCTCTACCTTCCTGGAGCAGGAGACAAAACTGTGGGCAGGGAGCAGTCACATCATGAGAGACTGCAGATACCTTCACCCCAAGAGTGATTGGACCGTGTCTGAATTTCCACCTGCAAGGAAGGAACATTCCAACTGCTCCATTATCATTTATTTACTTATATTTTTACTTTGGGCTTTGAGAGGCCACACCTGGTTTTCTTGGGGGTTGTTCCTGGCTCTGTAGCCAGAAGTGACCTCTGGCTGTGCTTGGGGGTCTCTATCTATCTATCTATCTATCTATCTATCTATCTATCTATCTATAGATCTATCAGGCAATGCTGCTCTTAGGTGGCTACTTGGGGAGGTGATTAGGTCGGAAGAGCTGAGCAGGGATGAGGTTGGTGCCCCGATGAAAGAGACCCCAGAAGCTCTCTTGCCACTTCCTGCCTCATGTGGGAACCTAATGAGAAGGCTCTGGCTATCATCAGGATGGAGGGGAGGTGTCTCCACCCCACTCTGCTGGCACCCTGAGCTCACGCATACCGGATCATGAACCAGGGACTTCTGTGGTTTCGTACTTAGTTATCACAGCCTGAGCAGACCAAACCCTCTAGCAGGATGCAGTTGTGCCTCACTGGGACTCGCCTTTGTCTGTTCCTAAAGCTGATGATGTGGAGATTTTTCACTCTACTTTTCTTTTTAATTAACTGTGTATCTCATAGTGATTCAAAGTTATTCATGATCGGGTTTCAGTTGTACAGTGTTCCAACACCTGTCCTTTTACCAGTGTATATTTTCCACCACTAACACCAGTGTCCCCAGTATACATCCATACTGCCATCCCCACCCCCAGCCTGCCTCTAGAGAAGAGAGTTTTCTTCTCTCTCTCTCTTTCTCCCTCTTGATCTCTCGCTCTTTCCTTTTGGGCATTAAGGTTTGCAATACAGGCACTGGAAGGTTATCCTATCCCTTTACTTACTTTCAGCACTCAAATTCACATGTGCTTTTGTTTTGCCATATGGACTGCTTCGTTGGTGAGTGTCTGAGCTGATGTACATATACTATATAAGTGAACTCACTGTGGGTTTTACTTTTTAGAGTGGTGTTAGGTTCACAAAAAGATTGAGAGGAAGGAACAGAAATTTTCCATGTATCTCCTAAGGCTGCCCCCATGTGTACCCCACCTCTCCCCGCCACACACCTTCCTCCTTTGTCAACATCACTCACCAGAAAGTTGCCTTGTTTGTAGCTAAGCCTTCGTTCACACATCAGCAGCACCCAAAGTCCCTGGTTTACCCTTAGGTTCTCTCTTGGGATTGGAAAGCTAACTCTGATCCAGTTTTGTATTCATTTTTGTGGTGGATCTTTGCTTTATTTGATATTTGCAGCTTACTTACATTTTAAGCATAGATCCTTTGTGGGGTATGTGATTTACAAATATTTCCTTCCAGTATTTAAAAGTTTGTCTTTGTTAGAAACATAAAAAGAAGAAAAAGAAAAAGAAAAAAGGGAAAAAAAAGAACAGACTGTGGGAAGCCAAGAGCCCTCTCATAGACCCTGGCCGTGGTTCCCATGTTAGGAACTGCTTGGGACAGACATTGGTGATAGTCTCCCAGGACTTCCTGATCTCAGCGGATACCTGATCTATAGCCACACATCAGGCTGACAGTTTATCTGGCCTTATCTATAGTAACCTCCAGGATGCATCTACTCCCTAAGACCCTTTGATATACAAATGTAAAGCTCAGGATGCACCTACTGCCACAAGACCCTTTGATGTGCAAATGTCTACCTTGAATGTTAGGTAAAGCTCTTGTTGCTGACCTTACCATATATGGTTATATTGCTTCTGCTCCTGACTGAGCTGCCCAGACCCTATATAAACAGCCTGTATCCCTCAATAAAGCCTGTCCCTTTTTCTCTCTTTTTCTATTTCTAAACTGTACTCTGTCTCTTGTGTCTCGTGTTCATTCGGTTGGTCCCTCGTTGCACCATCGGATCAATCCTCGGGCCACCTCCGCGGGCCGGAGAGTGGTTACCGGGGTCCCCTGCAACAGACCAAAAAAAAAAAAACAGACAAAAAGTTTTTTTTTTAATATTCCATTTTCTTATTAAAGATCTCTCTCAAGGGGTCAGAAGGTATTATAGTGGACAGGGCACTTGCAAGTACTGCTTCTGCTCCCATCCAGCTCCTTGGTCTGAATTCCAGCTGCCTTTGAGTTGAGGCAGGAAAGTTCTGGAGGAAAATCCCAGAAAACAATAACCATCACTTAGGTACTTTTTTGTGGTTCTGTTCCTTCTGCAGCCTTTGTCTGCTTCCATACTTCCCAGAGTCCTGCAAGAGTTGTTCCAGGCTTTCTTTCCAGAGTTTTCTGTGCTTTCAACAACAGTGGAACAGAGAGGTGCATCTGTCTCACCCCCAAGTGGAAGCAGTTACTCATCTTTTCCATCACACATTTCATTTCAAAATAATCCTGGACTCAGAAACTGGAAGAAACCTGAATGCCCGAGAACAGATGACTGGTTAAAGAAACTTTGGTACATCTACACAATGGAGTACTATGTAGCTGTTAGAAAAGATGAAGTTATAAAATTTACACCCAAGTGATACTACATGGAATGTATCGTGTTAAGCCAAATGAGTCAGAAAGAGAGGGATAGACATAGAAAGATTGCATTCATCTGGGGGATATAAAGTAACAAAATATGAGATTAATACCCAAGAATAGCTGAGATCAGCACCAGGAGGATTACTCCATAATTTAGAGGCCAGCCGGGCATCCTAGAGGAAAGGGCAGTTCAGATAGAGAAGGGAGCACCAAATAAAGGGTGTTTGGAGGATCCTCCTAGGAGGGGAGATGCATGTCGAAAGTGGACTATGGACTGAACATGTTTGCCACTCAATGCCTCTTTTGCAGACCACAACACCCAAAAGGAGAGAGAGCACACAGGGGATTGCCCTGCCACAGAGGCAGGGGGGGATGGGGGGATGGGGGTGGGGGGCTATTATCCATGGTGGTGGAAAATGGGCACTGGTGGAGGGATGGGTATCTGATCATTGTATAATCGAAACCCAAGCACAAAAAATTGTAAATCTACAACTGTACCTCATGGTGTTTCACTAATAAAAAAAAAATCCTGGACTCAAGAAATGGGAGATCAATTAAAATTATAAACATGAAGGTTGGAGAGTTAGCACAGTTGGTAGGGTGCTTGCCTCATATGAGGCCAACCTGGCCCTGGTTCCTGGAATCCCATATGGTCCCCTGTGCACCATCAGGAGGTATTCAGAGCCAGGAGTAAGCCTGAGCACCACCTGAAACAGCAATAACAGCAAAATATGTTCACAAAGTGGAATGAGTGCTGGGACCCTAAGTGTAATCAATACCTTTACTCAGAGCTTTAGGAGAAGGTAGCCTGGCTTCAGGAAGCTCTGTGTTCGGAACGCATGAATTTGGGGTAAACTGAGGCATTTTCTGTCTGCAAGGGCAGCATGAACTAAGGCATGGGAATGGGAGGCCAAGGGCCATGCCTGAAGAAGCATCTTAGGTTTTCCTAGAATTTGGGGGTAAGGGCTGGAGCGGTAGCACAGCGGTAGGGCGTTTGCCTTACAAGCAGCCAACATGGCCGACCCGAGTTTGATTCCTCCGCCCCTCTCGGAGAGCCCGGCAAGCTACCGAGAGTATCTCGCCTGCACGGTAGAGCCTGGCAAGCTCCCCGTGACGTATTCGATATGCCAGACACAGTAACAACAAGTCTTCATGATGGAGACGTTACTGGGCCGCTCGAGCAAATTGATGATCAACAGGAGGGCTGTGACCGTGGACCATGACTTGGGGGTAAGGTATGACTGAAAACAGATAGAGCACAAGTACTCCCCCAAGATAGTCCTGAGAACCCATGAGCTCTGCTAATTGGTATGTTGTGTTCTCTCTTGGCCTCTTCATTCCCATCCTGGTGGGGGCTGTTTTCTTGGGATTCTGTCATTTGCTGCACTGAAGGCTTTGCTCCAAGCAGTTGATGTCTGTCAGAGTGCTGTAAAGGGCAGGGAGGCAGTGAGCTGTGTCTAAAGCTGCATTTGGAGAAAAGGGCGGGATGGTGAGTGGCGGTCGGGGGGGGGGGGGGTGGCAGGGTGTGGAGGTTAGGAGTCAGCACCTGCAGATGCTTGAATCCAAGTGGAAACAGAGTCCTGAGGTTCCCCATCCATTTCCAAACACCTCCCACCTCCCCTTTCTCTCTCAGATCCTAACCCCGGGTGCCTTCAAATCCTCCATTCAGCCCTACGCAATACAAACAACCTGGCGTTCATTACATTTGATCATTCATCCAAGATGTTATTTATTCACTCTCACATGCACATGTACAAGCAAGAAAGTACACACAGGACAAAGAAGGAAAAATGGTGATAACGCTCTTAAGCCACTTAATTGAGCAATCAGGACACGAAGCTTTATCTGGTTGCCTAAAGAGAAATTTCCTTTTGCTTAAGTCAGTCTTCAGTTGCTACTTACAACCCAAGCATGCTGTGAGGTGGTATGATAAAGCCTCGCTTGCCAGGCTCAAATAAGAAACCTTTTGCTTACCTTCTGAGCTCAGCCCAAATATCACTTCCTCAGGGAAGCCTTTCCTGATTGCTCACACTGTGCCCTCTTACCTAGCTGTGCCTCAGTCAGTAGGACCCTGAATTTCCCCCTCTGTTTGTTCTTAGCACTTTCCTAGTTTGTTGGTTTATTATCCATACTCTCCCTTGCTGATTTGTAGGCTCTTGGAGGCAGGTAAAGGGTTTCTTTTGCTGACCCTGTGTCTCCCAGAGCTACCACCGTACCCTACATAAAATCACCCCCTAGTGCATATTTGTGGAAGGAAGGAATGAAAAAGCAAACATCTATAGAAGTAAACAAGCATGACGAAGGAAAGTCTACCTTCATGTCTTCCCTGTGACTAGAAAGCTGATCAACTCACTCATTTTTCATGTTGACAAATGACTTTGTATGCGATCATTGCCTGATGTATTTCAAAACAGTTTTAAATTTACTTTGAAATGTGCCATTATTTCATCCCCTCAGGAGCAGGTGCTATTCATCCCTGCCCCCCTCCTGCGACTGTTCCTTTGGCATTCATGACAGTTAAGCAAACCCCTTCCTGGATTTTTCTTCTGCAGGCTCTGGGTAACTCATCACTCATTGCTTGAGAATAATGACCAGGGAGGTTGCTGAACCGTGTAGGAGTCTGGCCACCTTGCTACTGAGCACTCAGCTATTGGCAAAGGAAATGCAGACGATTCTGCCACCCACACCCTTCTAACAAAGTCATCAGTATTCAGTAGGGATCTGGGCTGGGGGGGTGGATTGGTGATGGCAAAATGGATTTGGAGCTTGGGCTAGACTGAAACAGCTGTGGCATCTCTCAGGAGTGTTTTAGGAAAACAAGCTAGTATAGCAAGTGATATGTTTTGTTGTTTGTTTTTTTTTCTTTGTCTTTTGGGGTCATACCTGGCAATGCTCAGGTGTTACTCCTGGCTCTACATTCAGAAATTACTTCTAGCAGTGCTCAGGGGACCAAATGGAATTGAACCTGGGTTGGCCTCATGCAAGGCAAGGACCTTCCCCACTGTCCTATCAGTCTGGCCCAGCAAGTAATTTGTGTTTTGTTCTTGGGACATGCCCAGTAGTACACAGAGTTTACTTCTGGCTCCACGCTCAGGGATCACTCCCAGTGGTTTTGGGACACCATATGAAATGCTGGGACTCAAATTTGGCTCTACTGCATATAAGGTAATTGCCCCGCCCACTGTACCCTAGCCCTGCAGTTGGTTTGTTTTTCTGAAGTCTTAGTTTGTCCTCAAGACTGCAGGTTTGGAGGGGCCAGGGCTTAGGGTGGGTAGAAACTCTCCTCAGCTATTTCCCATCATTGGACAGTGTCCATTATAAGTGCAGACTCGCCAGGAAGGAAGCTGGCAGCGAGTTTCCATACCAGAGGTCCTATCTCACATTGATCAAAAGATGTTTTGCAAATCAGGAATTGCCCACATGCCCTTTGCCAAAGGAGTTCTGGTTAAACTGGTTTGGAAACACAGAACAGGTGCTTTTCTCAGAAAATGTAGAGTCCCCTAGAGCAAAAAGAAACCTAAGGTAGGGCTGAGTGGATAGCCTGGTGGTCAGAGGCATGTGCTTTTCCATGTGACTTCCATCCCCACCATTGTATCCCCACACCCACCATGTACTACTAGGTATGATGTTCTCTGGCCTTGAGCAGCAGATCTACTTGACTGGGAATTCCTAGGAATTTCCCCCAGACCTCATAAGCAGGATTTGGGAGTGGAGGGAGCTTGATTGACTTCATTTAACTCTGATTCTGGCACTTATTTTACCAAGAATTCCTCTTCCTTGTAACTACTAAGAACAAGAAGGAGGCCATCCAGGGGATTGACGGTCTGAGCACAGGTGGTTACTGGCCATCCCTGTATCACAGACATCTATAGAGCAACCTGTTAATTCACTGGTGCATCAATTCATTATGTGTCTAAGCTCAGTTGAGGTGCCCACTCTGTGTGGCATCTTGGGCAAGGAGCAGGCCTGCAGATATGATAAATGCCTGCTGATAGCCACAGTCTAGTGGACAAGACAAAATTAATGAATTTCATAATGAAGCATTTAATTGCAGCTGCGATGAGTGCCACAAAAGAGAAACCAGGGGTTCTGGCTTCTTAAGTAATGGGATCAAGGAGGTGGCTTGAGGGCCATCAGGGAAGCTTGGGCCAACTGCCCTGGTTTGCCAGGTAACCTCCACTGCTGAAATAACTCAGGGTCAAGTGACCCAAGATGGCTGGTAACCCGAGCAGAGTGTGACTTCTGAGGTATGGGGTGTACACAGTTTTCTTGTAGTGCATGCATTCATGATGGACGGCTGTTGGCTGTTATGCATGAATGATCACAAACATTAGCTGTAGGTCAAGGATCACAAACGGGCCTGTTACTGGGATCACACTTAGTGTATGAGGTATGACTAGGGATCAAACTTGAGATTCTATAGAAGGATTTCTTAAGTTTTTCCTCTTTTGACCCAAGGAAGTCAATTTAGGCAAGCTCTGTCAGAAAACTTTGGATTCAATACACAGGTGATTTTTTGATTTGTTTGGGGGCTATGCCCAGCAATGTTAAAGGCTTACTCCTGACTGTGCTCAGGAATCATTTCTGGCAGTGTTTAGGGAATCATATTTGATATTATGGATCAAACTGGGGTCAGGTGCATGCAAAGCAAGTGCCTTAACCCCTGTATTATCTCTTTGGCCTGGTGTTGATTTGGGATTAATTTTTGGCCATTGTTCAGAAATCTTTGACTGTCGCCTCACTTTTTGCAATCCCATATTCAGTTATGTGAACCCATATGGGATGTGACCCACAATATAAGAAGCTGCGTTTTAACGTTGGCTGCTCAATGCCTCTTTGCAAACCACAACACCCAAAAGGAGAGGGAATAAAAGGGAAGGCCCTGCCACTGAGGTGGGGTCGGGTGGTGGGGAATGGGGTGGGGGTGGTGGGAGGGATGCTGGGAACATTGGTGGGGGAGAATGGGCCCACTGGTGAAGGGATGGGTAAATGATCATTGTATGACTGTAATATAAACACAAACGTTTGTAAGTTTGTAACTGTACCCCACGGTGATTCACTATATATATATATATATATATATATATATATGCTGCGTTCTACCTGAACCATCTCTGCCCCCATAATTATGAAATCAACTCCCATTTTTAATACAAAATAAGTTCTTTTAGCTCTTAAAAAATGGAGCCAGAGTGATAGTATAGTAGATTGGGCATTTTCCTTGCACGTGGCCAACCCAAGTTTGATTCTTGGCATCCCATTTGGTCCCTCAGGACTTGAGTGCAGAGCCAGGAGCAACCCCTAAGCATTGCTTGATGTGATCATAGAACCAGCCTCCCCACTCCAAAAAAAAAAACAACCCCAGATAACAAAACAAAACCATAGATTAATAACGCTCACCAGACAGTAGTATTGCTTAGTGCTTGTAGTTTTCTTCTGTCTGTGCCCAGTACCTTAGACATCAGACGAGATGTCTAAGTACTTGTTTGAACCAATAAAATGTAAGAAGGCATGCCTTGCTTTGGAACAGAATCATGTAAAACAAACACAGGATGCGATTCTCCATCTTCTATGAAGTGGGCACTGGTGCACCTCTCCTCGAGGCCCTTTGCTGGTGGGTGCCCAGCTGCTTTGAAAGTTGGAACACTGACGCTTCTCAGCTCTCTCTGCTCAATGGAGCTTTAAGACCCTGGGAAGCGACTTCTCTTCAGTGTGCCTTAGTTTACTTGTCTCCAATAGGAGACTCCCTACTCCAGGCTGTCAATGTGAGGATTCGGACACATGTGTGGAAGCTCTCAGAGCAGTTTGGCACATGGTTAGCGCTCCAGTTACTCACGTTTCCCCGGCTTTGCTTTGTCTGGTGCAGTGTGATAATCCAGACCAGGGGTGGGAGAGTCAGAACCTGTCACAAAGGATGGCTTTGAGTATCAGATGAGGGAGCGCAGCCCAGAGTGTCACATGGGGCTGGGGTGTGGAAGTTGGAATAAGAACCCTGCAGGGGACTGACACTAACTCCACTGCGCATTTGCCAGGCATAGCATTTTGTTTTCACACATTTGAGCTGGAAGTCACTCTACACTCAATTTTTTTAGAAATAGAGACAGAAGTGAAATAAAGTTGCATAACCAATACTAATGTTAACATTAGAATAGAACTTTGACAATTTAAGATAAACTAATATTTAGCCACACAAAAAACTATGTTTGCTATATTTAGTCATAGAAAAGTGTTGGATAGTTACTTATTTTTAGAAGGATTAACATGTGTTTGTTTAATTGTGCAGATAGTATACAGTTGCATGTTACTACAGATATATAGTAGTCTCCATCGAGCCTTTCATTTAAAAAAATTTTTTTTCAATAAATTGAAATTCACAGAAAGGTTTTCAAAGATTAATTAAAGTACTTTGTATGTATCCTTCACAAAGCTGTCGCCAATCTCAACACTATATCAAAGTGGTAACATGTGTCAAAACTACTGGTAGATTATTGTGAACTCAATTCCAGGCTTGTTTGGGTTGTTTTTTTTTTTTCATACTTCACCAATTTTCTCACCGTCCAGGGTCTAATCTAGAGGTTTCTGAATTTCAGATGAAGTAACAAGAGATTTAAGTGAGGTAATAAAAAACTTGTTTGCTAATGAAAAAAGGATTTGACACTAAGGGTAGCAGAATTAGAGATTCAGAATAGGAGATTTGCTCCCCCCAGCCCAATCCCCATGTGTTCAAAACCATGCCACTCTTGATACTCACACTCTTTGGGAACTGTTACTGTAGGAAAGGGTCTTATTACTGTGGATAATAGCCTTGCCCAGTTTAAAACAGGTTTGGAATAGAAAGTTCTTTGGTTATCATTGGACCCACAGAGTGGGCAAGAAGCTTACATGAGTGTGTGTGTGTGTGTGTGTGTGTGTGTGTGTGTGTGTGTGATGGGGGGTTGGGTTTGTAAGTCATGTCACTGCCACTGTCAAAAGGTGGGGACAGGAGGAAGGCAGGCTGGTTGTGTTGAATGCCTGCCTTGGAGGTACATGATATAGATGAGGATTTCTCAAGGTGGGGGGACGCATCCCTTAGGAAGCGCAGGAAGGACCCAGATGTGAAGTAGAAGTCTCAGGTACAATTGGGGGTGGAGGTGCGGTACTTTCTCCTTGCTTGCTTAGAACCACTAAGAAAAGTCTTTTTTTTTTCCTGAAAAGAGTGGTAGGTCAATACATTTGGGAACCTTCAATCAAAAGACTGGTAAATACAGAAGAATGACTTAAAGGTCTTTTCTTTTAAAACTTCCAATTTGAGTTCCAGCGATTCTTAGAACACCGAATTTAAATATCCATGATGCGGCAGGGCCTCTACTTTTTTTTTAACTTATACTTACTTCTGTTTGTCCAAAGACACAAAGCTTGCTAGTGGCCAGGTGAGGGTTAGAACTCGAGACAATGGAACACTGTTGTTCTTTTGCACCCAAAGCGTTCTTCTTTCACATTTCATAAAACATAGACGAAGGATAAAAAAGAAAGGAAATAAAAAGAAGCAATAGCCCCATTGAAGTGGGGGCCTCTAAGGAGACCCCTTCTCTCCTGCTGTGCATTTGGCTGAGAGGCTGATAGAATGCCCCAGGAAGGAGCCAGCCCAGTGAGGTTTGGCCTGTGAAGGTTTGTGGTGGGGATGCTGGCTTGAAGTAGAGATTTAAACCTCAGATGAGCATAGAAAGGAATCCTGTGTGAACTTGGTTAAAACTAGCACTTGGGGGGGGCACGGTGGGCCTGGGAGGGAGCCAGCACCCATATCAATAAACAGAGGCCCTGCCAGCACCCAGTTCTGAACAAGGTTTCCTGGGGATTGCCCAAGTTGAATTTCCAGGCCAGATGTTTGGGAAACTTCCAAGTTGATTTGAAGGGGCATGGTAACTCCCCCTGCCCCAAACAAAAACACCAAAATAAATAAACTGGAATTTTTTTTTTAAAAAAAAACATGGCATTAGGTATTTACACCCTATTTACAAAGCTGCATATGTTTCTTCTGGGTTATATTTGATTTTTTCCTTCATTGAGAAATGGGGAGACATCACAATGACTGATATGCCAAGGAGAGGACCCTGACTATCCTTGAGCACCCTCCTCATCCCCCCCCATCCCTTTTGTATGACAGGATGCCCTCAATTACTCTTTGTTGGGTGGGTGGGGGACAGTCAGAGAAAGATGGAGTCAACCATCTGCTACCAACCCCAGTGAGCAATTTAATTTTCTCTTGTTCCCATAGAGTAGGATTTTGTAGGCACATAAATAACCATCAGTCTGCTTAATCAGGAACTTTATGTCTGAAGGGGCGGACGTAGTCAGGCCATCGCCACTGACCCAGGTCTGTAGGGAGGACATCTCACACTTCGATGAGAACCCCCTGGCAAAACGTGCCAGGCAGGGAATCTTCCTGAGAGATCACACAGCCTGACACTGCCTTCCAGATGTGAGGTGAGAAACTAGAGAGGACAGGATGGCTCCAGCCAGGCAGGGTACAGGAAAAGCTGGAATGACACAGTTCTGGTTCCCAACTTCAGGTCTCCAGTATAACCCAGTGTGAAATGGATGGTTTGACTACATGGTTCTGGAAGGAGGAGGGCAAGCGTGTCAATAAAGATGGGCTGGAGAGACCAAAGAATAGTACTCATGATAATGACAACTACACAATCTAATGTGAGGATCAGTGCTGAGCAGGCAGGTTAGTGTGCAGTTAACTGATTGGACTCTGGAGCTCGGCTGCCCGTGTTCAACTCCTAGTTCTGTCACTTAGTGGTTTATGACTTTTGGAAGTTACCTAAACTCCAAGACTTATAGCAGACACTGCAAGTTCTTGGTGCTGATACGTGCACATCTCTCTGCTACCAACAATAATTTCAGCCCAGTTTTCCATCTGCATCTTCGTTGGAGGTCTCACCTTGATCCTCTAGAATTCATTCTGTCAATGAGCATGATAACCTCAGAGTCTCCTGGGGGCAGCGTTTGATTGCTGTCATTTGTGGGGATATAAATGCCCCAATTCCCTGCCTGGCCTCTTTGCTAGGATAATTCCCAGGCAGGTATTTTGCAACATTTCCCAGTGTTCCTTGCAGGAACTTTGCTTCTCCACGCTAATGGGTCAATGCTTCTGCTGTTGACTAGCTTCCTTTCCCCAGTTGTTACTTAGGATCTTAGCATCTTCTCCATAAACTACTTGTACTCAAATCCTAGTCTCAGCATGTGGTTTTTTTTTTAAACCCAGGCTGAGACAATGAGGCAGCTCTTTTTTTTTTTTTTTTAACTTTTTGGGTCACATCCTGCAAGGTACAGGGGTTACTCCTGGCTCTGCACTCAGGAATTAATTCTGGAGGTGCTCGGAGGACTAAATGGGATGCTGGGAATCGAACCCAGGTCGGCCGCATGCAAAGCGAATGCCCTACCCATTGTGCTATCGCTGCAGCCCCCAGTGCCACAACTTTTTACCTCTCAAGTCAGATCCATGATAGTTTCTGTATCAAAGACTGTTACATGGGCTGTAAATGACAAAGAAAGGTATTTGATCTTAGTAAAAAATCAAGAACCCCATTAGACACATGCACAGCAAGGATCCTACCCACTGTACTATCTCTCCAGCTCAAAAATTTTCAAGGACTTAAAAGCTGTTAAAGAGTGGGAGAAAAGTCAGGTAGGAGACAAAAAAATATTGGATTGGCACAATTATTGGCACAATATGCAGAATGTTGTTCACTGGGGAAGGAGATTCTAGTTAGAGAGTGAGGCCCAAAATGAGAGACTCATAAAACTGGTGACAATGTTTTTTAAACCTCTTTTATGTTGGTCTCAATATCTTGTTTAAAAATCCAGTTATTGGGACATACCATCAGGCTATCACTGGAAATAGAAGATCAGTCCAAGTTTTGAGGAAGGGAGGTGGCTGGGATGGGGAGAGAGAGAGAGAGAGAGAGAGAGAGAGAGAGAGAGAGAGAGAGAGAGAGAGAGAGAGAGGCAAAGAGACAGAGATAGAGAGACAGAGAGAGAAAGAGGGAATGTGCCTGCCACAGAGGCAGAGGATGGGAAAGGTTGGGGGTGGTGGGAGTGATACTGGGAACATTGGTGGTGGAGAATGGGCACTGATGGAGGGATGGGTACTCGAACATTGTATGACTGAAACATAATCATGAAAGTTTATAAGTCTGTAAATAAATGAATAAATAAATAAATAAATAAGAGAGAGGAGATGCCTTGCAGACTACAGCAACACACGTGCTCAGGTGTAGCACACAGGCATGTGCAGTACACATGTGCATCCTTCCTTTGTTCAAGTCAGCCTTATAAACCCTCCTCCCATACTCACCCCACTGCACCCCCACACCTAAGTTTACTTGGCCTGGATTTCTGCATCTCTGTGGCTTTCCTGGTTCCTGAGAAGGGTCCTTTGCATCAAAGGCTGGTTCAAGTTTCAGACTGTTTTCCTCACAACACACAATACCTGGGCCCTACCTGCCTTCAGCACTAGTTTCCAGGGCACTGGCAAGCTTGTACAGATGAGAGAAGAAGCCAGTTTTCTCACCATTGTGGGAAGCTGTGATTAGACAGAAATAACAGTGATTTTAATAGACTTGGTGGGTGGATGAAGACCCCTCCCCAGCATCGTCAGTAATCCAAAACTGTCTCCAGAATAAACCACCAATGGCAGCAGAGACCAGTAGGTGATCCTAGGGGGAAAATCTGTGACAAGTCACTGGATTAATTCAGAGAATGGGTCTGGTTACAAGAGAAAAGGGGACAGAAAGGATTTCATGTTCAGGCTACCCACACCCCCAAGGAAGCAATCAAAGGAACACCCCTGATAGAGGACTCTCTCCGCACCCCCACACATACAATCAAGTTTCTGAAAAACAAAAGAAACCTCCAGATCAAGCGCCAGGATGTCTCCTATGGGGAGACAAAAAGCACATGCTTTATGGGTAAAATCTGGCAGCAGAAGGAGTGAAAGCATAAAATTTTTCAGAAATCAGTGATAATGTCATGGAAATACAGACTCTAGGAGATAACAAATTGAAAGTTATTATTATGAAGAAATACAGGGAGATACATCATATGCAGGGTAACACAGAATGAAGCATTAATGAAATAACAAAGGAGATACATGATCAGTGGGAGCTCTTCACTGAGACTGAAATGTAAAAAAAATCCAAATGGATTCTGTTTATGCAAAACACAATACAGGGACTGGGGGTATGGCTCAGCAGTGGACACTTGTCTGTATGAATGAGACCTGGGGTTTGACTCCTGGTACCATAAAGAAAAGTAGAGAAAGAATGAAAGGAAGAAAAAAAGAAAGAAAGAAAGAAAGAAAGAAAGAAAGAGAGAGAGAGAAAAGGAAGGAAGGAAGGAAGGAAGATAGAAAATTACTATAATGAAATGGGAAGCATAAAAATAGACTAATCGTGCAGGAGAAATATATAAAATGACAAATGAAATTATACGAATGACTTAAATAGAAGAGGATAAACAAGAAGAAGATAAATACAATTTAGGAAAAAAAAATCCTGTGGTAATGATCAGACTCCATTATAAAAGCAGACATAAGGGTATACAAGAAGGTGAAGAAGGAGAAAAAAAAGAACAAAGTGCTTATTCAAAACAATAATAATTGAGAATTTTCTAAACTTAAAGGAAAAACATAGCCATAGGAATACAGGAAGCGGCCAGAAAACCCACATCTTTACAATTGAAGACTTGTTAGGTTCTCAGAAGTCAATGAAAGACAAACTATTAAAGGCTGCTAGGGGAAATATGTGTACCACACAATGACATGTCACTGAGGGTATCATCAGATTTCTCTGAAGAAACTCTACCAGCTAGGAGAGAATGGAATCACACATTCAGTTAAGATGGCAAAATTATCATTCTGCTGTGATAGGTTTAAAAAAGGTTTATCTCCAATAAACAATAGAACAAAATGGAATTTATCATAATCAAATCTATATTGCAAGGAAATTTTGTTGTTGTTGATTTGGGGGCCACATTCAGTGGTGCTCAGGGCTTACTCCTGATTCTGTTCAGGAATTACGCCTGGGTGGGCTCAGAGAACCATCTGGGATGTTGGGGGTTGAACCGGCTGGTCATGCACAGGCAAATTCTATACTAGCTGTACTATGCTCCAGCCCAATCTTTCAAGAAATGTTTAATACAGTTATTTTATAAGGGAAAACGTCATACAAACAAGAAACCTTGAGTATGATCAAGCAATAGTACTGCAGAGTCAGAAATGTATACGAGAATAAAAGGAGATAACAACAACAGATCATTAAAGGGGTGGAAGAATAGGACAAATGTTTAAAGATGTTCCTTTCAATACCAACACAAAAAGATTCCTTAGATCTGGATAGGCTGATTCAAACCTCATGGTGACCACAGAACAAAATTCTGGTGCAGAAGGAGTGGAGAGAAACACCAGGAACGATCACCCAGAGGAAAAGATAAATAGAAATTCATGATAGAAATTCATGGCTAAAGAAACCCTAAATATAAAACAACCAGCAAACAAAGAATAGCGTGGCAGTAACTAAGCACTAATCACCCTAAATATATTCACTAGTTCTGTTCTGTTGTTGCTGTTGTTGTTGTTGTTGTTGTTTTGGGGTTGCCCCCAGCTGTGCTTAGGGATCACTCCTGGCAGACTCAGAAGACTTTATGGAGTGCTGAGATTGAGTCCTGATGCCAGGCAAGTGCCTTGCCTCCTGTACTATCTCTCTGCCCCCTCAATCAATCCTATTCAGTTACATGCTGCATAATCTTGGGCAAATGATTTGGTTCCTACATGGAACCCACTTCCCACCCACCCCACCCCTCCTCTTCCAGTTGACATTCAAAGGTAGTGAATGGGAGATGGCTTAAAGGGCTGAAATGAATGCTTTCTATGCAAGAGCTTGGGGTTCAATCTTGGGACCCTTGGGTCTCCAGGCACTGCAAGGTGTGTCCCCTCCCACGACAGAGGGTGGATGCTGGGATAAGAAAACAATCACTTACTATATATTATGCATTAAAAAAACTTATTTCAGTATATAGGCAAACAAATTTATAGTGGAAAGCTGGATTAAGGTATTTCAAGCCAATAATAACACAGAGAAAAAGGCAAGAAGTGCGATGCTAGCTAAGGGCGTTGTGGAATATATACTCAGCTATTAAAAAGGTAAACTCTTGCTTTTTTGAACAACATGGATAAAACTTTTTCTTTTTTAGCTTTTTGGGTCACACCTGGCGATGCTAAGGAGTTCCTCCTGGCTCTGAACTCAGGAATTACTCCTGGCAGTGCTTGGGGGATCATATGGGATGCTGGGAATCAAATCAGGGTCGGCCACATGCAAGGCAAACGCTCTACCCACTGTGCTATCGCTCCAGCCCCAGAACATGAATAGAACTTCTAGTGATTGTTCCAAGTAAAAAGTCAGTAAGTGAAATTACCGTATGGTTGCAGTCATATGTAGTATATGAATAACCAAGCAGATGATCTGATAAAGTATAATAAAACTAATGCTTGGGCTCTATAAAATTATGCTGGCTAGCAGAAGGAAAGGGAAGGGTTGCGTGGAGTGGGAGGGTGGATGAGTTTGATAGTGTGATGGCATCGAAATGTTGACGTTGGGTGGGGTGAGACTTAAACACATCTAGAAATATGAAGTTGTACTCCAGAAATTTTATGGTATTGTAAACCAATGAGACACTAAGAAAATCTAGTTTACAAAAAGAATCCAGGATTTGAAGTCCATTTTGCTTGAGTTTAAATCCTGTTCCGGGGTAGAGGACGTAGCAGAGAGAGTGCCTGCCTGGTATGATTGGGACTGAGGCTTGAATTCCCAGATCTGCGTCCCATCATCCAGTGTGATTCCCCACCATTGGGGGTGTGACTTCAGGGCCACAACAAAGCTGCCCCTCAGCAAACCACAACAAAAGTGTGTGTGTGTGTGTGTGTGTGTGTGTGTGTGTGTGTGTGTGCGCATATCACAGGCAAGAGTTTGAAACCCGGCACAGGGCAACATGTGTGACCTGGGACACCACCACCTCAACAATCAAAGAATCTTGTTCTGTTGTTGCTGTTGTTATTGTTGTTGTTTTGGGGTCACCCCCAGCTGTGCTCAGGGATCACTCCTGGCAGACTCAGAAGACTTTATGGAGTGCTGAAGATTGAGCCCTGATGCCAGGCAAGTGCCTTGCCTCCTGTACTATCTCTCTGCCCCCTCAATCAATCCTATTCAGTAAAAAGTAAAGTAAAGTAAAGGCCCTCCCGTTGATCATCGATTTGCTCGAGCGGGCCCAGTAACGTCTCCATTGGAGACGTTGTTGTTACTGTGTTTGGCGTATCGAATACGTCACGGGGAGTTTGCCAGGCTTTGCCGTGCGGCCGAGATACTCTCGGTAGCTTGCCGGGCTCTCCGAGAGGGGTGGAGGAATCGAACTCGGGTCGGCCATGTTGGCTGCGTGCAAGGCAAACAAACGCCCTACCGCTGTGCTTCGCTCCAGCCTATTCAGTTACATGCTGCATAATCTTGGGAAAATATTTGGTTTCTACATGGAACCCTCTTCCCACCCACCCCACCCCCCTTCCAGTTGACACCCCTAGACCATAGCTGAGTGCCAGTTCTGGGAAGCAGCCTGACTCTCTGGGCTCTTTGGCCACCCCTTTGTCCTTCAGGCTCCATGCAGTTTCCTTCTTAGCACCTCAGGCAATTGTGCTGAACTACATTTGTAAGGAGGCACAGATAGAACTGTCATTTATCAGCAATAGAAAGCTCAAAATAAGCTCAAAGGAGGCAGGTGTAAAACCAAGAGCTGGAGGACCCTTGATTGAGGTCTCCCCCAAGGCCAGGCTCCTCTCTCTCCACCACTCTTGTCTCTTCTCTTGTAGTCACTGCCTCTCCAGCTCATATCTTTCTAGTTCTGGGGAAAATTGCAATTGACCTTGTGGAGGCAGGTGCCCCAGACAATACCTGTTATCCAGGAGCAAGACTGATGGGGCATTGGTCTCACCCATGGGCAAAAGGCAGGAGACTGCCCTCTATAGGTCTCATTGAGTCACTAACTCAGAAGCGCCAGTACTATTCAAAGGAAGTCCCCAGGGGAAAGGTGGATGGGTGGGTGGGTGGGGGGAGGGACACTTGTTTTCTGCTCTGTCTCACAAGTGCTCTTGTAGGTGGTATGGGATGTGAAAATAAACACATATACCCAAACATGCTTGCACAAACCCCTCTGTCATGGTGAAGATGTAACAGGAGCATGTTAATAAGATGTCAGGGGGTGCAGAAAACGTCCAGGGATGGAAGACGGGATAAGCTGAGGGGACACTTTCCACAGGGAGGAGGTGGTGCTGGCAGGGACCAGATGGTGCTTTTCAGAGCCACACAAACCAAGTCCTCATGCCAGCCTGCCTCTCTGCCTTCTTCCCTCTCTCCCTTCCTTTCCAGTTTTTCTTAAAAAAAAAAAAACCCTCTCCAGACTGTACCCTATGGGGGTGGGCCCTGGTTAAGAAGTGGGTTCCCAGTCCCTCCGTCCACCTCGAACCACAGATCCTCTTTTTGTTTTGTTTTGCCTTACACCCTGTGATGCTAAAGGCTTACTCCTGGCAGTGCTCAGGGGATCCTATGGGTATACCGGAGATCGAACCCAGGTTGGCCATGTGCAAGGCAAGCACCCTACCCACTGTATTATTACTCCAGCCTGTATTATTAATCCAGCACCTCTGGGGGGAGGAAAAGAGTTGAATCTTAGCAAGCTTTTCCAGGTGAATCTCTTCTGGGAGGGGCCGGGAGAGGATTCTCCCAAGCTATGCTCAGGGGGTCGCCAGGGCTGAGCATCACTGTGTTCTAGGGAACATGAAGTTCTGAATATGTAACGTGGGGCCTTTGCACAACAACCATTGGCTTTGGCACTGGCACTGCCACTCTGGCCCTGGGCACTGTCAGTATTCAAGTCTGAAGACAACTGTCTGCAACAATGGAAATAGAGAGAAAGCTCAAGAGGGAAGGAAACAGATTTCACCAGATTTTGGGAGATTGAGTAGGAATTCCTGGGAGGCCGAGCTAGAGGAGGAGGAGGTGTGGAGGTCCTGGCACCAGAGAGAGTCCTAAAGCATAAGGAGGTGAAGAAGCAAAAGCTGTGGTAAGTGGATAGGAATTGGTGCTGATGGGATGTGGGGGTGAAGGAAAGGAGTGGTTGAAAGCCACCAAGGGCAGCTGGACCATTCAGCCAGTATCAGTGAACCGCAGATGTCAGTGACCTCACATTTCTTCAAGTTTTGTCTATCCAAGGAGTGATGGGAATAGCATAGTTCACTGGTGTCATTTGACTACTAGTTGCTGAATGAAAATTTCATATTTTTCTTTTCCTTTTCCTAGTGTTTCTTCTTTTGGGAATTTTGGAACGTGAATTGAAAGGAGTTGGTAGGAACTGCCTGTCTAATTTGTGTCTCTGGTGTCATTCATTTGCCAAGGGAAGGCCATTAGGAAAGAAGTTTTCTCTCTGGGAGTGAGAGATGGTAAAAGATCTGAAAAAGTCAAGGGACGTGGCAGGTTTGGGATATGCAGGTACAGAATAAGTCAGAATTAGTGCTTGTGCCAACTCGGGATCTTGGGTCAATTGACTGCTCTGTTGGAAGAGTCCCTCACTCCTTTTTCTAATCCTCTATCACTGTCACTGCCACTGCCGTCCCTTTGTTCATCAATCTGCTTGAGCGAGCCCAGTAATATTGTAAGACTTATTGTTACTGTGTTTGGCATATCGAATATGTCATGGGTAGCTTGCCAGGCTTTGCCGTGTGGGTGAGATACTCTAGGGAGCTTGCCAGGCTCCCCTCTATGATAAAAGATATTTCCAGGTCTTCTCCCTTCACCCTCCACCCCAACTCCAGTGGGTGTGCCCTTGATTTAACTTGCTGATGATTGGACGTAAAGATTACCTATGATAAAATCGATTTAAAAAATTGTGTGTGTGTCTATCCAAGGAGTGTGTGTGTGTGTGTGTGTGTGTGTGTGTGTGTGTGTGGTGAGTGCTCCTGGCTTGCCCTGGCTCTGTGCTTAGGGATCACTCCTGGCAGTGCGTGGGGGACTATGTATGGTATCAGTGGTTCAGTATGTGTTGAGCTGTATACAAGACAAGTACTTCACCCCTGTTCTGTCTCTGTGGCCCAAAGGTTATAAAATTCTTTTGCATAATTTTAGCACTTTTTTTTCTCCATAAGGGAGGCTGGTAGCTATTATTTCCCTATATTACACTCTCATGGAAGCCCAGTGATTTGCCTGTGATCACACAGTGAAAAAGAAAGTGTGGCTTCAAATCCTGGCCAGAGAGATCCTAAAGTCCATGTGATTTTTCCATGGGGCAGGGTGTCAGGAGTGGCGGTCCTGCAGTTAAACCGGGGGAGGGGTACGCCTGTCTTCTGGGACAGGACCATCTCACTCATCTAGTTCTTAGCCACAGGCTGCGGATGCTGGTACATGGGGAGGAAATCTGAATTCCCACCTGCATTTGTTCAGCCTTCAGAGGGAAGGAGGGCAGCTGTCTTATGGATTATGGAAGGAATTCACTGAGGGAAGCCTGAGATCTCGCTCTCTAATACTCTCCACCTGTGACAGGCCAGGGGGCTAGGAACTTCATGAGATTGGCTCTACCTTTTGGGGGAGACTGACAGGGAGGAGGGCCTGGAGAGGCCAAGGGGCAAGGCAAGAGGGAAATCCAGACAGAGCCAAGAATAGAGGCAGTTACCCCCCATTCCGCCAGGCTGAGTCCCACATTCCCATCTGGCCTCTCCTCAGATAGCACTCACAGCCTGATTCAACTCACTCCTGATTCAACTCTTGCTTCTCCCTCCTCAGGCTGTTCTCATGGCTCACCGCTGTCTTGGCCCACCGTTGTCTCAGCTCCGTGCCCTGCTGCTCTCTCTGCTCTGAAGGTCACAGTCCTTCATGGGCTAACTCATGCTCCCAGATCCTACATCCTACATCTCTGCCTACATCCCAGTAAGTCCCGGATTCAGCCTTCCTTCCCTGTCCGGATACTAGCTTGTTACCACCTCCACTTCTGCCAATCTCCTCCTAGCTGTCCTCCTCCCCCACCTCCCCTCCTCCCCTCTCTTTCCTCTTCCCCTCCTCCTTCACTCCTCCCTCCTCTTCCTCTTCTCTTTTATCTTTTTTTTTTTTTGTTTCCTGTTTTTTTTTGTACTGTACCTAGTGGTACTCAGGGCTTATTCCTGGCTCTGCAATCAGGGATCACTGCTGGCGGAGCTTGTAGTACCGTGTGTCTTGCTGAAGATCAAACCTGGTTGGCTGCACACAAGGCAAGTGCCCTGACAGCTATGTCTCTGGCCCCCTCCTCCTCCTTCTCCTCTTTTCTCTCCTCCCCACCTATTCCTCCTCCCCTTCCCCTCTTCCCCTCCCTTTCCTCTCCTCTCCCTTCCTTCCCCTCCCCTCCCCCACCACCCTTCCTCTCCCTTCTTCTCACCTTCCCTTCCTCCTTCTTCCCCCTTCTTTCCTCCTCTTTCTCCTCACTGTTCTTTCAGGTCTAGTTTCAAGGTCCAGCTCTGGTCCATGCCTCAAGCTGGCCCATGCTGTCTTTCACTCAGAAGGCGGCCACTCCATTTCATCCTACCGGCTCCAAAGTCCTTCAGTGATCAGCTGGATCTGCACTCCACACCCCTGCCCTCCAAACCTGGACACTGATATCACCTCCCCTTATGCCACCTCCACTCCTACCCACTCTTCAGAAATGCCCGGAAGCGCTCTCCTTGGGCCTTTTGCATCAGCTAACCCTTCTGTCTAGAATGTTCTCCCACTTGAGACTCATGTGGTGACCACCTCCCTCACTTCCTAGAACTTCTTCCCCAAATGCCGGCTTTTGGGTGAGTGGTCCCCCACTTCCATTTCAGATTGAGCCCCTGCACAGTTGACTCCCTGGCATCCCAATCCCCCCGCTTTGTGCTCTCAGGGGTGTTTGTGGAGACCACTCCTGGGAAGCCCCCTCAAATGTGCAATTCTGTATCTTCAGGGAGAACAGCCCTGCAGTCTGGCTGGCTTCTAGGGTGCGAATGGGAAAGGCGGGGTGTGGGAGCCCGCTCACTCGGCTGCTCAAACTCAGCTTTCTCACACAACCTCACACCTCATTGTGCGGGAGCAGGAGAGCAGGCACTGCCTCGGGGGAGCAATCAGAGGCAGAGAGGAGCCTGGCATGCTGGCACGGTGCTGAGCTTGTGGCAACCTGGTGCTTTTCTGATGCCCTGCATGGGACAGGATCTGCGGCCACCCATCAGGAGTCACAGTTGCCAGGAGCCTTAAGAGAAGCCCGGCTTGTCCCTGTCTGTCCTCTTGCAGAGATGGGGATGATTCAAAGCTCACAGAGAGTGTCCAGACTCTCAGGAAGATGCCCCTATTATTGGGGCAAAGCTTTAGGTTCCATAATCTGTGCCAGGTGGGCATGGGACAGGGAGACTGAGAAGCTCCCTGCTTTTTTTTTTTGCTATTGTTAGTACCCTCTTAGCTGGAGAACTACCATGACAGGCTTTGTGACCTTCTGAGTGACTTAGGCATCTTTCAGGAACAAGAAAAGCAGAAAAACTAGATGCTTTTGTCAAATATTACATCCCTGTAATAAGATTAGGTATCCGGAATATATAACTGTCAGGTGGGCTAGATGTTGTGGGCCAAAACAATAACAAAAATTATATGTGTACTCTGTAGGTAATAGAAATTTGCCGAGTAATGCCAAAAGGAAAGTATAAGAACTTGCTGAACCTAGTACTTGGGGTCCTTGTTGAAACCCACTGTGCTGGGCAGATACTTAGATCCCAGCTAGCTGGAACAATAAACCTTGCTACGTGATTTGCATTATCGGCTCTGTTCTCTATCCTTGAGGGGTGGTCGACTCCGGACTCTAACACTATTTACTTTTTTTGGTTTGGGGGCTCTGTGTGGTGGTGGTCAGGGCTTACTCCTGGCTCTGTGCTTAGCGATCACTCCTAGAGAGGTTCGGGGGCTCATATTTGGTGCCAAGGATAGAACCTGGGTCAGCTCTGTTCAAGGCTAGCCCTGTTCTGGTGCTTCCAACCTGGTATCTCCAGCCCGGTCCCCGCCTCTTCATGGAAGCAATATTGATTTGAAACCTCTGGGCCTTAGAGAACCAACTAGGGCCAGAGAAGGAGCTTAGTGAGATGAGCACTTGTGTCCCTTGCAGGTGTCAGCCCTAGTATTGGATCCACTAGGGGCAACCTCTGAGCAAGCAGCCAGGAGTCACCCCTAGGCACTGCCGGGCGTGGTCCTAACCCCCAAACCAAACAGGAAAATACCTTATGTGGGTTTGGGTGAGCTGCATTGTGATTCCACATCTGTACACAGTTCCCCAGGGTGACCGCAGGTTCAGCTTCCATCTCTCACCATACAGTTGAGCCCCCTCACCCAGTTTACCCATCTTCCATGCTCTTGCCATCTAAGTTTACTCTTACAATCTGTTTTGTTCATTTGTTTTCATTTGAGGTTCTAGGGTTTGAACCCAGGACCTCACACACGTGAAGTAAATTTGTGACAGAGCTACATGCCTGGTCCTATTTTGCTTATCCTCCCAAATGAGGGAAATTGTATAGTGATTATCTCTGTCTGTCTGACTCACTTTGTGCAACCCCCCCCCCCCCCACTGCCTGCCAAACCTCATATTTAAGGAGCTCTTGGTTGGGGTGGTGGGAGATAGGAGAGCAGGCATGGATAGGTTTTCAATTTTGTGTTATCTGTTTAAGTGGCCACTGAAGCAGGCGGGCACATAGGGGTACCCCAGCAATAAGTTTCTCTCTATAGATGTACTGAAGAAGCCACTTTGAATCCAGCCCAAAGTAGCCCAAAAGCATGAAGTCTGGAAACCCATTGAAATGCAAAAATGAGAGCTGCCAGCACCTGTGCAGAAGGCTGGACATCCCCCTGAGAAAAGAAACTCCAACAGAAACAAAAGGCCATAGTAAGAATATGAAAGAAGACCACCAGAATATGAAGGAATTCCAAGCTTTTTCCTTTAACAGCACTCCAGTAACAGATTCTTTTCTACCTCAAAAGCCCCAGAGGGGGAAAATTTGTGGGAAAATAAAAAACCTCTAAGCCAATTTTGCAAAGGCAAGGGGAGCAGATTTTCCATAAGGGGATCCACCTGCATCTCAACGCTTGGCTCTCTCTCCCCCTCCAAAGCCTGCATCTCTCTCGAATGTGCTTCTCTCTCTTTCTCTCCCCTCATAATTCCTGAACAAAGATATTTTACTTAACTAATTGTCTCTTTCCCGAAATTCTTTGTTTGATTTTTTTGGGTCTACTTTGGTGGTGCTCAGGGTTTACTCTTGGCTTTGCTGAGGGGTCACTCTTGGTGGTGCTTGAAGAACTATATGTGGGATCAAATAGGAGTTGGCTGTTTGCTTTTTCCTGAAATTTCTTTTTTCCAAGGTCAACAAAGGGACCTGTGGAATCTGGATAGAGGCCCGGGCTGGCCATTCTTTTTCTCCACTTTTTCTACAATTCCTTGCTTTCACCTGAGACTGTGGCACCCTGAGAACTCGGGTGTGGGGACTAATTCCTGGACTTTGAAGATCAAATGCTCTCAGGTGCAACTTGCGAACTTCCCAGCAGGGCAAGCAGAATGCCACAGTCTACGCCAGGCAGCTGCTGTGACCAGCTTGACCCAATTAATACCACCTCCACCGTCCTCCAGGCACTTTTCCAGGGAAACTCAGGTGGGTTGAGCAGGGAGGTAGCTTGACACTCTTTGTCAAAGCTTCTACCGGCATCATCACTCCTCATTTCACCCAAGTCACCTCTGTCATGTGGTCAATCAGTCAGGAGTCACATGACCTAGGACATTCCTGAACCATTCAGCAGGCCCATTGTATTTTTCAAATCACCCAGGAGACCTGCCTTTTAGGGGTGGCGGGGGTAGGGCACTTCTCCAACTTACAACACTATGACTATGACCATATGAGCACAGTCTTGGAAACATATGTGCAAAAGAGAAGCTTGTTCTGAACTTGGAAGCAAGGCCTGGTGGAGGCAGACTGGGTGCAGACCAGCACTAAATGCATTGTACCCAGCTCCCTTTAGTCATACAGTATTTGTCCGTGATTAGTCATATGCAAAGAGGCTCAGGGGCAGGGGGGTGCAGCCTCGACTGAAAAGAAAGTTGTTGGGTTTTTTTTTGTTGTGTTTTCTGATTTCAAGGAACTTGGGTCTAGGAGAGAAGACAGATCTAACTGGCCAACTGACAAAATATGTGTGAAATTGTTACTGCTTCTTTTAAAGAGCAGCCCTTTATTTGTTTCTTTTGGTTTGGGGGCCACACCTGGCGATGCTCAGGGGTTACTCCTGACTCTATGCTCAGGGATATTTCTGGTGGTGCTTGGGGGGACCACATGGGATATCAGGGATCGAACTGGGTCTGCTGCATACAAGGCAAGCACCTTACCTGCTCTACTCTCTCTGGCTTAAGAGTGGCCCTTTACATGGAATGTTTGTGGGAGACCCTCTCTGACTGCAAGGGAGTGAGCTCAGAAGGAAGGACAACTGGACCCCTATAGCAGCTGGGCAAGGAGGGGCATCCTTCAGATTTCTCCTCAAGGAGGAGGAGTCAGCAGGTAGTTGTAGGAGATATGGGCACAGGATTCTTGTTTGTTTGTTATTTGGACTTCCTCCTTACTTTGTGCTCAGGGATCATTCCTGGTGGGGCTGGGGCATTGAACTGGAGTTGGTTACATGTGAGTCATATGCCTACCTACTTTATAGATTCTCTCTGGCCTGAAGAATTTTGTTTTGCTTGGGGGCCACATCCAGCATTCCTCAGGGCTTCCTCATGGTTCTGTGCTCAGGAATGACTCCTAATAGGACTAGGGATTGATCTTGGATTGTCTGCATGCAGACATGCTTTAAGCCTGTATCTCTGGCTCTGCAGGATTCTGAGTGTGGAATTCAGGCCTTTCCTCATCTGTCCACCCCCTCCCCTATACCACGCCTCCAAGAGACCCACCCAATCCCCTCATCCCTTCCCACCATCTGCAGGTCTGTGCCCTGAGCCCCACAGGTCAAGTCTTCTTGTCCTTTATGCCTGGGTTCAGACATCACCCCATCCATAACTCACTCTTCAAACCTGCAAGTGGGATGCGGTTCACAATTCTGCTTTGTAGATTGCAAGTAGGTTTGTGTCTCCAGAGCTGCCAAGAATGAGAAGGGGGTTGTGCAGAGCTGCTCTAACCAGGCCAGGGCACAGTCACGGATCAGCAAGCTGACAAGGGAAGAAGGAAGCAAGAAGGAGCTCCCAGCGTGGCTATTTTACCTGTGCTCAGATTGTCTTATGGAGCCCTGGTCCATTCAAATGTTTATTAATGGCAGTTTAGAGAAGTCGGGCTCTTTGCACTAAAACTTGTGCATCTCTGGCCCTGTTACTTTTCTCCCTGCTATATGACTAGTGTTAGCTCTGGGCTCTCGGTTTAGGAATGACGATTCACAGAGAAGCCAGTTTTGGTACTTTTTTTTTGTTTTTTGCTTTTTGGGTCATACCCAGCAATGCACAGGGGTTACTCTTGGCTCATGGTCTCAGGAATTACACCTGGCAGTGCTCAGGAGACCATATGGGATGCTGGGAATTGAACCTGGGTCAGCCACGTGTAAGGCAAATGCCCTATTCACTGTGCTATTGCTCCAGCCCCAGTTTTGGTACATTTTTGAGAATTTTTAGAAATTTTTAGAATCTAGCTCATCAGCATTATCCTGTAAACCTCACAAGCCAGTCCAGGGTTCTCAAACCCACTCACCAAACAAGGAAAATGGCTCTTGAAGACCAAGTGAATGGTGGTGCAAAATGACAGATGACTCTGTGCCTCAGACCCCAGGACTCCCCGGGGAATGGTGCAAAGTGGGACCCGTTCAGGCCATGGCTGCCCTCAACGGCGAGGTTTAAGGAGCCTCTAGGAAGGACTTGGCTCCTGGCCCTCTTCTGTCCTCCTCTCCAGATGCTGCAGGCTCCAGCTCACAGGACCCCAGGGTTAGCTACGTGCCCCGTTACTACGGAAACCTTAGTTGTCAGTCCCCAGCCCTATGGGAATCATGGTGATTTATTTAGGAAAAGCGAGGTTTGTCACTTTAAGCTTACTGCTACAAAATTGCTTCTTGATTACCTCTCTCCTTATTGCATTGTCTTGTCACAATAAACTACAGAAACAAGTGGCGAGGTTAATCATCGCGGCTGCGTGCTTGTCACTCTCGGTGCCCAGCAAGGTCACGGCCGCAGCCTGGGGCAGGCGCACAGGCTTCCTTTGGCCCTTCCTCTGGCAAATGAGGCCCCCGGAGGAGTCGCGTCCTCTCTCCAGGCCACTGGTCATCCTGACTATACATAGCCTGGGGCACACTTCGGGACCTGAGTTTCTTCCACTGGGGGCTGCCACCTCCAAATGCAGCCCGGCGCCTGCAAACCCAACCTCAGTACCGGCTCCAGTACCCACTGGGATTTCCTCCCCTTTGGAAACCACCCTGAGTCTCTGCATCTTGTTGTGGGTCTCCCCGGGCAGGCACTGCTCAACACCACCACTAGGGGCGCCATTGCCTCACCTGGCTCATTTTGCTCCCTACCAGGCCTCTGCTCTCTCATCTGCCCCATTCAGTGCGTCTCTAGGTCAGAAATACCGGCAGCGAGGCTCCTTGGCCCCACTCCCAAACTCCCGGTGGATACTCGAGACCAAGCTTAAAGGCTTCTCTCTCCTGAATCCATTCAGCCAGCCAAGCATATCTCAGCAAAGTTGTCAGCCTAGCTCACCCCACTCAGCTCCGTTATTTAAAGCCATATCTGAAAACAAGGGCATTGCTGTTTCCATGAGGAAGGGGTAGAACATGAGTACCGAGCGGTGGGCTCTTTAATTTCCATATCCCTGAATAAAACGTCCCCCCCATCCTGTCTCTTGCCCCCACGCTTCGCCCCCTTGGTGGGCATCTGCTTCTCCATGGTGCTCCTTGACCTGAACTCAGTACCCACTGCCACTTTCTTCCTCGGTCTACTTGGAAATGTTCCCAAGTCCTGTTTGGTTTTTTAAAACAATTCATGATTCTTGGTCTCTCTGCTATTCTTTTAGCTTTGAACCCTCCCTTTAGGTTCTCAGGGATCACTCTTGGCAGTGCTCAGGGACCAGATGATGTGCAGAGGATTCAAACTGGGGTGGGATGCATGCCAGGCCAGCACCTTGACCCTTGAACTATCTCTCTGACTTCTGCTTCTCCAGCCTTGCTCTGAGCTATATCAGTTAGGGTCCAGTGAGAGAAAAAAAAAACACTCTAGGGTTTTATCTAGGTTATTTCAATAGAGGAAGAGTTATTCAGGGAATAAATACGATGGAAAGGGTGATTTTCTATAAAGCATCCTCTCTGTAGGGTTTCTAGAGGCTCTCACTATGCAAGGAGGTAAGGAACACAGCACACAAACAATCCCACTAATAGGTGCTTATTTTTCAGACTGACTGCTCAGCACCTTTGAACTTTTGGAGACCTGATGGTTTGAAATGGTGGTGGTTCATCGGTGATGGTGGAACTATCTGGTATTAGTTGATCGACGGTGTCACTGTCTGGTGTTAGTGGTGTTTTAGCAGCAGTGGTGGTTCAGTGATAATGCTAGTCACTGCTACCAGGTCATGTTTGAGAAGGATGCACATGTTGTTGGAAAAGACTCCATTCCCTCCAAAAGGGAGACTTCAAGGCCCCTTTCTCTGAAAGGACAGTGCGGTGATGCCAGGTGAACTCCACAGAAAATTTGGGGAGAGTGCCCTAGAGTGTCTGCTCAAGCCTGGTTCCAGGGAGGTCTGTGAGTATATGGGGGAGGTCAGTCACAAGGGCTTCAAGGTATGTGTTGCTCCCACTTGATCATCAGAGCCACCCAGGACCAAGGGATCTTAGTACCTACGTATCTTTTAAAAATGAAAATGTTATTAATTTTCCATTGGGTTACACTTCTATACAAAGTTCAGGAGCACAGCTGCACCCCTCAGTCTGTATCAAAACCTCACCACAACTATCGAAGTTCTAGAACCATCCTCTGCCAAAATGATTCCCTCCTCTTCTTGCTTCCCATCCCCCCAACCCCCATCCCCGAAAATATTATTATTATTATTATTATTATTTTTAGAATATAAAAGTTACTTCTGTTGTGATTTGTTTGTTTGTGTTGGTTATTTATGTTCTAGGTATAAGAGAAGCTATCCATCATCATCTCTTATTTCCTGACTTAAATTACTTAGAATGACCCCAGGTTATCCATGTTATTGCAAATGGCAAATTTAATCTTTTATTTATTTATTCATTTTAATTTATTTTATTGGGTCAGGGAAGAGATTGGGCTCATTTCCGGCACTATGCTCAGGGATCGCCCTGGAAGTCGTGAAGGAATCATATGTGGTGCGAGGGACAGAACTGTACTAGGCTGTGTGTATGGCAAATGCAGTGCCTTAACCCTTGTGTTATCTCTCCAGTCCTACCTAAGACAAAACAGTATCTGTAGCATGAAACCTGATCTCCATTCTTCTCTTCCGAAGAATGTGACCTCTCAGTGTCTTTTGAATGCGAGGCATTCTAATCATAATAGTAATATTTATGGGGTATGTACTCTGTACCAGACTATTCAAAATTCCTTGCTTTTATTCACTTTGTCATCATAATACTCCAGTGCAGTGAGACTCCCGTTATTAGGATCAACTTTAGATTGGGATATGGCATAGGGTGGGCAACATCATGGACTGCAGATTGGTTTGGACATAGAATAGTTGTATACAGAGTTTTGTGTTCAAGCACTGTGCCAGTATGTCTGCCATAGTCTGATTTCTGGGTTGTGGAACAGGCGGGAAGAGAAGAGGGTCAGAAACCATCATTCATGGGAGCCAGAACTCTATAAGCGAAGCCACTATCACTTCACTTTTCTCCTCTAAACATGTTGCTGGCCCATGCTCACTTCCAAGAGAGGCTAAGACATCCTCCCTTGATCCCCATTATTTTGCTAAGACAGAAGACTTCTCTGATATGGGCTAAGAACATAGCAGAGCTCCTTTAGCAGAGAAAGGAGAGTTAAGTGGGAGAGATAAAGGAAATAACTTAAATATGTCATGAGAAAAGAGAAAATGCTCTGTCTTTGAGGTCATTCCTGGTGCCTGGATAAATTAGCCTTGGAAGTAGTATTTAATCAAAGAAAATTTGATAGTAGCATTGAGTAGCACTGTGGCAGGGGTAAATAAACTAACAATTGGATGTTGAACCCCCCAGGGGCCAGCAATACTGAGAGATCTTTACCTACCCTAAGTCTTTAGATGAAAGGGGTGACCATTGTATTATAGAGCACTGGATGAAGGGTCATATGACAGGAGCTCCACGACACAAAGGAATACAAATATTGCTAGAAGCTTAAGGCTGAAGGGAGTGGGGAAGTAAAACCTTCTCTCACCTCTTGCCTTAGCTCTCCTGGACTGAATTCATCTAGAAGCTTAAGGGTTGTGACCCTGATCACAAGACCAGTGGGTCAGACTTCAGGCAGAAAAGGTAGCTAGTGGATCTGGGTCAGGATTGGAGGGCGGGGGGGGGGGGGCAATCAGCCATTGGAAATTAAAAATGGCACAGAGATGATTCTGCCTTTGATTGGGAGATTCCCTTTGCTCTTGCCCTCTTTTGGGCAGGGGAAAAACAGAGTTATGATATAAAAGGAGAACCTGATTATCAGTTTAGATGACTTTTCAGTGCCCTTAAGGAGAAAGAATCTCTTTAGGGATGGTGGTGGGGTTTTCTTGGCAATATTCTTTCTGCTGTAGGGTTGGTGAGACCTAGAGGTCTAAGATCGCATCACATTGGATGTGATCAAGGGACAAAGGAGCAGTTACTGGCTCAATTTTTTCCCTGTATCTTCAGATTTCATATGAACAGAGAAAACTGTAGGACCAAAGTCCTGGCTAGTTACGGATGATATATTTTCCTGGGAGACTCATCTTTCCACTTTGGAACAGGGCAGAGGGAGCACAATGGAAAGAAGAATTGGAGCTCCTCATCCATCCTGCTCTCATTAGTTTTGGATCCAGGGGCTGCCACTTCTTGAAAGATCTTTCCAGAATCTCTTCCCAGTCTCCCTTTCAACTGGAGTTCTTGATTAATCCAACTGGGATGTCTTTGGAGTTTGGCCAATCTGATTAGTTTGTGTTCGATTTAGAAGTGGGGGAAGGCTTGCTTCATTACTTCTGCTGGAAACCATGTTTGCAGAGGCCTGATTATTTTTCTGTAGCCACATTAGCAGTGGATCCACTCACCCATGAACCAGCTTCGTGGGTGTTACAATGTGGGGTATCTCAGTGATTGAGCTGTGCAGATGGCTAAAGGTGCCATTTGACTCTGCAGTGGGCAATAGCATTGATAACCTCCTCAGGGTGGTCGTTTGTGGTCACCGTGGCTTCTTTCCTGGCGGTGGCCCTGAAGATGGATTTGGAACTGGTGGCTTCTGATGGTTGAAGAGGTAGCATGTCTTTTGGGGCTTGTGGCATGGATTTGTGAGTTGATTCCTGGAACTCCCATAATGCACTAGAAAATTGAATTACCATAATCCATTGCATTTCTGTCTCAATTAGTGAGGGTGGCCATTTTCTTCTGAAAGTGATTCTTGAGGAAATGTATACACAGTTAACTGGTAAAACTGTTCACTACATATTGAGTGCTCCAAGCACTTTGCAAGAATTATTTTATTCACCCAATCCTCACTATCTTCTTATGTGTTAAGTGTGATATTAATCCTTATTTTTAGGTGAGAAATTGGAGGTCTGCAGAGATCTGATAACACGTCCCACATCTACTGGATTTTTAAGTGGTGAAAATAAGCTTGTGATGTAGTCTGACTCTGGTGTCTGAGCAGCTGAATCTTTGCTGTATGAGGCAGGAAAGTTGAGGATCCTGGAATTTCAGATCTCAGATATGGTCTTTTGGAAGACAGGATTTAATGCCACTCAGCAAGGATAACAGAGGCCTAGAAACACCACATATTTGGCCCAAGGTCATGCAGATTGTAAGTAGCCCAGCTAGAATTCAAACACATCTTCTTGACTTTGAAATCTGTGCTCATCCACTTCAGTTTGCTCCCGCTGCCCCCCAAGCCCCCTTCAAGTCTGAGGAGACAGAGCTTGCTTGCTCACTTGCAAATCGAGACTCTCCTTTGCAAGTTAAGCGCACTGAGGACTTCCAGCTCCGCCTGTCAGCTCTCCCCAATGGGTATCCCTCCCCAGTTTGTAAATGTCCCTCTTGAAGTCTGTCACCCGGGACAGATCACAGAGCCATCTGTGTGGTCTGACAAGCACAGCAAAGCTCCAGCATGAAAGCACTTCCTCTCAGTGAGACTCTCCAAGTTGAGAGGAGTCCATCTCTCTCCTGCCACCATCTCCCCCTCCCCCACCCCGTGTCTTCCCAGTGGGATCCAGTCACGTTGCCGTTAAGGAAGACGTGACATATGTTTTTCCACACAAATTAAGAGGTGTTTTTTCTTTTTTCCCCCCCGACCATTCCAAGCAATCGGGTGTGTATAGTCTTCCTTGTGCTCCAAAGCTGGAGTGGACTTTTGAGGAGTTATTTATGGGCAGAATGCTAATTACTTAACTACAAATATGTAAATACTTTGAGAATAAATTCATCACAATATATTAGGCATCACATTGTAATTAAGCTCAATTAGGTATTATTAGTGGTATTAATGTCATGTTGCTCGTGCCTGTGCTTAATGAATATGTTAACCCAGTCTTGCCGCCACCATCCATGCGGGCGCATTATGATGGTGATGATAATAGACACATAATTAGAGCATTATTGCTTTGCTTGCAAATTGTGGAGAAAAATGTCAGTGTCTTTGGAATCCGGTAGACTGGCCTGATTGGGGATGGATACTTGATGAGACTTGAGGACTTTTGTTCTGGGAGAAAGATGAATTACCTTGGTGTCTTTGTAGCTCTTGAAATAGAGGCTCCTTGTTTTCTTTCATCCATGAGGGTAAATTCAGAAGAAGTGAGACGGGGAGCAGGGAGCCACTGGGAAGAAGTGTGATATTTGCGTGGGTTCTTATTGTTCTAAATCAGAGAAGAGAGGAGCCACTATTTTAGTGGAAATAGGACCTGGGCAGAGATGAGACCTGACAGGTCTGCGAGAAGGCAAGGGATCAGAAAAGGAGAAAGAGCATGATCCTGAGTTCCTTTTCCTTCTAATAACCCCATGACGTATGCACTTGCTCCTCAATTATGCAGAGTTGGCAACACCTCAAAGAGAAACTAAAATTGTCCAAGGTCATGCATGCAATAGGAAGTGGCAGAGGCACAATTTTAATTCAGTTCCTCTGACAGTAGTTCACAGAGTTCAAGGTAGAGTTCAAAAATGTGGGGCCAAGTTTACCTATGCTGTTGCAAGTACTCATTCTCCCAGTGTCTAGCAAGAACTTTCTAAGCCCCTGTTTACCTTTGTTCTCTGGGATAGGGGCCTCCAATAGATTCTACAAACACACCTGCCCCCACAGACTTTCCATGGATCTTGCCTCTGGAAGGAAAGATCACATGACCAATGCAGATGAAAGGAAGGATACAGGTCAGTCCTTCATGATCTGGGGTTGGGGTGGGAACTCACTGGTACTGGTCGTGGGTATGAATGGTAACGTTGGAGGCTAATTCTAGTGCAGGTCAAGTGGATGGATCTGGAGACCATTTCTGTGGCTGGAAAGTGAGAGAACCAAGCAGGAAATGTAGATACGACCAACTGAAATTCATTTGCCAAAAAAAAAAAAAAGAAGGAAAGAAAAGAAAAGAAATGAAAAAAATCCAATTGAGTATTGGAAGTTAAATTCTATCTATCTTTTGAGATCATCCACAGGTGTCATCTTCCTAGTGAAACAACTCTCCCAGGTTATCAGACAGGATGCAGTTAACATAACTGTTCTCAGAATATCAACAGAGGGAATGGTTACTGGGAAAGAGAAGGCTGTAGCAGCTCAGTGGAATGGAGAGACAGTCCAGATAAATGAGAAGCAGACAGCTGCTCCTTTCCTTCCTGCGGGTGGAAGTGGAGTTACAGAAGTCAACTGGTAGGGAGTGAGAATCTGGGAATGTGGAACCCAGCAAGATCTGGTGTTATGGTGGATGCACAGTAGCTGCAAGATGCAACATCAAAGATAAAACAAGAGACAAAAAAGGCTCTGCCTCCCCACTGCCCTTCCCACCCAGCTTCCATTAGTGTATCTCACTGGTTCCACCTCTAGGGGAATGTAGGAAATGTATTTCCTGACCTACAGAAAGGAAGAGACAAAGGACAGGGGAAGGCATCTGAGAGTAAAGCACAAAACTGGGAGTAGATTCCAGGTTTCCTGACTGCCAATACACTGCATTCCTTTTGGAAATGAATGTGGTTTTCACACCGTGAGGGCTTCTCTTTAAAAAGGAAGAGAAAGGGGCCAGAGATCTAGTACGGGGGGTGGGGGAACACAGGTCTTTATTTCCTCCACTCCCCCAGTTGGCCAAGCATCAGTGGGTATAGTTATTAGCAGAGAAGTGCTGGGAAAATATCTGGGATTCCTGAGCACAAATATTTGGGAAGCATCCCACCCCCCAAAATACAAGAGGGAGGTAATAGTGATGATTATCTTAGGAATATCTCCATATTTTTCATCATATATTCTTAGAAGGGCTGGAGCGATAGCACAGCAGGTAGGGCGTTTGTCTTGCATGCAGCCAACATGGCCGACCCGAGTTCGGTTCCTCCGCCCCTCTCGGAGAGCCCGGCAAGCTACCGGGAGTATCTCGCCCAGACGGCAAAGCCTGGCAAGCTCCCCTTGATGTATTCAATATGCCAAACACAGTAACAACCAAGTCTCACAATGGAGACGTTACTGGGCCCGCTCGAGAAAATCGATGAACAACGGGAGGACAGGACAGGATTCTTAGAAAGTTTACCCAGACTTTTGTTATGAATGTTTAATCTAATATTTACAATTTTTGTGCTAGAGACAATATTTTTCTTTATTTTCTTTCTTTCTTTCTTTATTTATTGCTTTTTAGGTCAAAAGCAGCGATGCTCAGGGGTTACTCCTGGCTCTGCAATCAGGAATTACTCCTGGCGGTACTCTGGGGACCATATGGGAAGGTGGGAATCAAACCCGCATCGGCCGCATGCAGGGCAAATGCCCTACCTGCTGTGCTATCATTCCAGCCCCTTGTCTTTCTTTGTAGATGAGGAAATAAAGCTAACAATGGCTAAGAGTGTACATTACCTGCCTAGTAGGTAACAGACCAATATCTGATCACATGTGTCTATCTTATTCCAAATCCAAGTCAATCCTGTAAAGCATGGAGAAAATGCCAAGATCTAAGGGTTCCTGAATTTTCTTAGCTAAGATTGGAAAATTAATATGGCTTTTCTGCCAAAGAAAGCTCTTGGCATGGGGGATGCACTCCTCTCCTTTCCATAGGACATTAGGGTGCTCCGAAGAACTCACCAAATGCATTGCAGTTTTCAGAGGAAGTTCACATTTCCACCACCTTAATTTAGCAAGGTTGGGGACTTATGGTGAAACTGAGTCACAGCGAAATTAAGTGAGTTAATTTAACAGTTTAACAATTTCCATTGTTCTTCTTTAAGCATTTACTTGTGCTCTGGACTCTGTGCTCAGTGACATCTGTGGTTTATGCCTGCTCAGCGTCCTCTCGCAGAAGCCCCCGTGGTTCTCTGCTGAGGAACTGATCTTTCTGTTTCAAATTTTGGTTTAGCAGTCTGTCGATCAAAGTGCTCTCTTAGCCCCAACCCTTCATGCAACTTATGCTTCAGGCAAACTCATTTCCACTTTACAAACAAATCACATCTATCATGGCTTGGCATTTCCTCTGTCTAGAATGATCTTCTCCTCCCAAATTTTTTCAGAGTGACTGAGTTGGTTCCTCTTCCAGCTCCCATAACAATTTTCTCTTACTGGTTGTATTGTTGTATGGCTGTTTGCTCACTTATCAATTTCTATTAGATTCCAGTAGACTGTGAGCTCCTTGGTGACAAAGATCCAGTCGAATTCATCTGTCTTTCCCTACAATGTACTGAATGCATGCATGCATGCATGTGTAATAGATTCAAGCCTAGTTTTCCTAGGTCTTTCTTACCACTGGTCTCTCTTTTGAAACAGCATTGACCAAAGCTAGAGGAAGCTATTGACCAAAGAGCTTAATTGGGACTGTTTTAATGGTTTGTACAAAGCTCCAAGCCATCTTTTCTTTCCCATTTAACAGGAGAGATCATGCAAGGAATTATGTTCCTTTTCTAAGATTTTAGTTTTGCTGAATCAGCAATTCCCAATCAATTAAACTGAAAGGGCTTTCTCTGAACATGCCAACTATAGACTTTTGTTTTTCCAAGGGCTATGAGAGAGGTCCAAGAGACCAAGCCAGTGTCTAGGAAGTCATATGTAAGAGTAGCAAAGTCTCATGGGTCTATGATGGGAATTGTGGGTGAGAACTGAATTCTCTGATTCTAACAGGGCACAGAGACCAGCTAGTTTCTCTGAGGAGATTATGAGCCAGTGTTGAAGCAATTGTGAGTTCCACTGGAGGGCGGGGGTGGTGGTGCTGATGGTAGTAGAATCTGCAATATAGCATGGACTCCGTTCCCATTTCCCAGTGAATTGAGGCTTAAAGAGACAGTCATTCATCCATGGTCCCAGGCACTCACCATTAGGGTAGACCTTGTCTTTCTTCTCTCATTGTTCTTCTTTAAGCATTTACTTGTGCTCTGGACTCTGTGCTCAGTGACATCTGTGGTTTATGCCTGCTCAGTGTCTTTTCACAGAAGCCCCTGTGGTTCTCTGCTGAAGAACTGACCTTTCTGTTTCAAATTTTGGTTTAGCAGTCTGTCAATCAAAGTGCTCTCTTAGATCCAAACAACCCCACCCACACGTCTCCTCTGATTACCCAAGGTGCTGGTCAAGGAGTCCAGTTTAGCAATCTCTCCTTTCTCTCTCTCTCTCTCTCTCTCTCTTTCTCTCTCTCTCTCTCTCTCTCTCTCTCTCTCTCTCTCTCTCTAATAAGGGACTGAAGAGACTTGGGGCCCTGGCATAGCTCAATGCCAGAGCACGTTTCACATGGGTCAGGACTTAGGTATGATTCCTGGTACCACACACATGCACAGCAATGAACAAGAAATAAAATATATTTGAATTAATTTCAAATAAATCAAAGAAACCTGCCTCCAGGAGGTGGACTCTACCTTAGCTTCCTGGTCTCCATGTTCTGCTTGCTGCTACAGTTGTTCTTGGGTCTGTGAGGATGGTTACCTACTTCTTTATTTGGCTAAGAGAGTCTACATTGATTTTTCACTTGTTTAGACCAAAGAATACTAAATACATTCCCAACCAGTGCATTTGAGAGGAGGGAAGGAGAGGGAGGCCCCACCCCTGTGACTGACTGTCCAAGAGGAAGGTCTTGCAGTCAAAAGGAAATTCACAATGTTCTAGTAGCGATATTAGAAAAATAACGAAGAAACTGGTGAGATTTGTTTTAAAAATAAATTTTATTTAACCAATTTAATTAATAAATTAAATGGCAATTATTTGATTAATATCATCAAAAGATTATAATTTTAAGTTGTAACTGGTATAAAAACTGGGGATATTGGACAAGTAAGACAGTACAGCTTTTTGCAAGCAATCAAGCCACGTTCAATCCCAGTGCCCCATATGGTCCCCAAAACCCCATCCCAGGAGTGATCTCTGAATACAGAGCCAGGAGAAAGCCCTGAGAACAGCTGGGTGTGGTCTGAACATTAAACTCCTATGCCTAATTAAAAATTGGATTACTTTGCATTTTTTTATATACCAAGGTGTTAAAAATATTTATTTTAACACTTTGACATTTCCAGTGTATGTTACTAATTTTTCATCAGAAACATTTGATCTGTATTGATCACTTGACATCCCATTACTCATTGATATGCTCGAGCGGGTGCCAGTAACATCTCCATTCATCCCTGTCACGTGCTAGTGTAGCCCAATGGCGTCTGCTTGCTCCAGGAAGATGAAGAGTCTCAAACTGATCGTTCAGGGTCTTGATGAAGAAATCTGACCATCTCATAAGTGGGCAGTCACGTGATCTTTTGATGTTCCATGGAATCCAGTTGGTAACGACTCTAGTCCAGTGGTCGTCTCCAAATCACATTACGTGTTCAGCCCATCTGATTTTCGACACCTTGGCAAACGAGACAGCGTCCCTGATTCTTGATCATTGATAGAGGTTGGAACTCCAGATTATTTCTCTCACTTGAGTGAAGCATGATACTCCAAGCATAGCTCTTTCGATTTCTCTTTGGGAGACCTGAATAGCATTCTAATCCTGTTTTCATAGGGCCCAGGTTTCTGACGCATATGTTAATGCAGGAAGAACAGTAGAATCGAAGAGATGTGCCTAGAGCCGGAGGTTCTTCGTCCTTTTAGCTATTTCTTCAACACTCTTGAAGGCGTTCCAAGCTTCTCTTTTCCTCTTGCGCAACTCGGGTGTAATGTCATTTGTCATGTTGACTTCACGACCTAGGCACACATAACTGTTGCATTTGAAGATGTTCATTCCATTGAGAGCAAATGGAACATCAGGAATGAAACCATTTCTCATAAACATTGTCTTCGTGAGATTCAGCTGCAGTCTGACCTTTCCATACTCACGGTCAAAGTTGGCCAGCATTTGTGCTGCTTGGTTAATGTTTGGTGTTATTAGAATGATGTCATTAGCAAAGCGGAGGTGGTGTAGTTGCCAACCATCTATCTTCACTTCCATTCCTTCCCATTCCAGTCACCGCATGACATTCTTGAGGGTGGCACTGAAGCGTTTCGGTGAAATGGTATCACCCTGCCAAACCCCTCTTTTGACATGGATGATCACTTCCTTGTAGAATGGTGAGATCCTGGTAGTGAATCCGTAATACAGCTTATGGAGGATACTGATGTATTGAGCTTGAATGTGCTGTTTGGCTAGGGCTTCGATGACCCCTTCGGTCTTAACAGAATGAAAGGCCTTCTTTAAATCAATGAACGTTAGACAGAGTGGCATCTTGAACTCCCAAGAAACCTCAATGAACTTGATTATCATGTGGATATGGTCAATTGTGCTGAATCCTTTTCGGAACCTGGTTTGCTCGCATGGTTGTCCTTCATCTAGTGTTCTGCCAATCCTATTCAGGATGACTTGAGCGAAGAGCTTGTAGATGACAGACAATAGGCAGATTGGGCAATAGTTGCCAATGTCGTGGATGTCTTTCTTTTTGTACAGTAGTACAGTCCTGCTGGTTTTCCATTGGGACAGAATCTTGCATTCAGACAGGTAGCGTGTGAAGAGCCGAGCCAGTGTATTGATGAGAATTGACGGCAGGTTCTTCAGGTGTTCAGGTCTGACCTTGTCTGGGCCAGGTGCTGTTCACTTCTTTACCAACAAAATGGTGTAAATCTAATCCTGTTTTCGTAGGATTTTGGGAGGGAGAATGTTGGAAACAACATATGCATCCTGCGGAATTTGGTATGTGGACAGGTGGACATGGCTATCAAAGAGATCCAAGTAGAAGTCATGAATAATCTTCTCCATTGCCCTTCTGGAAGATGTGATAGATCCATCAGGAGGTCAGAGGGCAGTCATCTTGGTCTTGTAGTTGGCAAAGGACAGGCGGGCATTGCGAATGCTTTTCTGGCTTCTGCTACATCTGCCAGCACTGCTGTTCTTCTCTCTTTGAGGTCTTCCTTGATCGCATCTCTGCACTGCTTTGCAAGCGTGGACATTCGCTTGTGGTTGCCTGAGACTTGTGCCATGCCACGTTGGCAAATGAGCTCAAGAGTTTTTGAAGACAGCCGTCTTTTTGTGGCAGAGCCTGGCAAGCTATTCGTGGTATATTCGATATGCCAAAACCAGTACGTACAATGGGTCTCATTCCCCTGACCCTGAAAGAGCCACCAATACAGCAGAGTTAAGAAGGATGAGGAAGGAGAGGCTGATAAAACCTCAAGGCCAAACTAGGCTGCCAAAACAAAGGACAAAAATGACCATCTGTACTTTCAATGCATATATGTTGGCATGGATGCATCCATGGAGGACCTGATGGTGCAAGCACAAAAGATCAGGAATGACATCATTGGTCTGACAGAGCTAAGAAGGCATCAATCAGATTACACCATTTTTGACACTGGAGAAGAACTCTTCCTCGGAACATGCGACAAAAGAGGCGTCGCTTGTGTCAGTGTCCTTGTCAACACAAACTTGGCCATAAACATTAAAAGGTAAAGGCCCTCCCATTGTTCGTCGATTTGCTCGAGCAGGCCCAGTAACGTCTCCATTGGAGACTTTGTTGTTACTGTGTTTGGCATATCAAATACATCACAGGGAGCTTGCCAGGCTCTGCCGTGCAGGCGAGATACTCTCGGTAGCTTGCCGGGCTCTCCGAGAGGGGCGGAGGAATTGAACTCGGGTCGGCCATGTTGGCTGTGTGCAAGGCAAATGCCCTACCGCTGTGCTATCGCTCCAGCCCTAAAGGCCATAAACATTGATTCATTCAAATACCTAACAACCCAAATCGAATGATTACACTTGAATAGATGTGGCTCACTGCCGGCAGTTTCTATCTTCATTGTCTATGCACCAACATCCAATTATGATGAAAGAAAAATTGAGAAGTTCTACATGGAGCTGGAGAAGTTCTATAAAGAAGACCACAATTTCTACAAGATCATTGTTGGTGATTTTAATGCCAAGATAGGACCTAGAAGATCAGTCGAAGAACTCCACATTAGGACCCATGGCCTAGAATGGAATGAACAGGGTGAGAGACTATCTGAGTTCATCATGTCGACCAAGAAAGACCATCCATGGTAACTCACAGTTCCAGAAGGTCAAATCTAAATGTTGGACATGGGAGTCTCCTGGTGGACAGTTCCACAATGAAATTGACCACATCATATTCAATGGTTTTGCCTGACCGATGTTGCTGTTGTCCCCAAATTCCAAATGGGACCGGACCACTATCTTCTTCGTGTGAAATTCTACTTCACGAAGTGAGGAGAAAGGGCTGCAAAGTTTAAGAAGAGAACTCCCAGAACGACCACCAACTGGGAGCTTTTTGGTGCTATTGTGGCAACATGGGAAGATGCCATCTTTGACAACATTGATGAAGAATACAATCGACTGGTTCAGCACCTCCATGATTGTGTGAGGAACACTGAGAGAGATAGCCACAAAAGATCTGTATTAAAGATTTATAAAATCAGTTGAAAGAATAGATAGCCATACCTTAGTTGTGACTACTGGGTCATTTTCTAGTTAATGGAGTTAACTCTTGCTTTTTAAATTTTAATTTATTCCATGCAGCTCCACCTGGTTTAACCCCAGGTGCTACATATAATTCCTCGAGCAGAGGTCACTGCTGAGCCCAAGCATCATGCATAGCCCCTGAGCATGCTGGGTGAGGCCTCCTCCAGTTCCTTGTTGATGCACACCTTATTATAGTGCTGAGAGACACATGCAGTTAGTGACTACTATATTGGACTACATTGTATAAAAAGTTAGTGCCTGCTGTATTTATAGTATATAAAGTATGTATTAATATATTAATGTCTTTAATCAGTTAAGTCTCCAAATGGCATGGAAAGAGTTATTACTATTACGACTATTATTATTATCATAATGATAGGTTTAAAAGGATTAAAATAACCTGCTGAGGATAACAAAGCTGGACTAGTGGGGCCAGGTTTAGAGCTTGTATCCAGAAGGTTATGTGATTAGTGAAACCAACCCTTCTCTTGTATATCCACATAGGGATGACCTTACACCAGAGTTCCGCTGAGGCTCTGATGCCAACAATCTCTGTGACCAGGAACACTGCTTGTCTCCTTGGAGATGCAACTTTCCTCTCCCAAAGAAAGAAGGTGGTCTGCTTAATGCTTACATACCTTGTGGCATTCACAGTTTGTGACTCTCTGAGACACACAAATGAAAACAGTGTCACCAAAATCATTCTTAGTTGAGCCTCATCCATGCCTAATGCTTCTAAATACTTCATATGTCTTTATTGCCTCCTGTGTCTTCACAAGAACATGAAAAAAGGGGCCTAATAGCTTTTCAACTTAAAAGTCAGAAATGGAAGCCAAACAGCTGGCCTTGTTCCATAACCAGTGGTTGGCAGAGCCTAGGCATGAGTCCAAGTTGATTGACTATGGCAGGAGAGGTACTCTGAACAAGTACCTAGCTTCTGAAATGGGGCAGGGACTATGATTCTGGCATCTGACACACAGTTAGGAACAAGTATTTTTGAATGAATGAACAAATGGTGGGTGAGGTGGAGGAGAGAGCCTGCTGTACAAATTTTGTTCTTCATTTTCATTTCATTTATTTCTGGGTATATTACAGTGGAAATAAGGTGTTTGGAAGTCTAAATAAATGAATTTATGAAATTTTAGAGGAAATAGAGCTAGTACTTTGGCTTCATTTGTTGATACTTAGAGGAAAGAAAGTGACTTCCCAGCAAGCCCACTGCAGCTTGAAGTGAAATAGATTTCTGTACTGAAAGAAAGTCACAAAGGTCGTGATGCCAAGTATTAGAACCCAAACCATCTGTGGCAAATATTTCACCCAAATATTGTCTGTCATCAACATTTAAAAATTGAACATCCTCCTCCTTAAGAAACATTTGTTTTTTTTTTTTAATTTTTTTTTATTTATTGAATCACCTTGGGAAAGGTTACAAAGCTTTCAGGTTTAGGTCTCAGTCATGCAAATATCAAACACATTTCCCTTTACCAATACTTTTTTTTTTTACCATGAAGAACCCCAATAAAACCCCACTCCCCACCCCTCCCAGTCCCTGTGGGGCAGATGAATTCTAGTTAACACTCTATCTGCTTTGATTAGATTCATTGTTTCAATAAAAGATTCACCACTATAATTTAGAATTTACCCCCCCCCCCCCCAAATCAGACATGCTGAAAAAGCATTGTGACGTGATTTGCTTTCTACAGCTGGGTTCAAGAATTAAATGTTGGTTTTGGATTTCTGCTATTTTACTTATTGACCCTGGAAGTATTTATATTGAAAGTCAGATAGTTAAGAAATTGGTTTCTGTGCTCTGGAGTCGTGGCCATGCTGGAGAGCCGCTAGTGGGGGGCAACTGGTGGCCTCGGTAGGGCGTGAAGGGCGGACCGAAACGCCCCCTTCCCATGAGGTTTTAGTCGCCCCCCACTCCCCCGGCTCATACCTGCTGTCCACAAGGCTCCCATGCGGCCGCCATCTTTCTTTCCAGAGAGGAGAAGGCGACTGGGGCAACACCCTTTCCCCTCCGGACAGACATGATGGCCTGGATTAACGCATAGTCCTTTCACTTTTCTGCTCCAAGCTGCCGGGTTCTGCATTAAGTCCCTGTGCTTCTGGGGCTGTGGCCATGCTGGAGAGCTGCTCGCGGGGGGCAACTGGTGACCTCGGTAGGGCGTGAAGGTCGGACCGGAACGCCCCCCTTCCCATGAGGTTTTAGTCGCCACCACACCCCCGGCTCATACCTGCTGTCCACAAGGCTCCCATGTGGCCGCCACCTTTCTTTCCAGAGGGAGGAGGGCGGAAGGGACCAACACCCTTTCCCCTCCGGGCAGACATGATGGCCTGGATTAACGCATAGTCCTTTCACTTTTCTGCTCCAAGCTGCTGGGTTCTGCATTAAGTCCTTGTGCTACTGGGGCTGTGGCCGTGCTGGAGAGCCGTTCATGGGGGGCAACTGGTGACCTCGGTAGGGCGTGAAGGACGGACCGGAACGCCCCCCTTCCCATGAGGTTTTAGTCGCCGCCACACCCCCGGCTCATACCTGCTGTCCACAAGGCTCCCATGCGGCCACCATCCTTCTTTCCAGAGAAGAGAGGGCGAATGGGGCAACACCCTTTCCCCTCTGGCAGACTTGATGGCCTGGATTAACGCATAGTCCGTTCACTTTTCTGCTCCAAGCTGCTGGGTTCTGCATTAAGTCCTTGTGCTTCTGGGGCTGTGGCCGTGCTGGAGAGCCGCTCGTGGGGGGCAACTGGTGGCCTCGGTAGGGCGTGAAGGACGGACCGGAACGCCCCCCTTCCCATGAGGTTTTAGTCTCCCCCGCTCCCCCGGCTCATGCCTGCTGTCCACAAGGCTCCCATGTGGCCGCCATCTTTCTTTTCAGAGAGGAGAGGGCGAATGGGGCAACACCCTTTCCCCTCCAGCAGATTTGATGGCCTGGATTAACGCATAGTCCGTTCACTTTTCTGCTCCAAGCTGTGGGGTTCTGCATTAAATCCTTGTGTTTCTGGGGCTGTGGCCGTGCTGGAGAGCCACTCGTGGGGGGCAACTGGTGGCCTCGGTAGGGCGTGAAGGACGGACCGGAACGCCCCCCTTCCCATGAGGTTCCAGTCGCCCCCACACCCCTGGCTCATACCCACTGTCCACAAGGCTCCCATGTGGCCGCCACCTTTCTTTCCAGAGGGAGGAGGGCAGAAGGGACCAACACCCTTTCCCCTCCGGGCAGACATGATGGCCTGGATTAACGCATAGTCCTTTCACTTTTCTGCTCCAAGCTGCTGGGTTCTGCATTAAGTCCTTGTGCTTCTGGGGCTGTGGCCGTGCTGGAGAGCCGCTCGTGGGGGGCAACTGGTGGCCTCGGTAAGGCGTGAAGGACGGACCGGAACGCCCCCCTTCCCATGAGGATTTAGTCGCCCCCGCTCCCCCGGCTCATGCCTGCTGTCCACAAGGCTCCCATGTGGCCGCCATCTTTCTTTCCAGAGAGGAGAGGGCGAATGGGGCAACACCCTTTCCCCTCCAGCAGATTTGATGGCCTGGATTAACGCATAGTCCTTTCACTTTTCTGCTCCAAGCTGCTGGGTTCTGCATTAAGTCCTTGTGCTTCTGGGGCTGTGGCCGTGCTGGAGAGCCGCTCGTGGGGGGCAACTGGTGGCCTCGGTAGGGCGTGAAGGATGGACCGGAACGCCTCCCTTCCCATGAGGTTTTAGTCACCCCCACAACCCCAACTCATACCTGCTGTCCACAGGGCTCCCATGCGGCCGCCATCTTTCTTTCCAGAGAAGAGAGGGCGAATGGGGCAACACCCTTTCCCCTCTGGGCAGACATGATGGCCTGGATTAACGCATAGTCCGTTCACTTTTCTGCTCCAAGCTGCTGGGTTATGCATTAAGTCCTTGTGTTTCTGGGCTGTGGCCGTGCTCCAAACTTAACTCTGATTTTCAGGGAGAAACGTTGGGTGGTTTACTTCCTATGGATCACTTTGTATATAGAGAGATGTTGCGCGGCCTCATAAGCGGCCGCGCGGTTTGTAGGAAAAGTCCTAGTTCCCGCATACTCGAGCTGTGCTTGTAGAGGTTTCTGGTCACCGGGGTTCCATCTGGGGGAGGCGGGATGCGGTACCTACCCCATCTGGGACTTCCCGATGATCTCGGCTCTTTTTGGAACCTGTTTTTTTTTTTTTTTTCCTTCGGGATCTGTGGATCCCGCCCTCCATGTTGTCCTTCTCTTCGGCTAAATGCTGTCAAGATGGCGCTGGGGGGGCGGGCTGTGGGCGTGACTTCCGGAATCTGAGGTTACCTGGGAGGTGTAGTCCCGGCATTTTTGAGGAAAAGTCCTAGTTCCCACATACTCGAGCTGTGCTTGTAGAGGTTTCTGGTCACCGGGGTTCCATCTGGGGGAGGTGGGATGCGGTACCTACCCCATCTGGGACTTCCCGATGATCTCGGCTCTTTTTGGAACCTGTTTTTTTTTTTTTCCTTCGGGATCTGTGGATCCCGCCCTCCATGTTGTCCTTCTCTTCGGCTAAATGCTGTCAAGATGGCGCTGGGGGGCGGGCTGTGGGCGTGACTTCCGGAATCTGAGGTTACCTGGGAGGTGTAGTCCCGGCATTTTTGAGGACAAGTCCTAGTTCCTGCATACTCGAGCTGTGCTTGTAGAGGTTTCTGGTCACCGGGGTTCCATCTGGGGGAGGCGGGGTGCGGTACCTACCCCATCTGGGACTTCCCGATGATCTCGGCTCTTTTTGGAACCTGTTTTTTTTTTTTTTCCTTCGGGATCTGTGGATCCCGCCCTCCATGTTGTCCTTCTCTTCGGCTAAATGCTGTCAAGATGGCGCTGGGGGGCGGGCTGTGGCGTGACCTCCGGAATCTGAGGTTACCTGGGAGGTGTAGTCCCGGCATTTTTGAGGAAAAGTCCTAGTTCCCGCATACTCGAGCTGTGCTTGTAGAGGTTTCTGGTCACCGGGGTTCCATCTGGGGGAGGCGGGATGCGGTACCTACCCCATCTGGGACTTCCCGATGATCTCGGCTCTTTTTGGAACCTGTTTTTTTTTTTTTTTTCCTTCGGGATCTGTGGATCCCGCCCTCCATGTTGTCCTTCTCTTCGGCTAAAAATGACCTTAAGAAACATTTGAACTGTGATCAATCTTTATTACCTCCCCACCTCTTTTAGAACACAAGGAGCATCAACTCTTACTGTAAATGCACACTTTTCCCACCAGCATCTTTATTTTTTCTACTTCACTGTTTTCTCTCACATCATTTAAAAGAGTTTAGTTTGGGAGAAAAACGACATCCTTGTTCCTTAGCCTAGATATTTAGTTGTAAATAGTGAATGTATTACCAGACTATGGACCAGTACCAAATTGGGAATTAAAAAGACTCTAAGTTTACAATATATTAACTTGTGTGACCTTGAGAAAATTTTGTTTCATCAGTGAGTGCACTTTTTCTTTTCCGGTTTGAAATGAAAGGAAGGTTTAAAAACCTTTTCAACGTGTGACCTTCTATCATTTTATAGACTAATAACTAGTCAGAGACATAAAACATGATGACTTCCCCAGAATTCACTGGGTATGTCATCCCTCCACTGATCCATTCATTCATCTCCTGTCTGTCCATTCATCTATCCATCCATCTACTCAAGAAAAATAGAATGTTTATTTGATGCCAAGCATCATTCTAGTCATTGGTGGGGAAGCATGAAAAATCAAAAATCAAAACAAATCTAAACAAAATATAGTTTTTGCCCTCAAGTGCACCTGATATATTCCAGAGGGAAGACTGAGAAAGGCAGAGACAATGAACACCCAGTGTTGTAAGCGTCCTTCTAGAGATGCTGAAGGAGCACATTCTCGTGGTACCCAGTGTTGCTGGAGGCTCAGGAAAGTCTCTTAGGAGTGATGAGGTGTGAGCTACTCCTGAGGATGCATATGAGATAGGGAAGTAGTAAAATGAAAGCATTTCAGGTGGGGCAGAACTTGTACAGTGTGGGGCAAAGTAAAGATTCTGGAATGTGCAGGGACAGAGATGGCTGGGGCTCAGGAGGAGACAGCATCAGCCGCTGAGGCCAATGAGGAAGCTGAAGCTGCCCTGCCAAGGCCTCAAGCACTGAGCAAAGAGGTTTGGTTTCAACAAGGGCAGTAGAAAAGTTCTGGGCCAGGTCAGATTTGCATTCTGAGATGATTTATTCTAGAGGCTATGGAGGACCATGGCCTACCAGGGATCTCAGGAAGCAGAAAGACCAGGCTGGAAAGACGGAGCAACAATGTCAGAGAGAAAGAGACTCTGAAACAGGACTGGAAGAGCTCCAAGGAAGAGACTAGAGGGGTATACAGATTGGATATAATAGGTGGGGTCAGAGGGGCTGGTCTGGGGTGGTGGCATGGTCACTCGTACTTTCCACCAAGATGGGGAATGTGGTGCTGTGATTCCATAATGTCACAAGACGGGTTCTTAACAGCTCTGACTCTGCTCTGTTTGGGGGTGTTTCCATTCCATTTAGCTTCAGAATATGTTCTATATTAAATACGTCAGTGTAATTACAGAATACGATACACTGTAATTATGCCCTATAATTACATTTTCTTCCATTAGCAGCCTGACATTCCCACTCAACGCGGGCCCCCAGTACCCCGGACTGCGAGTGGGGTTGGAACTGCAGAGGCCACCTGGAGCAGAGAAGGATCTCTCTTTCTCACTTTTGTCAGGTGATGATGTGAGAATCCAGGGAAGGCGCAGACAGTGCCAGGAATGGTTATGGACCCGGACTTGGGGCTTGGAGGCAGGCAGGCTCCAGTGATAGTAATAGCAGTTAGTAGTGGTAGGGCAAAAACAAGTGATTGATTGATTTTATTTATTTTTTCTGTTTTGTTTTCAGGTCATACTCAGCTGTGCTCCTGGGTTTACGCCTGGATCTGCACTCAGAGATCCTGCCAGTGCTTGGAGGGCCATATATGGGACCAAGGCTCAAAGCCAGATCCACTGCATGTATGGCAAACTCCCTACCTGCTGTACTATCTTTCTGGCCTCTCAGGAAAGTAAATAATTTGATGTTTTCTTATTTTGTGCTTCAATGTCTTTGTTTTCGAAAGGAGAGAATCACTCCTACTTGAGAGAATCATTATCACTTATGTTTTATGAACACATGTTGATTAGCAGTGAATTCTCTACGTATGATCCTTCCTTCCTTCTCACTGTTGTGATGTCAGGTGGTTGTTCATATACTTGGTTGCAGAGCTTACTGGAATGGGTTCCCTTTAATTGTTTGCACACAGGCTTGTTATTGGGTCACAGGCTTTCTTTGTGGTGCTCATACACACCTGGCTGTGTGTGTCCCGAAGATCACATGCTCTTATGGGGCCAAGGGGTCCCAAACAGCAGGCTGCCAGGATGAGTCACATGAGAAGACTAAACCCTTAGCCTCATGCTTGTGTGCTGGATGAGCCATTTTTAAGAATAAGTGAGTGATAATTACCTAGTGCAGTGCCTGTCAAATTTAAGCCCTTAGGAAAGATGTTCCTGATGAGGAAGGAATCCTGTTCATTTTCAGTCCTCCAGGGCTGGGGGACTATTTTAACAGTCAAGTGTTTGACTATCAGGATGATGTTAGCACATCAGAGAATGTTTCTAAAGCTCTTTATTTTCCTTTGCCTGTTCTAATTTTATAAGGAAGAAAGTAACCGAGGAGTAGGGAAGATCAATAAAATTTTATTTTTTTCTATTGATTTTTCATTGGCTAAAATTTCAGGGGTATAGTTTTACTGCTTCTCTATGTGTACAACATCCCTGCACCAACCACCAAAGTTTCAATGCCTCCTCCTCACCAAAGAGCCCCACCACCTTACCCTCCTATCCACCCAACTTCCCTTTTGCAGGAAGATCTTCATTGTTTTCATCAACTCCAGAAGTTAGTTTGGTTTCAGTTTATTTGCTTTGAGGTGGAGCGATAGCACAGTGGTAGGGCGTTTGCCTTGCACGCAGCCAACATGGCCGATCCGAGTTCGATTCCTCCGCCCCTCTCGGAGAGCCTGGCAAGTTACCGAGAGTATCTTGCCCGCACGGCAGAGCCTGGCAAGCTCCCCAGGACGTATTCAATATGCCAAACACAGTAACAACAAAGTCTCCAATGGAGATGTTACTGGGCCCGCTCGAGCAAATTGATGATCAACGGGAGGGCCTTTATTATTATTATATTTGCTTTAGTCCTATTTTACATGTGAGGGAAACTATCAGATAATTTACTCATTTCACTTAGCATAATCACTTCATTCTTCAATAATTTTGTTCCAAGAGGCAAAATTTCATCTCAGTTGATAACAGAATATAATTCTGTAGACTATATATACCCTGACTTCTTTATCTAGTCATCGGTTGATGGACATTTGGGTTGATCCCATGTTCTGGGTATTGTGAACAAGGCTGCTATAACCAAATTTTCATATTAGGCTGCAAATTCCCTTTCCAATTAGCATTTTCATGTCCTCTGGATAAATGCCTAGAAGCTATATTGCTAAATCATATTTTATTTCCACTTTAATTTTTAAAGATGATATACAATATACTGTTTTCAATAGAGGTCACATCAATTTGCATTTCTACCGACAGTGAACCTATTGTTTTTTCCTCCCCCACACCTTACCAACACTTGTTGTTTCCAGTCTTTTTGATGTTGACCATTCTCATGAGGATGAGGTGTTATCTCACTTCTCACTGAGATTTTGATGTGTCTCTCTCTCTAATAAGAAACATGTTCTCATGTGCTGCAAGCCATCTGTATGTCTTCTTTTAAGTGTCTATTCAAGTCACCCCCTCCACCCCCAGTTACTTTTTTGGTTTGGTTTCCTTGCTTGTTTTGTTGCTTTAAAGAGAAGCTTTAGATTTGTAAATATTTGAGAGGAAGAAATGGACATTTCCCATTTATTCCCTCCTCTACATATTCTCATCCTCCCCACTTACCAACATCACTCCCTAGAATGGTACATTTTTTTCAAGTCAAAGCTGAACCTACACATCATAACTACCCCAAGTTTACAGTATACCTTTGAGTTCACTTTTGGTGTTGTGCATTCTCTGGATTTGGATAGATGTAGAGTTACATGTATCTATCATTGTAATATGTAGCATGTTTTCATTGCCATAAATGTCCTGTGCTACATTTATTTAGCTCTGCATTCCCCACTCCTCACTGGGGCCCATCTCAATATCCCCAGAACCCTGATCTTTTCATTGTCACCACTGACATTTTGCCATTTCCAGAATCTTATATTTGGAACCATATATATATATATATATATATTATATCATCTTTTCAGAGTGATGTATTTTCACCCAATAATAATTACTTAGTTTTATCCTTATCTTTTCATGACTTGATGGCATATTTCTTTTTAACATTGACTAATAGTCCCCTGTCCAGATAAATCAGTTTATCCATTTACCTACTGAAAAACAACTTGATTGCTTCCAAGTTTGGACAGTTCTAATTATATAACATGAATTCTTCTATTCTATTTTGAAGTGACTATATAAATTTTAACCTCACTTTATAGAGGATATAAATGAGTGTAGAAACAGAATTGGGGGGCAGGGGATTAGCACAAGTCTCTCATCTAAGGATATCCATTGAGGAAACATGACTCTTGTAGTATCTTCATGTCCAAAGCTCTCTTTGTCTATCTTTTTTCTCTCTCTCTCTCATATATACATTTATGTATACATATATAGTATACTATATATATATATATATATATATATATATATATAATTTGGGAGCCACAGCCAGCAGTGCTCAGGGCTTACTCCTGGCTCTGCACTCAGGGATCACTCCTGGCAGGCTTAGGGGACTGTATGTGATGCTGAGGGTCAAACCCAGGTTGACTGTATGCAAGACAAGCACCCTACCTGATGTACTATAGTTCAATCCCCTCTATAAATATGTTTTAATATATTGTCTGTAGCAGGTACTTAATACATACCTCCATATTCACCTCTAAGGGACTTTAATCTCAAGCTGAATGGAACTTATGTGCCAAATTCCAGTGTAAGGTAGACTATGATAAATGCTCATTGGCAATCACCAACCTGAGTTTGTCATGAGTGAAAAGAATGTGGTGGGGTTGGCGGGGAGGTGGGTGCTGCTTCTGGCTGAGCATGAAGGACTGGCAACTGCCAAGCCATGACAGGCAACAAAGGGGCCAGTGGGAAAATTAGTCAGAACTCTTTTCCATTATAAATGACAAAATCCTAATTCAAAAGAGTTTTAAGAAAAAAATCTAGGAATGCAGCCAGTTCTGGGCAGTTCTCCACACAGTGCTTCAAGTCTTGCTTCTCTATATCCTTTGACATCTTGTAGCTCTGTTTTTTCCCCCACTTGGGAATTATTTCTCAGAATGATTCCCATCAAGAAGCAGACAAGATGGCTGACAGCCCCCAAGTTAGATCTTCTCAATTGTGCAAGAAAATGGTAACTCTGGTGGGGAGGGAGTCAGGGGAGGTCTCTGGCTGGTTCTGCTTGAGGGATCAATCCATCCCTGCTGCTCTTACTAGGACCAGAGAATGAGATATAATCTAGAAGTGGGGATGGGTAGGGAAGTCTACTCACATGAAATGGGAACCCCTTAAAAAAAGGACTTCTGTCATGCTGAGTCAAATGAGTCAGGGGGAAACGGACAGGTATAAACTCATGGCACTCATTAGTGAGATATAGAAAAACATAGTAGTAGACTAAAACCCAAAGACAGTAGAAACGAGGGCCAGGAGGATTCGCCCATGGCTGGAAGCTCTCCGTAAGTGGGGTGTGGGAAGGGCAGTTAGGACAGAGAAGGGACCACTATGGCAATGATAGTTGGAAATTGTCACTCTGGATAAGAGCTGAGTACTGAAAGTAGGTAAAGGATATGCATGATAACTTTTCAGTACTTTTATTGCAAGCCATAATGTCTGAAAGGAGAGAGAGAGAGAGAGAGAGAGAGAGAGAGAGAGAGAGAGAGAGAGAGAGAGAGAGAGAGAGAGTTTATCTGCTGTAGAGGCTAGAGGCAGGCTGGGGGGTTTCAGGAGGAAAACTCAGGACATTGGTGATGGGAAATTGGGAAATGTGCACTGATGAAGGGATGGATGGTGGAAACTTGTATGACTGAAACCCAATCATGAACAACTTCGTAACTGTGGTGTATCTCACGGTAATTCAATTTAAATTAAAATAAAAGTACTCCAGTTGCAAAAGATGGAATGAAGGGGTGCTGAGAAAATCCAGCCCCCAAATGCTCACTACAGAAAACATTCCTGAGAGGATAAAGAGCATTAAAGACCTCATTGTGGGGCTGTGTGATGCTTTGCAGAGACGTGAATTGTACAAAATGGAGAGATAAGTTTGCAAAGGTAAGTTGGGACCAAACTGCAGATGTCATTTAGTGCCATGTCAGGGATCCACACACAGAAAAGATTTCCCTATAATCACGATCTTTGATAAAGATGGATTGCTCCCATCCCAGACTTGTCCATTTTGCTCCAGCTCTGCTGAATTCCTATAATTTTTTGAACACCCCACACTTTCTTTTTGTTCCAGCACTGTTCTGTTTCTTCTTCCTTAAATGGTTTCTACTTCTTTGTTTAAGAAAGTGCTGCTGGGCTGCCATTGCCTCCAGGAAGGTTTTGCTCACTAGCAGCTCCAGTAATTTAGATGCTCCTAGGGCTCTTGTACACATACCTCATTGGACCATAGGTGTTTTACTTACCTGTGCCACTAGCTTGTATGTATTGAGTGCTTACATTATGCCAAGTGGACAGTGTTTTCAGTCCTATTTTACATGCAGGGAAATTGAAATGAAGAGAGGTCAAGTGCCCAAGATTATATAGAAATCAAGTAATGAGACTGGAACTTGAACTCAAGAAGTCTAACTGCATAAGTTTCTGTTAATCTTCTGGTGTTTGAGTATGTGATATTCAGGATGATACTCTCAAGCTAAGCACCATGCCTGTTCATAAAATACTTACTGCTTAGATAAAAGAAAGTTGGCAAGTGGAAGAACCAAACGGAATAAGGAAGGGTGATGAGAGCACTGTCGCTGGAGTTCTTCAAGTAAGGCCTGCAGGATGGCAGTGTGATGGAACACTTTACTGCAGAGTGTTGCATTATATGGACTCCTTGTCTCTTTCCAAATCTGTAATTGTTCCCTTTGGACAAAAGAGACCAGAGCTTCTAAGCAATCAAGTGACTCATTCACATTGTCATTGGAGGCACTCATCCTCTGGCAGTGGCATGTAAAGTGCATTAAAGAAGATTGCAAATATTTGGCTAATTAATCCACCACCTCCATCTTTTGGTGGCTTTGGCCAGGAGGACTGTTCTTCCCCAGACAATCATCTTAGAAATCTTGGCCTATAATTTGAGACGTTCCTCCCATCCAGCCTGGCTCACCACCTGAATTCAGAAATAGAAATGAGGCCACACAGTAATTGGGGTATCAGGTTGTGCTGGACATGAAATCAAAAGTGAGTTTGAATCCAGTCTCTAACAGGGACCTCGTTGCTTATATTCTGAAAACGTGATTTGAAATCTGCTCAGACTCTTCCTAAGGAACAAAAGGCAAAATGGGTGTGCAAATGCTGGGAGGACACAGAAGAGGGTGGCCTGGAGGAGCTGTCGATGCAGTGGCTGAAGAAGCTGCAGATGCGGTGGCAAGAGGAACTGCAGATGCAGTGGCTAGAGGAACTGCAGATGCAGTGGCTAGAGGAACTGCAGATGCAGTGGCTAGAGGAACTGCAGATGCATTAAGTGGAGGAGCAAATCAGTTCATCTCCATCTCCTCCAGCCCTTTTCTCGATCTTCCAATATGGTAGGGTGAGGGGGGACAAAAGGAAAAGGCCAGATGAGGAAGAAGGAGCAATGCCCCCAGAATCATAAATTCTATCTCAGAACCTTAACAGACTGTAAAATTGTCATCTGAAGACTGGAAGTGACTTATTGAAAAATAAAAACTCCCCTTCCACTGCAGGAAGCATCCTTAAGGATCTTATCTATGATTTCATAAAGCCGCGTGGTAGCTTTTCAATTCCTCCATAGGGCTGGGTGGGCCCGGAGCCCAGAGCGCTGATCGAGTGGATGGCAGCTGAGACTTAGAAGGAAGAAAACCCAATTACTCCTGCCCTAGAATAAAGAAATTCTGGGGATTTGAAATCACTGGAGCATCATTGGAATTCTAATAAAATGAGTTTTGGAGTTTTTTTTTTTTTTGGGGGGGGGGGAGTGTGGAGTAGAGGTGGTGAGTGGGAGAAGAACAGCTTCCCAAGCCACTTTGGAAATGGTTCCAGAGGATTTTGTCAGCAGACAAGTGTTTTGCTGCCTGGAATTTTCTATACCATGGGTTTGCCAAAACTGGGGAAGGAAGATCTCGTGCTGCTGGGCCAGACAGGACTTCACTGAGGACTGACCCCGCCTGGGCAGGGCTCAGTGAGCTGGCTTCCTTGTATATCCAGCCCTCACTTCCTAGGCCTGGGAAGAGCCTTTGGGTTGGAGTATCTCAGGAAACAAAATTGAGATCCAGAGAGAATGGCCCCATGTCCCGGAGCTCCAGCATCAGGCCCAGAAACCTCCTAGTCATCACTTTGCCGTCCTTCCCTTTGGAGGACTCACCTTCTCATCCCAGGTGGGCTCAGTTTCACCCTGACACAGAGTGGCAGGTAGCTGCTGAAGCTGGGTGGCAAGTCCTCCCTCCTAGGAGTGGGAGATGTTCTCTGAAGAACAACTCGCCTGGCTGGGTTGGATCCCCATACTCTGCCTCTGCCTTTTCTCTTTTTTGAGCTGAGGTGCCAATCACAGCAGCACTGAGAGGGCTAATTTTTCCATCTCTGTAAAGGGGACTCATCTATAAATGGCTCTACGGAGTGCTGTGAGAACTTCCAATTCCAAGTGAACCAGATGTTCAGCAAATGCTAATATTTTTATTCTCATCTGTGAAGTGGGACACTTCCTTAACTGAGTGTCTGTAATGTACCAGGAAGAGGCTTTGCATTGGGAAGGTGATGCCTACACCCATTTCCGCTTTCAACATTGCTGTCTTTTCCCAGGAGGAGTGGTGGGCATGACTTGGTTCCCACAGCAAACACTGAGCTCAGGGCTCATGTCAAATTCTTCTCTCAGTTCCCCAGGCTTGACTTTCAGTGGGACTGCTGGACGTGTTGAATGATGGAGAAAATTATACATAAGCGTCTCCAATCCCTTCCTTCCACCCCCAATCCCTTCTTCCTGAGCTCACACTCGGCTGCTCTTAGGGAACCAAGAGACCCCATAGGAACCAAATTTCTACTTTATGTCTGATGCAGGGCCACTCTTTTCAAAATCCCCTTTCTTTTTTTAAAATTTATTTATTTATTTATTTTTGCTTTTTGGGTCACACCCTGCAATGCTCAGGGGTTACTCCTGACTTTACACTCAGGAATCACTCCTGGTGGCGCTCAGGGGACCATATGGGAATGCTGGGAATCGAACCTGGGTAGACCACGTGCAAGGCAAATGCCCTACCCGCTGTGCTATTGCTCCAGCCCCTCAAAATCCCCTTTCACCTCTCTTAGCTCTTCAAGGCTTAAATTCTTTTTGTTTGGGGGCCACCCTGGGGTGCTCAGGGCTTACTCCTGGCTCTGTGCTTTGAGCTGAGAGGTGCTCAGGGATTTGTGTGTGGTGCTGGAAATTGAATTCGGCTTGGCCGCATGCAGGGCAAACACCTTACCCTCCCGTTCTGTCTCTCCTGCTGAGGGCTTAGATTCTTAAATATCACAGTTTGCATTTTTTTAAAAAAACTTTCCCCGCCCCCGCTGTTTTCATTATCATAGAAATGGATACCTTCTTTGGTTTCCCTTTCAGTTTCTTTTCTGCTCCCACTAACTAGATTTTCCACTTCTTTATTCATTCCTTTAATAAATATTTTGACAGACACCGCTCTGCGCACTAGGAATAGAATCATAAACAAGACAGGCAGGTCCCCGTCTCCAGTGAAGCTTCCATTGTGGTGGAGAGGAGAGAAAATAAATACAAAGAAATGACTACGGCAGTGTAATAAAATCATTGCCACGATGAAGGAACGTGATATTAAGTGGGGTCAGAGGATAACTGTAGAGAATGTTCAGGGAGATTTTTTTTCTTCCCCAGAATTTTCACGTGCTTCATCCTTATCATTCTCTGGCAGACACAGTGCATACTTTGTCAGACAAGCTTTCCCTAGGGATGGGTGTTGGAATGATGTCCATGAGAAACCATTACTAAGAGCGCTGTATGCCCCCCCCATAAGTTAAAAAAGTAATAAAATAATAAGATTTTTTTTTTAAAAGAAGATCCAGGGGAATAATCCTGAAGAAGAGCAAGTGCCAAGGTCCTTGGATTGGGATGAGCTGCTACCATGCATCCTTGGGTTTGAAGCTTTTGGGGCCAAATTCTCGGGTCTCCTGGGGTTTTGATTAGTAAATGGGGAGAGGGGTGCATTTGGAGTATCCGCACGTCTGATGAGTTCCGGTCATACTTTTGCAGAATAGATCCTACAGGTAAATGGAGGAGCTGCCCAAATGGAGAAACCGAGTCAGGGAATATGGAACTGGGTCTGAGAGGAGGCAAGGGAGGAAGGGCAGACAGGGAAGCAGATGCGGCCTGCAGCTTTGTAAACACAGTGAGGAGTGTGACTTTCCTCCAGAGGGCAGCGGAGGCCACAGGTCTCCAGAAAAACATTCCAGCAGGAAACTGACTTTCATTCATTTATTTATCATCTCCAGCCCCCCCTTTCCCCTTCCGTTGTCCATGGTCGCTGTGTTGACTGGCATGGGGGGAGTGCCCACCTTCCTGGTTCTGTTGCTTGTAACATGTTCGCGGGGGTGCATGTGGAGGTGGCACATATGTTCGCATGCTTAGCTCCAGTGCTCCTGGAAGAGGTTTGCGCTCCTCTAGTCATGCTGGTACTTGCATCTGTTTGTTGAGGTCCCCAGGCTATGGTGGTAATGCTTGCTGGGGCTCACTGTGGGGCTCACACCTGGGTTTGCCCCCCAGAAGAGACATTTTTCCAGGTATGGTTGGTGCACACATCTTTTTAGGGGTAGCTCTGGCCAGGGGCTGTACCCTTTGTTTGGGTGCTCACGCACCCCTGACTGGTGTGCTGCCAGGCGTTACTTGTACTGCCAGGAATCACAGACAGCAGAGCTAGCCGGAGTGTCCTGGGTCCTGGGTGCACGTGGGACACTGGGGATTTGAACTCTTCATCAGTGCTTGCGAAATAGGAGCTCTCAGTCCCTGCGCTGTTCCCCTAGACCCCGCACTGACATTTAAAACATTACTTTGAGGACAAGCTGGAGTGATAGCACAGCAGGTAGAGCGTTTGCCTTGCATGCAGCCAACATGGCCTACCTGAGTTCGGTTCCTCTGCCCCTCTCAGAGAGCTTGGCAAGCTATCGAGAGTATCTCGCCTGGACGGCAAAGCCTGGCAAGCCACCTGTGACGTACTCGATATGCCAAACACAGTAATAGCAAAGTCTCAGGATGGAGACGTTACTGGGTCTGCTCAAGAAAATTGATGAACAACGGGAGGACAGTGATACAGTGATACTTTGAGGACAGAGAGATCATAGTATAGAGGGTCGGGTGCATGCTTTGCACATGGCAGACCCAGGTTTGATCCCTGCCTCCATGTATGGTTCTCTGAGCTCTGCCAGGAGGAGTGATCCTTGGGTACAGAGACAGGAAGAAGGCTTGAACATGGCCAGGTCTGGTCTCACAAAAATGAATAAATAAATGAAACATTATTTTGGCAGCTCCAGGGAGAGAAGTGGGGGGAAGAGGGAGAACATGAGGGTCTTAGCCAGAGATAGCTTGAGGCTAGATGTTGGAGGAAGTTCTGGTCAGACTTGGCGAGGACAGGCTTCCAAGCCCAGAACCAGTGGTTCCTGGGGTTGAATCACTGTCTGCTGTGGGGATCACCCAGTGCACTGGAAGATATTTAGCAGCATCCCAAGTACCCAGCAACCTAGGGGATACCAATAGTGACTCTTCCAGATGTTACATTCAAAACTGTTTTCAGAATCTTCCAATGTTCCCTGGAGCAGAGAGGGTGGTGGGAAGGGGCAAAACCATTCCTTCTGGGGCAGCCTGGGCCAGGGACTTATTCAGCTCATGGTTTTCAGTAAGCGTTGGTGGATGCAGACAGTTCTCTCCGGGTCAGGATGCCAGTCGGTGTAGGGAGAGGGCGGTGATCAGACTCAGTCTCATGGGACTGGCATTCCCAGCAGACTCAGTCCCCTTGCTGATGAAGCAGGCATTTCCAGCAGACTCAGTGTCCCTGCTGATGGAGCAGGCATTCCCAGAAGACTCAGTCTCTCTGACAGCGAAGGGTGGAGGGGACAGCTGCAGGGAAGCAATGCGGTTGAAGCTTTTGAAATCTCTAAGACCCCCACCCAGCGATCCACCTGAAAAAGACACAGGCAGATGGAGGACATCTGAAGATAGTGGCCCTGTGTGGGCAGATGGGAGGCATGGGGTGCAGAAGAAGAGGGGAGAGGATGGAGAAGACAGGGACTTAAATATTAAGAGTTTTGTCCTATGGTCTTAAATGAATTTTTGGAGATGAGCAGCTGAATGCCACATCTCTGTCTCTCGGCCATCATATTTGCACCCTGGGCCTGGCCTTGCCATTGACTTCTCTGGGCACCCGCGGAGAGGGATGAATGGATACTTTTCCCTCCAGCAGAGAGAGGTGTTCAGAGAGGCTAAGTAACTGTTCGGGGTCACACAGCTCATGAGAGCCTGGCTGGGCTTTCCATTTCGCCCACCCCACCCGGGTGTTTCCATGAAGTGCCAGCACTGCAAAAATGAAATTCCTTTTTTTTTTTTTTTTGTCACTGCATTGGGGCGGGAGGTGGAGGTCTGTGGGCTACAGGTGGAGGTGGTGAGGGAGAGGATTACACTATCTCTCTTTTATAATTATCTTGGAGCAGAGAGTCAGGGAGAATCAGAGCAAGTGCCAGAGGAGCTGACCTTGAAGGCCACGGCTCCTGAAGAGCCCGGGGCCAGTGGACCATTGTCCTCTTGTGGCGGATATTTCTAGTGCAATTATCCTGTCTTCCTCTTACAACTCTCTCAGAAGTTCCTTCCGTGATCATTAAAACTGGCTCTGGGCTGAGGCTTTGAAAGCGGCCGGAACCGCCCAGGGCTGGATCCTGTCCTCGTTAGGCAGCGTGGGCCTTCCAGGGACTTCAACAGGATTTCTGCCTCGTTACCAATTGAGGGAGAGGCGACCGGCTGCGCCAATTACAGGTGGGCGCCTTGGCAAAGAGGCCGCTCTCTCCGCGCTGCGGCTTCTAAGCTGCCTGGCTCTGGCTCCATTGAAACTCAAAAGCCTTCACCGTTTCCCGTGGTCTGTAGCATCAGCGGGGCAGGTGGCAGGGGCTGGAGCTGAGAGAGGACAAAGGAAGGAGCTGGTCCAGGGACGGGGCAGCGCTGAACTGAGGAAGACTCAGAGCTGGGCCTGCGCGGAGAGGAGGACCAGCCAGAGACGCTGGACCACCCTGTGCCTCTGCTGGTGAGCATCAGGCCAGCACCTGGAGCCCAGGGCCTGGTGTTGGGGTGCACAAACCAATAAATAGGGTGGGTCAGGAGAGCTGCACCAGCCTTGCTTTCCTGCTTTGGGCTGTTCTTTTCCCAAGTCAGGGCGAGAAACCAGCCCTCTTGAACACAGTGCACAGCATGGGCAAGGCAGGAGAAGGTGGACCTGACTCTTCTGAGCCTCAGTTTCTGCTTCCCTGAAGTGGGTTGATGCTGCTGACAGTTGTGAGTTCTTTTCATTTTTTCTCATCCCTGGCTCTTGCGCTGAGCTTTCTAACTCTGCCAGACTGTGGGGGACAAGAAACAAAAGTGGGTGTGGCCCTGCCCTCCAGGATTGACCTTCTTACAGGGCGCTTTACAATTACTGATCTAAAAAGTAGACCCAGGATAGACTTCTGGTGTGTGGTCAGTGCGCTGAGAGGATTGAGATGGAATGAGGGAAAAGGGGTCTCTGGAAGGAATTTGTTTTCGATGGAGGAGGGGTCACACTTCTTGGTACCTATCCCTCAAACATAAAAATATTCATTTGAAAAGATATGTAAATGGAAAGTATCATGTTAAGCGAAATGAGCCAGAAAGAGTAGAATAGACACAGAAAGATTGCATTCATCTGGGGAACATAAAGTAACAAAATGGGAGACTAACACCCAGGAGTGGCCGAGATTAGTACCAGGAATTTTGCTCCATGACTTGGAGGCCAGCCACACGTGCTAGGGGAAAAGGAAGCTCAGATAGAGAAGGGAGCACCAAATAAAGGGTGTTGGGAGGATCCTCCCAGGATGGGAGAAGCATGCTGAAAGTAGACTATAGACCAAACATAATTACCACTCAATGCCTCTCTTACAAACCGCAGGACCTGAAAGGAGAGAGAGAGAACAAAAGGGAATGCCCTGCCACAGTGGCAGGGTGGGATGGGGGGGATGGAGGTGGGAGGGATACTGGGACTCATGGTGGTGAGGATGGGCATTGGTGGAGGGATGGGCGCTTGATCATTGTATAACTGAAACCCAAGCTCAAAGATTTGTAAGTCTATAACTGTACCTCATGGTGTTTCACTAATAAAAAAAAAGAATGTAAAAAAAAGAAAAGATATGTGAAAACCTATGTTCACTGCAGTGCTTAATACAATAGCCAGGATATGGAAACAGTCCAAACATCCAATAACAGTTGAATGGATAAAGAGGTGTGGTATCTAGAAGCCATGGAATACCATATGATTGTAGCACTGCACTGTAGCACTGTCCTCCCATTGTTCATTGATTTGCTCGAGCGGGCACCAGTAATGTCTCACGACAAATTGTGAGACTTGTTGTTACTGTTTTTGGCATATTGAATACATCACGGGTAGCTTGCCAGGCTTTTCTGTGTGGACAAGATACTCTCAGTAGCTTGCCGGGCTCTCCAAGATGGGTGGAGGGATCGAACCTGAGTTGGCCATGTTGGTCTCATGCAAGGCAAATGCCTTACCTGCTGTGCTATAGCTCCCTTATGACTGTAAGAAAGGACAAAATCTTGCTGTTTGTTGGATGAAACTGGATGGTGTTCAGTTGAGCCAAGTAAGCCAGGGGGAAAAGGAAAAATACTGGATGATCTCATTCTTCTGTGGTAGATGGAGAAACAAGGCCAGGGTCTGGCTGGTCAAATGATGATAGATCCTTGGCCCTGGGGTCTATGAGAGAGGATGCCAAGGAAGTTGGGAGTGGGGTATAAATGACGTGGTGAATTGGAAGTAACATAAGGCATTGGATGAGGGTTTGGGACACCGTAATGGGTAATTTAAAACAAAACTAACTAAAAACCAAATTTGCAGAGGAGGTGGATGAGGATGGGAAGGACCTTGGGTCATGGGTCAGAAAGGGGTGAATGCTGGTGGTGGGTTTGGAGTTGGCACATTGTAAGCCCGAGACTCTATTATTAACAGGATTGTAAATCATGATGCATTAATAAAAATTTAAGAACCATAAATAAATTGGGGGTCAGGGAGGCCCTCCAGGAGATCTGGCTTCTGAGAGAGGCCTTCTCTGCCCTGAGGAAAGGCAGGATGAGGTCTCCTGAGTCTACTCAGGTCACACACTCTCTCGGGTTCCAGGGAGGAAACAGACCCTTGGGGCTGGCAGGTGACCTTATTTCTGCTAGCTGTCCCAGGAAGGGGGCCCATGTGACAATGCCAGGACTCCCTTATGTCCAGGAGAACCAAGGACCCACTCCCCCATCTTTCAGAAGGCCTTGACTTTTCCCCAGAACCTGAGACTGTAGAGTCTTGGGTGGTGTTTAAGAAAATTCAGTGTCTTTCAGGGAGACTTGGCAAAGGGTTGAGGAGGGGTCAAAGGTGCAGCTGGGTTTGGGGCTGTCCAGGGAGGTTGATGGGCCAGTGGTAGAGGGCCTTGCAGGACCCAGGGAGGACTTGGTCTGCACAAAGAGACTTTTAGGGGTGCTCTGTGAAGTGTGTGCTCTATTAGCTGGGATCTTGGGGGCCTTGAAGCTGCTGCCTGCAGGACAGTCACTCTGTCCACTGACTTAGTGAAAGAGTTGAGGTCTCATGGCCTTTTCAGAAGGTTACAGGTGTTGGCCCCGAGAAAGTCATTTACATCAAGCAGATCTGCTGTCTTTGACACCTGTTGGTCCTAGTTTGGCTTTTGAGAATTCACAGAGGAAATCTGGTCTCCTTTTCCCCATACTCACCCTTCAAGTGGCATGTTGGAGAGTCTTCGCCAGATCAAATAAGTTTATGGTGGATAGACTGGTGTCTCTTTTCTGTCCTATTTGTAGGTTGGAGGTGGTAGAAAGAGTGAGACACCTGAATTCAGATGAACAGCATGCAAGCCCTATGGAATTAACGTCATTCAAGTCAGTGAGTGAGTATGTGTGCACGGGGAGATGGAGGGGTGGAGAGATAGGGTGGGAGAAGAGAGAATCTGTGAATGCACATTTTCAGACATCTGTGAGAACTGGGTGGGGGGTAGGAGCAGGGGCTTCTGAGCCCCTAGGCAGCTCTTAAGGGCCAACCTCATGTTCAGAACATCATGTCCAAGACCTAATTTCATCTCTGAACACACAAAGACACACAGACACAGACACACATGTACACACACACAGAGCAAGAGAGCACTGCCGCTGCCTTTAAGGCTCTCTCTCATCTGGGGGAAATTCATAGACCCACTTGCTCAGAGCACATGGGCAGTGACAGCACTTGGCTGGATATACTGATGTGTTTCTGCTCTCAAAGATGCTAGCTAGCCTGACTGAGGGATAGTTTTTGCCTCAGTAGGCCAACAGGAGCCATGATGCCTCTCACAGAATCCAGGAAGATTCTAGGCACTGGCATGCTGGAAGGAAGTAGTTCAGGGGATGATATAGAGAAAGACCAAGGCACTCTCCATCAGGCTTTCTTGCCATGTGTCTTCATTCTCCAGAGAGTTAAATAAATGTTTCTATGTTGGTGAAAATATATTTCTGTTGCAAAATAAATACCAATTTCTGTGAGCTTAAGAAAAAAACAAACGAGCATTCAATGGCCTGCAGAGCATCATGCCTAAGTTTTACTGTGACTACTGTGACATATATGTCACCCATGACTCTCCATCTGTGAGAAAGACTCACTGCAGCATCAGGAAACACAAAGAGAATGTGAAGGACTGCTATCAGAAATGGATGGAGGAGCAGGCCCAGAGCCTGATCGACAACACAACTGCTGCATTTCAACAAGGCACGATTCCTTCGACTCCATTCTCTGCTCCTCCTCTGGCAGGGGCAATGATCCCACCTCCGCCCAGTCTCTCTGGTCCTCGTCACCCTGGGATGATGCCAGCACCCCATAAGGGGGACCCTCCCATGATGCCAATGATGGGCCCCCCTCCTCCTGGGATGATGCCAGTGGGACCTGTTCCTGGAACAAGGCCGCCAATGGGAGGCCATATGCCCATGATGCCTGGGTCTCCAATGATGAGACCCCCTGCCCATCCTATGATGGTGCCCACTTGGCCTGCAATGACTCGACCAGACAGATAAGGAGAGTGGGAGCCGATCTCTCTCTCTCTCTCTCTCTCTCTCTCTCTCTCTCTCTCTTTCTCTCTCTCTCTCTCTCTCTCTCTCTCTCTCTCTCTCTCTCTCTCTCTCTCTCTCTCCCCACTTCCTGTCACTTGTTCTTCACCAGGAGATCATGGTGCTGTGACTCTGGGTATTCTCCAGCGGTGTTAGAGGAAGACTTGTGCCCCCCCGCCCCCCCCTTCCCATCAGAGAGAGGATAGTTTTGGAGGGGGGTAGTAAATGGAACAAAAAAACAACAGCTTTCATTTGTATTGTGAAACATGGAAATAAAGTTGTCGACTCTTAGTTAAAAAAAAAAGAAAAAACTAGAGAAGAAAATGTACAGGGGATTGCAGGAGACCCAGAGAGCCTCAAAGGAAGCTCCCCAAAGTAATCTGATGAAGCTGGACAAATGGACAAGCGTCAGGGCTGGTTTAGGCCTCAACAGCAGAAACTCCAAAAGTTTGTTCTGAAAATCTGGCTTTAATTCAGCTGTAGCAAGCACCAGTCTCTGTGTCTCAGGTAAGAGTTTCTAGTTGGTGCTGTAGAGACAGACTAGCCTAGCACAGACAGAGTGTGGGGTTCCATGGCACAGCACCATCCCCAGGGTGAGATTCAGAAGCTAGGGCTGGGAGCTTGTTGCTGGTGGTCAGCACTGAGGGGAGCTAACCCTGGAGTTTCTCCTGTAGCTCTCAGGCTGGCATTGCGCTTTCAGCCAGCCTTAGGGATGCCAACCCTTGTTTGTCTTCCATTTGGCTGTCAGCCTCTTTGGGGCAGCCAGCACTTCAGTCTATCCTCTGCTCTCTATCTAGAGTCAGGTCTAATTCCAGAAGTAAAAGTGTATGCGTTTGGATCCAGAATCAGTCACCGGTTCTCTTTCCTCTTCAATGGCCCATCTAATGAGTACCTACTCTGCAATCCAAAGCTTTTGTATACATTTGTTTTTCTCTCTGTCTTTCTGTCTCTGTCTCCGTCTCTTTCTCGCAGCTCTTATTTCTTGTGTTTCTCTCTTTACCAGTGCACACAGATCACCTTCCTGCTGCAGCAAAGATGGTTCTCTTTGGTTATTGGCCCTAATTCTTTTGTCTTCAGTGCTGAAAAAGCATCAAGAACCTTACCTTGTTGGTTAAAGCTCTTTCTGGGGGGTTGGTGGGGATGAAGGGTTGCTAGAAAAGAATTTAGGCTACCACTCCTGGGCTGGAGGAGAGGGAAGCCTTAGTGGGCAGGTGTGGGTGCCCCGACAAGGAGAGGCTTGGTCCTGAGACTGGCAGTTTTCTAGAGTGTTCAGGGTGGAGTGGAGAGGAGAAGCTGTCCTAAGGGAGTTTCTGGACAAAAAAGAACAGATGTCCACTCCAGGAGCCGTGAATACAGAGTCTGTCTCATGCCTGAAGCCAGGGTAGATGCTCGTCTTCACTTGTTCTCAATATGTGGATTCCTCTGTGCAATCAAGACTCTATCAAGAATTGATCATTACAAGTGCTACCAGCTGTGGGCCCAGGTATTCCCTTTCCTGGGACTTGGATAAATAAGTCAATTCAGCAAATATTTATGCAGCACCTTCTATGTTGATACACATGTGAAAAAAATAGTCAGGATAAAAATGTAGAGAGAAACTCCCATTCTCCCAGCCCCTACCGTAGCCTGGGTCTGGGACCTGTGTGTGTTCAAAGAAAACATCAGTCCCAACCCAGTCCTAATTTAGACCTGAGGCAAGGCAGTTCTTTCAGAAGACATGGGAGGAGGAAGGGAAAAAGTGATACCATGTGCTTTCTTTGCGTTAATTTAGATTGTAGGTACTTTTATGTCTTTAGTCAATCATTCGCTCATTCACAAATTATCTCATAAATCACCTTGTAGGCACAAGACTCTTGTTTCCACTGCTGATATACAGCCATGAGCCCACAGTGGGGGCAGGGCTGGTAGTGAAGTGTACCTTTCCATAAGACGGTCAGGGCAGATGGCATGTGAGCAGAGTCTGGAAGAAGAGAGAGTTATGAAGATGCCAGGAGGAAGGGCGTTGGGCAGAAGAGGAGGGGTGTGGAGCCCTGATGTTGGTTCCTGGGTGTTTAAGAGAATCCAGTGTCTTACGGGGAGAGTCAGCAAAGGGATGATGGGAGGCCGAAGGCGCAGCCAGGTTCAGGGCAGCCCAGGAAGATTGATGGGCCAGTGGTGTAGCACCTTGCAGACCCAGGGATGACTTGGTCTTCATGAGCAGACTAAGCAGTGCTTCGGAGGCCAGTCTCCCTTTCCCATAAGTGGTTCAATGTGAAGGCCAAGGATGCTTGAGCCTTGCGGTGCTGGGTATTTCCTGGGCCACTCTGGGGGTGCTCAGGGATCTCCAAGGCTGCACCCTGTCAATGCTCAGGGACCATATGGGGTACTTGGAATTCAAACCGGGACCAGCTTTATACAAGGCATTCAATGCTCCCCCTTCTCCCTCCACCCCCCCCCCCCCCCGGCTCTGCAGACTTTGAGCAGAGAACAGAGGATATGATTGGCCATTCAGTCATCTCCAAGCTCCTGAAAATGAAGGATTTAGGAATGGGGGTATGGAACATTCTAGACCCACACTACTAGTACATTTCCGAGCTGAGAACCACACACACACACACACACACACACACACACACACACACACACATTTCTGATAGCTGCTCTCTCCACCAGACCACACTGCCTCCTTTTTCTTGGCTCTGACTTTTCATGGCTAAGAAATGAAAGGCTGCCTGTTTGTCTCCTTAGAAAATTAAATAGATACGCATGTAAACGAGCACATTTATAATAAAACATTCATGTAATTCTTCCAAAAATACCTAAGTAATAAACTTCAACTGAGATGTCAAAAGTACATGAATTTCATCATGTAAATTTGCAGTCATAATAGCACTTGCTTTACACCATTGATAACACAGTGTAGTACTTAAAATTTTGCAGTCTGTAGTCACATTGATCTTCAAGCAAGGGTTTAAACAGTCCCTTTCAGTGAAGTGGCTACCGTGATTGTATACCTCCAAGCTGTCTAGGCCCTGTACCCACACTTCTCTAGACCCCTTCAAGGCTGCCTGGGATCCTGTGGTTCTGCCCATCTTGCTAACTCTTATTCCTCAGACCTGTGGTCACAATCAGACAAGAACGTCTGTGGGATGTCTGTGCAGTTCCTGAGCGAATTATGCTGCCTTCTATCAGCTGGTGTGTTAGCAGAATGTGTGCCTCTGCTGATGGCCACTGTTGATTGCCTGGGAGGGGTGCTGAACCGTGTTGGACCATTTCAGTGAGCTTCTGAAACTGGGAGGCAGCCTCAGGGATTCTGGCGCAGTCTGGTCTGGACTTGGGCAGAAGAGCAGCAAACCCAGGAGCCTGTGTGAGGTTATGCCCCGTCTGCCATGTGGACTGGGAAGCAGGGAAGGCTGGCCGTTGGAAGAGCAGAAGAGTGCAGAGAAAGGCCCCATCTGGGTTGCTTTCCAGGCGGACAAGAGTAAATCCCTCCTGGATTGCTTTCAAGATGGGTGGGTCCAGACTTGCAAAAAAAGGCTGTCAGTGACACATGAGCAGATGGAGAAATGGTGGCCTGGATGTACAGTTGGCTACTACTCAGCTCTGAGGAAAGAGGAAATCTTGCAGCTTGCTTCCATTTGGACAGAACTGGAGTAGAGGGTGTCTTGCTAAGTTTAGCGAGTCAGAGGAGAAAGACAAATAGCAGATGATCTCACTCAGGTGGGGCAGAAAGAAACAAAGCAGAGGCCAGTGGGAAGAAACTGAATTCTGAGACTGCCAGGGGGGCCAGGTGGGAGCACAGGGACCTTGGGACCCTGGTCTAGGGATGTTAGCACTCTGGTGGTGGGTGTGGGGCCGTAGCCTTCAAAGCCTGAAGTGGTAATGTTGATACAGTTGTGAGCCTTTTTACGAAACCTCAATAAAAATCCACTTGGTAACTTAAAACTAAAAAGCTGATGTCACTCTTGCTTTTAGGATGCACAATGATTGCTACGTTTTTACCATTTCTTGGTTTTTCTTAAGCTAGCTGAGTCAGTTCTATTCCTCACAACCTAAGACTGCTGATTACTCAAATATTCCAATGTCTCCTTTGAATTCGTTACCCCAGACTCTAGCTCATTCTCTCTTTATGGACCCCTCTTGGGCTTGGCCGGTTCAGGTTTTTGTTCCATGAGTTTACCTTGGCAGATTACATCACCATTCTGAGTCTCGGGGTTTTCTTCTGTAAAATGGGACCATAAAGGTTTCCTGAGTGGGGGTTGGGTTGCTGTGAGACTCGAGAATGTGGCAAGGTATTATTCACTGCTCAGTTGTGGCAAGGTACTAATATTAATGCACATTGTGGGATCAATAGAAAGATCAATGAGTCTCAACCTTCTTCTTTGCCCCAGAGTTGGCCTGGACCAGACATGGATGGTTCTGAGTGTGGGTTCCTGAGTGACTTCAGGAGTTTTGACTCTCACACTCTCCACCCTGTGACCCAGGCAAGTTCCTTGACTTGAACTGGGACTTGGCTTTCGAAAGCCAAGTTGATGTTTCTCTTTCCATCTATTTAAAAGAAAATAGACTCCAGCCCATTAAGACTCTGCCATAGCCAACTGTGGCTAAGAGGAGGAAGTTTGGGTGGCAGCCCCTGGCTCCGTCACCAGCTGTGTGACTAAGCACACCATGTCTCTGTGGATTCATCAGAAAGTGCTTCTCCGTAGGACAAAGTAGGTCTGTGCTCTGTATCCCTGCAGGCTGCCAAGTCTTGAAAGAATCTCTTTCATCCATAGGGAAGTACTTTATGGATGTCAGCAACATCCTATGAAGACTCAGATGCATGCACCTCTCCTGTACCAACCTCACTTTTCTTGGTGGATATGGATATAGGGACTAAGAGGCTGCACCTCACACTGAAGAGGAGGGTATACAGAGCCAGCATGTGGATAGGCGGTTCCAGTAGCCAGGTCCATGGGGGTTTCACTTGTGCCTTTGGCCCTTGCACAACTGCTTTCTTGGTACCTATTTGGTTTGTCCACTTGTACTCAGCCTGGCCTGGGAATTAGGGCAAAGTGTTGTTGTGCTGTTAGCCCAGTTTGCAGATGTGTTCCCACATGAGCCAGTGAGGTGCTGGGTTGAATTGGAACTGGCACCCTGAGTCCCCTTTTGGAAGATGAGAAGGTGGGCGCTGGCCTGTCTGAGCTTCCTGCTCCTACTCCTCACTCCATAGTGTGCACCAGTGCCCAACCTCTCTGTGTGTTGGTTTATCAATGTGCACTAGAGAGGGAGGGGCTCTTCCTGCAAAGTGATGCCATCCAACTGCTTAGGGTGGTGGGAAGAAGGAGAGAAAGTCAGAATGGGATGCTCGTTGTATGCCTGAGATCTAGCAGTTGCTCCTTCAGCAAGGGTGGGTTTTACTGCCCCCATGGGGTCACTGTCCACTGGGGACCTACATGCAACTAAGAGCCCTGAGATCAACTCTGGGATTTGTCTCTGTAAACAATATGATGTGGACAGGCAGTGAACCTCCCTTCCATCTGAGCCGTGGAGATAAAAATACCCATCCCAGGAAGGTGAAGAACCATGTGCATCTAGAAGATGCTTGACATGTGAGGACACTTAAGGAATAGAGCTTGGGCTGGGGAGATAATACAGTGTGGAGGGTGCTTGCTTTGCATGTGGCCAACCTGGGTTCTGTTACCAGCACCCTATATGGCTCCCGCAAGCACTTCCAGGAATGATTCTTGAGCATAGAGCCAGGAGTAAGCCCTGAGCACCTAAGGTTAAGTATGGACTTAACCCCCACTTATCCCCTCTCTCAAAAAAACAAAAGAGAGAGAGAAATAAAAGAATAGAGCTTGGAGGGCATTGAGAAGAGCAAGGGTTCTCCAGGAAGAAGGAGCTTCTGGGAGTTTGAGAACATCTTGGTGTTCCCAGATGGGTTTGGAGTCGGGGGTGGGGCAAAGGAGCGGTAGGAACCCAAGGAGAGAGGAGAACACCCAGGCTATGGAGGATATTTTGGGACTGTGAAGGCCCACACTGACCTGAGTCTTCCCTGGATGCTTTTAAGAGGGAACGTGAAGTCGAGTTTACCTTAGGAGATGGCCCTGTGGGCTGCAGAACGCGGCTGGGATGCCCATGTCCAGAGGCGGGGCTCAGGGAGGGGTGAGAGCTGTGGCCATTGAGGAGGGATGAACAGAGCCAACAGTTGCGGGACTGACATTTGGTCCTCTGTAGGCCAAGAATTCCCTTCTCTGAGCACTTTGCTTCCTTCAGTTCCTTCATTATCTCTGCTCACTGGGGCAGGGGAATACCTCTCTGTGCTATAGGCACACAGAGGTCAACAAAACGTTAAGGAGTCAAAATCCATCAGACATGGCACATGATTGCACCTGGGGTGAAGGAGCAGGTTGCTGGCCCCCAGGTTTCTGGCTGGGAGGACTGGCTGGGAATCCAGGATTCCAAGAGGGGGAGCAACAAGGAGTTTTGAGCTGAGCTCTCTCTGTGCTGAAGGTACAAGGGCTAGCATGAGCAGGGCGGGTGACATGGGCACTAGACACCTGTGTGTATGGGGAGTCCCGGGATAGGTGATCTTTCTCTGACGTTTGGGACCTCAACAATATTACAGAAGCTGGGGAAGTCAGGAGGGAGAGAACCTTCCATGCAAAGCTGGGTGGAGTGTCATGTGGATTATGACAAAACCACCCAGCACCAGACACTTTGGGAACTGTTGTCTTATGCCTGGGTCATTGTGTAAGGGCTGAATTCAGTTTTCTTAAGAATCCTCTCATCCCCACATCTCTCTTTATCTGTCTCTGTCTGTCTGTCTCTGTCTTCCTCCCTCCCTCTCTCTCTCTCTCTCTTTCTCTCTCTCTTGCCCCCTCCTTATCCCTCCCCCTCCCCCCCGTGTGTGTGTGTGTGTGTGTGTGTGTGTGTGTGTGTGTGTTTCTATGCGCACATGCTTTTCAGACTTTATTAGATCATTTGGTCTGTATTTGTTACTTTCATCTGTCAACACCTATGGAGTCTCTTTATCTCTCTCCGTCTCTGTCTTCCGTTGCTCAGTCTCTGTGTTTCTTCCTTTGTCCAGCCTCTTGTCTTTGTGTCTGTACCTCCCGCTCCACACAATCTTCACATATTGTGTTTTCTCTCTCCTTTCCCTGTTCCCTCCCCCACTCCTGCCTCTAGGAGGAAGAGGGCAGAGATCACTGGGTAGGATTGGATGTCATTAAATGCAAAAAAAAGGGGGGACTGGAGGGGGGAGAGAGAAAGGCCTCCTTTTCTCGTGGCTGCCCCTGGGGAATGCCTAACAATGAGAGACACTTTGGTGGGTAATCGATAGGAACAAGCTGCTACTAGACGTCTTTGTTGGGCGGAGGTAGTGCAGTTCCCCCCAACTGGAGCCTCTGGGAACAGCTGGCCCCTTGACCAGGCTCAAACAGCGCATCACAGTGCAGCAGCCTTGAAGTGTGAGCCCAGCACATCTTGACCTGGGGGCACCTCATTTCCATCCCCTCCCCTCCCCTCCCCCCTTCTGCCCCCACCCCAGTGGTGCTAATTTGAGGAATATCATGAATAGAAAGAGACACCTTAAGGGACAGGGCATAGATGGAGGCAACATCTAATGTACCTCGGCCAATGTTCTAAATCTACAGCTTGAACAGTCTCTTAATTCCTTTGAGCCCTGATTTCCAGAGGTATAAATTAGGAGACCAATACTTGTGCTTCCTTCCTGGTAGCCAGTTTTCTCTTGGAATAATAGATTTGGGCAGTGCATCCCCCTACAATTCCTTTGATCACATCTGCCTTTTCTCTGCCAAATCCCAACCCTAGATTCATCTAGATTCATGAGTGAAACATTGTGCATAGTTGCCAAAGGAATGGGCCTGTCTACTTCTGTCTCTCTCTGTTTCTGTCTGTCTGTCTCTTTCTGTCTCTGTCTCTGTCTGTCTGTCTGTCTGTCTGTCTCTCTCCCTCCCTCTTTTTTTTTTAACTCCCAGTGGTATTCAGGTCTTCCTCCTGGCTCTGTCCTCAAGGCTCACTTCCAGTGGGCTTGGGGAAACCATATGGTGCCAGGGATTAAATGCAGGTTGGCTATGTGCAAGGAAAGCCCCCTACTGGCTGTACTTTCGCTTTGGTTCCAGAGCCTGCCTGCTTCTCCACCTGATGTCCCAGGCTGGCTTCTTCTTCTCTCTTTTTCCTGTGGCTTCCCAAGGTATGAGCTCCTGGTGGGAATCTAGGCTTCGGACCTTTCTTCTCTGTCTTCCTTTCTTTGTCTTCCTTCTCTCTAAATGCCACACTCTGTTGTTAGGGAGATAATGAAGAGAAGAGACAGAGAATGGAACACACAGGATTTCACAGCACTGGTATCCAGGACTTAAAAGACTCGGCAGGAAAGAGCACATAAACATTATCCATTGGCATGTCCTGGTGGCAGAGAGGGGCAAGGGATTGTGTAATCTCTTCAAGTCCTCCTTGGTCCTTATTTCCACACACTTATCTGCCCCATGAAGCATGAACTCAGTGAGTTTGTTCTCCATGTTAGTGGTAAGAAACTCAATTATTGTCCTCAAAATCACTGACCTCAAAATGTACCTTACAACTGGAACCCACATTGTCCCTGGTCAATGAAGGCAAGTGCATGGCAAGTGCTCTACCCACTCTACCCACTGTACTCTCTCTTCGGTCCTCTAGAGGCAGAACATTTTGATTACCCCTAAAAGTTGCCCCTCATTGTCTTTCCAACTCAACTCTTTACCATATTCAGCCCCAAGTAACCATTGATACCATTTTATCTGTTGACAGTTTTTAGAAGTTCACACGATAAGACTCATTTTGAATCTGGTTGCTTTCACTTAGTTGTTATGTTCTTGTGGTTGATTCTTGGATAGTCTTACATGTATGGCAGTTTCTTCATTTTTATTGCACTAAAATGGTTCTCCACTTGATATCTCCAAATGATGCCAAACAACTGAAATGAAGAACCATTTTTAGTGAAATAAAATGTAAAAAAATGGTTATCTGTTTTAGTTGTTTGTCATCATTTAATCATTTGGGGAGGCCTCCCAGCAGTGCTCCGGGAATCCAGAAGCCACTCCCAGCAATATTTAACCAACTCTGTTAGATGAGTCAATGCTAGGGCCTGAGGATGTGGCACTACTTGGGCCCAGAGGTACTGGAGACCATGAGGGATACTGCGGTGCTGCTCAGAGGGCGTGTGTGCTGGGATTTAACTTAAGTCCCCATACATGTTAAACAGTTGCTTCTGACCTCTGAGTTGTCTCCCCAGCCCCAGCATTTGATCACTTGATCACTTGACTTCCCGTTAATCGTCGATTTGCTCAAGCGGGCACCAGTAATGTCTCCATTTGTCCCTGTCGCGTGCTAGTGTAGCTCAATGGCGTCTGTTTGTTCTAGGAACACGAAGAGCCTCAAACCGATCATTCAGGATCTTGATGAAGAAGTCTGACCATATGGTAGGTGGGCGGCCACGCGGTCTTTTGACATCCCGTGGAATCCAGTCGGTAACGGCTCTAGTCCAACGGTCGTCTCCAAATCTAATTACGTGTCCAGCCCTAGCACAATTTAATTAAAAGACTGTTCTTTCCACATTGTATAGACAATCTTCAATTTGTGTAACCATACATCAGATGATAGACAGTTGGGCTATTTTTCACTTTTGTTCTATTGTGGAAAAAATCTGCTGTGATCTTTCATGTTAAGGTCTTGTTTCATTGCCAGATGCTTTATTTTTCTTGGTAAGTAGGGGTAGGATTGCTGGATCAAATGTTAACTGTACATATAGCTGTATAAGAAACTATAAAATAGTCTTTCAAGGTATGAGCCATTCCTCATTAGTATTAGCCATGCCTTTTCAATTAGTGTTCTCTTTCATACACATACACTCTGTCCCACTGTTATGGAGTGTGTTATTCCAACAAGAAATTTTATATCCCACAATAGTCATAGAGTTTTCTGCTTCCTTATTTGAACCCTATCTGATGTGAACCAAGGGCACATTCCCATCAAAATTAGGAGAAGATGAAAAGGAGGAATGTCAGGTCATTTGAGTCATATGATCTTGAGTCTTTATGAAAAACTAAGAAGCAGATCAACTCCAGAAAGAGATTAGTGTAAAGGGAAAGCCTGAGGCTTGGAAAGAGTGGGAAAGCTCTAGAAAATTAAGTATAATAAGGATGTGAGAGGATTCTCTGTTGAACAGGTCAAGGGATTAGCAAGTAGCCTGGCCAAGGGTCATACTCAACAAGTTCAATGACTTTGGGTTGAACTTCCTTTCTCTTTATGGATGATTTCTTCTTCTCAGTCATCCCCCCTCTCTGCTCTGGGTCACAGTTTTTGAAATGACTTTCTCCAAGCTCTCAGGCCAACTTCCAAATGGCCCTGGTGGTTGCATGTAGTAGTTGTGGACTGGGGGAAGGGGAGCTAGAGCACTTACCACTGCACGTCCATGGAGTCATGCCACAGATTCCACTCTGAACAGCCTTTCTTCGGGTCTCAGCTCCTGGGGGATTCCCTTCCTGTCTCTTGCTCCCCTGGAAGCCTGGCTATGGTCCTGGAGTGATCTTGGTTCTTTTGACCCAACAAAAGCAGGTTCACATGAATTATCTCTGTTGGATATACCACAAGGAACTTTACTTTGTTGTCTGACACACTTGACTCTGCCAAGTTACTGTCACCCTGGCTGTCACGATAGCTCATGGGGTAAAGGGAAGAGGGCAAGTCAGACCTGCCCTCTTGCTTGGGCCGCATCCTGGGAAAGTCACCTCCCTGTGCCTACTGCAGGGCCCTCCTCAGGCTCTTTTCCCTCCTGCTTCCTGGGTGAGTGATTCCACCTCTGTATGCTTCAGTGTATCTTGTAAAGTGGGGCTGCAACCCTCACCTTAGAGGTTAATTGGGAGAATGGGAAAAGCTTTCGGACTCAAAAGACTTCAACAGGGTCTGTATCAACCACTTGGGAAGGGCTTGCTGAGTGACAATTTGTAGCTCTCATCCTTGTTGTTACTATTTCACAAAAAGGAAACTGAGGCTCTGTGAGGTTTTATGGCTGTCTTAGAGCCAGTCAGTTAAAAGACAGCATTCCCCATGTGCTCTTTCCCCTGCCCTGTATCCCTGTATATTTTTTTTCTTGTTTTTGGGCCACACCCAACAGTTGTCAGGCCTTACTCTTTTTTTTTTTGTAGGAGTACTGCTATTTATTCAGCCACTGATTAGCCATTGAATTGGGCATGAACTCCACCTTAATTTATTATTATTATTATTTTTAATTTTTATATTTATTTATTGAATCACTGTGGGAAAAGTTACTAAGCTTTCAGGTTTAAGTCTCGGTCATACAATGATCAAACACCTTTCCCTTTACCAGTACTCATTTTTCACCCCCAAGAACCCCATTATACCCCCCACTCCAACCCCTCCAAAGTCAGGCCTTACTCTTGACTCTGTGCTCAGGGATCACTCTTGGTCGTGACTGGGGTACCAAAGGCAATGCTAAGGAATCAAACAAGGGTTGGCTGCATGCAAGGCAAGTTCTATACTTGCTGTACCAGCTCCTGGTACCTGTCCTGCCCTCTTGCTGATGACAGTTATATCCAGTTGAGCAGACGTAGCCACAAGAGCAGCCCTTCCTGCTACTTTTACATTATTTGGCTTCTTCACTCTTTGCCCTTTTTTTTTTTTTAATTTTAGCATTTTTCTTTCTTTTTTTTTAAATTTTAATTTTTATTAGTGAGACACCATGAGGTACAGTTGTAGACTTACAAATTTTTGTGTTTGGGTTTCGATTATAAAATGATCAAATACCCATCCTTCTACCAGTGCCCATTTTCCACCACCACGGATCCCAGTATCCCTCCCACCCCCCATCTCCCCCATCCACCTTGCCTCTATGGCAGGGCATTTAGGGAAGCATTTTTCAACCAAAGGTTGTAGAGCCTGGAGTGGGCCTCCAGGATATTGCCAGGTGGGCAGTGGTGGAAATCACTTAAATGGGAGAACACAGCATGAGATCAGTGGGGGCAGTGGGGAACTGGAGAACTGGCAAGCCATAGGAAGGAAACAAATTCAAAAAGAGGTCATTGTTGGATAAAGGTTGAGAAGTGCTGGTCAGAATATCTGCATCCCTAGAGAAGCAGTGCAGAGTCCTAAGAACAGATGGACTTGATTCTGGCTCTAAGTCCACTAAACGGGCTTGGCAGCTGGAGGGGCTCAGCAGTGCTGTCCAAGGCATGGGGGTCTCAGCACACCGGCTGATGCACTTCATGTCTGCCCCTCTACAGGTGCATTCACGAAGCTTTTATCCCCAGCACAGAGAAGCTCATCTCAGCTCTCCCCTTCCCTGGCCCCTTCATAGCCCCAGATATATTGAACTGTGTCGGAGGCGAAGTTTATATATGAACTGCTGGGCCTTCAGGGAAATGAGTAGAATGGGGCAGAGCCAGAGAGCTCAGTCGGACAATGAACCTACTTTTCAGCACCTGCCCTCACCCATCCTTCCTGCGCTGCTTCCCTACATGCAGCTCCCATGTCACATGCTGGGGGCAAGGCCTGCTTCAAGCTGGGTATTGGCCTCAGCAGCCTGTTTCACGAAGATCAGGGATTCTGCCGCCATTTTGGAATTCAGCTGTTAGCTGTGGTCAGCTCTCCCCTTTCCTGCCAGCACCCAGCTTCCTGCTCCGCCAGGCAGAGAGAACACATTGACAAATGAGCCTGTGCAGATCAAGCAGTTCATTTTTTGTTTGTTTTTTTTTTGTTTGTTTGTTACCTCCTTGAAGCCTCTGGGCAGCCTCCGTGAGGTGAGTATAACTTGAGGAGGAAGAAATGGAAGGACAGAGTAGGGAGGTGATCTGCTCCTGGGTGGGGAAGTAGAAAGAGATTCAAACCTAGAGGTATCTGATTCCAAAGTCAGGGTGCTCACTGCAAAGTACAGTGAGGCTCCGTGTCCCTTGGCCTGTCAGCTTATGAGGCATTTGTTATTACTGTTCTTTGTACAGCCTAAAAACCAGGTTGGATTCAATGGCTAGAAACCACATGATCTCTTGAAGGACTCATGGCCCATCAATCCAGGTCAGAAGCTGAAAATGCTGTCACCTGTGTCCACCCGAAGAATCTAGAAATGCTGTGACGGTCGCCTTGTCCCTACTATAAACAGGTGTGGAGTGCGTACTGGGCTCCATGCCCATGTTGTGTAGCACTCACTGCCAAATGGATCATGGCATTGTCATTTTCCACTTAAGATCCTTTAGATGACAAAACTGGTTAGTAGCAGCTGCTTCTCCAGGTCTAAAAGCTACTTCAAAAGTATCAGTCTCTTTCTGCTCTGTCATACTCCATCATGTTTTAAATTTTAAAAGGACACTGAAGAAGAAGTTGCAGAAGAAAGCCGGAGGATGTACTTAAACATCTCTTTTGTTGCCATGGTTAACATCATTGTCATCCAGGATTGTATTTGGCTGTGTATAGCAAAAACCTGACCACAGTGGCTTAATCAATTAGAGGTTTATTTTATTGCCAGGGAGCCAGAGTCAGACAGTCGATGAGCTGGAGCAACTGTTCCAGCAAATACTTAAGAACACAGACTTTTGCTAGTTGCTGCTCTAAACATCTGGCTTCTGAGTTTAGGGTTGAAAGTTGGTCCATTTGCATCATCAAATCTGTAGACTAGGCAGAAAGGATGGTAGGGCTGGGAATGGCTCAATGGTTAAAGTGTCTTCCTTGCTAAGTATGAGGTTGTGAGTTCAATCCCTGGTGCCACGCACCTGGGCTATGGTTCTAGCAACTCTAGTTTCTAATAACTCTATCACTGCAATCTCTGGTATGCTGTCATATGTGTTCAGTGAGCACCCCGGCTAAGGTGTGCAAACTCCTATGAGCACCACAAGCAAATGTGTAGGCACCACGCTCAAGTATGCACAGCCCCTGGTCATTGCAATAACAGTGACAAAAAGAAAGGAAGGAGGAAAATAAAAGAAAATTAAGATAAAAATCAGGCAACCATATTATCTCTCCCTTTCTATAAGAGAACTATTCATTCACCTCATTCTATAAGAGAACAGTAGCTTTTCTGCAAATATCATGAATATCGCCCGATTTGCCTATTGTCTGTCATCTACAAGTTGTTCACTCGAGTCATCCTGAATAGGATTGGCAGAACATTAGATGAAGGACAACCATGCGAGCAAGCAGGGTTCCGCAAAGGATTCAGCACCATCGACCATATCCACACGATAACCAAGCTCATTGAGGTTTCTCGGGAGTTCAAGATGCCGCTCTGCTTAACGTTCATTGATTTAAAGAAGGCCTTTGATTCTGTTGAGATGGAAGCGGTCATTGAAGCCCTAGCCAATCAGGGCATTCAAGCCCAATACATCAGGATCCTCCGTGAGCTCTATTGCGGATTCACTACCAGGATCTCACCATTCTACAAAGAAGTGATCGTTGATGTCAAGAGAGGGGTGCGGCAGGGTGATACCATTTCACCGAAACTCTTCAGTGCCACCCTCGAGAACATCATGCGACGACTGGAATGGGAAGGAATGGGAGTGAAGATAGATGGTCGGCAACTACACCACCTCCGCTTTGCTGATGACATTGTTTTAATAACACCAAACATCAGCCAAGCGGCACAAATGCTGGCCGACTTTGACCGTGAGTGTGGAAAGGTAAGACTACAGCTGAATCTTACGAAGACAATGTTTATGAGAAACAGCCTTGTTCCTGACGCCCCATTCGCTCTCAATGGAACGACCATCTCCGAATGCAACAGCTATGTCTACCTAGGTCGAGAGGTCAACATGACAAATGACCTGGCATTGACAAATGAGCTGCGCAGGAGGAAGAGAGCGGCTTGGAACGCCTTCAAGAACGTCCAAGAAATAGCTAAGAGGACGAAGAACCTCCGGCTCTGGGCACATCTCTTTGATTCCACTGTTCTTCCTGCATTAACATTTGCCTCAGAGACCTGGGCCCTACGCAAACAAGATGAGAACGCTATTCAGGTCTCCCAAAGAAGAATAGAAAGAGCTATTCTTGGAATATCACGTTTCACTCAAATGAGAGAACGAATCCGGAGTTCTGACATCCGTCGACGATCAAGGATCAGGGACGCTGTCTCATTTGCCAAGGTGTCGAAAATCAGATGGGCTGGTCACATAATGAGATTTAAAGACGACCGTTGGACTAGAGCTGTTACTGATTGGATTCCACGGGATGTCAAGAGACCGCGTGGCCGCCCACCTACCAGATGGTCAGACTTCTTCGTCAAGATCATGAACGATCGTTTGAGGCCCTTCATGTTCCCGGAGCGAACAGATGCCATTGGGCTACACTAGCACGCGACAGGGACAAATGGAGACGTTACTGGCGCCCGCTCGAGCAAAATCGCCGACTAACGGGAAGTTAAGTGATTAAGTGATTAAGTGATCATGAAATAGAATTTTGCTTACATCTAATTGGCGAGAAATGATCATCTGACTATGAAAATAAAATCTGGGAGATTTCATATACATAATTAGTATATAATTTTAGTTATTTATATTTTATTTATGTAAGGTAAGGTAAAGGCCCTCCCGTTGATCGTCAATTTGCTCGAGCGGGCCCAGTAACGTCTCCATTGGAGTCTTTGTTGTTACTGTGTCTGGCATATCCAATACTCTCGGTAGCTTGCCAGGCTCTCCGAGAGGGGCGGAGGAATCGAACTCTGGTCGGCCATGTTGGCCGCTTGTAAGGCAAACGCCCTACCCGCTGTGCTAATTACATGTTATATTTATTATATATAATTTTTTAAGTTGAATCCCCTTGAGATGCAGTTACAAAGTTTTCATGTGTGAGTTTCAGTCATACAATGATAGAACACCATCCCTCCATCAGTGTATGTTTTCCACCACCAATGTCCCCAGTATCCCACTGAGCTGCTCCCTAGTCCCACACCTACCCCTGCCTCTATGGCAGACAATTTCCTTTTTACTCTCTCTCTACTTGTGGGCATTATGGTTTGCAATACAGATACTGAGAGACCATCATGTTTGGTCCTTTTATATATATAACATATATATATATTTTTTTTTCTTTGGGGTCACACCCAGCGATGCTCAGGCGTTACTACTGGCTCTGCACTCAGGAATTACTCCTGGCAGTGCTCAGGGAACCATATGGGATGCTGGAAATTGAACCTGGGTTGGCTGCGTGCAAGGCAAATACCCTACCCTCTGTGCTATTGCTCCAGCCCATGTATGATTTTTAATTGTAGTTGAGGTTGCCTGATAACAAAAGTGTTAATAGTTATGCTTTTGGTGTACAAAATTACTGTATCTTTACCGCCACCAAAGTGACCAGAACTCTTTGCCACTGTCCTTATGTCCAGTCTGACCTGCCTCTTCCTTCTCTCTCACAAGAACACCCATGCCCCGTGGTAAATCTCTGTAGTCTAATTCCAAGAGTTTCATAGCATTAGAAACACTATTCTCTTGCTTTGTTTCTTTGGATAGTACAGATGGGTGAAATTATTTGCTATATTTCCTTCTCCCTTATATTTTTCAAGTCACACACAAATGGTATTTCTTGTATGGTCTCATTTATACAAAGTTTAAGAAAAGAGGGAATCTCATTACCTGCAAAAGAGAAATTCAGGATGAACTTATAGAACCATAAGGATTCCATGACTGCAGAAGTCACCTGCCTACTTCCTCATTTCTTCTTCTATCAAGGAACCCTTAAATGGATATGTGTCACTTATATTTCCCAGTAAAGGGAAGATATTTTATACATTATTGGGAGCCTTCTCCCTTATTTTGCTGAACTTATTTTGCTTAACATGATGCCCTTTAGTTCTATCCACTCGTAGCAAAGGTAAAGCTTTACCTTCTCGGATAGCTCAGCAGTATTTCATTGCGTCCACACACCACAATTTCTTTTCCAACTCACCTGCTCTTGGATGCTTGAGTTGTTTTTATATCTTGCTTATTGAACAGAGTGCTGTAGTGAATGGAGGTGTGCATCTATCTTTTCAAGATAAGGTTCTTGTGTTCCTGGTATGCCAAAGTGTAGGATTTCTAAGTTTTATGGATGTCTGATTTCTACATCTTTGAGAAGTGTACTTACTGTTTTCCATAGAAGGAGACCCAGTTTATATTCCCTTCAACAGCATACAAAGTTTCCATTTGAACCACTTCCCCAACACTGGTTGTTTCTTGTCTTTTTTATAGCCTATATAAATGGTGTGAAATGATATGTCATTGTTATTTAGATTTGTATTTCCCTGATAATCAGTGATGATAAACACTTTTTTATAGTTCTATTGGCGATTCATATATCTTCTTTGAAGAAATTTTTGTTTTGCTACTTTACCCATCATGGAGTGAGATTCTTTGTTTATTTTTGTTTTTAAGAGCAATATATATGTATATATTATTGTATATATTATATATTGTATATATTATATATGTATAATATAATATTAGCCCTTTATCAGATGTATGATGTTCAATATCTTTTCCCATTTAGTGAGGAGCATAATTTTTTTTATGATTTCATACAAATTTTAGCAGATTTTTTTCTATTCCCTTGAATAGTGTCACTGGAATTTTGATAGAAAGTGTAGTAACTCTGTACAGTGTTCCTGGTAATGCAGTAATTTTGACAATGTTAATTCTGCAAATCAATGAATATTGGAATATTCTTCCATTTACTTACATTCATTTTTATTTCTTTTGATAGTAACAAGTTTTCAATATATAAGTAGTTTGCATCCTTCTTAGGTTGGTTTCTAGGTTCTTGATATTTTTAATACTATTTTAATGAGATTAATTTTCTTTTGCTTCTGTATTTTCTAATTCATTGCTTGCATGTAGAAATACAAAAGATCCTTATGTGTTGATTTTGTAGTCTGCTTCTTTAATGTATTTAGTTTTGTTTATAAGAGTTTAGTGGAAACTTTATGATCTTCTATGTTTCATAATTGTATATAACATGATTATATTTGTATATTATCATGTTATATGTAAATAATGCTACTTTAACAATTTTTTCAATTTAAATGGCTTTGATTTGTTTTATTGCCTGTAGTAAAGATTTCTAATACTCTGTTGAGTAATATAAAAGAAAGTGAGTATTCTTGTCTTGTACTGGTCTCAGAGGGAAGAATTTCAGATTTTTGCCACTGAGAATACTGTTAGTTTTGGGTTTGTTTTTAATGACCTTTATGGTCTTTAGGTATGTTCCTTCTATCTCTATTTTGTGGAGAATTTTTATAATGAATGAATGTTTTGAATCATTCCAAAAGCTCTCTCTGTGTCTATTGATATGATATGTTGTTTTTATCTTTTTGTTGCTATTGTAGCACTGTTCTCCTGTTGTTCACTGATTTGCTCGAGTGGGCACCAATAGCGTCTCCATTGTGAGACTTATTGTTACTGTTTCTGGCATATCTAATATTCCATGGGGAGATTGCCAGGGTCTGCTGTGCGGGCAGGATACTCTCGGTAGCTGGTTGAGATCTCCGAGAGGGATGGAGGAATCGAACCTAAGTCAGCTGCGTGAAAGGCAAACACCCTACCTGCTGTGCTGTTGCTCCAGCCTGTTTATATGGTATATCACATTATTTAATTTATGAATACCTAATCATTGTTATATACCTAGAATAAATCCCACTTGACTATTGTATTGGAAATAGGTATTTCCAATACAATAGTCAAGTGGGATTTATTCTAGGTATAGGTTGGATTCAGTTTACTATTCACTAAGATTTTGTTAAGGATTTTTTGTGTCAGTGTTCATCAAAAATATTTGTCTGTAATTTTCTTTATTTTTTTGGGGGGGGTTGTGGGGTTTAGGTCATACCTGGTGATGTTCAGGGATTACTCTTGGCTCTGCATTCAGGAGTCACTTTTGCTAGTGCTCAGGGTGCTGTTATGGGCGGCTGGAGATTGAACTCAGTTTGGCTGTGTGCAAAATGCATCACCATTCATAGTTGTAATTTTTTTCTTATAAAAAGTTAATTGATACTCGCTGTACTATTGCTTTGGTCCCTGCAATTTTAAGTAACATCTCTGCTTTGTTTGGAGTCATCCCTGGTAGTGCTAAAGGCTTACTCTCAGCCTTCTGCTCAAGGATTACTCCTGGCAGGGCTCAGGGAACCATATAAAGTACCAGGAATCGAACCTGAGCTGTCCACATGCAAGGCAAGTGTCTTGCCCCCTGTACTATTGCTCCAGCCCTTTCTGTCTGCTTTTGATATAAGGTAGACTTTATACAGTGTAGATTTAATAGAAACTGTTAAGGGCTCTCATTTTTTTTATGATTTGTAAAAATTTGAGAATTTGAAGAGTATAGGTAATAAGTCTTTTTTTTCTCTTTAGTTCATAACCAGCGATGTTTGGGGGTTATCCCTGGATTTGCACTCAAGAATTACTCCTGGCAGTGTTTGGGGGACTATCTGGGATGCTGGGGATTGAACTCCAGTCTGCTGCATGCAAAGCAAACTCCTTACCTGCTGTACTATTACTCAATCTCCAATAAGTCATTTAAAAAAGTTTAGTAGAATTCACTAGTGAGCCTGTCCAGACTTGGAATTTTGTGTTTGGGGACATTTTTTATTGATATTTCAATTTTCTGGCTCATGAGAAAATTAAGGTTTTGAAGTATGTTGAGGTTTTCTGCTTTCTCTTAATTTAGTTGTAGGAGGTTGTATGATTATAAATATTCATCCATTTCTTCTAGATTATTTAGTTTATTGGCACAACATTTTTTATGATAAAATATAGCTCATTTTGATCTTTTTTAAATTTATGAAATATCTTCTGTAATTTCTCCCCTTTCACTTAATTTTATTTATTTATTTTTAAAAATATTTTTCACTTTATTTTAATTATAATTCTCTTTCTCTTTGTCCTCATGAGGCTAGCTAAGTTGGTCAGTCTTGTTTATTCTTTTGAAAAGCCAACTCTGGTTTCACTAACTCTTCATATTGTTTTCTTGATTTCTACATCATTTATTTCTTCTTATATTTTTATCATTTCCTTCCCTCTACTTATTTGGTAATTAAATAATCACCTTATTTGAACCATAACTTGTTTCCCTGATGTAAGTCTGTATTTGCTATTTACTTCCCTCTAAATACTGCTTTAGTTATAGTCCATCAATTGTAATATTGTCTTCATTCTCATTCATTCAGAGTAGTATTTTTATTCTTTTTTGACTTTGACCCAACAAATGCTTAACAGTGTGCTAAATTTCCAAATTTTGGGACTTTCTTAAGCTTTCTTCTTATGATCAATTTTCTTCATTGCACGGTGGTCTGAAATGATACCTGATATTATTTTTATTTTCATAACCTTATGAACACACAAGTTGTGCCCCAGCATGTATCCTTACTCTAAAAAATGTTCCATATGCACTGAAGAAGAATATGTACCTAGCTTTTTATGGGGAAAAGTCTGGTACGCATTTTTTCCTCATTGGGATTTGGCATATAAAATCATATTAGTTTTAGGTGTCATTCACACACATTCACACTCTTATGTGCTTGCATATATTCACACACTTTCACGCTCACACACTCGTATTCAGTCTTCCATTTTTCTTTTTGGGTCACACCCGGCGATGCTCGGGGGTTACTCCTGGCTCTGCACTCAGGAATTACTCCTGACAGTGCTCGGGGGACCATATGAGATGCTGGGAATCGAACCCGGGTCAGCCGCAGGCAAGGCAAACAAAAGCCCTAGCCGCTGTGCTATTGCTCCAGCCGCCATCCACAATGTTCTTACACACATTTCACACACGTGCTTGCGGAACACGCGGTGTCTGGTACAGGCCGGGTGATGGACCTGAGAGCACCAGCCTGGGGACGGCGTTACGTGGGCAGCACCCCGGGGGTGCTCGGGCCTAGGGACAGTGAGCAGAGATATCCAGAATCTCACAAGAGACCCCAAGGAGCCGAGCCCCGTGGGGTCTCTTGGCGGCTCACAGTCCTGCTTTTACAAACACGCTTCTCTTCAAGGACTTTGGTTCCTCTATAAACTCATTTCCCACTTTGTAACTTTAATTGCAGAATGAGTTGGAGCGATAGCACAGTGGGTAGCGCGTTTGCCTTGCGCGTGCTGACTGGCCCACCCGGGTTCGATAACTCCGCCCCTCTCGGAGAGCCTGGCAAGCTGCCTAGAGTATCTCACCTGCAGGGCAGAGCCTGGCAAGCTACCTGTGACGTATTCGATATGCCAAACACAGTAACAAGAAGTCTCACGATGGAGACGTTACTGGGCCTGCTCGAGTAAATCGATGAACAACAGGAGGACAGTGACAGTGACAGTTTTAGGTGTACAGCATAATGATTTACTACTTTCACATTGCAAAATGATGACCATAATAGGTAAAAATCCATAACCAAATTAGTTTTAATTTATTTCTTCTGATGAGAACTTTTAGTATATGCTGTTGGCAGTTTTCAGATACATAGTACAATGCTATCATCTGTAGTCATGATGCTATAATTACATCCTCAAGATGTTTTTTAGTTGTATTTAAGTTCATTTTAAACTCCTTTATCTAAGTTCCTATTCTCCAAAATCCCTGGCCACTATCTGTTCTCTGTATTTCTGATCCTATATAATTGTTTCTTATGAGTCCACATAAAATGAGATCAGGTAGTATATGTCTTTGTCTGAAACATTTCACTTAACATAAAGTTTTAAAGGTCCTTCTGTATTGCACAAATGTTAATGTCTGATTCCTATGGCTGGATAATATTCCATTGTTTATCAATACACCACATTTTCTTTATCCATGCATCCATTAAAGGACATTTTATTTGTTTTCATATCTTGGTTGTTATAAATAATGTTGCAGTGAACATAGGGATGCATATATCTTTCTGAGTTAGTGTTTTCTTTTTCCACAAATACTGACAAGTGAAATTGTTGGACCATATATTAGTTCCATTTTTGTTATTTTGAAGAATCCTCATATTATTTTCCGTAGGGGCTGCACCAATATTTTTGTTGTATCTTAAATACTTGTCAAGGTCTATGTCAAGGAGCTTATTACCTTTGCTTTATTCTAGAATATTTATGACGTCAGGCCGTACATTTGAGTCTTTAATGTAGTTTCACTTAAATTTGACATCAGATGTGGAATTAGGGGTCAGTATTGTGATATTATGTGGTATTACAACTAGAATGTGGTATTACAAGTGGTATGACAACTAATTTTTATGTGTATTACAACTAATAAATATTCATTTTATATGCTATTACAACTAATAAACATTTATTCCAGTTATTGTAGAAATTGTCCTTTTCCACAGCTTAGCCATGACTCCTTTGTTGTAAGTTAGTGGACCAGATACAAGCTTTTTCCTCCTTTCCTTTCTGTTCTGTATTGTTGGTCTCTGTTCCTACTTTTAGAACAAAAGCTACAGTTTTTATTACTGCAACTCATTCATCTTTCTTCAGATTATTTTGGTTATTCTGTATCTTTTGTGGTTTCATATAAATTTTACAATGGTTTGTTCTATTTTCTGTGAAAAATACCATTGAAATATGGGTATTTATAGCTTGATATATGTTCTCTAGAAACCAATTTAGAGTTCTGGTAATACAACAAAGAAAAGAGAGTAGGTAAGAGGAATCAATTTTGCCACCAGTTTGCTCTAGACTCTCCAGAAACAGTCTCAATAATCCTTTATTGTGGTGCAGGCTTTTCATTTGACAGTGGCACTTTCATGTGCATTAACCCTTTTTTGTCTCTGTTCATGCAAATCACTTTGAGAGGCAGAGCAAACTGGGTGATGCTGAGAGCTTTGAGCTCAGAGATGGCTCCAGGTGGGCTCAGGGGACCATGAAGGGCGCCAGGGATGGAACCTGAGTTGGTCACGTACAATGCAAGTGCCTTCCTGCTATACTATATCACAGGCCCCCTCAAGGGAATGTTTTATTGTAGGTAGGGTAAGGACATCCAGAAGCCATATTCCCTAATTTTTAAGAGAGGAAACTGAGTCTCAAAGGAGTTAAGTGACTCATTTAAAGTCACAGAACTAGGAAATGATATAACCTAAAATGAGATTCAATGTACTGGGGCCCACTGTGACTTTGGATAAACCCCCCACTTTTTCTGCTCACCATTGTCCCACTGAAGATTAGTAATAATATTGGCAACCTCAAAAAGTTGTTATGAGAACTCCAAATTCCCCATTCCTCCATATATTAAATATTCATTAAAAATGATAGTGAACATTTTATTCATTCTAATGCATTTGCTGTTCATCTCCAAAGCAAGATCATATCTTTTCTCCAACTTACCATTTCCCATTAACCTCAATATCTAGAACTTATTAAACTTTGCATATATTTTCTTTTACACAAAAGATACATAATCCTGTTTAAATTGTTGGGTCTTTGGAGGACATACTTTTTTTTTTAAACCTGCATCTTAACATTTATGTTTCATGATAGGACTTCCTCCCCATTTATTAGGAGAAAATACTACTTGAATAGCACTTCAAACCTAAATCTTTACTGTTAATTCATCTCAACCTTTGGAAGAAGAAGTAACTTCCACCTTTCCTTTATGCTGCTGTTCAATGTTAGGGAAAAAAAATTCTTGACTGGATAGAGTTGATGTTATAATCCACACTTTTGAATGTAAGGCAGGTGCTTACATTCCCATGACACTGAGTAAATATCTATTCTACAGAGTTTTTTTTCTCTGCCAGATCTTAAGGGCTGTGCTTGGTGAAGGGGCAGAAGGTGGCATAGGAGGAAGTCTCATTCTGACATTTGACTCAAGCAGTGTTCATCAAGCAGCTCTGCAAGCAGTGATGCTGGTACCTTAATCTCCATTCAACTCCTTGTCTTTTTTCAATTGGTTTAATACTGAGCAGCAGAAGATTCTGGTTATCAGCTTGGAGACACACTTAACAGCAGGGACAGATCTCTTCTTTTGCTTCCTGAGCACATGGAGACAATACTTGGTCAAAAAGAAAAAGAAAAAGATTGATCAAATAGATAATGGAAGTGAAAGCACCTTATAAATTGTAAAGTACTACCAGATAGAAATGATTAGTGTGACTGCATGTTTAATAATATTCTTCAGTTACTGAAAGGAATAGTTTTGTCTTTGGATGTAATATAATCTCTTCAGGTGGTCTTGGCAGTGGCAGTGAGGGTGAGGAATTAGCAGAAGGAAAAGGAAGAAAATGTGACCCCAACAGGTTCAACTCATGCATAGTATGTGCTTTTTGGGGAATAGATCAGACATGGTCAGCACGATTTCAGTGGAGTCATACACATGTCAGTGTAACGATCAGCTAATAAATTAAGCCAGTGCTGCAAACCAATTGCTGTGCAAGCACAGAAAAAGGTAAGATTAATTTTGACTTGGAGGTAGAAGTGAGTATGGGATCAGAGAAAGCCTTGAGAAAGTAGATGTCTTTGAACTGGGGTTAAAAGGGGAATAGATATTTTAATAGGTAGTAATTGTCAGTAGATGATGATGACAATAATAAAATAGCTAAGTTTCATGAACTAGGAATTAGGCTAAAAAGTGCATATCTGATGCTCACTAAATAAATCAGAAGAATAAAGACAAATACTTGATGATCCCGTTCATATGTGGGATACAAGGAAACAAAGCAAGGGAATAAACAAAGCCAAGTGAAAATAAACCCACAGTGTTTCTGCAGAACTGCAATGGCCAGAGGGAATGGGGAGGGACGTAGCTGAGGGGGAAGGGCCTAGTGGATCTGATGGGGGGGGTGGTTATTGTTAATTTGGTGGTGGGCGTGGTGTGGTAACATACATTGTGAAAGAGTGTGAAGTTGGTTTACAAGAGTGTAAATCAACCCTACCTTCTTTAAAGAAGTGCATATGTGAAACTTGGTAATATATATTGGGTATTGTTTTCATCAGCTATTTTTCAGATAATGAATGGCAGAGGGAAAGGACATATTTAAAGTTAGGCAACCCTAAAAAGGTCATAATTATATAAGAGTCACACAGGACCTGTCCTGTATTAAATACTCTGTGCTCACTGTTCTGAGGTCGCTAGTATCCCAGGTGAGTGCAGGGAAGAATTTTGAGAGATATAATCCTATTTGCATTATTTTAAAAACCTGGACCTTAACATTGATCCAGCATGACTTTTTTGCTTATTTGTTTTTGATTCCCTCAGAAGTGACCCCTGAGACAGAGAATCAGATGTTTCATTGTTCTTTGGGAGGATCCATTAGTGCAGAAGAGGAACTGAGGAGCAGAGAAAAAAATAAGGGCTACTGGAATCAACAAGCTCTTTGTGAGAAAAGGACCCTCTTATAGGGAGTTCTATGGGCAAAATCTGATCATCCTGCTCTGGTTGTTCCACCTTAGGTGCAAGGGAGCCCTTTCTACTGTGTTCTGGTGTACTCAGCAGAGGACTACTTGGGAATCTACCCATTCTCCATTATCCTTACTTGTTCCCATGTGCAGACAGAGATACTTCCAGGGAAAAAAGAGGACCACCAGCAGAGCTGCAGGTGCTAGTGTGTGGATAGTGGGCTGGTCCAAGGGGAGATGATAAGGAGACACAGCGCTGTGTGCTTGGACCACTGCCCCCCATCCCCACCTCCACCCCCTTTCCTAACTTAGAGTTAACTGCAATTTCTCTTAGTGGCCAATCATAGTCCTCAAAGCAAACACACACACACACACACACACACACACACACCCTGAAGAGAAGAACCCCCAGGACAGAGTAGAGTCTCACCACTGCCCTGAGACCTTCCCTGCTCCCTACTCTCCTCATTCTGCTCCCCACTTCCACTTGACAACACTGCTTGCCCAGTGGGGTAACCCGGCTTCTTTTTTTTTTTTTTTTTTTTTTTTGCTTTTTGGGTTACACCTGGGGCTGGAGCGATAGCACAGCTGTAGGGCGTTTGCCTTGCACGCAGCCAATATGGCCGACCTGAGTTGGATTCCTCCGCCCCTCTTGGAGAGCCTGGCAAGCTACCGAGAGTATCTCGCCGCATGGCAGAGCCTGGCAAGCTACCCGTGATGTATTCGATATTCCAAACACAGTAACAACAAAGTCTCCAATGGAGACGTTACTGGGCCCGCTCGAGCAAATCGATGAACAACGGGAGGACAGTGAACAGTGAACAGTGGGTCACATCTGACATTGCACAGGGGTTACTCCTTGCTCATGCACTCAGGAATTACTCCTGGTGGTGCTCGGGGGACCATATGGGATGCTAGAAATCGAACCTGGGTCTGCCGTGTGCAAGGCAAACTCCCTACCCGCTGTACTATTGCTCCAGCCCCATAACCCGGCTTCCTATCCCAGAAGTCCATGCTTTCTCAGGATGGCATCGCTGCCGTTGCTAATTTTGCATTGTCACTGGATATGGATGTACTGAAAAACGTCCCCATGAATCTCCCGAGACCTACACAGACTCTTTCCTAATAGGATGCAAAGCCCCATTGCTGCTTGATAACCACAGTCAATAATCCCTGACAGTGTATTAACTGCTTTTAAAAAAGTCTTCTTACCAGGTCTAGGAAGGTGGTTCAGTGGTCAGAGGCTCATGCCTTGCCTGAGTAAGGGCCTGTGTTGGATTCCTGGCATTGCATGATTCCCTGCACCCTGCCCACCCTCGCTCCATGACATCTTAGAGTGGTCATACCAACCCCCAGACCACTGAGGAGCCTAGGGTATCACTGAATTCTTGCATTGAACCTTCAGTCTGGTTAGCATTGAGCACTGAGAGTGGCACCCACAGCTGAGTATTGAGCACTGCTTGGGAGGCCCCCCAAATCTGCCTGTCAACTAGAGTGAGGAATTCAGGGTTTTGAGAGAACTCTCATCTTTGCATTAATTCCCAAGTTTCCCCAAGAGGGACAGAGACAAAGAGACTGTCTTCTGTATGTTTGTTCTCAGATTCATAGATTTGCCCATCAGACCTACACACCATGAAATGGACACTGGATCCCAGTTTCAGTGGTATTGGGTGCCTTCATGGTGTACCCCTCGGGCTGATGCTTTAACTGTGCCTCTTAAGAGCCATCTCAACATTCCCCCATTCCAACAAGAAGCTCAGTGTTGTGTGATGTGCAAGAGTATCAGCAGAGCTCACAGACATGTGACCTGACAAATGTCATATGTCTATTGGTGGAAAGAGAGATCCCAGTTCCAATATATCATGCAAGTTCCCATGAATCCTGGGAGTAGTGGTGATGCCTACAGTGTTGTGGGAAAGAAAGGAAAATCTAGGCCTGACATAAGTAGCAATCCCAATCAGAACGAGTCACTTCTCCCCTGGGATGAAGGGGGACTTAGAATAATTAGCTTGCTACCAAGTAGCTGCTTCTTCCTCTCAGGACTGGTACAACACTAACTGTGCAGCTTTGGTTTCAGCTATTTAGACATTTGGGTTTTCAAGCAGCAGCAGTGGCCAGGTCAGCCTTGGTAAGAGGAACCTGAGCTGTGAGGCATGACCCCACTTCTGACACAGACACTGGTTGATGAGTCCATTAGGCCAACCTTGGAGTGGCTAAGATAGTCGCTGACTGTTTTCCTGGAGTGAATTTTCCCTTTCAATTAAGCTTTTTGTGTATTCTCTATGGTAGATGCTTTCTTGTGGGAATTGATATGAGATATCCAAGAAAAGCCTCTGGGTAGAAGCAAAGTATTTATAGTCTACACCAAGATACGAAGGTGACCTATTCCTGAATAAGGTTGTCTATCTTGTTTGTGTAATCTATTCTGCTGATAATAGGAATTCCCCAGAAAAGCCCCAGATGTGAACCGAAGGTGTGTTTGTATGAGAGATTGGTAACATAATGGGACCACAGTGAATCAGATTGGAAGAGATGTAGGCATTGGAGAAGTTTTTAGTTCATAAAATAAACAAAATATTGATAGAGAATGATCTGAAATTTTTGTTTTGTTTTATTTTGTCTTGGAGCCACACTCGGTAGTACTCAAGGCTTAATCCTGGCTCAGTGCTCAGGGATCACTCTTGGCAGGACTCAATGTATGGTACCAGGGACCGAACCTGGGTCAGCCATGTTAAAGGCTAGTGTTCTACCTACTGTACTATCACTCTGGCCTAAATGAACGATCTGAAATTGAACCCAAAGTTGTACCCCAGACACAGGATTCAGGTGTGTGTGTGTGTGTGTGTGTGTATGTGTGCGTGTGTGTGTTGTGTTTGTGTGTGTGTGACATACAACATGAGCAGTGAAATGCAGTATCAGGTGGAGATTTGAGGTGCGTACATGTTTATTCCTGTATGATGTGGTTCACCTAAGTGTTCTTTGAGTTCACTTAGTGCTTGTCCTAGGACAAATTCACATACATAAAACATATAATTCTTGGTAAGCTCAAACTGTCACTAATGCATTAAGCAAATATACTTTCCCAAGAAAAGCCTAGTAGAAGGAGAGTGTATCTCCAGAAGCTTCAGGGATGTAGCAGGCTTGGAATCTCTGTAAGGTTCATTTCCCATCCTATGGGTGCACATGTCATCCAAAGACACCCAGAGGGCTTAACGTTTTCTGTTCTGGAGTTCTAACAAACACAAGAACTTCAGTTTAGTGAGGTTGCATGGTGTGCTGTGGCAACTCCAGACAACTTAATTACAGAAGAGCAGGAAACTTAATATATCACCTTGGGGCCAAGATTATAAATCTGTACTTCTTTCATTTCTAGTGAATTATCCAGACACAACTCCTCAGCTTACCTACTGTAGCACCTATGGTGCCATAATGATCCCCAAATGCTAAAGAAGTGGATTTAGTTTGTACTTGAGAATTTTTGATGAATCATTTGGCAAAAGTGTAACTCATCTGAGAACCAGGACCTTTAAGCCCCAGATTCTAAAATTATGGGAATGGGAAGCACTGGGAAAACTGGGAGGAAAGCAAAGTACAGCCATTCTTGTCTTGACATTGAACTTCTACACCATGTTTTCTTCCACTGGGGGACACTGAGCATGTAAAAATCTTTGATTGGTTCCTAAACTATTTTCTAGGGATACACTATGTCATATATCGACGTGTATGACTTTCAGGCTGATTGTTGTGTCATAAGGAAACCATTCTTATGTTCTATAATGCTAGACACTTCTGAGATGTAATGACTAATTGATAATTTAGTTATGGGTCTATCTCTATATTTTAAAATAAATTAATATAAAGTGATGGGTCGGATCCCTTGCTGGTCCTTGTATCGTGGACATTGCTGGTTTCCTGTTAAAAGGAAAGGCAAGCACTGATGCCTATAACAAGGCATTTCTCATCATGAGGATAAAACTTTGGCCTTTCCATAATGGAATACTCAATGTAGTCAACTTGCTATAGTTAGTCTTGGGAAGGAATAGCACCATATCGAGAGTTTAGCATTTATCTCCATCATTGGCAGGTTCATCATTTCCAAATAGCAGTAATTCTGAGCCTTTGCTAGGAGCTCTCAGCTGGCTACTGCTACCACCAGTGGTGGGTGGAATGTATATCATCAGATAAACAGTGAGTGATCTGTTTCCAAAATACACCTTAGCTCTTGCTCTCTTAGACCAACTATCCCCAGTTGCAGAGTCAAAACTAGATGAAGAGAAGAGAAGCCTCTGGCATGTTGGAAGGTGCTGGTGAGACTCAGGTTATTGAAAATGCAGAATTAGCACCTGAGAGCTAGTATCCACATTTATATCCTGTGTCCTATGTGCTTCCCTTGTCTCTCTCTAGAACCTAGCAAGTTCTGCAGAAGAAATCAGGTATAGATTGTACTACCATTACCCATGAAAAGTCAGGAGAAGGCAGGATTAGGGAGAGGGAGACATCAGACCGCAGACCAACCAGCCAGGAAGTTATGAAGAAAATAGTCTCACTGGTTGTTTGTGGTCAAGGTTTTACAGAATTACCTCACTCAGTCACTGGGTACATAAAGCCCAGAAAGAAATGGCTGGGAGCTGGCTCTTTGCAGTCGATGTGGACTGACCCACCCTAAAGCCATACAAGTTATGACAGTTGTAGACTATCTTAAACCGAAGTCTTCACAGCTAGGGAATATAAAATAACATAATATGTGACTAACACCCAAGGACAGTAGAGACAAGGGTCCGGAGGATTGCTCAGTGGTTTGGAAGCCTGTGCTGGGGGAGAAGGCAGTTGGGGTGGAGAAGGAAGAAGGATCCCTGGCATCACATAGGGTCTCCTGAGCCTACCAGGAATGATCCCTGAGCACAGAGATAGAAGTAACTCTTGAGCACTACCAGATATGACCCCAAAACCAAAACAAGGAAACTAGTCTTACTTGAGTAGGAGGTCTGAAGGAATGGGTGGAGCTGGTCAGTTTGATAATAGTAAATGGTAATAGAATTTTGGTGGTGGGTATGATGTAGCAATGCACATTTTTCAAGATATGACGCTGAATTCCTGAAACTTACACAACAATTTTAACAGGGGCCATAAAATACAGCAGGTAGGGCAAGTGTGGTTGACCTGGGTTCAATCCCAGCATGGAACATGGTTCCCTAAGCACCACCAGGAGTAATTCCTAAGTGCAGAGCCAGTAGAGTATCACCAGATGTAACTAATAACAAAAAAGAAAAAAATTAAACAAATTAAAATTTTAAAAATTAAATAAGAACTAGAAGAAAGATTTAGAAGGAAAAAAAGGGTTCCTTCTTCCTGGGCCATAAAAGTGGGCTTGCTGGACCAGGAGGAGGGGAAACTTCTGCTTTAGTGACCTACTATGTACTATATTCTATGTACTATCTACTGTACTATGTACTACTATGTACTATACACTACTATAGTGACCTACTATGTACATCTTCCCAAAGCACAAAACCACCATTGTCTCACCATGGTTCTAGGTGAAGCCACTGATCTCTCCAGGTTTGGAAGGGTGACAGGGGCTTTCCTGAGCCCTCTGGTATAGTAACAGAAGAGAAGGGCAGGAAAAGGCTAGCTGCATTGCCCTCAGCCCATAATTTGAGACAAGACAGAGGCAGAGGGTCACGCTGACCTTTCTTTCTAGCCATCTGGAATTCTCTTTCCTAGAAAATGAAACTTTTAACAGTGTCTGTCTTAATTAGGCACAAAGTGGATTTGCGTATCCAAATACTCAGGCTCATAGGATGAACTAGTGATAATAACTGCCTGGTGATTGGCTTCAGAAGAATGAAAATAAAATATGCAGTTACAGGTATGCCAAGTCCCCCAGCCTGTGTACTAACCTGGCCCTTTCATCCTCACACTAGTGAAACTGAGCCTGTAGTTGGCTGAATTCTTATCTTGACTATTTTTTTTTACCCCCAAACAAGGACACACTAGCAGTCTCCCTGTCTCCACATACTTGTTGCTGTCCCTCGATTTTCTTAGTCGTCAGGGGAAAAACCTGGTGGATTATATCTGCCTCTAGATCATAAGATCTCTATATCTGCTTGAGCCTTAATTTCATGATCTGCAAATAAGGAATTTGTTCCATTTTTCTTATTTTTTAAAAAATATTTTGTATTGAGGCACTGTAATTTACAAAGATGTCTGTAACAGTGTTTAAGCAAACAATGTTTCAACACTGATTAGACCACCAGTGTCAACTTCCCTCTAACAGTGTTCCCAGGTTTCCTCCCATCCATAGTATTCCTCATAAATAGGTATATTTATTTATTATTTATTTATTTGTTTAGGAGTGTAAACTGGCTGTATTTATTAAAGTTAAACAAATACACCCTGTGACAACAGTTCCAGGCCAAGAGAAACAGTGTCCCAAAGGCATGGATATGGCTCTGCAGTAGAGCCCATGCCTTGCATGTGTAAGGTCCTGGGTTCAGTCCCCTGCACCATAAAACAAAAAGTAATATTAACTTCCCACTCCTTCCTCATCCCCTTATTCCAGCTTCTAGCAACCAAAAAGGAAAGTTTTAAGCAGCATTATTCATAATAAACAGCCACCTAGAAATAATTCAAATGGTCATTAATAGAATAGATAAATTGTGAGTCACATAATACAACATGTCAAATTAAAATGGACTGCTGAAAAAAAGATATGGCATTCAGAAACAAGCTACATTAACCTGTGAATAAAAATAATGCTTCTGAGGATTCTGGGTGGTAAAGGATACCTTAGTTTGATGTTTTGGGATCCATGACAGCGGTATTGTTGGCTCTGTGGTTTAGATATATACAAATAACACACCTCTACATCATGGATGTGTCCAAGGAATCTGCCCCCTGCCCCTATTAGGTCTCTTCTGCCTCTTCTTTCTCTCCACTGTGAGGATTCATTCCCCTGACAAAAAAAACCCAAGAATGAGATATGTCCCTAGGTAAAATAATTTAGGTCTTAGAATGCAAAGAATTTGCAAATATGTACCCAGGAAAGGATAAAATTGCAGAAAAGAATGAATAAATGACAGATACCTGCCAGGCAAGCATAGGATAAGACTGTTCAAGGTCTTTTAGATGTAGGGAAAACATGGGCAAAAATAGAATAGAAAACTGTCATAATTTTATTCAATTTTCTTTTTACTCTATATTTTTAAGGATGCCTGCTGATGAGTTATGTGAAATATCCCAGCCTTTAATTTTCATGTACCTAATACTTCAATATCTCTGTCACTTAAAAATGTCATCCCAGGTAGGCAGCGATGTGTGAGACATCTTATCAGTTAGGTTACCACAAACTGTTTGGACAATTCGTGTGTTCCTTTATCTTCTATTTGCCTTATTCTCTATGACCTGCCTTGCTGGCCAAAACTGCAGGACTGGTTTGGCAGAATTAAAGACAACTTCCACCTTCCCCACCTCCATTTGTCTCCTTGTCTGCCATTTTATTTCTATATTCTAGGACCAAGAGTTTACCAACCTTTGATACTTTGCATTCTCTTGTAATGTTATTCTGTATGCCACAAAGAAGTGAGACCATCTAGTATTCATCCTTTTCCTGACTCACTTCACCTAACTTGATATCTTCTAGTTTCATCCAATTTGCAGTGATTTTATCCTTCCTTGCAGTTGCATAGTATTCCATTGTGTATTTGAACCACACCTTCATTATCCATTCATCCATCACTGGGCTCCAAGTTTGATTCTATATCCCAACATTTGTGCTAAGTTCTGCAATGAATAATGGTGTGTGTATGTCCTCACGAATGAATGTATCTGTGTATTGGGAATAGAGCCACAGAAGTAGAATTGCTGAGTCATATGGATGCTCTGTTCTTACTTTAAAACATTTTTATTTAAATTAGTTTTTTTAAAACACCATGATTTACAAAGTTGTTCATTATACAGTTATTTCAAGAAATTAGTGTACCAATACCACCAGTGTGACTTTCCCTCCACCAATATCCCTATTTCACCTCCCAGTCCCAACCTTACTCCTGAGGCACATAACAGATTTACTTTATTTTGCTTATTCCAACAAAATTTTTAAGAAATGGTAAATAGAATGATCAGAAACTAAATCAGTAAGAGCCAATTTGTGATCACTGTATGATTTTGATCTGTGTAAATAAGAAAATCAAAACCATATAATACAATAGAATAAAGTTCCTATTATTATTTACATATGTTTTTAAGTCTGGAATCTAAAGTATGTAGCACTGTAGCACTGTCCTCCTGTTGTTCATCGATTTGCTCGAGTGGGCACCAGTAACGTCTCCATTGTGAGATTTGTTGTTACTGTTTTTGGCATATCGAATATGCCACAGTGAGATAGCCAGGCTCTGCTGTGTGGGCAGGATACTCTGGGTAGCTTGTCGGGCTCTCCAAGAGGAACAGAGAAATCGAACTCAGGTAGGCAACATGCAAGGCAAACGCGCTACCCACTGTGCTATCACTCCAGCCCCAGAATCTAAAGTGTATTACATTAAATTTTATTTTATACTTGGATCTCATTATGATAATAATCATTTATCACCTGTCATTAATAAAACTTTTAAAGCACTTCTCTGTTAATATATTGTGGAGTTTACATGAAATAGGTAAGGCCAAAATATGTAAAAATTTCCCCCACATGTTATCGAAACACCGTGGTTTGCAAAGTTGTTCATAAAAGAGCTCACCAGACTGTTTTCCATAGAGATTGAACCAGACAGCATTTCCACCAGCAGTGAATGAGAATCCTTTTTTTTTAATCACATCTCCACCAGCAGATTGTATCCAGTTTTTTTTTTTAAATATGTGCCATTCTCTCTGTTGTGAGAATATCTCATTGTCATCTTGATTTGGATTTCCATGGCAAGAAGTGATGATGGACTCTTTTTCCATGCCTACAGTCTGTTTGTCTTCAGAGAAGTGTCTTTCTTTTCCTCTCCATTTCTTCGATAGGGCTATTGAATATTTTGTAGTTGATTTTTGTGTTTTATATATCTTAGATAGAAATAAAAAACTGGTCTAGATAGATGATATTTAAATATATTTCTGGCCCTAAAATCAAAGGTGGTAAATAATGGAATGAACTGTGGTTTCTCAAAATTTCTATGTTGAAACCCTTCCTCCCAGGTACTAGGTCTTGGGTGAGATTTTGGGCCCTCTGGGATGGTCTCAGTGCTGGGTAAGATAATGACTTTAGGATGTTCTTAGTGTTGGGTGAGATTGTGAAGATGTGGCTCTGGTCTGGTGGGATCAGTGCCATGACAGGAAGCAACTAGAGAGCCTTTTGTCCCCTCTCTTGAACCTACCTGCAGAACCTTGAGAGAGTACATCTTTGTGTTAAGGGCAGGCAGACTCCGGCATTGGCTTATGGTAGCCTGAGGTGCCAATGGTAGTTTAATTCTGCCTTTTCTCAGAGTGATCTGGGCACAGGGAGGACCTTGACCTGCACTTACCTCACAGGTAAACAGCAGATGAATTAGATCAGATCAAATTAGATTTAAGGTCTCATCCACACTTGAAGTGCTAATTAACTCTTTTTTTTTTTTGTGGGCCACATCTGGTAGTACTTAGGGTTTAGTCTTTAGCTGTGTGCTCAAGGATCAATCCTGGCAAGGCTTAGGGGACCATATCGAAGTGCCAGGAATTGGATCATATGGAGTTCCAGGGATCAAACCCAGGTGGTTATGTGCAAGTCAAGTGCCCTATCCATTGCACTGTAACTCTGGCCCCTCCAATTGACTTTTATTCTTTTTTCATATATATATATATATATATATATATATATATATATATGAATCACCATGAGATATAGTTACAGACTTAAAAACTTCTGTGATACATTTCAGTCATCCAATGATCAAGTACCCATCCTTCCACTAGTACTCATTCTCCACCACCAATGTTCCCAGTATCCCTCCTGCCACCCAACCACCCCCCCCCCCCCCGGCCCCGTGCCTCAATTATGCCACAAGTAGAATTTATTTTCTGGCTTCTCAAGGCAGTTCAAAGAACTAAAGCAGCACACTTTCTCCACTCCCCCCTTTTCTCTCTATCTCCCCCCTTTTCTCTTCCTCTCCCCTACAAGTGATGGGCAATAAATCTGAACGTAAACAAAGCGAGGCTTTTATTGGTATGTCCCCCAGTTAGTTTGAGTGTTTCCCAAACTAAAAACAATAAATAATGATAACACCCTTTCTTTTACTTGGTACCTATGGAGTCTGGGGAAGGATATGTCCCATCCCTCCACCAGTGCACATTCCCCATCACCAATCTCTTCAGTCTAACCCCCTTCCCTTCCCTCCCCCTGCCTTTGTGGCAGACAATATTCCCCATGCTTTCTCTCTACTTTTGGGCATTATGGTTTAATACAGATACTGAGAAGTTATCATGTTTAGTCCACTTTCAGCAAACATTTCCCATCCCGACTGATTCCTCTAGTCATCATTTTCTTAGTGATCCTTTCTCTATTCCAGCTGCCTTCTCCCCTCCACTCATGAAGCAGGCTTCCAGCTACGGAGCAATCTCCCTTGTATCTACTGTCCTTGGGTGATACCCTCAACATCTTGATCTTTCCACAACAAGCTATTTCAAGTTCTCTGGCCATTCACTATTCTCCCTCCTTTACCAGTAAAAATTCTACATGACTAGGGGCTGGAGAGATAGTATGGTGTGATTCTCTCATTATTTCCACTTCCCACTCTTCCTACTTAATTAACACAATATCTCTGTTGACCACTGGAGCCTGCTGGGACATCTCATATCCTGGTTTGTGTGTGGGGAGGGAGTGTGGAATCACACCTGGAGATGCACAGAGATTATTCCTGGCTCCGCACTCAGGAATTACTCTTGGAGGTGCTCAGGGGACCATATGGGATGCCAAGGACCGAACCCGGGGCAGCCACATGCATGGCAAATGCCCTACCTGCTGTACTATTGCTCCAGCCTCAACCTCATTCCTCTTACATCTTAAAAAAATTCTATTGCTTCCTCTGTGGTTGCAAACACAGTTCTGACATATCCGCGTTTAATATCTCAGTGACTTCACTTGTTTGCCTTCACATTTTGAGAACTTGTCCAAAGCTAAGAACTTGGTGTGCATCAGGAAAGGAGATGCACAGTTTGACCTTAGGACAAAACATCCCTAAGTCATCTTTCTACCCCAAAGTTTAAAGGTAGTATGGTTTAGTGGAAAGATCTCTGAACCTGAGAGACAAAATCCTTAGTGTCTGCCTCCTTTCAATGAATTCTGAAGTAGCTTTGGACAAATGCCATTATATTCCCAAGACTCTTAGTTTTTCATATAGGAGAAGAGGAGAGGAGGGTCATATTTCTCATTTGCTTTTTAGGTGTGATGTGGAGGTACACATACGATTTTGTGTCTCGTTTGCTTTTGGTTGCTCAATTGCTTTTCACTTTCTCCACATGGACAAGATATGTCATTGAAAGCAGAAAAAGTAAAGTAAGTAAGTAAGTAAGTAAAGGCCCTCCCGTTGATCATCGATTTGCTCGAGCGGGCCCAGTAACGTCTCTATTGGAGACTTTGTTGTTACTGTGTCTGGCATATCGAATACTCTCAGTAGCTTGCCGGGCTCTCCGAGAGGGGCGGAGGAATCGAACTCGGGTCGGCCATGTTGGCTGCGTGCAAGGCAACCGCCCTACCCGCTGTGCTATCGCTCCAGCCCATCTTCTTGCCTCCCACCCACTATTCTGATAAATCATATATTATAAGCTCCTTTTCCCAGCTTCAGAGCCATCCTGGTCCCAGAGAGGCAGATTATGGAGAGACAGAGACTTGTACAGAGAAGGGCAGTAGGCAGTGGTTGGCATGAAGCAGACAGAGAAAAAGATGAGACATGGCTATATTATTCTAGAATTCTAGAAGCATGTCCAAAGAGGATTTTAGGATTTGACTCATATGTATGCAACTCTTATTTGACGGTGCTATTTTAAACAATTCTCAGTTGGGAGACTGGCAGCTCTGATTGCTTTTCAGAGCCCTGTCTTATATCACCATCATTTTGTTCATGCGTAAATCCAGACTGCTTCCCCACCTTCTGTTTCCTTTCTCTCTTTGAGTTGAGAAGTAAGCAAAATGCAAGTAGCTGGCCTGGAAGGGAACTGTATTGCTTCAGAGAGGTCTCATTAACTTGTTTGCTTCCACATGAATCATGTTCAGTCTGAGTTGTTTTTCCTTAGCTAGAGGATGGTTATGAACTTTTAAAATGGCATTACTTATTTTTTTACTTGTTTTGTTTTTTTCATTTCTTTCTGCTCTTTCCTCACCTACTCCTTTCAAACATTATTTGTATAATTTTGATAGAAATTGGATCCAGCTTTGAAGAAATTAGTCTTTCTCCTCATTCTTGAAATTTGGGAAAGGTTACTAAGGCACAGGTGGTTGCATTTGGACAATTTCTAAATTCCTACATGTTCTCCTCCCCAAGGTCAAGTTTAGCCTAAATTTCCTATTCCTTATTTTCTTGCTCCCTCTGCCTCATCTTCACAGAGATAGTTAAGACTCCCAAGGGATCCTTGCAAACAGGTGTTTACATTTTTGAACTTCCAATCCGGATATTTCTGGAAACAGGTAAATTGAGCCTTTGAGTTTAAAGAACAGGTCTTAGCAGCAGGGAGTGGCGAATTTACCAGTAGAATAAAAGGTTGAGTTAAGATTTGGCAGCCTTCGGTAGATAGTCACATAGCAAACAAAACAAAGCAACAACAAAAATAACAGTTCAGCACAGCTCCTGACACCTATGTGGTCTCGTGGTCTCATACATGTCTGTGGAGAGAAGAAAGACAGGGAGGATGGGAGAAGAGAAGGTGGGAAGGAGTGACAGTGCTTCTTTCCTGGTTTCTTTATTACCTCCGACAGATGTTGGACTTCACAAGTCCCTGTTCTAAACCACCTTCTCTCTCTACCTTGTCTCTCAAGAAAGCTGTGAGAAATATAGACACTAGATAGGCTAAACTTCAGTTTTGCTAAATCAAAATCTGCATTTCTAACAGCATCTGGTTGCACATTAACATGCTCAGTCTTCTTTTTTTTCCCCTTAAATTTTTATTAGTGAAACACCATGAGGTACAGTTGTAGACTTACAAATTTTTGTGCTTGGGTTTCAGTTATACAATGATCAAATATCCATCCCTCCACCAGTGCCCATTCTCCACCACCACCAGTCCCAGTATCCCTCCCAAACCCCTTCCCCCCATCCCCCATCCCACCCTACCACTGTGGCAGGGCATTCCCTTTTGTCATCTCTCTCCTTTTGAGTACATGCTCAGTCTTAAGACTTCAGCTTCACTTCTGATGGATAAGTCCTTTAACCCTAATAAGTCAGGAAATTTAGATTCCTGTATCTTGATGCTCACTGGAAGAGAAACATGGGGGAAATAAAACTGGTAAAAGGTATCAGTTGGATGGTGAACAATGGAACTGGATTTTTACTGGTTGACTTGAGGTGTGTGTGTGTGTGTGTGTGTGTGTGTGTGTGTGTGTGTGTGTGTGTGTTTTATTTATAATGATGTATATCTGAAATGTGCATGTTATAATGTTATTGCATCAGTAATCATTATACATATGTAATACTGGATTTTTTTCCTCCACTCAACTGGATATCATCTTAGATATATATGTTTAAAAGAAAACTCTTAGCCCTCCAAATTGTTGTTTATTATTTCCTCTTCCCTAGAAATGGCACCATACTACAGTTCCTCAAGCTAAAAATATGCACAGTACTTTTTGTGTTTTCCCTATGCTCAGTATCAATGATCAGTCTGTATCAATGATTAGACCTCTGGCATATACTGAAAGTGCCCACTTCTCTATTCTGACTGCTATTGACCTATCCCAAGTCCCCACTATTTTGATTTAAATTATTCTTCACTTCCAGTTGACCCATTCAATTATTTTGCCATAAGGGCTGGAGCGATAGCACAGAGGTAGGGCGTCTGCCTTGCGTGCAGCCAGCCTGGCCGAGCCAGGTTCGATTCCGCCGCCCCTCTCAGAGAGCCTGGCAAGCTACCGAGAGTATTCAATATGCCAAATACAGTAACAAGAAGTCTCACAATGGAGACGTTACTGGGCCTGCTCGAGCAAATTGATGAACAATGGGAGGACAGCTCCTCCTCCTCCTCCAAGCTGCTGGAAACATTTTTTATTGTTTGCAGTTTTGGGGCCACACCTGGCAGTGCTCAGGTCTTACTTATGACTTTACATGCAGGGATCACTCCTGGCTAGAGTTTGGGGGACCATCTGGGGTGCCAGGAATCAAACCTGGGTCAGCCCCATGCAAGGCAAATGCCCTACCCACTGTACTATTGCCTCGTCCTCTGGAGAACATTTTTGATTTTTTACTTTTTGATTTTGGGTGTTTGCGCCTGGTGGTGCTCAGGGCTCATCTCTAACTCTGAACTCTGGTGAGACTTGAGGAACCATATGGGATACTATGGATTGAACCTAGGATGACCATGTGCAAGACAAGCACCCAACCATTGCTATTTCTATTGCTCCAGCCCCAAGAACATTTTTTAAAAACATGCATCATGCTATTGTACTGTTTGAATTCTTCATATGTCTCCTATGCCCTCTAGAACTTTGCTTTTTATATGAGGATCTGGGACCCCATATGGATGTGGGGATGGAGGTCATGAAAAATTTGAGACCAGTAAAAGGTTTCTGAAAGTGCAATGATAAAAATTAATTAAAAATCAACTGTATCATAAATTTGAGGTGTTTTCTTTAGCATATTGCCCTTGCTTTAATTCTTGGGCAAAAAAAAAAAAGACGTTGTGACTAAGATTCACTTTTGTTTTAGTGAATCTAAACTACAAAGGAACTCTGGAAAAGTCAGTCACTGCTATGAAGATGTTATTTCATTGTTGTAAATTTTTTAAAGTTTTGGCATCACACCTGGCTGTTCTCAGGGTTTATTCATGACTCTGCTTCTGGCGGGGCTTCGAAAACCATATGGGGTACTGGTTATGGTCATGTGCAAGGGAAGCACCTGCCCACTGTCATATCTCTCTATCACCTATTGCCATTATTTTCTTCTTTAATGATTCCTTAATATTCATCATGAGAAGATGGTTACATTAATAAGAGGTTATCCATGTGATGGAATGACCTGTATATAATTGAAAAAAGAGTAGGTAATGACAGGAATTATGTCCAAGATTGAATCTCACCCCACTTCGAGTAAACATCAATGTGATCTCTTTTTATAAAATTTTTATTAGTGAAACACCATCAGGTACAGTTGTAGATGTAAAGATTTTTGTGCTTGGGTTCCAGTTATACAATGATCGAGTACACATCCCTCCACCAGTGCCCATTCTCCACCACCAATGATCCAATATCTCTCCCAAACCCTCAACACCCTCCCCGCCCCCCGCCATCCCATCCTGCTTCTGTGGCAGGGCATTCCCTTTTGTTCTCTCTCTCCTTTTGGCTGCTGAAGTTCGCAAAAGAAGCATTGAGTGGCAATCATGTTTGGTCTATTTATTCTACTTTCAGCATGCATCTCCCATCCTGAGAGGTTCCTCCCAACACCCTTTACTTGGTGTTCCCTTCTCTATCTGAGCTGCCTTTTCCCCTAGCATGTGCAGCTGGCCTTCAAGGCATGGAGTGAACCTCCTGGTACTTATCTTAACTATTCTTGGATGTTAGAATTTTGTTACTTTATATTCCCAATATATATGCAATCTTTCTATGTCTGTCCCTCTCTTTCTCATTTCACTCATTTCACTTAGCATGATACTACATGATACTTTCATGTAGTACCACTTGTATGTAAATTTCATGACTTCATCTTTTCTAATGGCTGCATAGTACTCCATTGTGTAGATGTACCAAAGTTTCTTTAACCAGTCATCTGTTCTCGGGCACTCGGGTTTTTTACAAATTTTGGCTATTATGAACAGTGCAGCAATGAACATGGAAGTGCAGATGTCACTTCGACTATACTCTTTTGCCTCTCTTGGATATATTCCCAGGAATGGTATTGCTGGATCAAATGGGAGCTCAATTTCTAATTTTTTGAGAATCGTCCATATTGTTTTCCAAAAGGGCTGACCCAATCGGTATTCCCACCAGCAGTGAAGGAGGGTCCCTTTTTCACCACATCTGTGCCAACACCGGTTGCTTTTGTTCTTTTGGATGTGGGCCAGTCTCTGTGGTGTGAGATGGTATCTCATTGTTGTTTTGATCTGCATCTCCCTGATGATTAGTGATGTAGAGCATTTTCTCATGTGCGTTTTTCCCATTCGCATTTCTTCTTTGAGAAAGTTTCTGTTCATTTTATTGCCCCATTTTTAGATGGGGTTGGATGTTTTCTTCTTGTGGAGTTCAAACAGTATTTTGTATATCCTTGATATCAATGTCTTGTCAGATGGGTATTGGGCGAATATCCTTTCCCATTCTGTAGACTGTCTTTGTATTTTTGTCACTGTTTCTTTTGAGGTGCAGAAGCTTCTTAGTTTAAGATAGTCCTATTTGTCTATCTCTGTTTTCACTTGCTTGGCAAGTAGTGTGTCATCTTTGAAGATACCATTAATTTCAATGTTGTGGAGAGTTTTGCCAACTTTGTATTCAATGTACCTTATGGATTCCGGTCTGATGTTGAGGTCTTGAATCCATTTTGATCTTACTTTTGTACATGGTGTTAGGTAGAGGTGAGCCCACTTTTTTTGCATGTAGCCATCAAGTTTTGCCAGCACAATTTGTTAAAGAGGATTTTCTTGTTCTGCTTCACATTTGTTGCTCCCTTATCAAAGATTAGATGATCATATGTTTGGGAGGAGATGTCAGTATATTCAACCCTGTTTCATTGGTCTGCGCTCTTCCTTTGTTACAGTACCATGCTGTTTTAATTATTACTGCTTCGTAGTAGAGTTTGAAGTTTGGGAGGTTGATTTCTCCCTTTTTCTTTTTCCCAATAATTGCTTTAGCTATTCATGGGGGCTTCTTGTTCGCTAGTGAATCCATCTGGACCTGGGCTTTTGTTTTTGGGAAGACTTTTGATTACAGTTTCAATTTCCTTGACGTTAATAGGACTATTCAGGTATTCTAGATCTTCTTGATTCAGCCTTGGGAAATTATAAGAATCCAGGAATTTATCCATTTCTTCTAGGTTCTCTTGTTTCATGCCATACAGACTTTCAAAGTAGTCTCTGATGATCTTTTGAATTTCTTTGGTTTCTGTTGTGATATCCCCCTTCTCATTTTTGATTCGGTTTATTAGGGTTCTCTCTCTCTCACTTTCTTTTTGAGTCTTGCTAGTGGTTTATCTATCTTGTTTATTTTCTTGGAGAACCAGCTCTTGGTTTCATTGATCTTTTGGATTGTTTTTTGGGTTTCCAGGTCTTTGATTTCTGCTGTAATTTTTATGATTTCTTTCCTTCTGCCTGGTTTGGGCTCCTTTTGTTGATCCTTTTCTAAGATCTTGAGCTGTGAAGTCAAGTTGTTTACATGGGCCCTTTCTTCCTTCCTGAGAAATGCTTGCAAAGCTATAAATTTTCACCTTAACACAACTTTAGCTGTGTCCCATTGGTTCTGGTAGCTCATGTCTTCATTCTCATTTGTTTTCAGGTATCTTTTGATTTTGTCCTCTATCCAGAGGTGATAAGGTGATGTTGAAGTCTCTGGCTACTATTGTTGTTGCTAGCAATGTCCTCCTTAAAATCTGTTAGGATTTGTTTTAAATATTTAGGTGATCCCTCATTAGGTGTATATACATTTAAGAGTGTGATTTCTTCCTGTTGTATCCCTTGATGAATAGAAAATGACCTTTACTGTCACTTTTAATCTTTTTCAACCTGAAATTTATGTTGTTGGATACTATGGCCACACCAGGTTTTTTGAGGGAGCTGTTTGCTTGCAGGATTGTTTTCCATCCTTTAACTCTGAGTCTGTGTTTGCTCTGACTGTTCAGATGAGTTTCTTGTAGGCAGCAGATTGTTGGGTTCTGTCTCTGAATCCATTTTGCCACTCTGTGTCTCTTAATTGGTGAATTTAGACCATTGACATTGAGAGAGATATTTGTTATGGAGTTTTGTGTCATCTTTCTGTAAGGGTTTGTTGTGCTTTTAGGGTTTGTCTTGATTTATAGTAGCCCCTTTGGCCCTTCTTTTAGGTTTGGTTTTAAGTCTATGAAGTTCCTGAGCTGTTGTTTATCCAGAAAATAGTGTACCGTTCCTTCGAGTTTGAGTGAGAGTTTAGCCGGATAGAGTATTCTTGGTGAAGCACTCATTTCAGTGAGTTTTTTCACTATATCCCACCATTGCCTTCGGGCTTGGATGATTTCCTCTGATAGGTCTGCTGTGGATCTAAGGGGTGCTCCTTTGAATGTGATTTCCTTTTTGCCCTTGTTGCTTGCAGTATTGTGTCTCTATCCGTGGCATCCATGATTCTAAGTGTGATATGTCTTGGAGTGTTTTTGTTAGGGTCTCTTTTGGCTGGCACACGTTCGCTCCTTGAATACGAATGGATGTTCCTTGAATCTGAATGACTGCATTGTCCAGCTCTGGGTATTTTTCAGCAATGATTTGTTTAACCATGGCTTTTTCCTTGAGATTGTTTCCCTGAGCTTCTGGTATTCCAATGATTCTAATGTTGTTTCTCTTGGAATCATCTCCTAGGACTCTGATTCGCTCTAGAGGTATTTTGAGGTCTCTTGCCATTGTTTGTTGTTGTCTGTAGGCTTCTTGCGGCTGATCTTCCAGCTCACTGATTCTGTCTTCAGCTGTAGCCATTCTCCTGTTTAGGGCACACACTGAGTTTTTTATTTCATCTATAGAATCCTTTATTCGTGACACTCTTGTGCATCGCTTTTTAATTTCTGCTCTCATTTCTTCCTGTAATTTCTCGATTGTCCGATCCATTGTTTCTTTCATGTACTGCTTTAATTTATTGGATAACTATTACTGTTTCTTTGAGTTCATTGAACATCTTCATTACTTCATATCTTAATTCTTTCTCAGAGAGGTCCTTTGGGTGAGTAGCACCTACGGAGGCTTCTGGACTCTTTTCATTATCCTCTCCTTGTGGTGGGGATTTGCGTTGTTTCTTCATGTTGGTGTGATAGTATGGAGACTGAGAATTACACAAGATTGCTGGGTATGATTAATTTACCTGTGGCTGTGTGAGCTGCTGCCAGTTCCAAATTAGGCCACGCCCACTTCTGCAGAGGCCACGCCCACTTTTTCAGAGGCCATGCCCCCTACGGTTACCTGGTGTGTGTGTGTGACGGGGGTAACCACCTGAGGGATGGAGAAGCATTGGGGACGAAGAGGAAGAGGCTCAGGGATGGCGGGCAGCCTAGGGTCCTAGAGGATACTTGGGGCGCATATGCAGGGAGAGTGAAATCCTGGGTTTGAATAAAGACTGACCTGAGGGATGGCAAAGATCAGGCGCAGCATTGGGAATGAACAGGAAGGGGCTCAGGGATGGTGGGCGACTCAGGGTCCTAGAGGATGCCTGGGGCACCTACACAGGGAGAGTGAAGTCCCGGGTTTGAATCAATGTGATCTCTTAAAAAAAACTCTGAGTAGAATAAGTTGAAGAAGCTCTACTTTAAAAGTGATAATAATATATCACTTTTAATGATAGTGATAATATAATATATAATATAATATATATATATACACATATATACAGATATATGTATATACTTGGTTGGAAAAATCCCTGGAGATATGTAGCATACTCAGTCCCCCAACCCAAACTTGTATTATTTTCCCCTTCACTCCACTGCTTCATCCACACTGGCCCTCACCATTGAGCCTTTGCATGCCTAATTCTCACTGTCCTAAGTATTCTTTTTTGATCCTAATGTATTGGCATCGGTTCTGTTTTTGTGACTCAAAGCATAGCCCGAATATTATCTCTTTCAAGCAAACTTTTTGAGCACATAATATAAATTTGTTCCCATATAACAGTGATTTGCATAGTACTTGGCACTGATTTTTTGTATTGTTAATTGTTAGGTAAACAATCAACATTAAGTACTTAATGTCTCCTCAAGGCTCTAGGCACCTTTCAATGAGGCAAACTGGTCTTATCCCAGTTATAGTATTGGGATGCACAAAGTGGTAAGTTTCCTTCAGATTTTAGACAACCCACAGGCATATACTCTGTTCTTACATATGAATTCTTAAATAGAATTGTTCTGTTTTTTTCAAACTTGTCAACTGGAACTCCAGTCTGAGGAAACATTGAAATCAGGTACACCTGAAGTGAAAAACAGATACTACACAGAGGATTTTGGAAACCCATTTTCGCCCAGCTTCTCCCTCATGGCCGTTTATTTCTATAAAACTTGTTTAAGTAGAAGAGTGATGAGAGGAGGAGACCAGGGTCAGAAGTTGTTGGCTTGTGAGTACTTGTGGCTTTTCATTTACCTCCCTTTCCAGACACATAAGGGAAATTCCAAGAGAATTACAGAGACAGCTATGCTTCTCAGAAAGGCAAGCTGGTTTCTTATTTGGGAGTATCTAAACAGGGTGCCCTTAGGACTTTATATTTGCCTGTGATAGTATCTTCACCCAGGAAATAGTAATGACACCTGGAGTTAGCCCTACATTAAAAGAAACATATCATACCACCTCTCCCTGACCCAATTGTCTTAGAGAACAAAAGGGGATAGCAGCACAGGGTGAGATGGGGGTGGGAGGACAGAGTAGGAGAGGAGATGAGATGTCCAGAAAGCACACAAAACTCTTTATCCTTAAATCTTTCATATATGACCTGCCTTGGTGAGGATTGAGGAAGAAGCAAGTATCAATGCAATGAGATAACAGATAGAATCTGACTGTCATATTTTTTTTTGGGGGGGGAGCTTGAGTCACATTCAACAGTGCTCAGGCTTGCTTCTGACTATGTTAAGGGATCATTCCGGATGGTGCTCAGTAATTCAGTGCCAGGGATTGAACCAGGGTTCCTCCTGTACAGGCAAGAGTCTTAATTCTGCTACTATTTATACAACCCCTGAATTGCATTTTTTTAACTCATGAAAGTGGCCAGAAGGCTCTGAGTTGTGTCTGACATATTATTAAGCAAAGAATGATCAAAGCATGAGAGAAAAGGATGGTGAAGAAAAATAAAAACTTTTCCATGGTTGCATTCCATCCAATTCAGTCTGGTCTATAATCCAGTTACAAATTTCCACGGAGAGAACCACCAAGTGTACAATTTATTTAGAGATAATTAAAGATTGAACAATATAACCCTCTAATTCACATTTTCATTGTATGGAAACTCCAAAATAGAATAGTTCCACATTACAGATGGAGACTGGCTAATTAATTTGGCGAAAGCTCACGATCGGATTGTATAAAGAGAGCTGAGTTGTGTGTTTGCTTCTGTTTCATTTTTAAGGATCTTTAAAGCGTGTATGACATCTCCCTGACAACTTGTGAATGATTTAAATCAGAACCACATTTCAGTTTCTTTTTTACAGGGCCTGTAACTAGCAGTGTTTGTGGCTAGCAGAGAGGGGCTGAGGCCACTCCTATAGATGCCAGACCTGGTAGTTTGCGCGGGACAGTTCAGTGGTACTGGGGGCCATGCAGTTCTGAGGATCCAACTCAGGACCTCACACATGTAAAACATATGTACAACCACTTGAACTATCTTATCCATCCCTTACTATTTTTTTTTAAATTTATTCTAACACTTGAGACAGGATTCCCACATAGGAAACATTGACAGCTATCCATCCAATACCTTAATCAGCAAATGAATTATCAGTACAAGGGTAGGCACACTTCACTTAAACCAGGTAAGTTTTAGCTAAAGAAATAAATAAATTTGAGGTGGAGAGATCAGGGCTTAGATGCCAATGAGGCTATTTGCTATATGAATTTGGGCAAATTAATTTTTCTGCACCTTTTTTTTTTATCCATAAAAGAGCCATAGCTCTATGAATGCGTATGTTGTCTGTGGATCCAATGAGGGAGTATGAATGTACTGAGCAACCACAGGTATTCCAAAACATGTTTGCAAAGCTTGAAACTCAAGCACAATCTTGGGTGCTTCCTTCCCAGGATGTTTGGTAAATGTCTCCCCTCACCCTCTGTTCCCTCCTCCCACTCTCTTTCTCTTCCTCTATGTCCTTCCAGATTATAAATTCAAAGCTGAATTCACCCTCTCAGACACCTAAGAGATACGTGTGAGTAGGCCGAAAGACCTTTAAGAAAAGACCAATATTTGCATATCTATTATAACTACTCACTGTTCGACTTGTTTCATTACAATTTCTATTTGGATAATATGTAAGGTCAATACTGTCACTGTTCTGGAAAATTCATTTTTTATTAAAGCAAAATGCACTGTATTTATAGAGATAACACCTTAAATGCTACGAGGGTAGGCACACCAATTACACCGGTTCCCTTGATGGGGGCAGCTTTATACGCTCCAGGTTTTATTCTGTATTATAAGGAGAGGGATCTCAGCTGTGCTTCCTATGTTGTAGTATCCCAAGTGTTAGCCTCTGGCCGATCTTGAATGGGTCTGAGAACTTGTGCATTCTTTTTTATATACCTGGGAGCTTTGAGATAACCCTGTTGAGAGAAACTAACACTTAAGCAGATAGCTCTCCTGTTGCAGCCCTCTGCAGGGTGCTTCTCTGGGCTTTCCTATCAGAATATCTGCCAAATTGCTTGCTCGCCTCTCCCGTTGGACCTTGAGTTACTATATAGCACTACAGCATCTGGCACATTCACAAGGTGGATTAATACTTATTCAATACATATAAACAAATGCCTGACACCAAGGTAGTGCACAGTTAATTGATGAGTTGTTCTCCTTCTCTTGTGGAACTAGAATGTATAATGAAGGAAAAATACACACAGATGTGAAGCCAGAGAATCTTGGACTCAGGTCCTGATTGTGCTTTGTTTTATAATTTGGGGGATATGTGACCTCCTAATTTACTTATCTAAATGAAATTGTTTCCTTTTTTAATTAAAAAGGAAAGTAGTGGTACTTGGAGATAGGTCAAGGGGCTGAGTGTATGCTTTTGTATGCAGGAGGTCTAGATTTGAGGCCCAGCACTGGTGGAAGTGACCCCAAAGCACTGAGTTGGGAGTAGGTTTTGTGCACTGCCAGGTGTGCCCCCCATCAAAAAAAAGCCACAAGAAAATAGGGAAAGGGAATACTTGTGATGATTATTGTGTGTTTCCCAGTATATAGTAGATTAAAATATGTTAAGATTCCAGTTAATTTCACTTCTTTCTTTTTTGACTAAAAAAACTGAATTGCTATTATTTTCTTACTTTTCAGTGTACTATGTTTATGTTGACAAGCCTAATTAAAATGTGGGGAAATCTTCTGAATTTGTATTTTTTGGTGTTTTCTATAAAGATTGTGATATTTTTCTACAAAGATTTACCTTCTGTTTTTCTTTCCTCTTCCACTAATTTCCATTCAGTAAATAATGACTTGTGATTTTGGTAGAAGTGAGTATAGTTTCCTCAAGCATGGGGGGCTTCTGAGAGCTAATTCTTACAGACCACTCTCATCTATGAAGACACGAGTATTAGGCCCTTAGTTGGGGGGGGGGGTGAGGTCTCTAGTCTTTGCAATATGTCAGAAGGCATCAGGAGAAGGTCACATGACTTGTTTTAAAGTTTTACCTGCTCATTCAAGTATCAATTCTTTGTGTGTTTAGCCTGGATGAAATCCACTCAAAATTATAACTTTGGTTATCTCCTAGTGATCAAAACATAATAGATATTGTAGTGTCTTTTTAAAATTATTAAGATAATGGAGAACATAATTTACTTGTACCTTAAAATTGAAGTTTATCTGATAAATGAGATATTTCAAAGCATGAAATTCATGAAATGAGACTATCTAAGGAAAGGGGCTTAAGGAAACATAAGGTCTGTGTTTTCTGAGGGTTCTTTTAGGGCATAACTCCAAACAGTGACAGTGGCATTCATGGAGTACACATGGTGAGCGGTGCCTCCTAGAGTTGTGCAATATATCAGTATTGATAAACTTATTTTTTATACTTACAAACTTTCATGATTATGTTTCAATCATATAATGTTCGAGTACACATCCCTCCACCAGTGCCCATTCTTCATCACCAATGTTCCCAGTATCCCTTCCACCACCCCACCCCTTCCTACGCCCCTGCCTCTGTGGCAGGCACATTCCCTTTTACTCTCTTCTCTCCTTTTGGGTGTTACAGTTTGCAGTACAGGTACTAAGCGGCCATCATGTTTGGTCCAAAGTCTACTTTCAACGTGCATCTACCATCCTTAGAAAGCCCTCCAACCATCAGTGGTCTCTTCTCTATCCCAGTTGCCTTTTCCCCCAAGCATATGAGACCAGCTTCCAAGCCATGGAGCCATCCTACTGGCCCTTATCTCTACTATTTTTAGGTGTTAGTCTCCTATTATGTTACTGTATATTCCACAAATGAGTACAGTCATACTTTATCTGTCCCTCTCTTTCTGACTCATTTCACTTATTGTGATACTCTTCATGTACATCCACTTATATGCTGGCTTCATGATTTCATCTTTTCTAACAACTGCGTAGTAATCCATTGTAGATATACCAATGGTAATATAACATTGTGAGCGGTCCCTCCTCGAGTTGTGCAATGTATTAGTATTGGTAAACTAAATTTTTCCCCTTCCCTGACAATATTTTGTTTCTATACGAGACGAGAAGAAAGAGCAGGCTTTGGAGAATTGAACTGGTTTCCCATTAGTTGACACCTCTATTCAAATCTCAAAATGTATTTTTTCCGAGTGAATATTTCTTCCTTTACAAGTGCTGGAAGCCCAAATAGCATTTACATAGAGGCTGAGCACCTGATGGGTGACTAATTCTGAGTCTTCCTGGCTTTCTGCAGTTTTCAGTGAACATGTATGCTTGGTGCTGGCAGAGAGGTGGGATTGCAGACGTAGGTTTGCGTGCAGGCCTTTGAAGAAAGTCACAGTGTGCACAGTTGGATTGCCATTTCTGGACACTCACCCCTGCTTCAGTGGATTTAAAGGAGGCAGGAGACTTTGGGCCCAAGAGGGAAAGAGGGCTTTCCAGGGAGGACCTCGGTCTATCCTGTGTGTGGTCCCTGGAGGAAATGCTTGACATGAGTTTGTATAATATCCCCGTGTACACAATCAGACCAGGACCAGGAGAAAATGGGTGCTCAGATATACCAGCAATATGCCCTTCCCCCACCCATGGATAGATTTAAAGGTGAGGCTGGGGCTGCAAAGGGGGGAGGTGTGGAGGAGACTCAGTGATGGGGTGATGGGGACTGCTCTGTCTTTTGCAATTCCGTAAGTTCACTCTGGCTCTTCACTGCTTGCTCGCTCACTCACTCACTCACTCACTCACTCACTCACTTCCTTCTAGTACGAGTTTGCAGTTCAGGCCAGCTTCCATCTTGTTCCAAATTTAAAAGTGATTTTTAAAAGCCTTGAGAAGTGCTCCAGTTCATAGGCATTCTGGTCAGCTGGACATTCCCTTGCTTCAGACTCAAACATTTCTCCTTAACTCCCTGAGTAAGGTCTGTCTCCTCAAATTCTGAAGAGATATACCCTTAAAGTGATGAAATTTGTGGGAGTGGGTGCAAGACACCCACTTACTCAAAACATTGTTTTGATCTGAGTAATCCTTTCCAATGGAACCTTCCCAAGGGAGCCACCACTAGCTAGTCTCTCCAGTTTACCTCATAGCGTCTGGACAAGCTAAATCAGGGCCAGGTGCCATACTGAAGTGTCCTGCTGAGTGTCCTCCTCTATTTTTATTCAGGGCCTAACAACCATTTCAGGAGTGCCATGTCAGTGGTACCACTCTAATTTCAGATTTCATATATTAAAGAAAACATTCCAATCCAGGTAATGTTCTATTGAAGTTTGGAAGAAGAAACACTATGAAACTACAAAATTAGAATTATAGAGCCAAAATGTTCGATTATTGATCCCCAAGATCTTATTTTAAACATAAGGAAGATTGATATGGCTGGTGTTTGTTACTGAGGTTATGTAGTTTTTCTAGATTTTGTCGATTTTCTAGGATCCTTAAAATATTTATATGTATGTTTATATGTATGTATATATATGCATATATATTTAACCCCAGAAGAGTAATGCTCTAATTTCCCTTTTCCTCTAACCTCCCTCCTACTTTTACCCTCCAATATCCCTTCATTAGTTCCTACTGGCTGAATTAAGGAGTAAACTTTTAGCAAGAAAACTTTGTGCTTGCAATTTTCTAGGGTTATCCTGAAATTATAGAAAGTTGATTTGGGAAGTATAGGAATGGATTTGAGAGTAAACAAATTAAATGAATCCCTGATATGAGCATCTCATGTGTACTTATCTCTCTGTAAACTACTGCTGTGCTCCGGGACATATGTTTAAGCATCTGAAGATCAACCTTGCAGCTGAATTAGAAATATTTTGGTTTGGATGTATTAACTGTCAACCTTTTTTCCAAGGTCGAGATGGTTGGGACTTGACTTTGTGTACCCTTTGTATATTAATCATCTTCAGCACCATCATCATCATCATCATTGTCATCATCATCATCATCAATCATCATTGTTTTGTCAGCACCATTATCTCCGAGGCTTTGTAAAATGCCTTTATATTAAATATTTGATCTTCAGAATGACTCAGTGAACCACATAGTGAAATAGTGACGAAATGTAGAGAGTAGGGCTTCCCACAGTGCTAATAGGTGATGGATTTGTGTTTGAATTACAGTCTGGCCCCAAGTTTAATCCTGCAGATTGTTTGCTCTGCAAGTATGCCCACTGAGCCTGGGAGTTTTAAACATCTTAATACACGGTGTTTCACCTTTTCTTTCTACCAGGTAGTTGTTATTATTTCCTCTCAATTCTGCACTACAATACTGAAGCTCAGTGAAGTGACATGACTTGCCTATTGTCAAATAACTCTTTATTAAGAGAATCTATGACAGACATGATATTATTTGTAACTCAATGAGCTTAGCTTGCTAGAGCTAGTCAAATGAACTAATGTGTGCCTGGATATGGTAGATCAGATGCTACATATGCTTGATGATTATAATGAATTGCTGCTCTTTGAAGGACTTTCTCTGGAACCCCAAGTTTCTGAAGAAGGTTACTGATTCACTGAGCTCCATTTTTATATGCTTCTTGTACTAAAATCCATAAAGTATGCTTGAAAAAATGATTCCACTCTGGAAAAAAATGATTCCAATTCTTTCAAAGAAAGTTGGGTAAGTAATTTTCAAAGTCTTGAAGCTACTAAATAACCTTCAAAATCTTTTATTCCCCCTTTTTGGCTCTATTACTGTAATATCATGAAACAACCAATAACAATACACACCACAGTTGGATCTGCAGTGTGGGGACCCTATGCAGGCAGAGGACAGGACCTTCTCATGAAAGCTGAATAAACAACTATTGCAAGTTCAGTGGGTGATGGCACAAGGGCCTTTATATCCGCTTCTACCCAGGGAAATTTTGATCAGACTGGAGGAAGCCTGCCCATTCATCTGCGGCAGGAAATGGATTTAGCGTCTGTACAGTCTGGAGTCCCATATTTATCATCCAGTTAGACCTAATCAAAACGTTTTCCATTTCACCTGGTAAGTGCAAAGGGCTCAGAGGAGGCTCTGAGCGATAGCACTGGGTCCCTCTCTTTCTCATCACTGCCCTGTAGTTGTTAAAGGTCCCATTTCTCCTCTGTATCTTGCTTGCTCAGAGCTGAGACAGGCAATCTCTCCCACCCAGCTTGCATCCCATCACATCTTGGCTGCCGCAAAAAAATCTATGAAATTGACCCAGGAGGGGGAGGAAGGGAGGGCAGATGGTGATCCTCAGGAAGATGAAGGTCAGAGGTGAAGTTCTGAACTGATAGATGAAATGAAACTATAAGAGGGAGGCTCCTTGGATAATGAGGGGCTACCACCTCCTGGGATGGGAGAAGGAAAGGAGAGGGGAGAGATATCCTTGTAAGCATAGTGGGAAGATTCTAAGGGGTTTGGGGGAGTGGAGTGTCTGGTGAGCTGGGTTGAAAGAAATTGGGGGTAAGGGCTTCTGATTAGAATGAAAATGTGACCATGTGATCTTCATGAAAGCCTTTAGTTGGATTGAGGCATCCTTTACCAGGGAGCAGGGAGGGGGATACTTGACAGCCCCCATTAGAGGAGGAGAAATGGAGGAAATCAAGCATTGTTTTGTTAGGGGAATCCCCAGAGACTGGGGGATGGAGGAGGCCCTGCTGAATTCATTACAGACAGAGTACTGTTTTCATGAGAATAACAAATATTGCAGAAATGCTTCCATTTCAATGCAGCTCATTCTGATGTGGACTGCACCAGTATGAAATGTCCCTAGGTGACTCTTGGTATCCAAAAGCAGATTTAATTCTTCTCCCTTACAGGATGTTATTGGTGGCCCGGGGGTGGTAGAGAAAAGCAGGAACTTGTAGTTGAGTCTGGTTCAGCTGGGGAATGGGTTGTTCCCAGTAGCAGTGAACTAAAGCAACGGAAATTGGCTGAGCATTGTTCCAGGTTACTGGGATTCCATGCACATCTTTGGAGCAGGGGAGTGATATGATAGACATTAATATCCCCTGTCACATATGGGAAAAATGGTCTCTGAGATATTAACTAACCTTAAGTCAATGCACACACAGCTGTTTCCTTTTTTTGCAGGGGGGAGGGTGTGTGCAGCAGTGCTCAGGGCTTACTCCTCGCTCTACACTCAGAGATCACTCCTGGTGATCATATGGGGGACCAGATGGGGGTCTGGGGATCAAATCCAGGTCTTCCATGTGCAAGGCAAGTGACACAAGCTGTTTCTTCTGCCAAAAATATAAAGGAATACTTGTCTTCACCCACTCATCTTATTCTGCTATCATTTTTCCTCTTAAGATATAGAGTTTAAAATCCAGGGAATTTTCGAAATATCTTAGCACCCCCCTTCCTATTTTGTAGATAAGAAGACTGAGGCAGTGAGTATAGGCTGAAATCTCTTTGAATTCTTGCTCTTTTGCTAACTTTACTCTTCTTCTCATTTTTCAACATGGGCCTTCCTCTCAGTGAAATGCACCTTTCAGACCCCACAGACTGGAAGTTGACTTTCACTGACTATGTTCCTTGTGCAAATCAAGATTCAAGTGCTGAACTCCCAATATTCCATCTAACCAACTTGAGACAACAGTCTCATCTTTTACCCCTTTATTTCTTTTTTTCTTTTCTTTTCTTTTTTTTTTTTTAGCTTGATTATTGATCATCAGCGGAGGTTGGAATTCCGGATTCTTTCTCTCATTTGAGTGAAACGTGATACTCCAACCATAGCTCTTTCAATTCCTCTTTGGGAGACCAGAATAGTGTTCTCATCCTGTTTTCATAGGGCCCAGGTCTCTGAGGCATATGTTAATGCAGGAAGAACAGTGGAATCAAAGAGATGTGCCCGGAGATGGAGGTTCTTCATCCTCTTAGCTATTTCTTTGATGCTCTTGAAGGCGTTCCAAGCCGCTCTCTTCCTCCTGTGCAACTCAGGTGTCGGTCATTCATCATATTGACTCTTCGACTTAGGTACACATAACTGTTGCATTCAGAGATGGTCGTTCCGTTGAGAGTGAATGGAGCATCAGGAACGAGGCTGTTTCTCATAAACATCTTCATAAGATTCAGCTATAGTCCGACTTTTCCACACTCATGGTCGAAGTCAGCCAGCATTTGCGCTGCTTGGCTAGGGGTTATTAGAACAATGTTTGGTGTTATTAGAACAATGTCATCAGCAAAGTGAAGGTGGTGTAGTTGCCGACAATCTATCTTCACTCCTATTCCTTCCCATTCCAGTCATCGCATGATGTTCTTGAGGGTGGCACTGAAGAGTTTCAGTGAAATGGTATCACCCTGCCGAACCCTTCTCTTGACATGGATGATCACTTCTTTGTAGAATGGTGAGATCCTGGTAGTGAATCTGTAATACAGCTCACGGAGGATCCTGATGTATTGAGTTTGAATTCCCTGATTGGCTATGGCTTCAATGACCACTTCCATCTCAACAGAATCAAAGGCCTTCTTTAATCAATGAACGTTAGACAGAGCAGCATCTTGAAATCCTGAGAAAACTCAATGAGCTTAGTTATCATGTGGATATGGTTGATGGTGCTGAATCCTTTGAGGAACCCAGATTGCTCGCATGGTTGTCCTTCATCTAGTGTTCTGCCAATCCTATTCAGGATGACTTGAGCGAAGAGCTTGTAGATGACAGACAATAGGCAGATTGGGCAATAGTTGCCAATGTCGTGGATGTCTCCCTTTTTGTACAGTAGTATAGTCCTGCTGGTTTTCCAGTGGGACAGAACCTTGCATTCAGACAGGTAGTGTGTGAAGAACCGAGCCAGCATATTGATTGGTGCAGGCAGGTTTTTCAGATGTTCAGGTCTGACCTTGTCTGGGCCGGGTGGGTGCTGTTCATTTCTTAGCCAATGAAATGGCGTGTCAGATTTTGGAAGGGAGAACATTGGGAACGACATATCCATCCTGCGGAATTTGGTATGTGGGCAGGTGGACATGACTATTGAAGAGATCTGAGTAGAAGTCATGGATAATCTTCTCCATTGCCCTTCTGGAAGATGTGATAGATCCATCAGGATGTCAGATGGCAGTCATCTTGGTCTTGTAGTTGGCGAAGGACAGGAGGGCTTTACAAATGCTTTTCCTGGCTTCTGCCGCATCTACCAGCACTTCTGCTCTTCTCTCTTTGAGGTCTTCCTTGATCGCATCTCTGCACTGCTTTGCAAGCTCGGACAAATCAGGGATGCTGTCTCGTTTGCTAAGGCGTCAAAAATCAGATGGGCTGGATACGTAATGAGATTTGGAGACAACCACTGGACTAGAGCCATTACTGACTAGATTCCAGAGGACGTCAAAAGACCACTGGCTACCCACCTACCAGATGGTCAGACTTCTTCATCAAGATCCTGAATGATCGGTTTGAGGCTCTTCGTGTTCCTAGAACGAACAGATGCCATTGGGCTACACTAGCACGCTACAGGGACAAATGGAGATGTTACTGGTGCCCGCTCGAACAAATCGATGATTAACGGGAAGTGAAGTGATTCAAGTGATTTTTTTTTTTAGCTTTTTTGGTCACACCCGGCAGTGCTCAGGGGTTACTCCTGGTTCTGCACTCAGGAATTCCTCCTGGTAGTTCTCACAGAACCATATGAGATGCTGGGAATTGAACCCGGGTTGGCCTTGTGCAAGGCAAATGCCCGACCTGCTGCGGTATCACTCCAGCCCCTACTCCTTTATTTCTTATGCTTAATAATTCTCCTTTATTATAAGAGGCCATTTTCAAAATCACCTATTGTTTACCCAGGAACTCTCTACATCAATTAATTTATTCCTTCCAATAACCATATGAGTTGAACAATATTGCTTTGACCATTGAGAAAACTGGGACTCAAAAAAGGTTCCAACATTTGCCTTGAGATCACACCTCTCAAAAGTAACATAGTGGGGCTCAAATTCAGCTTGGTCTCATTCTAATGCCTCCTACACAAAAAGAGTCCTTGTTCTGTTTTGTTTGTTTTTGGTTCTGGTTCTGGTTCTTTGGCCAGACGTGGTAATGCTTAGAGATTACTCTTGTCTCTACAATTAGAAATATCTCCTGGCAATGCCTAGGGGACCATATGGGATGTCAGAGATTGAACCCATGCAAGTCAAACACCTTGCTACCACTCTGACTCAGCCCCTCATCCTGTTTTAATGTAATTTTAGTCAGACATCGTGGAGTTCCTAATATATGTAGATCAACAACAGTGATAAACACTGGAGACACGAAGCATGGGTGAGAGAGTCCTTTGGTGCCCCTGAAACTTAAAAGAAGGGTGGCGAATCAATAATCTTAGTCTTACTTCCTTAATAATAATGGATAAAATCCTTTTTTCTCCAGCACTAGATTATCCATAGAGCATTCCTTATGATTGCCTGATTCATCTCCACATTAAAAACTCTAGGAAGTAGAAAACTTCTGTTCCTCTCTTTTCAGATGGAAAGCAATGTAAAGAAAATGGCCCTGCATTATGGAGGGTGTTTTTTCAGTCTTGCTTCTTCCCACTGCTCTTCACACAGCATATATGGAGTGTTTCTCATCTCATGTCCTCCAAATAATCATTAATACCTCATCCTTATGTGACTATATAGTCTCCTTTATAGGTATAAAGTTAATCTTCATTGTAATTAGAAAAGTCTATATTCACATTCTTCATGATGATTCCATGCGTGGGTCCCTTTTCTCCTTCAGATTTTGTGTATCTAGGGAGCTGTAGAAATAGTACAGTGGTCAGGACACTTACCTTACCTGCAGCTAGCCCAGGTTAGATCCTCAGCATGATAGATAGTTTACGAGGCATTTTCAGGAGTAGTTCCTGAGTGCAGAGCCTGGAGTAATACTTGAGCTTTACCAGGTGTGGTGCCCCCCAGCCTGGCCAAAATTCTTTTTTAAAAAAATCAAAGTATAAGTCTCAGGAACTATTAGAATGGGCCCTATAGTTCACACAAATTTTCCTCCATCCTTTGTTTCCTCCCTTCTTCCATTTTTTACTATGTTCTTCTTCCTGCCCTTTCTTTCTTCCACTATCCATCTACCCATTCATTCACTCAACAAATACATACTAAGAACGAATTACATATCACACCCGGTTGCAAGCCCTAAGAATACAGCAAAGATCAAAATACACTGATTCTCATTCTCACAGATATTGTAGTAAGGCAGAGAGAAAAGAAGTGAGAAAATGATTTCAGATAATGGTACTTTTACTTAAACGATGTAACAATTGGGGCCAGAGAGATAGTACAATGAGTATGTCATTGATTTTGTAAGCAGCAAACCCAAATTCTCTGGGATCATACAGGTTCCCATGAGCACCATCAGAAGTGATCCTAGAGCACAGAGCCAGAAGTAAGCCCTGATCACTGCTGGGTGTTATTTCTAAACAATAGATAAACAAAATAATTAAATGATGAGTTAGAGAGAGGCTAATGGATGCTGCCTTCATTTAGGTGGCCAGAGAAGGCCTTTTGGATTTAGGGATATTTGAACTGCAACCAGCCCTCCAAAGATCTGGTGTGCAGATCATCTAGGAAGAGTGAAAAGAAACTGTATAGATAATCTTCTGCCCACTAGTGCCATCTCCTCATCATATGAATATTCATGTCACTCTCCTAATATTCTTATATATATTTATTTTAATTGAATTGCAGTAAAACACATAGTCACAAAGTTATTCATGATTGGATTTCAGTCATACAATGTTCCAACACCTGTCCCTTCACCCATGCACATTTCCCACCGCCAATGTCCCAAGTTTCCCTGCTATCCACCACCTCCCCCACCCCTGCCTCCCTCTATGGTAGACACTTTTTTCTTCTCTCTCTCTCTCTCTCTCTCCTTTTGGCTAATATTCTTTACAGCAAAATGGATGAGGATTTTGTTGACCTAATTCCATTCTGTAGCCATAATGAGAAGAACAAGAGGGTTCAGAGGCCTCTATAATGATGACAGAGGATGAGGGAAACAGAGATAACATGGCATGATCTGAGGAAGTCAACATTGGTTAAAGAATCAAGAAGTTTAAATTCTGAATTCAAATTCACATTAATTTGTTATGGGAACATGCGTAGCTCACTTTTCCAGTACAACCCCTGTTATTTTTTCAAAACCAATCATTACTTATAAGAATGTAAAGTCATACCAAAGTCAATGAGAAAAACAAGCAAGATAATAATGCTAACATGTATCGAGTGCTTAGATCACACCAGGAATTAGGCCAAGTGCTTTCTATATAACAGCTTTAATCCTCTCAATAACCCTCTGAGATAAGTAAAATCATTATCTAAATATTAAAGACCAGGGATCCAAGACATAGGATGATTAGTAAATTTGCCTTATGCACAGAAAGTAAGTGGTAGACTACATTCATTCTTAGGCCATCTGATCTGAGTGCCTCCTGACCTCCTAAGACTAATCCTTCTCTTGAAGCACAGTAAAGCAGGTCACCTGGCTGAAGCTGAAATTGAGAGTGCCAGTCTCCCTTCCTCTTTTTCACTTTATCCCCAGAGAAGTTCCCCAGGTCCCTGCCCTTAGTGAGACAGTTTGAAAGTTTGAGGACAAGAGAATTAAAAAAGATTTTCCCACTCTTAAATGTTATAGTACCAGGAGTAATCAGTCTTCGAATGGATTAAAAAAAATGGAATCCTATAACCTTTTCTCATCAGAGATCCTGAATGTCCTGGGGAAATGTTGTGAGTGGGCTTGGGCACAGATTGTGGCTAGAATAATTTGTTTACCCATGAATCATCTGAGCTTTGCCAAGAGCCAGTCTCTCGTTTGTGACCTGGGAGGGAAGCAGAGATCTGAGGTCAGGACTCCACAACCCACTTCTGCCCTTTCCTTCTTTTATAATCCATCCCAGGTAGTTCCTGCTCTCTAGTTTTCCAACTTGAAACTACCAGCATGCTCCATAAAGGCCAAAAGGACCCTCACTTTAAAGTTTTTTTTTACTAGTAAAATTATTTTAAGAGAGAGAATGTGTGAACATCTCCAGAAATGGGGAAAATCTTAGAATGTCTGTTGGGACATAATTTCTTCAAATGATCTTGGCCTGGAGTTCTCTGTATATATCAAGTTTAATCATTGTATCATTAGAGGCTAAAAGTCTTAGACTATTAATGGCCTTTCATATTCTTATCACAACCTTCATTTTCTCCTGTAGCATCTCCTTTCTAAGGATGCCAACTCTTCTCTAAGTGGTGTCTCAGTTTATGCATCTGGGTAGTTGCTCATTTTGTCCATCTCCAAAGATCTCAGTATTTGCATCTCAGTGTCAGGCCCTCATGTTTATCTTTCATAAAGAGAAAACTTCTTTTTTGTTTTTTGATTTGTTTTTGACGGTTACTGTCATCTTGTATGTTGTCTATGAGAATCATTTCTTTGACCTACATAGTGACCCAGTGTGGGAAAAACTCTTAATATTAACACTGCACAACAATAGGCACTGAGGTTGGTAGGAAGAATTGTGTGATGAAGGGAAATAGAGGGAGGAGAAAGAGGGAGGGGAGAGAGAGAGAGAGAGAGAGAGAGAGAGAGAGAGAGAGAGAGAGAGAGAGAGAAGGAAAGTATCTGCCATAGAGGCAGGCAGACTGGAGGTGGGGTGGTGGTGGGAGGGAAACTAGGGTCATTAGTGGTGGGAAGGGACCTTGGCCCTCAATCCACATCACACCAAAAAGGTCCCCCTTTTCTGGAATGTCTGGACTGTCTGGAGAACCTGGCAGGCTATCATGAGTGTCCTGCCCGCATGGCAGAGTCTGGCAAACTCCCCGTGGTGTATTCAATATGCCAAAACCCAGTGACAATGATGGGTCTCATTACCCTGACCCTAAAAGAGCCTTGAATGTGGCACTTTCTAAAATCTCAAGGCTAGGATGAAGGAGACGTTACTGGTGCCTGCTCAAGAAAATCAATGAACAACAGGAGTAGCACTGTCCCCCCGTTGTTCATCGATTTGCTCGAGCGGGCCCAGTAACATCTCCATTGTGAGACTTGTTGTTACTTGTGTTTGGCATATCAAATACATCATGGGTAGTTTGTCAGACTTTTCTGTGTGTGTGAGATACTCTTGGTAGCTTACTGGGCTCTTCGAGAGGGGTGGAGGAATCAAACACGGCTTGGCCGTGCTGGTGGCTTGCAAGGCAAACACCCTACCGCTGTGCTATTGCTCATATATATTTTAAATAATGTAGCCTGAAGAAAAGAAATTACCAGTTTGGAAGGTCATGGGTGGGTCTGAATGATGCATGATAATCAGAATTACCTAAGCAGTGCCTGATGACCTAGATGACTGAGGGACACTCTTTCCCTGTCTTATATGTCCACCTACTTAAACTAAGCAAAAAGTAACCCCTTACCCCCTTTGTTTGAATGCAATTTTTCTTTCTTTCTCTGGAATCCTGCCTAATGAGACCGCTCTCATAAAAAGGTAAAAGGTAAAGGCCCTCCCGTTGATCGCCGATTTGCTCGAGCGGGCCCAGTAACGTCTCCAATGGAGACTTTGTTGTTACTGTGTCTGGCATATCGAATACTCTCAGTAGCTTGCCGGGCTCTCCGAGAGGGGTGGAGGATTCGAACTCGGGTTGGCCATGTTGGCCGCTTGTAAGGCGAACGCCCTACCTGCTGTGCTATCGCTCCAGCCCGCTCTCATAATTCTGGAGATTTTTACTTTCTGTTCCTTTCCTTTTCCTCCTCTTTAATCTTCATTTCTTAATTCAGTCTTCAGTCCCTGGCATTCAGTTTTGACTCTGTGAGGACAAGAATACCAACCCGAGTGCCTGCACACAACATAGCACTATGATTTCCTTATTCCGTTACATGTATGGGTGGAGCAGAATCAAGTTTAACAATGATTCGCAGCCTGTCCTGTGATATTTTTAACTCAATATTTAGGCATGGTGAGCTACTCTGGAGGCAAAAGTGGGATGGAGTGATTGTGGAAGGTGTTCCAGGATTGAGTTTGAAAGAGCTAAGTGATATTTTTAACATCAGATTTATAAGTTTAAATTATAGGTATAACATGGAGTAGCCATTTGATTTCAAACATAGTATTTGAACATTGTGATATTAATTTCCTAATCTTTTCCATAAAATATGTTTCGTAACTATTTTAAGGACTTAATGAAATTGTATACGTTAAGCACTGAATGCAGTGTTAGACTTTAATAAGTAGCTTGATATACCATTATTTCTACATCAGCTTCTTTGTATACCTCCTTTATTCCTTAATTATACCACATTCTAATTACTAACTCACATATCTTCATCGTTCTTCATTTTGAACTCTAAAATGGGATGGTCTTTTTATCCTTTCTTTATCCCAGTGCTTGACAAAGTGATACTAGTACAGTGTTAGATAATAAATGTTTATAGAAATCAACTAAAGGTTGTTGGTACACAGATCTATAACTTCCTCTCCTCCTTTCCCCCCCCAAGCACAAAGAACAAACAAAAACCCCAAAACAAAACAAAAAAGGAGAACTATCTAAAACAAATATATAAACTTGAAAAAGTCTAAGTTTTGTGGAAATATTTTCAGAATTTTATCAATATAGAAATTTTGGATTATTTATTACAAAGGAGCATTTGTACAGGAGTGTTCAGCATGTACACATGGAGAAAATTCCAGTAGTTTATAAATTCAGAACCATGAACAGCAACCACAGCAGTTCACATTTACTAAGGCTTTCAAAAGATGCAAGAGTTGAGCCTTGAGTTAGAAAAGATGAAGTCATGAAATTTACATACAAGTGGTACAACATGGAAAGTATCATGCTAAGCGAAATGAGTCAGAAAGAGAGGGATAGACATAGAAAGATTGCATTCATCTGGGGGATATAAAGTAACAAAATATGAGATTAATACCCAAGAATAGCTGAGATCAGCACCAGGAGGCTTGCTCCATAGCTTAAAGGCCAGTCGGGCATTCTAGGGGAAAGGGCAGCTCAGATAGAGAAGGGAGCACCAAATAAAGGGTGTTTGGAGGATCCTCCCAGGAGGGGAGATGCATGTTGAAAGTAGACTATGGACTGAACATGTTTGCCACTCAATGCCTCTTTTGCAGACCACAACACCCAAAAGGAGAGAGAAAACAAAAGGGAATGCCCTGCCACAGAGGCAGGGTGAGATGGGAGGGATGGGGGTGGGAGGGATATTATCCATGGTGGTGGAAAATGGGCACTGGTGGAGGGATGGGTATTTGATCATTGTATAATCGAAACCCAAGCACAAAAAATTGTAAATGTACAACTGTACCTCACGGTGTTTCACTAATAAAAATTAAAAAAAAAAGAGTTGAGCCTTGAATATATTGGTAAGAGTTCAGCGTTCTTTTCATGGGAGAGTCAAGCTATGGCTATTAAATGGGGGATTTTTATATAAGTTTCTAAGTAAAGAACGCATGTGAAAACCTTATGCAGAAAGTCATACAACCAAATTTTAACCTGAGAAAAATACAATAAATGACATGTGGAGACCATGTTTTAAACAGCTAATATTAGAATATTAGTGGTCACTTGAGAGAAATTTGCAACAATTTGAGCAATTGCATATGAATATCTGGTCTGGGTTTATGTGGTAAAGGATGAAAGGGAAAAATTGAGGACAAAAATAAGGAGATTAAAATCAGTATGTTTTAATAGAAGGAGACTGTAGAAGGTCTAAGGTACCCCCAGGATTTTTATTTGGATGTGAGCTTTTATATAAAGTACACAGGAAAAGTGATGAAATTGAGAGCTCAAAATTGTTGAATTCCGCATTGATATATATGAGTTAGAAATGTTAGTGCAACATTAGTGTGGAAATGTTCAGTATTCATATGTATAGGGGCCTAGAGTTCAGAAGAAAGAATGATAAATAATGAACGCTAAATGAATACATCGTAGCAATATTATGCTAACCTGGTTCAGATTCTTGTTATTGATTTACTGGATACCTTATTAGGATGTTGTAGAGCAAAGGAACCCACAGGCATTTTGTATTGATGCTAAATTGATGATACTAAAGTCCTAACTCCAAGCTGGCTAAGTCACTGAGGCACTTTTTAGTCACTTGGGTTCTTTCAAGATCAGCCTTCTCCAAAGATTCGCTCTGAACTGTGGCCCATTGTGTTTCTAAATATATAATTTACTTGGCCTTATTTTACTAGAAACTCAGGGCTGCTGTCTTAAATTTATTTGCATATGTAGGCATTTTGCATAGGATACAGCTCATGCTCTCTCTGGCCATTTCTCAATCAAATACTTAGAGAATATCACAGTTAAGATGTGGTCATGCAAATCAAGAACATTTTAGAAAAAGAAAAGATGAAGTCAAGGAAGAGAAAATGACTTGATTCAATAAAATATTTATCAAACTCCTAATATGTGTTAATGGCTATGTTAAATAAAAGAAATGAAATTTTGAAATAGATAATTTTGTTTTATTCTTAGTGAGTTTATAGTCTACCAGGAGGAAACCTATCAGGAAAGGAGACCACTTTCATGCAACCTATGGGAATTGATAGCTAAGTTAAGATTTGATTGCTTGTGCTTCCCTAAAAAACTTTCCCTAAAACAAAAAAAAGGAGTAGAGGTAGTTACAGATCTCTGTATTAACAACCTTTAGTTGATTTCTATAAACATTTTTAATCTATCACTGTATTAGTATCACTGTGTGAAGCATTTGAATAAAGAAAGGATAAAGCAATGTACAGCAGAGCAGAATCCTGATAGCAAGTTTGTTTGATCCTAATTCTAAGTTCTTTTTTAAATTGTCTCTAACATTAGTAGGTGATGGAATCATCTACTCAAATCATAGTGGAGGGATACAGTTAAGGGCATGATTTAGACTAAAATTAAATCTCATCCTTACTCCCTCTGATCTTAGATAAATTCTTGAGTGATAGGTTTCATTTGCTTATTAAATGCATATTATAATGGCTACTGTATTTAACAAATGGTATCATTTTATTATGTTTTAAACTTCAATTTGTAATTCAAAACAATATCCTGATCAATTCCTGCTAATGGAAACTATGGGTTAAAATAGAAGAGCATTAGGGGCCGAGAGATAGTATAGGGTTAATGTGCTTGCCTTGCATATGGCCATCCACAGTTTTATTCTAAGAACCACATATCATCCACCAAGCACTGCCAGGAGTAAACCCTGAGCATCACTGGGTGCAGCAGAGAAATAAAACCAGAAGAGCATTAAACCTGAGAATTAGGGGACCAGAGAGATGCAGTCGACTTACATTCTATTCTCAGCATTGCATAGAGTCTCTGAGCACTCCCAGGTGTGATCCCTGAGCACAGAAGTAAGAATAAGTCCTGAGCATTGCAGAGTGTGGCCCCCAAACCAACAAATCATGAAAATTAGATCACTGAATTTTGGTCTGAGTGTTGCTTTTAAGAAGCTGTCAGCAATGAACAATCATGATTTTTCTGGGCCACAAATTTCCTACTTTCCACTGATGAGTTCACTGTAGATAAATTTCTAAATTGTTCTCTTTTTTTCTTATAAAATAATTTGTTAGAAAGCAGTATATAAAATACAGGGAACATACACTATGATGTGACTTTATTTTCTTAAAGAAGTAGCTAGAATAACCCAAAGACAGCTCAGGTCAGAAATACATATCTTGCATGTGCAAGGACCTAAGATTGTTTTCAGATTATTTTCTACTGTGATTTTCTACTGGTTTCCTGCATGTCATTTTGAAACTCCTTAATATTTTCCCCAGCTGCTATTATCCTGCTTCTCAGAACTTCTATTAAGCCTTTTTATTGTCACCTGCCATACTCTACATTTCTGATTATAGTTTTCTCAGTTTGTTTTTCATACTTTCTGTGTGTTGCCAACAACCTGTGCCATTGCTTTTTCCAATTCATTAAAGATCCTAAAAAACGGCACCACTAAAGTAATTCTCACAGAAATTATAGGGTAGGTTGGTGCTAAGTTGAGCCTTTTGTGTTGTTGTTTTTACTCAATGAACTTGGTGGGCTTATACAAGTCTTCCCTATTGAGTTTGCCTGCTGTGCTGAGAGTGAATTTTTTTTAGTTATCCTGCCAGGGAGTCTCTGAGGGATTAAACTGGGAGTTTCTCTTTTCCTTCCCTGCTCGTATTTCTTTATCCAGTGATAGGAAGCATAACTGTGAGCAGTGAGATTTAATGTGTAGATATGTAGCCATGTGACTTGTGTAGATATGTTGCCACATGACTTAGAAGAAGTGGAGGAGGTCAGGGGTGGAGGCTGAGAGGGCCTAGTCAGAAGGGACATTGGCCTCATTCCAAAGAGCAGATTATCTGTTTTTAATGGATAGATTTCCCTCTATCCCTTAATTTTCAAATTATTTTCTGTGTGGGGAGGGTCACACCTGGAAGTTCTCAGGGCTTACTCCTGACTCCTTACTCAGGGATGACTTCTGGCAGGGCTCGGGGGACCATATGGGGTGCTGGGGATGAAACAGAGGTTTGGTCATGTGCAAGGCAAACCCTATTCACTGCATTATTGCTCTGGCCACTCTCCCTTAATTTTTATTATTCAAAGTATTATACATTGGTTTAATCCAAGAATCGATAAATCATGTGAGTAGTACAGTGACTTTAACTGGGTCTGTGTGGGATTTAGAACATCTGGATGCAGATTGAGAGGACACCCTGGCAGTTGGCCACTCAGCTGTTTTAACCAGAGGGCCCTTAAACAACATTTTAGATTTTCAATCTGGTAAAAGATGGAATTTCAATAAACACTGATTGAGATTCATCTCTCCCGCATGTTCTGTGTGACAAGTCAAGTCTTTTCATGTGCAGAAAGAAGACAGTTCTCAGAATGAGGTACTCCATTTCACAGAGGAGGAAACCAAGCTATGAATCCAGGTACCTTCATGAGGTCACACATTAAGAAACTTTGAATAGGTGTGGATTCCAGCACATATTCCCATATCAAATACAAACCCATCTTTGCCCTAGACTATCATGTTTCCATCAGGAATACCCATAATCACTACAAATTACCCCTTGGGCCATTTTGGTACTTAGGTTCTTGACAAATCCTGCGGTCCTTTGGATTTAGACTCTCAGATCTTTTCTAGATGAGGCAGAAACAAGCTAAATTAAGAAACAGCATTACTAATTATGCCAGCAGCTGCCCCTTTTGAGCAGGGACTCTGAAGTTGTCAAGTTGTTCTCATCATCTCATCATATGCATTTTATCAGAGAGGGTGGACTGGATGTTGGTGGGGCCAAAGGAGGCAGAATCCAATACAAACTGAAAAATCAAACAATTCTGAGCTGAAAGCTTTTTTTATTTGAAGAAGCCTTACTCATTAGAGTGACCTGTCTTCCTTTCTTTAACCTCATTGCTGACCTTCTATTTTTGTTCTTGGAAAATTGGGGAATAGATGCTTCAAGCAGCTAATCAAGAATAATGCAAAGGTTTTGTGGGCATGTTGGGGTAAGAAAAAAGAGAATATGACTATACCAGAGAGTGGGTAACTCTCTTACGATTATCAGACAAATGAACAAGAGACAGTATTTATAGAAAAGCAAAAGAATATATTTCTTCAGAGCTATCTTTCTTTTCAACAATAAGTTCTAAATATTTTTACCAAAACTGATAAAATCAGCATTAGTTTGTTTTACAAACTAGAAATGTTCTTTAAAAATTAGTTGTGATTTGAAGTTCTAAAAGCAAATTCTATTCTTTCCTCTTAGTGGAAAAATATGTACATATGTATGTAGACATTTAGGATTAAATAAAATTATTCTTAAGATTTTAGGGTGCCTCAGAAAATTCAGTATTTAAAAAATTTAAGTATTAATTTTTAGATAAAATATTGAAAATATGAAAAGCATACTTTAATTGCCTTAGTAAAAACAAGTGAAATATTTGCTTGGAGTTTTTTCTTGAAGTATTGCAGAACAGAACCATGCTAGGATACCAGTAAAGTTTTAATAAATAACATTTTCTGAGGGAATGAAAAAAAGGAAGATTAAGCTGATGGAGAATGGGGAATAGTCATGTAATCTACAGACAAGGAGAAAAAAAATTTCATCAAGTTCAGTTAAAATGTCAGACCATTCTTCTCTTGGGCCTATGAGTATTTTACCTTTGTCGGGAGATTTTCACCTATCCCAGTGTTCGCTGACACTTCCACACACCTTATTCGGCTCTGTTTTCCCACAGCACTTAGCATCTGCTAACATAGCAAAATAGTTTGTTCTTGTTTTGTTTGCCTCTCCCACACCACCTGCCAAACATGAACTCCTCAAGCACAGGGGTTTTGCCTGTTTGTTTTATCCTTACATCCACAGTACTAGAATAGGGTCTACTTTGTAATGAAGCCTTGATCAATGTGGGCTGGATGGCAACTCCATCTACTAGAACATTTCCTCCAGGAAACATCCTGCATCAATTTCATCCTGCACTAACTTCATCATAGCACCTTTATACATCTTATATTTAAGTGTTTCATGTGGAAACACATCATAGTGACCATTTCAAAGTGGACAATTGAGCAGCATTTAGAACATTCTCAATGCTGTGTCACCACTACCTTATCTAGTTCCAAAACATTTTCATCAGCATCAAAGAGTCAATGGCCATTAATCAATTGCTTCTAGTCCCCAAACTCTCAGTAACTGACAACCGCCAGCATTTTTTTCTGTGCCAATTTAGGATATTTCGTACAAGTAAAATGGTTGAATGTGTGAACTTTTGTGCCTGAGTTCTTTCTATTAATATGTTTTGAGACTCTTCCAAAATAGAGCCTGTATTAGAACCTCCTGCCTTTTAAAGACTGAGCAACAGTTCATTGTGTGTTTATACCCATTTTGTTTATTGATTTATACACTTAAGGATATGCTTATTTGTTTACGGGTCACATACTGAGGTTTTCAGTGTTGGGGAGGGGGTCTCTGGATGGATTGTTCCCATTCTTTGACCAGTGGGAATAGTGTGGCTAGGAGCATCCTTGTGAATGTATTTGTTCACACTATATTTCTTTTTGTTGTTTTGATTTGGAGGAGCACATCTCGTTCTGCTCAGGATCACTTCTGGCAGGGCTTGGGCGACCATATGTGGTGCCAAGATCAAACCCAGGTCAGGCACGTGAAAGGGAAATGCCCTTACTGTACTATCTCTCTTGCTCATCATACTGTGTTTCTATTGACTCTTTTCTAATCTATTTTACTGCAAAACCATGGACTATAGGAGTGCAGGAGCACAGTTTGATTCCAAATATATTCCCAGACTGATTTACGACTTAAAATATACTTGTTCAGTGGATGTCTGAATATAGCACGGCCTCGTCCCTTAAATTTTTCATTACAATATCACAATAAAATCTCCTAAACAATAGGGTTTCCTATAAAAGTTCACTAATTTCACTAATATAAAAGAGTATCTAGGCCTTAATAAATTCTATCTGTAGGAGAGGGGAGAGGGCTGAGGGTGGAGGAGAGCAACGAAGAACTCAAGGAGGGACAGGAAAAAGAAGGAGCAGAAAGAGAGAAAACTTATAGGGGGAAGTGGGCTGCAGAGAGGGCCAAGGTGGAAGGAGGGTCAAGGAGCTCAGAGATGAAGGCAGTGAGCTGCTCTTGGCTCTGGATGCCTCTATATGCCTCTCGAGCACCTGAAAGAAAGTCCCTTTGCCCCCAGGAACAGCTTTCTCTCTTTCATTTTCAAACATCAAAGTTTATTTCTGAAATAAAGGTTTGCTTTGTGTGGAATTCTGAAGGTGTTCCCCAGATGTTCAAGAGTGACTTTGGCTTTTAGAAATAGACTTTTGAAATGGAGAGATCTGCACATTTTAGTCACTATTTTTCTCCTGAACTGTGATTTAAAAAACATACATGGGATAAACTTATCCCCTTAATTTTGGAGGGGTCCATTACAGTACTGTTAACCATGGAACACTGCTGTTGGACAGAATTCTGAAGCGTTTTTTAAATGGCATGATGGAAACTCTATGATACTGACTTTTTATTGAATGACATTGAATTTACATGAATGACATTGACAATGAATTTAAACCATCTTGAATACCTACTATAGGCCTACAATGAGAGGAAACACTATCTTTCTTGGTAATTTGCTCTTTTGTTCATTTATACCTTGAAATCTACTTATATACTCTCATAATAAATATGCATATCTTTTGGGAGTAGATTTGGGCCACATTCAGTTGTGTTTAGGGTTATTTCTGGTTCTGTGCTCAGGAATCACTCCTAGTGGGGCTTGGGGGACCTTGTGTAGGACTGGGGATTTGAAACAATACTACCATTCCAGCCCAATGCATGTCCTTTTTATAGTACTTCCCAGTATATAATGTACTTAACCTTATATTTCTAATACAAAACTTATGTACTATCTGATGGTTTCTATATACCCCACTATTTGATCTTTTTATAAACTATTCTTATTTTTCAAACAAAGAAAATATGGTCAAGAATGCTTAACTATTACTCAAACTAAAAAAGCTAGTTAGCAGCGGAACTAAGGTTTGAGGTCATTTTAAAAGTCAAGTTCTTCCCCAGTGTATTATACTAACAATGATTCATTTAAGATACCATAAAAAGGAATGATAATACTGCCACTTGGCTTGTTGAGAAAAGAGAAACATGATCATAAAATTAATTTCATTGTTCCAGTTTAAATCTTATTTTAAAAATTTCACCTTATAAACTAATTTTTAAAAATTCTAAGTAACATATGTATGTCCAAATGTTTTTATTTAGCTTCTGTTTGTTGGTTGGGCATTATTAATCTCAAAGTTTTAGCCATTGTGTTTAATAAATGCCAAGTTGTTGGAGCCAAATGTGGCCTTGAATGTTATATTTGCTACTAAATTGGTTGGACGACCTTGGCAGAGTCATTTAACCTCTCTTAGTTACAGTGGCCTAATCTGTAAAAAAGTGATTATAAATAATAGTATTTACCTTATACTGTCATAATGAGTAGATGAAATAATATATCAGAATTACTTGGCTTATTTTCCTGGCCACAGCAAAATTTAACAAATGGGAGATGTGATTGTTATTACCTTAAACATTAAAACATGAATATTTTATCAGATGAAAACTATTTTTTTATACAGGACTGAATTCTTAAAGCTAAGGAATATGGAAAAAGTCCAGAATTTGAAGTCAAATAGAGTTCAGTGCCAATCCCCTTCTGCCACTTGCTAAGTTTATGAATTTGGTTTCCTCACAGCAAAATTGAATAATATCTCTATCACTGGTATATTTTAAGACTGTTTCTAAAAATTATGAAGAACAGCGAGTTCTCAATAAAAAGAAAGTACTGTCATTATTTTGAATGCTACTATTTCAAATATTAGAAACTCTATTTCACAATTGAAATCTAGGTGCTGAGAGGAAACCCAAGGTGTCAGCCTGCCATAGAATTCTCTTTTGTCCAAAATGCCAAGGCCATTTTTTCTGTAATAGATGTTTGCAGTGTTATCTTATTCTTTCTTCTTGTCCAAGTCTCTCACGGTCCTACTTACCATTATTTATTGAACATCTATTACATCTTTAGTAAAGAGCAAGAGGTTCTATGCTCATTAATGGAAGAACCTAACAATAAAGAGATTGAGTCATGGATCTTTTCTTGGTTCACATTCCTAGAACATATAAAAATTTTAATCCATGGCCTTAAATGCATCTTTCTGCTGATGGCTACCAGTTTTTTCTTCGGCTCCACCGTTTTTTGCTATCAGGCTATCTCCATATCCTTATTTTCATGTTCATGTAGATGCTTTCGCTCTCTCTGGGAAAGTTATGTAGCTAAAACGAAAAGTGCTAATTATCTCCACTCATCCCACAGACCTACCACTCCCCCAGCATTGCACATTTCAGTAAATGACCCCAGAATTCATTGCCTAGGATCTTTTCATTCTAGCAAATGATCACCTACAGACCGGTGGCTCTAGCTGGCATTTAGTGAATTAAAAAAATGGAAAATTAGTACAATACATGAAGTTTATTTGGGGAGTATGTTAGGTTTGGTGCAGTAATAAATAACTCAAATGTCCCAGGAGCTCATGACAACAAATATATATTTCTTGTTCGTGTTCCATGAGGGCTGTGGGTCACTCACCTCACGTGGCATCATATCCTTCAACCTAGTTAGAAAGAGTGTCCAGGGTGGATGTGAGATTGTAAAGGACGGAGCCAAATGTGCTTCAAATGCAGATTTGAAGCCTGTGATTGGATCTGTCTTTTTGAACAAATTTTCACTATCCCATTGGTCAAATCATATCACATGACCAGGTTCACTGTGTATGAGACTGGTTTATTGTATAGTCTTCCTTCACTCGGTTTAGTCATGCAATATGGCAGTACCTGAGAATGGATAATATTACTACAAAGGGGGTAAGTATTGTTTAGAGAAATAATCTCCAGCCTATCATAGAAAGAAGGTAGTTCAAAGAATGCAATCGATGGTGTGAAACATTGTCCTCTCTTGGTATGACTGCAGATGACAGTGTTATGGTGTTCTGGGGTTTGCTCTAAGCTTGGCTGTTTTGAATTGGCAATAATATTTTTTCATCAGCAGTGAATGGGTTTTTTTTGTTTTCTTTTTTTTTTTTTTGCTTTTTTGGGGTCACACCTGGCGACACACAGGGGTTACTCCTGGCTCTGCACTCAGGAATCAGCCCTGGCAGTGCTCAGGGGACCATATGGGATGCTGGGAATCGAACCTGGGTTGGCTGCATGCAAGGCAAATGCCCTACCCACTGTGCTGTTGCTCCAGCCCCAGCAGTGAATGTTTTTAAAGGAACTTCATTCATGATTTTTTAAATTCAGGCACTCAGCAAAGCCCTGGAGATCTTTCTCTATGTTAGACACTGGGGAAACCGAGATGAACTTTGCAAAAAACCAAATTGCTGTGAAAAAACAGATGTTAAATTATTTGTGTAGAATTGGAGCTATAATTTTTTTCAGTAGCCAAAAATTTTGGTACACTGTCCAGAGATTTTTTTCTTGCCTCTTAAAAGATGAATTCGTCTTGGCAAGCAAGCCAATGGAATTAGGGAAATTAAAGTATGCTTTAAGAGTTTTCACCCAAGCTTTGGCTTTTCTTAAATGAATAGATTCCTTATAACCCTCACTTATACATGTCTCTTTATGTTTCTCTGTCTTTTTTCTCTTCTCTGACTTTTTGCTTCTCTCTGTGCGTCTTTCCTATCTTTGTCTCTACACACACACACTCACACACATACAATCACGCACACATGCATGCATGCACAACACCCCCCCACCCCCACGCACACACAGATGTTCTGACTTGAACATCTTTTATCCCAGAATTCATGTATTAATTTTTGAATAACATTTTAATCAAGTCTTTAATGGACAATGTATTTTATTTTCCCAAAACACTCATCTTCTTTATCTAAGATAGACCAATTATTTTCTTCTTCTGAAAACTGTTCTTCATCTTTTCTGCAACTACAACTTGGCAGTCTACAGAATCACCATTTTCTCCCTTGAGTCCTCATCCTCTGACCACTGTGAGTTGGCCATAGGTTGGCATCTGATTTAATAAGAGCTCTTTCCTTATAGTTTTGGAAGTGGGACTGGACAAAAATCACCAATTTTTCTTTCTTCCAGAAAAATTTATGTGATGTGAGCATAAAAAGATACATTTCCCCCCTTATTTTTATTTCTTCTGAAGGAAGATAGCCTGATTGAAGGAAGATTAAGCTGATATACTGAAAGAGTCAGAGAAGAGATACTGGTGCATGCCGTTATGGATAGTTTTCAAGTCCAGCATCCAATTGTTCTTGATGTCCAGCCATATTTCTGTCCTGCTTCTGATTATTCATTCCTTTCTTGGCTCCTGTGAATAATTAATTCCTCTTTTATTTTTGGCTAAAGATAGCACAAGTTGTAATACTGTATCTTGCAAACAAGTCATTCTCTGGAGTCTAGTGGCATTTAAAAACTGTCCTTGTAGAAAATACGATTGAGGAATGAATCCATGAGAAACATAAATGAGTACTTCAGGATGGGTAGGGGAAAGGGAATTCTTTTAGGGAGGTGTGAGGAGAACAGGAGAAGTGGATCATGAGTGATTTCAGGAGGAGAGTTTTGAGAAGGAAGGCATAATCCAGTGTAGGAATAAGTTTTTCTGAGAGAACAGGAAAAATAGGAATCAAGAATCCTGGATTTAGTCCAAAGGTTGCCAATGATGATCACAGTATAAAGCAAATGCAAAGGAAAGGCAGATGGAGGCAAAAGCCTGTCAAGTTGATTAGCTAGGGTCATTGTACTCTAGGAGTAGATGATGAAGGGGCTGGAGTCTGTGAGTAGAGAGTGTGAGGAATTCGAACTGTGAGTAGAGAGTGAGGAGGGAAAATTGTGGACAGAGAATGTAAGGAAGTAGGACTGTGAGTAGACAGTGTGATAAAGTAGGACTGTGAGCAGAGAGTGTGAGTAGGTAGGACTGTGAATAGAAAGAATGAATAGGAAAGACTGTGAGCAGAGAGTATGAGGTAGTAGGATTGTGAATAGAGAGTGTGATGAAGTGGGACTATAAACAGAAGTGTGAGGAGGTAGGACTCAGAGTATAGTGTGTGAGGAAGGAGGAGCACAAATATAGAATGTTAGAAGTCTTGATACTCATAAGTATCAAGCGCTAGGAGATTTGACAGTTAAGAAAAGGCAATAAATTAGGTATGGGTCTCATTTCTGAGGGAAAGTTTTTAATTATACCTTAAATATAGAAGAGGTTAATGAATAGGCTTTTACTGAACATGTATTATATTTCAGAAGTTATCTTACTTGTTCAAAATAAAAGAGTAATAAAGCATAATCAATCAAGGGGCCAGAGAAATAAGGACAGAGTATAGGGCACTTGCCTGGCATTCAGCCAATCTAGATTCAATCCCTGATACTATATATGGTCTTCTGAGCACTGTCAGAAGTAAAACCCACCAGAAGGAAGCCCAGAGCTCAACCAAGGGTAGCCCCCAAACCAAACCAAATAAAACACAATCCAAAATACAAGGAAGATTAAGATTAAATATATCAAACCCATAAAATGGAAAACTTTAGCAGTGCCAAAATAATGTTAGAAGGACACTTAAGTAATAAAACCCACAGTCACATTACATTTAAAGATATTACATATTAAGAGTATATACATATAACCCAGTCTTTACTGGCTACATCATTGTATGCATGGGAAAATAGGAAGAATACACAAAAATGTAAATAGTGTAAAATTGTGACATTGATATTTATGGTAATGTTCATTTTATTATTTTATATTTAACCCATGCTGCTACTTTGCAGTAAAAAAAATCACAGAGATAATACTTTTCTAAATATAATATAATATAGAACCTGAAGTTGGTCACCAGCTAATGAAAGAAGCAGTTGGTCTAACAACCAAATATACACAAAACTACTGATCACGATCACGATCATCCTGTTGTTTGTTGATTTCCTCGAGCAGGCACCAGTAACGTCTCCTTCACCCTAGTCCTGAGATTTTAAAAAGTGCCACATTCAAGTCTCTTTCAGGGTTAGGAGAATGACACAAAACTACTGAATAAATACAAATATGAGAGTTTATATAAAGGATGAGTAAATTTTTTTTGCCAAGTAGGACAGAGAGTAGCTTCTCAGAAGAAATGATATTCCAGCTAGGTTTTGAATATCAAGCAATTGAATTTGAATAAAAAGAAGCAAGAAAACAAGGTGAGGAAATTCAGACAGTAGAGGGCAGAAAGGAAGGACTAGAAAAGTGTTTCTGGGTGCCCCTTAGAGACTAGGACATTAATCTGCAGTGTAGACAATGGAAAAATAGAGGTAAACAGGTCTGTAGAGGAAAACTGTTGGTCAGATACTACTGATGGTGTAGGTGCCTGGGAGGATGATGCCATCATGCACAGGCTGAAAGTCCAGGGTGAAAATCAAAACTAGGATTGAAGAGGCAGCTCTATACTTGAGCTATTTAGAAGAGCAAATGATGCATTGACTAGCCATAGTAATGCAGGTTGGGTTTTCTGGAAGCAAATCTTTGAAATGGATTTTTGAGTACAAGATATTTTATTAGAAATCTCCGCACGAGAAGGAGAAAGATAGAAGTAGGGTTGACTAGAAGAAGTCACATTGCAATGGGGTCTCAATAAGTCTATGCCACGATGGCCAGAACTGGGGTTTAAGTACTGAACATGCTAGCTGAACTGCACTGGGCCCAAACAACCAAATCCTGGTACTCCTTCCTCACTGTGCTATGGAATATGGCTGTTCCAGGGGAGGAGTTAACTGCAGGGAGACTCTGGAGGATATGATGACTAGAGGTGGGGCAAATGATCTCTTTTTGAAAAGTCTGGGTAAAAAAACACTACAAGAGTAAATAATTATGGATTACATAGGAATTTAATTTTGCACCCCGTTCTCCCATGAAGTAATGCTATTATCACCCCTTCTTTATAAATGAGGAAAGAAGCAAAAAGACATCAAGAGGACTGCCCAAGGCCCTTAATTTAATTAGCAGAAGGTACAGAATTTATCCCTCCAGAAATTAGGTTAGGTAGAGAGCCTGTGTACCTAATCACTGGCCTGGCCTACACGTCACTCAGAATATGGGGAGGAAGGACAAGAGGTGGGGACCCTAGCCCTGGGTTTTGGGGTGCACTTGGAGTTCTCCTGTACTGTTCAGTCAAGCATTTTGATATGGTCTTCCTTTCCCCCTATTTTCTCTTTTCCTACCTGCCCTTCTGCTTTCCACTCATGTACTATTTATTATCATTGAAAGGAAAAAATTCAATAAGACATAGTTTGATTTACTAAGCAAAGTCCAGCATGGGTAGTCATAGAAGAATTAGAGGTGAAATTATGCCTTAACACTTACTTTAAAATCTTGTTTTGAAAAGTTTAGCCATAAGAGTGTTGGATAATTTTTATCAAGCAACAAGAATAGGCACTAGTTTGTAATAACCAATGGTTATGTTCTTAGATTGTACCCTAATACTTAGATTTAAAAAATACCCCCATCCCATTTTCCACCTAATGAAATGTCCGCTTTAAAGCCAAGTTCACACAGGAAAGACTTTAGAGCATGAAAACTTAAACAAGTATTTTCTAAAACAAAGCCATGGATAACTTGTGTCATTTTCACACTAAAGAGGGAGCTGCCAGTGTCTGGAGTGGGGAAAGCCCTGAAGGTTTTGGGGTTTCCACCACAGTGGCTACAAGAGACAGATGGTGACTCAGGAGAGGCATGAGGTGTAGATTCAGAGTCAGAGACCAACCTGGATGTCAAGTTCAGCTTCTCTCATTCTCTGGCTCTGGAATGGGTGACATCACTCAACCCCTGCTCTGTAACTTGGTTTCCACAACTGAAAATTCCCATAGCCTGCTTGTTCTTGTTCTTGTTCTTATTCTTGTTAGAATTAAAGGGATGGTCTTAGGCAGGAGCCAAGCTCCCCACAGGTACTGAGAAGCATTGAGATGAGAAACAGAAATCCCTTCCTTTATCTTTGGGAATTTATACTTTGAGACCTTCCCTCTCTTCTCTTCCCTTCATTTATCCTCTCCTTTAGTCATCTTGCAGGATGGGGATTTCTGCATCAGGGGTTCCCAGGAGCTTTGGGCTCTGAGCGCTGGCCTAGAGGGTAATTTCTTCCTTGCACTCAATCAACCTGGTATTCATCTGCAGCCCCACTCTGAGTTCTTGACATAAACATACTAAACAAGCAAGACAGGTCCCACTGAGTTATTTAAAACCCCCATTCTGTGAGAGAGCATCTTGAATCTGAGGTTCTTGCCTAAATATAAATGGCAAAGCTTATTCAACATCAAATCAAATCAATGATAATTTGAGGACTAATTAGCATTTGGGGCTTTTTTCGGCAGCGTGGTGATGTGGTGGATAATGCTCTGTGATTGGAGGGAAGCATGCAATTACAGAACTGAATGTATTGTCCCTTGGAGACCGGTGAGAGAGTAGATTCCACAGCCATAGAATCTGCCCTGGGCCAGAGGGAGCAGAAGTAGGGGTGCAGGAAAAATGAGTGCTAAGAGGCAGAGTTTGTATGTGAGCTGCTGCCACTCTGGGGAAAAGGTCCCGTTTCCTTTGGCAGAAGGCTTACAACACCTCTCTCTTCATTAGAAGAGGCAAAAGCAGCAGTGCAATTGTTCCAGAAGGGAGTTAAACACAGGGAAATCACAATTTTATATTTGTTTGCTAGGAGCCTGGTATCAAGATAATCAGAACACCAGATATTTATGATATACTTTCCTAAGTGTCACTGTCACTGTCACTCCCGTTGTTCATTGATTGCTCGAGCAGGCCCAGTAACATCTCCATTGTGACACTTGTTACTGTGTTTGGCATATTGAATACATCACGGTTAATTTGCCAGGCTTTGCCGTTAGGGCAAGATACTCTCGATAGCTTGCCGGGCTCTCTGAGAGGGGTGGAGGAATCGAACCTGGGTCAGTCAGGCTGGCTGCATGCAAAGCAAATGCCTTACCCACTGTGCTATTGCTCCAGTCCTTCATAAGTGTATTTTTATTTATTTATTTATTTTTAAGAAGTTTTATTGGATCACCGTGAGCTACAGTTACAAATTTGTGTGATTACTTTTCAGTCAAATAATGCTTGAGCACCCATCCTCCACCATTTCCCACCACCATTGTCCCCAGTCTTCCACCCACCACCCCCATCCCACCCCACTCCCTGCTTCCATGGCAGGTACAATCCTTCTTACTCTCTCTCTAATTCTGGGCATTATGATTTGCAATACAGATCTACTAAGAGATCATCGTGTTTGGTCCTTGGTCTACTGTAGAATAACATTGGTTTGTCCCTTCTGCCTTGCCACAGGGAGCTTAGGTTTATTGGGTTATTCCCATCACAGTGCTCCCATTCCTCTGTGTTTATTTGTAACCTCTTTCTTTATGCTCTATTGACTTGTAAATATTGTTTTCCTCTTCTCTTTCAGTCCTTTGCATAGTTAATTCAAAGCAATGTCCTTTTTGTATGGACACAAGAAGACAGTTAATGCTATGCTTTTGTAACCTGAGAGTTAATTGACTCCAGATAATATTACCTCCTGGACATCTGTTCTCTTGACTTAAGTCTCAGTTGCTCTTACTTCTTTTTTTTTTTTATTAGTGAAGTACCATGGGGTACAGTTGTAGATTTACAAATCTTTGTGCTTGGGTTTCAGTTATACAATGATCAAATACCCATCCCTCCACCAGTGCCCATTTTCCACCACCATGGATAGTATCCCCCCTCTACCACCCCCCCCCCCCGCCTCTGTGGCAGGGCAATCCCTTTTGTTCTCTCTCTCCTTTTGGGTGTTGTGGTCTGCAAAAGAGGCATTGAGTGGCAAACATGTTCAGTCCATAGTCTACTTTCGACATGCATCTCCCCTCCTGGGAGGATCCTCCAAACACCCTTTATTTGGTGCTCCCTTCTCTATCTGAACTGCCCTTTCCCCTAGAATACCCAGTTGCCCTTACTTCTTAGCACACCAAAAGCAGTGTCCTGATGAGGGACTGGATGGACTCAGGGCAAGCTGTGAGCTACCCTGGAATCAAAATGGGCCTGGCCAAAGTGCCATAATACTTAACTATAAGTTAAGAGCATGATCATGGACAAATTCTGCCATGATCCTAAAAGTAATAACTTGATTCGGATGCTGCTAGGGTTAGGAGTGATTAATCCGGCCTGAGCACTATAGTCTGAGTCTGTGGTAAGATGTCCCCAGGAGAGCCACCCTACAAGCTCAGTGTATCTAACTGTGTCCATACAAAATAACTTATATTAAGAAGTAGAATTAAGATGTTAATTAAGATGTTAATTAAGTTATTGGACTAAGGTAAGGAGAAAAACACCTTAAGTAGTATTTTGCCTGTGAGAAAAGGAAGGGCTTTCTTATGTTGATCTTGCTACCAGAAGGGGTGTGGTGTGGCTACCCCCAATGCTGGAGAGTGGGACTGAGAGAGAGAGAGACCAGGGCAACAAGATGGAGCATGGAGAGACTATTAAGGGGAACAGAGGGAGAAGGATGTAGGGGAAGAATGCAGGAACAGGCACATGGAGAGACGAGAGACCAGGCTGGGAGAGGGAGCATGGAGAGATGAGCAGGAGAGACAGGAGGATATGAGAACGAGGGGCAGTGTGAGACTAGAATGGGGAGCTTAGTGAGACTGGAACAGGCACATGGGGAAAATGGAATAAACGGCAACTGATCATCAACCAACTAGCCTGGTCCTCGTTTCCTCCTTCGTCCACCCATGGCACTGGCAGTCCCGGGTGGTGAAGTGGCCTGAGTCCACCGAACATGGGCAGCAAGAGAGAAAGAGCTGTTGGGGCTTTCCCTAGCCGCCTGGGGATTACAGACTGCTGTCAGCAGACATCTTCCATTCTGCATGATCCCTCCAATCATATTTTACTTAGTGGTTTGGTTCCTTCTCTATCCCACCTGTCTTTTCCCCCAGCATGTGGGGGCTCGCTTCCAAACCATGGTGTGATCCTCCTGGCCCTTACTTTTACCATCCTTAGGTGTTAGTCTCATATTATGTTACTTTATATTCCACGAATGAGTGCAGTTATTCTATGTCTGTTCCTCTCTTTCTGACTAATTTCACTTAGCATGATACTCTCCATGTCCATCCACTTATATGAGAATTTCATGATTTCATCTCTTCTAACAGCTGCATAGTATTTCATTGTGTAGATATACCAAAGTTTCTTTAACCAGTCATCTGTTCTTGGGCACTCGAGTTGTTTCCAGACTCTGGCTATTGTAAATTGTGCTGCAATAAACATACAAATGCAGATGTCATTTACTGTATTTTTTTTCATCTCTGGGATATATTCCTAGGAGTGGTATTGCTGGTTCATATGGAAGCTCAATTTTTAGTTTTTGGAGGAATGTCCATATTGTTTTCCAAAAAGGCTGGACCAGTCGGCATTCCCACTAGCAATGAATGAGAGTCCCTTTCTCTCCAAAATCAGTGCCAGCACTGGTTGTTCTTGTTCTTATTGATGCACGCCAGTTTCTGTGGTGTAAGATGATACCTCATTGTTGTTTTGATTTGCATCTCCCTGATGATTAGCAGTGTAGAGCATTTTTTTCATGTGCCTTTTGACCATTTGAATTTCTTTTTTGTGGAAGTTTCTGTTCATTTCTTCTCCCCATTTTTTTGATGGGGTTAGAGGTGTTTTTTTTTCTTGTAAAGTTCTGCCATTGTCTTGTATATCGTGGATATTAAACCCCTATCTGATGGGTACGGGGTATTTTTTCCATTTCATGGGCTTTCTGTATTTTAGTCACTGTTTCTTTTGAGGTGCAGAAGCTTCTTAGTTTAATGTAGTCCCATTTGTTTATATTTGTTTCCACTTGCTTGGTCAGTGGTGTTTCATCCTTGAAGATGCCTTTAGCTTCAATGTCACAGAGGGTTATGCCTACATTTTTCTCCAGATACTTTATGGATTCAAGTCTGATATTGAAGTCTTTAACCCATTTTGATCTGACCTTTGTGCTTGGCATTAGATAGAGGTTCATTCTTTTGCGTGTAGCTATTTAGTTTACCCAGTACCACTTGTTGAAGAGGATTTTGTTGCTCCATTTCACATTTCTTGCTCCTTTATCAAAGATTAAGTGATCATATACTTGATCATATACAGCAAGACTGTACTACTATACAAGAAAGGAGACATCCACGACATTGGCAACTATCGCCCAATCTGCCTATTGTCTGTCATCTACAAACTATTCACTCGAGTCATCCTGAATAGGATTAGCAGAACACTAGATGAAGGACAACCATGTGAACAAGCTGGATTCCGAAAAGGATTCAGTACCATCGACCATATCCACACAATAACCAAGCTCATTGAGGTATCTCGGGAGTTCAAGATGCCACTCTGTCTAACGTTCATTGATTTAAAGAAGGCCTTTGATTCTGTTGAAACGGAAGCGGTCATGGAAGCCCTAGCCAATCAGGGCGTACAAACTCAATACATCAGGATCCTTCGTGAGCTCTATTGCGGATTCACTACCAACATCTCACCATTCTACAAAGAAGTAATCATCCATATCAAGAGAGGGGTTCGGCAGGGTGATACCATTTCACCAAAACTCTTCAGTGCCACCCTAGAGAACATCATGCGACGACTGGAATGGGAAAAAATGGGAGTGAAGATAGATGGTCGGCAACTACACCACCTCCGCTTTGCTGATGACATCGTTCTAATAACACCAAACATCAACCAAGCGGCACAAATGCTGAACGACTTTGACCGTGAATGTGGAAAGGTCGGACTACAGCTGAATCTTACGAAGACAATGTTTATGAGAAACAGCCTTGTTCCTGACGCTCCATTCGCTCTCAATGGAACCACCATCTCCGAATGCAACAGTTATATATACCTAGGTCGAGAAATCAACATGATGAATGATCTGGCACCTGAGTTGCGCAGGAGGAAGAGAGCGGCTTGGAATGCCTTCAAGAGCATTGAAGAAATAACTAAAAGGACAAAGAACCTCCAGCTACGAGCACATCTCTTTGATTCCACTATTCTTCCTGCATTAACATATGCCTCAGAGACCTGGACCCTACGAAAACAGGATGAGAACGCTATTCAGGTCTCTCAAAGAGGAATAGAAAGAGCTATGCTTGGAATATCACGATTCACTCAAATGAGAGATAGAATCCGGAGTTCTGATCTTTGTCAACGCTCAAGAATCAGGGACGCTGTCTCATTTGCCAAGACATCAAAAATCAGATGGGCTGGACACGTAATGAGGTTTACAGACAACCGCTGGACTAGAGCCATTACAGATTGGATTCCACGAGACATCAAAAGATCACGTGGACGCCCCCCTATAAGATGGTCAGACTTCTTCGTCAAGACCCTAAATGATCGGTTTGAGGCTCTACATGTTCCTAAAACGAACAGATACCATTGGGCTACACTAGCACGCAACCGGGATGAATGGAGACGTTACTGGCACCTGCTCGAATAAATCGATGAATAACGGGGATTAAGTGATTAAGTGATTAAGTGATACTTGAGAGGCTGTGTCAGAATATTCAACTCTGTTCCATTGGTCTGTGGGTCTGTTTCTGTTCCAATACCATGCTGTTTTAATTACTACCGCTTTGTAGTACAGTTTGAGATTGGGGAGGTTGATGCCATCCATCTTCTTTTCCCAAGGATTGCTTTGGCTATTCGTGGGGGATAATCACTCCATATGAATTTCAGGATTTAATGATTCCCAAGAATCCTAGAGCAGGGATTGCATAGTACCAGAGATCCAACTTTTGTTTTGTCTATTTCTTTGAAAACTGTCATGGGTATCTTTATAGAGACTGCATTGAATCTGTACAATGCTTTGGGGAATATTACCATTTTGATGATGTTAATCCTCCCAATCCATGAACAGTGGATTTGTCTCTATTTTCTACTGTCCTCTTTTATTTCTTGAAACTATATTGTTTTATAGTTTTCTTTATATAGGTCCTTCAACTCTTTAGTTTAGTTGATTCCCAGGTACTTAATTTTCTGAGGCAGTACCGTGAATGGGATTTTTATAAATGATCTCTTTCTTCTTTTTCATTATTTGTGTATAGGAAGGCCATGGATTTTTGGGTATTGATTTTGTAACCTGCCACTCTGCCATACAAACGTATTATTTCGAGGACTTTTTCTCTAGACCCTTTAGGGTTCTCTAAGTATCATGTCATCTGCGAATAATGATAGCTTGACTTCTTCCTTTCCTATCTGGATGCCTTTGATATCCTTTTCTTGCCTATGCGCTATGACAAGTACTTCCAGTACTATATTGAATAGAAGTGGTGAGAGTGGGCAACCTTGTCCTGTACCTGATTTTAGAGGAAAGGCTCTTGGCTTTTCCCCATTGAGAATAATGCTTTCAGTGGGCTTGTGGTAGGTGGATTTGACTATACTGAGGAAAGTTCCTTCAGAAGACGGAGGTCTAGTAGATATATATAGGACATTTCACCCCCCCCCCCAAAGCTGAATACACATTCTTCTCAAGTGCACATGGAACATTCTCCAAAATAAATCATATAGTGGGTCACAAAAACACACCTTTGTTTCTTTAGCCAGTCATCTGTTCTCGGGCACTTGGTTTTTTTTCCAGATTTTGGCTATTGTGAATAATGCAATGAACATAGAAGTGCAGATGTCATTTCGACTGTACTTTTTTGCCTCTCTGGAATATATTTCCAGGAGTGGTATTGCTGGGTCAAGTGGGAGCTCGATTTCTAATTTTTTGACAATTGTCAATACTGTTTTCCAAAAGGGCTGTTAAAAGATAAAAAAAAAAGAAAAGAAAAGAAAAAAAAAACACACCTTCGTAAGTTTATTTTAAATTAAATAATTTTTGTTGTTGTTTTTGGCCATACCTGGTGCTACTCAGAATTATTCTGAGCTCTGCACTCAGGAATCACTCCCAGAAGTGCTGGGGATTGAACCCAAGTCAGCTTGTTCAAGACAATTGTCCTTTTTTCTGAGGTTCTTATTATTACTATTATTATTATTATTATTTTAAGGAGGAGGAGCCACTTTGAGGGGTAAGCCATTCTCAAGCATTACCAGGGCCATGTCTAGGATTTAATGATTCCCAAGAATCCTAAAGCAGCGATTGCATAGTACCAGAGATCCAACTTTGGACTCTTCTCGCCAGGCAAGCACTGAAGACTATCTCCTCAGTCTTCATGAGGTTATTTTAAGCCCTTCATATACAACTCTAACTTTATCAGAATTTCTTAGTGAGGTCAGTACTTTTTTTTAATGTTAAAATTGAGTCTCTGAAAGGTTACAGCTTTCCTAAAGTCTTAAGATAGAAATCTGCAGATCACAACTTCTTACACTTCATATACTTCTGGCTGCCAATTTTACTACTAATTACTATACTATACTTTTTTTACATAAGCTTTGTTGTTCAGTTCATTTTAAGGAATATTAGAAGGTAGTTATTTAATTAAAATAATTAAAGTATTTAATTAAAGTAATGAAAGGGGCTGGTGAGATAGTACAGTGGGTAAGGCCCCTTCCTTGTACGCATCTGACCTGGCATCCCATATTTTTTCCTTGGCCCCACCAGGGTCATCCCTGAGTGCAGAGGAAGGAATAAGCTATGAGTACCGCTGCTGGATATGGCCCCAAGCCAAAACAAAACAAAGAATGAAGTAACTTTGGTTATATGTTTCTATAAACATTTAAGTGTCAGATACATAGCTTTATACCTCAGCATCTTCAGTAAAGTGTTACCATCATCTCTCTCTGACACTATCCATTCATAAGCATCTAAGAGTTTAGTTGTTTAAAATTTTAAAAAATTTTATTTTAATTAATCACCATGAGATACAGTTACAGACTTACAAACTTTCGTGATTATGTTTCAGTCATACAGTGTTCAAGTACCCATCCTTCCACCAGCACCCATTGTCCACCACCAATGTTCCCAGTATCCATCCCACCAACCCCACCCCCACCCCATACCCCCCCCCCCCCCCGCCTCTGTGGCAGGCACCTTCCCTCTTACTCTCTCCTTTTGGGTGTTATGGCTTGCAATACAGGTACTAAGCAGCCATCATGTTTGGTCCATAGTCTACTTTCAGCATGCAGCTACAATCCAGAGAGAGCCCTCCACACATCATTTGCTCAGTGGTCCCTTCTCTATCCCAGCTGCCTTTCCCCCCAGCATGTGAAACTGGTTCTTAAGCCATGGAGCAATCCTCCTGGCCCTTATCTTTACTGTCTGTAGATGTTAGTTTCCTATTATATTACTTTATATTCCACAAATGAGTGCAATCATTCTATGTCTGTCTCTCCCTTTCTGACTCATTTCACTTAGAATGATATAAGAGTTTGCTTTTGTTTTGTTTGCTCGTTTACTTTACCTACTTTTCACAAATGCATGTAAATGTGTAGTATTTGTCTGACTTATTTCATGAAGCATAATCTGTTTAAATTCATCTGTATTGCAAAAGAATGCAAGGTTTAAGAAGAGGACTCCCAGAACGACCACCAACTGGGAGCTCTTTGGCTCTATTGCGGCAACATGGGAAGATGCTGTCATTGATAACATTGATGAGGAATATGATCGAATGATTCAGCACCTCCATGATTGTGCAAGGAATGCCAAGAGAGAGATAACCACAAAAAACCGTCTTTATTCGAACACTCTTGAACTTATTCGCCAACGTGGCTTGGCACGTGCCTCAGGCAACCACAAGCAAACGTCCAAACTGGCAAAACAGTGCAGAGAAGCCATCAAGGATGACCTCAAAAACAGGAGAGCAGCAGTACTGGTAGATGCAGCAGAAGCTGGGAAAAACATTCGTAATGCCCGCCTGTCCTTCACCAACTACAAAACCAAGATGACTGCCCTCTGACATCATGATGGATCTATCACATCTTCCAGAAGGGCAATGGAGAAGATTATTCATGACTTCTACTCAGATCTCTTTAATAGCCACATCCACTTGCCCACATACCACATACCACATGATGGATATGTCGTTCCCAATGTTCTCCCTTCCGAAATCCAACATGCCATCTTGTTGGTAAAGAAACAAAGAGCACCTGGCCCAGACAAGATCAGACCTGAACACCTGAAGAACTTACCATCAGTACTCATCAATACATTGGCTCGACTCTTCACACGCTACCTGTCTGAATGCAAGGTTCCATCCCAGTGGAAAACCAGCAGGACTGTACTACTATACAAGAAAGGAGACATCCACGACATTGGCAACTATCGCCCAATCTGCCTATTGTCTGTCATCTACAAACTATTCACTCGAGTCATCCTGAATAGGATTAGCAGAACACTAGATGAAGGACAACCATGTGAACAAGCTGGATTCCGAAAAGGATTCAGTACCATCGACCATATCCACACAATAACCAAGCTCATTGAGGTATCTCGGGAGTTCAAGATGCCGCTCTGTCTAACGTTCATTGATTTAAAGAAGGCCTTTGATTCTGTTGAGATGGAAGCGGTCATGGAAGCCCTAGCCAATCAGGGCGTACAAACTCAATACATCAGGATCCTTCGTGAGCTCTATTGCGGATTCACTACCAACATCTCACCATTCTACAAAGAAGTAATCATCCATATCAAGAGAGGGGTTCGGCAGGGTGATACCATTTCACCAAAACTCTTCAGTGCCACCCTAGAGAACATCATGCGACGACTGGAATGGGAAAGCATGGGAGTGAAGATAGATGGTCGGCAACTACACCACCTCCGCTTTGCTGATGACATCGTTCTAATAACACCAAACATCAACCAAGCGGCACAAATGCTGAACGACTTTGACCGTGAATGTGGAAAGGTCGGACTACAGCTGAATCTTACGAAGACAATGTTTATGAGAAACAGCCTTGTTCCTGACGCTCCATTCGCTCTCAATGGAATCACCATCTCCGAATGCAACAGTTATATATACCTAGGTCGAGAAATCAACATGATGAATGATCTGGCACCTGAGTTGCGCAGGAGGAAGAGAGCGGCTTGGAATGCCTTCAAGAGCATTGAAGAAATAACTAAAAGGACAAAGAACCTCCAGCTACGAGCACATCTCTTTGATTCCACTATTCTTCCTGCATTAACATATGCCTCAGAGACCTGGACCCTATGAAAACAGGATGAGAACGCTATTCAGGTCTCTCAAAGAGGAATAGAAAGAGCTATGCTTGGAATATCACGATTCACTCAAATGAGAGATAGAATCCGGAGTTCTGATCTTTGTCAACGCTCAAGAATCAGGGACGCTGTCTCATTTGCCAAGACATCAAAAATCAGATGGGCTGGACACGTAATGAGGTTTACAGACAACCGCTGGACTAGAGCCATTACTGATTGGATTCCACGGGACATCAAAAGATCACGTGGACGCCCCCCTATAAGATGGTCAGACTTCTTCGTCAAGACCCTAAATGATTGGTTTGAGGCTCTGCATGTTCCTAGAACAAACAGATACCATTAGGCTACGCTAGCACGCAACCGGGATGAATGGAGACGTTACTGGCACCTGCTCGAGTAAATCGATGAATAACGGGGATTAAGTGATTAAGTGATTAAGTATTGCAAAAGGCCAAATTTCATCTATTTGTAACTGAGCAGAATTCCATTCTGTGTAGTTACTGCATCTGCTTTATCCCATTCTCTGTTGACAATTAGTTTGTCCCTCTGTTTTGGCTTTTGTAAATAGCATTGGGATCAACTTGGTAATACATGAGCATATATTCTTATTGATACCTGACTTGTGAAGAGATTCACCTAAGTTTCCCAAGTAGAAAGTCAAGTCTAAATTCTAAGAGAAAGACAATTTTTTAACAGAGAAAATAATTACAAATAAATATTTGCTGCTCAATAAATAGAAAAAAATCTAGAGCACAGAGCACCCATAAGAGTTGTTCTTGGGGTGAATCCTACTCATACAGCGTCTACTGTCTGCTCCCCTATCTCCTTGAATTGACTTCCTGGGAGTTGGGGTTTGTTCCTTAGTGCCCAGCAATTCAGGTGCCCAGATATGGCAACACATTAGACAACATGAATCCTGTCCATTGCTCATGTCTCCCTGGTGTTTTGGGTTAAGAAAGATTCTGGGTCCCCCTAAGGGTGAATAGAGTTGAGAGAGAGGTTGCTTTGTGAGTCTGGTGGTCACAGCACATGGAATGGGGACAGATGTCATGGATATGGGCTAAGTTTTCCTTGAGTTGCTGTGATTCCAGCTGCCCCTCCAGTTTCCCTTTGTGTAGTGAGTTTGTAAGGGGCAGATGCGTGGGGAGGGGGGTGGATTCTAATAAGATGCAGGTTGAAGCAGCTGGATTCTGTAGGAGTCCCCAGCATGCATGGCAGCACATCCAGCAGTTAAACACATCCTCTTCCTTCAAGGGACTCTGTGATGCTTCCTTTTAACATTCAGACATGATCAACCAAGAGGCAGGTGTCTTGGAACAGAAAGGCACAGTAAGAAAAATAAAGCCCTTTGGTTTGATTTTTTTTTCCAGATTGAATATTAAGAGGCTGGAGAGTGGCTGCTTTTCCAAGCATGATGAGGGTGATTCAAATTATGCTCACTCAATCGGGTAAGGCCTGATGGGGGTCCAATTGCTGAGTACCGTGTTGGACATAAAAAGTGAGACAATTAGTCTTCTCAAGAAGCTATTGAGATGACTTAATTGGTGCCAAGAAAACAGGATTTTAAAAAAATATGATGAGAAGAAATACAAAGCACAAATCCAAGAATATTGGCACAAGTAATTATAATGAATAGATTAGCAATTGCATTAGATTATAGTCTGGATTAGCATCTGATTTTGGTAATAACATAATCAATTCTTTATTGAGCATCTATTATTTACTTAAATACTTGGTATTCTTACAGAGGCAACTATGTATTATTTATACTGTGTATTCGATCTATAAATAGGAAGCATTTGAGAAGGCCTGCTATCTAAGATATGGATAAAATTAGGGTGCTAAAATAGAATTAGACAATATCTGTGACAGAGGCAGAGGCAACATTGCTAGCTACATAGGCTAACATGGTAACTGTGATTGAGAACTCAAATTTGCTGCCTGGCACATGTGGCAAAATAGAGATCAAAATGCACATGTGTTTGCACTACCAGATAAAATAAAAAAAACCTGAAAATATTTGCTGTCAGAAACTGCTGTTTGGATAGTTGACTTCTTTAGGGTGGTGACTGAATCTAATTTCTCTTAAGAACTTGGTCATGGGGTGGGGGGAGGGAGGAAAAAAAGAATTCGGTCACTTGGTAGATTGTTTGGCACATAACATATATATGTATATATGTGTGTATGTATATGTATATATGTGTGTATGTATATGTATATATATATATATTCATGAGAGTAGCAATTTGCTCTTTCTGGGAAGACCTCTGGAGGGTATGTAAACAAACTTAACCTTATAATTTCCTTGTGATTTGTTAACAAATAAAGTTAAAAATCTGAATATGTACAGCAGCTCAGATACAAGGCAGACCATTGAATATGTCAGAAACAATGATTGTAACCCCTCCAGAAAAAAACAGGGAGAGGGAACTCATGGTTTTTAATTCAACCCAGGTGTTGGCAAAGGGTAAGTAGAGGGATAGGTAGGAGAAGGCTTTGGTAAACACTGCCAGAGGAGAAAGTTCTGTCAACCAGGGTTCAAACTGGAAACAGAAGCCATCCTAAGACCATCCTTCAAGGATATTAAACAGAGGAATTAGGGAGGGGATGAAGTGAAATCTTATTTTCTCTCCCACATCCACCGTCTAATCTCTTGCTTCCCTTGGCTAAATGGCTGCACTCATTTGAGGGCAGCTGACATGGAAATCCAGGAAACAGTCGCAAGTCTGAACCCCTCTGAGTTGTAGAAATTAATAGAGAAACAACAAAGATAGATTTGAAAGGAGATAAATGCAACAGCTGCTGGTAGAAATCTGGTACCACTGAGCTCACTCAGCCAGTCTGTGGATCCTGAGCATTACAGAGAGACTGGGGAAACTGGTGTCTAAGTTCTTTCTCACAGAGAGACTTTAGACTCCTGGCAAGCAGTAAAGATACTTGAGAATGTAAGTGACTGAAAACAGATCTAGGTTTAAATCCCAGCCCATCCACTCATTATTCTCTTACAAATGTTTCTTTATATTTCATGTAGAAGAGAAATGCATGAAATCATACCATTAATATCACAAATCAAAGTGCCTCAAGTAAATTAAAAAAATCCTGACCTGGTAGCCACACTAAGAAACTTGGGGTAGCACCACACTTCTCTAAGCACAGTTGTTCCTGGAGTAGTGGTAGGACTCACCTCACAGAGCCACAGGGATTGAGAGAAGGTACACAAAATCTAGATCACAGGGCAGAAACACAGGAAGGATTGAGTCCCTCATGAGGCCAGTCTAGGACGATTCTGCATAACTGATGATAAGTGGACATTCACATGGTTGCCGCTTGTAGGATTCCACTTCTGAGATCACCTCCATGAGGTTTTGCCAGGGTCTCCTTCCTGTGGGCTGCAAGGCATTCTGGGCATACTTCTCTCTAGACATAGCTCATGTCATCTTTGAATTGTTTTCTTCTTTCTTTTGTGAGCTCCTTCCAGCAGAACAACATGGATTGCCTCTTTGTGCCATATGTAGCACAATGCTCGGCAGACAGCATCAGTCCATTATTTTTCTCGAATGAATAAATGATTATAATCATTTGCTGATCAAAAACAAGGTGAAAAATGTTTTCAGCCATAGCAGTATGCCTGCTTTGCTCCCTCTTCTTTATGATTGACACCTTTTCCTGGTTTCTAACACAATCCTGAACAAGTCAATGATCATCCAGGGAAAGGAGAGTGGTAAAAAGTAAATAAAACACTAGGGATGGCTAGAACAAGATGGGAGGAAGATAGTGGACACTGATTGATTGTATATCAGATGAATATTTATTTGCTGGAAAGAGTGGTTACTGTACTGCCTTCCTTGTGTAAATAATCTCTCTGCACTGTCTGCAATTTTATTGTTCCAGTGGAGGACAGGAATAATTAGTTGAGTTCTTATAACTTGAATTCTTTTTCTTTTCTGTTTTGATTTTTTTTGGGGGGGGGAGCACACCCAGTAGTGTTCAGGGAGTATTTCTAGCTCTGTGCTTAGGAGAGATACTTTGTGGTACTCAGGGACTATATGTGGTCCTGGGATTTGAACCTAGGTTGGCTACATGAAAGGCAAGCACCTTACCTCCTGTACTATCTCACTGGTCCTTATTTCCTTGGAATTTTAGAACAGAAGTTTATAAAGAGAAGCCAGTGACTTACCCATGATTGAAAATGTATGATCTAATTCTCAGAAGCCATTGGCAGCCCCACTTTTCCTCCTTGTGATGTAAATAGAAGTCAGTGTGCAGAAAGAATAAGGGGCTGAAGCAGAGAGGAGGGGGGAGGAAGCCTGGGACTGTCTCCAGTCTCAGTTCCAGAAGTCCCTGTCACAATCCTTCCCCTGGATCCATGTATGATTCACAGCAGTAGTTTTATTATGAACTCCCTTTCTGTCTATGCTAGTTTGCTTTCTGTTATGTACAAATACAATCTAATTCAGAAAGGATATGAGAATGGAAGACAAAGCAGAAAAGTCACACGATGAGACTAAACTGTCAATAACCATGAATGTATGACATAACTTTTGGATTTTATTCCGGAGGAAATCTGGGACCTTCACAAGATTTTGAGAAAGAGGCTCAAATTAATTGGTCCAGAGAAATGACAAGGTCTTGGCCGATATCTGAACCAAGTTTGACTCTCTCTCCCTGTCCTCCCTGTGTTTGAAAGCAATCATAGGTTTCGAATCCTTTGAATATGCTCCTCTCATTTCCTTCACATATACCTCTGACACTCAGGAATGCCCTGTCTCTCAGACCTTCTTTTCTGGCAAATGCACTATCCTACAATCATCTCTCTGACTCAGAGAAAATGTTCCTTCTAGAACCAATCCTATCTCTGTGGAAAGATGCCAAATGTCTGTTAGTGGTGGAGCATTACACTCAATATGTCAGAGAGGACAGAGATTTACAATGTGTGCTTGGATTAGCTAAAAATTCATTCTTTCTGCCTTTCAGGTCTTAAATTTTGAGCTGAGTAAAGATCTGGATTCCCTGGGGAAAAATAAGAGCCTGAGGTCATTAATCAAAGGGATGCTGGGAGGTGGTGACAAGAAGGATTAGGACTCTGAATCTGGCCGTGGCTGCTCACTCACTTGCAGAGTCACACACTCCTTAGGCAGAGCAGCTGTTTCCTCTCTCTGCTCCTCAGTTTCCTCCTCTGTAAATCACATAGGTTCCTCAAGAGGGTTTCATGCCCAGTGACCCTGTGTGCCCAAATGGACCCGGGGGAGGGGGGCAGAAACATGGCGGGCTCTGGGTTCCTCTCTGACAGGGTCAAGGGGAGACCTACCTCCTGGACAGCTTCTTAGGTCAGACTTGAAGATTTCTCCCTCACCTTTCACCCCTGTTGTTTCCCACAACTTGATCCTCTAGAAGCTAAACATCTGTAGATGTCTACCCAGGATGCTGCTTCAGCCAAATCATTAAAATGACTCCTCCAAGGTCTACCCATGGCTTCGAGGAGTGACTGTCTCAGATGCTAGTAGGGATGAGGTGCACCTGGCAGAGGGCAGGAAATGAGGTGTTTCGTGTACGCAGGAGAAGACAAAAGCCTGTTCTGAATGTTCTACCCAGACTTATTGCAACTTTCCTGTAGCCCGCAGCTCTACTCAGACATTTCATCTCTTCAGTAACTCTCACCTTGAATTTATTTTGGTTCAGGGCCGATCTGTGCTGGGCACCTCCTATCTACCAGGCATTATGCAGTTCCTGGAAGACAGAGACATGCACTGCAGTTCCTGCCACTGACGAATTCGTTGTCAAGAGAAGAAAGAGTACAGATGAGTACACAGATGTTTACACAGAGGGCGTGAGAGGGAGGGTATATTCATTTTCTATTGTCGTGTAACTGATTGCCATAATTTCAGCAGCTTTAAATAACACCCACTTATTAGCGCACATTCTGTATGTCAGCATCTGGATGGGCTCACATGCATTCCTGCTCAGGATCACCCCGGGACAAAGGATCACCTTGGGGTCAGCTGCATCCAGAGTCTGTTGAAGGATCTGGAGTCAAAGACTCTTCCAAACTCATTATTTTTGCTAGAAGGTTGTAGGTCAAAGGTCTTTGCTTCTTTATTGGAGAATTGGAGCTACATCCTGCCATGCTCAGGGTTTATTTCTAGTTTTGTGCTTAGGGATCACTCCTGGTGGTGCTGAGGGGACCCTTTGCAGTGTGGGCATTTGAACTGGGGTCAGTCATGAGCAAGCCTAGCTCATTACCCATTGTACTATCTCTGCAGCTCCAAAATTCTTTATTTATTTGCTGGCTGTCAAGTCAGGGTCCTCTCAGTGCCCCCAGAGTATCTTGCTTTTATCCTCCTGTGCTTCTTTTCTTCACCTTCAAATCAGAAGGGAAGAGTGGATTCTGTTTTTCTGCCTTTTCCTTCTGCCACTAGCCTGAGAATATGAAATACTGGAATACTGTAATATGAAAGGTCCTTGTGGTTTGATCTGGTTTTCTAGGTAGCTTTGCTTTCTAAGCTTTTCTGTGCCTAACCACATCGCACAAATCTGGGAGTGATGCCACATGCACAGGTTCCAGTCCTTAGATTGTGAGTCCTTAAGGCCATTATTGGAAATCTGCCCCTCTCTGAAGGGTGAGGATGTTGGGGGAACCCTGAGTTGTTGGGAGTGAACCACCCAACTCCCATTCAATTGTGGGGGGTCCTCTAAATAGAGCAGACTCAATTTTTCTAAGGATGAATTCTTCTTGAGCAGGGCATGAAAAGAAGCTATATGGGAAAGACAGTTGGAAGAACATTGTGGCAAGCTTAATACTCCCTCTTTCCTCCCCAGCCTCTCACCCAGTATGGAGAAACATTTTCCTGAAAAATTAAAGATTAGGTGAAGGTTCTTGTAATGATTAAATAGGAAAATACTCTGGGGGCTTGAGAGACAGTACAGTGGAAAGGGTGCTTGCCTTTCACAGAATGACTTAAGTTTGATCCCCAACACCCCTATGATCTCTCAAGCCATGCCAGGAGCAATCCCTAGCACAGAGCTAGGAGTAAGCCTTAAATGTCCTTGGGCGTGGTACAAAACCAAAGAAAAAATATTCTGAAAGTATTAAACACTTAGAACAATGCTGGGGACAAAGTAGTTGATTGATACGCACCTATTATTAATCTACAAGTTTCTTATTTAACAAATATATATTAAGAATAAACAAACTGCCAAAGTTTGTTTGTTCTTAACGCTGCTGAGTATCCTCCACCCAGATCCTCCAAATTCCAGTAGGCGGGGGTCACACCCACCAATTAGCCCCCTGGCGCTGTGTAATCCCATCAACGGCCAAGACTCAGAGACTATAAAACCCAGCTCCTGGAAGAGAACAGCGCAGAGTCTCCTGCCCCTGCGCCTGGCTGTCCTCGCCAGGGTCCCTTGGAGGGGAGCGGATCGATTTTCCTCCCCGTCCCGACCAGGGCTCCGGCAGCCGAAGACCTTCAGAACCAGCCACCACCATGCTGAGACCTCTCTCCGCACACATGAAGGTACCGGCAGAGGAACAAAGGCACGCGGATCCCGGGACTGAGATCTCCAAGCCTACTTGGATCAGGGCTGAGCATCCTCCACCCAGATCCTCCAAATTCCAGTAGGCAGGCGTCACACCCACCAACTGGCCCCCTGGCACCATGTAATCCCATCAACGGCCAAGACTCAGAAACTATAAAACCCAGCTCCCGGAAGCGTGGCTGCATTCGTATTCACGGCCGTGTGACATCTTATAATCTCATTCCTACTTTGGACAAACTGGCAGGCTGCCGAATGTAACCTGCCCACATGGCAGAGTCTGGCAAACTCCCCGTGGTGTACCCAATATGCCAAATACCAGTAACAATGAAGGGTCTCATTCTCCTAACTCTGAAAGAGCCTTGAATATGGCACTTTTTAAAAACAAATCTTAGGGCTAGGACGAAGGAGACGTTACTGGGGCCTGCTCGAGGTAATCGACAAATAACAGGATGGTTGTGATTGTGAAACTGCCAAAGCAAGTTGCTGGAGGACAGTAAGGAGCAGAGTAGACACTCTTGACCCTATGGAGCCTCTTCTCTACTGGGGGAACTCAGCAAGCAAAGGGACAGGTGTGATGGAGGGTGTGTGTGACCAAAACTGCTCTTTTGGGTTCAATGTCATTCTCCAGAGCAAGCTGTTCTCTTCAGCCTATATCTCCTTTCTTTCCCTTCCTCCCCTTTCCCCCTGCCTTTTCTGCTCTCTCCTGGATCTGAGCACCTAAGGGAAAGGATTCAGGCTAGACATTCCACTCTCCCAAAGTCCAGCACCATAACTGAGTCCTGGCAGTCCTCTGCAAACAATACTGAATTACTGAGCTCTTAACTTAGAGTTCGCTTTCCTATTTGGCAAAAACCTGCCATTTTCATTTAGTTCCTTTCAAATAAACATTTGCATAGCACCTGTTATGTGTTGCTAAATAGGTAACAGAGCCAAGATCCAAAGCCAGACAGTCTGTGCAGCTCTTGACACAGGTAAGTGTGGTGCTTCAGACCTTCCTTGTGTATAAGATAACTAATGACAACAATAACAGCATGTCAGAGTAACCTCAAGCATTCACGGAGTATTGTTTCAGAATTTTTATATTAAATTTGTAGCATAAATTCCTACATTGACACTGGGGAGTGAGACTTATTATCTTCATTTTAGAGTTAAGGATTCTGCCTCTCAGAGGGGTGAAGTCACTTGCATGTACGAAACTTAGGAACCATGGACAGTTGATTCCAAAATCTCTTTGGGATGGATAGAGTGATTAGACAGGTCATCTTCACTCAATCAGTAGTTTTTTTCTTTTGTAGGGAATGCTTACAGAATCATTATAATCCACTTGAGAAATGTTTCAGAGAAAGTAAAAATCTTGGTAGAACAGACAGAAAGAGCCCTAGTCAGTTCAGAAATGATGCCACTATGATCCAACAGAATAAAAGGTGGGATTCTCTGCCTTAGTGAGCTTATGATATTATATCATCTGGAGACTTCTTGGGCTTCAATCTTATTGTTGAGGTTCTGAAAGGAACAGTATTTTCTCAGGGTACCACAGGGCTCCTGTTGGCTTAATGCTTCATTCTCCAAGATCAGGAGTTTTCTTTGTCATTTCTCAGTAGAGTAGCATATATACTGATATATCTTAAGTATGTAGAGATCCCGAGGGTGAACTCTGGAGAAAGTTAACTGATATCTATCCTGTACCCTTGTACTAAACATGAACCAGAATCCAACTGGTGCAAAGGAATTGCTCATTGATTGCTGACAGGCTAGAGAAAGGAACCACAAAAAGAAAATGCACTGCCCTTGTCCTTGGTAGTGAGACTAAGCTCTGGAAAATCAGCATGAGGATGGGTATTTGATCATTGTATAATTGAAATCCAAGCGCAAAAATTTGCAAGTCTACAATTGTACCTCATGGTGTTTCACTAATAAAAATTTAAAAAATAAATAAATAAAGGAGAAATAAAGAAATCTATAATCACACATACAAAAAAAAAAAACTTAGCACAGAGAGTACATGTCAGCAGAGTCTCCCAGGCTACCTGCATGGAAGACCTGACTATAATTGAAAATTGAGCATGGTCCTGTTGCTAGTTCAGGCTTCCCACTGTCAGCAGCTTAGTACTGTAAATGCAACATCACCTTGACTTTTTGGTCCCCCATATAGCATGTCAAGACACTGGCCACATATTGGGAAGGTACAGCAATGTCTAGTCATTAGTGGAGGCCCAGAAGATGGTCCAACAGGCTGAGGCTCCTTTTTTGCATGAAGAAGGCACATCCCCAATTTCCAGTACTGCATGATTCTCCGAGTACTGAGCTGAGTAGACCCTGAGCACAACCAATATGACTCCCAAACTGAACCAAATTCATTGCTATTAGAATTCCTGAAAGCTCTCTTTTAAATTCTATGTATACCGCCTTACATACCAATAGCAAATGGCCATAGTTCAACTGAACTGAGGTCACACAACTGGAAACTAGCTTTGGTGAGCAAATCATGCCTTAAGCCTTCTCCATAGAGCAAGGGCTTTGTGTCACCACTGGGTTAGTGTCCTGCCAGATACACAAGTTTGATTACTGATTTCTCTGTCTCCTAAGTTTCTTTATCTCAAAGATAAGGAAAACAACAGTATTTCCCCTTTAGAGCTTAGATATGGAACCAATAGAATCATTTATTCAATATTCATTTGACAAACATTTATTGTGCTTCCTTATGGCAGATGCTCTTTTAGCCATTAAGGAAAATGTAGTGAACAAAAATAGATGAAAATATCTGTTGTCATGGAGCTTTGATTGTGGTGAGATAGTCTGATAAAGAAGGTAGCCCAGTCCTCATAGTTAGAAGCTATGTGTCATTGGCAGCTGCTTCACTGAGAGAATATTAAACATGGAACCAAAATAGCATATGCCTCCTAAGATTGTTTTGAAGATCCCATGAGATCAAAGAGATAACCACTTGCTGTGATAATAATATATGCACCTCAAAATGCAAAAATATCATGTTTTTTGGTCTTGAGACTTGAAGTTGTTTCCGTCCCCCAGTTGGGAGATTAACACTAGTGGGGAGTTCCTGCCCAAAATAAAGTGGGGACAGTGATGGTGAGGGATATAGCAGAACCTGGAAACAACATGGAAAAGCAATACTTAAAGCTGATGCTCTGTCAACTGAGAAGAAAACAAAAAGAGAAAGAGAGAACCTCAAAAGAGCTAAAGGAAGATGTCAAGGCAAAAGAATAGAAACAAGGTTTTGAAATCAGGCAAATTATTATTATTATTATTATTATTAGCACTGTAGCAGCACTGTCCTCTCATTGTTCATCAATTTGCTCGAGCAGGCACCAGTAACGTCTCACAACAAATTGTGAAGCTTGTTGTTACTGTTTTTGGCATATTGAATACATCACAGGTAGCTTACCAGGCTTTGCCGCATGGGTGAGATACCTTGATAGTTTTCCAGGCTCTCTGAGAGGGGCGGAGGAATTGAACCAGGGTGGGCCACATGAAAGGCAAATGCCCTACCCACTGTGTTATCACTCCAGCCCATTTTATTTACTTTTTAAAATTTTATTTTTTTTTAATGAATCACCATGAGATACAGTTACAGACTTAGATACTTTTATGATTATATTTTGATCATACAATGATCATGCACTCATCCCTCCACCAGTGCCCATTCTCTACCACCAATGTTCCCAGTATCCCTCCTGCCACCCCACAATCCCCCGCCCACCTCTGTGACAGGCATATTCCCCTTTACTCTCTCCTTTTAAGTGTTATGGTTTGCAATACAGGTACTAAGTGTCCATCATGTTTAGTCCATAGTCTACTTTCAGCACACATCTCCCATCCTGAGCAAGTCCTCCAAAGCATCATTTACTTAGTAGTCCCATCTCTTATCTCAGCTGCCTCTTCCCCCAGCATGTGAGGCTGGCTTTCAAGCCATGGAGCCATCCTCCTGGTCCTTATCTCACTCTCCTTGGGTGTTAGTCTCCCATTCTGTTACTTTATATTCCACAAATGAGTGCAGTTCTTCTATGTCTATCCTCTCTCTGACTCATTTCACTTAGCATGATACTCTCCATGTCAATCCACTTATATGCAAATTTCATGATTTCATGTTTTCTAACAGCAGCATAGTATTTCACTGGGTAGATGTACCGAAGATACATCTACATCTAAAGAAAGATGTACTTTCTTTAACCAGTCATCTGTTCTTGGGCACTTGAGTTTTTTCCAGATTCTGTCTATTGTAAATAGTGCTGCAATAAACATACAAGCGCTGATGTCATTTCTACTGTATTATTTTTTGCATCTCTGAGATATATTCCCAAAAGTGGTATTGCTGGATCAAATGGGACCTAAATTTCTAATTTTTTGAGAAACCCGGCAAGCTACCGAGAGTATTCGATATGCCAGACACAGTAACAACAAAGTCTCCAATGGAGATGTTACTGGGCCTGCTCGAGCAAATCGACGATCAACGGGAGGGCCTTTACCTTACCTTTACCTTACCTTTGAGAAACACCCATATTGTTTTCCAAAAAGGCTGAACCAATCAGCATTCCCACCAGCAGTGAAGTAGAGTCCCCTTCTCCCCGCATCCACACCAACACTGGTTGCTTTTGTTCTTTTGGATGTGTGCCAGTCTCTGTGGCATGAGATGATATCTCACTGTTTTTTTGGTCTGCATATCCCTGATGATTAGTGATGAAGAGAAGTTTTTCATGTGCCTTTGGCCATTCGGATTTCATCTTTGAGGAAGTTTCTGTTCATTTCATTGCCCTATTTTCTGATGAGATTGGATGTTTTCTTCTTTTAGAATTCAGCCAGTGCCTGTAAATCCTTGATATTAACGAATTATCAGAAGGGTATTGGATGAATATCCTTTCCCATTTTGTAGACTGTCTTTGTATTCTGGTCACTGTTTCTTTTGAGATGCAGAAGCATCTTAGTTTAAGATAGTCCCATTTGCTTAATCTCTGTTTCCACTTGCTTGGTCAGTGGCGTTTCATCTTTGAAAGGCAAATTATTTTAAATCCAGTTTTGAAATAAGAACTACACAAAAGAGACTCTACAGCTTATGAATGGCTGTAAGTTCTTTGGGGCAAGTTGATTGGACAGGAGGCCAATTTAAAGAGATGGGTTATTGGGCACATCAGTAGTGTAGAGGCGTAGGATAGAGATATATCCAAACCATAGAGTTGACAACCCTGAAAACATAAGATCCAAACTTAAAAATGGGCCTGTTAAGGGGGTAGGCTGGAGTGGGGGGAGAGGATCTGGTAGAGAGAAGTTGACACTGTTGTTAAGATTGGTGTTGGAACATTGTACGTCTGAATCTCAACTATGAATTAACTTATCGCTCCAGCCCTTGTATGTCATAGTGCCTTAATAAAAGATTTCACTGTCACTGTATCACTGTCATCCTGTTGATCTTCTATTTACTCGAGCAGGTGCCAGTAATGTCTCTATTCCTCCCAGCCTGAGATTTTAGCAGCCTCACCTTACTTGTCTTTTCCCAGTGATTAGAGGCTCTTCCAGAGTCAGAGGAATGAGACCAAGAATTGTCATTACTGTATTTGGCATATCGAGTATGCCACGGGGAACTTGCCAGGCTCTGCCCGTGTGGGCGGGATACTCTCAGTAGCTTGCCGGGCTCTCCAAGAGGCATAAATGGGTAGGAAATGTCTTATAATGTGTTGTGCAGTCCGGAAAGATTTAAATAAAATAAATAAAATAGAGACGGGTTATAACAAAAATTTCATGCGAGAGCTATTACTAAGAACATAGCCAGAAGGCTGAGTCACTCATCAGGCCCTGGTTCAGCTTGAGGTTCAGACTCTGACTGGGAGGCCAAGCCAGCAGTCCTGGAACAATGGAACATCAAGAGCAGAGCATGAAACAAAGGATAAATGATTTTTGTCACCCGAATTTATGCTGGATAGCTTCTGTGAGCGCCCACAGCTCTGTTCGCTACTATTCTTCATTCCGTTCTGTGCCCCAGGAGGCCAACCCACATGGAGAATGAATGGTCTTTTATCATCTTGTTTCTGCATGAGTTCAGTCAATGGACAAGACAGGCAAGAGGCTGAAAGGAAGCTGGAGTGTGAAAGAAGAGAGGTCAAGGGATTCTTTCCCTGGGATCCTTCCTTTCAGTCACTGTGGGATCTCTACGTATCTCCACCTGTGTTCCCTGATCCGTTACTTTTTTAGATTCTCACTCTGTCCCAGTGCATTTTCAGACTCAGGGATGTCAGGAACCCCACCTATTACTAGCCCTGGGGTGCTGCACTCCTCCCTGTGGTTTCCCTACACTCTGCTCACAACTTTGTAAATAATTCTATTATTCTAATCGAATGTGCCATCTGTTTTCTGCTTGGAGCCTGACTAGAAGCTTCAGGGCTTGTGTCCAAAGTTCTCTCTTAGTGGGCTCTGTTTGATCAATGAGGGGTGAGTCAGTCTAGCTTAAAGAGACAGTGTTGGTCAATTTCATGGAGAGGCAAGCTGGAGTTAGGACTTGGAAGTATTAATGTTAGGGTACTGGATGATAACCAAGATAAGTCTCAGGAGTAGAAAATAGTTTAACATTGTTCTTATGATAACTCAGGCACTGTTTAAGTGCAATATATTTGTCAACTCCTATAATCTGCAGAGCAAGCTATCAACTACTTAGAGCTACGATCACCCTTTATAAAATGATAAATTTGAGTCCGGTAAGGCAAAGTGACTTGCCTGAGAGTAAGTGGCTGTAACTAGCATTGAAACTCAAATCATCCACTCAGAGTCTTTGATCCTGACTACCAGTCTGTACTCTGTAGAAACATGTGAATAATTTCCATTTTCTCTTCTATTCTCCTTCTTAGTCCACAAATGGCACACTTTGTGGACATTTGTAAATTTGAGGAACACTGGCACTTTATTTTTTCATAGTAATCTATTATATAAATGTAAATTTATTTGAAATTTCTTTTTTTTTTTTGGTAGACTTACAAATTTTTGTGCTTGGGTTTCCGTTGTACAATGATCAAGTACCCATCCCTCCACCAGTGCCCATTTTCCACCACCACTGATCCCAGTACCCCTCCCACCCCCCTTATCCCCCCATCCCACCCTGCCTCTGTGGCATGGCACTCCCTTTTGTTCTCTCTCTCCTTTTGGGTGCTGAGGCCTACAAAAGAGGCATCGAGTAGCAATATGTTCGGCCTAGAGTCTAGTCTCAGCATGCTTCTCCCATCCTGGGGGATCCTTCAAATACCCCCCATTTGGTGCTCCCTTCTACATCTGGGCTGCCTTTACCCCTAGAGTGTGAAGCTGGCCTCCAAGCCATGGAGTAAACCTCCTGGTACTTATCTCGGCTATTCTTGGGTGTTAGTCTCCTATTTTGTTACTTTATATTACCCAGATGAATGCAATCTTTCTATGTCTAGCCCTCTTTTTCTAACTCATTTTGCTTAGCATGATACTTTCCATGTAGTACCACTTGTATGTAAATTTCATGATTTCATCCTTTCTGACAGCTACATAGTATTCCATTGTGTAGATGTACCAAAGCTTCTTTAACCAGTCATCTGTTCTTGGGCACTCAGGTTTTTTCCAGATTCTAGCTACTGTAAACAGTGCTGCAATGAACAGACAACTGCAGATGTCACTTCGACTATACTTTTTTTGCCGCTCTGGGGTACATACCCAGGAGTGGAATTGCTGGGTCAAATGGGAGCTCAATTTCTAGTTTTTTTGATAATTGTCCATACTGTTTTTCAGAAGGGCTGAACCAGTCAGCATTCCCACCAGCAGTGAAAGAGGGTCCCTTTCTCGCCACATCCGCGCCAGCACTGGTTGCTTTTGTTCTTTTGGATGTGGGCCAGTTTCTGTGGTGTGAAATGATATCTCATTGTTGTTTTGATCTGCATCTCCCTGATGATTAATGATGTAGAGCATTTTCTCATGTATCTTTTAGCCATTCGGATTTCATCTTTGAGGAAGTTTCTGTTCATTTCGTCGCCCCATTTTCTGATAGGGTTGGATGTTTTCTTCTTGTGGAGTTCAACCAGTACTTTGTATATCCTTGATATCAACCCCTTGTCGGATGTGTATTTGGCGAATATCCTTTCCCATTCTGCAGACTGTCTTTGTATTTTGGTCACTGGAACTTTGACACTTTCTAACCTCATGTTTCTGACTCAATTTTAATAGATTCTAAGGTTCTTTAGGTTTGTCAAAGATTAAATATCCAGCCCAGTGTCTCTGAGCCAATGCAGCTGAACTTTACCTAAGTTCTGTTTTATTTTATAAGTCCTGGGTGCTCCTACAAGGTAGGGACCATGTCTGTCTATTTCTCTGCTATAGTTCACTGTACATTTCATGGTAGTAACACAATAAATAATTATTGAACAAATGAATAGAATGGCTTTGACATTGCTTTAAAATTTAGAGCTTTATTAGCATTAGCATGGACCCAGAAGAACCTTCTCATTTTCTATATGTGCTCTATTTTTTATTCAACCCCATTAGAGCACTAACACCAGAACAGCCTTCTTGCTGCTCCCAGCTCTCTTGCACCATCTTACTTTCTCAGGCTTCACACAGAGCAGGGATTATGTTTGTTTGGCAGTGCCCCAAGCTCATCTGCCTGTCCTCTGGCTTTCTCAGCTAGTGGCCACAGGGCTGATTACAGCCTTTGCTTCCTCAATTCACATTGGCTAAGGAAGTGGTTAAATACTGTTGCTCCTATTACAGTATGTCACACCTGAATTTGAATCCCTGCTTTGTCATTAAACTCTGCATAGATTTCTCTGCCTCCATTTCTTTCCAAAAGGAATATACTAGTATATCCTCACAACATTAGTGTGAAGATTAAAAGAGATATTTTAGCAGTTCAGGTCCACTAGGAAGAAAATGTCAGTACCAAGTTAGAAGTGCAAGAGAATTATTAAGGTAGGGTGGAGAAATACCTAGGAAAGATAAAGGAAAGGGGGCAGGAGTGATCAGGGAGAGTCTGCAGATGGCCAGATAGACCTGACACTTCTGAAACAAAAGGAAGCTGGGTTGGTTAGGAAGAGCTCCAGAGGATGGCTCATCTCTGTGTAAATCTCGGTCAGACCAATGGAGAGCTTTGACACAGAGATGTCTATAGAGGAATTTTGCATTAAATAGAAATGGAGGAGGCCCCAGTATCTGCACTGTGCTAAGTCTTTGTTTAGAACTGCCAGTATGACTGACAAAGTATACATAAAGTCCTTAGCACAGTGCCTGTCCCAAATAAATACTCAATACATGTTAGCTATTGGGATCATTACATTTATTGGGAGCCCAAGGAATAGAAACAAGCATTATTATTCCTCACACTATGTTTAGCTGTGTGCATGCCTGGATTAGAGAAAAATTATTCACTGGACACTCGTTAAAAACGGCATGATCGATTTTATTCAAGCTACTGCAGCAGGGGAAAGAGAACTCATTATAGGACCGGCCTCAACTCCAAATACCGCCAAGACAGATAGAGATTTATAGCCATGAACGGAGAGAGGGGGTCAATGGATGGAAAAGTACTAAGAGAAACTTTATTAGACATCAAGGATAAGAGATTCTTACTAAATTGGCTTCTCAGGGGTCTTGCTAAAGGCAGATGGAGGACTTAGAGTTCCAGGGAAAGGGGAGACTTAGAAGCATTCTATGCTAGAACTGGGTTCAGCAAGTCAAGGACCCATGATTTGGGTCTAATCGAGAAGAAGACTGAGGCTAGGGAGATAGTACAAGGATTAAGGCATTTGTATTGCAGTATTGCATGCAGCTGGTTCCAGTTCAATTCATAGCACCACATATGGTTCCCCAAGCACTGCCAGGAGTAACCCCTGAGACAGAGCCTGGAGTCAGTCCTAAGCACTTCTGGATTCGATGTGGCCCAAAGGCTAAGGGAACAAAGGAGAAGACTGTATCTAATCAAGGAGAAAGTCATTATGAATTTTCATCTCTCTCAGATGAGGTTGGAATCATGGCTAGATCATCATCTTTTTCTCTGACCTCAGTTTTTTCCCAGTGCCTGATACATATTTGCATTCAGGAAAGGTTCCTAGAGCCATTGTATGAGTTGATATCACACATTGTATGAGTGTGAGGAAGGAGTAGACTTCTCAAGCTGGACCTGATTTAGCACACAGATACCTGGACACCTGGCGGCAGCTGGTCTCTGCGTCTCCTGAGTCTCTCAGTTTGAAATAGGCAGAATCCTCATGGACCTGAATTTGGGTTGAAAACTGGGGAGTCTGTGCTCGCTTCGGCAGCACATATACTAAAATTGGAATGATACAGAAAAGATTAGCATTGCCCCTGTGCAAGGAGGACACGCAAATTTGTGAAGTGTTCCATATCTTTACCCTATTTTCTAGATAAACAGCAGCTCAGGAGCTTCATAGACTCAAAACCAAATCTAAAATAAGGACCAAAGGGGCTACTATAAGACAAGAAAAACCTACAAGCACTACAGACCCCTACAAAAAGATGACACAAAACTCCATAACAATAATCTCTCTCAACGTCAATGGTCTAAATTCACCAATTAAGAGACGCAGAGTGGCAAAATGAATTCAGAGACAAAACCCAACATTCTGCTGCCTACAAGATACTCATCTAAACAGTCAGAGCAAACACAGAATCAAAGTTAAAGGATAGAAAACAATCCTGCAAGCAAACAGCTCCCTCAAAAAAGCTGGGGTGGCCATATCCAACATTATTTTCAGGTTGAAAAAGACTAGAAGGGACAGCGAAGGCTATCTTCTCTTCATCAAGGGATACATACAACAGGAAGAAATTACACTCTTAAATGTATACACACCTAATGAGAGAACAGCTAAATATTTAAAACAACTGCTAAAAGATTTTAAGGAGGACATTGCTAGCAACACAATAGTAGCTGGAGACTTCAACATCGCCTTATCACCTCTGGATAGATCAACAAGAACAAAACTCAGCAAGGAAACATTGACTTTGAAAGAAGAAATAGAAGAGAAAGGGCTTCTAGATCTACACAGGGCTTTACACCCCCAAAAGAAAGAATACACATTCTTCTGCAGTGCACATGGAACATTTTCCAAAATAGACCATGTGCTAGGTCACAAAACATACCTCAATAGAATCAGGAAGATATAAATAGTATCAACAATCTTTTCAGACCATGACCCAGCAATACCACTTCTGAAAATATATCCCAGAGAGGCAAAAAAGTATAGTCAAAGTGACATCTGCATTTGTTTGTTCATTGCAGCACTCTTTACAATAGCTAGAATCTGGAAAAAACTGAGTGCTTGAGAACAGATGACTGGTTAAAGAAACTTTGGTATATCTACACAATGGAGTACTATGTAGCTGTTAGAAAGGATGAAGTCATGAAATTTACATACAAGTGGTACTTCATGGAAAGTATCATGCTAAGCAAAATGAGTCAGAAAGAGAGACAGATATAGAAAGATTGCATTCATCTGGGTAACATAAAGTAACAAAATAGGAGACTAACACCCAAGAATAGCCGAGATAAGTACCAGGAGGTTTACTCCATGGCTTGGAGGCCAGTCGCACATGCTAGGGTTAAAGGCAGCTCAGATAGAGAAGGGAGCACCAAATAAAGGATGTTGGAAAGATCTGCCCAGGATGGGAGACACATGCTGAAAGTAGACTATAGACTGAACGTAATTGCCACTCAATTCCTCTTTTGCAAACCAAGCACCCAAAAGGAGAGAGAGAACAAAAGGGAGTGCCCTGCCACACAGGCTGGGATAGGGGGATGGGGGGTGGGAGGGATACTGGGATTATTGGTAGTGGAGAATGGGTACTGGTGGAGGGATGGGTACTCAATCATTGTATAACTGACACCCAAGCACAAAAATTTGTAAGTCTACAACTGTACCTCATGGTGTTTCACTAATAAAAATTAAAAAAAAGAAAACTGGGGAGTCTGCAGACAGAGGACACCTGGCAGCCCCATGGCTTCCTCGAAATACCATATTATATGCAGTATCACTGTATCACTATCATCCCATTGTTTGTTGATTTACTCGAGAGGGTATCAGTAATGGCTCTATTCGTCCCAGCCCTGAGATTTTAACAGCCTCTGCTTACTCGTCTTTCCCAATGATTGGAGGCTCTTCCAGGGTCCGGGGAATGAGACCTCTTATAGTTACTGGTTTTGGCATATTGAATATGCCACGGGGATCTTGCCAGGCTCTGCCCGTGAGGGCAGGATACCCTTGGTAGCTTGCTGGGTTCTCTGATTTGTTGCCTACTGTCTGAACTCCATCAAACATGGTGTGGTAATCATGAAAAATTGGTAGGAAGTGTCTTATGATATGTGCAGCAAAGTGCACTAAAGGCAAAATCTTTGTTGAATTAAGAGAAGGCAAAAATTTTCATTTCTAAATTATTAATTTTCTTTTAGCAAATAGCTAAGAATATTGAAGAACCAAACACAATCCATCTTCCTCTAATGTTCTTGGGAGACCATCTTAACAACTATTACTTTGTTCTCTTTAGACCCCAACTTTATTCCGAATATTCATCTACATTAAATTGCATGAAAACAAATACTTTACTACATTACTCATCACTTTGGAGAGGGAAATCTCAATGTTCTAGGAGAGCACAGGAATTTCTGCCAGGTCAGAGAGTAAGACCCAGGAAGAATTAAATCTTAGGCACCAAACTATGGAGTCCATAGAGCCCATAGAGTCTGAACTCTATTCTCTTCATGGTCTCTGTCTATCTCTGTTAATAGGCAAGGTGATCAGATTTGTATTCATTTGACTAATAACCCTGATCAAAATTGTCCTTGGGGCAAGATGTAGAACATTCATTTTAAAAATCAAACTATTAGAAATCATTGTGCAATATTTGGATAGAAATTGTTGAGATTCAGATTTCTCCAGCTGTCTTCCAATTCAACAACCTACTTATATGATTAGTCTCTAGTGCGAGCTTCCCTATGCCCATTTTTGCTGAGCTGGTAATTTCCAAGTCCATTACCTCTCCGGGCAGTTCCAGGTCTGCTCCTGTCCATCTGCATGCAAATCTGGGGAGATGCTTAGAGCATTTATGGAAGCAGTCATTAGTGCTCCTGGGTCAATTATAGGGCCTTCATTATCATTGGGAAGGAAGCCCACTGCAGAGTAATGTTCTTCCCCCCGCCCCGCCCCCATTCCCAGATTAACACACAGACCTTCTTGAAATAAGGAGGGTACTGAAGGGGAGAAAGCTATGGACTTGCATCTGGAAGATATGGATTTGAATATGCACGATAGTGCTTTATAGATAGGTGATAGGTTAGAGTCCTCATTTATGAAACCAAGATAATGATAGGTGTATGGTTTACTCCTCACTCCTAGGCTCGGCTTTTTCCAGTCACCTACAGGAAGGAGGAGCTCATTATCTGGCATACAGTTACATATTGTGGCAATAGGAGTTGAGAAGAGCCACTCTATTAAAATGCACATGCCCCTTGATAAGGGTGAGAGGCTAAATATTAAACATTTCAGATTTCCAAAGTGAAGTTCCAGTAGTCCACAAAATCCCTCCCAGAGGCTCATCCTGGCTAGAAGTAATGCAAGATCCAGTGTCTTTGTTATATGCTTTAGGTGACATCATATCAAATTCTTTTGTTTTCATTTGTATAATTTTATTTATTGAATCACCTTGAGAGCAGTTACAAAGCTTTCGGGTTTAAGTCTTGGTCATACAATGAAACAGCCGTACCTTCACCAGTGCCCATTCTCCAGCCCCCAAAACCCCAGTATACCCCATCCCACACCCTCCCCTACCTGTGGGGCAGATTATTTTCACATTGCTCTCTCTCTAACACCCTCCCCCTACCTGTGGGGCAGATGATTTTCACATTACTCTCTCTCTACTTTGATTACATTCAATATTTTGACACCAGACCCACCATTATTATTTTACCCCAACACTCAGATCTGCCGAAAAGGCAACAGTAGACAATTAATTTTCTATTACTGGTTATGGATGACATATGATGTCATGTGACTGCAGTAGTGGCCACGCAATTTTGAAATTCTGAAATTTTAACAATTAAATCTGGAGGGATTTCTGCCAAAACCTCCTGGGTTTCGAGATTTGTTTCTGAGTCTCTTGGATCATGGCTGTTAAGCAGCTTGATCAGGAGCCAGAGAGGCTGTTTGTGGGTGGCAACTCAGGGTCTCATTGGGACGGGAAGGAAAGGGCCGGCTCCACCCCCATCCCATGAGACCCCACATGTCTCATCACTGCGGACCAAACCTGACTGTCCAGTGGCCTCTGGCGGATGGTGGCCACCAAGCCGCCAGGGGGAGCAGACAGGGGGACAGCACCCTTTCTCCCCTGGGGTGGCCCAGTGATAGTAACCTACTGTGGGGTCCAGACGCATTTCTGCCAGAAGCCACTGGGTTTCAAAACTTGTTTCTGAGTCTCTGGGATCATGGCTGTTAAGCAGCTTGATCAGGAACCAGAGAGGCCATTTGTGGGCAGTGACTTGGGGTCTTGTTGGGATGGGGAGGAAAGGGCCAGCTCCACCCCCATTTCATGAGCCCCAGGTGTCTCATCACTGTGGGCCCAAACCTGACTGTCCAGTGTCCTCTGGATGTTGGCAGCCACCGGGCCGCCAGGGGGAACAGGCCAAGGCACGAAACCTATTCCCACATGGGGTGGCCCAGCGTCTGTAACTTATTACAGGGACTGGATGCATTTCTGCCAAAAGACATTGGGTTTTGAGATTTGTTTCTGAATCTCTGGGATCATGGCCATTTAGCAGTTCGATCAGGAACCAGAGAGGCCATGCCTCCAATTACATAGCTGAGCCAGAGGTGGTTTGTGGGTGTGTCTCCCACATACCTAACTTTTGGCCGTTTACTTTGTTGGTAAACTTTGCCCCAAGTTTTTGGGGTCTGGCCAAAGGCACAGCAGCAATTTTGGGGTATCTGGAAGTCTGAAGGCACCATCAGGCTGCTGATGCACTCGCCTCACAGGTACAGATTGACCTGCTGGCTGCACCATATCCCCATCATCTCAAATTCTTGCAATCCAGCAAAGCAACAGTACCATCTCCATATAATAACTACAAAAAATATAATGCTCAGAGAGACACTAAGCCTAAGCTTTTCCCTCTTCCCCCTTCTCCCTCAGTTCATTTCCAGTTAGCCCCTTCTCACACTGCATGAAAATTCTTCTCTGCACCTCTGAGTCATTCTTGGAGACTCAGAATGTAGTAGGTGCTCTCTAAAGGCCTATGAGGGAAATGAGGAAATAAATGCTATTTTTTATCTGGGGGAGATTTGACCAAAATCTGGATGATGACTGGGACACATTTTAAAGAAATATGTTCTTGTCCAGTGATGGATAAAACCCACAGTCAAACGGTCTGAAGATTTCTGCAGTCAAGAAGGGTAAAGTGACAGTCACAGAGGTCCAGGACTAATTAGCAGGTTGCTGAGCCCAGCAGGGGGTAATTTAAAAACCAGCAAGTTGAAACCTGATTTTTGGTGGGGGAAGTATGGGAGGGGATCCTTAGAACTCTTCAGAGGCTATGAAAGCTAGTGCATCTACTTAAATCCCTCCTTCCAAAGACCCAGATGCATTCTACGAGTTGGAGATATGATTACACCTAGAGATGGAGGATGGGATGGTGTCAGATGCTTCAAATGTGGAAGGAAGAGAAAGGAGAAAGTTAGGAAAGAAGAGTTTCTCCCAACTCTAGGACTCTAATGTGTCCAGGTGACTTCCCCTCCAGTAAATTTGTAGTATAAAGGATTCATTGGTAACTAGTTCCAATGAAATTAATTGAATGTCTAATCAGGCATCTCTCAGAGAGTTGGATGAATGAATGATACCTTGTCACACAATTCCTTGTCCTGGGTTGTATAGCAACGAAGCTCTATGGCATGTCATCAAACCTAGGTCTCTCAGCTCTAAGTCCATGGCTTTGCATTTACTTTACACCTTCATTGCTCTAGGCAGGTCCACTTGTTAAATCTTGGAATGGGGTGAAAAAAACATAACTTTGCAGATCAGGCCTTCCCAGTTGAAGATGCTGAGACTGCCATGTTTAGCCGGGTGGATTGGGCTCTGCACAACCATATGTATCATGTATCATCCCAAATCTCCCCTGGACTAGTGTGTTTCCTGGAAGAAAAATTGTGAAATGGGGGCCAAAGAAATAGTACAACAGCAAATAAGGCACTTTCCTTAAAAATGACCATTCTGGATTTAGTCTCAGGCATGCCATATGGTCCCCTGAGCACTGCCAGGATTAATCCCTCAGCACTGTGTGGTGTGACCCCCAAACAAAAATAAAACAAATGAACAAAAAATTATGGAATGTCATTCTGTAGGATGAATGAGTGGAATCTGCACTAGAGAATAAGCCAGTTTTTTTTTTTTTTTTGCCTAGAGCCTCCTTTTCTCCTGCTCCATGCACAAGGGCTACATGCCTTGTTTTGTCGAAGGCCCAGGCTGCATGCTCCTGCTTCTAGAAAACTCTTGCTGTGACCTCCTCCACCTCTATCCACCACCACCACCACCACACACACAAGAGTGGAATTCACCGACTCTTATTTCCTTGTGTTTAGAGAGTGTCTTGCTTGCCTAGGTTCTACCTTGATGTGACCCTGGCGAACTCTGCAGCTCATTCTCAGCACCCTTTCCTCTCAGTTACATTCTCCTGATACAGTTCCTCCCCCATTCACCAATCCCCATAGCAAAATTGTTGAAACCAAAATGATGCTCCTTCCTGCTTCCCTAGCTTTGCATACACTGCGCTCTCTCTCTCTCTCTCTCTCTCTCTCTCTCTCTCTCTCTCTCTCTCTCTCTCCTCCAGTCTACTTCTATTCATCTCCCTTTTGGTCAACTTTCAGGCATCTTCTAAGACTTAGCACTGGTCCAAGGCAGGAGCTATGACTGTGAATTCTCCATTGTAATCCAAAATGAATAAGACAACTGGAAGGTAGTAGAATCTCAGAGAATACTAAATGAACACAAGAAGAATGAATCTCCTCCAAGAAGCATATATATATATTTGAATCACCATGAGAGACACAATTACAAAGATGTTCATGACTAGTTTTTAGCATAAAACCATCACTCACCCCTTCTCCAGTGTACATTTCCCACCACCAATGTTTCCTGCCCCTCTCCCTCCATCCTACCTCTATGGCAAGAACTTTAATTCTCTCTCTCTCTCTCTCTCTCTCTCTCTCTCTCTCTCTCTCTCTTTGGGCATTATGGTTTGCAATGTAGGTACTGAGAGGTTATCATTTATATTGCTTTAACTACTTTCAGCACTCAGTTCTTGTCCATAGTGATCATTTCCAACTCTTTGGCCTAGTGGCCCCTTCTCCTAACTGCCCTCCCTCCACCACCACTTGTGGCAAGCTTCCAACTATCCACTATTCCTCCTGACCCTTGTTTCCATTCTCCTTGGATATTAGTCTCATGCTATATTTTTATATATGATATTAAAAATGTGTCCAGTCCTTATATGTCTGTCCCTCTTCCTCTGACTCATTTCACACAGCATGATACTCTTTATGTCCATTCATTTATAGGCAAATCTCATGACTTCGTTTTTCCCTGGTGGGTGTGTAGTATTCCATTGTGTAGATATACCATAGTTTTTATCTAGTCATCTGTTCTTGGGAACTCAGGTTGTTTGCAGATTCTGGCTATTGTGAATAGAAACATTTTGTTTGATCCTCCTCTCTGTTTGCCACATCATCCTCTCTGTTCCCCACATCATCCAGTGCTTATCTGCTTAGTTACAGTTAGACAGAAAAGTGTCTGTGTCTCTGTCTCGCTGTTCCATGCAGTTCTTCCTTCTAGATTCTTACCTTTTCGAGGACTTTGATTCCATTCATTCACTTGTGTCTACAAAGTAGCTGGCATACAGGGCCTAAAATGCATGATTTCATGCTGAATAATGAAACTGAATAAGATGATTGCTACTGTCAAGACATTGCATGGTGGTAAATAATTCTCTTTCTCTTTCATTGACTTGGAACTCCTAGTACTCCCGCATAGTACCTTATAAGTACACAGTAAAGAAGTGCCGTCTGATTTGAAGATTAAACTGCCTGCAGGAGGCGAGAGGACACTAGTTGCAAACTCAGATTTTAGGAGATTTTTTTGTTTTGTTTTGGGGACACACCCAGTTGTATTCAGGTCTTATTCCTGGCCCCACACTCAGGGATCCTGGTCATGTGTGCAAGACAAGTGCCCTGATGTCTCAAGCCAGCTTCCAGTTCTGGTGTTGCCTCATGGAACTGATGACCTTGGACACATTTTTGGAACTTTTGTCTTTAATCTGCCGACTGGATATAGAAATGACTTACTATTTGGGCCAGAGCAATAGTACAGAGGGTAGGGTTATTGCCTTGCATGCGGCCAACCCTGGTTCAATTCCTGGCATCCCATATGGACCCCAAGCACCACCAGAAGTGATTCCTGAGTGCAGATACAGGAGTAACCCCTGAGCATTGCTGGGTGTGACCCTAAAAGTAAAAGAAAATAAAATAACCTACTATCTTTGTTCTCCCATAGGTGGTCTCTTATATCAGGACTTCATTTGGAAGGTGGTCTTAGGAAGCATGAGGGAGAGGTTAGGGAAAGAGAACTTGGAAGAAGGTCAGTTGCACATGCATTCATGATGGGAGTTTCAGTGTGTGTGTGTGTGTGTGTGTGTGTGTGTGTCTGTGTGTCTGTGTGTGTGTGTGGGGGGGTGACCCTGTCTCCCAATAGAGGATCTAAGCAACTGTAGAACATGCTTTAGAACTCTCTCCAGAGATGTGCTGCAAGACAGGGTATACCTCCACTTATCTTCATTCTCTATTGGTCAGTTGAAGATCATTCCAGGGACATTCAGTCCTTCCCTGTTCTGCAGACAATCAACTGCAACATGCTTCAGGCTCCCTCAGTCAGAGTGAGGTGCAGGCACTTGAGAGGGAAGCAACCACGCAGTAAGGGTTGGGGAACGGGGGAGAATTTCATCCTCCGTGGTGGGCTGAGGAGAAACTGCACATGTCAGCCAACCAGAGGGTGCTGGAATTACCAGCCAGACTCTTGGAGAGCCAGCAGTTAGTCAATGGAACTCACCTGTTGAGGTTTAATTATTTCAAATGTACTCTATTTGCATTTCAGCACCCTCTTCAAAACCTCCACTGCATCCCTTCCAAATCTTTATCCTTCCTCCCTCCTCATCCTGGTGGACTATTGTTGAATTAACCTAATCAAACCCAGCTTGTTTTGCTCCAGGGTCCTTGAGAACCCCTACAGAGCTCTGGCAAGACTCATTATTTCTCCAAGAGAAGCTGAGACTCTCCATAATGAGCCCTCCCCTGGTGTTCCTTTCCCTTTCCTTCTCCTCCTGTGCCCTCTTGGCACCCACAGGTTAGACCTGACCAGTGCAGAGGTGTGGGGATACCCTGAAAGTTCAGATTCATCCTTCTATACAGAGTGGCCTGCAGTGGGGCTATTCCTGCCACAGATCCTTCTCTGGAAAGCTGGAAAGGTCCTCATTATAGCTTTCTTCTACCTGTCAGCTTTGTGGCAACTGTACCTCCAGCCCAGCCTTATAATGAGGTTTCCGGGTACATCATTCCAGTGAGTCTTTACATATGGATGAATGTGTTTTTATTTCTTAGTAGAGAATTAGATATTCCAGGAATAAACATATTTACAGAATGGACTGACCTACTTGATATAACTCTTGAAGTAATTATGATGTCTTGATCTTTTTTTTGAAAAATAGTCTTAAATATTCATATGCTTTGATCTAATAACTGTTTCTTGCTGTACATTGTCAGGAAACGTTCTAATACAAAGTGCTTTATGCACAAAGATGTTGACCCCCAAATTATTTGACAGCAGTGGAGCAATTTATAAATCTTAGGAATTCCTAATAGTCTGGAAAAAAATCAAGCTATCATAATGTTTAGCGAAAAAAATGCATATTTAAATGTATATGAAAAGTTTGATTCTTGATTATATCAATGAAAATAATTTTCTTTTGTGGGTGGGGGCAGAATGGTTTGGGTCATACCATACAATATTTAGAAGCAATTCTGGCTCTGGGCTCAAGAGTAATTCTTGATAGTGCTCTGTGGAATATATGCAGTGCCAGGGATTTAACCAGGATCAGTTTGATGCAAGGCAAGTAGCTTAACAGCACTGCTATCTCTCTAGTTCTCTAAATGTTTTATTTTATTTGTTTTAGATAAAATAATACCTAGAGGAAAAACAAACCAAGAAAATCATACTGAAATAGCAATAATGATATTTTCTCTTATGGTGTTATTATAATGGAAAATATTTTGTCTTCCAACTTGTTGGGTTGTTTCATTGGGTTGTTCTTTTTTTCTCTTTTATTCCTTGCTTCTTTCCTTCCTACCTGTCTTTAAGCTATCCTAAAAAGTGCTCTGTGGGGCACCAGAACAGTCAAGTGTAAGGCAAGTGACTTGCACAGGTTCTCTGGCCCTCTTTTCAATATTTTTCATTGAAGCAGGGGTTTTCAGTACAAAAGATATTGACTTTCCGGTTTTACATAAAAATATTTGTGTTCAAATTGAGTAAATATTATCCTTCCAACTGAGTAAACACAGGTTTGTGAAAAAGGACTGGAAGGGAGTCCAGACACAAGATACTCCTTACTGTGATAAGTGTCTGTGACTTCCGCTTCTAGATGCATTTCAGAGCTCTCTGGGAGCAAGGACCCCAGGTTTTATCCTTAGTGTTGCAGCATGATCTCCAAATGTGACTGTTTCCGGGGATTCGGAAGCAGTTTAGTCAGAGAGCAGCCTTGGTAGCAACTGTCATTTGGGGACTTGGAGATCTTTTTCCTATATTCAAAGTGTTTTGCACTGTTGCCAAATTAGTCTTACAATTAAAAAATGCAAAAGCATGTATGAATCTAAGTGTTCAGCAATATAGAAATGGCCTCCTTCCAATTTTGTAATCTGCTCTTGTCTTTCAGTGGTTGAGTTTGTCTTCCGACTCATAATGATTATTGGAGTGGTTGCATATTATTCTACCTAGTGTCTGTACTGTAACTCATTAACTAGTCCTCTGCTGCCGAAGAAGTGTCACAGGAGGAACCACTGAAGAAATTAGAAATCTTCCTTTTCAGAGCAAAGGAAACCTAAAAATAGAGGAAGGCTTAAGGAACAAATTTGCCTCCCAGGGTGCCAGCAGGTAAAACTCTGACCAGTGAGGGGAAATTGCCTTTAGACAAATGGTGACTTCAAAGCTACACTTAGCCAAGATGTTTTAAAGAGGGTTTGAAGATATTTGAGATTATTTCTGACAGCTCTAGGATCTTCCCAGGCTGAGTATGTTCTGGAATCAGGATTTCTTTCACTCTCTTTTATTATTTTCCTTCCCCACTTACCCAGAACACATTGCTCTTCACCCTGGGCAGGCCTATTTGCAAGGCTAATACAATCAAATTTTTACTAAACTGATTGTGCTGTATTCAAAACAGTGCCTAATTCAAAAGCAACTGCTAGTCCCCAGCTGAGTTGGGCACTATTGTTCCTGGGTAAAAATAAATAAATAAACAAGTCCAATATATGAAAATCCAAACATAAACAAATAAATTAAGGAAATAATTATTTGCAGAACAAAGGGATTCCCCAGGGAACTCCTTTAAATCCTGAGCACTCCTACAAGCATTTTCATCATAATTAACTTAACCCTAATGTGGTTAAGCACCCAGTGCTCTGTAGTAGCTTTCTCACGCCCTTTCACTTTAGGGACCAAACCTCTTGGATTTGTCCTCAAAAGCTCAGTCACAGCCTGGAGGGTGAGCTCCAGCCTTCCTGCATGAAGGAGGGGTTGATGTTCCCTTTGTGCTCCTCACAGGGGTGCCATGTCACTCCACTCTGTTTCAGTCACATCAGTGGGCTTGGTGTTGAGATCTGGAGAACCAGAGTCCTTGTCCTACTTTCTGTTTAGGACCAGGCTCAATTGTGTCCATTAGTAGAACCTGGGTAAAGGCTGATAGTGGTATTAGGACTGAAGAGGAGTCGCTGAGTGTGACTTGGAGTCCTGGAGTAAATGAGGGGTCACTTTTCCTGCCCCCCCCCCCGATATTTCCTCCAAATATCTGGCTGGTACTACCTCTTACTGGCTAAATCCACCTGCAGTCCAGTTCATAAAGCTTTTTGTGATTTTACTTCCTACTTTCCTGAGTAGGAAAAGTAAAATGTAGAGGAATGTCTCTGGATGCCAATAAGCAATGTGCCTGGTCTGACATCTGAGAAACTCAAAATGGGACAAGGGGAGTTCTTGCAGAACAGGAGGACATCAACCTTGCTACCCACTCTCACACTCTCCCCCAGGGTAAAGATGTAACTAGTGATAGAAAAAGAAAGAAAAAGAGTACCATCTAATGTTTATTATTTCCCCTGGGTCACACAGCTAGAACATGGCAGAGTTCATATTTGAATCCAGATAGTTAGCTTGAACTGGAACACAGATAATCAGAGCACTATGCCTAAGTAGCGGTAGCACAGCGGTAGGGCGTTTGCCTTACAAGTGGCCAACATGGTCGACCTGAGTTCGATTCCTCTGCCCCTCTCGGAGAGCCCGGCAAGCTACCGAGAGTATCTTGCCTGCACGGCAGAGCCTGGCAAGCTACCCATGATGTATTCGATATGCCAAACACAGTAACAACAAGTCTCACGATGGAGACGTTACTGGGCCCGCTCGAGCAAATCGATGAACAACAGGAGGACCGTGACCGTGATGCTTAAGTATGGCAAAATCCAGAACAATTTCTCTAAGAGTGAAAGTTCCTTTTCATGGACAAATTAATGGTATTGCCTTCTCACTGAGCTATTGTAAAGATTAAATGACAATGTTTTGAACACAAAGCTTGGCACATAGATTATTTTAAAGTGTTGTGGATTTGGAATATCTGCCTTTCAGTTGCTTTGCCCCACCCTGGGGAAGGGAAAGTGTTTAGGATGGATTCCTTCTCTTTTTCTCCTCTCTCTTTCCTTTCACTCCCCTCTCAAGACCTTTGTTTCTGGGCTAGGTTCCTGGTTGGGGCTCTAATCATCTTTCCCTCAATGTTAGACAACATTCTTAAGAAAATGGATTTTCTTGGACTAAATGTTTGTTTCTGCTGATTGTCACACTTGAAAGGACAATGGGATTCATTTTATGTCATGGTTACATCAGTGTTTATGTTGATACTGTTAATGCTATCAAGATAGTGTTCTGTTAGTCCCATGACCCTCCACCATTGTCTTATGCATTTTATGACATTTACATCACTCTCTGCACTCATCAAAGACCTAAGATGGCATTTGAAACTCATCTCTTGTTTCAGTGGAGCCAATTTCCAAGGGGCACTCCACCCCTTACTTCTATGTATTCATATTCCAGTATTCTGGAATATCAAATGAGGCAAGTAGGCTCCTCTTTGCCTGACTCCCAAGATAGTGATGCATATTAAGAATAATCATAGGAAGCTAAATGATGGTGATAACTAAAGTAAGAATTTCCATGGTGTTTTGTGACAGGCATGGCCACTAATTTATTGACCCCAACTTCTGAGGGCAAATGATTAGTGTCTTCATTTTACAGATGAGGCCCCTGGGTTTCTGCTTGATGATCATACTAATGATTTCAGAGTGAAAATGTGGCACAGTCAAAGTTGGAACCCAGGTGGTCTGGATCCAGAGTGAAAATTGACAGAGTCATCCCTCTGGGCTTTGTTTCCTTGTGTGGGTTCTTTTTCTTTTTTTAAAAAAAATTTTTATTAGTGAAACACCATGAGGTACAGTTGTAGACTTACAAATTTTTGTGCTTGGGTTTCAGTATACAATGATCAAGTACCCATCCCTCCACCAGTGCCCATTTTCCACCACCACGGGTCCCAGTATCCCTCCCACCCCCCATCCAACCCTGCCACTGTGGCATGGCATTCCCTTTTGTTCTCTCTCTTCTTTTGGGTGTTGTGGTTTGCAAAAGAGGCATTGAGTGGCAGTCATGTGTGGTTTATAGTATACAGCATGCTTCTCCCATCTTGGGAGGATCCTCCCAACACCCTTTATTTGGTGCTCCCTTGTGTGGGTTCTTATTTGAAAATTTTGTGGCAGCAAAAACAATTTAGGTTTCAGTAATAGATAAAGGGAATGTCTACAACCCAAGAGTAACTTAAGTAGCCCCTTTCCCTCATCTCAGGTAGAAGTGAATGTCACTCAAATCTATCAGCCTTCTATACTGAGCATTCTAGAACCTTCCCCGAATCTTCTGTGAATGGCTGACTATCATGATCCAGGCCTCTGACTTTCTTTCTGCCTTGAAATGACACAGTCCAACAGAACTCACCGCTCTGCTCTCCTAGGACTTCTCTAGGTCATCCAGAGGTTTCCTAGCATATCACAATGGTGGCTTTCCTGGGTAAGTTTGAGTCCAGATGTGACTGATGTAGGGAAGACACTCCATCCCTGAACATCAGCTCCCACCTGGCACCTTTGTGCAAATCAGATAAAGCATCCCTTTCTCCCTCCAAATCCCTCTGTCTCACAGAGCTAGAACATTGCTAATTAGACAAAGGACTCATGAGGCAGCGAGATGAGGAAAAGAAGCCAGTTCCTTGCTAACACAAGGCTGTACCAAGTCTCCAGCATGGCAAGTGGCATGCAAATGAACTTCATCCCTGCTCCTGCCCTGATCACCCCAGAGGTGTGCTTGGGCCCAGTGTACAGAGCCATAGGCACTTTTTTGCCCTATCTGCTGTCTGTAGAGCCTCAGCCTAGTTTCTTTTCTTTCTCTCCTTTCCAGTTGTCTTCAAGTGCTTGGTTCCAACTAGACTTCTCCACCATTCGCAGAGCTATGAGCCACATAACCAGATTGTCTCTCTTTCTTCAGAGCAGGGCCTGAGCCTACCTAGTTTTCTGCATCCCGGAGATTCATCAGAGCAGCCATTTCTTCTTGGAAACCTAGCCTTGCCTACTCAGTAGATTTCATTTATAAACATGTCTCTTTTCCCCCAGCAACCCCTGTGGGGTTGAGACATCTAGCTGTAGAATGCAAGAGAAAGGCTAACTACTGTTATCTCATCCTTGAGTCCTGGGAGGCTAATTTCCCTTCCCACCTGCAGAGAACCTTTTGCTCTGCCTCCTCCAGAGGGACCCGGTGAGACAGCCCTGGTTATGGCAGAGGATGGCAGTTCTGTAAGACATAAGGGTCTTGGGAAGGCAGGAAGACAAATGCCCAATCTCCGGAAAGTCTGAGTAGTGTGGTGAATCCTCCTGCAGTAATTATGCTCATCACTTATTTTGCCCCCTGAAAAGTCTCAGCAGGGCATATGCCATGGCTGCACTCACAGAGAAAAGGCAGCAGAACCAGTAGCTCTCCTGGTTTTGACTGTGTGCTACCTCTTAGTATGGTGATTTTGAGTAAGCCCATTAGAGCTGCTGGTTATTTTTGCATTCAGTGTACACAGATGCTCTGCACTTATCTTTCTATACCATAAAGATTTGAAAATAAGGAAGTCCATATTAGAAAAATATGGCAAGAATATCCAACATGCTCTTCCCACACCACAGCCGATGCCTGTGCAACCTCCTGGGAAGTACACGTCTGCTTTGACCTCTTGCTAAGAGGTCAGCCATGACTCCTGCAACTTGGATTTGTGGGAAGGACATGACTTTGCTCAGGAATGAATCTGCCTCAATAGGAACATCCTCAATTCCCAGCTAGGTGGGAATTTTTAGTGAAAAAATAATTTCATTTAGAGACATGTGGAGAGAGAGAGAGAGAGAGAAAGAGAGAGAGAGAGAGAGAGAGAGAGAGAGAAGAGAGGGAAAGAGAAGAGAGAGGGAGAAAGAGAAGGGAGAGAGAGGGAGAGAGGGAGAGAGAGCAAAGGAGGGAGAAAAAGAGAGGTGGTGGTGATGTTCAAGACTCAAGAGTGAGCACAGGCTTCTCCAGGGTAGAAAAAACAAAGAATGACTTTTGAGAGAAGGTTATATACAATTTCTTTAAATTGTCTTGACCTGGAGTTCTCTGTATATTTGCAAACTATATGTGTGTTATAAATACACAGGGGGTGAGCCTTGGACCCTTATAATTCTCGCATATTCTTATTTTGTGGGCTGGAGCGATAGCACAGCGGTAGGACGTTTGCCTTGCACGCAGCCAACATGGCCGACCAGAGCTCGATTCCTCCGCCCCTCTCGGAGAGCCCGGCAAGCTACCGAGAGTATCTTGCCCGCATGGCAGAGCCTGGCAAGCTCCCCGTGACGGATTCAATATGCCAAACACAGAAACAACAAGTCTCACAAAGGAGATATTACTGGGCCCACTCAAGCAAATCGATGAACAATGGGAGGACCATGGCCGTGACTTATTTTGTGACATTTAGATTCTCCTATAGCTTCTCCTTTTCTGAAGGGCTCCACCTTCCTCTTATTGTACCTCAGTGTATGCACTTGGGTGGTTGCTCCTTTAGGTTACTTCTGAAGAACTCGGCATTTGCATATCAAAGGCAAGTATTTCTCATGCCTTTGTGCTATTTCAGGAATTGACAATGTTTTCTTAATATTATTTCCTTCCCAATCTCATTACCAGCCCCCCCACCCATCTGCTTGTAACACTCTCCCCATACCTTGGGGTTTCACCTCCTTAAATCTTAAAAGTGTACTATGGTGAAGGTCTGTGTTCTATAGCTGTTTGCCTGCTAACAAAGGACATGAGCCTACCTTTCTAGGGGCCAGCTAGGTGATTTTGGATAGCAATGCAATTGTGGGACCTCATTTGCTCATCTGGAACAGAGATATGACTCTTTGAATCAGAGCCTATGCCACAGGGTGCAGAGCAGGGGGAAGTCACAGACCCCTTTGACAGGTATTCTGTCCAGAAAAAGTTTCCCAAGATTGGTGATAACAGAATTAGGGTTACTTAGGATGATGGTTGAAGAAGCTGATTTCTGAGCCTCCTCCTACATGTAAAATCAATATTTCTTGCAAGAGAACCTGGAGTTGAATCTTTCTCTGAAATCCTTAGGTATGTAAGAGGGAAAAAAGTCATCAGAAAATATAGTGACAAAGTGTCATGTAGAATCAAGCATTGAGACATGGACAGAGGGATAAACAGTGATGTCTCAGGGTGCCTGGAAGTGGATCGGGAAACTTCCTCTAAGAATTTTCAAACAAGAAATTTTCAAACAGGACCTCTTCTTTCTTTTCTTTTTTTTAACTTGTGAAACATGATTTATTCAGTAACAGTTTTGTATAATCTATTATAAACAAAGTTACATGAAAAAGTTATCAATTCATTTAACATTACATAAATTTTATTCTTGATTACAGGTAGTACTGGTAATGCATTTTAAGTATTATTGCATGACATTATTCAATTTACAAACCTCTTAATTAAAAATTGCATATTTCCTGATATTAGGATTATGGCTGGAGCGATAGCACAGCGGTAGGGTGTTTGCCTTGCACGCAGCCAACATGGCCGACCCGAGTTCAATTCCTCCGCCCCTCTCGGAGAGCCCGGCAAGCTACCGAGAGTATCTCGCCCGCACGGCAGAGCCTGGCAAGCTCCCCGTGACGTATTGGATATGCCAAACACAGTAACAACAAAGTCTCCAATGGAGACGTTACTGGGCCCACTTGAGCAAATCGACGATCAAGGGGAGGGCCTTTATCTTATCTTATCTTAGGATTATCTAGATTTTTCTTGGTTATTTTATCAAATATTTTATCAAAGGTTTTAACTTCTGTGACTTGTGTATTAAGGTGTACCAAAATTATTTTTTCAACTAGAGAGCATTCTACATTGAATACTTTGGTCAAGATTTACTTGCATTTATTGTGCTTCTTGTCTGCTCTTTACTTTGTTCTTCAGATCAATTATCTACTTGGTCTCTGTCTTTCTCTTATGTTTTTGGTATTTTATCAGGCCTATCTCATATTTGTCCACTTGTCATTCGTATTTCATATGCAATTAATCAGAGAGACTCATCTTGTGCACGAGTAGAGGGGGAGTAAAGAGAGAGCTCAGGCTACTATTCCCTAGTTCTGCCTATTTCATGCAATACCTTTCAGGATTTTGAGCGATCCGGGCTGGAGCGATAGCACAGCGGGTAGGGCGTTCGCCTTACAAGCGGCCAACATGGCCGACCCGCGTTCGATTCCTCCGCCCCTCTCGGAGAGCCCGGCAAGCTACCGAGAGTATTTGATATGCCAGACACAGTAACAGTAAAGTCTCCAATGGAGACGTTACTGGGCCCGCTCGAGCAAATCGACGATCAACGGGAGGGCCTTTACCTTTTTACCTTTACCACACGATATTATCCATGGTGGTGGAAATGGGCACTGGTGGAGGGATGGGTGTTTGATCATTGTATAGTCGAGACCCAAGCACAAAAATTTGTGGATCTACAACTGTACCTAATGGTGTTTCACCAATAAAAAAAATCATTAAGTGATCAATCACGTGCAAAACCATAATTATATGACACTTGTAGTGGGGTCATTGAAAACAATTTTATACAGAAATGATAAAGTATAAGAGAGAAATAGTGAAGCAATTAAGGGCCAGTATTAATGAAAAGTTATTTCTTTATATCCAGACTATCAAAGCTAAAGACATTTCATCAGGAATTGTTATAAGCTATAATCATGAATGAAGATTCTGTCAACAAGACGGTATGGACAAAGGAGCTCTTCTTTCTTAGAGGAAGGGCTAGAAGGTGTTGTTCTCGTCCATGCCCTTTTATGTCTTGATTCAGCCTCTGGCTGGGGTCATGCCCCCATCCAGCATGTATTTGGCTCAGCCCCACCTCCATGAAGTTTTCCCTCTTGGTCCAGCTCCCCTGGCACATGTCCAGGGCCCAGTGTGGTCTGGAGCCGCGGCATACCTGCCCCACCAGCTGTTGCAAGCTTGGAAAGAGGACTTTCTGCAAGCAGCGGTTGCTCTGCAGAAAGCCTCGGGCTACAATAAAGAGCTTAATAGTGGTCATTTATTCCTACACTTCCTCATGCTCAAACTTAATGTGAAGTGTCTTCAATAGACACGAATAATGCAAATCAAAATGAGGAAGTAAATGAGAAAGGATGAAGGAAGAAACCATAATGGTAGAAAAAGGGGAGAACACCAGGAAAGTCAGTAAACAAACTACTTAACATATGGTCCCGGGGAGATGTTGTGAATGGCCATAAATTCGACTTTTAGCCTCTCAGCAGCCAACACAAACAGAGAAACCAATATTAGCTTTATAATATTCATAGCTTCTATTTGAATATGTTGAGTGGGTTGCCAAGGAAAAGCACAGCCTATTGTAGAACTGTCAGGAAGAAGTAAAAAGGTCCAGTGGGGGAAGGAGTAAATAACAGCCTCGCCACTCAGGCTATAATTAGTATTCCTTATTGTTCTTTATGACTTTTGCAGTTCTGATGGTCACTTAATCACAGTGTTTTACTTGAAGGCACTTTGATGCTTTTCAGGTCTACCTGACATTGGGGCAACTCTGCCTCAAGCATTAGCGACCTTTCTCTTCATCTCTTACTATAACAATGCTCCCTCTCAGCTCTGCTTCACATCCCACCCCCCAGTTCTGCCCACCCCCATGTACACTACACAGCCACACTGGCTTGTTTCCAAATAGCCTGACAAGCCTGACTCCACCCTAGAACTTCATTTGAGTTGCTGTTTCTTCTCTAAATGCCTGAAGGAGTAATTCTACTCTGGAAGATCCAGTTCAGACCCCCATGAATCCGCCTGTTAGGGTACCCTTTGCCACAAGGCTTCTGTACTACCTACTGGTATTTCCATGATAGAGTTTATTATAGCTCCCCCAGCTTCATCAGACACAAGCCTAGCCACTGGATATGACACTCCCATTCCTGTTACTCCCTGTGTTCCCTGAACTCGGGTGAAGGGATGTACATGCCACTTAGCATCAGAGTCTGGAAGCAATATGAGAGTTCACCAGTGTGCACCAGCTGTGCCCAGGCACTTAGCAGTTATCTGGGAGAAATACCTGGTCTTTGTTTTTTAACCACAGACATAGCCATCAAGACCATGGGACCTTTGAGGGTAGGGGATATTTAAACTCATCGTTGTGTCTTTAGTGAGCCTGATCATTGAAATATTCACATACCACAAAGAAATAGGTCATCTAGAACAGTCATCTCTTAGCTTCCATTTTATCTACTCTCTCTCTTTCCTCTTTCTCTTCTCTCTGTATATATATGTATATATGTATATACTTATATATATATATATACACTTTTACATATACATGCAGAGCAGACACATATTTCTTTCTCATCTAATTTTCACAACTCTGAGATGGTCATCATTTATTTTTTAATTTGGGCTCATGTTTAGGGATTACTCCTAGCTTTGTGTTCAGAATCACTCCTGGTGGTACTAGGGAGACCATGTGTAGTGCTGGCAATCAAACCCAGTTCATCCAAGCGCCAGGGAAGCCCCATAACTTCTGTACTATCTCTCTGGACCCAGTCATTTTATTCTCTTAAATTTTAATGCTCACTGCCTTCTTTTTTTTTTCAGTCTGGGGTCTGCAGGGCTGCACCCTGTAGGACCATGTGCTGTCAGCAATTGAACTAGGGTCAGCTGCTCTCAAGGTATGCTCCTTAACCCCTGTACTATCTCCCTGGTCCTAAAGGATTACCTTTGTATTTTATCCTATTAAGTTTTAATCTCTTCAAGAAAATAAAACCTGGTTAAGTTCTTAGCTTTCAGGGTTACTAATAACAACATACTGACCTCTTCCAAATGACTTATCATGGTTATTTTGATCTCAAGAACGTACTTGAGAATTCTCACTTTCACTCACCAGAAACAACAATTTATTGACTTCTTACTATTTTCCAGGCACTGTTCAAAATAGTTTAAATATTTAATGAACTAGGATCCTTCTTGGACAACTGCATGAGGTAGGTACCTAAGATTATTCTACTTTGGGCTCTGGGATAGAGTTTAGTAACTTGTACAAGGTAAACGCAAGTAATTGAAGGTGAATTGAGACTTGAATCCAGGTAGTCTGGGCACCACCTCTAGTTCTGAAACAGTCAACAGTCTGCCTCCCATTAAAGTTGCAACCTTGCATAGCAAATGATAGCATAAAGTTACATACACGGTGCCATGGGAGAGAAGAGGAGAAAGGATCTAGCAGAAAAGGCTTCCAGACAAAGGTAATGGTCTGAACACAGTGTTAAGATTTGAGTGGGTGCGCATCAAGAACAACACAGGTGTTAGGAATTCATAGACCAAGGAACAGATAGCAGTCAATGTATGTGGTAGCCTCTGGCAGGAGAGGCTACAGGAGCTTGGTATTACTGTGAATGCCAATGATATTCACAGTTCCTTGGTCCTGATACTTTCAGCTGCTGTTCTCTTCAAATCTACATGGGCTGGACTTTGCCTCTCTGATTGTACTGCCTGCCTCCAAGGGACTCTCAAAGCCATCTCAGTGTCCCCATAAATAGTCTTTCTTTCCTTCCTTCCTTCCTTCCTTCCTTCCTTCCTTCCTTCCTTCCTTCCTTCCTTCCTTTCTTTCTTTCTTTCTTTCTTTCTTTCTTTCTTTCTTTCTTTCTTTCTTTCTATTAAAAAATATCTGGGGGAAAAGGCAGCTCAGATAGAGAAGGGACCACCAAGTAGAAGGTGCTTGGAGGGCCCGCTTGAGATGGGAGATGCATGTCAAAAGTAGACTGTATACAAATGATGGCCACTCAATACCTCTATTGCAAACCACAACACCTAAAAGGAGAGAGAGAGAGAGAGAGAGAGAGAGAGAGAGAGAGAGAGAGAGAGAGAGAGAGAGAGAGCAAAAGGGAATTCCCTGTCACAGAGGTGGGATGGGGTGTGGGGGATGGAGTGAGGGTGGTGGGAGGGATATTGGGATCATGGTGGTGGAGAATGGGCACTGCTGAAGGGATGGGTACTCGATCATTGTATGAGTAAAACATAAGCATGAAAGTTTGTAAGTCTGTAACTGTACCTCACAGTGATTCATTAAAAATAAAGCACTGTAGCACTGTCGTCCTGTTGTTCATTGATGCTCAAGCAGGCACCAGTAACATCTCCATTTTGAGACTTGTTGTTACTGTTTTTGGCATATATAATATGCCACGGGGAACTTGACAGGCTCTGCCATGCAGGCGGGATACTCTTAGTAGCTTGCCAGGTTCTCCGAGAGGGACAGAAGAATCAAACCCAGGTCAGCCATGTACAAGGTAAACGCCCTATCTGCTGTGCTATCGCTGCAGCCCATTATTTTTATTGAAAATAAAAATTTAAAAATTAAAATAAAAATATATTTATTTATTTTGATCGAATCACCGTGAGATACACAGTTACAAAGTTGTTCACAGTCGGGTTTCAGTAACACAATGTTCCAACACCAATCCTTCCACCAGTATACATTTTCCAGCACCAATGTCCAATGTCCAATGTCCAATATCCCTAGTTCCTAGTTTCCCTCATGCCACCCCACCCCCACTAGCCCTTCTTTATAGCAGACTCTCTCTCTCTCTGTCTCTCTCTCTCTCTCTCTGCCCCCCACCCCCCTTGGGGTTTGCAATACAAATACTGAGAAATATCATGTTTATCCCTTTACCTATTTTCAGCGTACAATTCCAGATCCAGAGTGATCATTTCCAACTATCTTTGTCACAGTGGCCCCTTCTCTATCCCAACTGCTTTCTCTCCCACCCCCAGTACTTGAGGCAGGGCTGTTCATAGTGCCAGGCCCTGCAAGACCACACCAACCTCTACTTTCTGGCCAAGTTCCTGAAGACCCAACACTGCAAGGATTCATCAGCTCTTTCCATTGATGCCCATCTGTCCCTTACATCTCATGGGTTTTGTTTTCTTAATTATTCAGCTCTGCTTACTATAGGCCTTGTGGCCTTGGTACTACAATAGACAAAATCTTCGCTCTGCTTTCTATTTGTTTCTAAATGAATATTTTATTGTTGTTGTAGTTAAGGTAACACATTTACAATAATGTTAGTCACATTGTGCTGGAGCGATAGCACAGTGGTAGGGCATTTGCCTTGTGCACGACCAGCCTGCCGAGCTAGGTTTGATTCCTCCGCGATTCCGCCACCCCTCTCAGAGAACCAGGCAAGCTACCGAGAGTATCTTCCCTGCACAGCAAAGTCTGGCAAGCTGCCCGTGACATATTCGATATGCCAAACACAGTAACAACAAGTCTCACAATGGAGACGTTACTGGGCCTGCTCCGCTCCAGCAAATCGATGAACAATGGGAGGACAGTGCTATTTACATTTATTTACAGTGCTTAGTTACATTTATGGTCTTGATGAGAGTTACTTCACCTTACTACAAAGTGCCCCAAACCTTTCACCAATGTCTTTATGTTACTCATACTCTGTTTCTTCATCACCTTCTTCCATCTCCATCTCCTTGGTATTCTCAGTGTCTTCATTCAGGACCAAGAGTTTCTCATCATTCATTACTGTCTATTTTCTTCTTTTGTTTCTCTATATACCACAGATGAGTGAGATTAGGTATTTGTCTTTCTTCCTCTGACTTATTTTTCTTAATATTATGCCCTCCACTTCTATCTAATTTGTAGCAAAAAGCATGATGTCATCTTTTCTTGCATCTGTACAATATCTCACTGTGTGTATGTGTGTATCACAGTTTCTTTTTCCATTCATAGATCATTGGAAATTTTGGGTTATTTCCATATTCTGGCTACTGTACTTCAATGGTCATAGTTATGTATATATTTTCGAAATTCATGTTTTTGTGTTCTGGGATAGATGCCAAGAAGTAATATTGCTAGGTCATATGGAAACTCTAATCTTAGATTTTTAAAAAGCCTTCGTACTATTTTCCACAGAGACTGAACCAGATGATATTCCTACTAGTAGTGAAAGAGAGTTCCTCCATTTGTCTGTTGCAGTATGTGAGGGTGGGGGTGAGTCTTTCTTATTTAATACCTGTGCCCCCACCTTTATGGTCCCCAAATCAGGGAGCTCTCTGAGAGATTCAGATAAATGTTCTCCTCCTTCCCTACAGGAATTACTCCAAACAATTTTGTTGTTTCTGGTTGTTCGGACTGTCATGTGAGGTTTCAGGATAATATACAATGTCATTAACCCTGACTCTCTTCCATCTGTAATTTAAGGTCCTGTGATTTCTTACTACCATGAATGCCTTTTTGAGTTTTGGGGGGAATAGATGATTGGAACTAATATTAAGTTACTATTAGCATGACATGGTTGAAGGAAGCCAAGTCATTGCATAGTCTGTGGGTTCACTGTAGGAATCCCAGATGTGTTCCCTGTGAGTTATGAAGGAGGGAAATATTGTAACTGAACACTTCTGGAAAACCAGAGGGAAGATCCTATTGTTCTGCTGGCTTGGATCCAAGGAGAGGTGGGGTGAGGTGAAGCCTAGGGGGAAGGAAGTGCTGGTCTTCTAGATCAGGGTGGTGGTAAAATGACTCTGGGATGGGAATGGTACACTCTCTCATGTGTGCCTAAAGGCAGAGGACAGAGCACACCCTGAGCCAGGCAGTTTATTTTGTGAGGGAGCTTGGGAAAGGAAGAGAGTGGTGCTCACATATTTCAGGTGCAGGAAACATCTCTAGGATGGGAGCATTCCATGCTTCTCTGTGGACCCAGAGAAGGTGGATTGGTGAGCTGAGCCTCCTCTCTCCTTTTGGACAGCCAAGAGGAAGGGCAGTCAGGCAATATTTCTTTTCATAAAGGAAAAACATAAATTGTCTAGAGAAAATAAGGTTTTAGGAGACTGAGAATAAGGAGAATGGAAATGCTCTGGGAAATTCACTGTATTTAGGAGATTTTAATCAATATCTCTAGAAACTCTCTAATTGGTAGAAGGCTATATATAATTGCTCCCTACCTGCTTACTCCTCCCTCACCACCACCCCCAGCCCCTAGCCCCCAGTCCCAGGGGCCAAGATCTAGAAATAGATGTTGCCATGATTGGCTTCATGACTCAGTTGGATGCTTTAAATTTTCCACAACTCAGAATTCTTACCAGTGTAAGAAGTTATACAAAGGCATGAAAGACAAATGTAATGCATTTCTTCCACAAATTTTCTTTAAAAATATAGTTTAGGGCTATAGCTGTGCCACTGGACCTTGCGCCAGGCTGTTTCATTTGGGGTGCCCCAAAGGGGGGCTGTTGAAAGCCCCCCTCACCCCAAGGGAATGAACTCTGGCAGCTGAAAACCTCCATAACCCAACTGCTGCCATACCCAAGGCTGCTCTCCACATGTCTGGGCCAAGTCTCACGCACCAGTGAACGTATTCCTGGACTGTGCAGTCATTTTTGTGGCTGCGCGATACAGCATAAGACACTCGCTACCCATTCTCCAAAAGTACCACACCACATTTGATGGGGTTCAAAATAGTAGGCAACCAATCACAGAGGGAAATATATATGCAGATATACATATTTTCAGATATATATGTGTGTATATACAAAAGTTCACATCACTCAACCTTTAACAACATGGTAATGATATCCTAAAGAGTGTCTTAATGGCCCCTGCCAAAATAGAATAATCTTCACACTGTTTCCTCTATGGATGCCTTTTTGTAGCATTTTCAGCGTTTTTTTTTTTTATAACAAACAATACAAAATATATTATTTTGGTTGTGCTTTGGAACAGGTATTTGGGATTGGGATGGAAACATCCCAAATATGGTTGTGGGAAGGCGTAATGGTTGTGGGCTTGGTGTTTGAATATTAAATGTAATCAAATATTGTGAACTACCTTATAAAATAAAAATTAAAAATATAGTTTAGGCAGCATGGTTAAAATAGTATTAACGTTCATGATATTGATATATTGTACCACCACTAAACTGATCTTCACTAGTTGAAGCTTCATTTCCTGTGCTCCACCCGACTTGTTTAGGTGGGTGGGGAGAGTGTACTAGAAGGATAAGGGTCAGTCATTGTTGAATAATGTCTAGCCCCTTATTTTTGTTTCTTTATATTCCACACATGAGTGACATCTTCAGCTATTTGTCCTCTCGCTACATTACTTAGCTTAACATGATTCTCTCCTATTCCATCAAAGTTGCCACGAACTGCAATATTTTATCTTGCAGCTTCATACAATTCTATTGTGGATATATATCATGACTTCTTTATCCATTCATTTGTACATTGGATATTTGGGTGGTTTCCATGTCCCATTTTTTTCTTTTTTTTTTTGTGCTAAGATCTGCTATGAACATGGATGTGTATATATCTTTTTGAATGAATATTTTTGTGCTTGGAGGGAGAGTTAATGCCAAGCAAAGGAATTGCACAGTGGTATTGGAGTTCTAGTCTTCCTTTTAAAGAAATCTCCATTCTGCTTTCTATAAAAGTCATTTCAACTTCTACAAATTTCTTCTGAATTTCAGGAGAGCCCTTATTGACATGGGAGGACAGTGTGTAAGACAGTCATTTCCCTTGACTGACTCTGTCTTGGAAAGAGGGACGAGCAATGGAAAACCACATATGTTGCCTCAGCTGCTGCGAAGAGGCACCTAAGCCTTCATATGTCATCAGGGCAGGTCTTCTAAAGAACATCTCAGTGTATCCCATAATAACTCCAGGGTAGTTCACTAAATAGTAAGCTTCGGCACTCACTGAGCCTTAAGTCTTCCCCTCACAGTGTGCACATGTGTTCACAATGTGTGTGCACACTCACTTTTCTGGAAAGAGTGTTCCATTTCATCCTTTAAATGTTATCTATTCCAGCATGTTACCTCTTGCATTTATTGAAGCCTATATCTATAATGCATTACCCCTACTGTTCCCGATAGCACAGCAGGTAGGGCATTTGCCTTACAAGCGGCCAGCATGGCCGACCCGAGTTCGATTCCTCCGCCCCTCTCGGAGAGCCCGGCAAGCTACCGAGAGTATTCGATATGCCAGACACAGTAACAACAAAGTCTCCAATGGAGACGTTACTACTGTTCCCATTACATCTAAATATGTTGTCCCCTCCCCACCCCCCCACCCCAAGACTTCCTCACGTTACCTTGGTTGTAATTAGCCTTGAACATTGGAGCTCCTGCTGCAGTCTGCATCATGGTTATGGAACATTATCTCTAGAATTGGACTTAGGGTTTTCTATGATATCTTTGCTAGATCTCAAAGCAAGATCCATGTCTTCCTTTATCTTCTCATCCCTTAGGCCCTTTACACTGTCTGACACACTGTAGGTGCTTAATAAATATATTTTTAGTGCAAGTTGAATCCACTTGAATGAAACTGAAGCCTGAGGGACTGAATTAAAATTTCTTTTCAGTCAGTTTCTGTGTAAGATGCCATGAATGGATATTTTAAGAATTAATTTTTTACAGGATTTATATAGATGAGTAATTTTCCCAAAAGTTCAAATTGCCACAGGCAGCTGGAAAGTTTCCCCAAAGTCAAAGATGGTTGAGTTGTCTCTGGAAGTTCCATCTCATCTGTCTAGTATGATGTCATTTAGCTATTGCTGGAACTGGGGTAAATTAGAAGGCTGTCCGCTACTTGATTTTTACTGGGTTTAAATGAGATCCTGGCATCTGAAAAGACAGAACACAATGAAAAAAACCTAGCCAGGAGGGAGAAAGGAGAAAGACTGAACGATATGGTGTTGGATAACATTTTGCTGCTCCTGCATGAAGCTTAAGGTCTATTGAGCCACTCCTACACAGAGCAACTGAGGCACAACTAATAATCCTATATTGCTTTTCTTTTTCCTTTATGTCATTTGTATGGTTTACTTAGCAATGTCCTTTTTGATTAGACTCAGGAAGACAATTGATGCTATGCTATGTAACATGGGAGTTAATTGACTCCAAAATAATATTTACTCCTGGGCATCCGTGTTTACTTGACTTAAGCCTCAGTTGCCCTTAGTTCCTAGCACTCCAAGAGCAGGGTTCCAGTGAGGGACTGATGGACCCAAGGCAAGCTGTGAGCTACCCTGGCATCGAAATGGGTCAGGCCAGCGCCATAATACTTAATTATAAGCTAAAAGCATGGTCATGGACAAACTCTGTTATGACCCAAGAAAGGTAACTGAATAAGGACCTTGCTGGGGTTAGGAAGACTAACCTGGCCTGAGGACTGTGGTCTGGAATATATAGTGAGATGTCCTCAGAAAGAACCAAACTTTAAGCTTGATATATCTCTTACTGTGCTCATACAAAATGGCGTTGCTAGAAATATTAGAAGTAAATTTACTACAACTATTTAAGTGTATTACTAGCTGAGGAAAGAAGAAAGCAACACACCCTGAATGAAATCCCACCCTTGAGCAGATCTCCTAGTAATCTGGAGTAATCTCCTTAGATGAGATTTTGTCCTTGAGTTGATGTCCTTGAGTTGATGTCCTGGAGGAGTGGCCTTACCTCTCTTTGTTGATTTGTTAATATTCATCCCCACCTTTGTATCCCCACCCTAAATGATTTCTATATAAACTATGCTGTATGGGGCTGGGGTGGTTAGTCGCCCAAGTCAGGTCAAGAAGGTCCCGAAGTTACATCAGAAGGTCATCAGAGAATTACAAGGTCATCATCAGAAAGTTACAAAGTTACATGGTCACAGGGTTAGAAGGTCGGAAGAAGAAAGGAGAAGACAATGGCAGCAGAATAGAGACCCCAAGACAGACAGAGAGAAACAGAGACTGAGGAAGATCACAAGGCCGGCATGGACAGAATACAGAGGACTTAAGAGAAGAGCATAATGGCACACACACATAGAAGCAAAGCACAAAGGAAGAAGATAGGAAGAGAGCACAGCAACAAAGAGAAGGCAAGAAAATGAGGAGGAAAACTGAGACTTTGGAGACTTTGAGGTCTGCGAGGAGACTAGGATGATGGAACTCTGATGACCGAGACTATGGCCGTAAGGATGATTATGACTGCACCTTAAAGGGAGAGATCGGACAACAATGGGGAGTCTGTCCATCACCTGTCCTTAGCCTGTTGTCCTGGAAGAGCCTGGGGGAGGCCTCCCAGTCCATTGAACACAGCCATTGTGTCCTGTCTGTGCACGGCCTGCACACGGGCCTGCCTTTGCTACAGCCCACCCTTTCATTTCTTATCTTATGCATCATATTGTTGAGTTGGGGGTCTACAAAAAAATTAAAAACTCAAAGCTGGCCACCCTGGGTGGGCAGCTGTTGAGATTTTCGTCTCATTCAACTCAACTCAACACACAATATACATAAGAAATGAGAAATGGTTAAAAACTCAATAATATGGGAAATGATCCACCACTTACCGAGGGTCCAAGACTTATGAGTGTGGGCCACAAGGTTGCTCCAGGATGCACTGTGAAAATAACGTATCTCAACAAAGCCCATTTCTGTTCTATGGTGTTCTTGAGAGCAGACACCACCAAAATGTCCATCACTTCCTCCATATGAGGAGTAGCTCCCTGAGAAGTATTGCTTTGGCCTTTTTCTTTTTTTCTATCAATAATAGCTTGTTGATACTCAAATATCATTACCTTGCCTGTAGTTTTATTTTTAGTAACATATTATAGTGTAGCGTACACATAGCCTATCTGATTCCATTATTCTGCTTTTGGGTTTTATCCAGCTGTATCCTTTATGAATAATTACAGTAAGAATATTTTTGTGGTTATTTTACTCTTATATTTTGAGACTGCAGTCAAATATTCTGCCCCTGAGACTGGGCTGGAGCGATAGTACAGTGGTAGGACGTTTGCCTTGCACACAGCCAGCATGGCTGACCCAAGTTCGATTCCTCTGCCCCTCTCAGAGAGCCCAGCAAGCTACCGAGAGTATCTCACCCACATGGCAGAGCCTGGCAAGCTACCCGTGATGTATTCGATATGCCAAACACAGTAACAACAAAGTCTCCAAGGGAGACGTTACTGGACCCGCTTGAGCAAATCGATGAACAACGGGAGGACAATGACAGTGACAGTGACATTTTGAGACTATGACATTAAATGCTTACAAATGTACTTTCTTTTCTATTTTTTATTCCATAATTTTATTTTATTAAAGCACCATGAATGACAAAGTTATTCATAGTTGGGTTTTTGAGTACAATGTCTCATCAATGACCCTACTACCACCACCAGTGTCAACTTTCTCCACCAGTGTTCCTGGTTCTCTCTCCTACCAACCCCCACTCTGCCTACCCATCCCAGCCCCTGCCTGCCATCTTGACAGGCATATTATAAACTTAGTTATTAAAGTTTGGGTCTCATGATTTCAGTGTTTTCAACGCTGTGATTTGGATAATTAGGTCTATGATTTATTGACACTGATGTACCTTCACTCCCTTGACCTTGCCCCCATTGCTTCTCATCTATCTCTTCTCTCCTTCCCCTTCAGTCTGTTTCTTTTCTTATCCTCCCTATACTCTGAGGCCAAGAGTTATTTAGGCATTTCCGCCCCACACCCTCCAAGCCTTTGTATCTCCTCATTCAGCTACTCCAAATACCGCATATAAGAGTGACTGCTTTGGTGATAAAAGAAGCATTCAAACAAAAGGAAGGGGGAGGTATCCATGGCTTCTATAGGTCTATCTGGTGCTTCTAAGCAACTTTCCTTGGTATCAGACTCAAGCTCTCATGCTGAGGAGCCTGGTCATGCGGCCAGCAGCTGGGTCATCTCAGGGTTACCGAGCCAATGCCAGGCTCTGATGGTTTCCCTGTGTGTGGAGAGAGGGAGCAGGCAATACAGCCTCTCTGTGGCTGTGCAGGTTTTGTTTACACTCTGGTGGGAAATGCTTTCCTGGACCTCTCCTGGGGTTTCCTGAGGCTGCTTCAATAGGCTGTATTTTTCAATTTTGATTTTCATGGCCTAGTCAAGGATTTTTGGAAACAATAAAAAGACAGGAAACAAAATGTACAAACTCACTGGATACAGGTGCTGGCTGAGAAGCTGAATGAGAAAGCTGATGCCCCAAACGAAGGCTCCAATCTCTTGCTCTGCAGAATTCTCTGGATCCCACCTCATGTCCTAGAGGTGTCCTATTGCTGGGCCAAGCCCAGGTGATGACTTTCACCTCATTCCCTAAGTGACTGTTTTCTTAGTCCTCCCAGGAATTTGTGAACACATCCTTATTCATAACTCATTCATTCTTTCATTCAATGAATTTATCTGAGAAGTAGGTGTGGATGGGACCATGGGTTCTGAGACTAGAATTTGTCATTAGTTGACTATGTTATCCTATCAGGGAGGATGATCTAGCTGTCTAGATCTCCTTTTACTATTAGTGTTCTGAGGTTACTCCTGACAGTGCTCAAGGGACCTAGTGGTGCTGGTGATTTTACCTAGGCCTCGATAGCACAGCGGTAGGGCGTTCGCCTTACAAGCGGCCAACATGGCCGACCCGAGTTCGATTCCTCCGCCCCTCTCGGAGAGCCCGGCAAGCTACTGAGAGTAATCGATATGCCAGACACAGTAACAACAAAGTCTCCAATGGAGACGTTACTGGGCCCGCTTGAGCAAATCGACGATCAACGGGAGGGCCTTTACCTTTACCTTACCTCCTGCACTCAAAGAATGCACTCATTGTATGCCCTCTCTCAGTGCCATCGTGTCTCTCAAATATGGGTATTAGAATCCAAGCTTAATAAAGACAAAGTGTAGAAAAGCTTTCTCAATTCTATATTCCCTGTGCCAAGAAAGGACACCTATTAGTTGTTCAGAAACATGGTAGAATGAATAGATTGTAAGGTTAGATCAGTCTACTTGAGCTCTCATATCCAAGTTTTACCGATGTATTTTCTCATAGGTACACCTGAGGATTTTCCAGGCCTTTTGACTGTGTCTCTCATTAACTCAGCTGTGAGGTCTAGGATCTGAGCAGAGAGCTTATGTCATAAGCAATACCCCAGCCCCTGAATAGCTGAGTTTTCTCTCATTATCCGTAACACAAGCACTAAACCCTAGTTAATACCCATTATCATGATGATCACAACCATCCTGTTGTTCGTCGATTGCCTTGAGCAGGCCCCAGTAATGTCTCCTTTATTCTAGCCCTGAGATTTTTTAAAAAGTGCCATATTCAAATCAAGATTTTCAGGGTTAGGAGAATGAGACCCATCATTGTTAGTGGTATTTGGCATATTGGGTATGCCATGGGGAGTTTGCCAGACTCTGCTGTGTGGGTAGGTTACATTCAGTAGCCTACCAGTTTGTCCAAAGTAGAATGAGATAATAAGATGTTGTGTGGCCACAAATGCAGCCGCACGCTTCCGGGAACTGGGTTTTATAGTCTCTGAGTCACAGCGCCAGGGGGCTAGTTGGTGGGTTTGACCCCTGTCTACTGGAATTTGGAGGATCTGGGTGGAGGATGCTCAGCCCCGATCCGAGCAGGCTTGGAGATCTCAGCCCCGGGACCCGCATGCCTTTGTTCCTTTGCCAGTAAATTCATGCGTGTGGAGAGTGGTCTCAGCATGGTGGTGGCTGGTTCTGGAGGTCTTTGGCTGCCGGAGCCCTGGTCGGGGCGGGGAGGGAAACTCAACCCGCTCCCCTCCAAGGGGCCCCAGCGAGGACAGCCAGGCGCGTGGGCAGGAGACTCTGCCAATACCCATTATACTCTATTATACCTTGTTTTCCCTTGTCCTCGATCCTCATTAGAGATGAACACATTCAAGATGTTCATTAGTTTCTGAGTCATCGGTGTTTTTCCCATAGTGCCCATGTGTTGACCGAAATTGATGGATTATTATTTGCTTCCCCAGGCCACACAGACACTAGTCATACTTTTAAAGTTTTGATTATACTTTTATTATTTGTGTATGCGTATATGCATCTCTAGTCTTATTTGGTTATCTATCCATTTCTTCCTTTGATCATTACAGCACAGTAGTTTAAAACATGAGTTCTGGATTTAGATTTCCTGTTCTTGCCTCTGAGTTTCCTCATTCTGTGGCCCTGAGAAGTTAACGTCCTAAGTCTCATATTTCCATTATAAAAATTGGGACAATCATGCTATGTAACTAAGAGCTGTTATGAAAACTGAAAGAGTTATCACACACAATAGAATTTTCCACATAGGCACTCCATAAGCATTTGTTGATATTGTTGCTGTTATTATTATTGGCCACATATTGGACAAAACTCTAGGTGCTCTGAACAAATAACTGTCCTACTCTCTTGGTGATTACAGAAAATCTATTTCTCATTCTTTGTACAAGAAATAGCTCTTTCACTTTTCGAAGCCACTTACAACTTAGTATAAATCAGATGGTCTATCCCTTTTTAAAAGGAAGTTTTGGTTGTGGTAGGGAGATACACAAGGCCCTTGAGTGCCTATCTTGAAGAAAGAGAAAGAAAAGAGAAGGTTGCATGATTCAGGAAATGAAACACCAGTTACATAATTTTGCTGTGCCTCCCCCTGTCTCTAGGCCATGGTCAGTCAGTTTAATTTATTGGTCTTTGGGAGCAGCCACAAGGCATATCTCATCATTTTTTTTTGTTCTCAGTGACTGGAGTGACTCAGACTATTAGCCTTGTATGATTACAGCATCTGTATTATGATGTCGAGGACATGTTGCTGCTACAATTTATTCCCTTTATTTAGTTCACTTTGTCTCACTCAGCATATCACTCAGCTGCTGTTTGAGAAAACACTGGTGATGGACAATTTCTCTTTCTCCTCTCTGGATCTTCCTACCCTTGGCCTTCTGTTATTGTTGATGTCTTGTTTAAAGGATGATTTATGGTCCTCCTGGTTTCCTGTACATTGGCTGACCCACAGGTCTGCAGCTTGCAGCAATGTGGCATCTCTCCTTAGTGCTGAAAACAAGAAGGTGGGACTAGCTTTGCAATAGTAGTTAAGGGATCTATAGGATCCTACCACGCAGCATCAGGCAATGGGTTGAGAAATTACCCTTCCAGTTCCTTTTGTTTGAACAAAAGGGGAACCACACCCAGAAATGAAGAGTTATTCCTCTAAATATAGTATATAGACCATAATGCTAAGGAAGAAATGGATAGATAACCAAATATGACTATAGTATATAGACCATAAAGCTAAGAATGCTTCTTCAGGGTGTGAGGGGGGGGGGGAGAGAGAGAGAGAGAGAGAGAGAGAGAGAGAGAGAGAGAGAGAGAGAGAGAGAGAGAGCCTGCCATAGAGCAAAGAGCCATACATGCAGGCTAGGGGAGATGGGTAGCAGGAGGGAAACTGAACTAGGGAAATGGACAGTGGTGGAGGGATGGGTATTGCTTCATTATATGACTGAAACATGATCATGAACAGCTTTGTAACTCTGTACCTCACAGTGACATAATTAAAAATAACTAAATAACTAAATAACTAAATGTAGTATACATCTCTTGTGAGAACAGAATACAGCTTTTCTGGAGACATATTTAGAGGTTCAAAGGCAAGCTTTAAAAGGTCTTGAAGGGCTGAAGTGATAGTACAGTGGGCAGCGGGTAGAGCATTTACCTTCCATGCAGTCGACCTGGGTTCGATTCCCAACATCTCATGTGGTCCCCCGAGTAGCTCCAGGAGTAATTCCTGAGTGCAAAGCCAGGAGTAACCCCTGTGCATCATTGGGTGTGACTCAAAATGCCAAAAAAAAAGTCTTGAATTTCCTTGATCCTTAATTTCTTGAACTGTAAAATGGTAAAATGCCAATTTTAGCAACTACTGTAATATATAGATTAGATTGTGTGGATTATGTTCTTATCATACTACCTATCTCATGCCTGTTTCTCTACCCTTATCTCCTAATGCTTTCTGCATTACATTGTTGTACTTTAGTAATATGTAATGATTTATGGTCCACCTTACCCATATGCTCAAACTGTTCCTTCTGCCTGTGTTTCTTTTGCAAGTTGTTCTCTACATTGAAACAGTCACTCTTTGCTCACAGTTCAACCAATCATCACCTCTTTCAAAAATATCCCTCTACCCCTCCTCCATTTGTGGCAGAAGTGCCCCTTCTGGATGTTCTTCTGCCATGCTATGAAAATAGTTTCATATCAAGGCATCTATCACATGGTCATGAATATTTGGGTTTTTTTGCCTATCTGACTCACTGGAGCTCTTTGATAAAAGGGAGTACATATAATAATCTCTAGGACATAGATGTCCAGAAAATGGTTGGATAAACACTTGTTATTTTGAACTGTACATTTTAGGAGCTTAAAGTCTGTGAGTTTCCTTCCCATTTGCAGTCCAGTGATCTCTTCCTGTATTTGCTATCTCTAGCTTCTTGGTAAGTTTTGGCTTGGTTACTATTCTGAAAACCTTCATTTTCTAATGCCTCCTACTTGTTGGAATTACTCAACTCACTCCATCATCCTTTGAGTGTTCTGGATTCATATCAAGGTGGTTTATCTTATCACCTCTGGCACGGATTCTATCCAAACCAGACAATTCACATAAGCCATGAAACATATCTAGAAGGGAGAGGACATCGACATCTCTGAGTTACAGAATTATCATGGCTTGACTTCCAAGAATACTTAACAATTTCTAAATCATCGTAAGACTTTTATTTGATATCCATTGGCAAGAATAGCTGCTCTTATTTTGGGCAAAGTAATTTCCTTTCAAATAGTTCTAGAAACTGAAATCCATTTTTATTACTCAGTATTGCTGAACATTTACAAGGGTAAACTTTAAATATCAAGTCCATGAAAACACAATCCCTAATGACTTCCCTTGAGTTTTGAAGTCATGTGTCCTCTGACTCATGCTGACATCATTAGAGATGCTGTGGCTACTGGGGAAATCATTACAATCTAAACTGTGACACAGATTTTCTTTCTTCTCTGATAAGTCAGTGATGATTTTCACAATGTCATTTTATATATTCTCAGATCTTTTCAGTCATCTAAAATAGGAATAATTGCAATAATCCTCTTATTTTTATTAAAGATGCTGACACTCACTATGGATAGCTGGGAGAATATCAATGAAGTAAACCTTTCTGTGCAGAATAGTATTTTTTATTATTATTAATTTTTATTACTGAAACACCATGAGGTACAGTTGTAGACTTACAGATTTTTGTGCTTGGGTTTCAATTATACAATGATCAAATACCCATCCTCCACCATTGCCTTTTCCCACCACCATGGATCCCAGTATCCCTCCCACCCCCCCATTCCCCCTATCCCACCCTGCCTCTGGGGCAGGGCATTCCCTCTTGTTCTCTCTCTCTTATTGGGTGTTGTGGTTTGAAAAAGAGGCAATGGGTGACAATCAGGTTTGGTCTATGGTCTACTTTCAGCATGCTTCTCCCATCCTGGGAGGATCCTCCCAACGCCCTTTATTTGATGCTCCCTTCTCTATCTGAGCTCCCTTTTCCCCTAGCATGTGTGGCTGGCCTCCAAGCCATGGAGTAAAATTCCTGGTACTAATCTTGGCCATTCTTGGGTGTTAGTCTCCTATTTTGTTACTTTATGTTCCCAAGATGACTGCAATCTTTCTATGTCTATCTCTTGCAGAATAGTATTTTTAAGAACTGTTTTTTCTTGATGTAGAGAAGATATTGTTATTAAAAAATAACAATAAATTGGGATTTCTAACTAGGCTAGAAAATTCTCTATGTTATGATCCTCTGTAGTAATGTGTTACTGATTGCCAAATGTTTTACATGAGCTGGAAAAATATTTTAAAAGTTATTTTTAGGTTATTTGAAGTAAATAATACCAAAATATTCCAAGGAAGTAAGTAAAGGCCAAAAAGATATCCTGAGTATCATATCTCCCATCCCACACAATTTAGCAGTTGAATATAGTCAATAAAAACTTATTTACACATACCTAAAATATACATATATATGTATATATACATATTTTACTTGTTTTTTTTTGTTATTTTTTTATGATGCCAGGTAGTTGAAATCAGGCCCTTGTACTTGTTAGGCATATGCTATACCACTGATGTACCTCCTCAGCCCAAAAAACATTCTTTATCTGTGTATTGCATATACTATTCAGGGTGTTAGGACCACAGAGGTTCATTAAAAGTAACAGTAAATTCTTTGCAACTCCTTTGACTTTCTGCTTGCATTAGTGATTTCTTGACCAAGAAAATGTGAAAGCTAGTATTGTTGGACATTTGAGTCCAGGAAATATTTCAGCTTCTGATTAGACTTTTTGGAACATTTGCTTTTGGAACCCAGTTGCCAGGCATGCTGAGAAAAGCCCCAATTCCTGAAACAGGCCTTGTGTGCATGCTCTGGGTGTAAACCTTCACTAAATTTCCACCCAGGGGCTAGCATCAGCTGCCGGCCATATGGATGAACCATCTTGAGTAGCCAGACCAAAAAATGTCTTCAGGTGACTCTGGCTTCTGTCATGGACTATTACTGCATGAGCTATTCCAAGGAAAAAATCCCCAGCTGAGTCTAGTTGACCATAGAACTGTGAAAGATAATGAAAAAGTTGTTTAAGCCTGTGCATTTGAGGTCGTTTCTTATGCAGCCATAAATATACAGAACACTGTAGGAAGAAAGTCTGTGTGAAAAACGGAAGTCAGATGTATGAACAGGTGACATTTACACAAGTAGTCAAATCTCATTGCCATATAAGCAGAATATGCTATGGACTTAGCATAGGTGTCAAGCAGTGAGAGGTGTCTGTTCTAGACTGAGTTGTGCTCCATTTATTAATGTTGTCTTGGCCAGGGTTTCATTATCTGAACAGATTTCACTGATTCTCTTCCCTTTCCAATAGTGAGAGATAATGATTGTCCAAATATAATATTAACATTGAGCTTGACTTCCTACTTCCAGTCCTGATGACCTGAAAAACAATGTAGCAAGGAACCTAAGAAACTGTAGAGATGGGGCCAAAAGAAATATGAAAAAGTCTTCCTTCATCTTGCTATAAAGACAGAACATTTTGGTGTAGTGAAGTAAGCCCAGATTCTGTGATAAGAGCCCTGGATTGAGTTCTGGCTTTATATATCTCCAGTTGTATAACTTTACTTCCACTAACTTCAACTCCCTCATTTATAAAATGGTATTAATTATACCATGAGCACAAGTAGAGCACCTGATAGCCTCTGCATTGCATTCCTTTCCAAATCTGTACTTTATCCCAGCTCCCTAGTGATGTGACTTTGTGTAACAGAAGAATCCAGGCTAAGGGAGCTCAGAGAGAAGCAGAGTAGCTGTGTAAACATCTCAAGGCAGGGAGCCATGTGGTTCAAAGCAAAGCCAAGCAATATGGAGCGTTGGCAAATCCATTCAAGGCAGGCTGGAAGGGGTTAACAGAACCAGTGGGCCAGCTGGCATCTGTGCTGGAACTCAAGGAGAGAAGGAAAAAGAACTTCAGTGTCAAGGCAAGAAAAAGAAACAAAACAAAATAGCAGAATTTTAGCCAATCTCTCAAGTTCCCACATGGATGGATAAAGGAACATCTTCCATGCAGCAGCTTCCAGTCAGAAAAGGTCTTAAAATGTGGCAAGTCTGTGTAACGACCAAGGTAACTTGTCTTTGTTGGATGGATTGTCAGAGAACCAGACTTTCTCTGAATCAGTGTGGCAAATGAGGTACATTTTCCCTTTTATTATTGATGCGTCTATTCATCTATCCATCCCTCCGTTCTTCCATCCATTCATCCACCCATCCATCAATTTGTGCATTTTTATGACAAAAATATTTTAAACATTGACATCATGGCAGACACTTTACATTATGTACAAACAAAATAGTAAGACAAAGATGAATAAAGCAACATGGGTTTTGCTGCTAGGACAAAAATCTATCAAGACTAGATATCATGGACGGCTCCAAGGTGAGCTACAAGATGAAATTTGTGGGTGGAAATAAACTAACAACGACTGATCATTCATTCCAAGGCAGACATTATACTGAGAGGTTTGTGTGCTTTATATCACTTAATCCTCACAAGTTGCCGTTCAATTTGATCATGTGATTATCTCTATTTTACAGCTGAGAAGACTGATGCTTAGAGATGAAGGGACTTGCTCCTGGCAGTCCCTTCTACATACCCGGGCTCTGATCTTGGCTAATTCAATGCCAAAGACAAGAACCTGGATCAAGACAGACAAAGATACCTGCAGGGGTCCTGCCTCACTTTGTCACTCAGGGCCATGTGGTCAGGTGAGAGTGGATTAGTGGTTGAAATAATCAGGTGTTCAGACTAAGAAGAAGCTTTGGGGAGGGAGGCAGAGCCTCCTAGAGGAATTCAAATGGCAGAGTAGTTTCTACATTTGAAGGGTCATCTCAAGCTGAGAAGACTCTGCCCCAGGCCCACCACTCTCTCGTCAGTTTTGGTAGAAGGTATTTTATGCTTCTTTACTGAGAACATGCTTATGAAATACAAATCCTTCTCTCTGCTTCCTGGCGTGCCTCTTCTACCCATATGTGCACTAACAGATGGATAGGCTATGCAGGCAGCTGAGAATCAGAATCAGAATACGAGGAACTGAGATTTAGAGGGTGGGGGAAGACTCCAGTGAAATTTTACCAGGCAAGGATGTATGTCTGTATGTCTGAAGGAATGGAAAGTTACCACTCTCTCTCTCTCTATCTCTTTCTTTCTCTCTCACGCTCACACTCACACTCAATAACATCACTATATGGTTTGGGAAGTAGAAGGCAAGGGGATGGGTCACCTGCAGATTACCCTTGATGAGTTTCCCTGAGAAGTTGGCTTCTTCTCTGCAAGCTATTTTCCTTGTCTGGACTCAGTTCACACCTAATATGGAAGGATCGTTTTTAGTCTATACTTGTTGCTATGGCAGCTTCAGAAAGCGGCTGCCGACGGAGCTCCGAGCAGCCTCTCCCTCTTCTTCCAAACTCTTTTGGCACGAGGCTGAGCATGCAGGGTTTCAAGACTATGCAAGTGTCAGTGGATGGCATGTCTTTTATTTTGGGAAACATCTTTCAAGTGGGCAGAATGGCAGCTTTTGATGATCCTTTGGAGTCTCGGCTCTGCTTATTCTAAGCCACGCGTGGCATCTATAGTCTGCTCCCCATCCTACTCCCTCTGCTTTAGAACAAAGGCTGGAAATGGCCCTGATAAATATTTTAAATGCTTTCACTAGTTGGATTCAAATGTAGTCTTCTGGTAAGTTTTGGAAATAATTTCAAGTGAAAAACAGGGTTACAGATAAGTGAGAGAGACACTTGTTTCTATTTGAAGACCTCTTCCCACTATGGTGAGAAGGAAAAGGAACAGGAAGTGGTGGGACTCACAGTCACACCTTTCATGTTGCAGCTGCGAGATAAGAGAGTAGAGCATGTGGAGTAGTAGGGTCCAAGATAGACTTAATCTTTGTGCTTACAGGCTGTATAATCTAGTGGGTAAGCAAGGTATTGAATAAGTACTTATGCGAGTGATGGATGTGATGCAGTGGGAGAGAGAGTATGGGATGTCATAGAGAGTATAACAGGCATCTTACTCCCACCTGACATGATCAGGGAGGGCTTCTCTGAGAAATGGAGGCTTAAAGATAAATAGTGAAGTGTCCTGAGGTATATATCCATGGGTTAGTTCTTCTGTAGTGGAATCAGCATATGAGATTCTGATGGGAGATAGTGAATGAATGTCATGAGGAATCTCACTATAGCTGCAGCACATAGGGAGAGGGGCAGAGTCTGACAGGAAAGGTGCTGCTGATGGTGATGATGGTGGTAGCAGTGATAGAAACAATTAAATCACGTTTGCAACATTTGCAGTATATAGTCTACAATGGCACTATTTCAGGCATTGTTAAAGTGCTTCACAGACATTAATTTCTGTGATCATATCATAACAATCATATAAAGCATTTATTATAACTGTGTCTACTTTGCTAATGAGGAAACTGAGAAGTCAAATGACTTATAAGTTTTCCAGGATTACAATGCAGCCAGATTCTAGAGTCTAAAGACTCGAGGCTCATCACTTTGGTAATGTTAAGCCCTTAAAAGGTGTTAAATTGAGTAGGGTAGGGAATCTGAAATGCAGAACAATCACCCATTCTGTTGGTGGCAGAATGGGTTATAGGGAAGTTGTAGTATGGTAGGTAGGAGGTTCATGTAAGAACTCAGATGGGAAATAAGGATGACTTGGGTTGGTAGGTGTCTATAGAGATGGATCTGAGCTATTGAGGACACAATGTATGGATTTTACGGGCTTTCTGGACAAAAAGGTCCTGAGGATGAATACCAGGCTTCAGGCTTTATAACCAGGGTGAAACATCATGTAAATGTCAGTTTCAGGTTCTAGAATTGGGGAGGGCTGGTCCTTTAGACAATCAGGAGAAACGGATGCTGGATAGTCAGAGACAATAGACATCTACCTCAGAGGTCATAAATAAAACATCTGTCCCTGCCTATTGCCACCTCCCTACCTACCTTTCATGGTGCTCCTATCCTATTTACATCATGGTAAGATGTCTCTGATAACAATTTAGTTAAAGGAGTTTCCTTCTTATCCAAGTCTCCACTTCTTATCAGACTTACAGAACTTGCCCATTTAATCATGGGTGAGACTTCCTCTTTTCTCTGCCATCTTCCATCCATCAGAAAGAGTTGGTCTTCACCCATATCCTTGGAGCTCTATGACCTCTCTTCTCTGAGCTTTTTTGGCTCTTTCATTCTCTGCCTTCTCCATAGTAAGTCCACTTCACAGATAGATACCTTTCTTGTTCTCATTTCTAAGATTAAACAGGACTCCTTGCCTACTACCTTGATTTGCTGCTTCTAGGGGGTTCATGGATGTCATCTCATTTGAACTCCTTAGTTCTGTAAGCACAGGAACTCTCATCCTCATCCTCGTCCTCATCACTATCCTCATCCTTGTTATTTTCCTCATCCCTATCCTCATCATTATCTTTATTCCCATCATTATCCTTATCCTCATTCTCTGTTGCTATCTTACCATGATAGAGCTCAAGAGAGCAATGTAAGATTTATAAATTCAAAATAGTTTTTTTTTTTTTGGTGCTTGGACCACACCCAGTGTTTTGGGGACATATCTGACATGCTCAGGAATTACGCCTTGCTCTGTACTCAGGAATTATTCTTGGTGGACTTGGAGGACCATTTGGTTTCCTCGGGATCAAACCAGAGTCAGGTACATGCAAGACAAATGCCTTACCTGCTGTGCTATATCTCAAGCCCCTTGTCAATTTAAAAATGCACATATGTCATACATTGAGAAATTATTCCACACCAGGCATCATGCGCAGTGTTTTGCTGATCATCTTTATGATACTCTTTTATGGTAGGCATATCTGAAGTAGAAAAAATTGATGATGAAGAAATTGAAGAAATTTCAGACGAAGAAATTGAAGCTCAGAGAGAGGGATCATTTTCCCACCATACAGGGGCCTGATCCAGAGCTATAATACAGGTTTCTCTGCTGCCAATTGGTGTCCTCTTCATCCCATCCCAAGCCACCTCTATTTTTGTTTCCAGAACAGGCCATAGCTCCTCTTTCACAAGTCCAGAAAGGCACAAGGCTTAAAGAAGAAAAAGAATGTGGCCTGCCTGGAGAATGCAGGTTGGGGAAGGGAGCACGTGAACAAGAGTGGAACCTTGTGCTGAAGAACCTCTTGGGTTAAGGAATGGAAATTTTCCTATAGACAGAAGGTGCTTCTCCCTTCTGAGCTCAGGAGAACAGCCTTACCTACTGATGTGTTCCCACATGCCCCTGACCATGGAAATCTCTGCCTTCTGTGCTTTGTCTCTCTGCAGCACCTTTTCTGATGCAGCACCCATTACACATGTGCAGAAGATCTGTCCTGAGCTCTCAAGAAATCTCATTGAGGAGGCCAATATAAATGCATGAGGGACTCCAATTCCACGCACTCATTTTTGTGAAAGCTCAGCGGAGCCCATCGGCAAGGTCACAGCCAGGGCTCTGGCTGATCTGCTGGAAAGACATGTTTGAAGGTCAGGTCTCTTTGGGAACCCTCCTCCCCACAGCTGCTGAGTTAGTTATCCAAGGGGGCCTTATACCTTCCCTGAGCAGTTCATCATGGAAGATATGTGTTTAGCATGTATGGACGCTCCATGGGCAGAGCTTAGAGAGAGAGTTCTCATAGCTTTGGCAGTGTCCTTGGGAAGGAACTGAGATAGTGGGCTTGAGTATAAGCACCAAAGTCTTTGGTGCTTATACTCAAATCTCTGCTGGGCTACATGGGGAAAGTGTCCCTACCTCTCTGAAATCCAATATGGAAACACCAATTGCTTGCTCAGGATTTGCTTTTGAGAGTAAGTTTAAATGACTTATATAAAATGCTGGTTGCACTTAGAGAACAAATTAGGTCTCACCTTATAACTCCTCCTTTCTCCATCCAGGGAGAGAGTTCTAATAATGGGTCAGGTCTGGCCCTGATGTGCTGTATTTATGAGCTATGTGTTTCTACAGGGAGAGATTTGGAAGAGTCAGGTTTATTAATCTCCATATAACCTGTAGAGTAATTAGGGTGTTTATTCTTGGGCTCTTTGGGAAGAAGTAGCTATAATTACAGGACCAAATTAAATGGCATTATCTTTTATTGTCTTGTACTATTTGTAGTTTTTCCCTGCCAAGTTCCTTTTAGAAACCCTACAGTTTCCCATATCCACTATCTCTTTTAGTGTCTCAGTGTGGAAATTTTCTATAGGCTTCAGGCTTCAAAACTGTTGGCTTTTCCAGAGTCCAGTGAACTGTCTAAAGAAGCCATTGTTGGTACTTGTGGCAGAGGCAGCCAGCTGGTCTAAAAATGTGTTTTCCTTCTGTAATTCAGAATCACCACTGACAAGTGATTGCCTGGCTGGGACATGTGGTTTCCAGGAGAGGTTGTGTTCCCAGTTCTCTCCAACATGAGAAGTGAGCCCCACTGTCCAAGGTGATTCAAGAGAGGGATGTTTCTTCCACTACTGTTTACCCATCTGCTGGCTTGGTGATAATACCAGGGACACCTTGGTGGCCATAAGATGGAAAAACTTGGGTTCAGTTGGACATTGAGTGACTGTATTGAGTACACCCACTGCCAGCACCCCTAACCCCCAACAGTGATCAGGAAGGTCTGCTTGGAAATGACCTGTGTGGGTCACTGAGATTTTTGGTGCTTTCTATTAGAGAAGTGCACTTTAATCATCCTGAGTCCACTCCCTGATTCTGCTTATTGAAAGGGTTAATCTGTGTGTCTGATCATGCCTGATAGACCATAGATGTGCTCCAGGTGAGGCAGGTAAGCAAATACCTTTCAAAACTTCTGTGAATGTGAAGAATTAGGACAAGTGTGTGAAGGAGGTATCCTGAGGTGGAAGGCCTGTTCAGAAGACACACGGGGTCTTAATAGTTTAGTAGCAGGTGCTGGGTATAGACTTGGGGTGGGGGATGGCAGTAATTTCCAGCAAAGAGAGCAGCAAGAAAAACCATATGGACATGTGAAAAGCTAGGGTGCAGTGGGGAGCTTTGCAAGTCCTTATGTGATGACCAGAATTCAGGTAGTGTATTGAATATGCTTCAACAGCTCTTTCCCACAAATAGGGTGACAAGGGCATGGGGTGACTGGTGGAGTATTCTCAGGACTAGAGGAGAGAGACAGAGGATACATCTCAAAGACAGCTTTCTGCAGGAAAAAGCTATGTTGGAAGTGCCATTTGGGTAGGTAACATTGGTATCTAGAGTTAAACACAACTACTGTATTTTTGGTTTGGGGATCACACTCAATGGTGCTCAGGGGTTGCTTTTGGCTCTGTGTTCAGGAGTTGCCTCTAGCAATTCCCAGGGTATTATTGCAGTGCCATTAATTGTACTGTGGGGCATGCAAGGAAAATCCCTTCATCCATTATCATTTTTCCAGTCTCCAGACACCATTGTTAATGGTCTCATCTCCCTTGTTCAGATCACAAGGTCCTTTTGAGTAGGGATTAGACTGTCTTTATTTCTGATACCCTAGAACAGGGCTTGGCCTATGGGTGGTACGAATTCAGTGTGTGAAATAACAGAAGAAATAATTGCTTTCAGTGGCTCTGAAGATGACCTATGCATTATATTGGAAATAGAGTGGCAGAAGCACAGGAATATCCTGGCATGATTAGGAGAGTCTTGTGGAACTCTTTCTTATCCCTAAATCACAAGTAAGTGCTATTTGAGTATACTTACTATGCCCAGAGCAAAGGGATACCGATTAAGTGCTAGAAATCAGCTTTTCAAGTATGCAGTATCTTCTTCCTCTATGTCTTAGTGGTTAAAAATGGCTCCTAAAAATATGGATCTCTAACAAGAGGGTGGACCACAAAAGCCACCCTCATGAAATAAGGAACATTTACACCCCAGAGTCCTTCCACATAATGCCCCTCTACCTGCACCACCAAGTCAAGATGGTTTCAGTCATTTATTCTCTAACATCATTTAATTTTTACTCTGATCTTCAGTGAAATAGGGAAGAAAAGGAATATGGAGAGAATTCACATCCTAGACAGCCAGTACTGAGCCCACTGGGATATGCTGGTTTGGATGACCCCCCATCCATTTTGTGAAGAAGGTTCTGGGAACTTCTAGAGGATGTCAAGCTTCTCAGTAGGACTCACAGCTATTGCTTTTCTCCAACTTCCTCTCACTGTTCAGTTTCCTCCTGGATTCTCAGGACCCGTGGGGTGTCTACACTACCTTATACATTTCACTTGCTCTACTTGTTCTTGCACTTGAGAAGTTGGGCATTCCCTGGGATGAATGCCAAAGATCTCCTCTGTGTACCTTTATCAGTAGCACTGTAGCACTATCCTCCCGTTGTTCATCAATTTGCTCGAGCGGGTACCAGTAATGCCTCCAGTGTGAGACTTGTTGCTACTGTTTTTGGCATATTGAATACAGCATGGGGAGCTTGCCAGGCTCTGTCATGTGGGCGGGATACTCTTGGTAGCTTGCCAAGCTCTCCGAGAGGGATGGAGGAATCGAACCTGGGTCGGCCATGTGCAAGGCAAACGCCCTACCCACTGTGCTATCGGTACTTTTCAAAAACAAAAATGTATTTTTTTTCTTTTGTGGGAGGTATTCAGGGACTCCCAAGCAGTACCTAAGGTACTCAGGAATCACTCCTGGTGATACTCAACCAACTGAGTCAGACAATTAACAGTAGGACTAGAGAATGCGAATTGGTGGTGCTTAATAAGCCAAGTCCTGAAAAGCATTTACCCTGAAGTTCTGTGCTCCCTACTAGCCCTGGATTCATTCCTTCTTTTGGGAAAAACACTCTACTTGGAACAGAGAGAAGGGAAGTTTGCTTTAGGAAACACATGGAAGTTTTTGTTTGTTTCTGTTTTAATGAAGATAATTAGTTGCAGCAAAATACACGTAACATGAAATTTACCATCTTCACCATCTCTTTGAGCATAAAAATGTAATTATCATGCTTTAATATTTTTTAAATTAAATCACTATGAGATCTACAGTTACAAAGTTGTTTATAATAGAGTTTCAGCCATACAAAGTGCCAACACCCATCGCTTTACCAGTGCACATTTCCCACCACCAATGTCCCCAGTTTTTCTCCTGCCTGCTCCCAATCCCCTCAGCCTGCCTTTAAGACAGACACTTAACTACTCTATTTCTCTCTCTTTCTCATTTTCTTTTCTGCCATTGTGTTTTGCAATACTGCTACTGAAAATGTATAATGCATATCACTTTACCTTCTTTGGGCTTTTGTTGTTGTTTATATGTTTGGGGTCACACCTGGCAGTGCTCAGGGTTTATTTTTGGCTCTATACTCAGGGAACAGTCCTGAAGGTGCTTGCAGAACCAAATTTGGTGCTGGGGTTCAAACCAGGGTGAACTGTACGCAAGGTAAGTTCATTACCTGCTGTACTATGTATCCTGCCCCCCCTTAACCATCTTAAGTAAATAGGCCATTATATATTAAATGAATGTACATTATTGTATAACCTATTTCCAGAATTTTTTCATCTTGCAAGTTGAAGCTCAGTACCTATTAAACAATTTCTCTAGAAAGTATCGCTGGCTGGGGCTGGAGCAATAGCACAGTGCGTAGGGAGTTTGCCTTGCACACTGCTGACCCAGGTTAGATTCCCAGCATCCCATATGGTTCCCTGAGCACCACCTGGAGAAATTCCTGAGTGCAGAGCCAGGAGTAAACCCTGAGCATCACTGGATGTGTCCCAAAAAGCAAAAAAAAAAAAAAAATATATATATATATATATATAGCTGGCTTTTAATCTTTTAAAATTTTAGGGGTTTAGATTCACATATTTATAATCATATGGTATCATCTATTACATTATTTTTCTATACAACACATGTGAGTGAGATCACCCAGTATTTGTCCTTCTCTTTCTGATTTATTTCATAATTTCCTCCAGCTCTCTCCAAATTGTAGCAAATTTCAATATTTTATCTCATAGCTGCATAGTATACACACACACACACACACACACACATATATATATATATATATATATGCGCCCCAACTTTTTTGTTCATCTGTTATTAGATGTTGTGTTGTTCCCATATCTTTACTATTGTTCTTAGTGCTGCAATGAATGTAGATGTGCATAAGTTTTTTCAAGTTAATGTTTTTGTGTTTTCAGAACATCTGCCAAGACATAGAGTTTCTGAATCATATGGAAGCTCTATTCTTAGTTTTTGAGAATTCTCTATACTGTTTTCCATAAAGAGTGAACCAGATGACATTCGCACCAGTGATGAATGAAGCTTCCTTTTTCACCACATCTCCGCCAACAGTGGTTCTTTCCAGTCTTTTTGAGATGTGCCAGTCTCAGTGGTTTGAGAATATGGTTCATGGTCATGGTTCTCCCGTTGTTCATCGATTTGCTCGAGTGGGCCCAGTAACGTCTCCATTGTGAGACTTAATTGTTAACTGTGTTTGGCATATCGAGTACGTCATGGGTAGCTTGCCAGGCTTTGCCATGCGGCCGAGATACTCTCGATAGCTTGCCAGGCTCTCTGAGAGGGGTGAACTCAGGTCGGCCATGTAGGCTGCGCGCAAGGCAAACGCCTTACCCGCTGTGCTATCTCTCCAGCCCTTGAGAATACATCTGCTTGAATTTTTATTTGTATTTACCATTCTCCTGATAATAAATTACATTGAATACATTTTAATAAACATACTGGCTATCAGTATGACTTCCTTAGCAAAGTGTCTGATCATCGCATTTCTCGAATTTTTGATGGGACTATTCAGTTATTTTTGTTATTGAGCTTTGGGAGTATTGTCTATATCTTGGATATTAGCCTTTTACCTAATGTATGGCATGCAAACATTTTCCCATCTTTAGTTGGATGTCTTTTTATTTTACTCCGAGTTTCTTTTGCTATATAAAAACATTTTAGTTTGATGTACTCTCACTTGTTTGTTTTTGTTTTCTTAGCCTATGGAGTCAAATTATTGAAAACACCTCCAACTTGATCCTGGAAAACTGCTGTTTCCTCAACGTATTTTATGAATTCTGGTCTAATCTCAGTCTCCATTTTGAATTGATTTTTGTGTATAGTATGAGATACAGATCCAGGTTTTCTTTTTCTGTATGTGGGTAGTCAGTTTTCCCAGCACCATTTGTGAAAAAGGGTTTCCTTGCTCCACTTATGCACCCAGATCTTTTGTATTTAACTAACTATAAATCTGAGGGTTTATCTCTAACACTTTTTATTCATTCATCCATCAGTGAACTTTTGACTTGTTTCTATCTTTTGGCTATTGTGAATAATCCTGCTATATGAATAGGGATACAAATATTTAATTGAGATGATCCTCCTTACAAGTCTTTAGGTTATAAGCCCAAAGGCAGTACTGCTGCATGCTATGGTAATTCTATTTTAAATTTTTTGAGGAACCACCATATTTATTATTTTTTATGACAACTGGACCATCTTACATGTTTGATATTAATACACAGAGTTCCATTTTGTCACATCTCATTAACATTGTACTTTTCTTGTCGTTCTCCTTTTTCTTTTTCCTCTTTCCCTTCCTTCCTTCCTTCCTTCCTTCCTTCCTTCCTTCCTTCCTTCCTTCCTTCTTTCTTTCTTTCTTTCTTTCCTTTCTCCCTCTCTCTACCTTTCTCTGTTTCCTTTGGTGCTTAGGGTTTACTCCTGGCTCTGCACTCAGGGATCACTTCTGGTGGTGCTGGGGGAATCATAGGTATTTCAAATTAAATTTAAGTCCATTGCCTGCAAGGCAAGCACCCTGCCAATTCTACTATCTCTCTGGCTCTATTTCTTCTTTAATAGAAGCTGTACTTTGTTTTTCGTGTGTGTTGCTCAAGATTTACTGTTGCCTCTGTCCTAAGGGATCACTTCTGGCAGTGCCTGGAGGACTCATAGGTGTAAGGTTTGAGCTCATTGGGTTTTTCATTAGCATTTCATTTCATTGTGATTAGTACTTGGGTGATCTTTTCACATGCTTGTTGGACATTTGAAAAGCTTTGTTAGAGTAAATGGCTAGTCAAGATTTATTTTTTAATGTTATTGGTTTAAGGAGTTCCAGATGTATTCTACATAAGAATCACTATCATTTTAAGGTTTCACAATTATTTTTCTCTACTTTTACATATTTTAATCCACGATTATTTTTCTTCTGCTGTTCATGATGTACTTCAATGGATAGTTTTTAGTTTTGGTGAAGTCAAATGTACCTCTGTTGCTGCTGTTACTAGTATTATATCCAAAATGTTACTGCCAAATTCAGTATCATGGAATTGGCAAGCTACCCATGACGCATTCAATATACCAAACACAGTAACTACAAGTCTCAAAATGGAGACGTTACTGGGCCCACTCGAGCAAATCAATGAACAATGGGAGGACAGTGGCAGTGACTTTCTTTAAAGAATTTTATAATTTTGGGCATTTTGGCTATATCTTTGATCCTTCATGGGTTAAACCTTCTGTATGTATAGGTAAGATGTCAATGTTATTCTTTTATATCTATCTGTCAATCTGTCTACCTATCTATCTAGTTTTCCCAATACTATTAGTTAAAGACTGTCCTTTCCACATTGAATGGTAGTCTTTGAAGACTTGCTTGGCCTATAAGCAAAAATTCTTTGGCGATATAAGCAACTTTTAGACTCTCTGTTTTACTTTATTGTTTGGTAGATCTTTCTGCCAATACCTCAGTGCTTTTATTACTGTGACTTTATAATAAGATTTGAAATTAGGAAACAAGAGACCTCCATCTGTGCTATTCTTTTTTCAAGATTACTTGGAATATTTGGGATCATTTTATATTCCAAATGAGTTTTGAGGTGAATTTTTCTGTTCCTCAAAAAAAAAGTTGTGATTTTGATAAGCTGTCAGTACAGTTTCTATCTTAGCAATATTTAACTTTCTAATCCTTGTAAATGGAATGTACTTACATTTATTTGTGCCTCTAGGAGCATTTGTTTCAAACCTACAACTAGCAGCTTTACATATATTACTTAAGATCTCATTCATTCCTGATACCCTTTTGGGTGACTATACAGAAATATGTTCCAGGAAAATCTTAGCTTTAATCCAAACTGAAATTTGGTCTACTCATATTTCTCTTGCACATAGAAAAGAATTACTTAACTGCTTGTGTTTCTTGACTCTTTATTCCAAAAATATGTAGCTCAATTTTAACAATTATTTTAAATTATGTACAATAAGATTATAATTCGATAACTATGGAATTCTATATTTTTCTTATCTCACCTCAGGTTATTATAATTTATAGTTCTCATATCCTAATAGTTCTACTATATTGTATACATTGCAAGACAATATATTGTTTTAAATGCACTGCGAATTGGAGTATGACTATATAGGAATAATTTTTAAAATAATATATATTCTCACCTTACTTGGAGTTGAGGAAAAGAGTTCAGAATGTATAGTTAAATAGATCACAACTGGAAGACCTAGGGATCAAAACTAAATATGTTGAGTTTCAAAGCCTAAGCCTAAGCTTTAATGTCTACTATATGGCAATAAGATTAGGTTGTGTCTAGTGGGAGAAAGAACCTGGATGGACAAATATGGTCACAACTATCTCTTGTATCCGACAAGAGAAATAAGGACAATAATAAGAAAGCTTTACTCAAATTTGGCCAAGGGAAGGCTTTATGAAAATCTAGGGAGAGGCTTATGATTTTTTTAAATAGATGGGATATCAATAGAATTTTCTGAATATTTCATACATAATGCATGAAGCAAGAGCATTTTAAAGGGGATTTCAGGAATTCTCTCATCTCTGGTTAATAAATGAGGATCATTGTATATTAGGTTCTTGTTGTTTGCCCTTCTAATCCTTAGGGCATGGACTAGACACATGCCATTGTCTGTTCACCATCACTTTTCTTTGGATAAATCACTAGTTCTTCCTCATTCTAGGAGGTTCAATAACGGGCAACCCCATTTAACTTCTCTCCTTGTCCTAGTTCTTATCCTCAGATAATAGTAAGAGACAAACTAGACCCAAGTTTTGCCAGGCAAAGAATTTTGGGAAATATCATATTTCTTTTGGCATGATGAAGTAAAAAGATTTTAAGCTGGAGACTTTTGCTTATCCCGTGGAAGCAGGAAAGAATTATGATATATTTGTAAAGAGTATAAAAAGAGCAGAGAAAGAACCCTGATGACATTAAGCCTTTCCCTCTATAGTCACACCAAATACTAGACACTCCTTCAGCATTTCACTTGAGAGAACCAGTAAGTTCCTTTTCCAACTTAAATGATTTAAATAACTCCCGTGCTAAGCCAAAAAGAGCTGACAGAAAGGGATAACGTAAGAGTGTTGACTGTTGATTGACCCTTCTGCTGCTGGCTCATTGTCTCATTCAAGGAGTCTGAAAATTCTTATGAGGAATGGATGAGATGCAAATATAGGTCAGAGTATAGCAAAAAGGTCACCCTAAATTTGTGGGTTCATAAATGCATAGTGATTGTGAGGGGTAGGAATTATTATCTCTACTTTATGAATAAGTACATAAAGTTTACTAGGCTTTTGAAAAAAGTTACTGAATTCCCACAGTTACTGTGTCAGAAGAGCCTGGATGAAAACGTCCTAAGGATGCCCAGTTGAGTGGGTGTTCCTGATCTTCTCACAGTTCCCTATTTCTTGACCACAGAAGGAGAAGCAGAGTAGCCTGTATTTTAGCCCAGCTGTATTCCATTTGGCTTAGCCATGCGTGGAAGTGGAATCCTTTCCCATTCTCACCCTTCAAACCCTAACAAAAAGGCCCCTTCAGATCCATTGGTCTATAGGGAAAGAATGAAACAGCTGCAGAGAAGGTAGCATGCCAGACTGTATTTGTTCAGGTGGATACAATAGCATCAGACTAGCATGGAGCTCAAATATTGAATCATAACTCTTCAGGCATCTTTGTATTTAAATCATAGCCCTGTCAAGTTCATATTTGATATGCACTAATTAATGTGCCCCATGAATTGTACCAGATTCTCCGGTGTGTGTGTGTGTGTGTGTGTGTGTATGTGTGTGTGTGTGCGTGCATGTGAGCGCACACACACACTCAGGATGTGGAGGGTGGAGAAGAGAGAAAAAGAGATCTTATAAATCAAAGTGCTATAAAATAAGAATCTGTGTTAAATTCCATAGTTGGCTCTTTGTGGCTATTGGGTATTTCCTGGATGAGAAGGGCGGGTACAAATTGTTACACAAATATGAATCATTTATGAGTAAATCACAGTAAGTGAAGCTAAGTTTTTTTATTTCTCAAAACTTGCAGCAAATCTACAGTGAAGAGATAAAGGTAAACCAATGGACTTTCACACTTCCATTCCAATGATTCTGATCTCTTTCGTGTTCAAAATGTTGGCACATTACTAGCAAGACATGGATGAGATTTGACTGAAAGGGAGGTGGGTGCTGAGCTATTTTGTGTAAAATATTCAAAGATTTAATTGTGAAGAGAATTTGTGCAACATGGAGAAATGACTTTGGTTAAAAGAGTCAGTGAGAGTGAACAAACAGTAGCATGTGTTTGTAACTGTACATGTGGGAAAGAGGTGCAGTGCAATGCCAGTGGAAATGGAGACAAAACCACTTTCAATATTTCTCTCCCTGGAGAAAATTGAACTGGTAAAAGGGTTTTTTTTTTACATTTTAAATTAATTTAATTAAACTTTTGTTTGTTTTTAACTTTTTATTGAATCACAGTAAGATACACAGTTACAATGTTTTTCATGATTGGATTTCAATTATATAGTGTTCCAACACCCATCTCTTCACCAGTGTACATTTCCCACCACCAAGGTCTCGTGTTCAGTCCCCCGCCCCCAACTCTGTGGCAGGCACTTTCCTGTCTCTCTTTCTCTTTCTCTTTCTCTTTCTCATTCTCTTTCTCTTTCTCTCCCTCTCTCTCTCTCTCTCTCTGTATAACCCCCATCTCTCTTTTTCCTTCTGGGTTTTATGAATTGCAATTCAGATACTGAAAGGTTATCATGTATTTCCCTTTACCTACTCTTTTTCAGTAGATTTTTTAATTGAATCAGTGTGAGATAGACCCTTAAAAAGCTGTTCATGATTCATTTTCATTCATAAAATGTTCCAACATCCATCAATGTATACATTTCCCAGCACTAGTGTCCAGATTGTACCAGATTCTGTGTGTGTGTGTGTGTGTGTGTGTGTGTGTGTGCATGCAGGATGTGGGGCGTTGCAATTTCCTTCCCATCACACCTCCCCCCTTCCCAGGCCTGTCTCTATGACACTTTCCCTCTCTCTCTCTCTCTCTCTTTCTCTCTCTCTCTCTCTCTCTCTCTCTCTCTCTCTCTGGGCCTTGTGCCCTTTACCTACTTTTATCTCAGTTCTTGTCCAGAGTGAACATTTCTAACTATTATTGTCATACTTGTCCTTTCTCTATCGTCACTGCCCTTCGTTCCCCACACAGTTGTGGCAAGCTTCTGACCATTTGACCAGTCCTCTTGGGCTCTGTGTTTTCTGTCCTTGAATATTAGTCTCATACTATTTTTTTATGTAAGGCGAACGCCCTACCCGCTGTGCTATCGCTCCAGCCCAATAAGGTAAGGTAAGGTAAGGTAAGGCCCTCTCGTTGATCGTCGATTTGCTCGAGCAGGCCCAGTAACGTCTCCATTAGAGACTTTATTGTTACTGTGTCTGGCATATCGAATACTCTCGGTAGCTTGCCGGGCTCTCTGAGAGGGGCGGAGGAATCGAACTCGGGTCGGCCATGTTGGCCGCTTGTAAGGCGAACGCCCGTTCGATTCCTCCGCCCCTCTCGGAGAGCCCGGCAAGCTACCGAGAGTATTCGATATGCCAGACACAGTAACAACAAAGTCTCCAATGGAGACGTTACTGGGCCCGCTCGAGCAAATCGACGATCAACGGGAGGGCCTTTACCTTATTTTTTTATATCCCACAAATGAGTGCAGTCATTTTGTATCTGTCCCTCTCCTTCTGGCTCATTTTACTCAACATGACAATCTCCATGCCCATCCATTTAAGCAAATTTCATGACTTCATTTTTTCTAATAGCTGTATATTCTGTTATGTAGAAGTACCACAGTTTCTTTACCAGTCATCTGTTCTCGGACACTTGGGTTATTTCCAGATTATGACTATTGTGAATAGTGGTGCAATGAACGTAGAAAAGCAAGTGTTTCTGCTGTGTGTGTGTGTCTTTGGGCTTCCAGAGTATATTCCCAGAAGTGGTATTGCTGGGTTAAATGAGAGTTTAGTTTGGTATTGTCACTGTCACTGTCCTCCCGTTGTTCATCGATTTGCTCGAACGGGCCCAGTAACGTCTCCATTGGAGACTTTGTTGTTACTGTGTTTGGCATATCGAATACGTCACGGGGAGCTTGCCAGGCTCTGCCGTGCGGGCGAGATACTCTCGGTAGCTTGCCGGGCTCTCCGAGAGGGGCGGAGGAATCAAACTCAGGCCGGCCATGTTGGCTGCGCACTGGTAGAACTTTACAAGAAAAAACCCATCAACAATGGGTAGAAGAAATGAACAGAAACTTCCTCAGAGAAGAAATACTGTAGCACTGTAGCACTGTCATCCCGTTGTTCATTGATTTGCTCAAGTGGGCACCAGTAATGTCTCCATTGTGAGACTTGTTGTTACTGTTTTTGGCATATCGAGTACACCACGAGGAGCTTGCCAGGCTCTGCCATGCTGGCGGGATATTCTCAGTAGCTTGCCAAGTTCTCCGAGAGGGACAGAGGAATTGAACCCCGGGTCAGCTGTGTGCAAGACAAATGCCCTACCCACTGTGCTATCTCTCTAGTCCAGAGAAGAAATACAAATGGTCAAAAGGCACATGAAAAAATGCTCTATATTACTAATTATCAGGGAGAAAATCAAAACAGCAATGAGATATTATCTCATACCACAGAGACTGGCACACATTCAAAAAGAAGAACAATCAGTTCTGGTGCAGATGCTGGGAGAAAGGGCCTCTCATTCATTGTTGGTGGGAATGTCAACTGGTACAGCCTTTTTTGGAAAACAATATGGACAATCCTCAAAAAACTTGAATTGGTGAAAGTTTAACTAAAAAGAGAGCATGCCAGTGGAGAAGACTGAACACTTACACGAAGAGACTCCTTATATGGAGAGAGAACCCTGGATTTGCAGTTACAGCTAGTCAGTTTTTAATCTGAGATCACTGGTTTTATGTTATGTGATTTAGGGCAAGCCATTCCACTCTCGAGCCTCAGTTTTCCTGTTTATTGACTGGGGTTCATGTTATTCCTACAGAATACTTGTGAAGATTATATGATTCAGTGTAATGTAAGGTGACATCTTGTATCTCTTGTATTAATTGTCATCCCATAGCTCATCAATTTGCTCGAGCAGCCGCAAGTAATGTCACATTTGTCCCTATCAGGTGCTAGTATAACCCAGTGGCATCTGCTCACTCCAGGAACATGAAGAGCCTCACACCATTCATTCAGGGTCTTGACAAAGAAGTCTAACTGTCTCGTAGGTGGGCGGCCAGGCATTGTTTTGATGTCCTGCGGAATCCAGTCTGTAACAGGTCTAGTCCAGTGTTCCTCTCTGAATCGCATTACGTGTCTAGTCCATCTGATTTTCAATGCCTTGGCAAATGAGACAGCATTCCTGATTCTCAGTCACTGAGGAACTCCGGATTCCTTCTCTCACTTGTGTGAAACCTCATATTCCAAGCATAGCTCTTTTGATTCCTCTTTGGGAGACCTGAAGAAGAGTGTTCTTATCCTGTTTTCATAGGGCTCAGGCCTCTGAGGCGTATGTTAATTCAGGAAGAATGGTGGAGTCAAAGGTGACATCTAGCTCTACCAAATTCTAAATTTTCTTTTCCTATATCATCTTCTCCTTCATTTTCTCAAACTGTTCTATATTCTACGTTTTTGCCTCCATCATAAAATTTATTTGAATTTTTCATCACTCTTGTCACCTTGCATAGAACTATCCATGTTTAAATTAAAACCATTTGGGGCAAGAGCCGGCAAGCTACCGAGAGTATCTCGCCCACACAGTAAAGCCTGGCAAACCACCTGTGATGTATTCAATATGCCAAACACAGTAACAACAAGTCTCACAATGGAGATGTTACTGGGCCCGCTCGAGCAAATCAATGAACAACGGTAGGACAGTGACAGTGACAGTGACAGGGCTAGAGCAGTAGTACAGTGTCTTGCATTACTTGAGTTTGAGTCCTTGTACTACTTATAGTTCCCTGAGTCCACCAAGAGTAATCCCTGGGAGAGGAGCCAGGAGTTAGCTGTAAGCTCAGCTTGGTATGGCCCCCAAACCAAGATAAATAAGTAAAAGAATAAATAACTTATTAAGACCTGTCTTCTAGAACTGTGCAAATACTCCAAAGAAAATACAGATGATTAGTTTTATCAATTAGGGGAGATACAAATAGCACACCATTTGAAATAGGATAGAGTTGCCACAAGGAAACAGCTACTTAGTTAGACACTATGTTTGCTAGTGCCTCTGCATTTGTTTGTTTGTTTGTTTTTAATTTTTTAAATTTTTTTCTTTTTTTATTAGTGAAATACCATGAGGTACAGTTATAGGCTTACAAATTTTGTGCTTGGGTTTCAGTTATACAATGATCAAGTGCCCATCCCTCCACCAGTGCCTGTCATCCATCACCACAGGTCCCAGCATCCCCCCCCATCCCCACTCCCCCCGTCCCATCCTGCCTCTGTGGCAGGGTATTCCCCCTTGTTCTCTCTCTTTTCTTTTGGGTACTGTGTTTTGCAAGAGAGGCATTGAGTGCCTCTGCATTTAGGAAGTGTTGAGTATTCAGGTATCTCCAAGGGAATGGGGGAAGAAAGCTGTCACTTCCATCCCAAGTGAATCAGCAGTAACCTGCTTTCTTTTTCTAATGTAGATGTAAATGAGCTCAGTGTTCTTAGAAATTACATGTTGAAGTTGAGTAAACTGATATTCCTAACTAGCCACTTAAGGCAAAGCCACTAATCTGTTAAGAAAATCAATCGAGAACTTGAAAAAGAAATAAATTCTCTTCTTATACAGGTCATATACTCTTCAGCTGTCTGTTATAGCAGCGAGTTTTACCCTAACACATCAGGAAATCCAGGAAAACAGACTGACTACTTGTGCAAATAGTCCATTTTCAAATGGTAAAATTCAACACATCAATGCCAGAATTTTTACCTCCAGGTTCTGAGCTGATTGAAGACTACATGGCCTCTACAGTCTCCTAATACCCTGAACTAGTAACACCAGTGTTGTATATTTATAAGTGTTTGCTATGTTCCAGGCCCAGTGCTAAACACTGTATACATCAATTTTCATCTTCAGACTTTACCAGTGTGACATGTGCACTTAAAGTTAAGTTTGTCACTGGTTATATACTTTTATAATGACAGACTACTCAGAAGAAATGAATTTTCATTCAGATCTTTCATATTCCAGAGTCTGTATTCTTCACCACTGACCTATACTGCCTATACTGAAATTTTTGTATCAATGATTCTAAGGGTCACACCATCCATATTGTGCCTGTATTCCAGGAATGACTCAAAATTTTGTCTTTGAGAAATGAGACAGAAGAGCAGTGAATGATTAGGCTTGTACCACAGCATTAATCTTTTTGTTTTAATGGTTCTATTTAATAAGAGTAAGTGGGGTAAATGATGGTACCCAATACTAATAGAGTTTTCATGATGCTTTTGGTACCTTTGTTATCACCTATTATCTCATTAAGGTCTTCCAAGAGTAGTAATAGTATCACTATTTCACAAACCAGGAAACTAAAACTTGGTGTTATCCAAAATGTTTCCATGTAGTCATTTATCATTTTGGCGCATGTTTATTCCCTTCCTACTATGTTCCTAGGCTCTCTTTTGGTCACAGAAAATTCCAGAACAAAGCAAATATGGGCACTGGTATAATAGAACGTTAGGTGCCACTTGAGGTAACAAGCAATAAGTAAAGTTCAATTACATGAAAACAGGAAAATTGTGATCTAAGGGACACTCCGAAATTGGCCATAAGCTGTACTAACTTGATTTCTGAGGCTGTTTCTTTGAGTGTTAAAAACACTAGTGGGGATACACCTGGATGTACTCAGGGCTTATTCCTGGCACTGTGCTCATGGATTATTACTAGTGATGCTCAGGGAACCATATGTGGTGCCAAGGGATTGAACCCAGGCTGGTCATGTACAAGGCAAAGGGGTTATCTTTTACACACATAGTCAAGATATTCGATCTTCTTGAATAAAAAAGGTGGCCCACGAACATGATGCCTGCTTGTTATCTGTATTGCAAATCATTACACCCAAAAGGACAGAGAGAGTAAGAGGGATTGTGCCTGCCACAGAGGCAGGAGGTGGGAAGGGTGGGGGTGAGGAAAGGGATACTGGTAACATTGGTGGTGGAGAATGGGCACTGGTAGAGGGATGGGTACTTGAACATTGTTAGACTGAAATGCAATCATGAAAGTCTGTAAGGCTGTAAATGTATCTCACAATGATTCATTAAAGTAAAAAAAATTAAAACATAAAAAATAAAATAGTGTTCCAAGAAAAAGATGGTCTAGAAATGATTGGGGGAGAGATATAATTAATGGCATGGAAAAGAGGCAAAGAAGATCAAGCGTCTTCCAGAATTTGGCATGTAGTCAGTGTTCTGCATTAACTGGTATGCTGCTTTCTGTATTTTCTCATTTAACTCTCATGGTATTTTTGCAAGTTAGGATAGTGTATCCTATGCTTGCTTTAGTAACAAGCTCACCCAAAATATAGGGGCTATACAGGTTTGTTTTATTGTTTGTCATGCTCCATGTCCATCAATGCTTGATTGTAATTCTACCCAATGTTATATGAATTTTTATCTAAACCTATTGTGCTAGGACCTCTGTCTGATGGCAAGAGGTGAAGAGAATATGGGAATGCACTCACTGGCTCCTGATGCTTCCTCCTGGAATGTGTCCCTTCTGTACACATTTCCCCAGAGCAAGTTAACTATGCTTGTCTGAATTTAATGAGGATGGAGAAGTGTATCCTAACATAGGTCCAGAATGAATCCAATATTTAATGAGGAAACCAAGTTTGGGGAGGAGTGGAATGTAAATGAACTTGTTGGCATTCATATCCCTGTGATATAAACTTGAGCCCACCTACCTTGTTCCAAGTCCATGTTTTCAAACTCTCCACTGTGCTCCCAACACCTCAAATTCTACCCCACTCAGACCTCTCTTTGATTCACGTTTTTATCTGTTCACCTTTCCCTCCCTCAGTGTCCCCATCCGTTTCTTAAAGATCCTGATCTTTAGAATGGAAGAAAAGTGGTGTTTTTTAGTTTACTGATTTAACTCGCCCACCACACACACACACACACACACACACACACACACACACACACACACACACACAGCCTAGCCTCTGTTCTTCTTTCTCACTCTCCCTACCATGCTGCTGGGATGTTATCTGTGAGTATCACATGTTTGCCAGATACTCTCTGCGTTCTGGAATTTCCCCTGGCCATTCCACTGAAGTGATTCCTTATGGACCTACACACTTCTAACTAATGGTCTCTTTTGAGCCTTTATTTTGTACTTTCTCTTTCAGCAGCCAAGGGTATTGGAAAGTACTCGCTCACCTTTAACTTCCCACTCCATTGGGTCACAAGATCAGTCCTTCAATCCTCCTGACTTCCTTCTTCTATCTCTGGCCATTCCTCACAGCATCTAGAGGTTCTTTTTTCTTGTCCTGTCTCTCTATAATACTTTTCTAGAGGGCCCAGTTTCACACTCTGCTACTCTCACTTCCTCTTTTTCTCAGGGCTTTTCATCCCTTTTCTATTTTGTTTCTAGATATACCTGTGCTCAGTGCTCAGAGCTTGCTATTGGCTCTCCACTCAGGGTTAATTCCTATCAGGCTTAAGGGGAACCATGTATAGTGGGCACAGATCAAACCTGGGTAGACTGCAAAAAAAGCAAGTGCCCTACCTACTCTACTATCACTCTAGTCCCCACTTATATCTTTAAGTTCTTCAACAGAGTGACAACTGACACTAATAGCTAAAACCAATCCCAAACCCTGAGTTTTGAGCTTATCTACCCAATTGCTGTGGAGGCATGGTTGTATGAATGTTTCATAGGAATCTCAAACTCAACCTGTGGCAGGAAATTTGGTGTCCATCCATGAGTTTGGTGAATTTCCTTAGGTGGATAGCTGAAGAACTAAACTTCTCCAAACTAAGTTTGAAAGTTAATGCTCTTGTTTGGTTGTTATAGTCAGGTAAGCGTTTCCTCCCACTCCTGTTTCCTGAGAGGAAGGACATTTCCCTTTGCAGGCTCCTGGCCTTTAGTTGGCCTTTGCTAGGAAAATTAAAGAAATTTTTCTGATTATTAATTTTGGAATAATAACTAGGCAGGCTCTGCTTAGATCCATCTTTTTTTCTTTCTTGGAAAGGGCTTGTCTGCAGATAGCATTGGTTCTTTCCTCTTTGTGTTCATTCTTTAGATCTCATCTGGGATATATCCGAGGAAAGGGAGGTGAGCTGTACCTTGGACATGGTGGTCATGCTTACCTAGTTTGGAGGTTATATTAATCTGTCATCTACTTGGCTAAGAAACCTGAAACCACTTCAATGTGACCTCCAGAAAATATATAGCAAATACTTTAATCTTTAATCTTCATTTTTACCATTATTTATAAAAACTTTCTCAAAACCTTGGCTTGGAAAGGTTGGAGTTATCTTTCCAAGACATGGTACTCAAGCATCAGCTCTTGCTTTTTAGTTTTTGAATTTTTTGAATTTAGTCAAGATTTTATTTCAGAGGAAGAGGTCCAAATAGAAGTATCTATATTACCTTTTTCTCATAATCTTGTGTGTGTGGTGGTGGTGGTGGGGGGGGTTGGATATCTAGTATTTGTATCCTTGCATTTGAGCTTAGTTTTATTATTTATGGGGCATTATTTATTGCTCACCTCTATTCTGGGTTTGGGGACTACAGAGATAAATGAAAACATTCCAGTTCTCAGAGGAGTCAGAGGAGCAAAGGGATAAAGATGATACTAAGACATCACAGGCAAAGTGGGGGCAGGGGAAGCTTTAAAGCAATCATAGAGATAATGCTGAGCTAATTTTCAAATTTCAGTGGGATATGGGGGTGGAGAAGGGAAGGGGGGTTTGCAGGGCTGGCAAAACAGCATGCACTCAGGTACGAGAAAGATCCCTCGAAGATAGTCCTGCCAGCAATTTGATGTAGCGGGACTGTTGGGCCTGCAACCTGGAGGTGGCCAGAAATAATGTTGAAGAGAAAGCAGCCTGTCCAGAGGGTTTTCTCCATTAGGTTTAGGATTAGGTAGTGGACACAGTATTGAGAAGCATCATCATGTAGGCATTCTGTAGCTGATGCATCAGTATTGATTCCATGGCTAGAAGAGGGCACAGCAGTGGGAACATTCAACCAGTATCTCCCCTGTGCTTAGAAGGTGGCATGGAATCACCTCAAATAAAGGGGAAGGAGTGCATAATGCCCTCTCAACAGGCCACTGGTCCTAGTCTCCTTCCTTTTCCTAATTCCAGGCTGATGCCTTCAGCTGAAGTCTTACCTTGGGAGGCAGAAGGAGTCACAAACCACCTTTGGATGGGAAATTTTTTCTCTCTGATCATTAGGGGCCTTTGAGAGGGCTCAGAAGCCATCACACAGACTTATCAATATCATTGGAAATTTTTCTGCCATCTTTGGGGACATGTCATGCAGATTATAGAGTAAAACATCCTGATGCATACCCCAGCTCCTGTACTCTTCAAGCCTCTCTGAGGCTCTTCAAACATACTGAAGTTTCTATACTTGAATTCTCTCTTATGCATGCACCTATGATTATCATTCTTATTGTAGTATAGCAGGCTCACTTCCAAAGAGATTATTTGTGAGGGCCAAAAACTGTAAGTAAGTAAAGTAAAGGCCCTCCCGTTGATCGTCGATTTGCTCGAGCGGGCCCAGTAACGTCTCCATTGGAGACTTTGTTGTTACTGTGTTTGGCATATCAAATACTCTCGGTAGCTTGCCAGGCTCTCCGAGAGGGGCAGAGGAATCGAACTCGGGTCGGCCATGTTGGCCACGTGTAAGGCAAACGCCCTACCCGCTGTGCTATCGCTCCAGCCCATCTTACCTATTTGGTTTGACAGGAAATTTAGGAATCTTAAACTGGACTTGGGAAAGGGCTGAAGTCAAGGGTATTCTCCCAGCCCCTCTCAGATTTCCTCAGAGGGCTCCTGCTTCCTGATTCCCCCATAGATGCGTTTCCCAGCCAGGCCTGAATTTCTGAGGGGACATTGGGATAAATGAGATTCAGTTGCCTGCCAATGCTTATCACTCCCTGCATCTGTAAGACAAGGGGGCAACAGGCTAAGGTCCAAGGCTTGAGGAGACAGACATTCATGGAGGTCCAACAGTCCTACAGGAAGATGGAATCTAGAGCCAGGCTCTTCCATGGGGTCTTAGAGAGGAAGCAGCTTCTGTACTGAGCCCTGAGCCACAAGTAAGGTGTCAGCAGAGCCGGGGAGGCAAAGGAAAGAGAATTCCAAACTTCTATTCTTCTACTGGAAAAGTCAGAATGGGGGACTTCTTGTGAAAGCTTGCCTCAGCGCCCTCCCCACACCCTCTGATGTCTGCACACTCTCCTTAGTCTCTGGATCCATCCTCTCTGTTCTAGTTTGTTTTACCTTTTTGCAATTTTATGTCACCATGCCTCTTTAAGAAAAGAGAGGAAAATGAATATTTTTGCCAAGCGTTCTACCCCACAGTTGTGTTACCTGGTTTCCTTTTACAATCCTGTGAGACCAGCATTACTATCCCATTGAACATATGGAGAAGCCCCAGCCCAGGGAAGTTAAACAACCTGTCTAGGGATGCACAGCCTACAAGTTCCTTCAGTAACTAATGAGTGTTAGGGGTTGAGTGAGGAGTCAACCCCAAGCTACTTTGGTTTCCAAGTGTTCATCCTATTATTTCCAGACATGACTGCTTCCTCAGAGGGTTGGGTACCCCCAGGGCATAAACTTTTCCAAAGATCTCATACCAAACTACCAATCCACAATTACTCAAAACAGCCAAGCAGAAATCCAAAGAACAAATGTGTCACTGGGCAGTGTTTGAAGACTGGGTTTTTCCTCTAATCACAAAACCTCCTTTCTTGGTCTTATGACACAGTGCCCTCAAGCCCAGTGGGCTGCTCTTGCCCAGAGATGCCAGGGACCACACAGACCTCAGAATGTACCCATTGTAACACTTCAGGGGAAGCAGCCGAGTCCTGAGAGAGTATCTGGCCCAGGGCCCCCTCCCCTTATGGCGTCAGTCCAGAGTTGGGGTAGCGTCTCCCATTAGCGGGCGGCCTTGGAAATCAGATTTTGCTCATTTGCCAGGAAGCCCTGGCTAGACCTGTAAAACAGCTCAGCCAGTTGGTCTACAGAAATTTCTTTTTCATCCTTTTCACTGACTGAACTCCTGAAACAGATTGGACTGAACAACTGAGCAGTAGGGAGACAAAGTAAACAGAATAGGTTCTGGGTGCCCCCGGCATGTCTGCTGTCTGTAGACATGCGTCCCTGCAGGCGAGGCTGACAGACACAGCCCAGCTCCTGTTCCCACACAGGAATGCCTGCCAGAGACTATCACAGGGCCATGTGGGAGTGGCATGCATATGTGTTTGTGTGCAAGTGTGTGTACCTGTGATTACATGTATATAATTGTGTGAGTGTGCATGTGTACATGTCTGAGTGTGTATGTGAGCTTGTACATGAACATGATCTGTATTTGTGTTTGTGTATATATGTGTATCTGCATGTATGTGTGTATGCATGTGTGTGAACACATGAATATATGTATTTATTAGAGTATGTGTGCAGATGTGTGTATATGTGTGTATGCATATCAATCTATGTGTATGTATATGCTTGCCAGTGTGTTTGTACTTGTGTGAGTATTTATGACAGTGTGTTATTTGTGAGTGCGTATGTGTAGGTATGTATGTATTCGTGTGTCTGAGAGTGTGTATGTGTATAAATGACTGTGAAGTACATGTGCAAATGTCTGTGTGTATATGAGTGAGTTTGTGTAAATGTATGAGTGTATGTGTTTGTCTATATGTATTTCTGTGTCTGAGAGTGTATATGTGAATATGTGTGTATATGTATGTCTGTAGGTGTGTATAGGAGAGTGTGCATGTGTGACTGTAAATTTTTGTGTGAATGTCTGCATCTCTGTGAGTGTATATGAGAGTATAAATTTAAGTTTGAATGTGTGTGTGTGTGTGTGTGTGTGTGTGCATACTTGGGGAGGGGAGTGGGACAGGGCTGGTTGTAAGGTCTCTCTGTGATGTGAGTTCTGGTCCTAGTTCTAGCACTTTACCCTTTTGAGCCTCATGTCATAAACTACAACCTCAGTGATGTCATCCCAGCTGTCTAAGATGCTACAGTCTGAAGTCTAAGCTAAGACATTAATGTCTCATCTATAAGTTTGTTCACAGAATCAGCTAGACACAAGGGATTATGCCAAGTGAGCTATTTTTATGGAAGTATTCATCCGGACAGCCTGTCCCCAACCCTCCCCATTAATAACAGGCTCTTCCTCAGCAGATGAAGTGAGCACCCTTGTACAAATCAGGAAAAATGTAGCCCTTCAGCCAGTTGCCAGCATGGGTGCAGGCCAACAGCCTTTCTGAGAAGAAAGCAGTGTGGCTTCCTGTAGGGATGTGATTCTGTGTTTGGTCCACAGTCTGGGAGAGTAGCTTCATGCCCCCCTCACTTCCTGCAAAGCACCTGTCAGAGTTCTCTGGGCTGAGTGCTCCAGACACGATGCATGGTATAAAAGAGCCCCTGCCTGCAGGAGGGCAGACTTCCTGCTGTACTCACTGAACAAAGCCCTCTGCACCATTCAATGATTTCTTATTGCCTGGGTGAATGAGCTCACGGTCCAGTTATGAGAACAAGACGTAAATCCCCACATAAAATGTTTAATAACAATAACATCTCTCAACGATAGCTCAATCAACAGCTCAGGAGATGGCGCAAGCCCACATACGAGTGTCAAAGTAATTGCCAGGCAGTCATCTTTATAGGCGCTTGGGAAGATGGGGAGATCCCTATGTAAGAGAGGCCAGAGATGTGATGGAATCTGGTTCAAACAGTTACCCAGCATGTCATCTATTCCTCTAACATTGCCCAGGCCCAGGGTGAGGGCCAGTCTGGCTATGGGACTTGGGGGACACAGAGGTGAGCAACACAGGACCCAACCTCCAGGCTCACCTGAGCTGTAGGAAACAGCAGTCAGACAGAGACTAAAGATTGGAAACCAGGATCATTAATTTATGAAGAAATCTTCACAATTCAACTACTGCTGTGTCTCAAAAGTCCCCTTCTTTCTCCTCCCCATCTTTTCCCCTCTTTCCTTAAACCTGACGTGGCCTCTGAGGATGCTGCTCTGTCATCTGTGTGTAAGCCCTTGGCCAGTGAGTGGCAGACACAAGTCTGGAAGTCAACGATTTGCTACAGGCCCACAGGGTCTCTGTAGCCCCTCGGAGCTGCCATGTGGCCACTGAGCCCACGCTGCTCACCTCACCCAGCCACGTGAATCCCCCTGGCCACTGATCCCCCTAGAGTGTCTGGTAGCCATGTTAGTGACAGTGAAAAGGGGGTTCTCGTAAACCTCTTCTGGTGAGGGAGCAAAGAACCCTGGGCCAGAAAATCACACAGCATCCAGCATCCCTCTTCCTCTGAGAAGTGAGCACTGGCTTCATTCCATGGCTCTGAGTTTGTAAGCTGGAGAAGCAGGGGTAGAAGGAGCAGAAAGTTCTCATTCCAGGTCAGCCCAGTTCCTTGGGACAGGAGTGCTCAGAAACCTTTGTTGGATCTCTGCTTACAATATGAATGGAGTGATCCTGCATCATGGGATTATCACAAGGTTGGGAGGAAAGTGGAGCAGGCACTCAATGGGCATTAGTTGCATCAGACAGAGACCGCGATATAGTTTCCAAGATCCCTGTGCAAGGTACCAGACTGCGCAGCTCTAGATTTCTGTATGCTGGATCCTGGGTTATCAGCCTGTTCTTCCCTTGCCAACTGCCCTTCCTTGTGTGGCCTCTTCATGACCAGAGCTTGTGTCATCCACAAAGGAGACAAGCATGACATGTAGGTGGCCATGGTAGACTCTGCTTTAGCTCAGAATGTCCCCTGCAAGGGACAGGTTGATGTCATGAGGATAAGAACTCTCTTCTCTAAAGGAGAAGGAAGAGAGAAAGAGAGAGAGAGACAGAGACAGAGACAAAGAAAGAGAAGGGGGGGGAGAGAGAGAGAAGAGGGAGAAAGAGACAGAGATAGAAAGTGACTCTAAAGAAAGAGAGAAGGGGGTATGGTGGCGCCAGCAGGTCAATCTGTACTTGTGAGGCGAGTGCATCAGCAGCCTGATGGCACCATCAGACTTTCAGATACCCAAAAATTGCTACTGTGCCTTTGACCAGATCCCAAAAACTTGGGGCAAAGTTTACCAAGAAAGTAAACGGCCAAAAGTTAGGTATGTGGGAGACACACCCACAAACCACCTCTGGCTCAGCTATATAATTGGAGGCATGGCCTCTCTGGTTCCTGATCGAACTGCTTAATGGCCATGATCCCAAAGACTCAGAAAGGAATCTCGGAACCCAAAGGCTTTTGGCAGAAATGCGTCCTGTTCCTGCAGTAGGTTTCTGGCACTGGGCCACTCCAGGTGGGAATAGGTTTCATGCCTTGGCCTGTTCCCCATGGCAGCCCGGTGACCGCCATCCTCCAGAGGCCACTAGACAGTTAGGTTTGGCCCTGCAGTGACAAGACACATGGGGCCTCACCAGATGGGGTAGAACTGGCCCTTTCCTCTCCATCCCAACGAGACCCCGAGTCGCTGCCTACAAACGGTCTCTCTGGTTCCTGATCAAGCTGCTTAATGGTCATGATCCCAGAGACTCAGAAACAAATCTTGAAACCCAGTGGCTTTTGGCAGAAATGCATCTGGACTGCATACAAGATGGCCACCATCTCAGAGCTTATTGGAAAGCCAGGTATGGCCGGTGGTGACAGGGCAACTGCAGTCTCATAGGAAGTGGGGCGGTACCGGCTTGTCCTTCATGCCCTACTGAGGTCATGAGTTGACCCCTATGAGAGGATCTCCGGCACAGCCATGGCTTCAGAGGCAAAAGGACTTAGTCCAGAGCCTGGCAGCTTGTGGCAGAAAAGCGAATGGACCATGCGTTAAACTACGGCACCATGCCTCCCTGGGAGGGAAAGGGTGATGCTCCCTTCCGACCCCCCCATCCCCCCAGCAGCAAGGTGGCCGCTGCCTCAGAGCATATTGGAAAGCCAGGTATGAGCCAGTGGTGACGGGGCAACTGCAGTCTCATGGGAAGAGGGATGGTACCGGCTCGTCCTTCATGCCCTACCGAGGTCACGAGTTGCCCCCCACAAGCGGCTTCCCAGCACAGCCATAACACCAGATGCACAGAAACCAATCTCATAATTATCTGTCTCTTTGCAGAAATCTAAAGTCATTATATGATTCTCATAACCAACTATAGAAAACAAAGTATTTCGCAATGCCTTTTCAGCAATTTTGATTGTGGGGGGGGGGGAATTCTGAACAATAATGGTGCATCTTTTGTCAAAATAATGAATGTAATCAATATAGAGAAGAGTTAAGTAGAAATCATCTGCCTCACAGGCATTGGGAGGGGTGGGAGGCGGGTATATTGGGGTTCTTGGTGGTGAAAAATGAGTACTGGTGAAGGGAAAGGTGTTTGATCATTGTATGACTGGGACTTAAACCTGAAAGCTTTGTAACTATTCCCACAGTTATTCAATAGATAAATATAAGAAGAAAAAAATAAATAAAATTATGAAAAAAAGAGAGAGAGAGAGTGACTTTCTTGAGATGATGCAAACTTAGGGCATTCTGGGCAGCCATGTCCCCACCCACCCCTGAGAGGAGAGAGGTATTCCACAGTGAAGAATGCACAAAGTGTGTTGGGGGGGGGGGGGGCAGAAGGGGAGGTAGGAGAAGGGAGAGGGGGAGAGAAAAGGAGAGAGTGGGAGGAGGAGGAGAAAGAAGTGGAGGGAGGGAGGGAAGAGGAGGAGGGGAAGAGGAGGGGAGAGGGAAAGAGGGAGAGAGGGGGGAGAGGGAGAGGGAAACAGAGAGGGAGGGGAGAGAGAGGGAGGAGAGAGAGAGTGCAGAGAGCCTGAACAGCGCAGACAGGATGACATCATGGCATCAGTGAAGAGTCTAAGCTGGCTTCTCTGGACTGTCAACGCTAGCAACATCTTTCCTTAAGCTGGAGATCTTGACCTCTCAGGCAAGTGAGTGGGGTAGAGGAGCAGTGGAGAGCTGGAGCGAGGCATTTCTCTAGCCAGCAGGAGGGAGAAGCAGAGAGATTTCAGAAGAATCATTCTGGCTTGTGATTACAACTCTGTGGTTTCCTGCTTCAAACACCAATTGCATTTGTGCCAGCAGGCAGAGCATGTGTGTCTTGTTGCATGTCTCCCTCTGGGTTTAGATCTGAAGTGAGTGTGCGTGCAGGATAGTCCCACATCCCCAGTGGTTTGGAAGTCCCCTCTGCGCCTGGGGTTTATTGCTCCCTTAGGTCCTCCTGCAGCCACCAACAGTCATGTTTATCCTTGACCTTTGCAGACTGCAGGATGCTTGGCAAAAACACTTGCATCTGCACAATCTCATTGGATTCTGGGCATCTGTGAAGAAGGTGGAGCTGGGATGACTGTTCCTGCCTGTAGGGGATGGAAAACGGAGATCGAGGGCCCAGGAGCTGGGAAAGAGAAAGACAGGAAGGAAGGAGAAGAGCAGGGCTGGAAGGATCCCAGGACTAGGTGCTTGAAAACCCAGGCTTGTGTCCTGGCTCTCTTCCTTAACATATATGTTACTTCTGGCAATTCAGTTTTTCCTGGTCTCAGTAGCCCTCCTGTCAGACCCAGTGAGTCTTGCGGCTCTGACAGATGGGACTAATGAGTAGATGGTTTTGTGAAGTGTGCTGCTCAGCTTACTAGTTTGGGTTGGTTTGCCGGGTGGTCCTGTTCTGGGATTCTGGGACAGGTAAAAAGGCTCTCTATTTTGTTTTTTTTTTTTTATAATTTATTTATTTATTGAATCACTGTGGGAAAAGTTACAGAGCTTTCGGGTTTAGGTCTCAGTCATGTAGATACCGAACACATTTCCCTTTACCAATACTCATTTTTAACCCCGAACCCCAATAGACCCCCACCTCCCACCCCTCCCAATTCTTATGAGGCAGATGAGTTCTAGTTAATACTCTATCTACTTTGACTAGATAGATTATTTTCGATAGAAGATGCACAATTATTGTTTAGAGTTTACGACCCACCCCCCCCCCCCCCCCAATCAGACATGCTGAAACAGCGTTGTGAAATGATTTGCTTTCTACAACTTGGTTTAAGAATAAAATGATGTCGCGCGGCCGCAAAAGCGGCCGCGCGGTTTTGAATTTCTGCTATTTTACTTATTGACCCTGGAAGAATTTCTATTAAAAGTTAGCTAGTTAAGAGATTGATTTCTGTGCCCTGGAGTCGTGGCCGTGCCGGAGAGCCGCTCGTGGGGGGCAGCTGGCGACCTCGGTGGGGCGTGAAAGGCTCTCTATTTTGGATGGCCACTTTCTCCACTTCACGTTTAATGGCATCATGTTGGAAACACTGAATCATTCACACCACAGAAATGGGCAAATGACACAAATCAGATGAGGAGACTTCATTTAGCCAGCGTCTGTTGTTAACTAGTATGAAAATAGTGGGAGGAAGTGGAAAGGGAGAGAAAACAATACTAATATTTAAGGTGCAGTATATTCATTGAGTCCTCATCACAACTCCTGGAAATACACTGATGAGGCAATGAAATCTTACAGAGGGCTCATAACTTGCTCAATTAAGCACTATAAGTGACCAGAGTAGGTTTCCAAGATTTACAGTCTCTCCAAAACCACGCAGCTGCCCTTAAAGAAGTCCTTGTGCTAGCATCTGTTCTTTTTGTTGTTGCTGGTTTTGTTTTGGGGCCACAGCTGGAGTAAGCCAGGGTTTACTCCTCGGTGTTCAGGGATCATTCCTGGTAGTATTAACATCTGTTCTTTCTCTGATTTCCAACCCAGCAAAGTGAGATATTCAGTAATCTCCAAAATCAGTTTCTAGGGCCAATTAACATTTAACACCCGTGCTTGGATATATTAGGTCTGAAATGTTAATTGGTATGGTTTCCAAACAATGCTGACTTGGGAACGGGTTCAGAGGAGTACATGGCATTATCCTAGGCACAAGGCTTGACCATCTTTGAGACCCACAGTTCTGGGCCTCAACTGAATAAATGCCTGAGGATTACCTAAGGGCTCGGTAATGCCATTACGTTTGGGGGATGTGAAGCATCAGACATGGCGAGGGAGAAAGACAAGAACACCTGGGGCCACCTCTGCCCTTTCACCTGGCTGGGGCTCAGCGCCCTCATCTGTCCAAGGAGCCCGTTCTCCAAATACACGTGTCTCACCTCATTGCATTTCTGTGGGATCAATTGGGGGAAAGGGTTCCACCAGCCTCTGGAATCTGCTGCATTACCCAGATGTAAGGGAATTATGTGTCTCAGCTGAGAACCTTTCCTCCTGTTGCTAAGAGAGAATGGACTGTGTGTATTCCTCTCCTGCTGGCTCTGGCTCTACCCACACCCGCCAGCCCCCAGTCCTCTTTTCCTTCTATTTTTATACCTTGAGTGCTTCCAGGGATGATGTCCTACATGCTCCATACTGCATGAGGGTTGGCAGACAAGGAAAAAACAACAAATCCCCAGAAAGACCTAAAACATAATAGAAATCTGTTTTCTGCTTAAGAAAGTGACAGATAGGGGCAAGCCCCACATTTCCCTGCTGACCCTGGACAGGACAGTTCCCAGAAAGGAATGGCCTACCCTCCCCCTCCCTAAGACCGAGAACTGTAGGCACATGTTGAAGGTTCCTGGGGCACCTCAGTGAGAGATAGATATGATCTGAATTGTAGGTTCCTACATCTCCTGTGACCCTCACAAGAATTGTCTGAGACAATAGGTATTAATTCTCACAGTTTCCAATTGAGGAAAACCATCCTCAGGAAGCGGTGGGCGAAATCCACCCTCCGATTTCTGGGATTCCAGGCTTTTCCCCCTAGCAGACCGGGGGAAAAAAGGTGGCTGCTGTGGTTGTGCAGAGAGGGGACTTTTATTTAGCCCTACATTCTGATGTCCCTCCACTCCCCAACATAGGTCCTGTCCAGGGCCATTTTATGCAGTCATCAGAATGAGATTTTTAAAATTCATACCTACTGTCTCCAGTGCTAGCAGTCACTAATTTTCCTGAACCTCAAATTTAAGGCGAACTCTAATAGGTTTACCACTTCTTACCAGGAGATTCTCTCTTTGACCTCACCACCTCATGTCATAACATTAAGTTACCGTGTATCCTACACTCCAGCTCTAGTTGGTTTCCTTCTGCTTCTCATATACATTCAACTCAGGCCTCCCTCCCACAGGACCTTTGCACTTGCTGCTCCTACTGCTCTGAAGAAAAGCTCTATGCCCCATCCAGCTTCTATCATTTCTGCCTGATTCCTTATCAATGGGTCTCAGGTGAATTGTCAACTCCTCAGAATTCCTCACACCTGACAGTCTTTCAGAGACTCTTGTCCCACCATACCATGTTGAATCCCACCTTACCATCTGCTGAAATTGTCACAGCAATTGTTACTACTGTCTATTCCTTGCTTGTCAACGTGTTTATTTTCTGTGTCCTTGGATTAGGGAATGAGTTTCCAAGGAATACAGATCATTTATGCTGTTGAAAGTTCTACCCAATTCTATACACTAGAGAACAACACATATAAGCCACAACAAAACTGTAAGGTGGGAATGACCTGTTATTGATACATTATTCTTGCAGAAAGGACAGACGGGTACCAGGGGAAGGAAGAAAAGCCCTATGATTTGGGGAGACTTAACAGGTATCAAGTTCTGCATTTGTCCACCTGACTCTCACAATCGTATATGAGACATAATATTCCTTTAAGCTTATTAGATGCTCCAGCACCATGCTTGGCCTGTCCCTGTACTGACACACCACGGAATCACGTGGTGTGTGTGTGAGTGTGTGTGTGTGTGTGTGTGTGTGTGTGTGTGTGTGTTGAGAAATGTGGTTTTGGGGGTATGTGCACCATATGGAAGTGTGTCTCTGCATCCTCCTGGGTGTGAAGACTTCAGCGGGAGAGAAGGCAGCTTCCAGCTCAGGCCAAGACGCCAACGGCAGCTTGGAGAGGGCTCCCTCCAATAAATCCTCACTCCTTGGGGGGTTGGGGACCACCTCAGAAGGGGAGGATGACAGCGTCGCTGTAAATTCTAGTCCTGCCTGGGATCTGAGCGAGGAGGAGAGCGCTGGGAGTGCAAGTCCAAGTCTCCTTCCTCTTGGACGTGTGGCCGCTACTCTGGCCTGCTCCGGCCTCACCACTGCTTGCTGGCGCCGGCCTTCCGCGCTAGGTGGCGAAATGCTGCGGGGCTCGCCTATTCGGGGGAATGCGGTAGTGATGTATAAGGTATGAAAGATGTGGCCTGCAGAGAGCCGCCACTATCTCCACGGCTGCTGCTGCCGCCGCCGCTGCCGCCGCCGCTATTGCTGCTGCTGGCAGAGCTGCCGGGAGTGAGCTTCCCAGGTCCGGGATACCCAACGCCGCGGGAGTCACCCGCGCGTCCTGGACACCCGCCCCCCTGCCCAAGAACCTGCCAGCGCCCCCCGGGGAACAAAAGCGGAGCCCACCCCCAGCTGTCCCTCTCCTGCAGCCAGAGGATGAGTCGAGAGGGCTGAGCGGAGAGTGTGGTCCTCAGCGCCGGGAAGGTAGGCGGGGAAGGTGTTGCGCTCGCAAGCCCAGTCCTGGGAGACTCGGAGTGGGCGCGCCCGGGCCAGGGCTGGCTCGGGGCTAGGAGCGGGGGGTCCCGCGGGCTCAGCCTGCCCCCGGGAAGTGTCCATCCGGAACGCGGCGCCCGAGCTGCCCGCTGCTGCAGGGCGACCGCTGCGCTCCCGCAGCTGCGTGGGAGACCACCCCCCGCCCCCCAGGGTGGTCATCGAAGGCGGCGGGAGGAAAACTCCAGCGCCCCGAGCCCCCCAGCGCGGGTTGTGGAGGGGCTGCCCGCGGCGCGGGGCGGCTCGGGACCCGCTGCGAGAGCGGGCGGGCGGCGGCTGCAGTGTGCGCAAAGTTTTGGGGGGCGCGCAGAGATGCGCAAGTTGTGGCTGCAGCGGGTGGGCGACCCCCAGGGGCTCCGGCGGCCACTCGACCAGACCGGGCGCCCGCGGGTTTGGCCACCTCCCGCGCCAGCCCCCGGGCTGGATTGACGCACAACCCTTTAACCCTTGCCGGTCCGGGGGGAAACAACTTCATCCTCGCCAGAGGCGCGGGGACTCGGACTGGGCAGCGCGGTGGCGCCCAGCGCAGAGCTCCTACGATCTGGCGCGTTCTCTCGCGTGTTCCCGGGTTTCTGTTCCGTTTTCGCTTCTACTTCTGTGCCCAGAAACCAGCCGAGCTGGATCGGGCCGGTCTTGCCACCAGTCTCTGATTTTCACCCCTCGCCCCCATCTGGACGCGCATGACACCCCCTCCCATCCTTTACACACACACACACACACACACACACACACACACACACACACACACACACACACACACACACACACACCTTGGCTTTTCAATGCTGTCATGAAAAATGAGATGATTAATCAATTAGGTTAGTGGCCAATTAGGCATAACCTTGTAGGAAAATAATTACGCCGGGCTCTCTGGGCTCTGGCTGGTGATGAGGTGGGAATGCAGCCCAAGTGGCGGGGCTGTTGCGAAAAGATAGGGCAGACCAGGGAGTGACTGGAAATGCAAGATTAAAAAGATTCCAATGTGTAATGGTGATGGAGATTGTAGGGGTGCAGTGAGGGGTGTGTGTGTGTGTGTGATTTTTGGTTCTTTTTTTTTTCCCCCTTGCGGAGAAAATTAACCCTTAGCAGCACGGTCTGGGTAGACTTTGCCGGCAACACGTTGGGGAGAGCTCAGAAAAGGTGTGTCCGCCACTGGCCAGCCCCAGCCGCCTGGTCTCCCAGGGGCTCTCCCCTGTGAGCCGCCCCCTTTCTTGCCCCACTCCCGTGGCTTCGCTGCCGCGTTGGAAGGCTGAGTTCGGACGCATGCATTTTACTCGCATGTCCGAGGAATCGCGCTGGTGCAGAGCGGGGTTCCAGTGTTGCGCCTTTTTTTGCCTTCCGAGGAGAAGGAGGCACATCATTCCCCTAGCCCCTGTTTAATCAAGCCGTTGTGACCCGGGTGCAAAAGGGAGGCCTTCTTCTCCCAGGGCTGGGGATTTCTCCTGCGGAAGGGGGGCTGCCTTTCCCTCGCGTGGAAGGACTGGCGAGGTTTGGCACTGCAGCATTACAATACAGCCATATTAAAGAGGTCTTCAGAGCCTTAGAGCTCCACCACTGCAGACCCAGCCTCAACGGACTTTCCTGCTCAAATCCACCAGCTGGGGGAGGGGGAGGGCGAGTCTGCAGGGGCTCCCTCGCTAGCACCCCATGCATCTGGCGCGTTTTAACCCTCCAAGATCTCCATGTTAAGCTTTCCCGGTCTGGTAAAGGCATCTGGTCTTTAGTCGATTTCTGTTCTGATGACTAGAGGTGTTCTCACGGCGGAGGATTTTTGCAACAGGTCCGGGATTTGAATTTTCCAATCCCAGGTGCTCACTCCCTTCTCCGGGCATTTAGCAACCTTCTCCCCCACCCCACTCCTTCTCTCCCCGGGTGACCTGGCCACGTTGGGCTGAGGTGGTCTCTAAAATGCCCCTGCAGTGCTGACAGGAGCTGCTTCTCAATTTTATGGCTTTTCCTCTTTCCCCAGTGGAGCTGGAGAAGTAGCTGAGCAGCGCGGGTGCCAGCTGCAGTGCTGCCCCCTCGCCCAGTGGCGGGGATGGGAACTGGCCGGCTGGGGCTGATTAGCAAATAGGAATTGCTCTTCTGGAAGGCTGCCTGGTGATACTGGTGCCCAGGGAAGACTGGGAGCCTCAGGTTCTCCCTCCCCGCCCCCCCTCCCCAAATGCAAAAATGAAGGGCTACCCATCCAGCCCTTGCTCTTTTCCAATAATTATATATTTTCTTGAGATTGGATTTCGTCTCCTTATTTGTTGGTCAGACTCTTGTCTGAAGAGACCTTGCTCCTTCTCTAAAATTGAAATTCACATACACACAGGAGAGGAGGAAGAGGGGGGGATCTGTGTCAAGTGAGATATAGAGTGACAGCAACTTCAGATTCAGTCAGACAGTGGAAATGAGGTAGGAGAACTGAAGCATGAGAGAAGTGGGGGGTGGGGGTGGGGTGCTCAGGGTTGGGGGAGGTGGAGAAAGGGGAGACAGAGGCAGGGGAATAATTCCAGGAGCGATTACCACTTAAGGCGTGGGAGAGCAGCCCTCTCCCAGCCCCCAGCCCCCAGCCCCCAGCCCCCAGCAAACTCTTGTTGTGATTATTTGGCTTGGCACAAATGGGAGGAAAAATTAAACTGTAAAGACACATTCCAGACAGACTGGCTTTGGCACTCAGTTCTAACACGATCCGACAATTGCTCATGAAATAAACCTAAGTAGCTGTGCTGTAGTAAACTGTTCACTCTTGGGGCCGGAGCAATAGTACAGTGGGTAGGGCACTTGTGCATAGCCAATCCAGGTTCAATCCCCGGCATCCCATATGGTTTCTGGAGCACCACCAGGAGTAATTCCTGAGTGCAAAGCTAGGAGTAATGCCTGAGTATCTCCTGTATGACCCAACCAGGAGTAATCCCTGAGCATCTCCAGTGTGATTCAAAAAGCAAGAAAGATGAGGGAGGGAGGGAGGGAGGGAGGGAGGAGGAGGAGGAGGAGGAGGAAAATGAGGAGAAGAGGAAAGAAAGAAGAACACTAGGGGCTGGAGTAATAGCACAGTGGGTAGGGCGTTTGCCTTGCATGCAGCCTACCTGGGTTCGATTCCCAGCATCCCATATGGTCCCCTGAGCACCACCAGGGATAATTTCCTGAGTGCAGAACCAGAGTAACCCCTGTGCACCACTGAATGTGACCCAAAAATGCAAAAAGAAAAGAGGAGGAGGAGGAGGAGGAGGAGGAGGAGGAGGAGAGGAAGAAGAAGAAGAAAACTATATTCATTCTCTGTTTTGTTCTTCCTTGATCGGGGCCTCTAGTGGTTGATTGGAGGGCAACTGTTTGCTCAACACATGTGCTTTGCATGACCTCATAGCACTCCTGTTTGTGTCAAAGTAGTACCCTTCAATCCTGTTTCCCACAAACAGGGCATCAGATCAAATCAGAAGGGGAAGGTATTCCTTATTTGAAAAATCTCCCTTATATAGAACGGGCAACATTTTTTTAAAGTGCATTTTGAAGTTGATTTTGCCTGGGGTGGGGGGAGCTGGGAGAAAAATGAAGGTTAGTCAGGTAAACACTTTTACTGCCTCCTGGAACGAAGAGTGAAAGGCAAATGATTCCAACTCACCTTCCCCTCTCTTGCCCCCTTGTCCCCATTCCAGTCCATCCCTGAAGCCTCCCAATTCTGCTCTATGGGCCCTCACCACGGTTCTGATATGATCTTCTTAAAATACAGCTTTGATCATATTACTCCCAACATCAAAAAAGATTAAAAAAAAGTGCCCTGTTGCCTGAAGCCTATTATGCAAAGCTCTGACCATAGACTTCAAGGCATTTCGTGGGCTCGCTTTCTTCCTCCCTCTCACATACATGCACACATACATAGGCATACGTAACATAGTACAGACCCAGGTGCACAGGTATAGTGACATACTCTCTCACCTCTAAACACACACACACACACACACACACACATATATGCCTTCTATTCCTTTGCAGATGCTCTCTCTTGCCTTGTCTAGAATATACATCTCTACTCATTTACCTGGTGACCTCTACTTCTCCTTCAGTATCTGCTTCCAAGGTGATGTCCACTCAGACACTGCTTTCCCCCAGAACCTTGTGTCCCTTTCAAACTTCTAATGCTCTTCTCTTTAAAGTCTGTGTGAGACTTCTGTGTGTATATTTTTCCCTCTCTGTAGTTTGTAAGTTCTTTCACTCAGGAGTAACTGGTCCACTACTCCCATTCTTTGGTAAAGCACAGTGCTGGACCACTAAGGGTCTGATATTAATGGGTTATTACAAGAGATTTTAGGGGATGATAACATTCATGATATCTTTTACACATATTTCTTATTTTCTCATACTCAGTATTTAGTCAGTGTTTCAAAAACAATACACATATTAAAAATTAAAATGATATGTTTATAAAATTATAGACCTATGTTAAGTGACTACCTCCCTCACCAAAATATATATCTGAAAATTTTTTTTAGTTGTTTTGAGAGCTCAGTGCTGAACCTACCTCATCACAGTTGCCCTTCTAAGTGGCAATATTCCTTTACAGATGAGAAATGGAGGCACACACAACATGGGTATCACTTGGCCTCGCCTCTGTAGCCAGGAGGAAGTGGCAGGTGCAGAGTCCAGGGTATTTTTAAATAAAGGAGAGTTGAGAGTCATAAGGCTTGTTATTATAGGACTGGAACTGGGACCTTTTGTCTGGCTGCAACATCTATTCTCATTTTTGTTCTCTAGTTACTTTCTTCTTGGGCTGGAGCAATAGCACAGCGGGTAGGTGCTTGCCTTGCACACGGTCAATCTGGGGATCCGGGTTTGATTCCTCCACCCCTCTCGGAGAACCTGGTAAGCTACCAAGAGTATCTCGCCTGCCTGGCAAAGCCTGTCAAGCTACCCATGACATATTCTATATGCCAAAAACAGTAACAAAAGTCTTACAATGAAGACATTACTGGTGCCCACTCGAGCAAATTGATGAACAATGGGAGGACAGTGCTACATAGACAGTTACTTTCTTACTGATCCTAGTTATAATAATTAAAATTTAGCAAAGCATGAAATTGTGGATTTTGGGGGGCCTGGTTTATTTTTCCATTGTTCACCCATTGCTCAGAAAAATCACTGTTTAAAAACAGAGAGGCTTTGCAGTTTAGGAACCTGAGTTATTTTTCTCATTCCACTCTTGAGAGTATGATGGGTCACCTGATAGTTCAACATGTTTCTTTTAACTCCCTGAAGTGGAGCAACACTTGCCATACTTCTTAATATATACGAAAGTTTCTGGAACCCATGAGTTTAGCCCCTACTCAGAAAGTGAGGGGCAACTTGAGAGGAGGAGTTGAAATCAACTCAAGTTAAAATCAATTTCCTACGCTGTGTGACCTTGGTTGGACTGGGCAAAGAAGTAAACAATACACAAGGACATTTGACCCCTTTATTGGTGACAGTCCAAGAACCTTGACTTTTTCACCGTTGTACACTTGTGCCTAGAAAATCTCTTATTGTGTGGTGGAGGACAAGACATCAGTGACATCAGACAGATTTTCAATTTATTTTGTAAAGCCCATGTAGTTCTGATCTTGAAGGGCACAGAATTAAACAAGAATGAATACCAAATGAAGAATTCATTTGTATTCATAGGCTTTTAATAAATAAATGATTTTTTTTCCTAAAATGAGCTCTGAGCCATAGGTCTTGAGACTTCTTGTTTAATTAACATGCAGAATACAACTTCTAGTTGCAAAATTAACATTTTAGTTTTTTGGATGCTTGAGCTTTAGCTCTTTAGTGACTTTTTTTTTCTCCTAGCAAATATTTACAGCCAAGTGGAAAACTGACAGGAAGGAGAATTTAAGTGAAAATGTTACCAAACTGAAGTTTACATCTTAGAGAAACACATGGTGGCACCATGGACAGAGTCCTAAGCACTCAAAATATTTGTCAATTTTTAGAATTTGAAGAAACCCAGCCATTTTCATTTAATGTTAACTTCAGAAGTCACATTTCAGGGCATGCGTGATGGAGGCCATTTCTTCTTCTTATCTGTTTGGTTTATTATCATCCTGAAATTCCAGCCATTTTCTTCTTTATCTTCTGCAGCAGACAGCTTGAAAGTTGGTCCTCATGTTTATTTCTGTCTCCACACTCTTATATATTCAGTTCATCTTGCCCGGAACATCCTTCCTTTTCAATGCTCTTCCCAATCCAGTGCGCTTTCAGAGCTGAGGTCAGGTATCTTATCCTGCATGGGTCTCGGTTATTTCCAATTAACAGTAAATGGTAGGGTTATTGATTTTATCACTGAGTTTTAAAAAAATCATGTAAGTTCATCACAAAAGATGCAAAAGCATATAGAAATATAAGGCATTAGTAAAACAGCATGTGAAATTCCAGTAATTTTGTGTTGTCTATGATCTCATGACTAGCCTCTCACTGATCTCTGTAGATATACGGTAGTATGTGCCAATAGATATAATTTTAGATACTGTGTCTTATTATGCATGCTGTGTACTTTATATCTTAGACATTTATTTTTTTGTTTATTATTTAGTCTCGCTTGTGTCACAAATTAATCTAACAATCTAGATGCCTTTTCTATCCTCCTTAGCCCTCTAACATTTGTATATATTTACTCATACATGGTTACTTATGCACAGACGGACTTTTGTCATTGATTTAATGAATGTGATCATATAAGCATTCCTTGCTCGATTGCTAAGAATACTATAGAAAACCATCTCTTCTAGTCCTCCCTAAGTCAATTGGTGTAATCTTTTCAATTGCTGTGTAAGTATCAAAGGTATGAATGTAGCACAGATTTTCCAACCATTTCCATGCTGATGGCCATTTATAGTCAGGCCTCTGAATACATACACTCTGCCTTCACAGAGTCAACCAACTGCAGATGCAAAGTACTTACTATGTAGTTAAACCAGTGGTTGTTTCTGTAGTGAAAAAGAACAGGCTACAAGATCTTTTTTTTGTTCTTGAACAATAAACTTAGAAACTGTTTACAGAGTATTTACTGTTAGATATTATAAATAATCTGGGCTGGAGGGATAGCACAGTGGTTAGGGCGTTTGCCTTGTAAGCAGCCAACGTGGCCGACCCGAGTTTGATTCCTCCGTCCCTCCTGGCTAGCCCAGCAAGCTACTGAGAGTATCTCACCCGCATGGCAAAGTCTGGTAAGCTACCCGTGATGTATTCGATATGCCAAACACAGTAATAAGTGTCACAATGGAGAAATTACTGGGCCCGCTCGAGCAAATCAATGAACAACGGGAGGACAGTGACAGTGATTATAAATAATCTAGAGATAATTTTAGTATATGGAAATACTAGGTGAGATTCAAAGACTCTGCCATTTTATATGAAGAAGGTAATTTTGGTTTGGGAGGATAATAGTTCTGGAACCAATTACCTATAGATACTGAAGGACAAGTGTAGTTTTGTTTCTCGTGTTTGTAAACAATGCTGAAATAGGCAGCTGTACTCATTTATTGCAGGCTGGTGATGCTTTAACATTTATGAGTAAATTCCCAGAGCTAATATTTCTGAGTCAAAAATGTGATTTTCAAAGTTTTAATAGATGAGGCCATGTTTATTTTTTTCCCAAAGAAGATGTAATCATTCCTGTTGCCATTAACCCTGTGTTGTATATTTCTCACTTTATGTTCACTGGAAGTTCCCATCTTTCCCTTTACTTTCACCACCCTTATAGGCAGCAAGTGATACCTCATTACTACTCTTGCGTATTTTCTTGATACCTCCCACGGAGGACCATAATTTCACATTCATTGGGCGTTTGAATTTGTTTCTTGGTGGAGAGCTAATATATCGTCTTTACTCATTTTCTTTCGAATGATTTGTCTTTTCCTTATCTTTCTGTAAGGTTCCTTTTTTATTATAGATAGCAATCTTTTTTCTTTCATCTATATTTTATATGATTGTTCCACCCTAGAGGTTTGATCTAGTGTTACAATGATCTCTTTATTTGTCTGTGTCCAAACTAGACCGTGAGTTGCTACACAGCAAAGGCGTGTCTGATTTATCTCTGGGATATCACACAGGCATGTAGACGTTTCAGGCAAGTCCAAAAGAAAAGGTTTAGAATAAATAGTTGTAGCACTGCCTACATTCATGCCCTCCAAATGTGTTTCATTTAATATCAGTTTGTATGAAGTAGTTTACATGTGTGGCATCCCATAGTCTGAGATATTTCAAAGAGAAGTGTCATGGTGGTGGGACTGGTGTCAAAATATTGAATGTAATCCATTATTGTGAACAACTTTCACTTCACTCACTTAATTCACTTAACTTCCCGTTAGTCGTCGATTTGCTCGAGCGGGTGCCAGCAACGTCTCCATTTGTCCCTGTCGCGTGCTAGTGTAGCCCAATGGTATCTGTTCGAACAGCGAACAACTTTATGAAAATAAATTTTGAAAAAAGAAAAAAATTCAAGATGATTAATGTTAAAATATTTCTAAGTGAGTTACAACTTCCCTGATTTTTAACGTAGAGTATGACTCAGAAATATCACCATGAACACTAATTACTATCCTAGGCTATAAACTTCATATTCTAAAGGGCAATTTCAAGTCAGACCTAATTGTCTCTATATACAAGTGACCTCAGGCCTATGAATATAGATGAAAAAATTATTTATTTTGATTTTGGGGCCACACCTAATGATGCTCAGGGATTACTGCTGGCTCTGCACTCAGAATCACACCTGATGGTGCTTGGGGAAACATATGGGAAAATCAAACTTGGGTTGGCTGCATGCAAGGCAAGCATCTTACCGGCTGTATTATCTCTTCAGGCCCTGAATATAGATTTTAAATAATTTTATTGGACCATAGAGATAATACATGAAGTAAGGCACTTGCCTTGCATATAGCTAACCCTGCATCAATCCCTAGCATTGCATATTGTCCCCCAAACACTGCTAGGAGTGAAGTAAACCTTGGGCACAGAGCCAGGGATAATTAACTCCTGAGCACCACCAGGTGTGGTCCCCAAATGAAAATAAATAAATATGCCTATTTTAAAATACTTTTAAGGTCCACCTCCCCCTCACTGTGCTTTTCATGACTGTGCTAACATGTCTTGATATTTGTCAGTTTTTCAGCTGCTAAAAGCAGTTTTTTTTCTATCATCTTTGCATTAGTTTGGAGAATTATATCAAGAGTCGTGCTCATTGGATTTTAAACATAAGGGCCCAATCTAGAACAACAACCCGGACTTGACATGGGTGCCATCCCTATAACCAGAGTATATCAGCTTCAGGATATTAACTGGTGCTAAAGGACATTTTTGTTTTGTTTCGTATTATATTTTGAGTTTTGGATATCACCTGTCTGTGCTCAGGCCTGTTTTCCTAGCTCTATACGTAGGGATTCCTTCCAGCAGTGCTCAGGGGACCATGTGTGCTGGGAATGAAACTAGGGTACACTTTAACACCTTAATATGTATACTTTCTCTCCAGGCCCCCATGATTTCTTTTAATATCCTCATTGGTCCAGATTGAGCAAAAGGTCACTTGAAGCAGAAGAGAGACTGAGAGCAATGCCTTTATTTTATTTTTTTAATTAAATTGAATCACGGTGAGATAGACCCTTACAAAGCTGTTCATAATTAGGTTTCAGTCATACAGTGTTCCAACACCCATTCCTCCACCAGTGTACAGTTTTCAACACCAGTGTCCCCAAGTTCCCTCCCATCACTGCTTCCCCCATGCCCAGCCTGCCTCTATGGCAGGTGCTTTTCTTCTCTCTCTCTCTCTCTCTCTCTCTCTCTCTCTCTCTCTCTCTCCTTTTGGGAATTGTGGTTGCAATAGATACTGAAAGGTTATCAGGTAGAGTATTGCCTTTAATCTGGGAGATTATGTGCTAGAATCGGGAGAACAGGCATTGTTGGGGACACTAGCGTCTCCTGTTTTCGTTCACAGTTGCTTACTTCTTTTGGTCCTCACACCCACTGTTGTGTAGAATGTCATACATTTACTCCATAGTGACAGCTTTGTGTCTCCTTTTAGTGATGGGGAAATGCAAAAAGGAACATTGAACGTGCTGATGACATGGAGCTTGGACCAGAAATCTTTGGTGCTGTTGGCTGATTTCCCTTTAATTTAGCGCCGGCCTTGGCTGGTCCCTCATGGAGCCACTTAAGGTTAATTATTCCCATTTCTCACTCATATCTCAATTTCAATTATAAGAGGTTCAGGTGTGGAGACCACGTGCTTTGGAAACAGGTGTGTGGGGCAGCTCTGTGAGTGGCAAGGACAAATCAGCCCCCCGCAAGTAATACAAGTGAGCCAAGGGTTTGCGATTATGACCTCTTCTGTGCAAAGGACCTCCAGGTAATCAGATTGCATCTGCTAACTGAATTTTCCACACTCCATGAACTCTGTCTCCTTCCTGATTAGCACAGAAGCATCCCCCTAACTTACTGTGGACTGATGTGGGATTTGGGATTGCTCTAGCCAAATGTCTGATTCTAACTTGTCTCATCCTGATCCCCCAGCCCATAGGCAAAATCTTGTTTTAGGAGGGAGAGATCTTGGTAATGAACTATCAGGCTCTTTCTCTCCAACTTAAAAATGAAGTGAGAGTTGAATGCTGAACATAGACAAAGATGAGAACATGGGTCTTCTTTTTTCTGTTAAAACTTGATGGCAGAAAAGCTTGTTCAATTACAACAGATTTCTGGAACTTTCTATGTAATGTTGGTCTGATGTGGATGCCAGTAAGCCTCTTTTCTTCTGTAGGAGAAACAGGAGAGGTATATTCCTAAGGGGAGCAGTAAATGAGGTTCTTCCATGGTCTTGGTTGGAGATGGCATAATTTAGGCAGAAAGGAATTTGTTAGTGGCCATTGTATAGCTTACAGTATTCCAGGAGGGGCCCAGGTACCAAGTATGGATATTGGAACAGTCACCCAGTCACAATATGGAACTGTTAGGGTGTAGCTACACCATTGCCAGAGACAGATAAAAGGATCTTTTGTCTCCATAGTTCCAGGAAAGCAAAATTTTTTAAGCCCATGATAGGTAGAGCATATCATTCATGCCCTGCTTCCAAGCCTCTTGCACTATGTTTATTAAGTGTCACTTCTGGAACCCAGGAATATCAGAACCATGATTGTGCCATTGCACTAATGTCCAGAGTCTCTGGTACAGGCTCATATGCTTGCTTTTGCCGCTCTTGCTTGCCCTCTTCCCATTTCACCCTAGAGCAAAAGCAGCTCTTTTCTTTTCTTCTTCTTCTTTTTCCTTTTTGGGTCACAACTGGCAATGCACAGTGGTTACTCCTGACTCTGCACTCAGGAATTATTCCTGGCAGTGCTTGGGGGACCATATAGGATGCTGGGAATTGAACCCGGGTCAGCTGCTTGCAAGGCAAATGTCCTACCCGCTGTGCTATCGCTCAAAATAAGCCTCAAAATGGCTTATTTTCTTGGAGGGAAGGGGATGGAAGTGTTGCTATCATGTTTTCCCTTCACTGGGGGTGGGGTGGGGGGGTGTACAATGGGCAGGGCCTCTTGCCCTGAACATGAGACACAGATTCAAAACCCTGCCCTTCAGGATGCAGCTCAGCCTCCATCACCCTGGAGAGAAGCCTCTCCTTGGGGATTCTTCCTGTTTCTCTGAGCCTCATTGCCTTCTGCTCTTCTTTCCATCCACTCCATGGCCCTCTTTCCAGGGTGTGATCCATTTGGAAGGGCCTGGGGGGCCCCTGAATATGCCCCTGCTTTCCCATGCTTCCAGGGCTCCGTGCCTGCTGCCTCCCTGGAATAAGTGAGAAGCCCTTCAGGCTACTTTTTTTTTTTTTTCAGGCTACTTTTTATTTGATAGATTTCTTCCTGCCCTTCAATACTCAGGCACCAATTCTTCCAGGAATCTTCTTGCTCCCCGCCTATCCCTCCTGCCACTACATTTCCCACATAATGGTGTTTCCTCTGGCTTGGGTTGCTAATGCAAGTGTCTGAGAGCCTAGTTTTTATCTTTTATCTCTGCATCCCAACGATTAGTGCCATGCGAGGCTGTCCAAGAACACAGATGGGGTTGTCCTGATGAATAAAGAATGAGTAGTAGAGGCCTGGAGAAAAGACTTGGGCTTCACAGCTATATTGAACTTTACCACTGCATTGTTTCATAGCATGTAGCATATTACACATCATGGGGTTGTTGTGGGGAAGTGAAATGAAAAAATTCATGGGAAAAGTAATTTGAGGCAACACTGGGATTGTCCATACTCCGTAAACTAAACTGTTCTGATCACAGGATAGCCAGGTATGCTGTGTGTACATGGCAGGAGTCACCAAGACACTTTCTAGACCCACTTTCTATTCTCCCAAAGTGGGTTATACCACCTATATAGAGCACTGGAATATTCCTGGGGGGGGGGGGAGTAGCCTCTGGTGCAATTGTGTGTTTTCTGTGTGTTCACTTCAAGAAGGGAGATTTCCGGCAGGGGGATGTTGAAAATAAGGGAGTACACTGGAAAAGTTTGGGAACATATGTTCTACACCAAAGTATAAAGGGGTGCTCTGTGATATTGCCTACCCATCCCAAATCTCTGAACTCATCAGTGGGTTGAGAGGAGGAGTGAACATAGAAAGAAATGGCCAGACATCAACATCTTTTACAAAGTCACTCCCGAGTGACCAGAGGCAGCATGAGAAAACGTATTCTCATTCTGTCTTATGTAGATTGGATAAAGAGGACCCCTCCCTTTGCCCACTGGACTCACCCAACATTTCACTCAGCAAAGATTTATGAAGCCTCTATCACACATAGAAAGGGCTATGGTTGAAACTGTGCCTGGTTGGAAGGAAAGGCTCACTCAGAAAAGGCTCATGATGTCTGCGCTGGCTCATGGAGTTTGATAAAGAAATGACCAGGGACCAGATGCTCTCCAATGACCACCAACCCTTGAGTTTGAAGCTGGAATTAAGGTTGTCTTTCTATGTTCACTCCTGTGATCAGAACAGTTTAGTTTACATTTCCCACATAATGGTGTTTCCTCTGGCTTGGGTTGCTAATGCAAGTGTCTGAGAGCCTAGTTTTTATCTTTTATCTCTGCATCCCAACGATTAGTGCCATGCGAGGCTGTCCAAGAACACAGATGGGGTTGTCCTGATGAATAAAGAGAGTGTGGAGTGTGGGTGAAAGCACCCAGTCTGTGGTGAAGGGTCTGGTTGTTGAGCATGATATGGTAACATTGTCCTCCTGCACAGCACTGTAGCACTGTACTCCCATTGTTCATCTATTTGCTCAAGCAGGCTCCAGTAACATCTCCACTGTGAGACGTATTACTGTTTTTGGCATATTGACTATACCATGGGGAGCCTGCCAGGCTCTGCCATGTGGGTGGGATACTCTCGGTAGCTTACTGGGCTCTCTGAGAGGGGCAGAGGAGTTGGCCGGGTCGGTCGCATGCAAGGCAAACGCCCCAACTGCTGTGCTATCACTCCAGCCCATTGTCCCCCTAAGACATACAAATTTTCATATGCATGCTTGTAAACCAATATTACCTCAATAAAATGGGAATGGTGAAGAAGAGGACAGGAGGTAGCGGGGATAGGAGTTAGGGGCCTCCATACATGGGTGGTGTAGAAAGTGGTATTTGTATGTATCTAAACTACAGAGCTAATAATACTGCAAGAAGGAAACCCCAACTACCATAACCAAATTGGAAAATGTTCCTGTCCAGGAGACAGGCTGGGGGTTGTTTGGGAACTTGGGACATTGGTGGAGGGAAGGTGACACTAATGGTGGGATTGGTGTTAAGACATCATATGCCTGAAACTCTACTTGGTTAGCTGCAAATCATTGCACCTTTATTAAAAATTAATAAAAAAGAAGAGATTAAAATATATAGAAAAGAAAGAAAAATATTTTAAAGAGGAGAGAATTATTAAAAAATAAATAAAAATCAAACCTGAGTTGATGCCATCTCCTGATTCTACCAGACCACAGAACATCTTTTTATTACTGGTTTCTGTTGTAATAGTTTTTGCTTTTTTTTCCCCTTTTTTTCTTTTTGGATCACACCTAGCAATGCTCAGGGGTCACTCCTAACTCTTCAGTCAGAAGAGTTTGGAGGACCTGGCAGTATTTGGGGAACCATATGGGATGCCTGGGATCAAACCTGGGTCATCCGTGTGCAAAGCGAATGCCCTCCCCACTGTACCATCACTCCCGCCCCTAGTCTTTGCTCATGAGTCCTGATTAGAAATAGGGCGAGGAGAACATTAGTCTGGAGGGACCTGAATATTGAGAAGACCTAGTTCATGTGCGATTTTGAGCTCCTTGTTGAATATCTCTGTTCCAGTTTGCTCATGATCATTAAGGTCCCATTCAGCCCTGCGATACTCTGCTTCCAAGAAGCATACAAGGAACTGAGCTCAGCTTGGAGTTGCTGCCCCAAGCAGCTGCATGGTGTGAACCAGGAATGCTCAGTCATGGTTTGTGTTGTGGCCTCGACCTCCTTGTTGGGCCATGTATGGTGGAATCAGGGCTCTCAGCCCTGCTCCTTTTTTTCCTGTGCAGTGCAGGTACTGCCTTCCCTATGTCCTGACATGATAACAAAGCAAAGGGGAGGCATGTGAGAGCCAGAGCAAGTTGTGAGCCACCAGGCCTGCTGTTAACTGTCAGCCATCCAAGTTTCAGCATTTTATTGCTGCATATGAACCATTTGCATTTGCCTTTTGGATGTTGTGTTTTTGTCCCCCCCCCCCCCCCAACACACACACACCTCACCCCCCAGTAGTCACAGGACTCTACAAGGTGGAGTGTGGTGTCATCTGGCGTCTTTCTGATCAAGCTCCGTTGGGGCTGTGCGCATGCCTGCTGAGCACCTCCTGCCCCCTTGGCTGGCCTGGAAGGAAGCCATTTATTCCCTGCTAAATGAGCTGTCCCTGTGCGTCGTGCCCCCCACACCTGGGGCTGCCTTCATGGGAGAACCCAGCCGTGCGGTTCGGGAAGCCTTTCGGAGAAGTTTATTAGAAGACAGGAGAAAACATTTGTCTGCAGGGATGGCCCCTCCTCACTGGCCTCGGCTCATTAGTCAGAGTAGGGCGGGCTGCTTGGGGGTGTGGGGGTAGCGCTGGGTGCTGACCTCGGCTCTCTTGGGTGCTGTGGGGGACAGGGCGGGCATCACCTCCTCCCCAGCCTGCTCTGGCTCTTCCTGCCTCTGTCCCCCTTGGGGCTAATTAGCTCTAATTGGAGGGTTATGGCTGAATTTGGGGGTTCTGTCTGCTTCCCTAAGCTTGCCCCCCAGGGCTACCCTACTTTCCCTGACTCACCCAGGGAGAGGCCTTGCTCAGTGCCCTCGCCTGATTCTGGCAGCCCACCAGGTATCTTGTAGGCAGCCTGTGAAATCGGGGCTCCCAAGCTCAAATAAGACTATGTGTGTGCTCTGTGGGTCTTCCTCACCTTCATCCTCACCGTCCAGCCCAGGCACCCAGAGAAGCCTCATGAACTCCCCATGCTGGCTTCCAACCCTGCTTCCACGTTACTCAGTGCAGGGTCTGTCCCCAGCTGCTCTGCTTCTCTAAATCTCAGTTTTCGTTGCAAGTGGGATGGATGAGAATTAACCCTACCTGGCAGGGTGCTTACTGGTGTTAAATGAGACCAACTCTTGCTCAGTGTTGTATTTCAGTAAACTCCAATAATGATCATTTCTTTGTCTGGGGGGCTACTCCCAGTGGTATTTAGGGCATACACCTGAGTCTGCTTTCAGGGGTCACTTTTGGCAGTACTTGGGGAACTATATGCAGTGCTCGGGATTGAACCTGCTTTGACGTTGTGCAAGATAAATGCCTTACCTACAGTATTTTCCTCTCCAGCCCAGGAAGTGATCATTTCTAATGTGCAAGTAGCTCTTCATGCATCTGGCTGAGAAGGATGCAGGGACCAGGGGGTGGGGACATTTGACCCCAGTGTTCCACAGCCCATTGTAGCAGAGGGATGGAGCATCTGGTCTTTACTGTCTTTTTTACTGGGGTTCATATTGGAGAAGCCAGTTTCTCTCTCTCTCTCTTCTCTCTCTCTTTCTTATCTTTTTCTTCCTCTCAATTCCCTCCCTCCCTCCCTTCCTTCCTTCCTTCCTTCCTTCCTTCCTTCCTTCCTTCCTTCCTTCCTTCCTTCCTTCCGTGTTCAGGGATACTCCTGCTCCTCAGGGATCACCCCGGATGTGCTGCGAGGGGCTTATGTGGTATGGGGGACAAATGTGTTGGGAATCAAGCCTGGGTAGTCCATGTACAAGACAAGCGCCTACCTGCTGTTCTCTCTCTCTCTCTCTCTCTCTCTCTCTCTCTCTCTCTCTCTCTCTCTCTCTTTCTCCCTCCTCACTAGAGATGTAAGCTCTCAGAATCCCCCAACTGTACAGTGGCTTCAGGTTCCAGTGTTTGTAGCTTTGACTGCAGCCAGACCAGCCCTTTCTGATGTGGTCCGGGGCAATCTGATGCTGGGAGTCACGGACTGGTCCTTGCTGTACCCTATATGCTTGTTCCATTCTGAATCTTGGTGCCTCCTGGGACACAATTCTCTTTTGTTTCTGCAGTGCTGAGGATCGAACTAGGGCCTTACCTATGCAAGACAAGTGCTTTACTGCTCAGCCATATCCCCACCTCAGACAGAATTGAATGAAGAGTTCTGTGTAACGTGATGTTCTCCAGCTCCCCAGAAATGGGATTCTGGGACAGCAGAAAGAGGTCCTGCACTGCTGCTGCATGTCCCAGGACCCCTCTCCTTCCTCGAAGGGTACACACTGCCTCCTGGGCCAGCTTTTCTGCCCCCCTCCCACCAATGGGGCCAGCTTTTCACTCAACAAGAATGAACTTTCAGGAAAGATCTTTCAAGTTTCTTGGCTCTGCCTTCAAGAACTCCTGCCCATTTTATCACCTGGCACAAGGCAGCCCTAAGGTGCAATGGTGTTGAAATATTAAATGTCTGTTACAAATTGTCATGAACAACTTTGTAAATCACAATCACAACCATCCTGTTATTCGTCGATTGCCTCGAGCAGGCCCCAGTAATGTCTCCTTCGTCCTAGCCCTGAGATTTTTTTTTAAAAGTACCATATTCAAGGCTCTTTCAGAGTTAGGAGAATGAGACCCTTTATTATTACTGGTATTTGGCATATTGGGTACGCCACGAGGAGTTTGCCAGACTCTGCCGTGTGTGCAGGTTACATTCGGTAGCCTGCCAGTTTGTCCAAAGTAGGAATGAGATGATAAGATGTCCAAGGGGCCCCGGCAAGGACAGCCAGGCACGGGGCAGGAGACTCTGCGTTGTTCTCTTCCGGGAGCTGGGTTTTATAGTCTCCGAGTCTTGGCTGTTGATGGGATTACATGGCGCAAGGGGGCCAGTTGGTGGGTGTGACCCCTGCCTACTGGAATTTGGGGGATCTGGGTGGAGGATGCTCAGCCCCGATCCAAGTAGGCTTGGAGATCTCAGCCCCGGGATCTGCATGCCTTTGTTCCTCTGCCGGTACCTTCATGTGTGAACTTTGTAAAAACTTTGTAAAAAAATTTAAAAAATAGGGGCGGGAGCAGAAGCACAGTGGGTAGGGCGTTTGCCTTGCACATAGCTGACCCGGGTTCGATTCCCAGCATCCCATATTGTCCCCCAAACACATCCAGGAGTAATTCCTGAGTGCAGAGCCAGGAGTAACCCCTGTGCATCGCAGGGTGTTCCCCCCAATTTTTTAAATAATAAAATGACAAATTAAAAAATCCTTTTTTCTCGTTTGGGACCCCCAAGGTTCATGGTCCTCTTTGTTTAGCTCCCCATTGTAGTGCCAGCCCGTGGCAGTCAGGACCCAATACATATTGGCTTAAGGTGTGAGAGAATGAATGCGCACATGTGGGGTGGGTGGGGGGAGGGGGGAGGCAGACGCCAGTCCCAGGTGAACACGTGGTTCCTGGACCAGGTGCATCACATCTGACGTCTCTTGTTCAGCTGCTGATAAACAGGAGACTTAGCCTCTATTTTTCTCATTATGCTTAAAACCCACGAGTCGCCCAATAGTATAATTTTCTAAGTGGTTTCATTTCAGATCTGCTAATTGAAGAGAACTGAGCTCTCTTTGAAGGCTCACTTTGTGTGTGGCTGTCACTGGTGAGCGTGGAGACGGCTTGTCAATCACTGACAATAGCTTGCTGTGGTGGAATAATTTAAGTTTCTGTCTTTCTTTCACTCAGGCTTTCATACCCTGTTATATGTTTTCATACTGAACTGAGAACGGTCTGGGCTGAGAAACTGTCATGTGTACCAGGCGCCGAAATCGAGAATTCTATTGTGGTCTCTGATTCCTATGGTCTGGGACTCAAGGGAGCTGGACAAGGTTGGGGAGCAGGGGAGCCCCAGATTTGGGAATCAGACTTCCTGGACCCCAGATTTGAAGTCATTTGCTTTCCTCTCCTTATAACCGCTTGGTGACTGTGATAACTGTTTCCCTCTACAATAAAAGGGATGTGAGTAGTTTGCACTGGAAATATGAGGAGAATTAGGGAGGTAATGCAGCTGTCTTCCTTGCAGTGTGTGCGCAGCTTCGGCAGGGAGCTCATTGCACACAGGATTCCCCAGGGGGCGCCATGTGGTCACCAGGCAGGCCTGGGGGGCAGGTGTCTACACCCCAGAACGTAGTAAGCCAGCTCTGATTGTGCTTACATCCTTGGAAGAGATGCATAGCAAACAAATAGATAATGCAATGTCACAAGTAGTTACTAAATGTGAAGAGAAATGAAGCAGAGAGCCAAGGCAGAACCTGTTGTTTCTTTCTAACATGTTTTGATGTGGACACTAGGTACTGTTAACAAAAGCAAGAGGTTGCACAGCAGATCACTAGAATTTACTTATCTCTCATAACAAAACTTTATACCCGCTTAATCAGAACTCCTCGTGTGCGCCTGGTGCCTTGAATCACCAGTCTGTCCTGATTCTATGAGGTTGACTCTTGCTGATATCCCTAGTCCCCTGACTCTGACAAGTCTCCTGTATGTAGTATGTAATCTATATTAAGTAGTCACCTATAGTATGTAGTCTCCTGTATGTCGTGTGTAGTCTCCTGTTCGTAGTATATAATATGTAGTCTCCTGTATGTGGTATGTAGCATGAAGTGTATAGTCTCCTGTATTAGTGTGCTATGTCTTTCTTTTTTATCCATTTGTCTTTGTCAGTGACACAGGTAGCTCAGAAGCTATTCCTGGCTTTGTACTCCTGAGTGACAGCTGAGGGTGCTGGTGGCGGGGGGAGCCATATGAGGTTTCTGGGGTCAACCCAGGGGTGGGGACGGAGAATAGCCACATGCAAGACAAATGCTTTATCTCTTATACTATATTGTCAATATCTTCAAATACTTAAGAGTCTCTTTTGTATAAATACACCTAAGTTAGATTATCATAGCTCCAGATACTTTATATAATTTTAATTTATGTTTTAATTTATATTTTCATCATTTTTTGGTTATTTCCATATTTTCATATGCTTAGGGGGGGCAGAGGATCATTGTTCAGGGGAAAAGGCCTGGAACTGATTTTTTTGTGCATGTGTGTGTGTGTGTGTGTGTGTGTGTGTGTTTTTCAATGTGTGTGGAAAAACCTTTAGCAGTTGGCTGTAGTTGGACTTTAGTAGCCCTATTAAAAGAATATAAATATTTTTCTACTTTTTTAATGGATTTGATTCCTCCGCCCTTCTCAGAGAACCCGGCAAGCTACCGAGAGTATCTCGCCCGCCCGGCAAAGCCTGGCAAGCATGTATTCAATATGCCAAAAACAGTAACAAGAAGTCTCACGATTTGTTGTAAGATGTTACTGGTGCCCACTGGAGCAAATCAATGAACAACAGGACAGTGCTACAGTGCAGTGCTTCCACATTATTTTCCATTGAGGTTTCACCATTTTAGTGTCTCACCGTCAGTGTACAGGGTTCTGATTTTTCTCTTTTCTTGAAGCATTTATTATATTGTTTATTTGTTTCATAGTCGGGCACACCCAACAGTTCTTGGGGCTTACTCCTAACTCTGAGCTCACGGATCACTCCTATGGAGCGTGGGGAATCTTATGTTGTGCCAGGAATTGAACCTGGGTCTGCCACATACAAGGCAAATGCCCTAACTGCTATACTACCACTCAGGCCCCCAGCATTTACCTTTAAAAAAACATTAATATAAAATCATGCTAAGAGGTGTGTTAAAAATTATCGATATGCGGTAGGGTGTTTGCCTTGCATGCAGCCAACATGGCCGACCCGAGTTCGATTCCTCCGCCCCTCTCGGAGAGCCCGGCAAGCTGCCGGGAGTATCTCGCCCGCACGGCAGAGCCTGGCAAGCTCCCCATGACGTATTCGATATGCCAAACACAGTAACAACAAAGTCTCCAATGGAGACATTACTGGGCCCGCTCGAGCAAATCGACAAACAACGGGAGGGCCTTCAATGATTCATGATGTTGAACATCTTTTCCATTTACTTGTTGACCATTCATACATCCTATTTAGAGAAGTAGTTTTCAAGTCTTTGTTCATTTTCAAATTGGCTATTTGATTTTGCACTATTGAATCAAGGAAGTACCACACATATTTTGAATATTAATTTATTATCACATACATGGTTTGCAAATATTTTCCATTGCTGTCTAAGTGGACTTTTAATCTGCTCATTAGCTTTTTTTTTGTTTTTTGCTTTAATAAAGTCTCTTTTTTCCTCTTCCTCCTCCTTTTCTCCCTCCCCCTTCTCTCCTTTCCATTCTCCCCCATCCTTCCTCTTTTTCTTTGCTATTTGCGCTTGTGCCTTGGGTGTCATATCCAAGAAATCACTTTTTTTTTCTTTTTGGGTCATGCCCGGCAATGCTCAGGGGTTACTTCTGGATCTCTACTCAGGAATTACTCCTGGTGGTGCATAGTGGGAGGGTGGGGTGGGAATGAGGACCATACTGGATGCTGGGAACCAAACCTGGGTTGGCTGTGTGCAAGGCAAATGCCCTACCCACTGTATTGTCATTCTGCTTTCACCTGACTCTTTCTCATCCAAGTTTTGTAGGCTCAGGTTTTATAGTTTCATCTTTAATCCCATTTACTATTCCTGAAACTCATGCAGGGAAGGGGCAATGAATTACAGGTATTTGAACTGATTTGCTTGAAAGCCAGAAGGCACAATTTAGGGGCCTGGGTTTAGAGTCAGACTCAGGTTTGAATACAAATTCTGCCACTTTTCTAAATTCTAATAAGTTTGATTCATTTGATTTTTCTTATTAGTTTGCTTTTTGTTTTATCTTGAGCAAATTATTTAATCTTCCTGAATCTGAATGTCCACATCTGTTAGTGGTGTCAGGGGTGCTGACTTTCCCTGGCTGTTCTGGAGATAAACTGAGCCAGGGCTGGAGTGATAGCACAGGGGCTGGAGTGATAGCACAGGGGCTGGAGCGATAGCACAGCGGTAGGGCGTTTGCCTTGCACGCAGCCAACATGGCCGACCCGAGTTCAATTCCTCCGCCCCTCTCGGAGAGCCCGGCAAGCTACCGAGAGTATCTCGCCCGCACGGCAGAGCCTGGCAAGCTCCCCGTGACGCATTCGATATGCCAAACACAGTAACAACAAAGTCTCCAATGGAGACGTTACTGGGCCTGCTTGAGCAAATCGATGATCAACGGGAGGACCTTACTTAGTGTTCATACAATTGAATTAAATTTGACCTCTGACTTTGCCCTGTCCCCAAAGACAAATGGGAATCCAGAGCTTATCATAAGGAGCCATTTCTTGGACAGATTAGGTCTTCACATAGCACAAAATATCAACCCGATTTTAGACCAGGCAACTAAGGCAACCCTATTTGCCTTGCACGTGGCTGACCCTGGTTCGATTCCTCTGTCCCTCTTGGAGAGCTGGGCAAGCTACCAAGTGTATCCTGCCCACACGGCAGAGCCGGGAAAGTTCCCTGTGACGTATTCGATATGCCCAAAACAGTAACAACAAGTCTCACAATGGAGAAGTTACTGGTGCCCACTCGAGCAAGTCAATGAACAAGGGGATGACAGTGCTACAGTGCTACAGCTCAAGTACCATCTCACTCAATATTCTAGTCATTGTCAAGAGCAGTGCAGGGCTGCTGCCCCCTGCTCTACACCTCCTTTCAGCCTCCCTCTCTTCATGACTCAGTTGCCTGCTTTACCAGCTCTATCTTGTTAATGTATCTGGCCCAGGGACCAGGTTCCTCCATTCTTTGTGACAGAGTGGAAGGAACTATCCTTGCTAAGATCCGAGTTCAGCCTGTTTCTACCATTCGCCCTCTGCATATGGCCCTAGCTCTAGTCATTCCTGTTGACTGAGGAACAAATTCACTCTTATTGAAACAGTCCTTCTTTATCCTGCCAATGATATAACTATGTTCCAGAATACTCTGAGAAAATAGGGGAGCAGAGAGCATTTTACTTCTATCTCGTCTCCTTACCGATTAGATGACCTCAACCAATTCACTGGTTCTCTCTGTTTTTTTTTTTTGTTTGTTTGTTTTTTCTTTTTGGGTCACACCCTTTGATGCACAGGGGTTACTCCTGGCTCATGCATGCAGGAATTACTCTGGATGGTGCTCGGGGGACCATAGGGGTTACAGGAAATTGGACGAGTCAGCTGCGTTCAAGGTACCCTACCTGCTATGCTGTTGCTCAAGCTCCATCACTGGTTCTCTCTGGACATGCAGATGATGACTAATGGCACTGAATACTACATCTTCATAATTGCCACACACTCTTCTCACCATTCTCCCACCTTAACTTTAGTCCACACAGGAGTCCTAGCACCCTGTCACTCTGCTCATCCCATTGCTTAGCAGAGGCCACAGAGATGCAGAGAGATTAAGTAACTTGTTCAAAATCATATTTTTTAACAATGGGTCGAGGGTGGAGAGTTCTTCAAACCCAGTTTTTCTGACTGCAGAGGTCAACCTGAATCATGTGACTACTGACCATACAGGGATCACCCCTACTTTGCAGAGCTGTTGGGAGGTTTTAAGAGTCAGAACAGAGTGTCTGCAAGGTTAGAATCTTCCAGTCAATATTGGTATTATTATGTCACACCTCCTTGGAGCATGGTACAGCCTAAGTTTAATAAACACTTATTTCGTTGCTGCATTTGACCATATGTCTGCTTCTGATTTTTCTGACCATATGGCTGTGATTTTCAGGCCAGTCATTTATCTGGAGCTGTTGTTGTCTTCCCACATACCTGGGATGTCATAAGTAATAGAACAGGACCTCCTTGGGAATCTTAATCACTGTCACTTTGTCCTTTGTATGGGTTCTTTGTTAGTGGCTCAACCAAGGGAGAGGGCTGACATTAAATGAGGAATGTGGCTTTGCTGTTGAGATGGGTTCATCCTGAGCCCAAGGAGGGCAGGTCAAGTCTGCAATTTTCTCTGGCTCCAAGAACAAACACTCTGTCTGCCCTTCTGAGCCCGGGTGTCTCAGGAGAGGGAGGGATGGGTGGTGACCTGCAGTTGGCCAATGATTACACACAAAGCTGGAGCAATTTTGAAAGTCGTCTCACCATTTTGCTCACTCTTTAAAAATTAAATATCTAACACCAATATGGCTGATTTCCACACTAGCTTGTTTTCAAAAGGATAGCCTAGGAGTCAAAATGCAGGGGATATCCTGACCCAGGTAGGTGACAGGGATTGGAAAGGCCCAGAGAAAGGAGAATGGCCTTGTTACTTTTTTGTCTTTATTATTTTATTTCTTTTTCTTTTTTGTAATTAATTTTTTGTGAGTTAGTCACTGTGAGTTACAGTCACAGACTTACAAACTTTTGTGCTTGCATTTCAGTCATATAATGGTGGAGTAACCATCCCTCCACCACTGCCCATTTTCCACCAACAATGGACCCAGCATCCCTCCCACTACCCCCACCCCATCCACCACTAACCCACCCTGCCTCTGTGGCAGGGCATTCCCTTTTGCTCTCTTTCTCCTTTTGGGTGTTGTGGTTTGCAATCAAGGTATTGAGTGGCCATCATGTTCGATCTATAGTCTACTTTTGGCACACATCTTTCAACCCGAATGGGTCTTCCCAATATCCTTTACTTGGTGTTCCCTTCTCTATCTTAGCTGCCTTTCCCCCCAGCATGTGGGGCCAGTTTCCAAGCTGTGGAGCAGACCTTGTGGTCCTTATCTCTACTACTCTTGGGTGTTAGTCTGCCATTATGTTACTTTATATTCCACAGATGAGTGCAATCTTTCTATGCCTGTCCCTCACTTAACATGATACTTTCCATGTTGATCCACTTATATGCAAATTTCATGACTTCATCTTTTCTAACAGCTGCATAGTATTCCATAGTGTAGATGTACCAAAGTTTCTTTAACCAGTCATTTGTTCTTGGGCACTCGGGTTTTTTCCCAGATTTTGGCTATTGTAAACAGTGCAGTAATGAACATACAAGTGCAGATGTCATTTCAACCATACTTATTTGCCTCTCCAGGATATATTCCCAGAGGTGGTATTGCTGGGTCAAATGGGGGATCAATTTCTAATTTTTTGAGAATCATCCATACTGTTTTCTAAAAGGGCTGAACCAGTCGGCATTTCCACCAGCAGTGAAGGAGAGTCCCTTTCTCCTCACATCTGTGCCAATGCCGGTTGCTTTAATTCTTTTGGATGTGGGCCAGTCTCTGTGGTGTGAGATGATATCTCATTGTTGTTTTGATCTGCATCTCCCTGATGATTAGTAATGTAGAATATTTTCTCATGTGCCTTTTAGCCATTCAGATTTATTCTTTGAGAAAGTTCCTGTTCATTTCAATACCCTACTTTTTGATAGGGTGTAATGACCTTATTCTTTTGTCAACCTAATAACTGAGAAATAGAGGCATCAGCTCCCAAGGGGCAGGACGGGGGTGGTGGTGAGGTGTGGTGTGGTTGGGAGTCAGGATGGCAGGGAATTGAAGACTTGAGGCCTGGGAGCTTGGAGAGTCTGTGACACTGTGGAATGAGCCAGAGCTGGGAGGAGGGTGCCTGGATTCTCATCTCTGACACTAATTGTGTTATGAACTGTGAGCTAAGAGCTGTGTTGCTGAGTCTTTATGAATTATATTCCACATTCACTGTAGGAACAATTGAGTAGCATGGTTCAAAGTTCAAAGTTCATAGTTCAAAGCTAGTTGGGCATGAGTCCTGGTTGTGCTACTTTCTGCCTGAGTAACCTGGGTAAGTGATGGGCTCCTCTGTGTCTTAGTTTTCACATCTGCATAATCAAGTATCTAGAGTTCATCATGCCTTTGTCCACCCTGAACTTGGAATGTCCCAAATACCCATTTCCTCCCTTATGTTTGTGTCTGTATCTGTGTCTGGGTGCTCAGATTCTTTTGAAGAATTAGCCCTAACTTCTTTCCTTCAAGTAGGAAGCCATTCTGGATATTCCAGGCTGATTGAAATTTCCCAAACCCTCATTCTTGCCTCCTACCATCACCCCCAGTATCCTTTCCCCATTATAATTATCACTCAATCCTAGCACCTTGGAGGGGTACTATCTGGGTCTGGCTCCTCCAACTCCCCCAGTCCTACATAAATGTTGGGCTGGGTCACAGACATGATCCTGAAATGCTTGCTGATGGAGAGAAAGTATTTCTTTCCAGCTCTGAAATGCTGCACTTCTGAGCTTATTTGCTTTTATGGGCACCTAATTTTCAAAACAAGCATCAAATATGATATTTTCTCCCTTTCACAAAAGGTAATAATTTCAATCCTTTACACTGATGTAGAAATTTACACCTGATGAAACATTTTTCACATTTATTACCTAGTACCCTATTACCCAGAAGCTTGTCCAAACTCGAGCTTTAATATAATTCAGGGCTTTCTGTTGGTGCTTATCTATATGGATAGAATTTGGAACAACTGGGACTGTTTCCAAGGAATGTGTCCTTGCCAGGACTCATGCTTCTGAGGTTCTGAGCATTCACTGACTCCTGGGGAATGGACCAAGTCAGGCTATAATACCTCCCCCTTCTTTCCTCCCAGCCCTTCATTTTAGAAACACCAATGTCCTCATGAGGAATAGGAGAGAGCCTGGTATTGCCTGATTATCCATGCAGAGGGCAGTAGTAAAATGAATGCAAGATTTTTCAATAAAATAGAATCACACAGGGTGCTTGGCCAAGCCATGCAAGTGTTCCTTCATGTATCTTTGTACGAGGGAAGAAGGAAGGAGAAGAATTGTGATTGCCCATAAATCATTACACTATTGGTGTTCAGTGCCTTTCCCTTCTAGCCCTGCTTCTTCTTCCAGAAGACCCTCAGGACACTCGCATTGTCTCTTTTCTTTCTTGGCTTATTTTTTCCTGGTGGTTTCTTCCCCAAAGCAACTTCAGATCCTGATGGGAGTAAGGCTAGAAGAATAGGAGACAACTCCTATGCTAGGGTTCCTGTGGACTCTGTATGAATTCCAGTTCTTGCTTTAATGATGCATGTGGTATTTCCCTTCTTGGAATACCTGGTCCCCACATTTTCTCCACTCTTGAAGACCCACCTGGGTAGACCCAGCCTGTGGTCACCTCTTCCCTCTCCAGATTTGAAGCAGATGGTCCAAATCTTACAGGTGGCCTCTGACTTTGTGGTCTCCGTGTTCTCCTCTGCACTTTTTCTCCTGCAAGGATGTCAGAGGACTCATTTTTTAAATATTCATTTTTATGTTATTGTATCACCGTGAGATAGAGCATTACATAGCTGTTCATGATTGGATTTCAGTCATACAATGTTCCAACACCCATCCCTCCACCAGTGTAATTTCTCAACACCCATGTCCTCAGTTTTCCTCCCCACCCCAAACCAATACCCAACTCCAGCCTGTCTCTATGTTAGGCTCCTTTCTTCTCTCTCTCTCTCTCTCTGCTCTCTCATTTTGGGCTTTATGGTTTGCAATATAGATACTGAAAGATTAAATTGTATGCCCCTTTACCTACTTTCAACACTCAGTTCTTGTCTAGAGTGATCATTTCCAACTAATGTCATAACGGACCCTCCTCTATCTTAACTACCCTCCACTCCCCACACCCTTGTGGTAATTTCCAACCATTGATCAGTCCAAAGGATCCACCTTTGGAGACTGCAAAGTTGTTGAAGAGTGAAGCAGCTATCCAGGCTTCTGCTGGGTGGGGCCGTGATCCTGCTTTTAGGATCTGCCATGGGAGGCAAGCATTCTCTATCTCATAGTCATCATTTCCTCCTCTATAAAACGAAGGACACTGTCTTCCTGCTAGAGCACTTGTGTGATGAAATGAATCATATAATTAGCACTGAGGACTGTGTTGAGTAGTTGCTGGCGATCAGTAAATAACATTGGTAAACATTGGGTTTCTCCAGAAGACTTTGCTGGGTTATTATGCATGGGATTAAACAAAAGATAATATGATCGGGTCCATGGTTTCCAATCCCAAAGCCAGCAACCCAGGCCAAGGGCCAGTTACTTCACTTTTCTACAGCTGTTTCCTCATCTGTCAAAGATGAGTATGTATACCATAAAGGTTATGCCCAGGAATCCCTGGAAAGCATTTGGCTAAGGGCCTTGCATGGAGCCAGCACCATACAGCAAGGATGAAAGATGGCTCAAATTTCTTCACTCCCATTTGAATCTGGGCCCCGGTGCTTCTTTTATTTGGTGGTTTTGAGGTAGTGAACCGTTCTGAGCTTCCATTTTCAGAAGCCATGAAACAGGGTAATGTCGTCTACTTAGAATAGTGCTAACCAACCAGCTAGACCTAAACACCTGGTGCCATCATGTGTGAAAACACTCTCAAGAGGAAAGGTATAGTACAGAGGAAAGATATTAGATTTCTAATGTTGTCATCCTTGTTTTCCTCAGTCAAATGACACTGGTCTAGCATCTCTCCTGTGCCACAATGAATCCGAGGATAAGCCCCCATATTTTAAATGTATTTATTTTTATCTTTGATATTTTGGGGGCATACCAAGCAATTCTCAGGGCTTTCTCTTGGCTCAGTGCTCAGGAATCACTCATGGCTGTGCTTGGGACACCACATGAGGTACAGGGATCAAATCAGGTCCAGTTTTGTGTAAGGCAAGGGTCCTTCCCACTGTAACATTACTCAGGACCTCACCCCCAATTTTTGAATAAAAATAATTGTGGTCAATAGAAGTGCCGAGCATGGGTCCTGCTCAGGCAGCTGAAATCTTGAGATAGTAGAGAGAAGGCTCCCTTAATCACCTCTGCCACAGTGTATCCTCTTCATCCTCTCCTGCTACACTCCCAGACAAAGGTGTTATAGCTGCTAAGTACCAGAGCAACATGCACTCCACTTTCTGAAGTTCCTCTGAGGGTTAAACAAGGAGACTGAATTCCCTGGTGGGGGCCACTGTGGTGCATTACAGACATTTTTCTGTTTCCTTCTGGTCTGTGGGTCTGGAAGGATGAGAAGCTGTTGTCTGCTTCCTTGCTACTTTGTAGCAAGGCTCCTAACACCACATTCAGCAGATGCTAGGTGATGGGGAAGATATAAATAAAGCATTGTTGCCGTTGATCTTATTTGGGAGATGGCTGTACCCCCTAAACTCCTTGCCAAGAATGCTTTTTATTAGAGAAAGGTAAGTGCTTTCTTTATGCTTTGCAAATTGAAGCCACTATTACTCCCGCTGCTATTGCGACGGCTGCTACTCCAAGTCTATTAGATTCTGTTCCCACCACTATGATAATCCCCAGCACTATCACTACTGCTAACACTGACACTGCTGCTGCTGCTGTACCCCTCACTCTTACCGTGGCTTCTGCCACCCTCGCCACTACCACTGCCGCTTACTACAGGTATTCACTGCATCACTGTATTACTGTCATCTTGTTGTTCATCGATTTGCTTGAGTGGGCGCCAGTAACCTCTCCATCCGTCCCAGTCCTCAGATTTTAGCAGCCTCTCCTTACTCATCCTTCCAACGATGCCATGTTGGAGGCTCTTTCAGGGTCAGGGGAATGAGATTGTTATTGTTATTGTTTTTGGCATATTGGATGGATACATCAAGGGGAGGTTGCCAGGCTCTGCCATGTGGGAGGGAGGTATACTATCAGTAGCTTGTTGGGCTCTCTGAGAGGGACAGAGAATATATATAAGAGAATACAAGCAAGTATGTTAAAATCAAACACATGTGTGCTGCGTTAGTTACATCAGTGGGCTAGACTATAAAAGGTCGTGCGACTGCAAATGCAGCTGTGTGCTTCCAGTAGCTTTGTTTTATAGTCTCTGGATCTTGGCCATTGATGAGATTACATGGCGCTGGGGGCAGTTTGGGGTATGACTGCCAAGCTACGGGAAAATGGGGAATCTGGGTGGAGGAGGCCCAGTCCCGATCCGAGCAGGCTTGGAGATCTCAGCCCCAGATACTGCATACCTGGATTCCTCTGCCAGTTCCTGCATGAGTGAGGCTCATCCGAGCATGTGGAGAGTGGCCTTGAACATGGCTGTGACTGGGTTCTGGAGGTTTTCAACTGCTGGGGCTCTGCTTCCAGTGGGGAGGGAAACTCAACTCGCCCCCCTCCAAGGGGCCCTGGTGAAGACAGCCTGGCGCCGGGGCAGGAGATTCTGTATGACTCTCAAGTATTATGGCTGTGGGCTGGAGCAATAGCACAGTGGTAAGGTGTTTACCTTGCGCATAGCTGGCCTGGCCAAGCCAGGTTCGATTCCTCCGCCCCTCTCAGAGAGCCCGGCAAGCTATCAAGAGTATCTCGCCCGCACGGCAAAGCCTGGCAAGCTACTCTTGACGTATTCAATATGCCAAACACAGTAAGAAGTCTCACAATGGAGACGTTACTGGGCCCGCTTGAGCAAATCGATGAACAATGGGAGGACAGTGCTACAGTGCTTCCTACCACCACTAGCACTATGACTTCTGTTGCCTCAAGTAGCTGTAGCATGGCTGCTGCTCCTAATCCCTTTACTTTGCTCCTATACCTCCTTCTCTTGCTGCCTCTTCCTCCTGGTACCACTATGACTGTCATCACCATGGCTGCTACTAATACTATTATTGCTTCTACAGCAACTGCTGCTACTACGAGTTGTCACCACTTGTTAAATGCTTTCTCCTGTAATGGAAGCCCTTGAGCTGAAAACGAAGTATCCTTAGGGCTCCGGCACTTCTGGGCGCTGGGTGTGGAGCCCTCGGCTCAGGGAGGCATGGCAGGAAGATCGAGGACCGGATCCTCCCCCTTCTGGTTGCAGATTGAACCCCCCTTGCCACCGGGAGGCCAGCACGCAGCCCAATTGTCCTGTAATCGTACACAGTTGAGCCAGGCGGTGCTTTTTCCTGTGAGTGGATTAGAAGTAATTCCCACTTTGAGAACGCGGGGGGTGGGGGGTGGGGGGGAGTGGGGAGGAGGAGCAGACAGGCCAAGGTAAAAAAAAAAAGCCAGAGAAGCAATTCTTCTTTCAAAGAAAAAAAATATGTATTTGGATTCTTTTTTACACATCCAACCCAGCAGAAAATTGGTTTGTGGAAGATGTAGGTCGTGGCTCTGGCCCCGGCATCTGGACGTCTTATATTGTACACTATATTACGGGAGTAATATCGTGCACTTTATTAGCACCAGCAGGATTTGGGATCCCCACGGGGACTGTTCTTTGCTGTCAGATGTATAAGGCCATTTAATCTCCCTTATCAGATCTGGTGCTGCCTCTCCCACCCCCACCTCCTTTTGCTGACCAATAAAGAGAATTTCTTCAGATTCATCAGTCTGAAAACCAGCCTTTAAGTACTCCTGCCTCCGCCCTAGCTCCTGTATCTAATAAGGTAGCAAACCAAGGAGGTGACAATGCCTTGAAAATCAGCTTGGTGCAATTGAGTAGCAATTTTCTCAGGAAATTTGTATTTGGAGCTTTATCTTCCTTAGGCAGAAACTGGGGTTGTGGGATGCTAATTGCATCTCACCAGCCCAGTAGCAGCCAGTATTAGGGTCTCTAAGGATGAGGCCTGGTGTCATCTCAGAAACTGGGTTCTACTGTTGGTTCTGGTGAGGAGAAATGATTTGTTGCTTGAGGGTGAAAGAGGATTTTTCTCTCACCAGAACCTGAGTAGATGCTTGGCCTGTTTGGAAGCCAGTTTCAGAAAACCCAATCAAATAGGGTTTAGAAAAGAAGTTCCTGTATTTGTTTGGCCTACTGCCCCCTATTGGAGAAGAGAAATCACGCAGCACTGTTTTGGAAATCTACCACCTTAAAATAAAGAACCAGAACCCCCTCTCACCCTCAGACCAGTTGCTTTTGAGGCTACAACCATTCCCTAAATTAATCTAATCTACCCCACCAGGGTGGGTAGTGTCACTCACTTTGGGGTAAAACCAGGGTGGGTAGTATCATTCACTTTGGGTAAAAACCAGAGTGGGTAGTATCACTCACTTTGGGTAGAGAGATTTGTGTTCAAAGCTAGTTGGGGGGCTGGAAAGATAGTATGGGGTTAAGGTTCATGCTTTGCATATGGCTAACCCATTTGATCCTGGAACCATGTGATCTCCTGAGTCTCACGAGCTATGGTTTGGAGATTCCAGGCACTGATGAGTGTATCCCAGAGTCACACCCAGCAGTGTGAAAGTGGGCCTCCTATACATGACTTGGGAGCCTCCGCCAATGAACAAAGATGCGTATTCAGGCTTTGCCAAGCTTTGTGCTATGTGCATAAACAGAGCATGTATGAGTCCTGGGGTTTGTGCAGGGGGCCTGGAGGTTTCTTAAGACCCACCCCCCCCCCCCCCCCCCCCACACACACACCATATAGAGAAACTGTAGTGTTGTGGACAGAACAAATGCCACCAACATGGTGTTACAAGTGGTGTTGGGTCACAAAGCAGGGTGATGGGGCATGCCTCTCTGATCAGGAATCGTGGAGGTGAAGCAGAAACTCCTTGGATTAGTTCTTGAGCCTCTGTGTCCTCCTCTGCAATGGGGAGCACCAAAGGGCTGTTTGGAAAGTGTGCTGCATACCTCACATAAAACAACCATGCAGGGGCTGGACAATAGCACAGCAGGCAGGGCGTTTGCCTTGCATGTGGCTGACCAGAGTTTGATTCCCAGTATCCCATATGTTCCCCTGAACACCGCCAGGAGTGATTCCTGAGCACAGAGTCAGGAGTTCCTGAGCACAGAGTCAGGAGTAACCTCTGAGCATCTCCAGGTGTGACCCAAAAAGCTAAAAAAAAAACACATTGCAATGGGTTCAACTCAGAGCCACAGGGATACACAATCCTGCTGACAGTTCTTCCCAGTGGTCTTACTAAATTCAAGAGGGCACTGGAGAAAGTCTGGGGGTTTCGGACTCATGGCCTTTCTCAACTATGTGACCTTGGACAAGTCATTTCTCTTCTTTCAGCTTTGTACTTCTTTGTGGAGAAGCAAATAATAAGGGAAGGTCAGAGGGATAGAGCAGTAAACAAGGCAGTTGCCTTGTACATAGATAATCTGGGTTCTCTGCACCCCATATGCCTCTCTGAGCCCACAGACAGGAGAAAACCCTGAGCAACACTGGATATGGCAAAAAAAAAAATAAAAACGCTAAAACAAAAGAAATATAGAAAGTGAACAGGTTTTTGCAAATAGCAAGGTATCAGTCCTCTCCAAGGGCTGATTATTGTTTTTCTCACTATAGGTGATACGTACACTCAATCACTCAATGTAGGGAAGCCAGCTCTGTAGAGGGAGGACTGTTGGGTGCCAGGAGGTCTATTAGATTTGAACAAGCCCCAGTGTTTATGCAGTGATTTTAGTATCTGATTGCTGCAGGAGGTTTTAGCCATGGTGGCAAGGCAGAAGATTCACCCAGAGGGGCCAGAGTGATAGTGATAATGGACATGGTGCTTGTCAGTATCCCATATCCTCCATGCCTGCTGGAGTGATTCCTGAGTGCTGAGCCAGGAGTAAGCCCTTGGCATTTCACAGAAGAGTCACCCAGGTGATGTTTACAACATGTATAGCAGGAGCAGCTTCGCTTCCTCTCCATCCTACCTGCTTGCCTAGTAACAGCATCTAGGGTGGGCTTAGCAATGGAATGTTTCTCAAAAGCTGAGACACACCACTTCCCTGCAACTGAGTCCCATAGTTGCAAAGAGCATCAAAAAGCCTGGAATGTGAAACCCTCTTCTTTCTAGCTCTTGTTGTTGCCGTTTTAGCCCTGAGTCTCACCTGAAGGTTATTCCAGTGACTTCAAAAATCATGTTCCATATTTGCCTTCTTAATTCCTATACTCTTTCATTAGCCACGGTCAGCCAGGCTGTGTTCAAACCTAGGGACTTTAGATGTCTGAACCAAGGACGTGGAACTGGTATGACCCATAGAATGGGAACAACCTCATGAACAAGCCTGTGCTTGAAGATCCCATTATTGCAGAGGCTTCCAGAAGACCCTGAGATATGCATTTGTCTTCCTAGTCCTGGCCCACATCCAGCCCTTGGCATTGAGGTCATGTGGCATTTACCATTTATCATAAGGCCCCAATCCATCTCTGTGCCAATTCTACCCCATTCTCTCTTAAAGGAAGCACCAGAAAGAGGGGAAACATTAGCTTTTGGCCAGGCATCAGAGGGCTGGTACCTGGGCTTGGCTGCTGTGTAAGACTCCTTGGGCCCTGCCCTGGGGTAGTGCTATGGAAGGAGAGAGGATACAGCTTGTTTGTGTGCTCCAGAGACTGTCCTTTAAGAGGGGACATGCTCGAGAACCAGTTATTCTCCACACTGGGAAGAGAGTGTTTAAAATTTCATTGCTGGAAATCCAGTCCCTGAACTTTCCTTGCTTTGTTTCGAGTCATGTGTTCAGTTCTCTACAGACGACGAGAGCTAGGAGTAGGTGACTCTTTTCTTGCAATATATATGTGACCCCAGAACCCCGGGAGGGAACAGCCTTATACCATACATTCTGATTCATATTTTCTCAGACAGGCTGTAGTTCAGTGGGGACTTGGGGGGAAAATGAGAAATATGTCAGTGTGTGTATGTGTGTGTGTGTTTTGTACCTGTATGTGTGTGTGAATGCAGTTTTTCCCGAAGACTTAACTAAGACCAGGACACCAGAGAAAGCTGCAGCTCTCAAGAAGGTTTATAGGTTAACTACAAAAAAAGGGAAAAGAAATCAATTTTGCAGCTTCCCATCTGGACTGGTCAATAATCACAAAGATAATGTCTTATAACTATACCTGGCCTTACAAACTGTGTTAGTATCATTACATATATGGCAAACTCTCACTGAGGATTTTCTGTATTGAATTCTCCCAGAATCTCTATTATAACACTTTCATTACTTCCACTTTAAATGGGGGTGGAGTGGGGGAGAATGGGTTTCAGAGAAGAAAGTGATTGACTCCAAGTTGCCTGGTTGTAAAGAAAGCTCTTCAGTGGCCAGGTCTGGGCTCACAAACCAGTGCTCATTAAAGTGCCTTGTGACTGACTCTAAACTTACATATTGATAATTTAAATTTTTTAAATCAAAATTAAAAATTTTACTTAGGCAACATGATGTACAATGCTGTTGATAATAGAACTTCAGGCATGCAATGCTCCAACTCTGTATCCGTCACTATTAGCATCCCTCCACCAATGTCTCAAGGCTTCCACCCTCTGCCTATCCTCCCTGCACTGCCTCCTTTTGATTTGATTGTTACAGTTAAGGACAGGTTCTTATAGTTTTTATATATACAATGATCTCACCTCTATATCACCTTAGTATCTGAATCTCCTGATCAGTGTCTCTAAGTTGTTATCAGTCTGCCTCTTCTTTCTATGCCTCCTCCCCACTTTTTATGTAGGAGTACTGCTATTTATTCAGCCACTGATTAGCTCATTGAATTGTGCATGAACTCCACCTTACATTTTTTTTCCATTTTTAATAATTTTATTTATTGGATCAGTGAGAGCAGTTACAAACCTTTCGGGTTTAAGTCTTGGTCAAACAATGAAACACCCGTACTTTCACCAGTGCCCATTCTCCACCCCCAAAAACCCCAGTATACCCCCATTCCACACCCTCCCCCTACCTGTGGGGCAGATGATTTCCACATTACTCTCCCTCTACTTTGATCACATTCAATATTTTGACACCAGACCCACCATTATTATTTGAGATTTTACCCCAACACTCAGATCTGCTGAAAAGGCAACACTAGACAATTTGTTTTCTATTGCTGGTTATGAATAACATATGATGTCGCGTGGCTGCAGTAGTGGCTGCACGATTTTGAAATTCTGAAATTTTAACACTTAAATCTGGAGGAATTTCTGCCAAAACCTGCTGGGTTCCGAGATTTTCTCCTGAGTCTCTGGGATCATGGCTGTTAAGGAGCTTCATCAGGAGCCAGAAAGGCCATTCGTGGGTGATGGTATAGTCTACTTTCAGCATGCATCTCCCAACCTGGAAGGATCCTCCCAACACCCTTTACTTGATGTTCCCTTCTCTATCTGAGGTGCCTTTTCCCCTAGCATATGCAGCTGGTCTTCAAGCCATGGAGTGAACCTCCTGGTACTTATCTCAACTATTCTTGGATGTTAGCCTTCTATTTTGTTACTTTATATTTTCCACATGAACGCAATCTTTCTATGTCTGTCCCTCTCTTTCTGACTCATTTTGCTTAGCATGATACTTTCCATGTAGTACCACTTGTATGTAAATTTCATGACTCCATCTTTTCTAACAGCTGTGTAGTACTCCATTGTGTAGATGTACCAAAGTTTCTTTAACCAGTCATCTGTTCTCAGGCACTTGGGTTTTATCCAGATTTTGGCTATTGTGAATAGTGCAGCAATGAACATAGAAGTGCAGATGTCATTTCGACTGTACTTTTTTTTGCCTCTCCGGGATATATTCCCAGGAATTATATTGCTGGGTCAAATGGGAACTCAATTTCTAATTTTTTGAGGATCGTCCATACTGTTTTCCAAAAGGGCTGAACCAATCGGCATTCCCACCAGCAATGAAGGGGAGTCCCTTTCTCGCCATATACATGCCAACATCGGTTGCTTTTGTTCTTTAGGATGTGGGCCGGTCTCTGTGGTGTGAGATAATATCTCATTGTTGTTTTGATCTGCATCTCCCTGATGATTAGTCATATGGAACAACAAATGCCCACAAATAGCTAAAACAATTCTTGGGAAAAAGACGTGGGGAGGCATTACCCTCCCCAACCTCAAACTCTACTCCAAAGTGGTAATAATTAAAACAGCATGGTACTGGAGCAAAGGCAGGCCCGCAGACTGATGGAACAGGATGGAATATTCGTACACACAACCTCAAATGTATGAACATCTAATCTTTGATAAGGGAGCAAGAAATGTGAAGTGGAGCAAGGAAAGCCTCTTCAACAAATGGTGCTGGCATAACTGGACAACCACATGCAAAAAAATGGGCTTAGACCTCGACCTAACACCATGCACAAAAGTCAGATCAAATTGGATTAAAGATCTCAACATCAGGCCCAAATTCATAAGATACATTGAAGACAAAATCGGCAAAACCCTCCACGATATTCAGGCTAGTAGTATCTTCAAAGACGACACTCCACTGGCCACACAAGTGGAAACAGAGATAAACAAATGGGACTATCTTAAATTAAGAAGCTTCTGCAACTCAGAAGACACAGTGACCAGAATACAAAGAATCTACAAAATTGGAAAGGATATTCACCCAATACCCATCTGATAAGGGATTGATATCAAGGATATACAAAATACTGGTTGAACTCCACAAGAAGAAAACATCTAACCCCATCAACAAATGGGGTGATGAAATGAACAGAAACTTTCTCAAAGAAGAAATCCGGATGGCTAAAAGGCACATGAGAAAATGTTCTTTTCTTTTTTTTAAGAAGTTACTACTTACATTGTTTTTGAGCTTTGTAAGAACTTTACATATCTTGAAAAAATGGTTTTGCTCTACTGAAAGATTCTTTCTCCTTTCTCCCTCCCTCCTTTCCCATTCCTTGCATGTAGCTAATTCATGTTTGATCCCTGGCACTACATATGGTCTCATAACTCTAAACCCTACCAAATTAATTACTGAGCACAGAGCCAGGGAACCAGAAGTAAGCCCTGACCACTGCTGGATATGTCCCTTTCCCTCAAAAAAAAGAGGCAACAACTAAAAACCAGATGAAATAGTTTGTTTTCAGAAGTTTGACCTGACACTGTGAAGGTGAAGAGACAAAGGGAGACTTCCTCAGAGGGTTACCCTCTGAGGAAAAGCAGTAATTGACCAGAAGGGTGGGAATGATCAGGACATGAGGCAACTATGTGCAAAAGACCAGGAGGCAGGAAAGTACTGGATAATTTTGAGGGACTGGGAGTTGGCCAGCATGACACCATCACTGGAAAAGGTATTCTGGGGCTGGAAAGAGTTTGGGGCGATGTTTATGGGGGAAGTATGGAGAGATTTCCAGTGGTTAGGGTGCTTTCCTTCGTGGGGCCATCTCAAGTTCCATCCTTTGCATCCTATATGGTCCACGAGTCACTCTGTGAGTGATCATTGAGCATAGAGCCAGGAGTAAGCCCTAAGTACCACTGGGTGTGCCCTTCTCTCCCTTCCCCCCTCCTCCCAGTGAGTGGCTCAGCCCCATTCACTTACTTCGACCAAAAGAGAGTTCTCTAAGGCCTTTATCCAGGAGAGTGGTGTGGCCATTTGTGAGTGTGTGTGCGTGTGTGTGTTTTTGTGTGTCCAAGTCCAAGATGTCCACCCAGGAGGCATAACAGGTTATAGACAGACCTATCACTACCCCAGAACTTTCTGCCTCTCTTCATGTTAGAAACATTTCCTCCATCCCCTTAGATATGCCTTAAAGGGTAGTAAGAACAAAAATCCAACTTCCAAAGGGCATCTCTCTGTGAGCTGGAGGAAAAACTCAGGGTAGATGTCCCAGAAGAGGGATCCAGGGAAACTGAACCTTGGGTTTAGAGCCACACCTTTATTCTATTGCTCACATCATTGTGCTCTTAAGACAAATGTGTATGTATGTATGTGTGTGTGTGTGTGTGTGTGTGTGTGTGTGTGTGTGTTTTACATTGGATCAGGGAAAGAATATATCTCTGAAAATGGCCAGGTTTGTGATATATTTACCCCTAAGAAAGCCACTTAGAGAGTATGTAACCCACCCACCCCCCGCCCCAAAACCCCCTTTTAAAAACCACCCACAATCTAAAAGGAGATACTGCAGCACCGGGTGTCATAAGAATCTGCTTTCAGGATGTGTGAAAGTTGGATTTTCTCTCTCTATGCAAAAAGCCATGTGCTGAAGCCCCCTTGGAGAAGGAGTCACAGATTGTGGTAGTTGAGTATTTGATTTAAATTTCTGGCTCCATTGACTTTTTTCTCTTCCCTTTCTTGTTTCTCAGCATCCTACAAGGCAATGCATAGAAAAGAACCCACATATACAGTCTCTCAGAGTCAAGTTGGTCTGTTGGTCAAAAATACAAAATGGTCATATCCAGGCAGCCAAAGACCTCCTCACCTTCCCATGCACATACACATGTAGGTAATGGACACTCCAAATGTTGACCTTGAGGAACCGTGCCTTATTTAGACTGCAGGGGATACCTGGGCTTTGGAACTGCACAAATTATCCATCATTGAGACTTGGACAAGCACCTCTTTTTAATCAATAACCCCCTTGTTATTATTCATAAAATATAGGCAAATATACAGGGTATTCATTTAGGAAAAATACTTTCTGTATAAAACATAGAAGTTGTTTGTTCTAATCTTTAAACATTTTAAAAAATATTTTTGCCAAAATTAACTGCTCAGATTATACTTCAGCTGTGGAGGTCTGGAATTGAACCTAAATTCCAGGAGACCTGAGAACATTCCCCTAAATTCAGTACTTTTTGTACTTTAGAGACATTAAGCCTTCTAAATTTTCTCTCCATTTCAAATATTTCTTTAGACACTGAAAAGTTACCAGGTATATCCCTTTACCTACTTTTAACACTCAGTTCTTGTCTAGCATCTGTATTGCAAACCATAATTCCCAAAAGAAAGAGAGAGAAGGGAGGATGAGGAAGAGGAGGAGGAGGAGGAGGAAGAGGAGGAGGAGGAGGGAGGTTACCTGCCATAGTGGGGTGGAGATAGGAGAGAAACTGGGGACACTGATGGTGGCAAATGTATACTGGTGAAGGTACAGGTGTTGGAGCATTATATGACTGAAATCCAATCATGGAAAACTTTGTAACTATGTATCTTACTGATTCGATTATAAATAATTGAATTGAATCCCTCCATCTGTCATCTATCCATCCATTCCTGTAGAGTAGTCATAGTATGAACTATGATGTGTGGGAAATGCAGGGCTAAATGATAGAACTTCATTCACCAAGAGTGGTCAGGTGATTGCACCATAGTTTCCTGAACAGTACAGTTCCCCACCCTTTCAATCTACTGAAATTCGGGGAGCCGAAAGGTCAGTACAGCCTGACCTGCAGTTTAGGAACTAATCTCTTCTTGGAAAAATGTTAAAATGCGTTTTGTAAGTTTTTGAGCTACACCTGAGATAACTGCCATGAGCCCGCTGTTTGGGCTCACACCATGATTCACTGAAAATCTGCATGCTTTGTCAATTCCCCATTTTGCCCACTTCCTCATGTAATCAATTATAAAAAGCTAGCTTGGGAGAAATAAATTTGATTAGAGTCTTGTCTTGCTCCCATTCTTCTGTCTTTCTTTTTTCCCACTTGTGCACCCTCTCCCCGTTATCCACATTGACCTGTCCCATGGGTTGGGGCATTGAAATAAATCTCTGGGAGTAAGACCTTGAAATCCACATTTTAAGCTAGTACTCAAGAATTTTTCATGCAACTTTATTTCATGAGATCCTATGTATATGTATTAGATCATATACTGTCAAGTAATATAGATATTAGCCTTTGGGGGAGACTCGAGGAGTTAAGGGTAGACCTATTGGAGATATGGAGAACTTGGCTTGTGTCTGAATAATTTGTGATCATTTTATTGACCATTGTACATCTGTTTAACAGATATTGAATGGAAGTAATGGCTTTCTTGCACAAGATGGTTAAAATGGCTCCCTGAAGGTGGAGCATTTGAAATGATACTCAAATATCAGACTTGCAAGAATTTTGAAAGAATCTTGAAAGTCTAGGCAAATGGAATAGCAAAGCTGGAAAGGAAGAGATACAAAAATGTTGGAAATGTTTAAGGTGCACAACGAAGGCCAGAATGACTATAGGAGAGATAACCAGGGAGAGGGTGATAAGAAAGGAAGAGAGAAGTCAGTTTTGTTGACGATACTAAGATGGGCATAAAGGTTTGTACAGTGGGCTCAGCGAAGCCCATTTCTGTAGCTGTAGTATCCAGGTGAGGCCAGGGAGAGAATCTATCCAAATGATCTCTAGGGCAGGGCCACGGCCAGGGGGCCCTCTGAAGCTGTCCATGCTGAAAATACATACTCCCATTAGGAAGAAAGCCTAGCTTTGATTCCTTGCCTCTTATGATTAGGAATACAGGGTTATTTATTCCTTTATTATTTTTTTTGGCCAGGAGCTACATTGAGTAACCTGCCCCAGAAGTTATTAACTTCAGTCTACCAGGAAACGTATTCTCAGTCAAACCTTAGCCTTGCTCCAATGTAAGACATAGTCAGATGTTACTTCTCCAATCCTACTACTTCTGAAAGCTAGCAAGCTCCTAGGGAAGACTAGCAAGAAATTAATTTTGTGTTTATTCATTGTTCAAGAAACCCAAAAGCTGTCTCTGAGATCACCAAGGATTTCTGTGTTACTCAATCAAAAAGCTACCTTTTAGAACTCATTTTAGAACCCCAGTCGAAGCAGAATTTTTATAAGGCAATTTCATAATTTGGTATATTTTTATAGTAGTTAGGTATACATAACATACATGTTCTATCTTTAGGTTAATTGTTAATAGTATTAAATACCTTCGTAATTTTGTATATCCCTATTATCTGTATCTAGAATTCTTTTTATCTTGTGAAAATGAAACTCAATACTCATTGAACACTAGCCCCCTGTTCCTTCCTTTCCTCAGTCCCTAGGAACCACGATTATATTTTATTTGCCAATGGTTTTGATTGTTCTAGGTTCTTTGTATAATGGGTATAGTGCAGAAATTCTTTCTTGTAATTGGCTTATTTCACTTAGCATAGTATCTTCAAGATTCACTGTGTTGTACTACACAAATATACTTCCCTTTTAAAGTGAGGTAATACTCTGTTGTATGCACATGCCACATTTTGTTTGTCCATTTATGCACTGATGAACACTTGGAGTGTCTCCTTGTTTAGCTATGATGAATACTGCTGCAGTGAGCATTGTTCTATAGGGATCTCTTCAACTATCTGCTACAGTTTCTTTTGAGTATATACTTAGAAATGAAATTTTTGGATCATATGGTAACTCTGTTTTTAATATTCAAAGTAACCCTCATATGTTTTCAAGAAACAGTTTTCAATAATATCTGCACCATTTAACATCCCCACCAATATAACATGGGAGTCCCACATGCATTTTGTCCTCATCATCACTGGTAATTTTTTCATTCATTTGGTAACACTCATCCTAATGAGTGTGAGATAGTATCTCACTAAAGTTTTGATTTTTGTTTCACCTAATAATGGGTTATAGTAACTTTTCATGTGCTTGTTGGCCATTTTTTTGAGAAACAGCTATTTTTTTCTTTGCAGAAATGTTTTTGAGTCAGATTGGTTATATATTTGTTGTAACTATTGTTTGTGTTGGATTTAAAGATTTCTCTGTATATTTCCATCTTTCTCAACTCCCTTTTTCCTTTTGGCTTTTCTGCTGCCATTCTATCATGGTATGCACAGACTCCTAGATTTATCCTTTTGAGCCTCCTTTACTTCCTATTAATCCTGAGTGTAGACTCTAAATGTTGGTGTTCCATAAGGCTTAAGATGATTCTGCTACTGATAAGTATAGGGTATGAGCAAGCTTTAATAGAATCACACAATATGGGCATTCATTCCAAGGAGAGGTTCAAGAAGACATCTATCTCAGAGGATTCATGAATCAGAGCTGCTGAAGAAGTTAGAAAGAGGAACTTAGTACATTAAGGGAGGGAGGGAGGGAGGGGGAGAGAGGGGGAGAGTGAGAAAGAGAGAGACAGAGGAGAGGGAGGAGATAGGAGATAGAGAATGAGAGAGAAAAGAGAACTCCAAAGCAACGATTCATGATTTAATTGAAAGGAATGACATATGGGATTTGCCATTTTGAGAGCAAGATAGTTTTGAGAGGAAAAATTGAAAATAGAACTGGAAAGGTAAGTAGAGCAGATTAGCAAGCTCTTTTTTTCTATTGGTAGAAACTGGAGAGTGACTTGTTTTACCTTTAGAATGATTTCTTTGCTATAGCATGAAGGATATTCAAGTAAGTGAAAGTGTCAGGCAGGGTTCTGAACAAAGATCCTTTCAATAGCCTAGGTTAGAGATGATGGTCTGAAACCAATGGCAACAGAAACAGAGGAAAATGAGCTTCAGAAGCTGGGCATGAGAAACAATAGGAGGTGAATCATAGAAAAAATCTAGAGGTTTATGGAAGAGGAGAGCAGGTACTAAGTCTTGATTTGGCAAAACACAAAGAGGTAGATTCCAGAATATAGAACTTGATCAGTTCAGCAAAGTACCTTTACTTCAGCTAAACTGATGGGATTCTTCCTTTTTATCTTTGGGCCTAAAGTATTTCTTTATGAAGTGTCTGAGCTGGAGAAAGCCTTAGTAACTCCTTAAATTCTTTTTCTTAGATATATAGAAATTAGCTCACAGAAGGCTAAGTTGTCCAAAGTTCATTTTTCCCTGTTCTTGATAAAACCAGATTCGACTTCTGAAAGTGATCAGATCACTGTGTCTCTTTACCAACATCAGATATTTACCTAAAGATACTTATAAACAATGCAACTTGGATATTCTATACTTTATTCCTCCTTTAATTTTGGGAGGTGGCAAGTTTTTTTCAGCTTGTTCCTGTAGTTTAAGAATCAGTAATCAAAAGCAAAATATGGGAGATATTTGGGGGTTTCTTCACCACGATGAAGTTTTTGCAGAGGTGGTCATTGGGTCATACCTGATGATGCCCAGGTCTTCTCCTGGTTGTGCTGGGGGACCATATAGGAGACCATATGTGGTGCCTAGGATTGAAAGGGGTACAGTCATGCAGGTAGTTCAAAAGTCTTAAGCCCTTTATTATCTTTCTGGCCCCAAATATAATAAATTTGAAGCCAATAACATCTCAAGCCTGCCTTTTGAGGGGGCCTTATTTAACTGAAAGTTTCAATAAATAGCTGGTGTGAACCTTAATAGTACTAAAATGAGCACAAATTAGAACTTGGTGCAAAAAGAAAAATAAAACTGTAATCTTTTATTAAATTAAGATATTGAGAAGGGTTATCAATATTTTTAACTATTAATATTCTTTTTATCACCATATTGTTAAATCTTTTCATTATGTTGTTATATTTCTGTTAATATGTTTTTGCTATGTTGTTATATGTTATTAATAAACATTATTATAGAGTATTAAAAAAAGAACTTGTTGCAATAAAATATACTTTAGTTCATCCTTTATATCTTCATGATGATATCTTCCTTTTTAAGGAAGTGTTTTCAAGGAGGGTTGATGGGAAGAAACAAAAGCCTTGAGGTGCTAGAATTGATCTATTAAGCCAATACAAGCTGGGATTGGTTCAAGTTTTTCCATACCAACTGCATTTATCTTAATTTCAGGGAGCTCCAAAAATGGGGGAGATAGTATTTCTGTAATTTTCTCTTTACTTTAAGGAGAAGCAATAAATATCCAATGGTTTGTGCAAACTTGCTCAAAGTGAGGTTGTAAACCAGCTCAATGGCTCAATGTCCTGAGATCAGGACTGCAGGTGGGGGTGCCAAGAATATCAGTATGGTGTTGGTTAAAGTGTGAGACTTGCTGTCCATGTCCAGGGATTCAAATACTGACTCCACTGTGTTTTGTTACCATCTGGCCTTTTCATACAAATTGACTTTTTCATGGTCTACATTCCTCATCTGTATATTGGGAATACCACAGGCTCACTTGGGATTAACTGAGTTATTCACAAGGTAACATAGACAGAGCTCACAGTACAGTGCTTCACACCTAGTGGGTGTTCAATCTGTTCTTTTTTTCGGCTCCAAAATGTGATACTTCTGTATGAGATATACTTTGGAACCAGAGAATGAAGAAGTGGTTTATTAACAACCAGCCCAGGGAGAATACAACTCCACAGGAAACTTCAGGGTCATTAAGCACCAATGGTGGTAACAAGGCCATTAATTTCCCAGGGTTTCCTTTATCGAGCTGCACAGTGAGGTGATGCTTAACCCAGCAGGAGAGAAGGGGTTGGTGGGATCTGGGCAAAGGAGATCACAGCTACATTGTAAGGTAGACCAAGTGTGAAATGCTGAATGCTGAAAGCATCATACACACACTGTCTGCACTATGGATCATCCCCAAGGACAGAACATCTGAAAACCATTTGTGTGTTCATTGCAGGCAGTGAGGTGTAAAGATTTTGAAGTCTTAAACTTGACCATGCATCCTATTTCTACCATAAAGAGCAATGAGATCTTTGTAAAATTGTTTTATCTCTAATTGCCTCAGTTTCCTCTTGCCCAAAATGGAGAGGATCATGATTTTTTTTCTCTAAAGACAATTTAGAGAAAAATTGTTTTAATGTAAAACTCTAGGGGGGAATATTATTTTATTATGATTAGAACAATTTAAACTCATGTCTTCTTCACTCTTTCTAATTGTCCTTCTCCGGTCCTCCATTTGTTTGGTTGAAATAGCAGATATAAGAGTTATTTATAGTGATTGTCAATGTCTCATGCTTTGGTTAAAATCCAACAGAAAGCAAAGAGGAGGTACCATGTAATCTGCAGAATAAGTTATTTCACTGGAATCAAATTTTGAATGGGAAGAATAAATATCACATTAGAAGAAATTTCTGGAAGAGCTGAATAGCCCCACACATCACCATATTGGTTTGAATGGAATATGTAAAATAATTTTAGCTCAATTTTTTTTAAAGCAGCTAGAATAAAGGAGAGAAATTCTAGGAATTATGTAGACAACTCTGTCAGACAGTGGAGACATTTCTTTTTTGGGACAAATCTCAAATGTTGAATAACTTTTAAGAAGTTTTTTACAAGACTCCAGACACCAGAACATGGAGCCTAGGAGAAGCAACATGATTTGGTTTCCATCTGCCTCTGTAGTTTCATCTCCAACAGGTCCCTCTTTGCTCCTTCTGCTTAAGGATTCTCTCTACTTCTCCATAAAGCTAAGAAAATTCCTAACTCATGACTGTTATAAACTTTGTTCCTTCTGACTCACATGCTACTTTTCTTTTCTTTTTAGAAATATTTCTTTTAAAAATATTTAATTTTATTAATATTATTATTATTATTATTATTATTATTATTTTGCTTTTTGGGTCATACCCGGCGATGCACAGGAGTTACTCCTGGCTCTGCACTTAGGAATCACTCCTGGCAGTGCTCCGGGGACCATATGGGATGCTGGGAATTGAACCCGGGGTGGCCGCATGCAAGGCAAACGCCCTACCCACTGTGCTATCGCTCCAACCCCTCGCAAGTTTCTTTTCTTAACTTTACCTCAGTAATATCTGATACTTAGTGTTCAGAACTTCCACTGCATAACAATCCTTCAGAGAAAAAGTGGATAAACACCCAGATTCCATATGTTGATGGAATCGATGCACTATTCCACATTATATAACCTACCAGAGTCTGTGATGAAGTATTTGCTAATTGTGTACTTTTTACCTACATGACATTCTGTGAGAGCACAGCTTAAATTTGTTTATGCTCACCAACATTTCTGTGTGCCTCATGTACAACCTGGCACGTGACAGATGATAAAATACAAAGTACAACGACTGTAATAAGAAATAAATGCTGACTAAATAGAGAAATTCGTTCTCTGGGGAAACACAGAATCTCTTGCACAATTCTTCTAAATCTGGATAATGATAATCTTCTTTATCCTGGAAGTGGGGATCATCTGAACCTGGATAGTAAAACAGTTTCCCCACTCAAAAGGGGAATATGACTCAGAAAACATGTTCTGACTTTATCTTTTTCTATTGACCCATTTTACAAATGTGGACAAAGAAAAGACTTTGTTTCAAGGACATACCAACTGTTCCAGAATATAGCTTTAGATCATTTAGAGCCTGGCATCAATCCTGCATTCTCACAGACATTTTCATGAACAGGTTGTATCCACCCCAGCTTCAGTGTTTCTGCTTATGCTCTGCTTATGCCCCAGCTTCTAACCTGACCTGGAATGCCTTATCCAAGTAGAAAAACAGGCAATGTAAGATGACGAACTCCAGCTCTGGAATCAAGCAGACACAAATCCAAATCCTAATTTCTCCCATTTAGTTGCTAGATAAAGGGCAACCTCAAGGCTTAGTTTCTCCATTGGAATAATGGGAGTTAAAATATCTAGCTCATAAAGCTGTTAAATTTAATAATTAAATTTGATTGTGTATATAAAGGTTTTATTGCTTCAATGACACTTAGCTGATCAATAAATGGTAGTGCTATTGTTACTTCTTTCTGTAAATATGTTCTCATTAACAGCGAGGTTAAAGGTCATTTTAAGTCTTTCCAGATTCTCCTGAACAGATCAGTGGGGACTTTCTCACGACAATTTGTATGCTTCTCCTATGCATATATTCCCTCACTGTCTGTTGCCTGCATATCCACCTTCCCTTGTAAAGATTGTAATGTAAAGATTGTAATGTAAAGATTGTAAAGTAAGGATTCAAACGGTCCCGGAATGTACTTTCAGTACCATGGACAGCACCAGACACAGTACTAGGTGCTTCAGAAGCCTTTCAACGAAGTAATAAATTAATTTCAATGGGCAGGGGAAAGTACATTCACTCTAGCAAGGAAAATTGTACCAGACTTTTGATGGGCTTTTTAATTTGCTCACATGTCTTGCATATATATATATCAATCAAACATATTTAGTCTTTTTTGCTTAAAGGTCAGCACTGTTGACATTCCTGTCTTTAAGTACACATTATGCAATGACTAAGTGGTGACTTTATTTCATTCTCGTCACTATTTGCATTGGAAAATAGCTACTTCACGCATTTGCAGCTGACTTTCATAAGGTAGGGTGTTTTTCGTTTTTGTTGTTGTTAGCCTCAGGTTCTTAGCATGTGATACTACAATGTTTTTACTCCAGCTTTGCAAGTGCAGTGATGTTAGTTCTCAAATCAGTTTGTCACATGGAAAATGTTCTACAACAAAGAGGATTAATTGTTTTCCTTAAGTAAACGTTTTGAAATGGAGCGAGGCAGATCTCTGGTTGGCTGTAACTACTGGAATTCCAGCCTATAAACTGTCCTTCTGACCTCATTTTCCAGCAAATCCACTCCACTTTGTAGCACAAAGTTTAAGCCTTCAGTTCCCAAATAAAGACATTCCACTTCCTCTCAAACTCTTGTGTCTCTCCCTTTCTGAGGTGGGGGGTTTTCATGCCAGCAATCAAAATCAGGGCCTCATACGTGCAATGTTTGTGCTACTGCATTTTGCAATACCTCCCAAACCTTAGCACATTGCTTTTATTAACCAGCAACCTCCGTAGTAGGAGTGGAGTGAATAGCTACCTTATTTTTCCAACTGTGCATATGTTTTTCATAGTAAGTAGGTCTTTTCTTGGTTTCCTCCTTTTATTAGTCTGCTAGGACTTCCATTACAAAACTATGTAGAATAGGCTTACACCTGGTACAGAAATATTTAGTCTGATAGTCTAGAAGGCCAAGATAAAGGTTCCAGATGATGAATTTTCTGGCAAGAGCTCTCTTTTAGGCCTGCAGATAGCAAGCCTTTTTGCCATATCATCTCATTCTCTTTTCTTGTCATATAAACACAGAAAAAATACCTTTTCTTCTTATAAGGTAGCTAATCCTATAGACCAGAGTCCCATCCTTATAATTTAATTCAACCATAATATTTGCTTAGAAGTACTCTTCTAATATAGCCACAATGAGGATTCAAACACCAACAGGTAAATTATGGGTGACACCAAAACCATCCATCATGATAGTTCATGAGACCACCCTTACCGACACCCGTACCACATTAACCAGACTCTGTTTCACTAAGATATCGCTGCATAATCAGAAATTCAAAAAACTCAGTAGCCTCAAACAACAAGTATTTGATTAACTTCCAAGTCTGTAAGTCAGCCAGATAAGCTTGACTGATTTAGCATGGTTCTCATCATCTACCTACAGGGTTTTCTGGTAAGTTGGCTGAGGCTTGTCTAGCCCTGACTGGTTTCTGTCATGAATTTGAGTTCCGCCTATGATGGACTTGCTAAACCAGTTCATCATTACTTATCTTCTTCATTCTCCAGCAGGCACAAAATGAATGCAGGGCTCTGAGAGTGAACAGAAGTGTGCAAAGCCTTCAGGACCTGGATGGGGAGCCATAGTACTTGCTTAGAAGCCCTCTTCAAATATAGCCCCTTCAGTACTTGCTTAGAAGCCCACCATCACTTTTGATGTATTCTGTCAGCCAATTAAAAACACAACAGCCTAGATTTAAGGGGAAGGGAAATAGGTACTATGGCCTGAGCTACAAAATCACATGACAGTGGGCATAAATACATGATCAGTGTGAGGTTAGTGGTCATGTTTACAATCCACCACCATCACTACCTTCACACAAAGCTGATTCTCAATAAATTTTAAGCACAAAGTAGACATTATGAGTCACATAAAATAGCCAAGATGTGGAAGATATGGGATCTAAGAATTTAAAGGAAGTTTGTGCAGTAGGTAGGGGTAGTATTTATAGGAGATTCTATCACAGCCTAATACAGCAATGAATTGTTATTACTTAGAGATTATATATATATATATATAGAGAGAGAGAGAAGAGAGAAAGAGAGAGAGAGACAGAGAGAGAGAGAGAGAGAGGAGACCGAGAGGTTAAAAATACCAGCTGGCCAATTTTCTGAAATTGACTTCAAAAAGGGATCTAAACTTGACAACATAGACTGGCTGGGTTCCTCCAGAATCTGAGATCAACTGGGTTGGTTCTCCATAAAAGAAGTGAGTAAATGAGAAAGTGTTATGGATAACCAAGGGAAGGACAGCTCCTTATAAACACACATACACACACACACACAGAGTCTTGTTTTCATGCTGCTTCTAACAACCATGTTCATCAGGTTTGCTGGCACATTCATCATTCAATTAAATAATTTTAATGACAACATTGGGGAAATCATATGGTTTGGCCCCAATAGCTGGTGAAGTGGAAAATAGTGAAAACAAAAGCACTAGGCTAAAAAGGAGCCATTTAACTTGATATTTTTTAGTTCAATGAGCTAAACAGCTGAATTAATTAAAACCTACTTTAGGGCTACTTTATATACTTAACTAGCACAAACAGGATCTCGGGGCCTCCAGGGGCTGCGGGTGAGAAAACCTCCGACAAGCATTAGCAGCAAGCTGCAGCTTTTGAAACATGTTGTTTCAGAATCACACACCCTTGCAGCGGAGCACTGGGGGTTTATTGTGGATGTGGGAATAAAGCAGGTTATAAGCTGCAGAGTAAGAAGGCCTGGGAGGGTGGTGATGGGTGTGGGGTTGGAGGGAGGCAGATGAATGAGGCTCAGGCTTCTCTGCAGAACAGAACACTCTCCTATTATTAGACCCAAGCTGGCTAGAGAGAAAAAGCAGACTTGCCGGAAGGAACCTTGCTGGGATGGAGGTTTGTCTGTCCGTGGGCTGTGAATCCAGGATGAAGAACATGTGCTGCCGGGTTGCAGAGCAGACAGTCTTCAATTGGGGGTTGGGGGAGGCAGCCAGCCTCCTGAGTAATTCTGGTTCTGTTTCCTGCTTGCCACGTGATCTCAGAAAAGTCACTTCAGCCAAGCTGATGCCTGTCTTCTCATTGGTGAAATGAATAATATGATTCTGCCAGTACCTCTGATTACAGGAATGCCAGAGGGTTTGGCTATCATCTATGAGGTCACAGTTACCCATGGAACTGATCTGTGTGTAATCATCCACCGTCTTGGCTTCCTTCTCTTCCCTGCTTACCTTCAGTGCTTCCCAAATGGGGCTTGTGAGCATCCCTTCCAAAGAGGCTACTTAACCTGACATCTGTGGCTCATAGGATAGGAGACCTGTGTTGGGTTCATTTCTGGATGCTGACACCTCAGTCCTGGGTCATAGAAGAATGCTTGCTTAAGACAGTTTGCAATTCAGTTCACCTTTCTAGGGCCCTCAGAAATTGTCTACATTGGGTTTTATTTTATGTATTTATTTTTTTGTTTGTTTTATCCATGGTTGCTTTGTGTCAGCCACCCACAGTCCTACCTTCCCCCAAAGATGCTTTTCCAGTTCTTTTAAAATTCCTTTCATTGGAATGGAGAGATAGTTCAATGGGCTGAGTGCATGCTTTGTGGGCAGAAGGTTCCTTCCCCAGCATTGCATTGCATGGTCTTCTAAGCATCAAACTGGAGCAGCTCATGACATAGTTCGTGTAGCCTAAATTTTAAAAAAATCACAATCATGACCTACTTTTAGGTTTGTGCCCTTACTTAGACACTATTTACACCTGACATACTTTTAAGGTGACAGCCAAAACAGCCCAAGAATAAACTTGGGACTTGTTCTGTGTTGGGATAGAATAGAATGATCTTTGTCTCAGGCAATGTTTAAATTCCTTAGGTAGGACTGAAGGAATTCCTTAACTCCCATGTCAAGCTCTATAGCCACTGGCTAAATCCTTTGTTAATGCATTGCAAATGTGTGTTCTTTGACCTCAAGAAGTGGCATTCCTTTTTGTCATTCACTCAACATCTATTCCCTAGGTCTGCTGTTGCAAAGAGATAAATGCCTTGAAGAACTGCTTCCCCAGGGTGTTCAGAAGTGGCCTCCCCAAGATGTATCACCTCTGAGTGTGGATTTTTTCAAGACAAGGTCACTTGCAGGTCCAAGAGAAACTTTAATACCCCCTTTACTACCTGGAAGAAAACAATTGGGGGGTATTACCTAGATTTAAGGTTATTTCCAGAAATAACCTTCCTATCAGAGAAACCTGTAATCACAGAGCATCTGTGTCAATGAGGGTACTGTCCGCCTCTTTTCTGGAGGTCCTAGATGCCTCACCCATGATTGATTTGAGAACTATATCTGGCACAGACAGAGGGACAGAGATGAATAAAGTGAAGAAAATAGGAGTTTATTGGGACGCACTCCTGGACAGAACTCCACAATCCTCTGATGAGGCTGGGGGAGAGCCATGCCCTGGGAGAGGCTAAGTAGAATTTAGGTTGTCTGGGCAGGAAAGGGGGAGAAGGGAGCAAAGACCAGTGGGACCAGTGTGCTTGGTCTGGCCTGTTATCTGTGAGGAAGCTTGGAATGCAGCCTAGTGGCTTCCTGTGTCAGGTGGGCTATAAGTACTATCTTCCCTGCTGGGTGCAGGGTAACCTTTGATTCTGGAAATGTTTCTATTTTATCCTCCTGTTGCCATTCGGTCCCAAGCAAATCTTACATCCCAGTCCTTGGGTGCATTTAGATCTACTGTCAGAAACTGGCTCTGGGCAGGCACTCTGCAACCTGTGTTTAACTCAGCCCTTCTATAGTGATTCCCGTGTGCCCTTGAATTCAGGAACCATGGTGACGGGCGGGCGGGGGGGGGGAGTATTCTGAAAGAGGAGGGAAGGGTCTGAGTGGTGTGTGTGTGTAGAGATGGGTGACGAGGGCAAGAGAAATCGGAAATATGTCCTGGATTCTGAGGACCCTGCGTTAATTCTGGAGGAAGTAGTTTGAGACTATTAGCTATGACTTTGTTTAGGGCAAACCTATCCCTAGAAGACCAGACTGGTGATCCAAATGGTAGACTACAAATAGTGGGATTAAACTAGTGAATGATATTTTGTTGTTTCATCGGAGCATGAAAACTATAAGGACTACATTTTTGGGTAGACTCCCAGGCAGTGCTCAGGGGGCCTAGCCTAAGGATGCAGTGCTGCCTGGGTTGGGCAAGACTAGGGACCACATGGAAAACTTGGTAGTGCTTGGGGCTTCTCAGGCCACTTTTAGCAGAGCGCAGGGGACCATGTGACATGTGTTTAAACTTGGTCTGGCTTGTGCAAAGCATTTGCACCTTACCAGTGGGCTCTCTCTTGTGTCCCTAAAGACAACGTTTTGACCTCACAGAAGACTTGTGTGTTTTGTTTTGTTGCTGGGGGGCTCCCAGGTGTTTACAATATTCTCAGGAGCCATTCTCTGCAATGCTTAGAAGGCCAAATTCTGGTTCACTTAATTAACTCTTTCATCCCTATCTTACCTCCAGGGCAAAGACTTATATTTTATACAAGAGTCTATCCAGGGTTCCCCCAAACAGTGTGACTCCCTTTTCTTATTCTCTATTATAATCCTAAGTCTCTTGGGGGCAACCATCTTCTTGATTTAAATTTTAGGAATATCCAGCACAGTGCCCAAGACATAATAACACAGGGAAGGGTCCTGCCTTGCATGTGGCCAACCTGTGTTCAGTCCTGGGCACCATAACGATTTCCCTGAGTACTTGCAGGAGTGATAACTGAGCACAGAGCCAGGAGTAAGCCTGAGTACTGCCAGGTGTGACCTCAGAACAAACAAAAAATCTGCAGCACAATGCCTAGTATATAGGTGCTCAACATGTATTTGTTGATTTGATTTCTTTTAATGCATGGTACAAGGTGGGTCTGCCCATGGCCTTTTCTTTTGGTCCATATGTCATAAAGAAATTGCTGTAGGTGACTTTAATGAAAATGCCTGAATTAAATGGAACAGATGTTTTGCTTTTGCAGAGAAATAACCTACCTGTGGAGAACAATTTGAAGGTATAGGTGTTACATGTTATTCTTTAGAGTCCCCAGAGTCTAAATTACACATATCGACAAAGCAACCCTATAGAGCAGGTGATTTTTATTGTTATACAATAATATGGAGTATAATTACATTGTACAAATGATAGTAATTCTTAATGCCTGTGTAGTGCTTTCTACTTTACAAAACACAGTCGCCTCCATTAACTCATCTGAGCCTTATAACTTTGTGAGGCGGGCTGGCAGGTACTATTAGGAACTTGATTTCTCAAGTGGGGGAAACCCTGACTGAAACCAGCTTAGCATCACTTCTATGGCAGACTGTGGACCAAGTCTATCACTCGGCTGAACAGCTTTAGGAGGAAAAGCAATGAATCCCACCTTTCAGTGAGAGGATGTCAAGAAAGTTCTATCATCTTTAATACAACACAGTGACTTGGTATTTAAGCTTTCTGAACCTCATAAAATGCAGGTAGTACCTGCATCTTAAAGACCATAATAGGTAATCAGTAGCAATTATCAGGAGCCAATGGGGAAATAAATTTCTTCATCTGGGGAGGGGGTTGAGCCATGGCTGGTGGTACTCAGCCCATACTTGGTGGTGCTCACCACTGTTCCTGATGATCTCAAGGACTATTCCTGGCTCTGTGGTTAGGAGTGAGCCCTGACAGTGCTTGAGAGACCATATGTGAAGCTGGGGATCTGAATGAAGGCTGGCTGTGTACAAGACAAGCATCTTATCTCCTGTACTGTATCTCCAGTTCTTCAAATGGTTCATTTTAAGACAACAACTGTGCCAGTGAGAGCAGAGTCGCTAGCATGCTTGCCTTGCATATTGCTGACCTAGGTTAATCCCTGACACTGCATATGGTTCTTTGCATACTGTCAGAAATGATCCCTAAGTACATAACTAGATGTAAGCCCTGAGCACAACCAGGCATAACACCCCCCAACAACTGTCACTGTTCTCCCGTTGTTCATCGATTTGCTCGAGCGGGCCCAGTAACATCTCCATTGGAGACTTTGTTGTTACAGTGTTTGGCATATGGAATACATTGAATACATCACGGGTAGCTTGCCAGGCTCTGCCGTGCGGGTGAGATACTCTCGGTAGCTTGCTGGGCTCTCCGAGAGGGGCGGAGGAATCGAACTTAGATCGGCCATGTTGGCTGCATGCAAGGCAAACACCATACCGCTGTGCTATCTCTCCAGCCCAACAATAACAAGTGTACAACTAATCCTAATATATGGTTATGTAAAAAGACCATCCATGAAAGAAGATAAAGGTATAAGTCAGAATTTCAACTACCATGCAGTCATAATACTAATGCATAATTTCCAGGTTGTTTTCATTCAAAGCTTACATTTATGAGGATTTTACTATATGCCAAATATTGCTTTAGGTTTCCATTTATTAATTTGGTCAGTCCTGACAATCCCCTGTAAAATGGAGAGAATTATTGTCTCTTACTCTCAGTGTTTATAGTAAACGAAGGCACTCATGGGTTGATAAACTTGCTCAAGTGATTAAAAGATGCAGGGATTGGCATTGGGTCCCTCTGCTGTGCTATTCTCTGTCTTACTCAACTATCTCTCTGGTCTGTTAGGTGTACATAATGTCTCTCTATTACATTGCAGGGGTATACGCTAAACTGTCATTTGTCCCAAATAAATTCTGGACTTTCCAGAGAAATAGGGAGAAAAATATAAGAACTAATAAATTTTAGAAAGTAGATCAGCTCTCTGCTTGGGGTCCTCTGCTGCAAGCCCCTTGCTGCTTTCTAAGAGGTAATTGCCTCTTTCTGGAAAGCATCCCCTGAGACTGGAGCTAGTGGTGGGCACAGAATATTGAACAGTTCTCTCTGAAACCCTGAGACATGGGGTCTTCCATCTCCTTTTAAGTATACATTTGTCAGCTTCCAGAATTATAGACATCCTTGGCAGGGCTTCCTAATATTTTCTCCCACTGGGGTGAGAAGTATTGACACGGGGAGGGGGTTGAATTATTCATCAGGTTTGTCTATGGACCTTCGGTATTCAGCAAAGCACACGCAAGAACTTGGAACCATCAACAAATGCTGAGAATCGGTATTCTGAAAGGGCACTTGTCAGGTTGCATTTCAGTTTGCTACCTGATTTTTCAGAAAACACAGCTGATTGAATTAATAAAATAGAATCCATCTTTTATCTTATGGATTTGGATTGGTGAATTCCACACATCTCATAAGGACTAAACATATATGTCTCAAAGTGGATAATACCACCCCTCTGGTGAGAGAGGATGTTGAAATAAAATCAAGAGGGGTGGTAGTAGCCTTGGGTGCCATTGGGGGGCTCTGTCTGCATTAAAAAAGTTTACTTAGGGGGTGAGGGTGCAGAATCATTTTTTTTAGAAGTTGGCCAAACTCTAGATTATGGCTCTGTTGTAGATCTTTGGAGTTGTGCTAATAATTTTAATAGATGTCATATCTGGGTTTCTTTTGTGGGTTATTTGGGCGCAGTGCTGGGTTTACTGTGTGAAAACATGGCTTATTTACTCATTATCACTGAAGAATCTGCTACTTAAAGATAGAAGATGTGAAAGTGAATACAGGCATTAAAACTACAATTCTAGCTATGTGAAGCATTTTCATTGCTCTGGGCCGTCAGCACTTTACTTTGCTTGAGTCATTTCTGAAGTCTTTATGATGGTAAGTGTATGCACAGCCACCTCTGTTTTGGGCTCCTCACCTTCATGTTTTATGAAAGGAGACAGATGGCAGAAAGCAATAAGGTTTTATTTATGGACAAAGGCACAGCATGCAAGTTAGAAATGGGTGCCGATTACAGCTCTGTGAGGGTCTAGTTGGGTGACCTTGGACAAGTTCATATAAGAAGTTGTTTGGACTTGAGAATCTCTAAGGAGCTTTTCATTGCCCTATAGTATCATCATCTGGAGTTCAGGTAGGATATTGCATATTTTCTTGACTATTTTCCTGTCCTTGAATATTTTCCAGATGTAGAAGGAGTGACTGGTGCCCCCTGGTTCTTGTGGCCACCTTGCATCCAGACACACAATTAAGCATAATTTCTCAATTACTTTATGTTAGGTGGCCACAGGTATAAGCCTGTTCAGTGGAATGCATAAGGCAGTGTTGCACAAGCTACAGGCCGAGCCCCTGGAACTCCTGCCCTTTCTCCACTGCCACTCTTGTCATTCTTATCATTTCATCACCCATCATCATTGGGTGAATGAAAAGCACCTAGGGGCTTGGAATAGGAAAGACTAATAGAGAGATGAGCCTGGATTCCTGTATGATGCACAGAGTAGAGATCCCTTCCTTCCATGCCCACTCTCATTGAATTCAGTGTTTGTGTTCTGAACCCACTGAAAATCAAGTTTGCCAAATTTTACCAATATTGACACCCATTGTAAATACCTAAATGGCATTTTATGTATCAGACACTGCTCTGACTGCTTGACATTTTTAAACACATTTTATTTTCAGACACACTTGTTCCAGAACCTTATTTCAGTTCCCTTATTTTATATTTAAGGGAAATAAAAACCAGAAATGCCAAACCATGTTCCCTAGGACACATAGCTAAGAGGGACAACATTTTTATCTTCCTAGAGCCTTCCAAAATCAGTAAAACAACATTAATATTTGTGTCTGTTTACGGCGAATGAATTTATCAACTTGTACTTTCTACTGGGAATCATACAAAATCCGAATCAAACGGACTTGCACCAAAATGGTAGTGAAAGTTTCACAGAGCTAAAAAAGTCTAGAAAGTTCTTTAAAGTTCTCTAGTTTCAGGCACTGCTGATGCCAGGGTCTCATATGATGCCACGAGGATTTGCCTTTTTTTCCCTCTTGGATCACATTTTGGGGGTTGACTTCTTTGCAGAACTTTTAATGGGATCAATATGGGTCCTGGCAGCTACAGACATCAATCTCCAAGTTCTACTAAGTCTGGGAAAAGAAAACGGCTTCTCATCTCCCTGCTATAAGAACAAAAGTCCTACTTCTTGAAACTCATCCCGATAATCAGGGGACTGCAGTACCATGACTGGCGGGGCTGGAACTTGTATCCAAATTCAGGGCTAGAGGGCTTAGTCATGTCCATAAGGGGTGTATGAAAGAGAACGGAGAAAGAAATGTTTATAAGAGGAAAATGTGCTAATATTACAGAGAATCATGGAGGTCATCTGACACATTGTTAATTACTTTTAAAGGAAAAAAAACCCCAGAGAGATCAAGGGACTGACCTAAAGCCACAAGGTAATGAATACATGAAATAACCTCTCCTGAACAAATCTTTTTACCTTTGTATTTTCAGTGCCTGCTTTAGTGACTTTTGGAAGCCACTATTTTATTTTGTTTTGGGCTACACCTGGTAGTACTCAGGGCTTACTGCTGATACTGTGCTCAGGGATCACTCCTGGCAGGACTCTGGAAACCATATGTAGTCAGGAATTAAACTTGGGTCATCTGCGTGAAAGGCAAGTGCCTTACCACTGTGCACTATCTCTCTGCCGTGCCCCCCCCCCCCCCAACCCATTTTTTTTGAATGGAGAAAGAAGTGATGATTACTTGGTTGAACCTCATTTTCTCCTGACTTTGCATTTTAATACTGTTCCAATGGCTTTCTCTAAAGCCTATAGTACACCTCACACTGCTTTGACTATTAATGAGTAATGGTTTTATGCTATAGAAAGTGGCGTCTAGTTTCTCAATGAAAATCCTTCTCAAGGTGTTGAGACAGCTCTTTCTACTTGGTTTTCTTTTCCCTGGATGCCATTATCACCATTTCTTGATTAACTCTAACAGCAAGAATAGTGGATTCAGTAAAATATTGGCATTGCTGATTAATCCTGTCTGCCATGATATAAAGCTGACAGATCCTTTCTTTGAAGAGTCACTCTATGGCTTGTAATAGTGGAACTGAAAATATGATGCAGTGTGAACTACTGTACTTGGGAATTTCAGTCGAACTTGTGATGATGGGAATAGATTTACATTTACAGCTTGCTTTCAAGTACAAAGCGGCATTAATGCACTCATGTTGAACTAACATTATGCCTGGGGTTTAATTTTCAAGTGAGATTTTGCGAGACAATTATTTTCTCAGAAGCTGTTAAGTAGAAATTAAGGAAGAGGTAGCGCTCAAATGTGGTTTTGAAATTTGCTAAGATCTTGATGGGGCCTTTCTTGTGCATCTCCATGCCTGTCCCTCAAAAGATGGATAATTTTTCAGTTGAATCTTTGTCCTTTTTGAAGGTCAGAGTAAGAAAGTCTTGAGTCCAGACTATGGTCAGGTTGTGGCTACTTTAGTTCCATGTGTCTGCTCTTTCAGTCCTTCCTGTCTTCAGCAGATCTTATCTGGGATTGTTGTGGTTTAATATAACATCTTATTCCTTGATCACAGCATTGGTCAGTGTAGAATGCAGGTTTTCTCTTTAGAGTTCTTTAGAAACCCAGGCTCATTCCATTGTCTGACTCCATCATTATCAATGGTCTTGGTCTCCTCTGTCACTAGCAGACAGGAGGAAAGAGCATAAAATCAAAGAAGATGGGAGCCAAAGGGATAGTGCACTGGGTAGGACACTTGCTTTGCACACAGGTGGCACGAGTTTGATCCCTGGCACCTCACATGATACCTCAAACCCCACCAGGAGTGATCTTTGAGCGAGAGGCAGGAGTAACCCCTGATAATAGTTAGGTGCAGCCCAAAAGCCAACGAAATGTAATTAAACATTTTTAAATACCAGGAAAGTTTTCTGGAGTTCTGGTCTGGAATAAATGTGCACTCTTCCTGCCCTCATTTTTTAGTGCTCAGTTGGCTGGACTTCTCTTTCAAGGAGAATAGGAGTTGTCTTTCAGTGTTTACTCAGAGACATCTTCACACACTTAGAAGATTTGGAAATGTCAAACTAGTCTTTTGAGTCACTACAGGGTTGGGGATCATCCAGCAACAGGCCATAGGAGACCCTCAAAGCCATGTGGTCTGGGCCTGATATATAATAGGACAAACATAGATGCTTCTCCACAGCTGCCCGCAGCCCATCTGCCTGGATGAGTGATGTAAGAGTGATGTTGTAAATATCCAGATGACCCCTGGTAGGAAAAATATTTCTCGTGAGAATTTGGTCATGCTTTGACTAGAAGAAGTTCAAAGGCATTTGTCATCTTGATCCTCAGCTGTGGGAGTTGCCCGTCTCTTACACGGCAAAGTGCACATGCTTAAAGTATATACAAGGTTTCCTTGGTCTCATTCTCTTTCTTCAGACTGTTTCCTCATAGATCTGGTCCTTCCTCATAGATCTGGCCATTCCTCTAAGTGCTTCTGGTTGTAGAGCACACATGAGGGCCTTTTCACTTCCTGTGTTATAAGTGCTGCTTTGTGTCTTTGGCTGGGGTAATTACTAATTTTAATGGACCTCATGTTTTGGGCTCATGTCAGCTGGTGGTTATATCTGTGAGACTGTTTCCTGGGTAAAAGGCCCAATTTGCTAAATGGAAACACATTTTCACTAACTCTTCACTACTAAGGAACCTACTCTTTAAAGCAAGAAGATGTACAATTTAATGCAGTCTCTTCCAGCTGTGGATCAGAGGGCTATCTTTGATGTCAGCTAAGTTCCTCAGTGACATCCTCTACAATGTTCTTTTACCCCATGGAGAGAGAACCATTCATGCCTTTCCTCTTCTTCTTTGTCCATTCATTACACTCTGTAAAAAGCATAAGGCTGTGGGCAGGTTTGGCTGGCATAATGTTAAGAATTAAGGCATTATTTTCTGGATTTGTCTTAGAATCTCAGTCTCACTCTCTGCTGGCTCTGTAAACTTGGATAAGTTCCCGTATAGCTCTCCACTTTTATTTGCTTAGAATCGATAGAGACGGCTATCTAGTATAATAGTATTGGTACATAACAAATACAAGGGAATCACTACATTAGTTCCCTGTTTCCTTCCTGTTGCTCATGTTGCCTTAAACAAGTCAGCACCCAGGCTTAATCGTGGACGTTCACTGTTGGCGTTCTTCTCCCTGGACATTGCAGTGCTCATGAACATTTTTATGGTAAGTGCTCTCCAGGGCTCACACCTTTTAGGTGCAGGGCTCATACCGAACAGCCTGGGGTGTGGCAAGAAATCACCTTTGGAGCCGGCTCTGGGGATCACAGACCACAGAGGCGCCAGGACTATGCTCATCACTTCTAAATGGCACTAGGACTTGAACTCCCAACCTCACGCTTGCACAGCAGGTATTTTCGTCAGAGTTATCTTTAGGCTCCCAAATAATTATCTAATATTCACTTTAAAAGCAGATAACCCAAATTTATTTAATTTTCTAATTTTTATTATTTTCCCTTACATTCTCTTGTGGTTGCTGTTGTTATGATAACAGATAGGTGCACACACTGGTTATGGTGCTCAAAAGCTTTGGTGCAATGCTTTCTGGGGTCACAGACTAGGCTGAGATGCACTGGAGATTACACACTGGAGTCAGGGGCTAAGGATCACCACCAGCAGTGCTGCTAGATTGAACTGGATATATGGGTGGTGGTAGGGATCAGACTTCCCACTCTATGCCTCCATGGAGCATCCTTAGGCCCCAAAATACTAATAAAGTTTGTGTTTATCCACACCTGTCTCATGTTGTAGATTGTGACTTGAATATAGCCACTTGTAGTTCCTTTTTAATAGTACCAAATTGTATGCTTAAAATATTGTTAAATAAATAAATGGAATGGCATTGTTTCACCAAATCTGCTTTTAATTATTTTTGGTAGAAAAAGTATCTCTTCTAGGACTCTTTGCAAAATAGCAAGTATGTTTTCTCTCCTGTGTCTGTCTCATCCCATCCCTCTGCTCTCTTCCCTTCTCTCTTTCTGTTGTTCCTTTAGAAGATTCTTCTCTCTTAATTTTCTTTATTGCCATCTCTCAGCACTCAGTGTACTGTTCCCTAGAATTCTATTCATCTAGTTTTGATGGCAAATATTACTCATCCTCACATCAGCATTTCTTGCTTCTATTCCTTTCCCCACAACTGCCAATTCTCTCTTTAATTGTTTTGATTCTGTGGGCTGCACAAATGCAACAGTTACAAGCTCTGAACACTTATTGTAAGTGAGGCAGCAAGGTAATTCGTGATCTCCCTTTAGTGACCCAAACTTTCTTCTTTTTATTATATCTGCTGGTACCCTTTTGTATCTCATCTATTAAAATCTGGGCACCTTGAGGAAAAGAGTCTGGTGGAGTTCATGTATTATTTTAGTTTCCAGTATCTTATTTTTTGGTATATACAGTAACTAAGTTAAGGACAAAAAGACTAAGTCATTCTTTCTTATTGACTGATAACAGAGTTTACTACATACTATGAGTGGAATTATTAGGACACAAAAGCAGAAAAGGATTCTGGGACCATGCATAGTTGAACATATCTGGGCTATATTTGGAAAGTTACCCAACCAGTATTTGGTTTCAATACAATTTGATTTTATTTAGTCCAAATCAATCCCCCATGGCTCTGTTTTTCACTAACAACATAGGTATAGTGATACATGGGTAATAAAGGTGGATACATGAACTTACACACTTGAAATAATCAAAGACTACAGGAAAAAGACACCTGAAATTTACCTATGGGTTTACAATACAGAAATCATTAGTATGTCTTGAACCATAAAGTGGATTCAAGTTGGAAACATGAAAGTTCCTCTTATATGACCACCTTTTGGCTTACTAAGAAATCTTACCACACTTACACTTGGGATGACTGCCCTATCACTATGCTTTTATATGCTTTCATATTGAAAGAAAAAAAGACATTTCCCATGGCTTTATGAAGTTTTAAATTAGAGGTGTAATCTTGGGCAAGGAACCTCATATATTTAAGCCCTAGTTTCATCTTCTGTATGATGGAGATGCTAATAAATAGGTAGGTCACGGGAGAGCTACATGTGCTTGTAATCATAGTACCCAGTCAACACTAGTTGGACCATTGTCATCATTATTTCTTGGAACACATGGGACTAGAGCATCTCCCAACCCCTTCCCATGGGATAGTGTCTTATGCTACCCTCCCTGTGCTCTGTATCTGTTTCTTTTCTGTTCTTGACCTCCTTGATTTTGTTTTTGTGTTCCTGTATAGTCAGTCTTGGATTCCTGGCTCCCCTGGGGTGGGAACCAAGATGCCCATAGAATGTGGCTGTCATGCATGTGCCTTTGTCTGAGTTTTTGTGGAAAGCCAAGTCCCTCTCCTCTCCTCACCACCCCCCCCCCCCCCGCCATCCCATGGCCTCATCAGCTGAAACCAACCCGCAGCCCCAGAATAGTCAACTTGCTCAGTAAGTGAACTAATTACACTGGCTGTGCTTGTCTTTTGTTCCCCAGCTTGCTGATATGCTATTTATAGCTTTTCCAAAGATGTTTGCTGAAGTGTCCCTTTTAATCCTGCTTCAAAGATGTCACATTGAGGGTGAAAACAGTTCTAACAAAGCATCAGACACCTCTGCCCCTGGCACTCCTGTACTATGGGGCAGGGAGTGCTAAAATTTTTTGGCTTGGTATTTCCGAAACAAAGGCCATGGATCAATGGATGGTAATCCTGCTCTTTAAGGTAGGAGCAGTGTGTGTGTGTGTGTGTGTGTGTGTGTGTGTGTGTGTGTGAGAGAGAGAGAGAGAGAGAGAGAGAGAGAGAGAGCGAGAGAGAGAGAGAGAGAGAGAAGACAGAGACAGACAGAGACAGAGACAGATGAAGAGGAGAGGAAGGGGCTTGAGGGGAGGGAAGAGAGGAGAAAGATAAGAAAAACAAAGAGAAAAGAAAAGAAGAGAACTAGAGAACTGGATAGCATATCCAGCTGCATGTCTGATTACCCTTGCACTGGGGATCTGACAGTGGAGCCTCTCAGACATCCCAAATCAGTGCAGTCTGACAGGCCAGACCCTGTGCCCAGTGGGCAGGAGAGTTGGTGCACACTGTCGGGCAGGTATTGTCAGGTGTCAGGAAGCACTCAGCTGCCCCCTGGAGCATGGAGCCCCAGCACAAGAACAATGGGGCTGTCTCTCTTATCAGGAACATATTTGAAAGGAAGTAGAATTGAAGTTCCAGTCTTCTTTTGCACTGGCTTCACATTTGAGAGCAGAGGCCTCAGGAAATCATCTGGGGAGTTTGAACTGCCTCCTTCGTGCTATTGCAGCTCCATTATACCTAGCAGGTCCTGGAAAGCAGCATCTGAAGTGAGAGCCTATATCCTATCACATGATTAGAAACTGGCACATTGGAAAACACCAACAGAGTGGAAAGGAGTGAGGAAGGAGGAGAACCAGTACAAGCATGTGTCATCGAGGGACTAGAGAAATAGTACAGTGGGTAGGACAATTATATTGCAAGTGACTGGCCCTAGGTTTGATCCCTGACAACCCATGAGGTCCCCTGAGCACTGCAGCAGTAATCCCTGAGCACCTCCAGATGTAGTCCAAAAACCAATAAAAAAGTAAAAATTATAAAAGAAAATAAGAACATGTGATCAAGCTGGTTGTCCTCCAAATGCCACATGAAGGAGGCTTGGTTGGAACCATTATCTCTGGATGATATAAACAGGGGAGGGAATTTACCCATTATCTCCCAGTTTCATGGGGCTCACATCTTGCCCCTAGGGAACATGATCTCCTCTTGAAAGTGCCTGGGTGTTACCAGCTTTTTTTTTCTTTTTGGGTCACACCAGGCAATGCTCGGGGTTTACTCCTGGCTCTGCACTCAGGAATTAGTCCTGGAGGTGCTCAGGGGACCATATGGGATGCCTGGGATTGAATCTGTTGTGTTCAAGGCAAACACCCTATCTGCTGTGCTATTGCTCCAGTCCCGTTAACTAGCTTCTATGACACTTGCCATTTGGCTTCACCAGGGCACTAAGTCAAGAGCGGAAAGTACGGGCCATTGGCATATCCAAGGTGTTGGTAAGCTGTGCTCATGGGACCTTGGTGGAGCTGGTTGGTATAGAACTGGCTAGGGTAGAAAAGTGGCCAACGGCTCCAGAGAAAGGCATGGCCAGATACATCCCAGCTAGTACATAAAAGTTTGGTGAGAACTCTAGGTGACAATAATCAAGATGACCTGTAATCATACTTTGAGACTTTGTCCTAGAAACAAATGACGTGGGAGCAAACTGTTTAACCCCTTTGCAAGTAAGCTTCTTCATTTGTAGATTGCAGAATACATTTAACCCCACTTTTCTACAGAACAAATAAACTGAACTACATGGAAAATTTACTTAACCACTAGAAGTGCATAGGATCTGCATCCATTTTTGGACTGGGGTTGCCTCAGTGTGATTAGACAGACAGAAAACAATCTTTGCCTCTGTCTGTGACACAGCTGAAAGGGCATATGGCTGATACACTTGGACACTGTAATTAAGCAAATATGATAAAGCTGACTTTTGTAGAAAGCAAGCAAGTAATTCATTCAATATTTAACAAATTTCAGTGATTAATTTTGTGCTAAAGTGCTGGGAGGTGCAAAGACAAATAAAATAGTGCTCTGCAGACATGTTAAGAAAAAACAATGAGCAATTTGGGAATTGTACTTATGTTTACCCTTCTAATTATAAGGCTAATTAAACCCTGATTAGTGGTCCTAGTGTATAAATACTTTTGCTGTGCTTGGTTCCCTTGTGGAACATTCAAGACCCATGAAATTCAGGTATACAAGCAAGTTTCCACTTATTGAAGACCAAGGTACTCTCATTTTTTGGTTCTACTCTGGTATATGAAAAGACACACAACCAGTAAGGGAACACCTTTCCTTAGCTCTGATAGTACAGAGTATTTATGACCACTACCTTTGTATTTTAATGTAATAATTATAATTTAATCAATTTCATGTTGCTAAGTTTCCATGCATGGCTTGATTGCATGTTTGTTTTTGAACTGTGACATTTCCACTAGAGATGTTGTTTTATTTTCACACAAGTAATCACCTTCTTTACATCAAATTTTACCTCCATGATTTAGAGGCAAGGGGTCTTAGTATTAGAATAGCTTTTGGAATTATCTGGTTTACTTCCTACTCAGTGTAGCAATGCGCTCTTTCTGATGAATATTCACTTTATATTTGAATTTTGACAATTGGAAAACTCAGTATTTAAAGATTCAGTCCCTCTTCTTTGAGGAGGAATTCTCATTAATAGAGAATTTCTTATAAGTTCTACATACTGGTCCCAAGTGGTACAACTCAATATATGTCATACATTGGATTTATACTCCTGCCAAAATTTTCTGTAAGAAACTATGAGTTATATTTAAGATAGGTCAACATTATATGATTTGTTTTATAACATTTGGGTTTTTTCTCCTCTGTAAAGTTTAAAAATAATTAAAATTCTTATCTCACATGTTATTAAAAACTGTCTTCTAATTTGATTTGGCCTAAGAACCATTTTGCTCACCCTTGATTTATTTGTCAAATATATACACACATACATAGGTATATGTGTAGTGTATAAGATCTATTCATGTATATACTAGAATATAGATTTTATAAATGTATGGATATATAGCTATATCCATATAAATATTTGTGTGTATATTTGTAGCAATATGGGTACTTTGGAATCACACTAGAGTAGATTAATTTTTAATTAGCAGTACTTACTCTATTTGGGAGGAAGGATAATTGAATGAATCTCTATAAGCCTCTTCGACAGTCTCTAACATTGAGATGCATGTGCCATAGTGGATTGCAGTGATGCCTCAATTCTTCCCTTTCTGTCTGTATCTACACCCTTTGTATTACTCTCTCCCTCTGACCATATGGCCTGAGAGAGGAGCAAATGTGACTCATTCCCAGGCTTCACTACTATCAATATTCTTCCACTTGTGCCCTTGCTCCTCTATTTGGCCATGAAGCCAAACATGGGTTAGCTTATTGGATGGAAGATGAGAGAACTCACCGACAGGAAAGTAGATAAAAACCTGCCTAGATTATCAAACAGCCCGTTAACTTCCAAATCTATGAGGAAGGCAAGTTAAACCAGAAACAGAGCCTGAAAGCTCTCAAACTAATCATTGAGTTTAGGATTGTCAGCACTGCAGAAAAGGAGAACTGAGACAAATGCCCACCCACTGCTTTGCTTTGAAAATGAATGAAAAACTTTTTTTTGCTAGATTTTCTGTAATAAGTTTATCTTTATAAAGGAAACTTAGGGGCTGGAGCAATAGTACAGCAGGTAGGGCATTTGCCTTGCACGCGGCCGACCCAGGTTTGATTCCCAGCATTCCATATGTCCCCCCCGAGCACCACCAGGAGTAACTCCTGAGTGCAGAGCCAGGAGTAACCCCTGAGCAACATTGGGTGTGGTCAAAATAGCAAAAAAAAAAGAAAGGAAACTTAATTTTGAACTCATGATTTCTGCCATTTGTTGAACTCTTAGAGTTTATAAAACATTTTTTTTACTCTGTAATTCTTATAGTAGTTGCACATTACAGGTTCTTGGTTTCAAATGACAATCTACTGATGCATTTAAAGAAAAGGAGATTAAAGAATATTCATTAGTTCACAATATTTCCCCAAAAATGAAGGGTAGGGACACCTAGATGTTATGTTGTTCAAATACCACGAGGAGAAAAAAATCTGCTAGTAACTCTATAGCACATTCTGATGAAATATCTATACCCTTGACACTAGCTATTGGCCAGTATGACACCAGTAGCCAGCAACTCCACTGAGCTGTTGGAGCAGAATACGCTTTGCTCTTCTTGGGTGGTTACCGCCTCATGCTGCATCTTTTTGCATATGTTGTATTAAATAAATTGTTTCTGTTTGTTTTTCTGGGCCATATTTGACAGTGCTCAGGGCTGACTTCTGGCTCTACTCTCAGGGCTCACTCCTGGTGGGGTTCAAGGGGACCATATGGGGTTCTGGAAATTGAACATGGATCATCCACCTGCAAGGCAAGTGCCCTACCCACTGTTCCCCTTACATAAAGAGATGCAGAGAGTGCACTACTACATGAGGAAATGAATTTAAACTAGAAGAAGTTCAAATGGAATCTAGGTGGCATGAATCATTATCTCCGTCACCCAGACTCTGGGGTAAAGGACCCTGTTCCAGAGTTCACAGATGAACAAGCTGGGTTTTTTGCTTGTTTGTTTGTTTTGGGCTGCACCTAGCTATTCTCAGGACTTATTGCTGGTTCTGTGTACCCCAAGACTTATACCAGAGATCACTCCTGGTGGTGTTTGGGGGTTATGGGGTCCCAGATATTGAACCCCTGTCACCACATGAAAGGCAAGGTAGCCTATGTCCTGTGCTGTTGTTCTAACACCACAGGTTAGCAAGCTGAAATGCAGAGAATTTTTGTGACTTGCCCAATGCCAAATTTACTTTAAATTACAGTGACACCCAAACACACACTTTTAGATATAAAAAAAATTGTTTGTTCTAGAACACCACAACATCCTCTGTCTCTTGGGAATGGGGTGACCATCCACATTCTTGGCTGGGAAAGTGAGGTGGATGCAGTTGACCTGCTCTGAGCTTTTGAGAGATTACTGATCTAGCCTCTTTCCATGAGAATTTACATTACAGATTCGAATTCTTAAAAACAAAACAAAAATCTCACTATGGAAAAGGGAGAACTAAGGCACCAGCATGCCACAGGAGAGCATTACACACCAGCATTACAGAGAGGACAGTTGTCCAATCAGAAAAACATTCCAGGCTTCTGAATTGTCCGCTTCAGGCTGGAAGGATTCAGTCTGGGCAGCTGCCACATGGCATGGCAGCAGGATGCTTGCCCAGCATGTATTTGCTGCAGGCTCTAGAGATATGGCAGGAAAATACTGCCTGGGGTTCCACTGATATGTGTTTCCACAGCATGCAACTAAAAATGACACATTCCAGCAGATAATGAGACCATAAACACACGACACGTTACCCATCCTTCTTTTCTCCTGGTTCCTACTATTTTTTTTAGCTACTAGGAAGGGTTTGCTTAGAGAAGATGAGTTTGGATCAAGATTGGAATATCCCAAGTTGGTAGACTAAGTAGAAAAATCTCAACAAACTGGCAGTGGTTTCTCCTGCATTATTACCATGGAAGAGAAGAGATAGTCTAATTGTTTTCCCCTGGGAATATGGGATAAGATTGTTTATACATCTGATAAAGCAATAGGGGGTGTTTCTTAGTGTGGCAGGGTTGAGTTGGGTGAAGTCTGACCTTCTTCATGATAACATGACCAGTCTCTTTGTTCCCAAACTCACAGATTCAATCATATCATTCTCTTCTCTGTGTTTCTATGCCCAAGCTTTTAATAACTCAACCAATGTAGCCTTCCGAGAAGCAAAATGCATTCTGAATTAGAGTAAAAGGCTTTTCATTTATTCTTTGAGATCCATTATGCATAATAACAAAGGACAACTTTGACTTATTTCTAAATGTCAGCTAACAAAACATCTGTTAGCCAGAGAAAACATGACTTTCTCCAGAATATGAACTCACCTTAGCACCTGCTGTGAACAACTAGTAATTTCTTAGAATTCATGCTCCAGCCAATTGGAATGAGCATCAAATTGGATTAAAGGACAGAGTGTTGCTTTTCAGCTGATTCTGCCATGTTTCCAGTGATTTGTACCAAGTAGTTTTTTCATATATATGGATGGTGGGCTTAGAAACCAGAAAGCCCTTACTTCTTTGTTTTGTTTTTATCATTCTCAATCACAGACTTATAAGACAGATACAGTAGATAGTTTAAAGCCATTTGATTTATAATTCAGGAGCCTGGGTCTTTAGTCCCGACTATTAGGAACATTTTTCTATATAGCATCTCATCTTAGGAATTCTCAAATTATTTTATATAGGAAAAGAATATCTTACATTAGAAATTATTTATAATACAACTTAATTTGGTAAATGCATCTCTTTGTCTGTAGGCAAGTGTACTTCTTAGTAATCACTTCAAAAAATGAAGAATTTCCTAGAGGACAGAGTGATGGTACACTGGGTAGGAAATTGGCCTTGCATGTGGCTGACCTGGGTTCCATCCCTGATTCTCCATATGGCCTCTTGAGCCCGGCTAGGGAGTGATCTCTGAGAACAAGTCAGTTGTGCTCCAAAACAAAAACATAATAATTTCCTTCCATTTTTCTAAATAGTGCTGGGCTAGCATATTTATTTCCTACTATTCTTTCCTGTGACTACACTTATGAAGTAATTCTACAATGGCAGAACAAACTGAAAGTAGTTCTACTTCTAGCAGAGGCTAGGTTGATTTGGTGTCTGTTTATCCATGATTTACAATCTCGAGGACAAATAACTGTAAAGTCAATTTGTCAATTTGCAATACTGGTTAGATCAAGACATATATTTGACAGAGTAGTCAGATATTCAACAGAATACCAAGAAATGAGGTAGCCACAATAAATCTTGATAATATGCTGTATCTCCCCGTTGATCTGTAAAGTTACACATATGTTCAAGGTTGCATGCATATGCAGAAGACACCAGGGAGGGTCCTAGATAACTCTCTTCAGTGACCAACAACAGTACTTGGAACCTGGTAAACTCAGAGAAGATGCAGGGAGGCTAATCATAATGTAACTCGGAAGATTTGCAAACTGTTTTCTGATTGAATGTGTTCTCCAACCTATCAAACAGGGCCATTGACAAAGTGCAGAATTCATACTAAATTAAAAACTCTGACCCTAAGCTTTGCCAGTCAAGATAAATCTGACAAACCTGACTCCAAGCTTTGCCAACCTGGAGTAAAAGTTTGGAATTCAGAAATAAATGTAAAAACAGGAATAAGTAAATAGAAACATTAGCAGTTGTACAATTGAGGAGGTAGATTCTACAGATTTATTATTTGAGTAAAATCTTTAAATTAATAACAATAAAAAAACAAGCAACAAAAATGATCCTAAAGCAAAACTGGAATGAAGAAACCCTGTGATATATTATCAAAAATGTCGATTTTTCAAAAGAATTATGACATGCAAATAGAATTCAATGACAAATGAAAAGGAAAAAGTAACAGACACTCTCAGTGAGGGAGCCCCAATCTGGACTTAGAAGAGATAACTTCAAAATTTATTATAATTACATTAGGACTAAAAGTGCTTTTAAAAAATTAAAGACAAATAGGCTAACAGTGACTTTTGCAGTGGAAAATATCAATATAGAGAAATTATGAATGAATGAAATGGAACTCTGCGGTTGAAAGTTCAATAATTAAAATAAAAATTCGCTAAAGAAGCTCAAGATAAAATGGAAGAGACCAAAATAATTAGTGAACCTTAAGACAGACAAATAACATTCATATAATTTGAAGAAAAAATTTAAAAATAACAGTTCTACAGAATCCTGGTGAGCACCAATGGGGGGGGGGGATATCATATTACTATATATAAAATAAAATAGGAATTTCAGCGGGAGCTAAGAGGAGAAAAATATTAGAAGAAATAATGTTCAGGACCCTCCCAAATTTAATTTAAAAATTAATTTGCACACAAATTAATCTCATTAAATTTCACAAGATAAACACCAAAATAAAACATGCCTTAGTATGACATACTCAAAGTGTAGTAAAACAAACACAAGAAACAATCTTTGGGTTTTTTTTAACATGTGATTTTTAATTAATTTTCACAAGATTTGAAGAACCTTCAAAATGTTATTTACATGAATTGGAATATGTTAAAATATGTAAATGAAATATATTAAAAATGAACATGTAAGATTACTTCATACTGTTTGAATGAAAACTATAAATACCTTAAGTTAGAGTGACCATATGTAGTCAAATCTACTTTTACTGATATTATTATTTTTATTCTCATAGCATCTAATTGACTAAAAATATAGAATTTTCTTATCATTTTCATTTATAATTGCGTTCAATGTTTTAAAAGATTTTGATCTTTCTTCAGGAAGGCAGAAAGTGTTCTTCTAAACAATTCTGCTCATGGGTGGGAGGGGCATTTTTTTGCCTACTAAGCCAACAGTTAAATTTGAAGGCTCTGGGACATAGTGATGGAGGGCCTTCCAGAGCTGGGCATTACCTGAGACAGAGATAGTGTTTCTCTCTTTTTTGTTTTATTGAATCACCATGAGATTACAAAATTACCACAATTACAAAATTGTTCATGATTGGCCAGCCCAAATAGTCGCCGCCCTCCCCAGACAGGTACCTGCCTCTTTCCCACTCCCCACCGCAACTCGCCACCCCTGAAAGCTAGCAGCCACCGGGACCCCAGACTGGGGCACCAGTCTCCACTTCCGCAGCGAGCGCCAGCCCAACTTGTCGCCACCTTCCCCAAGTAGGTCTGTGGACTAGCATCTGGACTGGCCAGGGGCTTGGCCACCACTGTAGGATGGTGGCCTCCTCAAAAGTGGGCGTGGCCATCTTCAGAGCGGGTGGCCGCTCATGCGGCCACAGTTATATTTCCCACTCCCAGCATTCTGGACTTTCATCCCAGCCTTTATCACCTAAATCTGTGGGAAAAATTCTGGCTACCTCAACTACAATACAACAATAATCCACTGGCCTACTCCAATTCTAATAAAAGACCAGTACACAAAGAAGCTGTGAAAGCCCAATATTAAAAGAGCAACTCCTCCAAAGCTTCACTAGATGCCCGTCTTAAGTCAAAGAAAAATGCCTGAGAGGATGGTCAGACTCTAGAAAGGGAGAAGGGTGACCACCATAGACTGACCTAATCCAGAATCCTTTCCCACGATAAAAGGGAGCAGTACTAGTGAATTGCAGGATTCGACCACTAGAGAACCAAAACAACATGAAGAAACAGCGAAAATCTCCACTACAAGGAGAAGATGAAGAAAGGATTCCCGAATCCTCAACCGGGGTTATCCACAAATATGCTCTCTCTGATAAAGAATTCTGAGACAAAATGCAGAGGCTGTTTAAGGATCTACTCAAAGAATCAGTGGAGGAGATATACAGAAAACTAAAAGAAGAAATGAAAGAAACAATAGAACGGATAGTTGAGACAATACAGGAAGAAATGAGAGCAGAAATAAAAAAGCTATAAAAAGAAGTGTCACAAATAAAGGATTCGGTAGAGAAATTAAAAACTCACTAAGTGCCCTTAGCAGTAGGATGAATACAGCTGAAGACAGGATCAGTGATCTTGAAGATGAGCAACAGAAATACCATAGGGAGCAACAAGCAATGGGAAAAGACCTCAAAATGGCTCTAAGGAGAATCAGAGACCTAGGGGATGACGCCAAGAGGAACAACATTAGAATCATTGGAGTACCAGAAGGACAGGGAGGCAAACCCAATGAAAAAGCCACATTCATGGCTAAGCAAGTGAAAACAGAGATAGAGAAATGGGACTATCTTAAACTAAGAAGCTTCTGCACCTCAAAAGAAACAGTGACCAAAATACAAAGACAATCCACAGAATGGGAAAGGGTATTCACCAAATACACATCCTACAAGGAGTTGATATCAAGGATATACAAAGTACTGGTTGAACTACACAAAAAGAAAACATTCAACCCCATCAAAAACTGGGGAGATGAAATGAACAGAAACTTCATCAAAGATGAAATCCGAATGGCTAAAAGACACATGAGAAAATGCTCTACATCATTAATCATCAGGGAGATGCAAATCAAAACAACAATGAAATATCATTTTACACCACAGAGAATGGCCCACATCCATAAGAACAAAAGCAACCAGTGCTGGTGCGAATGTGGCGAGAAAGGGACCCTCCTTCACTGCTGGTGGGAATGTCGACTGGTTCAGCCCTTCTGGAAAACAGTATGGACGATTCTCAAAAAGCTAGAAATTGAGCTCCCATTTGACCCAGCAATTCCACTCCTGGGAATATACCCCGGAGAGGCAAAAAAGTATAGTCAAAGCGACATCTGCAGTTGTCTGTTCATTGCAGCACTGTTTACAATAGCGAGAATCTGGAAAAAACCTGAGTGCCCAAGAACAGATGACTGGTTAAAGAAGCTTTGGTACATCTACACAATGGAATACTATGTAGCTGTCAGAAAGGATGAAGTCATGAAATTTACATACAAGTGGTACTACATGGAAAGTATCATGCTAAGCAAAATGAGTCAGAAAGAGAGGGATAGACATAGAAAGATCGCATTCATCTGGGGAACATAAAGTAACAAAATAGGAGACTAACACCCAAGAATAGCCGAGATAAATACCAGGAGGATTACTCCATGGCCCTGAGGACAGCTGCACATGCTAGGGAAAAAGGCAGCTCAGATAGAGAAGGGAGCACCACATAAAGGGTGTTGGAAGTTTCCTCTCAGGATGGGAAATGCGTGATGCGAGTAGACTATAGTCTGAACAAGATTGCCACTCAATGTCTCTTTTGCAAACCACAGCACTCAAAAGGAGAGAGATAACGGAGGGGAATGCCCTGCCACAGTGGTAGGGTGGGATGGGTGGATGGGGGTGGGACTGGTGGTGGTGGAGAATGGGCACTGGTGGAGGGATGGGTATTCGATCATTGTACAACTGAAACCCAAGCACAAAAATTTGTAAGTCTGCAACTGTACCTCATGATGTTTCACTAATAAAAATTTTTTAAAAAATAAATTAAAAATATAAAAAAGAAAAATCCACATTCAAAGAAATCATTGCTGAAAAGTTCCCAGAGTTAAAGCATGCAGACATCCAGATCCAAGGAGCCAGAAGGGTGCCAGCTAAAAGAGACCCGAATAAAAACACTCCAAGGCATATATCATAGTTAGAATGATGGATCCTGTGGACAGAGATACAATACTACAAGCAGCAAAGTCAAAGAATGAAATCACATACAAAGGAGCACCCCTTAGATTTACAGCAGACCTATCAGAGGAAACCCTCCAAGCCTGAAGGCAATGGTGTGATATAGTGAAAAAACTCATTGAAATGAACGCCTCACAAAGAATACTTTATCCAGCTAAATTCTCACTGAAACTCGATGGAACTATGCACCATTTTGTAGATAAACAACAGCTCAGGGACTTCATAGACTCAAAAACAAGTCTAAAAGAAGGATTAAAGGGGCTCCTGTAAAATAAGAAGGAAAACACTTATAAACACAACCAATCCCTTCAGAAAGATGGCACAAAACATGACAATAATCTATCTCAATGTCAACATTGGCTGTGAAGGAAGAAATAGAAGACAGAGGGCTAATAGACCTATACAGGGCTTTACACCCTAAAAAAGAAAGAATACACATTTTTCTCCAGTGCACAGAGAACATTCTCCAAAATAGACACGTGCTAGGCCACAAAGCATTCCTCAATAGAATCAGGAAAATAGAAGGAGTATCAAAAAACTTTTCAGACCATGATGGGTTGAAGATCGAAGCAAATCACACGAAGACTTCGAGAAACAAATCAAACACCTGGAAATTAAAGAACTCAATGTTGAACAACGAGTGGGTTAGGAAGGAGGTCAAAGATGAAATCAAAAGATACCTGGAAACAAATGAGAATGAAGACACGAGCTACCAGAACTTATGGGATGCAGCTAAAGTTGTGCTAAGAGGAAAATTTATAGCGTTGCAAGCATTCCTAAGGAAAGAAGAAAGGGCTTACATAGATAACCTTACCGCACAGCTCAAGATTTTAGAAAAAGACCAACAAAAGGAACCCAAAATTGGCCAAAGGAAAGAAATAATAAAACAGAGCAGAAATTAATGACATGGAAACTAACGAAACAATCCAAAAGGTCAATGAAACCAAGAGCTGGTTCTTTGAGAAAATAAATAAGATTGTTAAACCACTAGCAAGACTTACAAAGAAAGAGAGAGAGAGAACCCTAATATATTGAATCAGAAATGAAAAAGGGAACATTACAACAGAAATCAATGAAATCCAAAAGATCTTCAGAGACTACTTTGAGAGTCTATATGCCATGAAACAAGAGAACCTAGAAGAAATGGATAAATTCCTGGATTCCTATAATCTCCCAAGACTGAACCAGGACAACTTGGGATATCTGAATAGACCCATTCATATCAAGGAAATTAAAGCGGTAATCAAAAGTCTTGCTAAAAACAAAAGCCCAGGCCTGGACAGGTTCACTAGAGAATTCTTCCAAATATTCAAAGAAGACCTTTTGCCAGTTCTCCTCAAGCTTTTCCAGGAAATTGAAAAAAAAAAAACAGGAACTCTCCCAAACAGTTTCTATGAGGCACATAACTCCTTAATACCTAAAGCAAACAAAGACACCACCAACAAAGAAAGTATAGGCCAATATCCCTGATGAACACATATGCGAAGATCCTCAACAAAATATTAGCAAATAGAATCCAACAACTCATCAAAATGATCATACAGCATGACCAAGTGGGATTCATCCTGGGGATACAAGGATGGTTTAACATTTGGAAATCAATCAGCATAATCCATCAAATCAACAAAAGTAAAAATAAAAACCATATGATCATATCAATAGATGCAGAGAAAGCTTTTGACAAGATCCAGCGCCTGTTTATGATGAAAACTCACACCAAAATGGGTTTTGAAGGAACTTTCCTCAAGATAGTCAAAGCCATCTACAACAAACACATGGCAAGCATTATCCTCCATGGGGAAAAACTAAGGGCCTTTCCTCTAAGATCAGGGACAAGACAATGATGCACACTATCACCACTTCTGTTTAACATAGTACTGGAAGTACTTGCAAGAGCTATTAGGCCAGAAAAAGACATTAAAGTTATCCAGATAGGAAAGGAAGAAATCAAGCTCTCACTATTCGCAGATTTTATGATACTCTATCTCGAGAATCCTAAATCCTCTATCAAGAAACTCCTAGAAACAATAGTCTTTTACAGTAAAGTCGCAGCTATAAAATCAACACCCAAAAATCCATGGCCTTCCTATATGCAAATAATAAGAGAGAGGAAAGCAACATGAAAAAAAATAATCCTGTTCACAATTGTGCCCCAGAAAATCAAATACCTTAGAATAGTCTAACTAAAGAGGTAAAGGACCTCTACAATGAAAACTACAAAACGCTTCTCCATAAAATAAAAGAGAACACGAGGAAATGGAAACATATCCACTGCTCATGGATAGGAGGAATCAACATCGTCAAAATGGCAATACTCCTAAAAGCATTATACAGATTCAACGCGATCCCTATAAGTATACCCATGAAATTCTTCAAAGAGATAGATCAAGCATTCCTGAAATTCATATGGAACAACAAACGCCCACAAATAGCTAAAGTAATTCTTGGGGGAAAAAATCATGGGGAGGCATCACCCTCCCCAACCTAAAACTCTACTACAAATCGGTAATAATTAAAACTGCATGGTATCAGAACAAAGCCAGGGCCACAGACCAATAAAACAGAGTGGAATATCCCTACACACAACCCCAAATGTAGGAGCATCTAGTCTTTGATAAGGGAGCAAGAAATGTGAACTGGAACAAGGAAAGCCTCTTCAACAAATGGTGCTGGCAAAACTGGACAACCACATGCAAAAAAAATGGGCTTAGACCTCTACCTAACACCATGCACAAAAGTCAGATCAAAATGGATTAAAGATCTTAACATCAAGCCAAAATCCATAAGATACATTGAAGACAAGGTCGGCAAAACCCTCCACGATATTCAGGCTAGTGGTATCTTCAAAGACACTCCACTGGCCAACCAAGTGGAAACAGAGATAAACAAATGGGACTATCTTAAGAAGTTTCTGCACCTCAAAAGATACAATGACCATAATGCAAAGACAATCTACAGAATAGGAAAGGATATTTACCCAATACCTATTTGATAAAGGGTTGATATCAAGGATATACAAAGCACTGGTTGAACTCTACAAGAAGAAAACATCTAACCCCATCAAAAAATGGGGTGATGAAATGAACAGAAACTTTCGCAAAGAAGAAATCCAAATGGCTAAAAGGCACATGAGAAAATGCTCTACATCACCAATCATCAGGGAGATGCAGATCAAAACAACAATGAGATATCATCTCACACCACAGAGACTGGCCCACATCCAAAAGAACAAAATCAACCCGTGTTGATGTGGATGTGGCGGGAAAGGGACTACCCTTCACTGTTGGTGGGAATGCTGATTGGTTCAGCCCTTTTGGACAACAGTATGGACGATTCTCAAAAAATTAGAAATTGATCTCCCATTTGACCCAGCAATACCACTCCTGGGAATATATCCCGGAGAGGCAAAAAATTACAGTCGAAATGACATCTGCACTTCTATGTTCATTGCTGCACTATTCACAATAGCCAAAATCTGGAAAAAACCCGAGTGCCCGAGAACAGATGATTGGTTAAAGAAACTTTGGTACATCTACACAATGGAGTATTATGCAGCTGTTAGAAAAGATGAAGGCATGAAATTTACATACAGGTGGTACTACATGGAAAGTATCATGCTAAGTGAAATGAGTCAGAAAGAGAGGGACAGACATAGAGAGATTGCATTCATCTGGGGAATATCACTGTCACTGTCCTCCCGTTGTTCATCGATTTGCTCGAGTGGGCCCAGTAACGTCTCCATTATGTCAATTGTTACTGTGTTTGGCATATCGACTGTGTCATGGGTAGTTTGCGAGGCTTTGCTGTGTGGGCGAGATACTCTCTGTAGCTTGCCGGGCTCTTCGAGAGGGGTGGAGGAAACAAACTTGGATCAGCCATGTTGGCCGCTTGCAAGGCAAATGCCTTACCTACTGTGTTATCTCTGGCCCCTGGGGAATATAAAGTAACAAATTGGGAGACTAACAACGAAGAATAGCCGAGATAAGTACCAGGAGGTTCACTCCATGGCTTGGAGGCCAGCCGCACATGCCGGGGGAAAAGGCAGCTCAGATAGAGAGGGGAGCACCAAGTAAAGGGTGTTTGGTGGATCCTCCCAGGATGAGATATACATGCTGAAAATAGACTATAGACCGAACATGATTGCCACTCAATGCCTCTTTTGCAAACCACAGCACCCAAAAGGAGAGAGAGGACAAAAGGGAATGCCCTGCCACAGGGGTGGGGTGGGGTGGGATGGGGGGTGGGGGTGGGATTGGAGGTGGGGAATGGGCACTGGAGGAGGGATGGTTACTCAATCATTGTATAACTGAAACTCAAGCACAAAAATTTGTACGTCTACAACTGTACCTCATGGTGTTTCACTAAAGTAAATAAAGAAATTATTGTTCATGCTTGTGTTTTAGTCATGCAATGTTCCAACACCCATGCCTATATCAGTGTAATTTCCCAGCACCAGTATTCTCAGTTTCCCTCCCATCTCTTCAAACCACCCTCTACCCTAGCCTGTCTCTATGGCAGTTACCTCTCTTCTCTTTCTCTTTCTCACTCTCATTTTAGGCACTATGGATTGTGATATACCTGCTGAAAGGTTATCGTGTATATCTTTTTGCCTGATTTCAACACTCAGGTCTTGTCCTCTTGTCCAGAGCGATCATTTCCAACTAGTATTGTCAGAATGGACCCTCCTCTGTCTTAACTACCCTTCATCCCCCACACCATTGACCAACCATTGACCAGTCCTCCTGGTCTGTTTTCCCTGGCCTTGGATATTAGTTTCATACTGTTTTAAGAGTTAAACAGTTCATAATATACAGACAAACAACAATTAGTTCAATATATGACTTCTAGTCTCATGTATGAGAAAACAGATGGCAATATGACATAGTCATAGAGAGGGGACTTTGTAGGCAAGAGCTGAAAGACAAGCACCTGGAAATCCAGAGATCTATGTTCAGCAAAATTATTCTCACACAGGAAGGTGAATAAAAATATTCTTAGAGAAGAAAAGACTGAAAATTTGTTTCTTAGAGACTTGCCTTACATGAAATAGAAAGACAAGTCTTTAGGGCTGAAAGAAGTAAATCACACCAGGTTGATAACTTGAATTCATTTGAGAAATAAAGTTAACTTGTAAATAATTATATAATAAATAGTAAATGTAAATTTTCTTCTTAGTTAACTTAAAATTGTGCAAAATAGAGATTTTAAAGCAATATTTGGAGACAGCAATGGAATGTATGTAACTATAATAAAGCAAAGGAGAAGAAGGGAACTAGCGATATATTAGCATCATTTGAAAAGATTTTATTAAGTTAGTATTAACCTAAAGATATTCTGATAAATTAAGGTACATATTAAAATTCCCTTTAAAACCACTTAGAAAACAGCATGACAGAGTTGTAGTTTTAAAAAATCCCATAAGGAATTAAGATAGTACAGTATAAATTATGCACTTTACACAAACAAAAAAGTAAAAGAGGACCATAAACAAACTCTAGCAGAGACATAAATCATATCAACGATAATATATCAACAATAATACAAACATCACATTTAATATAAATGATACCATTAAATCCAAACACCATGACTTTAAACAGCAGATTACCAGATTGGACAATAAAATACCAATACCAGTTCACCGAATTCTAATTTCCAGAACTATGAGAAGACACATTCCTGTAGCTCAAGACACTGGCCATGGGTGGACCTCCAGAAAGTCACTTTATTTCAAAAAAGATCTGATAGAGTCAAAATATTGCTGCCATTATTTGCTGGAGGTCTTCGGCTGCCGGAGCCCTGGTCGGGGTGGGGAGGAAAGCTCAACCCGCTCCCCTCCAAGGGACCCCGGCAAGGAACAGCCAGGCGCAGGGGCAGGAGACTGACTGCACTGGTCTCGTCCAGGAGCTGCATTTTGTAGTCTCTGAGTCTTGGCCGCTGATGGGACAAAGCCACACGGGTTCCGGGGCCGAGATCTCCAAGCCTACTCGAATTGGAGTCGAGCATCCTCCACCCAGATCCTCCAAATTCCAGTAGGCGGGGGTCACACCCACCACCTGGCCCCCTGGCGCCGTGTAATCCCATCAGCGGCCAAGACTCAGAGACTACAAAATGCAGCTCCCGGACGAGACCAGTGCAGTCAATCTCCTGCCCCTGCGCCTGGCTGTTCCTCGCCGGGGTCCCTTGGAGGGGAGCAGGTTGAGCTTTCCTCCCCACCCCGACCAGGGCTCCGGCAGCCGAAGACCTCCAGGACCAGCCACCACCATGCTGAGACCACTCTCCGCACACATGAAGGTACTGGCAGAGGGACAAAGCCACGCGGGTTCCGGGGCCAAGATCTCCAAGCCTACTCGAATTGGAGTCGAGCATCCTCCACCCAGATCCTCCAAATTCCAGTAGGCGGGGGTCACACCCACCACCTGGCCCCCTGGCGCCTTGTAATCCCATCAGCGGCCAAGACTCAGAGACTACAAAATGCAGCTCCCGGACGAGACCAGTGCAGTCAATCTCCTGCCCCTGCGCCTGGCTGTTCCTCGCCGGGGTCCCTTGGAGGGGAGCAGGTTGAGCTTTCCTCCCCACCCCGACCAGGGCTCCGGCAGCCGAAGACCTCCAGGACCAGCCACCACCATGCTGAGACCACTCTCCGCACACATGAAGGTACTGGCAGAGGGACAAAGCCACGCGGGTTCCGGGGCCAAGATCTCCAAGCCTACTCGAATTGGAGTCGAGCATCCTCCACCCAGATCCTCCAAATTCCAGTAGGCGGGGGTCACACCCACCACCTGGCCCCCTGGCGCCGTGTAATCCCATCAGCGGCCAAGACTCAGAGACTACAAAATGCAGCTCCTGGAACCGCGCGGCCGCATTTGCGGCCGCGCGACATCTTATCACTACATCTTTTTATGATATCTCATTATCTCATTCCTACTCTGGACAAACTTGCAGGCTATCAAATATAGCCTGCCCACAGGGCAGAGTCTGGCAAACTCCCCGTGGCGCACCAAATATGCCAAATACCAGTAACAATGATGGGGCTCATTCTCCTAAAAAGCCTTGAATATAATCTCAGGGCTAGGATGAAAGAGACGTTACTGGGGCCTGCTCGAGGCAATCGACGATTAACAGGATGATGAATGAATGAATGAAATTATTTGCTGGAAGGGTAGATTTTGGCATGTTGACTAACTTTTTCCTCTGTAAAAGTGGGGTGAACATTCATTACTCCCACTGACAAAACTGTGTGTAAACCTAACATAAGATGAATAACTTTGAACTAGAGAGATAGTATAGAAAGTTAGGCACTTGCCTTGCATGTGGCTACTTCAGTGGACCCTGATTCAATCCTTGACACCATCCATGGTCCCCAAGCACGACCATTAGTCACTTTTTTCTTTTCTTTTTTTTTTTTTTTTAGCTTTTTGGGTCACACCTGATGATGCACAGGGGTTACTCCTGGCTCAACACTAATAAACTACTCCTGGCAGTGCTCAGGGACCATATGGGATGCTGGAGATCAAACATGGGTTGACCACGTGCAATGTCAATGCCCTACCCGCTGTACTATCCCTCAAACTCTAATTAGTCACTTCTGAGTACAGAAACAGGAATAATCCCTGTGCAGTGCTGGGTGCACACTTTCCCCCAGAGACAACTTAAAAAATGGCAATGTTTTACATAGATAGGTTACCAAAGAAAATATTTAAGTGGTTAATAAGAATGTGATAAAAATATTACATCATTAGTCATTAGAGACATGCAGGATGAAGTGCTGTCCAAAACAAAATGAATTGTTATAGTCCCAAAGTCAGACAAATATCAGTGAAGAGTGGAGAAACTGAAACAGATATTTTGGGTATTGCCTGTGAGAATGTAAAATGGTGCAGCCACTGTAGAAAATAATCAAGCTGCTTTTTGACAAGTTAAAACAGATATTTACCGTAAAAACTAGAAATTTCTATTTCTAAACAGATATCAATCAATAAGAAAATGTGTGTTCCCAGAGGGCTTGTTTGGGAATGCTCAGAGCAGGATTATTTATTTTTAAATAAAACAAAACCAGAACAGTGAAAAAAATCTAAATGTTCCAGGACTGAAGAGATATACAAGATGTAGTATATCTCTACTTTTGGATAAAAAGTAGAGAAATATGGACAAATGTTAAAGCAAAGCAGCCCCTCATATATATTCTGCTCAGTAAAATGAGTCAGATGCAAAAGATCACATATTATATATTTCTATTTATAAGAATTATCCCCCCAAGCAAATCTCCAGAGGAAGAAAATAGATTAGTTGTTGCCTGGAGCAGAAGGTGGGGATAGAATTGACTACAAATAGACACAAAGGTTCTTTGGGGGATGGTGGGCCTGTTTTAAAACTAGAGTATGGTGATAGTCCTACAATTCTGTAAATTGCTAATAGTGTTAGAATTTTCTCCTTAAAACCAGTAAATTTAGGGGTAGGTAAATTATACTTCAGTAGAGCTTTTAAGAGCCAACCTAGGTTAGCACATAGTACCCACTTAATAAATATAAAGCATCTTCTTCTCTTTTCCTATAAGTACATAGAGCTAAATTGCATTGCAATGAAGAAATCAGGCCCTAACATCCCTGTCCTTTCCATTCACTTATGTATGTGTCTTAAGGCTCAGACTCTTCATTTATAAATTAAAATGAGTAATAACTGTGGAATTGTTTAAAGAACTGAGATTCTCCATGTAAGGTCTATAGCCTGCACTGTGCCCACCATGGACAGTGATTTTTACGCCCCCCACACCCCCCATTGCCTTGTCTATCTGCTCATTTCATGTCTCAACGGCAGTGGCTATAACCAAGTTCTTTATTCTTTCTTCTTCCCTTCTCACCTCCCAGAACAGGATTTTTATCTACACAATTTAGTAGGTTTATAACTTAGCAATAGAGTATAGATTCAAAATACTTCTCAGCATTGTCTGGTCATGGGGTGTTTACTACTTATATGATAGTATCCCTTTGAGGTATATAGGTAAAGGTAAAGGTAAAGGCCCTCCCGTTGATCGTCGATTTGCTCGAGCGGGCCCAGTAACGTCTCCATTGGAGACTTTGAGGTATATGAGCAACTTAAAAAATATTCACTGTCCTGACTTACTTCACTCAGCATGACACTCTCCGTGTCCATCCATTGATAAGCAAGTTTCATGACTTCATTTTTCCTGGTGGCTGTGTAGTATTTCATTGTGTAGATGTACCATAGTTTCTTTAACCAGTCATCTTTTCTTAGGCATGCACCTGGTTGCCAGATTCTGGCTATTGTGAATAGTGTTGCGATGAACATGGAAGTGCAGATGTCATTTCTGCTGTGTGTTTTTGTGCCTCTGGGTTATTTTCCAAGAAGTAGTATTTCTGGGTCATGGAAAATCAATTTATAGTTTTCTGAGGAATGCCTATATTGTTTTCCAAAAAAACTGAACCATTTGACACATCCACAATGAATGAGAGTCTCTTTTCTTCCTGCATCAGTGCCAGCACTGGTTGTTTTTGTTTTTTTGTAGTGTACCAGTCTCTGTAGTATGAGATGTTATCTCATCATTGTTTTGGTTTGCATCTCCCTGATAATTAAGCAATATAGAGCATTTTTTCATGTGCTATTTGGCCATTTGTATTTATTCCTTGGGGAAGTTTCTATTCATTTCTTCTCCCTATTTTTTTGGTGGGGTTGTTTGATTTTTTCTTTTAAAGATCTCCAGTGCCTCCTATATCTTGGATGAAAACCCTAATCTTATTAGGTATTGAGTAAATAGAATGAGAGAAAAACATAGAATGATTACATTTGTTTGTGGGACAGAAAAAAATCATAGTATGAGACTAATATCCAATGACAGGAGAAACAAGGTCCAGGAAGATTGATCCACAATTGGAAACCTGCCTCAAGTGCTTGGGAGAAGGTAAGAATGACCACTATGACAGTGATAGTTGGAAATGATCACTCTGGATATGAACTGCAGGTTGAAAATAGGTACAGGAACAAAATCTCAGTACCTGTATTACAAACCATAATGCCCAAAAAGAAAGAGAAAGAAAAGAAAAGTGCCTGCTATAGAGGCAGGCTGCTGAGGGAGGGGTGTAGCAGGAGGGAAACTGGGAATATTGGTGGGAAATGCACAATGGAGGAGGGATGGGTGTTGGAACATTGTATAACTGAAATCATACCCTAAATGGCTTTGTACCTGTGGGAGGAAAAGAAGAATAAAGCAATAACTATATAAACATAAAAAGAAATTCACTGTGGCTGGTAGCATTTCATAATGTTGATTGCGTGTGCATGAAAATCGGTGAAGTCTTTCCTTCACTGCATGATCTATTTTTATATGGATTCAAAATGAAGAAAGAAAAAAAGACAATTATGAAGTTTTTAAAAACTCACATAGGCTTTGAAAAAATTGAAACCAAATAGAAAGTGTGAGTTCATGAGTGCTTTTGGTGGCCAACAGTAGCCTTCCCAGACCTCCTCAGTAGAGGAACAAAGAGATGAGGAACCACACACTGATGGTCAAAATGAACTACTAGAAGCAGAGCTGTTAGCATACGTATAGAACATCCGAGTGTGTTTGAGGTATACAACTTCAGATAGGTGTGATTGATCATTTACAGAGGTAAAGTGTTTTTTTGCAGAAGGCAATTCTCTTGGAGGAATTAAGATTAACTCAAGAAGATACTTTTTCTTCCAGGGACATCTATATTGCTTTATTCTTTCTCTAGCTACTAGTAAATATTAACAAATTAAGTTTGTTTCTTATTAATACACACATTTATTTAAATAAACACTGTAAGAGATATAGATTCCAAAACTCAATTCTCTGGACTCCAAGGGCAAGCAAGGCTTTAATTGTAAATACCGGACTAGGTTCTTGAGCTGGTTCAGCTTGTCCTACCCCATGTCTCTTATGTCATAACAGCTTTCACCAAGACTATGCTTTTATGCTTTCTATACTGTCCCATTTTGATGCTGGGGTAGCTTTCCCCCTCACTTGGGGTTCATCCAAGGCCTATGGTGGTACTCCCATAAATACCAGATTAGGTCCTTGGTCTGGTTCAGCTTGTCCTACCCCATGGGGGTCTGTCTCTTATGTCATAACAGCTTGTATCAAGATCATGCTTTTATGCTTTCTAGATGGTCCCATTTTGATGCTGGAGTAGCTTTGCCACTTACCTGGGGTTCATCCAAGGCCCATAGTGGTACCCCCATTTTGGGGGTGTTAAGAACTATGGCAACCAATGATTGAGTCAAGTTCCGATGGATGCCCAAAAGTAGATATATATTAGAGTCAATCAACTCCAAAATATTAGGATCATAGCATTAAATGTCCTTCTGTGTTTAAGCAAAGAACATTGTTTTGTAATAAAATATGAAAAGGCTTTAGGTAGATAAGCAAGTAACTCACTACAAATAAAAAGTCCAGAGGTACCAGAAAGCTTGACTTATAAGTAACCAAGACTGTCTTGGGGAATTGTGACAATGAGAGGTAAAGCAAAAAAGGAAAAGTGGAAGATAAACTCAGGGGATTAGGGATGCTCATAAGAGCACTGTAAGTTTGTCTGGGAGGATGAAAATGGGCAATTCAATGAAACCTAAAACACTTAGATCTAGCTGCATCCTGCAAAAAGTACTAAATGCCTGTTCTGAGTGGATGTGCTCATCTCTATCCCAGACCAGGAATATATTTTTGAGGAATTTCTATTAACTTTTTGAACCTTCTTTGATGACATTTTCAGCTGATTTCAGTGTCTTCCAAGGGAATTTTGCAAACTGGACAATAAACTTGAGAAAAAAGTAAGTAATCATACTCACTAATACTTGTCGGGATATATATGTTGCAAAGCTTTTGAAACGGGATGAGATTGAGAGTTTAGGAAGCAAGATATTCTCAACTTAGCCACTCTTATGGTTTTGCCTAAGCTCCTCTGAGTCATTCATTGATTGACTATTAGGTGCTGGTCAGAACTTTTGAGAAATTTAATGTCCTGAATGTATGGTAGAACTAGAGGAATATGGGCATCATCATTGTCATCATAATCCTTGTCATCTTCATCATTATCATATCATCATCACTGATATTCTAGAGAAACAAGTGTGAATTCGCTTGTGAACCTTCATTAGAAATAAAATAAAGTAATTCTCTTGATGATGTTCAGTTTACCTCTTAAGAGAGTCCTACTTTCACTAATGCAACAGACAATAGAACTGAAGCTCCTAACTAATGCTGCTCTCTTCCTTGGAGATGCCAAATATCTGTACCCTAGATCCTCTTGTCCTTTCCTAGACCCATTTTGAAATGGGCCTTTGAGCTCTACCAAGCAACATGAAGTCCTTGACATCCATTGTGGCAATATTCAGCCTCTTCTTTTATCTCACATCCTCCAGATGTGCACCAATTTTTGCCCTGTAGGAAAGCCAGTCTCTTCTACAAACCACTGAGAACCCCTGACTTGAGTCAGGATGATGTGACTCAAGTCATTTGAAATCTTGAATCTTGCCAGTTAACCTGGAGACCTGGTTCAGGGAAAGCCCAAATTATTATTGATCAGATGTTCATTGTGTGAGTTGGGGGTCAGCATCTCTGCAGGAGGGTCCTACCAGTGTATCCAAGAAGATATTGTGAATCCAGACCAGGTAATAAAAACCCAGACATGGGGTCAAATTGTTTTCAGAGAATGAGGAGAGTTTACATGTCAAAGAGGGCAGGAGAAGAAATATGCCAATAAAGGCAAAGGTGCAGACTTTAGTAGTGGGGTTGGGAGAAACAGGTGCAGTGAAGATTATATGTTCAAAAAATTTCAGTCTATGTTCAATATAGCAAAACATTTAGTGAGCATTTATTGAACTCCAGATTGCATGTTTTGCACTGCATTAAATATTAATTTACAGTGGCAAGTGAGAAAAATGATGTGTCTGTTCTTAGGAGACATTAATCAAGGAATCATAGAATGGACCACAAAGGTGATGAGTGCCGTAAAGGACATAATCAGATTGCATGGTGGGAGAAAGATGGAGGGGGCTATGTTCTACTTTTGGTTGTGTAATTAGAGAAATTCTATCCAGGAAAATATTTAAGCTAAGACTTGAAGGACTAGAAGTAATTCACTGTGGCAAAATGAATGTGTTGAAGAAGTTGAAGAACAGGGAACAGCAGGTGTTCAAGATACCACTTAAGAGAAAGAAACTTGGCGGTCCAGGGGTTAGCATGATCTAATTGATGACAATCTCTTTAGACCTAATCCAAGAAATAAATCTTTGGGAGACAGTCAGAAAAAAATGTTTATTCCAGTGTTACTTATGGTAACAAATATCAGAAATACAGTATATACCTAGTCCCAGAGGACTCATAACAGATTTTCTCTTACTGCTTCTTTTTGTCCTTGTCTTCCAGCAGAATATATGTAGATGTGGGTATTCTTTTATTAGTCTTTCTTGGGACTCGTTGAGCTTCTTTGGAAATTTTAGATGAAGCTTCTGGTGTTTGGAGTTTGTATAATTTTCATCAACTTGGGAAATTCAAAGTTAGTATTTCTTCAGATATATTCTTTATCCTTTATATCTTTCCTCTGTTGCATTCAAATACAAATTTCAGTCCCTTTGATGTCAACTTTGTAAAGCAGAGAATAAATTAAGTGAAAATAGTTGTTTTCACTCTTTGTTGCTTAGAAATCTTTCACAAAGTTTTAGAATGTGTTAGTTCTCAGACCATTTATGTTGGATTCTTTGAAGTCTTGTTCTACTAAAACCAACATCTGGGACACACAGATATAGTCTGTATTGATTGCTTTATATTTTCTCTAAAGTCTGACATCTAGCCAGCCACACACTGTAGGGGCAAAGGCAGCTCAGATAGAGAAGGGAGCACCAAATAAAGGGTGCTGCGAAGATCTGCCCAGGATGGGAGATGCATGCTGAAAGTAGTCTATAGACAGAACATGATTGCCACCCAATGTCTCTTCTGCAGACCACAGCACTCAAAAGGAGAGATAGAAAAAAAGGGAGTGCCCTGCCACAGAGGCAGGGTGGGATGGGGGATGGGAGGGGTGGGAGGGATACTGGGATTGGCGGGGGTGGAGAATGGGCACTGGTGGTGGGATGGGTACTCGATCATTGTATAACTGAAACCCAAGCACAACAACTTTTAAGTCTACAACTGTACCTCATGGTGTTTCACTAATAAAAAAAAATAATAAAGTCTGACTTCTACTTTTGTATTGTTTTTCTCATAATTTGAGGTGGAGGTGAAAAATCTGGACATGTAAATTGATTGTCATCTGTTAACTCTTAGAAAAATTTTCAATTAAAATTGTTCATTTTTTGATCTGCTTCTTTACATCTTGGTTTAATAATTTTCCTGAGCTCAGTCTGTGAGATCTGCCTTCCTTTTCCCCTCCCCAATGAGAAACCATGATGTCCCTCCTCAGTTTTTATTTTTTTGTTTGTTTTCTTTTTTAAAAAAACTTATTTTTTAAATTTTTTTCAATGCTGGTGATCAAACCCAGGTCTCAGGCATGCCAAGGCACTTACTTTGACACTGAATTATTTCTCTGTCCCTTTGTTTTATGCTTTGAAGTCTTAGTGTTTTCATGGAGGTTTTCTGAACAATTCAACCAAGAAGTTTCCCTTAGTTATGTGTACAGATGGAAAAGGCACTTATTTTTTTATTTTTTTAATTGAATCATCATGAGATACACTTACAAAACTTTAGTGATTGGGTTTCAGGCATACAATGTTCCAACACCCCCCCCACCAGTATATATTTCCCACCACCAATATCCCCCCATATCCCTCCTGCCAACCTCTCCCTGCCCCTTCCCACCCACCTCCCATACACACACAGCCTGCTTCTGGCAGGTGCTTAGAAAAAGACATTTAAAATCCAGTTGTTTTGAAAGTGGAAGACAAAATTAACCAAAGGGACTACACTAAACTTAGAAGCTTCTACACCTCAAAGGAAATAGTGACTAAGATACAAAGATAGCCCACAGAATGGGAAAAATTATTTACCCAATACCCTTCTCATTTCATATCAAAGATATTAAAGGGGTTAATATCAAAGATATATAAGACACTGGTAGAAGTTTACAAGAAAAAAATCCAACCCCATCAAAATATGGGGGAATAAAATAAACAGGAACTTCCTCAAAGAAGAAGCACAAATGGCCAAAGGCACATGAAAATATGTTCTACATCCCTAATTATCAAGGAGATGCGAATCAAAACAACAATGAGGTATCACCTCACACCACAGAGACTGGTACACATGAGAAAGAATTAGAACAACCACTGTTGACAGGAATGTGGGGAGAAAAGGGACTCTCATTCATTGTTGGTGGGAATGCTAACTAGTCCAGCCTTTTTGGAAAACAATATGACTTCTCTTAAAAAACTAGAAATTGAGCTCCCATTTGACCCAGCAATACCACTTCTGGAAATATACCCCCGAAACACAGCAGAAATGACAACCCTGTTTCTTTGTTCATTGCAGCACAATTCACAGTAGCCAGAATTTGGAAGCAACCTAAGTTCTCTAGAGCAGATGGCTGGATAAAGAAGCTATGGTACATCTATATAATGGAATACTATGCAGCTATTAGAAAATCGAAGTCATAGAATTGGCTAATAAATGGAAGGACATGGAGAGTATCATGCTGCATGAAATGATTCAGAAGGATAGGGATAGACATAGAATCATTGCACTCATTTGTGGGATACAAAAAAGCACAGCATGAGACTATAACCCATGGACAATAGAAACGAGGACCAGGAAGACTTGTGTATGGTTGAAAGCTTGCAGAAGTGAGCATCAGGGGAAGAGGACAGTTAGAACAGAGAAAGAAACACTATGACAGTGACAGTTGGAAGTGATTGACTCTGGAAAAAAGTAGATAAAATGATATATATTATAACCTTACAGTAACTGTATTAGAAACCATAATGACAAAAAGGAGGGAGAGGAAGGAGGGAGAGCTGGCAGGAGGGATGGAGGGAGAGAGAGAGAAAGAGAGAGGAGAGTGAGAAAGAGAGAGAGAAGGTGTCTTTTGTAGAGGCAGACTGGGGGAGGGGGAGATGGAAGGAGGGAAATTGAGGACATTGGTGGTGGGAATGTATACTGGTGAAGCGATGAGTGTTGGAGTTGTATGACTGAAATTCAATCCTGAACAATTTTGTAACTTTATCTCACGTTTATTTAATTTTTTAAAATCTAGTTATTTTCCCAAAACTGGCCTGGCTTTGATGTGCCACTGTGTTTTTTTTTGTTTGTTTTGTTTTGTTTTGTTTTTTTGTGAGCTGGTGCATGCCCTCAGTCTGGAGACAGCCAGAACTGTAAGAACAGCTTTGCGAAGGGTCCCAGCTGGAACTGTGCTTATCTCCACCGTGAAGGCCGTTTCAGACTGCTGGATTTGTGACTGTCCCCACTGACTGCCTGAGGATCACCATTTTCAATGAAGACATCCCTGAGCAAGGCCATCATCCTTCTCCTCCAATCCAGTACACTCCTTTCTCTTGGCTAAGATGTCTCTCTTGGTGAGGCTGGCTCCAACATGCTAATCCTTCCCTGTCAGCAAAGCCAAGAGGTGGGCAGAATGAGGTCAGTTTTGAGCTGGACTGCAACACACTCCCCTTATTCTGACCTCACATTCAGCAGATTTTCAAGCTGAGAGGTTTCTCGGATTATTCAGTGCAATTGGTCTTTTTCCAGAGTGTGTAAACTGTTTTTTTTTTTTTTGTGAATTCTGTCTTCTTCTAGCTGTTTTGGAGGATGAGAACTGGCCCATCTCCACACTTAGTCATCTGAGTTGAAACTCACTCAATGGCATTTATAGGCAAGGGAGTGCCACTTAGCTACTGCTCAAGATGACTGAGCCATGTTCCCTGGTTTTAAAGTATTTCTGTAGTTGAATATATGAGATAGAGATTGGGAGAAGGCATGCATTTGAAGTAAAAAAAGAAGTTCTAAGTATATGAATATATGTCCTGTAGTGGGAAGCCAGGAGTGCCTGAAAAAGCACTTTGCCCAGGGATCAGTCATATGGATAACTGGGACAATGTGCTGTCATGTATTCTTCTTTAGTCTGAATGTTGTACATATGTGTTATTTTCTAGTTAAACAACACAGTATGGCTGTATGCATTTGAGGGAGGGAGGGAGGGAGGCAGAGAAGGAAGAAAAGAAGGAGGGAAGGAAGGAAGGAAGGAAGGAAGGAAGGAAGGAAGGAAGGAAGGAAGGAAGGAAGGAAGGAAGGAAGGGAGGAAGGAAGGGAGGAAGGAAATGAGGGAGGGAGGAAAGAAGGAAGGAAGAAAGGAAGGAAGGAAGGAGGGAGGGAGGGAGGGAGGAAGGAAGGAAGGAAGGAAGGAAGGAAGGAAGAAGGGAGGGAGGGAGGAAGGAGGGAAGGAGGGATAAAGGAAGCAAGGGAGGGGGAGGGAAGGAGGAAGGAAGGAAGGAAAAATGAAAACAGGGTCCTTATGAAGCTGTCAGCCTGTTTAAGGCTGGCTATTTGGAGCAGCCTCGTGAATACACGCACCTTTACTAAGACTTGACAAGCACGTCAGCCTCCTATAACACTGTTCCTGGCTATGATAAGAAGCTCCTCTGTTCTCATTACTGTAAGGGCAGGATTTGCCTGTCAAGGCTGACACTACACTGGGAAGATTCTTCTACAAGCCCCTCTCTCTTATGCCCAGCCACCTGTCTGTCACCCAGGGCTATCACCTCTTCCCTTGAATGGCCTGCCCTGCTCTCTGGTCCCTGTGGACACCCTGGCTTTCAGCTCCCCAGTTCCTCCTCCCTGCACACTGTAGGCTTCCTAACCATCAGCATGCTTTTTTGTGCTCTTTGCTTTGCTTTCTATTCTCCTTGCTACCTCTTCCCACAATGTCAATCTGACTGTCATTCTCCGACTTAAAAGCCTTTCATTGATTCCCGTGGCCAGACACTAAAGGGAATAGCTTTGGAGCTGGCCTTTGGTTTCTCAGTAACTCTGTCGTGTTAAGCCACTAATTCTGATGTTTATCCCCTGAACTAAATGACTGAACAAATTGCTTAATCTTCTCTGGATGCTCTTCTGTAAAATGGGATGAAGAGAATATTTGCTTGTGCAATTATTGAGGAGAGAGATGAAGTGGATTTATATATCTGTGTTTGTAATTAGTCTTGCCTATTCTCAAATCTCATAATAATGTAAGTATGCATGAGAGTGAATCCTCTCTCAGTATGCTCAAAAAATTCTTGGAAACTTCATCTGCAAAGAGGAATGAGATAGAATAAAACCCATTTGACCAAAGATTCATTGATATGTACAGGAGTCAATACAGTCTGGAGAGATAGTGTCAGCATTATGGCACTTGCCTTGCATGATGCCAAACCCAGTTCAATTCAGGACCAGGAGTAAGCCCTGGGCACTCTTGTGTAAAAACAACAAAGCAGAAAAATAGCTAGCTTCCTTTGTATACTTATTCACAAAAACTTTATCAAAATTCTAAGTAGAGACCTCCAAACACTTATTAGATGAAAAAAATTGTATTTATTTACTCATTATTTTTGCTCACTTATTCCTACCAGAAATAAGGTTTCTGGTAGCTGGAGCCTCATAGCAGCAGCTCAGGGTACAAGAAGCACTGACCTTGGACAGGACACTCTTTCCTCACAAGTGACACTCCTTTACATACCTTTGCTCAGATGGGGACTGCTGAAACCCAACAGTGAGCTATCTATTCACATCTTTGGAGTGAGGGAGAAAATGTAGTTCCCCATCAGAAGCTGCACACAGACACAAAGAGCCTGGGTTCTTCATGCAGACTTGGGAGAATGTGAGATCTCCGTGCAAAACCCATGTTTCTTTCCTCACCAACATTATAATGCAACAGAAATAACATCATTGAACAAAAGTAACATCATTGAAGAATCCATTGTCATGCCCTTTGTCTCTGCTGTCCTTTTGATCAACAGGCTGCCTGTGGGATTCAGTCCAGGTTGTTCATAAGAATATGTTCATTCTTTTAAAAAATAATTTTAAAAATTTTAACCACCTTAAATTACAGAGTTACAAATTTATTTGTTATTAATGAGGGCTGGAGTCATATCACGGTGAGTAGGGTGCTTGCTTTGCACACAGCCAACCCGTGTTCAATTCCTCCACCCCTCTAGGAGAGCCCGGCAAGAGTATTTTACCCACACGGCAAAGCCTGGCAAGCTACACATGACGTATGCCAAAACCAGTAACAACAAGTCTCATAATTTGTTGTGATACGTTACTAGTGCCCACTAGAGCAAATGGATGAACAACAGGAGGACAGTGCTACCCTAGAACAGTGCTATCCAATTTTCAGCCATATAAGGTTTCAACACCAATCCTTTCAGTAGTATCCATTTCCTTCACCGGTATCCCCAATTTCCCTCCAGTCCTTGAGCTTGTCTCTAGAGCAGGCACTTTCCCCATCCACCATGGTCTTAGTGTTCCCTTCCCTAACTTAAGCGTCCCCTCTCCCGCACCTCCATCACATCCAGCTGCAAGCTTCTACTGAAGTAACAATTCTGTTCTTCCTTCCTATTGCCTTTTTGGCTTCGTTACTCCCTTAAGAAGCTTCATATCTGGTGACCTTAATTTGTCCCCAGCTGGAGCCAAACAAATCCTCATTGTTTTCCATCTGTTCTCACCCTCCACTAAGGAGGAGTCTGCTATCTTCCTTCCACAGACTGGGCTCAGAGATGTTAAGTCACTTGCCTGAAGTCACAGAGCTCTTAAATTGAGATCTGTGGAGAATCAGTGGAGAATCAATTTGACTTCTAGAACCTGAGCACTGCAGCCAGAACTAAATAGGCTTTCTGAATCCCACTCAATCCACTTTGTTTAAACCACAGGTCATGTAAGTATTTTGATTACGCACCAAGGGGTCATATTGACTCTGCATCAGTGTATTTGTTCCCCTCCTGTAGTCCTGGGGCCTCTAAGGTATCACCTATGTGATGTCACATATGTGGCTTCAGATGTGCCTTTCATAGCCTTTCTGTGCTGCTTTGACACTCTGACTGGAGTTTGCTGGGTGCTGCTTTTCTGTGGGGTGTGGTGAGGCCAGGGACTTGCTGGAAAGATGAAGTGCCTTATCTGCGTCTTCCTCCTACTGATGGGGCGTGACCTTTGATGGAGAATTTAGAGGTTGTCTTGTCAAGTGATCTTGTTAACCTATGTGGCTACTTTCCCATCCTCAGCTTATGGGGGTTTTTATGAAAATGCTGCTCAAGTCAATTTTTCTGCCCATTTGGTAGAGCTTGTTACTGAGTGATGTCTTCTTGCCCAGACTCACTGCATCCCCTGGCGATGGATGGTTTTTATCTGGGGTGGGCTTGTGGGTGGGGCAGCCTTTGGTAGGATTCTCCCAGATCTGACCCTGCAGCTCACAAGAGTTGCTGATAAACTCACTAGACCTTATTTTTTTCTTGAATTCATTCTCTGAATTCATATCTCTGCTCTGTATAGCTCTCCTACTACACACAATATTCATGCCTTTCCCCCTGGGCTCTGAACTAATCCATTACATGAGTCTGAGACACAAACACTAGGTAAATGCCCCCTTGCAGGCTGGAGAATTAAATAGATAATCTGAGCTCTGTTTGGGTCCGTGGCTCAGTGGGGTAATTGGTCAGGACCTTTTCTTTCTCCATGCAAATGAAGGAAATAAGTAAAACCAGGGGGAGTTGGAGGTGGAACCTTTGTGAATTGGCATTGAATTGGCTTTTAATTTAACTCCCTATGAGCTTTGGACCCTTAGCAATTCCTTCGAAGGAAGAGCAGCCTGTGTGCCAGCCACCCTGGTACCATTAATCCCCATGCCAGCATAAATCCCACGCAAGGAGCGCCTTGAACATCCCTGTATCCCCAGAGCCTGGAGTGTTCGTTCTGAACAGGCTATTTATAAATCCATCCCAGTGTTTGTCTGAGCAGGATGAAGGTCCTGGGGTAAGGAACCATTTGCAGTTTTGTAGAAAGATTACAGGGTACAGAGATGATTCCACCCCAGAACCCCATGACTTTTCAAAACCCAGCCAGAATTGGTTTTGGACTCCAAATACTTAGATTCCCATGGTCGGCAGACCAAGTCTGGGTCGCTTGCCTGCCCTGCCCCCCACCCCTCCCCACCATTCTCTGTGCCCAGGGCCCCTTCCACTGCAAGCTGCCTCCTTTACAAAGCATTGGAGCAAGAGGCAGCCTGGCGTCTCCTCTTGGGACCAGCCTCCCCTGCCCAGTGACTTGAGCCCACGCAGCCCCCTGAGAGGAGGAAGCCACAGATCTTCACAAAGAAGACGGGGCCCGCTGTCAATTCCCATTTCCTCGCACTGGCCTCAGCATGGCCTCGGAGAGCACAATGTACACACAATTACAATGTTATCGCGCAGGCTGGCGCCCACGGAGGCGAGGACCGCCGCTGAGGACTGTGCACACCAGGGGCAGGAAGTTACAAAGGCCACTCTGCGGCTGCAGGTGCATGCATTTATATTTTTAACGGGGGAGGGGGGTGAAATACAGTTTCAGTGAAGATCGCCTTCTGGATTGTGGCTTGAGAGAGGGCTGGCAGAGGGCTAAGGAGTGTCTTTCTTTTCTGGAGGGGAGCTTTTTCCTCGGCAGGGGTTGAGGGAGACGGGAGGGAGAGTAGAGGGCACTGCTTCTGTTCCCCAACGCTGCTGTGATAATGTGTGGCAGTGTCCTGTGTGTGTTTGTGTGTGTGTATGTGTGTGATCTGAACTGATCAGGCAGACGTCACTACTATCTCCCACAGCAGAGACTGAAACCCAGAGATAAAGAGCTCCCTGGTAGAATTAGCAAGTACCATTCCGAAGAGTACCATTCTTCCATTCAGCGTCCCCATCCTTGGTGCGGTCTCTACTTGCTACTTCAGGCTCCTTTTGCAGCATCTCATCTTCTCCACGGACTCTCCTTCCAACCTGTTCTTCCTCATCTTCTGCACTTCATAGCTGCTCTTCCTTCCTTTGCCTCCTGGCTTCTTCTTCCATTTCCTTTCTCTCCAGTGGGTCTCCCCACATCTGGATTGGCTTGGGCTCTCTCATTCCCACTCATGGTCTTTGAACCTGCTGGTGAGTTCCCCTTTTTAGACAGTAGAAACTCATGGGGAAATGATCCTCAGTTGCTCCATTGATTCTGCTGGTAAGTGGGAGAGAGAAGATACAGGAGGACAAAGTAAAGAGTTTTTAACCACACTTTCAACCTGTGCTTGAAACCTGCCAGCTGGAGAGCAACCAGGGGGAAACGCCTCATCCAGCAGACAACCTCAGAGGAGTGTGCAAACCCCCTACGCTACCACCATAGGTTCTCATGTCATCTTGTACTCAAGGTGCTGCTGACGAGCCCAAATTCCTTCACTTGTTTGAGCCTCCCCCCACCTTTGTTTTTTAAATCCCAAAATAGGGAAGACCTTGCCAGGGCAAAGTGCAAGTAGAGCGGGAAAAAATAAGAAACAAGCAGTCGGAACCCTTTATGGATATTATGAATCTCCCAAGAGACAGGTGAAGAATCAATCACATGATCTCACACTTGTGAAAAGTGTATTTTGAAATTGTAAGGTCTCGAGCATGTTTGAGAAAGCTCTGAGAAGTGAATCTCACAAAGAATGCTTCCTCACAAGACCACAGACTGATGGACAGTGGAATGCCCAATGCACACATGAAGCATCACGTGACTTTGGAGATTAGAGAATTTCCAAGGCATCACTTGTCTTTGGAGATTAGAGAATTTCACGCCCCACTTCAGGTGTTGGTTTGGTAAGAATCCTGCATTTCCTTCATCTTGACACCATTCACTGACAAGGTGTTGAATCCTGCCTTCACCGGGCACCTACCTGGCTGTGGAGCCTGCCCCTCAGATGTCACCTCTCTCACTCTCACTTTCTCACTCTCACTTTCTCTCTCTCTCTCTCTCTCTCTCTCTCTCTCTGTCTCTCATCATAGGCTGGAAACTTGCTGTGCTGGGCAGATACTAATGGATGCTTGGTTGCAGACCCATCCTTCTGCGCTCGCTCAGTTTTGACATGCAGAGGGGGACTGAGGTCGTCTGTGATTTTGCTCTATCTGCTGGCACCATCTCAGACTCTGCCCACTGGCGAGCTTGAGGAAGAGGCCTCTGAAGGCAGGAGAAGTTGGGGAGACATAGGGAAGGGGCTATTTTTAAGAGGAATGAGGGGGAAGCGCAGAGCAGGAAGGAAGCCATCAGCTGTCTCCCCTGGGTGCCAGTTATTTTGCCAGCAGCTGCGATGGGTACATTTCCAGAATACTAAACTGGGTTCATACAGGGCTTCCGGTCCCAAATTTGACAAGAGTCATATTCAGGCCCTGAACCGTCAACCTGAAATTGTGTGAGCAATTCCCCAGGGCAAAGCAGCACCTGTGGAACCTCAGCTGACAGCAACATGCTGAACTCAGCCTCTGCCTATGCGCCCACCCCTCTCCGAGGCAGAAGAGGAGTGGAATCAAAGAGTCTTCCCATAGTCCCCCTCCTTCCCAGCCCTGAGATCTCTGCGGGCTTTTACTGACAAATAGTAAATATGGAAGTTTAATCTGCCACCCCAACATGCTCATCTTGAAACCCAGGTAGCCAGCAAAACTAAAAATAGCTGTGCCTGTTTTGAGTGGTACTTGACCAACTGCTTGCTGCTGATGTATTCTGTTGTGAAGAAAGGTTGATGATGCTTTGGGGGAAAATGTTTATGTTTCCTAGAAATAAGGGGGAGAAGTTCGTAGAGCTTCCCCAAAACTGAAGGATTCTTTTCTTTCTTTCTTTTTTTAATCTTTATTAGTGAAACATCATGAGGTACAGTTGTAGACTTACAAATTGTTGTGCTTGGGTTTCAGTGAAGGATTATTTGATATGTATCAGGCCCTCTAAGACTTGGGTCTCCCTGCAAAATACAACATATATTCCCATCTCATAGATGAAGAAAGAGAATCTTGGAGATTCTAACAGACTCTGTCTCACTTAATAACAGGTACTCATAAAGCCTGAATTGCAGCTCGGTGAGCCCAGCTCTGAAACCCCATGCAACCTGCCCCAGTCTCTTCTGTCTGTAACAAAATAGCCCAAACCTGATGCCCCCTAGACCTGGAAGTTAATCCAGTCCAGGAGGGAGTGATCTTACCCTTCTTGTGTCTGTATAGCGTAAAAGAAGTGAGAACCAGCCCTCAAGACTTCAGCATCTCCCTATAATCCCAGCTAATATCATCACCCTTCAGGGTTAGAATTTCAACATTTGAATTGAGGGAACTCAAATATTTAAATCACTACCTGCCCCTACGCTTTTAAAAGTCCATTCTGACGGTGCATCTATGTTCCTACAAGACCTCCAATTAGTGATTAACAATGTGGTAGCTAAAGGAGTTTTAGCAAAGCATCTCTGACTTTGTTTTAGCAGAGTACCTTCATCACTTTTTTATACTTTCCAGTCCCAGTCAGTGTCTCCACTCCAGCGCACTGCTTTACCAAAAATAACCCCATGACAGGCTAAAATGGAAAAAGGAGCATAGAAAAAATGTGGCAAGTTGCCCAAAGGGATTTCCTCCTGGACTCTTTCTCCAAGGCAGTGAATTTGCCTCCAGGAGAAAACAATTTCAACTGCTAATGTAAAGTTAAGAATAAAACCACCAGTTTTGCTGCTTCAAACTGACCAACCCAAGCTGAGTCTTCCAGCTCTTAAATAAAAAAATCACAGTCTGGGTTAAACTGTTCTAAGCCAACCTGAAAAGACCCATTTACTTGATACTTTGTACAGGGGAAGATGCAGTTGCCTGGATGGTCACCAGGACAGTGACTGTCCCAGTCTACTCAGGGGCCATTGGCATGTCCCCCTGATCATTCATTCATCCACATATTTGTTCAGCAGATTGGTCCCAAATCCCTGGTATGTGAAAAAGCATCTGCTGCACAGTGTGGATAAAGATGGAAATCATTTACATTCCTCTCCCAGAGAGTTCAACTAGTAAAGAAAGGAGATGAGTTAAGAACATGCAGTTAAATATAGCTGGAAGACAGTACAATGGTACAAAGGAGAGTATCTTGTAGGAACAATTGAACAAAGGAAACAACCAACTGTGGGGAGAAAGGATTTCTTGAAGGGGTCTTTCAATAACAGGGAAGATCCATCCAAGAAGTGAGCTCAGAGAGAATTTCCCAGAGAGAAGTGAGGGTATGTCGAGGTGGAAATTTGAAACAGGGTGGCTTCCAAGGGTGAAAATGTCTCTAAGCATGGAAGGATTTGGTGCAAGCAAAGAGGCTTGAGGCATCCAGCCAACACAGGGTAAAACTGAGACTTTTGGACCCATTTCTAAGTTTTCCAGGACCAAGAAAGAAGGATCTTCCTGGAAAAAGGAAATCCTTACAGTTCACAGAGGGAATCACTTAGCCCCAACTCTGCAAGGTGGATTCCCAACACCCTGAATTTCTGTCCTGTAAGTGGAACTGATTCTTGCTCGGAGAGTTGCTGGGTGAAAAGGACCCAGGCACCCCTGCCTCATCAGAGAGTAAGGGAAGAGAGTGTCCCAGGGAATATGTTACCTGAACAAAGCCATGGGTGGGGAGGGTGCCAGGGAAGCAGAATCTGAAGCATGGCCTTAACCTTTGTCACATCAGGGCTGAGGTTCCTTCTTGGACAGCTCCTGATTCTTTCTTCTCAGCATCACCTGAGATTGTGATTAAAAGCACAATCGTTTCTGCTGTCGGTCACCCATCTGTACAATGGGGACAGAGATGGGACCATCCAGATTCTTGTGGGGATTATAGGAGCATTATGGTGCAGGCTGTCACTGCCTGAAGCATGTCCCTACTAGACACATGGGTCCCTGGTGCCTTCTGCTCATGGAAACAGCCATCAGGACTGTGGCTTTGAAAGCCAATGGTATTCATCTCTCACATTATGCATATAAACCCATGCAATATATCAAGGAGGTCAAAGCAGTTGAAAATCTGCTCGCTGCTCCAGTCATCTCTGCCACCTTTCCAGGAAGACAGGAGTGAAGTGTGACGCAGACAAGGTAACAAGGCTTGTTACCTTGTCCAGATTCCCACTCGCGTCCCTTGGTGGAGGAGCAGCTGGCAGACTCATCCTCATCTCCAAAGCCTGGTTCCTTCCCACCACAGGGCCTGGCCTCTCTGAGGACTCTTCTAGAAAACCCAGAAACATTCCCTGGGTGGCCACTAGTGACAGAACTGCCACAGCAGGCTGCAGAATGAGAAGCGAACTCATATCAATGGTGTCTGCCTCCTACGTTCTGCCAGAGTGAGTCTTGCGATGCTTTGAGAGACTCAGAAAAAAAAACAGGTTTTCCTCATGCCCCTTCTTCACCCCCAGTGCCCACATCTTGCACAAGCTTCGTGTACTGTGTGGGAGCGGGGGTGGGGTGCTGTCGGCGCTTAATGAATTCAAGGCGTTTCTACATCCTGCATTTTATTGGATTTCCCCCAAGCCCAGGCACACACAGGAGACTGTGGCAGCGTCTGCACTAATAGAGAGGCGCAGTCAGGTCGCATCAGGCTGCTGGTTTTCCTTTTCTCTTAAAAAGTATAATGGCCTTCCCTCCTTCCAGCGGCAAAACCCGGCTGGAGCCTACACACCTCTCTCACCTCTGCCACACAAAACTGCCTAAAAGACAACATAGACTGTTTTGTTCATCTTTCACATGTTGTGAAATCCATCCAATTAAAAAACCAAAAACTATGCTGAAGCTAAGTTATCTGAGCTGGGATTAATGGTGTAAGTGACTCTTCATTCCCCTCTAAAGATGCCTTTCTGATAGGGACAGATATAGAATAACTGCATTCATTTGTGGCACATAAAAATATATAATTTATATATATTACGGATAATATTCATGGCCAGGGAAAACAGGGGTTAGGAGGACTGGTCAATGGTTAGAATAAACCAAAAGTGCATGTGGTTTCACTTGCCATCAAAAAAACCCCTGTCTACAAGTCAGGGAAGTCTGTAAAACCCAGTGGTTCTTGCCCCGTCCACAGGAGGACTCAAACTGGGAAGGCAATGTTTGCACTGGCCTTTTATGGTTCCTGCAGTTCTTTGGGACCAACTCCATCCCACCATATTATATGACCTTTCTGAGTTTAGCAAATACAATAGGCTTCATCTCCTGTCTGCATTCTCCATTCTCCCTCCAAGCCCACACCACTGCATAATTCCTGCTTTGCTTCTGTTTAGTTTCTTCTGCAGTCACATTTATTGCTTGTTCCTCACAATATCTCCTTTTGTTTTTTCACATGTTTATTGTTATGGAAGGAAAAGTTTAAGTAGCCACAAGGAGCTGGGTCTGCAGAGGAGGTAGGCTGGATAGCAAAGGCTTTTCTTTCCAGGATCAGTTTGTGGGAACTGCATGAAGAGGCTGCTGAGGTTGGCTGTAAGCTAAAAATTGGGGGTCCCTGGGTTTGCCTTCAAGCCCTGCTTCTGACTGCTGCATTTCCTTGGCATGCCGCCTGACCTAGCTGAGCTGAGACTCTCTTTTCTGTAAGAAGCTGCTGTATTTTTAGATGAACAATCAAATCCCTGGGGGTTGCATCTTAGATTTACTTCTTATTAACCATGCAACCCAGTACAAGCATCTTAGCCTCTGTTTTCATTTATGTAAAACGTGGACATCTATGCCAGTGGTTAGAAAGATGAAGTTAACATAATCCACGTTAGGCACTTGGCGCCGTGCCTGACATGGGGTAAGCACTCCATAAATCTTAGCTATTCCAACTGCTGGTTAACTGGCTTAATGGATGTAGAAGCAGTCTATAAACCGTAGAGCACTGTGCTAACGCTAGTCATTATTTTGGTGATGATTGTTACTTTGAAATAAGAGAGAAAGGAATTTTGATCATCGTTACTTGCCATCCTTTCATTTTTTTTTTAATTTGGGTTTTATATTTATCTCCCTCAATAACATGCTATTAATATTATATGAACTCCTTCTAGGGCATTATTGTTCCAGAATCTGGGGCATCAAAGGCCATCCCATGCCTTTATATACACAGAAATGGGAAATCAGCCAAAAGGCTGTGTCATTTCATTTTACCCTTTGCTTTTCTCATTGAACTTGGTAGTTCACATCTAAATGAACTGAGTGGCTGAGCTTTGAATCCTTTCATCAGTAGCTCTAGCAAGCCAGCATACATTGTGATTAAAATGCGCTGACCCTCCTTAAAGAAATAAAATGCAACTAAAACGGAAGGAAGGGATTAAATGGGGAGTTGGGGGGAAGCAGTAAAGACAGGAGAGGAAAAAAGTGTTTTGGCAGGACATCTTTCTATTGTTGTGATTAAAATCTGGTTGTGGGAAAGAAAATGCATCTCTAGATATTTGATATGCCTATATAGATACATGCAAATATAGATATATAGATCTTTGACCCAGAGAAAATCTGGGTCAGGTGGTTGTTACCTTTTATTTGGGGCTCAGGGACATTTTTGAGACAGGTAAATAAAGTGAAACCTTCTGCCCTGCTGATACTTGAGAAAAATAATAATAGCTTTTAGGGCAGTTATCTTATTTCAGGCTCCAATTCTAGGTAGTTTTTGTGTTCCAAGAAGCAGGATTTTGACCTGCTTTATATTGCATTCATGTAATAATAAAAACTGCTATTGCCTGCTGCTGCTGCCAGGGCACCCATACCCCAGAGCCTCCGTCCTCTACGACTGTGAAACAGCTCTGAATGCAAACAGGTTCTGAGACTGTCTAACCCAGCAACACCCTTCCCCATAAAGAAGTAATCAGAGCCATTGCAGGAATGTTTCAGAGACAAAGCAGCTCTTGGCTGATGGAACATGAACAAACGCTATTATCTGGACCAATATTTGGAAACATGTTATGCTGGTGTAAATGGTACTAGTGGTATGGAGAGCTGTCCAGTCCCATCTGCAGAACCCATGTCCATGCTTGAGTGACACTTCATCATCCCTTGGCTTTGCACTAGAGATTCTAGTGAGCATTGGGTGGCATTATAGATGTAGTGGTGCCACTCAGTATATAGTGGCATTGGCTGAAAGCTCCCAGGTGTGGCGAGCACTCTACTTAGAGTCTCCTCTTCCTCCCTATAAAGACTCATCACCTCCAATGGGTCTAGACTATCTCAGAAGCATTGAGAAAGAAAACTCAGGTGGTGGGGTCTTACCTTCAGGATTCCTGACTTACTACGTCTGCTGAGGTTTGAGAAGGTTTGAGAAGGGTGAAAGGGCTAGAATGTGAATTTTCCAAAAGTTCCTGGGGGTTGCTCATACTCCAGATTCAGGGACCACTTTGAAAACTGTGGTGTTAAACTCCGGGATTTTCTCAGGGTGAGAAGCCTGGGAATGAGGGGATTTGGAAGGGGACAGAGAATCAGACTGTGAGAGGGAGAACCTGGCTACAGAGAAGGGGACCATTGATGCTGTGTGATCAGGAAAAGGCAGTTGCTCTGAAATACAGCAGGTTAGGGGAGCAGGAAAAGATGTGATAAGCAAGGCAGAGCTGGAGAGAATACAGGGCTAAGGTACTTGCCTTGCACACAGCATATGGTCCCTCAGTACCACCAGGGGTAATCTTTGAGCACAGGGCCAGGTATCAGCCCTGAGCACAGTGGGGTGTGGCCCCAACCCCTGCCCTCCACTTTAAAAAATAAATAAATAAAAATAAGTTTTTCTGCTTCCTCCTGACTCCAGGGTATGAAAGGGAGCTCTCACATTTTGTATTGAAAAGCTCCAATTTCTGCTCTCCTGGGGGCCTGGCAGGAGGCTGCCATGTTAATGGCCTTACCCATCTCCCCAAGATCAAGGATGAAAAAACTCCATTTCCTGCAGAAACCAAAACACCATCATTCAGTCCCCCGGGGAACTTCCAAGAAATTAAAAATGGAATTAACAGTTCATCTGGAAACCTTCTTTTTAAAAATCATATGCTTAGCTCACTGTTCCATGAAACTGTTTCTGAAATACCCGCTTAATACTCCTGCCTTCGTGTTTCCTTTTTATCCGTGGTGACAGAGGACAAAGGGCAGCCGCATGGTTGCGGAGGGCTTAGGGAAGCTTGGCAAGAGAGGCAAAAGTAGACTGGGCATGATCCCAGCCCCACTATGGACAAGCGTCTATGAGTAGGTGTCCACAGTCTCTTCTGTTGGAGGATGGAAGCTGCAGAGGACCCGGATACAATGGCAGGAGTGTTGCTGATGCAAGTTGGTTAGCATAAGGAGAGGCAGAGAGATGCAGGGGCAGTGCTGTGGGTGGAGATGAGTTCATGGTTGTGGTCAGCCATGCTTTCTGTATGGAATAAAGATGTGTCTGATGAAACTGTGTGTAAACGATGGTGAGCACGGGCTGGGGAAAGCAGGTGGAAGGAGCTGTCTCTAGATCCAGCTTATAACTCTTGACTCTATCAGGTTTGAGAGCTTGTACCCCTGCATCTTATTTCCCTCACCACTCCATCATTGCAGCAACCCCACCTGACTCCTAGCAGAGTCTTTAACATGGCAATGATCTATTGATTTCTCTGTCTACCCCACGAATCACCTTCTCGTGCATTCATTTATTTATTCATTCATTGAACACATTTATACTGAGGGCTAGATTGAGTGCCAGGAAGTTGCTGGACCTTGGTTATGAGCTAGAGAGAATAAATGGTCTCCTTAATGCTCTTGTAGACAAGAGTGTGTGTGTGGGGAGGTTGGGGGGACAACTAAGCATTAAATAGGGAAATCATAAAATGGTTTTATTACTTGGAGTTTTCCTCAGTTCCCCTGTAAAGCCCGAGGGAGTGACAGTAAGCAAAAGAGTAGCCTCTGGACAGAAAACATGAGTGCAGGGGTATATTTCTTGGCATCTAAGGGCTTTACCATCTGCCTCAATGTGTTGATGTTGTTTAAGATGATAGAAGAAGACAAATGCTACCAGCATCAGTCCTTAGCGAATATAGATCATAGTCTACTGCAAACCCTGCCAAGTCCAGCACCTGCCTCTGCTTGCAGTGCTAAGAATACAGGTGTGTATCCTGTAGATGATGTAGGTGATGGCGTTGAAGAAACTATGAGTAGCAAGGGAGTATAAGTAACTCTCCTCACAAGCAGCATCTGAGCCAAACAATGAGAATGAATCTCAATAGTAAAAAGCCTGAAGGTGGGAGGGTGCTGTGCAGAGTTAAATGTTGATCAAAAGACCATTGATTAGCAAATCACATCCCCTAGGGGCTCTTGCTTTGAGTTGCTGGTGCTTGACTGAGAGTATCCTCCATTGGGATCTCTGAATCTCCTCGCACTGTTTGGGAGCCTCCACAAAGGACAATGGATTTGTGAATCGATGATGAAAATGATGGGAAAAGAATGTGTGCATTATTCATCACAGCTCTCAGTACAATGGCTAAAATTTGGGATCAACCTAGATGTCCAATGACAGGTAAGTGGTATATATACACAATGGAATACTCCACAGCTGTAAGGAATGATGAGATCATGTAATTCACAGCAACATAGATAGAACTGGAGATATCAAGTTAAATGTAGTAAGCCAGGAGAAGAATAAACAAACACAGAATAATATCACTTACATGTGGAATTTAGAATAACTGGATGAGAGAATGCACTGTTTTAATGTGGGGAGGCCCAGATCAACCTTGGCCCCAGAGTGTAGGGAGAAGGAAAAAAAGAATGGAGGAGAGACAGAGAAGAGAGAGATGAGAAGTAATGGGGGCCAGGTGAGGGGATTCAAATACAAAGGTGGTATTAAGGAATGACAGAACTGAATATCCAATGCATGCGAGCACCATCCACTCAGCACCACTGCCTGGAGCACTTCAGACTGAAAATTACATCTAAACTGTGGATAACCTTCCTTTAACCTGGGATACTCATCTGTATCTGCAACATTTAGATATGAAGCAAACTGTCTATGGTGGAGCAAAATTCTGGTTCAGATTCCACTTAGACTCTGCTTAAAGGTAATGTGGTAGTGCTAGAGGTTGAACTGGGGTTGGCCAGTTCCTTGCTTATTCCATACTAGAATGAGCAAGAATAATTCTAGTATTGAGTAAGCAAGAAACCTGGGGACTTTAAGATATGATTTAACATAGCACAAACTATAAACTGGTTTAGCACAGGCATTTGTTTAGGGTTGAGTAGAGAAAAGGATGAATCAATGAGGGTGCATGAATGATGAATAATAGGATAATGAAAATCAGGATAGTGTATGGATGGGTGGATGGATGGAGTGATAGATGTACATATGTGATGGATGTATATATGGGTGAATGAGTTGATGGATGGTTGTATTGGTGGGAAATATAATTCCCAGAGCAAAGGGTTCTCAGATGGCTTATGTGAAGTGAAGAGGAAAAAGCCTTGAGACGAGCATCTATATTTCATCTTTCTACTCATATTGGTCACCTGGAGAAGAGCCTGCAGAAATCAAGGACTGATGAGAGTCTGTGATGAGCATCTGCACAGGATAGGTCTCAAGTCTCACTATCTCCATGAGGCAGCTGTCAAGCTATACTAGAGTTACACTTGTTTTTCACAACATGGGAAAGGACCCCTACAACCTAATATCTTAGATAATTGGGTGGAATTCAGGCTGGAGGGAGGAGTTTATTTTTGCAAGAAAGGAAAGTCAGTCCTATGTCTTACCCATTATTTCTAGGTCTGTCTCCTTTCCCTCACAGAAAAGAATTTCAAGAGGAGACTAAGAGAGAAATAAAACAAGTTTATTCAGGAAATAAAGGAAGGGAAGTAGACAGGTAGATAAAGATACGTGCTCAAGAAAGAACCTGGACTTTTCCAGAGGGGAAAATAAAGCAAAGTGCACATCCCAAGTAGGGAATTGCAGGACACCTCCCCTGAAAGAGAAAATGTGCCTTAAAGTAAGAAAGTCCACATCTCAAGCAGACGCAGGCCAAAGAAGCATCTTTTCCTCTGCAAGTTAGTTTATGTTATAGATTTCCCAAATTGACGAGCTCCTCTCCCAAGTCCATTGCTAGGGTTGTTGTCAAGTGGAGAACTTGGAACTGTTGACAGTCTTATTTTTCTTTTAATACTATTTACCTGGCCTTAGTTCTCACAGCAAAGCCTCTCATCTCAGGAAGCCCCCATAAAGCTGGTCCTGTATTCTGATCCTCAGTGTTTTTCTGGGTTCCTAAGATGGGTTGTTTGTGTCAAAGGCCTTCATGCCTTTGGCTGTTCTATGTTTCAGACAATGTTTTCCCCAACATACATTACCAGATTATTTCTGTGTTCCTGTTTGCAACAGATGAAAGCATACATACATACATATATATATGTGTGTGTGTGTGTGTGTGTGTGTGTGTGTGTGTGTGTGTAAATATATGGATGAATAATGGATGGATAGGGTGATGGATGTATATGTGGGTGAATGGATGGCTGGGTGAATATATAGAAGGAATGATTGGTGGAGTGATAGGGTGATGAATGTTTATGTGGATGAAGGCTAGATGGGTAGGTGGAGATAGAAATAGAGGGTAGATGGTAAGTTGTTAGTGGATGGCTTTATATACCATGATGGATGACTATAAAAGAAAGGCCTACTCTTGAGCTTGAATAAAAGGCTGAGAAGCAGCTTATGGTACATGCAGTAGCCCTAAAAGAAGAGGCACAAGTTCCAGGCCAACTTTTGTGACTTCTTTACTACAGTCAAGTTATTTGTCACTGTCACTGTCCTCCTGTTCATCAATTTTGATCAAGCAGTCCCAGTAACATCTCCATTTTTTTTGAGACTTGTTGTTTCTGTGTTTGGCATATTGAATACATCACAGGTAGCTTGCCAGGCTTTGACGTGTGGGCGAGATACTCTCGGTAGCTTGCCGGGCTCTCAGAGAGGGGCAGAGGAATCGAACCTGGCTCGGCTGGGCTGGCTGCTTGCAAGGCAAATGCCCTACCTCTGTGCTATCTACCGCTGTGCTATTTCTCCAGCCCAGGGAGTTTATAAAGCTAGGTAAGTAATTCTAGATAAAGGGAAAAGAGAGACTTTCCCCTTCAACTGCATTTTTTTTCTTGATGGGAATTTTGAATGTTCAGGTGCCCTATGAATTCCTGCCACCAAACCAACAAAATATTGAAAAACATCTCAAAACTAAAACCAACCCAAACCAACCAAATAGCAGGTCTGTTAAGTGTTATCAACTCTGTAGTGTGAGGTTTGCCCGAGTCTTCATTCTTGAGCGAGGAGGGTGCTGAGCGGGCTTTGACAACTGGTTTCTAGAAAATGCTGCCCCATGGAAAGGCAGCCTCAGGGGACTGAAACACAGGGGTCTCTACTAAAGGCAGCTTCTTTCTCTCACCAGGCTAAGAACCTTAGTGGAGATGAATGGCAGGTGTCACCAGGTTAGGCCTGGGGATCATTATGGTTCTGTGAATTTTGGAACAGTATTCTCCTTGTAATAGGTTTTATTGGTTTAATTAAAAAATAAAAACTAAAAAAGCTTCTGGTTGTGCCTCTTTCCCATCAGGGGCCTACATCAAACCTGAGGGTGGCGTGAGGCCCCAAGAGCTCCCGTGAAGTTCCCACCTGTTCCAGCATGAGAAACTCAATGTTTAGATCACCCTGGCCTCCCAGGTGGGGATCTTGGCAACTGTAGCAGCTGTTGGCATAGCCCATGCCTGGCCCACGCGGCAATGAGATCATTATAGTGACTCTTTTTGGGGCAAATGTAATTTCTGGATGGGCAGTTTGAATGTTCAGGTGGGGGCTCTTCTAACAGGCTGGTTAACACCTGGAAAAGTGTGGCAGGGGTGAAACTTGCTGCAGTGGCCTAATAGCCCCTTCCAGATGTTTCCAAAAGAATCTAAGACTTTCTGTAGTTTGCTGAACTCTGGGTCAGAATGGAGGTTTGTGTCGCCTTTAGGAATGTTCTGTGGGAGGCCTTTTGAGGGTAATCTCAAGTGCCCAGCACCAGCTCTTCCTCATCAGTATTTTTGGTGCCTTAAAAGGCTGTATTTCTCTATTATGAGACATACATATTTAGGTACAAACTTCTATGATGACCAAATGAGAAAGTGTCTCACAGGTGAAATGGCTGAGAAACAGTGAAGGTAAAACAAAGATATGGAAGGAGGTGTTTAAATTTTCCTTTTTTTCTTATTTGTAAAGCACAAGACTTAGAAAAGATAACCTAATTATTATTTTTGAGTAAGTAATCATACTTCATGAAATATAACATATATTAATATGCTATACATTTATTTCATACTTTTTTTTTTTGCTTTTTGGGTCACACCCGGCGATGCTCAGGGCTTACTCCTGGCTCATGCACTCAGAAATTGCTCCTGGCGGTGCTCAGGGGACCATATGGGGTGCTGGGAATCGAACCTGTGTCGGCCATGTTGGCTGCGTGCAAGGCAAACTCCCTACCCGCTGTGCTATCGCTCCAGCCCCGCATACATTTATTTTTATCTGCTCTATGAACATAGATATATGATATGCAAGCGTTGAGTGTTGCTGTCTTCTCAGAAACCAAAACAGACACAATTACTGATTCTCATCTTTCAGCTCCTCTCACCATTCTAATCTCTCTGTCCTTGGCCACCTATCTGTGCTCTTCATCAACTCTAGAAGTCCCAGCAACTCCTTAGCTGTTGTTCATAACTGAAAGCAACTTGATTGTCATAGAAACAACCTGGGCATAAGAATTGGCAAGAGAGATGAAATCAAATTATTCATTCTCTGCTCAAGGAGATATTTACCTGATCCTTACTTCTCAGGCCCCCTACCATGTGAAAATGGTGTCCCCAAATGTGTCTACCAAGAGCAGCTAAGTTAGGAAGGTCTTGATAATTTTGATCAGTGAGAACTCCCTTGTGTCCTGATCCACACAGAGAGGTACCTTGGAGGTGTTCAAAAAGAACTTGTAGAGTTCAGTGGACTTGTGGTCCATCCAAATTCTGTTGTTGACTTGTTTCACATCTCCTGCTCCAGCCTCTCACTAGGAGAACAGTTGATGCCCATGTGAGAGTAGACATGGATTCCATGCATTGTCAGCAGTGTTTCTGGCAGCCTCAATGACTTCTATTTCCTGTATGCAGTCCAATATGAACACAGGCAAGGTGCTGTGAGGCAGACATGTGATGATACTGGGGCAATGTGTTATGAGATCCCAGCCCCAACATAAGGGATACCTCCATCGTCCATAGAGCATTAAAGGAAAAATGAACAGTTAGAAGTAAAGTAATTTCCCTACGTAGTATCCAACTGCCAGCTGCTCAGTGTCCATTGTTGAGGGCTTGACTCCCTGGATCTTCCTTTCCAGACTATCTGCCACTTCCTTGATCTGTAAGATGGACACAAATCTGCTGTCATTGAGACATCGGTCCTACACATCTTGTTCCTTCCTCTCCTTCCCCTGGACAGATGCTCTTGGCCATGACTCTGACAAGTCTCTGGTGGTCCAGAGGTTTCTGCTATTACATCAGTGAACTGGACCTTGGGGAGTGGCCCAGGGCCAGGCAGGGACATGGTATCAGAGTTCAGGAGTCAGGACTCCAAATCAAAGCTCTCCATGGTTCATGTCTGTCTCCTCAAATCTCTGGGGTAGAAACAGAAATAGACAGAAGTTCTTTTAATCTGCCCCAAGATCACACCCCTGAGGAAACAAAGCTCCAAATTTCACATCACTTACCATTTCTGTGATGTCAGGCTACATTCTCAGTGCTCACATGAAGCTTTGGAGCGTGGAAGGGGTCGAAGACCAAAAGGTATTGAGAAGCCTCATGAGACTATTTCCTGACATGACCTTACAGCACCGGGCAGCTGTGGCAGCAGGGCTGATGTCCGTGAAGAACCTCATCTCTCTTAGATATCCATTGTTAGTACAAAAATGTACTATAGTTTTGGGACTGAAGATATAGTACAGTAGATAGGGTGTATACCTTCCTTACATATATAGACACAGGTTCAGTCCAGATGATCAGGAGTCATCTCTGATCACAGAGCCAGGGATGATCCCTGAGCACAACTGAGTGTGGCTCAGAAACAAACCAAAAATGTACTGTGGTTTAGGTAAGATGGTTATGATAGTTTTAAACTATATGGTACTGATTTGCGAGGTCACTGTATCTCACACCACCAATGTGCCCAGGGCCCTCCACCACTGTCCCTGTGCCATATCCAGCCTGGTCCTCATTGTTCCCTCATCCTCCCTTGCCCCAGTGTTTGGAACTAAGAAAAGATAAAATCATGCAGTTTGTCGCAGTGTGAATGGAACTGAAGGGCATCATATTAAATGAAATAAGTCAGAGGGAGAAAGACTAATATCAGATGATCTCACTCGGCTGCAGAATATAGAGACAAGACAAGGGAATAGACAATATTGAACAGTGACAAATGCTTACTATTGGGTTACCCAGGGGTTGTAGACTGATCAAAGATCATGGCTTCCTCTTTCTCCTCCTTCAGCTCCTGTTAACACCTCCCTAAAGCACAGTCATGAACAGCCCTCTGAGAAAAGTGTCAAACCTGGGCTTTCCTAGAGATTTGTCTATTGGGTCTGCTTTGCACACAGCCTAATGACTGTAGAAGCTTTCATATCCATTATCCCCTTTGATTTATAATACCCCAATGAGATGATTCATTGTCTTCAACAAACCCTCCAAGAGAGACTGATGTTTGGCAAGACTGAAGATGGCTGTGGTGGGAGTGTGGGTTTCAGACAGAGCATCCCAAGTCCTCCCACCATCAGGCCCCCAGCCTCCCAGCCAGCTTCCTTTGTCTGCTTTTGCTGACCAAGCACTGTCTATTCCCTTCTGCCTTACTACATTTGACATCAAAGGAATCTGAGGCTGAAAGAGGGCAAGTGAGGTCCCAAGATCACACAGCCACTGAGATTTAGAGCTTAAAGCAGAGCCTCAGATGCTGAAAAATGCAGGTGAAGCTGAGGGCATGAGGATGAAGAAGTCTAGAAAGAAGGGCAGAAAATGAAGAAAGGGGGTGTTGAGAGGCCCAGGGATGAAACTGGCAAAGTGGCTTATGAACAGCTCCAGGAGGAATAACTACATTGTCTGCTTCTCCCAAGCTGGCCAGTGCTTCATAGCACCTGGCTGCCAAGTGCAGAAGGATCAAAGCTGAATACTTGGAAACCTGACAAAGGGACCTCCACTTTCTTCATTTGTCCATGACTTCATCTATTCAGAAACCACTTGAGAGTCTCAAATGAGGATAAAAGGTCTCTGAGCAACTAAAAGAGATCAATGGACTAATTGCTCAATTACTAAAGAAATGAATCAATGTAAGAAACATGCATGACACAGCAACATACTCAGGCTCTGGCAACCTGCTGACTGGTGGAGGTAAGATAAGGTGCTTGCCCTCTGGGAGCTCAGAGAAAGGAGGAGATAAACAGGTAAGCAAACAAGAAAGGGCCCTGTGACAGAGATTGGGAACGAAAATGCAAAGTCCTACAGGAGCGCCGAGAAATAGCATCCAAATCAGTCAAATGAGAATCACTTTGGGAAGGGAATGCTCTTTCCCTTCATTTTTCAATGGGGTTTTGAAGGATGAATAGGAGATGACAGTAAGTGAAGGAAATATAGGCTCCCTAGAAAGGCACAGAGACCTATAAATGGGTAGACTAACTAGGCAGGAGTGTTAGATGCGTTAAGAGGGTGGGGGTAAGTAAGTGCTGAGACTTAAATAGCAATCCTTCACCTTTCCCAAACTATAGGAGCTTAAGTGCCAAGAATTATCAGTGGAAGGGAACAGAGATTAGTACTTTTTGAGAAATAACAACTAATGATGGTCCATAGGGGTGTGTGTGTGTGTGTATGTGTGTGTAAAGTGCCAATAAGCTCATGAAAACATACAGAAAAAATCCTAATGAGAACTTTGGCTTGAGGAATTTGAGAGAAAGCTACCATTATCTAGACTTTCCAAAGAGCAGGCAGGATATGAGAGCAAGCTACCATTATCTAGACTTTCAAAGATTCAGCACCTGGGTCGTGTTAATGGACTTGAATTATTTCATCTTCACAAACAGAAAAAGCATCTGCAGCCTTCTGTTAGGCTGAAGATCCTCCCAGACAGGTGACCAGGAGTTAAACTGGCAGCTTTGGTCAGACTAGGAGGGGTAGGCTCCACGTAGTAATGGGCCCTGCACTCTTTACGCTGTCAAATTATCAGTCACTGCCCAGGAGAACAATCCAAGAAATCCAATGCCCTCAAGGTTGACATTAAAAGAATGGGCTTTGCTTCCCTTTTAGGATCCCTGTCTGCACAAAAATTAAATTTCTTGGTTCAAGAAACTCTCCCTCTTTTGAGGGTAGGGAGAAAAAAAATTTTAATTATGCTCTCAGCAAATTTTAATGCTAGCTTTATACACAAAGTTTGCTTAATAAAGCACATAGAAATAAGTCCACAGTGTTGGGAGAACAAGGAGACTTTATTCACTGGTGGGCATGGATGTCTGAGAACATCATGCAGTGACTTCACAAGCCATTTTATTGGACATTTCTGCAAACTCAATCTTCTGAGCCATGCTCAGTATTACATGTTAGCAATACAGGGGTGCACTTACATCATGGCGTCAAGTACAGCAACGATGTAGGAGTTACAGCACAGAGCAAGTCCATCTTAAGATAAGGAATTACAATTATGGCATCATAAAATAAAGGCATTTACATCAAAGTAGGGCTAGAGCAATAGCACAGCAGGTAGGGCATTTGCCTTGCACACGGTCAACCTGGGTTTGATTCCTCCGTCCCTCTGGGAAAGTCCGGCAAGCTACCGAGAGTATTCCACCTACATGGCAGAAACTGTCTAGCTCCCCGTGGTGTATTTGATATGCCAAAATTTGTTACTACAAGTCTCACAATGGAGATATTACTGGTGCCCGCTCCAGAAAATTGATAAACAATGGGACGGCAATGCTACAGTACTACAGTACTATATCAAAGTAAGTTGGGGAAGGTCATTTATAGCAAGTAAAAGGGAATTCTCTGAAACCAGGGAATCTTGTGGTTTTGTAGTTGATAGTGTGTAGAAGTAAGTCATAAATTACACATTATACTAGAATACAATTTATCAACTGTGGTCATCATCTTCTATTTCAGCTCATTTATCTGGTTGTCAGTGGTGGGGGCATATCTGGGTATTCAGGAGTACCAAGTGATACTGAGGATCAAATCTGGAGCTCCTACATACAATGCATGTGCACTAGCTCTTTGAACTATCTCCCCAATCCTGGATCTTACACTTCTTAAGGCTGAAGTTTTTGCCATTTTCCCAACTGCCCTCCCCTACCATTTCTCTACCCACCTCCCAACCCCTGGTAATCACTGCTCTCTCGTTAGTATGTTTCCTATTTAGATTCCATGATGCACTGGTTTCTATCAGGCATATTTCGCTTGGCTTAATACCTTCAGTGTCCATCATATGGTGCAAACAGCATCTTCTGCGTTGTGAGCCACTGTCCCTCAAGCATCTGCTCTGGCTCCTCTGCCCCTTCCTCTAAGGCTAAATTCTTAGGTTGTTTCCCTGCCTTGATCATTGTGAAGAGCTGTTTTGACTTGAGTGTGTAGACATCTTTTCTCTTTTACATTCTGGTTTTGGTCTTGTGAAACAAAACAAACCTACAAATAAATAAGTCACTTTACCTTTACCTCGAGCAAATAAGTCACAGTCACGGTTCTCCTGTTCATCGATTTGCTCGAGCGGGCCCAGTAACATTGTGAGACTTGTTACTGTTTGGCATATTGAATACGTCACAGGGAGCTTGCCAGGCTTTGCTGTGGGGGCGAGATACTCTCGGTAGCTTGCCGGGCTCACTGAGAGGGGCGGATGAATCGAACTCGGGTCAGCCATGCTGGCTGCGTGTAAGGCAAACACCCTACCCGCTGTGCTATCGCTCCAGCCCACAAATAAATAAGTAAATAAATAAAATGACACATGCACAAATATCAAAAGTTTACGCCAAATGGATTAAAGATTTGAATGTAAAATTCAAAGCTAGGAACTCCTAGAAAAAAACCTAAGCAATGAGCTCTATAATCTCAGCCTTGGCATTGATTGTTTGGATTTGACATCAAATGTCAAGATACCATGCTCCTAAGACCAATGTTTAGGAAAAGGTGAGTCTCTTCCATGATGGGAGGATGTCTCAAAAGGGCTGGAGTGGGAGCCTGACATGTGATAGACCCTGAGTTCAGTTCTGAGCAGTGCATGGTCCCTGAGCACTTCTGGGTTAGCTCTGGGAGTCCCCAGCCCACATCACCAGAACCAAGCACTAAAACACCAGACTTGTACAGGTGGACCAAGTGTCACTGAGAGTGATCCCCAGGCCCTTTGAGCAATGCTTGAGTGCCTCTTCCTCCCACCCCCCGCACAAAAAATGATGAGTTCTTCCAAGCTAGTAGCCAAATTGGGTTCACAGGACTTCTTATCTTGTGGATCGGCCTATTGCTCAAGACTCAGAAGTATAAGTAGCTAGCATTTCTTACATCATTTCCTGCCCCCCCCCCCCCGCCCAACATAGGAATTCTGGTCCTGGTCTGGAGAAAGGGAACAGTGGGGTGGCCCTTCAAGGGGGTCCTCTTTCTGTTGTAACATATTCTATAGGAAAGGCCAGAATGAATTCTTTACAGTGCCACATCAGTTGTCTTCTTGAAAGCTCTTTTTCTTAACCACGGAATGTTGCAGGGGTCTTTGAGTCCAATGTCCAGTGAACTGCAGGTGAATGTTCAGTGTCTATTATTGGATTCAAAGAGAATTGAGTCCAGGGATTCATGAAACCCTCCTCTTCCTCCCTGTTGATGGCCTATCCCCTTCTTCCTGGGGGGGAGGGGGCTGTGGTTGGTTTCTTAAAAATTTATTTATATTGATTTTGACATTTATTTGGGGACCTCCCAAACAGGGGTGAGGGGGCTCTTTTGACAATTCATGGCCAGTTGAGTGGGCAGTTCAATGCTAGGGACCAAGGATGCAGTGCTGTGCAGGCCTTTACAGTGGGAGATGGGGACCACTAGGGTCAGTGGATTGTGTTTGGGGGAGCTGCAGCCACATGTTCAGTGAAGTGCAGGAAGCCATGTGCTGCCGTGGATTGACCCATGGCCAGGTACATGTAGCATGTGCACTGTAATGGGGACTTAGATATTTTGCTGGTCTCTCTCCAGCTTGACTGAAGGGGAGTACTCAGTCAGTGTTCCCTCACCTGTTCTGTGGTCCTACCTGTACCAGGTGCTGTGGAGCTGACTCATGGAACTCAAAGGGTTCAACGGCAGGAAAAGTACTCAGAGTCCTGTGATACATAGTGATAGGTGAAACATAGTTGTGTTGCTATGTTATTATGAACATTATCACTGGATTCTATTCATAGATTTTTTTCAGTAAAAGGATTATATAAACAAGGGATTGAACAAAGCCCAAGACAGAAATCTACTGAATTTCAAAGAGAACTAAGTCCAAATCATATGTTCTAAACATAGTACTAATTTAAAAAACAAGCATCTAAGCAAACCTAATCCAACACAATAGACCCCGGTCCAGGGGCACTAAAGCTCTGCCATTTGTTTCAAACCAGTGCATTTTCTTCTAAGTGCACCTGAACCTAGATAATATTTCATTCAAAATAAGCACTTAATAAATGGATTGATTCTAAACTATTTTAAAATTTCCCTTTTGTTAACACATATGTACACCAGAAAAATGAGAAGGCTCAGTTTTGAATCCCCTTGATGTAAATATAATCATAGTAGCAATGAAATAGTACTATGGCTCCAACTACTATTAATAAACAGTGACAGGGTGTGTGTAGACCCAGATCTATTATCCACTGTCATCATACCTCATACAATAGCAGTGACCTTGTTTTTAACTGCATACTTACTATATGCTGGGCACATTGATAATTGCTTTATGTGAGTGATCTCACTTAACCCTCAGGTTAGCACACCTATGAGGAAGTTGTCATAAAATCTCCTATTTTATAGAAAATGAAAATAAAGCCCAGAAAACAAAAACACTTACCTAAGTATACAGAGCTAAAAAGAGAGGCAGATTACATCTTATCCTATCACTCACACTTTTAGACTGCTATGCTAGATGCTTTATTGGAGGGCTGGGTGATGGGGGAGGGAGATGATCACACTCAGCAGTTTTCAGGGCTTGCACCTGACTCTGTGCTTAGGATTACTCCTCCTGGTACCCAGAAAATTGCATAAGCAGTGCTGAGGACTGAACTCTGTTCTTTTTCTTTGACCACAGGCTGCTTTCTTATTTAAAATAAAAGACTGACAAGAATTGGAGTGATTAGTATTTAATTACTTATTCGGCGATCCTTAATATTTAGATCACCCTTCCGAACCAGTCTCTTGACATGGATGACACTTCTTTGTAGAATGGTGAGATCCTGGTAGTGAATCCGTAATATAGCTCACAGAGGATCCTGATGTATTGAGTTTGAATGCCCTGATTGGCTAGGGCTTCAATGATCGCTTCTGCCTCAACAGAATCAAAGGCCTTCTTTAAATTAATGAACATTAGAGAAAGCGGCATCTTGAACTCCCGAGAAACCTCAATGAGCTTGGTTATCGTGAGGATATGGTCAATAGTGCTGAATACTTTGTTGAACCTGGCTTGCTCGCATAGTTATCCTTCATCTAGTGTTCTACCAATCCTATTCAGGATGACTCGAGTGAACAACTTGTAGATGACAGACAATAGGAAGATTGGGTGATAGTCTCCCTTCTTGAACAGTAGTACAGTCCTGCTGGTTTTCCATTGGGACGGAACCTTGCATTCAGACAGGTAGCATGTGAAGAGCCGAGCCAGTGCATTGATGAGTACTGATGGCAGGTTCTTCAGGTGTTCAGGTCTGACCTTGTCTGGGCCAGGTGCTGTTTGTTTCTTTACTAAGGAAATGGCATGTCGGATTTCGGAAGGGTGAACATTGGGAACGACATATCTATCCTATGAAATTTGGTATGTGGGCAGATGGACATGGCTGTCAAAGAGATCTGAGTAGAAGTCATGGATAATCTTCTCCATTGCCCCTCTGGAAGATGTGATAGATCCATCAGGACGTCAGAGGGCAGTCATCTTCATCTTGTAGTTGGTGAAAAACAGGCAGTTGTTGCAAATGCTTTTCCCAGCTTCTGCCGCATCTACCGGCACTGCTGCTCTTCTCTCTTTGAGGTCTTCCTTTATAGCTTCTCTGCACTGCTTTGTGAGTGATACCATTTCACCGAAACTCTTCAGTGCCACCATCGGGAACGTCATGCAATGACTGGAATCGGAAGGAATGGGAGTGAAGATAGACAGTTGACAACTACACCACCTCCTCTTCACTGATGACATTGTTCTAATAACACCAAACATCAGCCAAGCGGCACAAATGCTGGCTGACTTTGACCGTGAGTGTGGAAAGGTCGGATTACAGCTGAATCTCACAAAGACAATGTTCATGAGAAACAGTCTTGTTCCTGACGTTCCATTCACTCTCAATGGAACGACCATCTCGGAATGCAACAGTTACGTGTACCTAGGTCTAGAAATCAACACGATGAATGACCTGGCACCTGAGTTGCACAGGAGGAAGAGAGCGGCTTGGAACGCCTTCATGAGCATTGAAGAAATAGCTAAGAGGATGAAGAACCTCTGGCTCTGGGCACATCTCTTTGATTCCACTGTTCTCCCTGGATTAACATATGCCTCAGAGACCTGGGCCCTACGAAAAAAGGAGGAGGACTCTATTCGGGTCTCCCAAAGAGGAATCAAAAGAGCTATGCTTGGGGTATCATGTTTCACTCAAATGAGAGAAAGAATCCGGAGTTCCAACCTCCATCAAAGGTCAAGAATCAGGGATGCCGTCTCATTTGCCAAGACGAGAAGGGAGCACCAAATAAAGTATGTTTGGAGGATCCTCCCAGGAGGGGAGATGCATGTCGAAAGTAGACTATGGACTGAACATGTTTGCCACTCAATGCCTCTTTTGCAGACCACAACACCCAAAAGGAGAGAGAGAACACAGGGGATTGCCCTGCCACAGAGACAGGGGGGAGGGGGGGATGGGGGTGGTAGGGATATTATCCATGGTGGTGGAAAATGGGCACTGGTGGAGGGATGGGTATCTGATCATTGTATAATTGAAACCAAAGCACAAAAAATTGTAAATCTACAACTTTAAAAAAAATAAAATAAAATAAAGGGGAAAAAAAAAAAGAAAATCAGATTGGCTGGACACATAATGAGATTTAGAGATGACCGCTGGACTAGAGCCGTTACTGACTGGATTCCACAAGACATCAAAAGACTGTGTGGCCACCCACCTACGAGATGGTCAGACTTTGTTGTCAAGACCCTGAAGATAGGTTTTAGGCTCTTCCTGTTGCTAGAATGAGCAGAAACCACTGCGCTATACTAGCACGCGACAAGGATGAATGGAGATGTTACTGGTGTCCACTCAGTAAATCGATGAATAACGGGATGTCAAGTGATCAATATTTAGATCATTGCCTGATAATTTATCCAAAATTATCCAACATTAATAAAAAATAAACAACTCAAAAAAGCAATGATCTCAGTTTTATTCAGAAGAAACATCTGGTAAATCATAGACATGGACACAGCTCACCATCTCTTTAACACTATCCATTCTATCTCTAAACCACTATTGAAAGAGGATCTAGATTATTTTGAAAAGTATATTTAAGGGTGCCAGAAGGGGAGTTGTATATTGTAGAAAGAATGATTTGGTCTTAGTATTTCAGAGACACCAGACAGTGTTAAGGGGCTACACCTAGCTCTGCACTTGTTGGGGAGGGTTGCTGTTGTTGTGCTTAGTAGACCATGCAGTGCTGATATCCAACCTGGCCCTTCTATAGGCAAAGCATTTTCTCAGCTTGTTGAACTCTCTCTCCAACTTCAGAATGTTATTTTAAAGTCAATATGTAGAATGCTTGTTGTTGAGTCTGTAACTGCCCATTTCTCTGTGAGTTCATCTGTACACATCAGGTCTTTTGTGTATTATATGCAGTAATATAAGATGCAACATACTACTTGCTGCCACCATTTTATTGCCTTCAATGTTTATGTGCATAGCAAAGCTTGTTGCTACAGGGCTACAATATGAAGCCCCAGAAATACACAGACACAGATACATAAATACAGACAAAGACATATGCAATACATATACATGTACACATTTATATAGACACCCAGTCATACATTTATATACAGATGCATATTCACAGTAGCTGAGATGCTGTGATGACAAGTCACTATGAAAACCTAAATGTTTGCACTACATATTTAAAAATAGTGCATGGCATTTCTGCCATTTGTATGATACTCATGACACTGTATTGCTATGTGTTTATGTATGTGTGTGTTTGCACTTGGATTCCTGTAGTACATGGGAAGAGAAAGAAAATTAGTAGAATCAGGGGACCCTGTTCCTTAATTACTGGTTTACTTTGGGCAGTTTGTTAGAACTTTGTAATGATGCGGTTTTGGAGAGATCATTAACCTGCAGGTGGACCCACCTTTCCACAAAGGAAATCATTGTCACTCCTAGACCAGATGAATGACCCGGGAGAACAGAAAACTCGGATCTCTTTCCACATGCTCCAGCATGCCTTCTGGGGAACAGAAGAGTTTTAGCTGTCAGCAATATGAGTGAAGGAGTGCAACTCAGTTGAGAGTTCACTCTGCAGCCAGCTGCTAACTAGACCCACTGCTCTTCCCCTGCCTCATGGAGAAGATCACTCTGTCCAAGTCAGGGAAGGAAAGTTGCAGGAAGACTGACTCTTGCTGCGGACTGAAATATTTCCCTATCACTTCATTAGCAGTCAGGATGTCATGTGGATCTTAACTGATTCCAGACATAAAGTGGCAGGAGTTGTCCTCTGCCACAACTTTTAAGACTGCTATGATGGTAAAGGAAGCACGTGGACACATAGTGCTCACAGCGTATAGCCAAAGTGGATGTCAGCCTTCAGCTTCCCCTCCCATGTCTGACTGCCAACTCCCTGTCCTCCACCCCCATCTTATGAATTTGTCACTCCTTCCATGCTCCCCATCCATGTACTTAGGATGGGGTCTCAGATAAGTTGTGACCACCAATTAAGTCAAATTTCCTCAAGTTCCAGATGAGAAATTTGAGGACCAGATAAGCTAAGTCTCTTGCCTGAGGTCACACAGCTAGTAAGTGGGGGTTGGTGGGAGGACAATAATTTCTCTAAAGGGTCAATTCCAAGGCTGCCTCAAAACTGAGAGCTCTTCCAAGAAAAGTGTTTTCATTTTGCTAAAGTAAAAAGAATCATTTTCCCCAATACCTTTCTTTTAACACATTTAGTACCTCCCTTCTGTCCTGGGTGCCTCCCCAATTTCTTTTGCTTGAACAAGTTTGTTGTAGTTTATCATTCTGTCTGTGACTATGTTTTTTTTTTCAGATATACTCAGAGACAGCACAGATTCATAAAGACAGGTCCTGGGAAGAATCTGTGTCTAATGTCAATTGGATGGGAACTTCTAGCCTCTATCCAGCAGAGCTCGGTCTCAGAGAATGAGACTGACACATCAGGAGACTAAGAAACATACATGGACTGTCCAAGTTTTAGGTTGCCTGGGCAGCCATAAGTGGTCTCACAGTCTGGCCATTTATTCAGTACAATATCACTCCTCACCAGCTCTCTCAACACATGAGCTGATATTAAGGAGAGTTAAAGAGTGACAGTCCAGGGAGTAGGGCAATTGCCTTACAGGAAGCTGACCTGGGTTTACCCCAAATAAAGACCCACTAGGAGTGATTCATGAGCACAGAGCCAGGAGGAAGCTTTGCAAACCTCTTAGTGTTGCCCAACCCATACCCCTTTCCCTCCCCTAAAAGAAGAAATGAACAGTTAGTAAATATATGAGCATACAGTAGGTACATGATGAGTAGAGACTGGGGTATTTCACATAACCAACCAGCACCTAAAACACCTCTAACTATTTATACTATTCTTTCCTGGGCAATTTTGTGTTTGTGCCCTGTTATCTATTCCATTCTTTCCTGGATTTGCAAACTCTTTGTATACTAAGAACTAAACTATTTTGATAAGGGGAATACCCCAATCCTGGATTTTTTTTAGTATAATTTCCCACAGATCTGAGGGGTCATGAGACACAATTCCTGTGGGATCATATAACTCATGACAGTGGAAAAAAGATGGGCATTTTTCCATCCTGATGGAGCCCTTTCTCTGTGGGCTTCAATGATGTCATGGTGATAACCTTGTGGTTACGGATCAGAGGTTTGTTTTAAAGAGAAATCATAGCCATGTTGGATGTGTATATTTCTTTCTGTCTCCAAGTGAATTGTGTTATGAAGACATGAGCTCATTCACTTAAGAATATGAAATACTTCAGAAAAATGGGAGAAAGGCAGACATTTTGATTCTCATTTTATATGTAAAGAAGCAGAATGAACAGATTTCAAGATGTTCTCACTCTGTCAACCACTGCTCTTGCTGTTCTTTTTTTTCCTGAAATCTTCAATCTTCACCTGCTATTCCTAGAAAGCTCATATGTAGCCTTAAAAAACAACTTCTTAATGAAACTTATGCCTGTGTTGGTGGTATTCTCATTGGAATGCCTATGTTATATCTGGTATAATATATAAGCTAATTTTCTCTGATTAGTGATTTTTTTTAAAATTTAATAACATGAGACACATAGTTATACAGTTGTTTCTGATTGGGTTTCAGTTATACAATGTTCCAACACTCATTCCTTCACTAGTGTACATTTTCCACCACCAACATCCCCAATTTCCCTACCATCACAGAACCCCCCCATCCAAGCCTCCTGCATCTGTGGCAAACAATTTTCTACACTCTCTCTTTCCCTCTCCCTTTCTCTCCTTTCTGTCTCTCTCTCAATTAGTGGTTTTTATGTGTCTATCTTATAGAAATATATTTACTGTTAAGGACTCACCCCCAAAATTAAATTATTTCTCCGTTTTAGATATAAGAATATGAAGCTCAGAGAATTAACATGACTTACTCAAAGTAACTACTTAGTCAGTATATGATAAAACTGATTCTTTTTGTATGTGTGCAGTTTTGGACCAGAGTTGGCAGTGCTCAAGGATCAACCTTGGTGGTGCTTGGAGGTCCATATGTGATGCCAGGGATAGAACCAGAGCCAGCCTGTGCAAGACAGGAGCTTTAACCCCTCTAGTATCTCTTGACTCCTGGGGGTCAATTCTTGAACATTGGGATGCCAGCTTCCAAAAAATCCTTCCTCTCTGCCATAATGTAATACTGACTCTTTTATGACAAAGGATCCAAATGCAATACTGAACTTTACTCTTAGCTAATTCCTAGTATCAGTAACTAAGTAACAATTCCCATGGATATAATGCTTAATGATTTACAAAGCACATGTCTGTGTATAGGGTCTCAAGGTGTTGTCTTTTTAGCGCAGTAGACAGTGCACTGGTCTCAATGTATCCTTTCATTTGACCCATATTTTTAGAAATGCTGTGGGGGATTTCCCTAAAGATTGAAAGTCCTTTGCTTTACATTTTAGAAATGTAGGCTAAAAATACTTGCCAAAGACCATTCTAACATTTTGCAATGACTAGCAACTTGCAGGAAATAAAACTCATCCCTTCTAACTTTGCATTCCCTTTTCATGTTGCATCAATTCAGGTCCACATTTTGTTTAATTGGAAGTTGTGGAGAATATCCAAATAATTGCATTTCGGTTTCCAAATAAGTATGCATAGGACTAAGAAGACTAAGAAATGCGCTTTGCTTCTCAAGAATCATCAGGATTTTTCTTCTGTTGGTGATAGTGATGGTGGGATGAAAAGAATGTATTTCAATCTCATGTGAAAGAGCCCCAGCCCTCAGAATGTGATTGACTACATTCCTTTGTCTTCCATGTGTTGCTTATCATATCTCTTATCTAGTTTTTTTCAATTTTTTCCAGAATTGCCTTTTGGATTTTTTAATGACTCCATATATATTTCTGAACTTTGTCCTATTTCCTTGAAAAAATGCAATTGAGATTTTGATGGAGAATATGTTGAGTCTCTATAATGCTGTAGGACATTTTAATAATCTTTATTCTTTCAATCCATGAACATGGGAGCATTTTCATTTTTTTTCTTAAATTACTTTTAGTACTGTCTGCTAGTTTCATGTGTGTAGGTCCTTCACTTCCTTTCTTGAATACACTCCCAGGCATGTGCCATTGCTTTACTTGACTTGATGTTCCAGAGTAAAACTTACCAATCTTTTGTTTCCCCCTTCCCTCACCTTGTATAGGCTATAGACAGATGAGAATTCAGGGATATGAATAATTTCCTGTATTCACATCCCAAAAAACATGAGTTAACTTTAACTCTACCTACCTTTTTCTCTTCAAAAGGTCAAGGAAGGGAGTGAGGATGGTATTCTTAGGAGAAAACTATAACATTTTAGTTTATTTTGAAGAGCTTTTTTTTTTTTGCCAAGTTTGGTATCTTGAAAAAAGTTTCTGACATCTAAAAAATCATTGGAACAAACCTTAATCATGTGTTACAGCATCAAAAAAACTTAGCAGGGCACTATCTCAGTTTGAGGCAGACAGATATAGACCATTGTTTATCTAGAGAAGTCCTGGTACCTATAAGTCCCGGTATTGGCCATGCCAAGGAAGGAAGGTGTGTTTTCCAGTTGGGAATCAAGCATACTTTGATGGAAAAAGAGTTTTAATTCAAATTGAATCTCTAGAAGTGAATGTTTATTTTCTAGGTAGGAGGCATTGAGAAGGGAGATGGAAGCTTCCTGAACATCATACTATCTGTGGCATTTGGGGTAACTGTCACAACAACAAGAACAGATATTTTGGAAGGAGATAGAAATGGCTTCTGGAAAAGGAGAGCACCTGAGCGCCATGCTGTTGTGATAGCATGATGTCCCATAGGCAATGAAGAGCCATTCAAGGCTTGCAGCAGGTGTGTGACATGATTCAGCTCTTGTTTTTTGGGAAAATGACTCTGGCAGCTCTGATCTGATGGCGTTGATGATCATAACCCGACAAGGAACCTTGCAGCGCGAAGTGGGGAGCTAAACGGGATAGCTGATGAGCTAAAAAAAAAAAATCAAAGATCCCATTCTCCTGCTTGTGTCAAGTCAAATAAATGGAGCCAGATAAACGTGGAAAAAAATTGAGAGAGTAGCAAAACTGCCTGGAAGCAGAATGTTTCTCCGAGTCCCTAATGAGGTGTCAGTGAACCTAACGAGACGAAACTCCCTCCCCTACACCTAGTTTTTCATGCTGTCCTTTTCATCCAGCCATAATTAAGTTGTGAAATTGGAATTATATCCTATCATTAAAGACGGAGGCCAACACTGCCTGGCTCCTGCTTCTCCATCGAAGGTAACAGGAAAAGCCCCCTCTCCTATGGCTCCTTCTCGCACTGATGCTCTCTCCCACCCCACATCTATCTAGCTGCAGGGGATAGCATCGTCCTTTTACATTTTGATTAAGAAGGGCCATGTGGCTCTTCTTTATTGATTTCAGTATTGAGTTCCATCATTCTTAGTTAGGAATTATTAGGCAGCTGAAGTTGAAAGGAAAATGTCATGGTCTTTTTAATGTGGTTGACTTGTTAGCAGGGTGGGCAAAGAGAGAGACACAATCTCAGGGGCCAGAATCTGTGGGTCTCTTGAGATATGTTGGCCAGTGCCTCTTTGATTCCATTAAGGAGTAACCCTGAGAAAGAACTCTTATTGCCATTTGTAGAGATATGGAAACTAGGATTTATGGGGGTGTAGGTTTTCATACTCCAAACCCATGCTTATCATTTTCCACTCTAATCAAGACAGGGGCTGCATTTGTATAAAATGAGGGGGCATACTGAGAGGAGGCACTGAGCATCAGCCTGGAATCCCCTGTGACTTTTTCATGGTGCCTGGTGCATTTTGCTGGGACACTTCACAGTGCAGTATTTATTGCTGCACGAATCTGTGGAGTGACTATTACAAATGAGCTCCTTATGGTGAAGAGTCTAAATGCTCTATCTCAAATCACACAAATTCTCCTTTTCTGCATGGTCATTCCAGTTGAGATCTCTACCAGGACAAAATAGTCAATTCTATCTTTTTTTTTTTTTTGGTTGGTTGAATATTGGCTCTGTGCTCAGGGATCACTGCTGGCTAGATTAGGGGACCATATGGGCTGCTAGAGATGGAACTTAGGCCAGAAAAATGCAAGGCAAGAGCCCTAATCTTTGTACTATCTCTTTGGCCCAGAAAATACCCAATTTTAAAGGATTAGACCATGAAGGTTCATTTTCAGTTCTGGCACTTGTGTGTGTGTGTGTGTGTGTGTGAGAGAGAGAGAGAGAGAGAGAGAGAGAGAGAGAGAGAGAGAGAGAGAGAGAGAGAGAGAAGCTTGTTCTGCCTTTCTGAAATGATGACACTCTGGATGGTGGTTCATAGTGGGAAGGAAGAAGATAAGAAGATAAGGGGCCACAGGCTAGCACTGTAAATGGGAGCAGTAGCTGGCATCACTAGCTCGGAGTGCCAGGAGAATGTCTGTGATAACTAACACACAAAATAAACAATCCAATCCCTCTCTCTTCAGGATTCTTTCAATCAATTTGCAGGAAAGATTTATAGTTTAGTGGCCAGAAATGTGGCTGCCCCAGGAAAAATGGTGACATAGAAAATGCATGCTGGCCAGCCTTCCTACTTATGTCCAGTCCAGAGGCACCTCTGCTCTAGCCTACTGAGAAATGACTGTCTTTTTTTCACCACAGCAACCTCTCAGGCATCCAGGCCATATTATCTGTGCTCTGTCCCTCACAGTGTGCCTTGTTTGAAAATGCAAATAATACAAGTTCTTCATCCCCTCCCTGACACCATCCACCTGGGTGTCAGGAGCTCAGACTGTTTCAGAGAGAGAAGTCACAAATTCCATGGGTAACATCTGATGCAAAGCTTGGGGCAGCACTCATCGTCAAATGCACCCTGGTTTCTTCATTCAAACGCCTAACAACTGGAGGGTGGGGTCCTCTGCCCATTCAGGGCAGTTTATGCCACCCAATTAGTTCAAATCAGCTAAGATTTGATGCACAGAGGAGTCCACACACAATCATGCAAAATCAGGTTTGGAGACTTTTCTGATTTTATCATTTACATGATGAGATTGCAGATAAATGTTTGTTTGTTGCCTTTAATGGCTGAAAGGCTAGCACCCATAGATTATCTGTGCCACGCGCCAAGGAGTAAACTGAAGAGTTTGCAAACACTTAGTAGACATAAGCCTCATAGCCTGTGATGAATGTTGTTTTACCATCGCACTTTGCTCTTAAGAGCTGTGCTGAGCATTCTCTGGCTAGTTCCTACACATAAATATTTGCATTTAAATGGACTAAATTCAGGCAAATAAAATGAAATACAACGTGTTCTTTGGGTGGACTACAAATACTTGATCGCCACACGTAGCTCATGGTTGCAGATTGGTCTTGCTGCATGTGCCTGCCAGGCTGGAGGGCACACATTTCCATGAGAGTGGGAAGCTCTGTCTCAATCTGCAGGCTGTGTAGGGTCAGCATTAAGAACATGGATTCCAGAGCAGTACTTGTAAAGCTAACATTTCAGAGGTAGGTAATTTAGGCCTCTTGGCACCTAAGCTTTATAATCTGTATGAAGGAGATAAAGGAATACCTTCTCGATTCATTATTAGGCAGATTAGATATGCAGACAGTAGTCTCTGGCATGAAGTTGTCTCCTCCATATTCCTTATTAGGAGTCTGTAGCACTGTCCTCCTATTGTTCATCAACTTGCTCGAGTGGGCACCAGTAATGTCTCCATTGTAAGACTTGTTACTGTTTTTGGCATATTAAATACGCCATGAGGAGCTAGCCAGGCTCTGCCGTGCAGGTGGCATACTCTCGGTAGCTTGCCAGGCTCTCTGAGAAGGACAGAGGAATCAAACCTGGGTCAGTCACATGCAAGGCAAGTGTCCTATCCACTGTGCTATCATTCCAGCCCATTAGGATGATTATTGTTGAAAATGGGAAAACTGAGGCACAGAAAGATCTTTTGAACTTTCCCTCCTGATTGCTTCCTCTTAAGCTGAATGTTTTGTAGAATATTCCTGTATTGCTGAATGAGTGAGTGAATGAATAAATAGGAGGGTCTGAGTGGGCTGCCTGGCCTCCAAGAACAAGAACATCTCTGTCGGTGGGACTGGGCTCAGACATCGAGACCCACAGTGAGTGTAGTTATTCTTTATTGATTCTGCAGATCAAGACTCAATTCATATCTTTTACTTCCACTTTGTTCCATTTTCCCATTTCTGGTCTTAATTTTTTCAAATCAGCCATAAGTAGGCTATTGTAAAGCATCGAACCTGCTGTCAGGACTCTATATTTGAGATCATCTGTTGAAGCTTCATTGATTCTGTTTGACAGCGGTCGAAACAGAAATGGAGTGGAGCTACTGCCTGAGACTCACACAATGAGGCATCGCTTCACTCTCAAGAAGGGGGTGTTTGCCTGGAATGAGACGAGAGCAACACCTGGGCTGAGCAGAGGTGCTGGGGCAGCTGCAGCTCCTCCATGCACAGATTCTAATGGCAGAGATGTTGATGTTAGTCCTGAGCCAAGCATGGAAAGTCGCTTAAGCTTTTGAACCTCATTTTCTTCATTTGCATTGTGATGGTAGTTGTTCTGATTGTCACATTCATATTATTATGGTGAAGGCCAAGAGCAAAGTAGATTAAAACACTGTTAATGATAAAGCACGTGGAAGACACAAGTTACTTACCTAGTGCAAACAGAGTCTTTCTTCTAGTAGGAAGGGAAGCTTCTGTGCCTTGGGAGAGACAAGAAGTCATACCGGCTGTGCATCCATAATTGATGTTGCTTATTAAATGGTAGTCGTCATTCTTGTGTTAGTGGAAAAAAGAAGAATGTTGTAATATGCATGTAATATCTATTGATAGATGGACTGAACAGTTTTGAGGAAACCAAAGAGTCTGCTAGCGTTGATCCATTCTTAAGGGCTTAACCGGGGGGGGGGGGGGGGAGGGAAGGGGAGGGCTTGGAAGTCTGTAGGTGAAAACATTAGCCTTTTGTTGCTCCTTTGTCTTCTTTATACGTTTTGAGTCTTATAGTTTGAAAATTGCACCAGCAAAGGCAGTTATTCTAAGAGAATCTTCTTCAAAGCTTCTGTTTTTCTCTCTAACTCAGCAATGAGAATGATGTCATCATGTGCCCCCACCTCACCACCAGGAAGCTCATAACTTTATTTAATGCTCATTTGCAGTTTTATTTAAAGTCAGGCAATTTTGGAGTTAAAGAATGGAATTATAGACTGAGAGAACAGGAGGCAAAAGTAGAGATAAATCTAGCTTTCTTATTTTACAGATGAAGAAATAAAATATTGAGAGAGAAGTGGAGGGTTGTTTAGGGACTCGGGGTCAATCGGTGACAGAAATAGGACTAGAATTGCTGTCTCCAATCACAGCAGCTCCTTCATCAGGCAGTTTTTAATCAAAAGTTATATGGTGAGCACTGATGCGCATCAGAGGAGTTAGATGAGTCTAATGTGTATTAGAAGAGCTTGATGTCAAGCCATAGGGATGACCTTGGCTAATGGAACCTGAAATACTTAAGGCCCTTGCCCACTGTATCTATTGGGAATCTGTGTACTACCAAATCATGGCTCCCAACTAATAGTGTCTTAAGAAAATAGAATTTTAGTTTGCTTCTCTAGAAAGAAGATACAGGCTGTTGTTAGCACTGGCCAGTTGTTTGAATATGCCCCGAAGGACTTATGTTCTTTCTATCTTGCTGCCTCTTGTTTGCAAGATGCCTTGGCGCCAGGCATTAATATCACTGTCCAAAAAGAAGTAGAGAAGAAAAGTAAAAGAAAAATTCTTGCTTGACTTCTACTTCCTTTTAATTGTTTAGAAATGTCATCTAGGTAAATCCTGGAATTTAGGGCTACTGGGATACTGAGTATTTACCTTTTTAACCTCCACTGATGGTTTGGGTCTAAAAAGCAATAATTAGCAGGGCACAGATGTAGACCAATCACAGTGGATGCTAACTATGAACTGTTGACACAGTTGTAACAATATTCGCAGATCAAATATTAGCTATGTCTACTGTTGAGTGTGACCAGGGGGAAGAGCGTTAAGAATGGATAATGAGTGAGTGCTAAGAGTGTCTGCTGCTATATAGCATAAGAGTCATCAAGGGTCACTATTTATTTTAATGTTTTTATTTATTTATTTTTTTTGGTGGGGGCGGACATCCACTCCTACTCAGGACTATTCCTGGATATGTGGGCAGGATCACTCCTGACAGGGTTCAGGGATTGAACCCAGGTCGGGCTTGTACAACACAAGTATCTTACCCACTATACTATCTTTACAACCCTTAGTTATTTTTAATTTTTTTGTGATGTAATGATTTTTTTATTTCTTTCTCCATTCCTTCTACCCTTTCTTCTAATCTATTTCTTTCTTTTCTTTTCCTTCCTTTCTTCTTTCTTTCTTTCTTTCTTTCTCTCTCTCTCTGTTCCTTCCTTCCTTCCTTCCTTCCTTCCTTCCTTCCTTCCTTCCTTCTTTCCTTCCTTCCATTTTGTTTATAGGTCACACTCAGGGGGCTTAGGGCTTACAGACTGTCTGCTCAAGGATCATGTCTAGTGGAGCTCAGGAGAATTAAACCCAGGTTGGCTGTGTGCAAGACAGATACCTTACCCACTGCAAAATTTCCCCAGCCCCAGATGTTATGATCTTTCTTGCATGTACTGTGCTATCATTGTACATAAGCAGTCATTGAATATATATAAATGAGTGGATGTGACTATTTCCCATAGAAATTTATATGGAAGCAGCTGGAGGACAGACTTGGCCTGTGGGCTGTAGTTTTATGACCCTTGATCTAGAGTCATCTCCACATCAGTATTGTCCTGGCACTGAGATTACAATACCAGAAAATTTTCACCTCTGATTTTCTCTCTGTGTCTCTCTGTGTCTCTCTCTCTGTCTCTCTCTCTCCTGTCTAAATTGGTACTGCCAGCACTTTTCTGTTCTAGACCAGATAATTCTTCTTCCTGCCCTAATGGATTGGACCCCCACTTCTGCTGCTTTAGACTCTATAGCACTTTTCTGTGTTTCTACTCTGAGTTATGACATGCAATTTCAATTGATGTCTTTCAGTTTTGGGGCACCTTTCTTATTCTACCTAAATATTGCCATCTTGAACAATCATAAAGCTTGGGTAATTCAGTTAAACAATGATTGTGAAAGAGGCTGTATACAAAAACTCCTGCTTTGCACAGCCTTCTTATCTGAAGATGCTCCCCATGCTTCAAGGACCTTCCATACTTTCCAAGGACTGCTCAGATTTCCTGGCATTCCATCTGCCCCATTGGAGTGCTGCTTATCTTTCTTCCGGCAGCACAGCCTGCTTAGGGAGTATATTAATTACCACATGAGGGTCATGGAAGTGAGCTCTTCATTTACAAGAACCCCTCAGGGACTCCAGTGCACAAACACATACTCACTCACACTCACTCATTACACAGAAGTTTTTGCTGATCCAGACACAGCCTTTGACAACAGGCCTTCTCCTGATCACAGGGTGGGTGATTCAGGCAAAACAGAGAGGACTCCTCAGAGTCAGAAGTGTGCTAAAGGCCGATGGTGCAGGTCTGGTCATTGTCTAGCCTGTCCCATGGAAAGTCAGGGTGTACAGCAACACTTGGGCACTAATCACTCTGCCCATAGCACAGCCCTTGACATCATCCCTCTCCTGTGTACCTACTACCAATTTAGCTGCTGGTGTTTCTGACTAGCTTCCTACCCTCCCTCATCTCCTTATTGAATTCTAATTCTTCTGTCCACTGTTACAGCTCTTTCCAGCTCTGTGGGGAAGTGTATTCTAGTCTGTTTCTCTCTCGGACTGTGAGTGGAGGACAGAAGACACACACGTCTTACTTTTCTTGTATGCCCAGCCTGGTGATTGTTTTTTTTTTTACCAGAAATCAGTCCTTGTTTATGTTTAAATGGGAATACAACCCAAAGGAGTGGGTTCTCCCTGTATTTCTTCAGAGTTTCAGGTTAAATATTCCACAACCTTCTAGAAGCTTCTATTTGAGATATCAGATTTAGAGATCACCTGACTTGGAGGGAATTTTTGCAGACTTCAGGAAAATGTTTGTGCTTCATCTATCTGACAAGTTAGGTCATTTTAAGAAAAATTATTATTCATTCATTTATTATCCAGCAGATAATAATAACACCTAAGTATTATTATTGATACCCAAGTATGTGATAGGCCCTGAATTAGGACCTGTGAATACCATGAGGGACAATATTTGAATGAAACCATCCTCTATACATGAGGGAATTATTCTAGGAACATATTCAAAATTCCATTTAATCTTTTTTTGCAGTTCTAGAGTGAGGTGCCTATTGTCTATTGCATTTCGCCTAATAGAAGATCATTTCAGAAAGGTTTGTGTTTACTTACTGGGACTTAGAAGATGATAAAGCATAGTCTCTGCTTTCAAGGATGAGTGCATGCACAGATGCTTGAGATATGACTGGGAGAAGGACAGACAAGAGTCTTGCTCTTACATAATTCTTCTTGCTACAGAGAAGGGGAAGGTGATAAGTCAGAACGTTTATGAGGAAAAACATTGTATGAGTGAAAGTCACTGGGTAAGAAGTGAATATGTCAGGTGGAGAGGAGAGAGGAAGTCTCCCAAAGGAGGGAATGTTTATGCTGAGATATCCTGAGGGGGGGTAAATGATTTTAGGGTACAGTGAAGTATGTGCTAAACAGAGGAGAACACGGATACTTCGCACTGTGACTGGAGCAGGAAGAGAGGGTACAAGTGACATGGGAAGCTCTGTGCATTGGATGGTGCAGACTTGTGTCAGAGCTTTCAGGCCATAATAAGGCCAGTACTATGGTAGCTGAAGCCATCAAGGACTTGGTTTTTTCTCCTAAAGATCTATGACTGCCTCCATAGCTGGGAGCCTGCCTCATGAGCAAAGGGGAGAAGGCAGCTGGAATAGAGAAGAGATCACTAAGAAAATTATGGCTGGAGGAATCAGTCGAGATGGGAGATGTGTGCAGAAAGTAGATAAAAGATCAAACATGATAACCTCTCAGTGTCTGTACTGCGAACTATAATGCCCCAAAGTAGAAAGAGATTATGGGGAATAATGTCTGCCATGGAAGCAGAGGGAAGGTGGGAAAGGGGGTTATACCAGGGATATTGGTGGTGGGGAATGTGCACTGGTAGAAGGATGGGTGTTTGATCATTTTGTGATTGTAACCCAAACATGAAAGATTGTAACTATCTCATGGTGATTCAATAAAATTTAAAATATAAATAAATAAAAAATAAAGATCTATGATTGCTTTGTGGAGAAAGAATTATCAGGAAATCAGGAGATCAGCTGTGAAGAGGGAGCAGGAAGAGAGAGACAGAGACAAAGACAGAGAGACAGTGACAGAGAGATGAATGGATGAGTTCATGAATAGAGAGATGGGGAGAGAAGAATGGGCTTGAGTTAGGGTGACCATAGCAGAAGAGGAGAGAAGATCCAAGATGCCCGTGGAAATATGGGGCTGTGCTGAGAACAGATGGTGAGACGTTGGTCAGTGCTTCCTTCCTATGATGCAAGGGAAGCATGTTTTGGGGAGGGGCAGGGGTGGCATCACGTCATCTTCTGTTCCAGTATCCCCCAACCTGTGTTCCAAGAGTTCTTCTTGAGGGAAAAAAATCAAATTCTTTCTTGATGAAAAACAGCAAAATCCAGCAAGTCTCCATCTGTGTTGCAGAATGGTGGTGAACAATGTATTCTAGGCTCTGGGAAACTTGCTAGTCATTAAAATGAATCTGAAATAAATGCAGCTTTTCTAAGTCTGTTTGATCCCAGAACTCTTAAAAAAATATATATATATATATTTTAATAGAACAGCTTGTTCTGTGTCAGCAGTTTATGGAGAAGGTTTGGTGAGAGAATTGATCTAGAACAGCATTCTTGTTTTATTCATGGCAAGATGATGGCCCAGAGAGGGAGAGTAACTTCCTTAAGATCACACAGCTAGATGCACAGTCTGGCAGAAATGATGGCTTCTTCCGCCCTAGGGGTCCTCTTACAGAGAAGACTGCAGATAATACATGCTGCCTGCTGCAGAAACAGCCTTCTACCCCACACCCAGCCCTCCCCAAAGGACCCTAACTCAGAAAAAATGTGATGCGCCCTTCCCTGGCCAACCTGTCAGGCTTATAAATTCTTTTCACAATGAACCATGGAGAGTTGTAAAAACTTCACACAGAGAGAAATGCAATAGCATGGCCTGAGGGGTTGAGGTAAGACTGAAATGCACTTGGAAACTCCATTCCTCAGCAATATCCTAAATAATAATGGGCCATAATGAGGTGATAATTAACACCCAGTCTAGTTTCAGCAGAAACAAACACTCCTACAAAATGAGAATTTGTATTTTAAGGGATCAGAGATATAGTTTGATTGTACTACTGGATAAATTTGGGGATATCCCTTCTATGGTTGTGGGAAAGAAAGATTCTCTTCTGCTTCTGGCTGCAGAGTCAGATTTTAATCCAGTATTTACCTTTTCCTTGATGGACTGTGTATGTGTGTTGCCTGACTTCTCTGGTCTTGATTTATGATCTGGGAGGGTGGAGATGTATGTCCTTGTTGTCTAATATAAAACATCAGTCAGTTCAAATGTTCCAGTGGTTTAGCACCCTGAACTCAAGCTCAGTGCTTGATAATTGAGAGCTGTTAGAATTATGCACATTAATCCCACTTTTCCAATCACTTGATTATATCTGATGGCATTTGGCACACGTAGCTGGATGTTTGACTTCTTGCTCACTTAAATTGGTAAAGATAACTTTGATCGCAAAGGATACGGATCCCACCCCAAACTAACTGAAGGCAAAGAAAATGATTCCTGTTTTGCTAATTTGTTAATGAAAATATGAGGCTGCGTTATGTCACAGTGATTAAGGCAGCTACCCAATTTGGCTTTAAAGAACTGAACTTCAAGGGTAAAGTCAAGCGAGACTCTTCATTCTCTGTGACTAGCTTCTTTCATGTGAAAGGGAGTGTCTGCCAAAGATCCTTGAGGATGGATTTTAAAATTTAAACCTCCAAAGAGAGTCCTGATTGGCCTAAAATGGGCAAGGGTTCACCCAAGGAAAAATCAGTGTTGATCAGGAAAGATGAACATCATATAATAGTCTAGTATTTATTGGGGTTGTGGTTAGAGAGGAGGACGCTATTCAGAAGAAGCACCAGGCATGGGACTGTTGTAAAATAACACATATAAATTTCCTTGGAAATGAAACCTTCCATGTTAAATCTAGTGGAAAGACTCTCTCTTAGATTGTTCAGCATCAGTTTCACCTTTCTTAGTCAACAGCACCCCCTGTTCCTTTGGAGACCTATCCCACCCCACCCCTGTGTTTTGCCTGGAAATAGAATCCATCCTTTCTGGAGTCTGCTCTTTCACAAGCCCTACTGTATGCCCACATTTAGGGCCCAAGAGACTATCGTGTAAACAGAAAACCAGACTCCTGTGACTGTGATTCTGGAGGTGAGCGACTCATAGAGTAGAACAGGATCATCTGTTTTCAGTCCCTTCTAAGAAGTATGTCTGTGAATTTTTTTCAGTTTTGATCCCGAGACTTTTCTGACTCTTCTTCATTTGCCATCTAGTGGGTCAATTCTTTTTATTTATTTTATTTTATTATTATTTTTAATTTTATTGAATCATCATGGGATAGTTGCAAGCTTTCATGTTTGGGTTACAATGATCAAACACCCATCCCTCCACCAGTGCACGTTCCCCACCACCAATATCCCCGGTATACCCCCCCTTTCCCACCCTCCCCCTGCCTCCATGGCAGACATTATTCCCAATACTCTCTCTCTACTTTTGGATATTATGGTTTGCAATACAGATACTGAGAGGTTATCATGTTTGGTCCATTATCTACTTTCAGCACACATCTCCTGATGGGTCAATTCTCTGATCCATCAGAGTTACTTCATTCAGTAATCTGAGACAACCTACTACTCTTGTGAATTAGCTGGAGTGGGTATCTGTTTCTTGCAACCAAATATACTTTGCAGGTGCAGGTAGAGACTACATCACTCAAGTTTGTCTCCTTCATGCTTATCCTGTGCCCACTGGCTACACAAATGCTCTGAAAACTTGTAGTCTACTCTATTAGGCTATGCAACCCTTTTTATTATAGCTCTCTTTGTACTCTCGAGCTCTTTTTTAAAAATTTATATTAGTGAAAAACCATGAGGTACAGTTGTAGACTTACAAATTTTTGTACTTGTGTTTTGGTTATACAATGATCGAGTACCCATCCCTCCACCAGTGCCCATTCTCCACCACCAATGATCCCAGTATCCTTCCCACCTCTCCACCCCTACCCCCATCCCACCACGCCTCTGTGGCAGGGCATTCCCTTTTGTTCTCTCTCTCCATTTGGGTGCTGTGGTTTACAACAGAGGCATTGAGTGGCAATCATGTTTGGTCTATAGTCTACTTTCAGCATGCATCTCCCATCCTGGGAGGATCTTCCCAACACCCTTTATTTGGTGCTCCCTTCTCTATCTGAGCTGCCTTTTCCCCTAGCATGTGTGGCTGGCCTCCAAGTCATGGAGTAAACCTCCTTGTACTTATCTCTGCTATTCTTGGATGTTAGTCTCCTATTCTGTTACTTTATATTCCCCAGATGAATGCAGTCTTTCTATATCTGTCCCTCTCCTTTTGACTTATTTCACTTAGCATGATACTTTCCATGTAGTATCACTTGTGTGTAAATCTCATGACTTCATCTTTTCTAACAGCTATATAGTACTCCATTGTGTAGATGTAACAAAGTTTCTTTAACCAGTCATCTGTTCTTGGGCACTCAGGTTTTTGCCAGATTCTGGCTATTGTAAACAGTGCTGCAATGAAAAAACAAGTGTAGATGTCACTTCTACTATACTTTTTTTGCCTCTCTGGGATATATTCCCAGGAGTGGTATTGCTGGGTAAAATGGAGCTCAATTTCTAATTTTTGGAGAATCGTCCATACTGTTTTCCAAAAGGGCTGAACCAGTCAGCATTCCCACCAGCAGTGAAGAAGGGTCCCTTTCTCACCACATCCATGCCAACACTGGTTGCTTTTGTTCTTTTGGATGTGGGCCAGTCTCTGTGGTGTGAGATGATATCTCATTGTTGTTTTGATCTGCATCTCCCTGATGATTAATGATGTAGAGCATTTTTTCATGTGCCTTTTTGCCATTTGTATTTCTTTTTTATGAGAGTTTTTGTTAATTTCATCGCCCCATTTTTTGATGAGGTTAGATGTTTTCTTCTTGTGGAATTCAACCAGTACTTTGTATATCCTTGATGTCAACCCCTTCTCGGATGGATATTGGGTGAATATCCTTTCTCATTCGGTGGGCTGTCTTTGTATTTTCATCACTGTTTATTTTGAGCTGCAGAAGCTTCTTAGTTTAAGATAGTCCTATTTGTCTATCTCTGTTTTCACTTGCTTGGCCAGTGGCGTGACATCTTTGAAAATACTGTTAGCTTCAATGTCGTCCTCCAGCTCTTCTTTTAATGAGAATTCTAGGTCGAACCCAATATGTAAAGCCGTTGAAGGAAAGACCATGCTATATAGGTTGAAAAAAAATCCAAACTCTGAAGGTTCAGTCTCTCCCTTGATCTGTGAGGACATTTTTGAATCCCACTGAACTCTGGAACATAATTTGGAAATCCTTGAACCTGTGGGTCTCAGGACCCTTCCAATACTAAGGTGCTATAGGCTGACCCTATCCCATGGATTCCTTCAAGTCCAGGCATGTCGAGTTCCTTTCATTTAGAATCATCATCTGATCTAAAGCTTGTTCCATTTGAAGCCCCTCCCATCTCCCACCCAAGATACCTTTGACTCAAGTAGTATCTTCATCTACAAATGCAAGTGTATCTTACTCTCAGATAAGTGTTTTATATGTGTTTGTCACTGTGTTTTTTCCACAGGATTTGGGCACCTATAAGTCATTAAACATAAGGCAGTTCGGGTTAATTGAAATTGTTATTTTTGGAATAAAATCTTTTAAAAAATTCATTATAAGCCATATCCCAGAATAAAACTGTCACCTGCTTTGGAGTTTCCAGCCACTGTGCACAATTTCAGAGAGTGAAATTTCAGATATAAAGTTCTGAGCATCAATTTTGAAAATCTGGGTTTAGAATGGCTCCTGAGGATCCAAAAATTATGTTTGTAGAAAAAAAAGGAAACCACTGTGACAAGTGATTTTCAAATACCCCTGTTTGCATTCTTCCACACCACTGTGTATCTAAAGCTCTTAGCCTCCTGGCTGACTTTATGGTAGGGAGTTGACCAAGGACACCTGCATTATTCGAGCTAATTTTGATGGTGATTCAATGTCCCTGGGTGGGGGGAGGGGGGCAGGGACTTTCCACTCAGGTGGCAAACAGGTCTTGAAATCTACAAGCAATCCTGAGGCCAATGTTTATGGATTCTCTCCCTCACTATCTCTGCCTGGTTATTCAGGTTCTGAGTAATACTGCCTCATATCTAGACATCTGGGTCATCGTCAGGTCTCCGTTCAAGTGGATCTCCCTACATACCCTCTCTTTGTCTGAGTTCTTTCTCAAGAGAGTACTCAGAATTATTTTCTTGAAAATCACACCTGATAGTCTTGTCTTTTGCTCACAAGCCCTTCAAGGCTTCCCCATGACTATCTGAGTGAAGTCTCAATGTTTGCCCTAGGTCCTGCCTTCTCTGTCTCGTCAGTTCTTCTCGAACAATAACTTTCTACTTCCTCTCTGTTCTCCCTGCCCCTTCCCTCAACCTTTAAGCAATGGGAGGCGTGCCAAATCTGCATGCTTTTCCTTCTGTCAGGCTTTGATAATTGGTTGCCAGTTAGAAAACCTGCTAGCCCACCTCCTGGGCCTGGCCAGAGGTCCGTCACATCTCCTTTCAGCTGTTATTCTTCTCTGGCTCCCCAAGGCGGGCTTAGCCTCCTTGTTAGGCACAGAAACTGCATCCTGTATTTCTTCTGTCATCACTTTTTATCACATTATATTGAAACAATTAGGGGACCTTTTTTTTGTAGGAGTTTATTTATTCAGCCACTGATTAGCTGATTGAATTGGGCATGAACTCCACCTTAATTTTTTTAATTTATTTTTTTCTTTTTATATTTATTTATTGAATCACTGTGGGAAAAGTTACTAAGCTTTCAGGTTTAAGTCTCAGTCATACAATGATCAAACACCTTTCCCTTCATCAGTACTCATTTTTCACCACCAAGAACCCTAGTATACCCCCCTCCCACCCCTCAAAATGCCTGTGAGGCAGATGATTTCTACTTAACTCTTCTCTACATTGATTACATTCATTATTTCGACAAAAGATGCACCATTATTGTTTAGAATTCCCCCCCCCCCCAAATTAGAATTGCTGAAAAGGCATTGTGAAGTATTTTGTTTTCTATACCTGGTTATGAGAATCATATAATGTCACGCGGCCACGATTTTGGATTTCTGCAAAGAGCCAGATAATTACAAGATTGATTTCTGTGTGTCTGGTGTTATGGCTGTGCCAGAAAGCCACTCGTGGGGGGTAACTCGTGACCTTGGTAGGGCATGAAGGACGAGCCGGTACCGCCCCCCTTCCCATGAGACTGCAGTTGCCCCGCCACTGCCGGCTTGTACCTGGCTTTCCTATAAGCTCTGAGGTGGTGGCCACCTTGCTGCCGGGGGGGGAAAGGGTAGAAGGGAGCAATACCCTTTCCCTCCCAGAGAGGCATGGCGCTGTAATATAACGCATGGTCCATTCACTTTTCTTCCGCAAACTGCTGGGCTCTGGACTAAGTCCTTTTGCCTCTGGAGCTATGGCTGTGCCAGAGAGCCGCTTGTGGGGGGTAACTCATGACCTCAGTAGGGCGTGAAGGACGAACCGGTACCGTCCCCCTTCCCATGAGACTGCAGTTGCCCCTTCACTGCCGGTTCATACCTGGCTTTCCAATAAGCTCTGAGGTGGCGGCCACCTTGCTGCCGGGGAAAAAAGGCGGATGGGAGAAACACCCTTTCTAGGGGACTGTTCTATGTCCACTAAGAGTTGAGCTTTAGGAGGTAGGGTGTGTATGCAAGGTATCAAGGTCCATCCCAATGCTCACTCTGGATAGATAGATGCAAGCGTTGTTAGTGTTTGGGAAGAAAGGAGAACATTAACTTCAACTATGCAGATAAAAATGCTGAAATCTGGAGAGACCAGAACTGGGCTCTACAGAAATAAGAGGAGAGAAAACATTGTGCAGGAGTACAACTGAGTTCAAAGCATGTCCTCTCTCCTGGAAGACTCCAGTGCATAAGAGGAGGAGGCCTCTACTCAAGGTGTAAAGTCACAATTTTTGTATTGTCCCTGCTACTCTTTACTTCATTATTCTAGGTCTTCAATGTTCTTCTTTCTCTCCTTCTTCCTCTTCCTTCTCCTCTTCTTCTTCTCCTACCTCCTCCTCCTCCTCTTTCTCCTTCTTCAACCAGAATGATGGTACAAACATTAAGGTGCTTGCGTTTCATGCAGTCCACCCAGGTTCCACCCCTGGCACTGCCTATGGTTTCCTGAACACCCCCAGAAGTGATCCCTGACCATAGAGCCAGGAGTAAGACCTATGCAAATCTGGGTGAAATTAACTATGTCAGTTAATTAATTTTAAAATGAATTAAAAATAAAATCAATTAATTGATTGCTTTAAAGGTATCTAAAAGGGCCCAGAAAACTTGATCAGGTGATGGAACATACACCTGGATTCAGTCCCTGGTACCACATGGTCCCCAAGGCCCCAATATCAATTTGATGAAACGATTAAATAATAAGACATGATCCAAAGAATTGTTTTAGGGATTCTATAAGTGCTTTGAAAATTACAAAGTTGGGCCATTTTTTCTAGGATTTTGAGCTCTTGGAGGGAGAGGGTTGGATGGGTGTCATCTTTGTGCCCCAGTGCCAGGCATCCTACAAGTGTGAGCTGAAATTGTATTGACTCAAAGCCTGGCTGATGAATGACGATCAGAATACATTGGAGCTATAGGTTGCCTAGGCAGCAACTGGCAGAGAGGCTCAGCATAGCCTTGTTGGGGTGAGTCTTAAGTATACTCTGTGTTTCTTCCTCGCTGGAAAGATTTTTGATGTAGAAAGTATTTCCTAACATTCCTCACTTCCCATTCCTGGGGTACTTTGTATACCTTTAGTATTAAACATTTAGGTATTTGAAGCAGTTTTGTTCATCCTATTGCAATTTTTCAGGTAGACACCCCCTTTTTTCTTTTTGGGTCACACCGGCAATGCTCAGGGGTTACTCCTGCCTCTGCACTCACGAATTACTCCTGGCAGTGCTCAGGGGACCATATGTGATGCTGGGAATCAAACCCGGGTTGGCTGTGTGCAAGGCAAATGCCCTACCCACTGTGCTATTGCTCCAGCCCCGACATCCCTTTTTATAGGTAAAAAAAAACATTGAGGGTGAGGGATATTTTGGTGAGTGGTACAAGTTTGCATAGCAGGAAAGGGTGCAATCCAAAATCAGAAGCCAAGTCATCTCACTCTTCATCCAGCATTGCTGCTGTTATTGCTGCTACTGTCATTGCTGCTGATGCAGGAAAGTTTATCTCCAGTCTCTTGGCCTCCTCTGTTTATGATGCTTCTAAAATGAATGGGTCAGTGCTCATATCCTCCAACATAGTCAAAGCAATGGTGGCCACGGAATAAGAGCAGTGAAAACCGCCAGAGATTGGGTATTGATGAATGCTCAGAGATGGAGGCTTGTTTTTACCCAAAATGAGACCTAATTTTAAAATGCATTCAATTATTTTTAAGTCCAGGAGCCATTTAGATGCAGCCATGATTCGACCACCAAAGTTCATATATTTCCTGACCCTAAGCCTCTGCCTTCTTTGGCAGCCATCTTTTTCCAGGCCTGATCTCATCTGGGAGTGCCAAAGCACAGAATTTATGGAGTCCTCAGAGTTTTTCGTGGTCGCAAATCACAAGACTTTATCAAACAGAAGGGAAAGCTTGCCTTGGAGGGGGAGAGCGTACTTTTCAGACATAGCAGTGGGAATACAAACAGGCCAATTCAATTTCTTTTGGGGTCATGGTTTGTAGCTTTATTGAATGTGCGACATTCCCTTTTGAAAGTCCATGGGATGTTTGTACTTCAGAGAATAATTTCCACATCCCATTCGACACCAAGAAATGGGTAATTATTATATCACTTGGTGGTTATTTATCACAGTTTGAATGGAAATAAATTGCTTCAAAGTAAAATCACGCTACATGGTTACCTGTCTGCCCTATTAATCTTTCATTTAATTTTCTTTATTTTAATGTGCATACCAATGTTTGCAACTTGTCTCATCTGTCTCCCTCATAATTCCCTGCGATGGGCTTAAATATGTTAAGAGAAATTAAATAAATGGGTTAAAAGAAGGCTTGGGATTTGGAAAATGGGGGGTTAGCAGAGAGCAGTAATTTATTTCTGAATTGGCTCTCACTTCCCTGGTAACAGGCACAAGCTGGAAATCAAAATGGATAAAACACACATGGACATTTCCGCAGTAGACCAGCTAGTTAGGATACAAGTGGTGATTACTCTATTTTCTGAGTCCGACACTGTCGACAATGCCCACTTTAGCAATTTTTCCCAGCGATTTCATTTCAACTAATAAAATCCATAAAATAGCACTGTTTTTCTGTCACTCTAAATGCATAAAATCAGTCTTCCCTGAGCCTTCCTGCTTTGTTCCTTGTCATCTAAACTGAGGATCTAGATGAAAGGGCTTGTCTGCTTCAATTTGACAAATGCATATGGTGGGCCCATTGTGTGCTCGAAGTGGAGATGTGCAGGTGCTTCACCTGAGGGTTCTCAGTCCAGGAAGGGAGGCCTCCTGCATCTCTCTGGTCCCTGTGCCAGGCATGCTGATGCATGGGTAGCAGAAGTGGCACAGTGCCCTCTGAGGTTGCTGGAGCATCCTTAGGGAGAGGTCTGCTGCATTGAGAAGAGTACTAGACAACACTTGTAAAAAAAGTATTCTTTTACTTTATACGCACTCTATTTTATTGTTTTCCTCCTCCTTTAAGAGTTACAGACATGCATACAGTTATGCTTTTCAAATTGTGGCAGAAGAATTGTATGTGCTTATAATTCAAAACCTGCACAGATACCATTGGTGCTCACTGAAGGAATTCTTGAAAGGGACCTTACGTCCAAATTTATTTTCTCAATAAAAATAGCAAAAAAATAAATAGAATTGTGTTTATAATAATACATCTTGTGTATTTGTATAATTAATGATATCCTGTGGTTATTTGTGTGCAGAAACATAGAGATAGATATATCAGAATAGAATTATCTAAAGTTATAGCCAATAGTTTTTGAGAAAGAAGCTGACCCTTCTAAGACTCTGAAAGTGTGAGCTGCCAGTTATAGGATAGGGAGAGGGATTAGGACTCATTTGGATGTGAGACCTTCGGGAACTGAGACCTTCGGGAACTGGGACAGAAACTGGTCAAGGCAGAATAGAGATGGGTGCACAGATTTGAGGGCATGAGACAGAGCTCAAATCAGGGCATGGTGAATGAGGCACCTTGTTTAAGTTTAAAGGGACACCGAAAATCCAGTAATTGATATTTTCTGCAGTATCTTAAAAATCACAATGAATATTAAATGTGTCATCGTGAATGTATTATTGAAAAATGAACTGGTGACTAGATCAGTCATAGCGTGATGTGGGGCCATATTGGAGCCTGAGGCAAAAGGAAAAATTAGTGCTGCTGACCCCTTATTCATTTAAATATTTTACATGCACTGAAACATTTTTATAAGCAGCTTCATTGGTCCATGACCACGCCCATCCATGTGCATTCTGTCTGCCTATGGTTGCCTCCTCCAAGGTCTAGAACTTGCAACTCAAACTATGTGGTCTAGAAACCTGAAATATTTATTGACACTAAGATCTCTTACTGAAAAAATCTGGCCACCTCCTGGGCTAGATGATCACAGGGATCCCTTCGGATTCAGATCTTTGCGGCTTGTATCTTAACTACTTTATTAGTTGTTTTGGAGGCTAGTTGCCTCCAGCCTGGAGAATATAATTTCATATTAGGCTCTATTACACTGCATCTCTATTGCATTAGAAAGAAAGTCAATGTCTCCCATGAACAGGTGCCATGTGATTTCTCTGACAAGACTACTGTACATTCAGCCCGTCCCTCCCATTTTTCTTACTAAACTGGGGGATGCTTGAGGATTCATGGTGGCAGTCAGACATTTTCTGACTCACCTCGACTTAATACTGTGGTTACTCAGCTAGGGAACTCCTCTCTCTAAAGAGACATCTGGAAACCTACTGGTGGTAATGGTGGTGGTGGTGATGATGGTGTGTGTTTCTGTATATGCTGGGGGGCGGCGTGGGGGAAGGGATGGGGATGTACTTTGGTGGTTATTGTGACCTCAAACACTACTAGAATAGAATGGGCAGAGAATAAGGATGTTGATCTTTCCAAAATATAGGCATAAGACCTGCAGCCATTGAAGATTTGTCTCTCCCTCAACTGGTAATATGATGTCCTGAAAAGCACCAAGAAACACTTTGTTCCTGTGGGTCACTCCTGCTCTTTGACTTCATTTATTGCCCATTTTGCATCCTTTTCTTGAAGTTAGAGTAAAAATTCTATTTTCTTGCATAATGTCATACTATTTTAATGGAAGTCTTGGCTTCAGGAAATATGAAAATGACTTATTGAGAGGTTTTGAGTGATACTAGGCTTTTCAGTTATTTTTTATAGAGCTGTATATATTCTAATACATTAAAGAGAAAAAATGTTTATGGGAATATGGGAAGTTTTCTATTTTCATCATTGTTCCTGTTCAAGTAAAAAAAATCCTTTTGGTAAATTGATATTTCCTATTGTTCTTGAAAAATCCTCTCAAGGGATGCCCTGCTCTAAGATCTTCCTGTTTAAAAAAAATGAATTGAGTTTCTCTAGGTTAGAAAATGTGGATCCAGGAGAGACCATCTCATCAAAAGTTCTTGGGCTTTTGATGGAGAAGAGGGTGGGTTGCTTACACTTACATGCCCCTGCGTGCGAGCACACACACACACATGCACACACACACACACTTGGAGTCTATCTTTACTCTAGAAGGTCAAGGGTTTGTTGAGGTCCAGCTTGGTCACACTTTTCTGCCCTGTCCATCTTCTCTTTCCTGTGCTTATTCCATCAAACCTTCCATTTCAACACACAGTTGTATTTTGGGCACTTCAGGCAGCATATCAGGTTATTGTGAAAAAAATCAGGGCCTCAAAACCTGATAACAAGATTTGATAACAGACTCCATCTTACTGTGTTGCTTTGGAAGAGTGAGTTAATATTTCTGTGCCTCATCTCAAAATTGGATATCAAATAAGCTACGATGCGATAAAAGACCCAGGAAAACATCTGGAAAATTGGTAAATAGAGTGGATGCTATATAGAAAGGCTTGGGGGATTAGGGAAAGGTAGGAGGGGCAGAGTTCAGCACAAAAGGGATGCCTCTCTGAGCTGGAATGAGCTCAGGAGCCTGGGGCCAGAGGCCTTCCAATCTTGTTGTAGACCTGGAATGAACTAAGAGACTACCCTGAGCCTTGACCAGCTCTGACTTTAGGCCTCTATTGTCTTTGTATTATGCCCCTGTGTTAATTAATTAATTAATTAATTAAAGCCTGGCAAGCTACCCATGACGTATTCTATATGCCAAAAACAGTAATATTAAGTCTCACAATTTGTTGTGAGATGTTACTGGTGCCCGCTTGAGCAAATCGATGAACAATGGGAGGGCAGTTAATTAACTTGATTTGAAATTAAGTTGGAGTCTGTGGAATGTTTCTATAGATGAAAGAATTCTACAAAGCTATATGCATCTACTACATTCATAGATAAAGGAGCTAAGTTTTACAGAGAAGAAGTGACTTGTCTTATGTCATAGGTCAACATGCAGCCAATCCTGGTTTGATCCTTGGCACCACACGTGATCTCCAGAGCACTGCCATCAGCAGTAGTCCCTGAGTACAGAACCAAGAGTTTCTTCTGAGAACTGTTGGGTGTGGCCCAGAACCCCACCCTTTCAGAGTCATAGGTCAAGTCAGTGATATGTTGGGATTAGAAACTAATCCATTAATAGATGCTGCTAATGTTTAATATGAGCCCTACATGGTGCTATTGAAGATACTGTATGGGAACCTTCACTGATTCTTAAATACACAGGCATGGTTTTCTCCTAATTCTGTGTCCCTCAGACGTTTCTCTCATTATTCCTTGTGGTCTGAATCCTTCACCAAATGCCTATTCCTATATGCTTGCTCATCCCTTTTGTAGCTGGTCCTGATGGGGCCTGTGTTCCTATTGGCAGTCTCACACAGACCCATTCTCACCATTGTTTCCTTCCTGTGATCCCTGATCTCTTATCTTTCACTTTGATCTCAGCTTTTTCTCCATCATTTATTGCTTTGGATACTTTAGACAAAGGTCTTATCTCACTATTTTGACTTTGAAGATCTTTGACTTCACGTCAGGACACATGCCAACTTGATTCATTAATTGAACAACTATGTATTTTGCATCTCCTTTGGACTAGCCATGTTCTACATATGGGAGACATAGCAGTGAGCCAAGCAGAAAACATCCCTGCCTTCATTGCAGCTTGCATCCTAGTGGGTGATGACATTGAATCATCAAAATAAATTGGTAAAGCATATAGTCCGATAAATGCTTATTAATGCTCTGAGATGGAAAACAGTTTGTTGATTCCTCACAAAATTAAACATAGAATGACCATATGCTACAGCAATTTCACTTGTAACTACAAACCCCAAAGAGCTGAAATCTGGGACTCAGATACTTGTGCATGCATGTACATAGAAGCATTATTCATAGCCAAAAGGCTGAAACAGATTGTATGTCCACTGAAAGATGAATGAGCAAAATGTGCTACAATAAAGACACACACATACACACGAAAGAATATTATCCAGTCTTAAAAGGAAGGAACTTCTGAATGAACCTTAAAGACATTATGCTCAGTAGAATAAGACACATGGAAAAAGTCAAATGATTTGTTTTTCCTTGTCTATGATATTTCTAAAACACACAAGAAGTAGTTGAATGATTGTCAGGTGCTGTGTGGTTGTGTGGGCAATTATTGTTCAATTGGAACACAGTTGCTATTTGAGATGGTAAAAGGTTCTAGAAATAGATGTTTGTTAGGGTTTTCCTAATTGTGAATGTACATAATGCCATCGAATTGAATTCTTAGAATACAGCTAAAATAGTCCGTTTTATGTTAAGTGTGTTTTCTGTAATAATATTAATATTTTTACAAAGGAAAATATTTTACAGAGTAAAATAAAACTCAAATGGGAGATGATGGTGAGGGGAGGAGTTCAATTTTAATTGTTTATTTGTTTTAATTTTTGGTGTTTAGGTCCTATCTTGCAGTCCTTAGAGGTTACTACAAGTTCTGTGTTCAGGGTTCATCCCCAGCAGTTTTCTAATTCCATGTGATTCTGTGGATGGAAACTTTATAAGGAGGAGGGGATAATTTAAAATGTGGTGAATTGTAGAAGCAATTTTTCTTAAGCCACTGCTAGAAAAAAAAACACCAGTGACCCTTTGAGTGAGATTTACACCAAGAGAAGGATACCACAGACAGGGGTGGCATGAGGAAACTGGAATAATTCAGGTTTGGCCCCATGGATAAATTCTGGGAACATACACAACTTTTGTCATCTTACATAACACACTTTTATAAACCTTGAATCCTTGAGATTTTTTTTTTTTTTGCAGTGAGGTCAGTGACACCTACTTCATATTGGAAAGAATCAGTGAGATCCTGTAGCACAATGCCTGGTATAGGCCAACCTCTTTTCTGAGCTGTTTATAGATACCTCTGATGGACAAATGGTTAAGTTCTTTGCTGTTATCCCTGGCACTTTGGAAATCTGAGGCCCATTGTAATAGTTTTTTCCTGGCCCCCTGGTTTTGGAGACACATGAAAGCACTTTACAGAGTACTTGTCATGATGGTGACCAATACATGCTGTTTTTTCCATTATTCAGCCCACGGGTCATTGTTTTATTTTTTAAATCGGAAATGAAATTCCATACCTGCTCTCAACATGATTGTGGCCCTACTGCGAAATAATCTAACAAATTTTGTAGGTGAACCCTTGAACCACTCCCAGGCCTGGGCATGAAGGAGGGATGGTCGAGTGACCCTCAGGCCAGTCAGTGGATTGCATTACCATGAAATCCCCCCGTTTGCATTGCATTACCACTAAGTCTGGATGTGATCACAGTCTTGTAGGAGGAAGCCCTCCTGGAGAAGCTGTGTCCCATGCGCACCATTGCAAAAACAGCACAAAATCCAAGATCTTAACTATAGAAATTGATGTCATCACTATCTGAGGGCTGCCATTCCAGAGCAGAGCATCAACTGGATAGTTACTCTTCTTGACTTCTAGTTAGCTGTCTTCTCATGGTCTTCCCTCTGTGTGCCCGTGTTCACATCTCTTCTTTTAAGAAAAGTCACTAGTCGTGAGGCCGGAGAGATAGTACTGTGGGTAAGGCAATTTATTTATATTAAGCCCACTTAGTTTCAACCCCAAACATCACATATATATTTGTGTGTGTGTGTGTGTGTGTGTGTGTGTGTGTGTGTATGTGGAGTCAGGGGAACATATGGGTCACACCCAGTGGTGGTCAGGTGCTATCCTGGCTCTATGCTCAGGAGTGATCCCTGATGGTATTTGGGAGTCATATGCTGTGCTGGGATTGAACAGAGATTGGCCATAGGAAAGACAAGCACCTTACCTCCTGTACTATCTCTGCCCCTATTGACCTGACTTTGTTTTCATCTAATTATCTGTTTCAAGCATTTGTCTTGGACTGGGGATGGCTCACTAGGAGAGCCCTGGGTTTTATGTGTGAGATACCCTGACTTTGATCACTGGTGCTGCAAAACAACAGCATCCAATAAAGTCATATTTTGAGGCATCCTAATGTATTGGTGTTAGGGTTTCAACAGTTGAACAATTTGTAGTCTACAATTTACCCATAGCTCCTAACTTCTGGCTGAGTTTTGAACATCAGAAGGAGGCTGGGGGTGGAGGAGAATGAACTGTGTTTATCTTGGGTGCTTCCCCATCACTGGGTATCATCACTGGGTACTAAGCCTGATCCTGTCTGGAAGCGCTCTCTATGCACCTTCACTCTCTCTCCAAGGTCTGGGTAACTGCTCTTCCTCATCCCTGCAGAACTAGGAGGACAGTGGGGGGGCAGAGTTACTCCCTGGTTACTTCCTTGAACCTCCTCCACCTTTGTAAGTCAGCCTTTTAGGAACTCTCCTTAAGTCACCCAGTTGGAATGAGCTATCTCTTTTCTGCTGAATCACTGATCATCGCAGCAAGGAAGGAAAGGGCTGGACAAGCGTGGAAAGCAACCTCTATGTAACCGCATAGACTGGATTTCCGGAGCTTTTAATGAATCCTGCATAATTGCTTTTCTCACTTATATCAGAGGTCATGGGAATACAGAAAGAATTAGACAGATTTGAGTAACAAAAAATCACCACCCCCATATCCCCAGTGTCTGATGGTCCCACCCTTCAACCCCCCAGTGATGTACTACCTCTACACTGATGACTGCCCCACACTGATGCCCCCACCCCTACACACCCAAAGTCTGTATCATGGGAAGGTGCCTGTTTTCCTGATCCTTTAATTTTCCTAATTGCAAAATATAACAGAACCCAGAAACATTTGGTTGTGTGGAATTGATCAAATTACATTTAATGAGAGAACAAATGTTCAATGAGTTTTATTTTCTTCCCTAAATAGAAATCCTCCCTGGTGTAATGTTATTTTAGGAACGTGTACAGGGGGCTCTAAAGGAGCAGAGCCACCAAGGAAAATGAGCCAGGGTCCATCATGAGCATCCCTGAGGGTTGCACCTGGGCTCCTGTAGCATATGGGTTGCACACAGGCTTCTGCAGGATGCTCCTTTCTGGAGTGTTCTCCATCCTGCCTCCCTGTCTGCACAATAGACAGGGTGGGAACACCTGCCCCATCAAATCAAGGACAGACACGGGGAACCCCTTCAGCCTCAGCTGCTGCCCATCACAACCTCCCAAGTCTTCCACCCTTTTTCTGCCGTTCCTGCTACACTTCCTGATCCTCAGACCTAGAGACCTCTTCTTTTCTTCCTTTTAATGAAACCCCCTTTGTCCTGCCTCCCTGGGAAACTCACTATCAAAACTTCTCTCTTAGGAAAGGTCTACCCAGATCCTCCCTTCTCCCTCATGAGAATCAGATTCTTCACTGCCTATTTCTAGTCCTCACTGAACTGTCTTCTTAGTACTTGGAGAAAGTGTTCATATAAGTACGTAGTTATGCATGGTGTCCCCTTCAGGTAGGAGTGATGTCATTCTTTTCATAGTACTTGGAGGTGGTAGGATGCTGGGATATCCATTCAGCTCCTCTCTGAGTCAGTCTGGCACATGTTATTCTCTGTGACTCAGTTCCCTCATCTGTAAGTGGCAGGAAGAATAGTGCTGACTTCCCAGTGTCATTCTGAATATTCAATGCCTGGCATAGAGTTGCTGCAGAATGCTTACCTGACCCACCACAGGTAAATGTAGGATGAGAATTCATGGTTTGAGTCAAAGCTGAAGTAAGACCAGCTCATTTCCGTGTGGTCTCTGGTTTGACAGAGTTTTAGACTCACATGATGAGGGAAATCCTTAGCAATACTCACTGTGTGTGTGTATGTTTGTGTGTGTGTGTGTGTGTGTGTGTGTGTGTGTGAGGAACATGTCCTCAGACCTTCTATCATCTCAATGGAGTCTCAATGTGATAGGCCAGTCTCTTGCCAAGGAGAGAGCAGATCAGTCCTGAGATGAAAAAGCCAACTTTCTGTCTGGACTCAGCTCTCCGACTTCAAACAGGCATGCAGCAACCATGATAACAAGGCAGCAATACTGATTGGGCTATTGGTCTCCAAGACATTAGCTACCAGGGGAATGTCTGGAGACCCCAAGTCCTTCTGATGTTCTGTATCTTCCTTCCTCCTGTGACTCAAATGGCTTGAATTCAGGAGACCTGGTTTCTAGGTGCACATTCTGGTATAAGTTGCTTAACTATTTCAATGGGTGGTTTCCTCATTAAGTGCGAATAATAATACAACATGGTTTAATGGTTACTTTTATCCAATGCCTAATGATCTCATTAGTATGTAAGTAAATACCAGCTTTCTCTGCCTCACGTATGTATCACAATTGTGGACACACACATACACACACAGACATGCACATGCATACGTGAGCTAGCACTATAGTTGAAATGAAAGTCATAAAGTGTGTGCATTAAGTCTCTTCTTTAATAATGAAGGAAGTCTTTGAGACCATTGCTTATGGCCCCTTTGTACTTCCTTTGCAAATAATTGTAACAATTCTGACTCTCTGGCTTCTTATTTTAAAACAAATAGAAACGGGTAAGTGTGGAATGCCAAAAGGAGACAATAGTAAAAGAAATAATACTGCATAAGCAACAATATAGAAATAAAATTTCTTTTAAAAATTTTTTAAATACTGATACTTTAGAATTCTTCCAAATCTCTTTGATGATCTCTCTTCCTTTTTTTTAAAGCTTAAGCTATAACATCTATTTTTGTTTGTTTGGGGGCCAGACTCAGTCGTGCTCAGAGCTTACCCCTGGTTCTGGGCTCTGTGATCATGCCTAGTGATGCTCGAGGACCACATCGGGTACTGGAGATCAATTCTGTGTCAGCCACATGCAAGACAAATGCTTTACCTGCTCTACTATCTCTCTGTCCCAAAGTTGTAGCATTTTAATGTTAACCTGGTCTCAAGTAACCTGGTTCATAATCCTTAATTTTTGGTAAGAGAGTTAAGGTTTAGAAGCTGGAATTATAGTGGGGCATTTTCCTTGCACGTGGACAACTGGGGTTCATCCCCCAGTACCCCAAACGTTCCCACAAGCACCATCAGGAGTGATTCCTGAGTGCAGAGCCAGGAGTGACCCATGAGCATCACCTGCTGTGTCCCCCCCAAAAAAAAAACAAAAAGAGAGAGTGAGTGAGAGAGAGAGAGTTTAAGGTTTAGGTAGTGGTTTTCAACTACCTATCTATAGAAATTTCTTGCCCATCTGTTATTATTTTGCTAATATATTGGCATTTAATACACAGAAATAACTTTTTCTGCATATAATTTTAATTTTAATATTATATTTAAAATTAATATAACATCATAGATAAAATTTTATTTTAATTTCTGCCTTATAGGTCTAGAAAAATATTTTTGGTTTCATCAGTCCCAGGTAAAAATAATTTTTTAAACCTCTGTTTTAGGACAATAAAGATACATAGCAGCCCTAAAACTGAGTCTGGATTGGGTCCACAGTGCCTGCTCACTGTGCCTCAGCCTGGTTATAGGCCAACACAGAGACAATAAATAAGCACTATCATCTCCCAGGATCCTGCTAGGCCTGGAGCCTCTAACTTCCATCATCTTACAGACTGTCTTAAATCTGTGACTCACAAATGCAATTACTAAATTATTAATACCTTGTGGGGGCACTTTTTAGGTATTATAATAAGTCCCTTCTAGCCCAACATCATTCCTGTAAATGCTGAGGGCATTTGTTTCTTCAGGATATTTCCCTATATATGATGTAAATTCATAATGATGTGTGATCAGGGCAGGGTATTTAAAAAGACCAACAAGGAATTCTTTGGTCAATGCTTACTATGTGCCCAATACTATTGTGACAATTTTTTTCCTTAAATTTTTATTAGTGAAACACCATGAGGTACAGTTGTAGACTTACAAATTTTTTGTACTGGGGTTTCAGTTATACAATGATCGAATACCCATCCCTCCACCAGTGCTCATTCTCCACCACCACCAGTCCCAGTATCCCTCCCACCTCTCCTCCCCCTATCCCACCCTACCTCTGTGGCAGGGCATTCCCTTTTGTTATCTCTCTCCTTTTGAGTGCTGTGGTTTGCAAAAGAGACATTGAGTGGCAATCTTGTTCGGACTATAGTCTACTCTCATCACGCATTTCCCATCCTGAGAGGAACCTCCCAACACTTTATTTGGTGTTCCCTTCTCTATCTGAGCTGCCTTTTCCCCTAGCATGTGCGGCTGTCCTCAAAGCCATGCAGTAATCCTCCTGGTACTTATCTCAGCTATTCTTGGCTGTTAGTCTCCTATTTTGTTACTTTATGTTCACCAGATGAATGCAATCTTTCTATGTCTATCCCTCTTTTTCTGACTCATTTTGCTTAGCATGATACTTTCCATGTAGTACCACTTGTATGCAAATTTCATGACTTCATCCTTTCTGACAGCTACATAGTATTCCACTGTGTAGATGTACCAAAGTTTCTTTAAACAGTCATCTGTTCTTGGGCACTCAGGTTTTTTTCCAGATTCTAGGTATTGTAAACACTGCTGCAATGAACAGACAACTGCAGATGTCACTTTGACTATACTTTTTTGCCTCTCCGGGGTATATTCCCAGGAGTGGAATTGCTGGGTCAAATGGGAACTCAATTTCTAGTTTTTTGAGAATCGTGCATACTGTTTTCCAGAAGGGCTGAACCAGTCGACATTCCCGCCAGCAATGAAGGAGTGTCCCTTTCTCGCCACATCCGCGCCAGCACTGGTTGCTTTTGTTCTTTTGGATGTGGGCCAGTCTCTGTGGTGTGAAATGAGATCTCATTGTTGTTTTGATCTGCATCTTCCTGATGATTAATGGTGTAGAGCATTTTTTCATGTGTCTTTTAGCCATTCAGATTTCATCTTTGAGGAAGTTTCTGTTCATTTCGTCGCCCCATTTTCTGATAGGGTTGGATGTTTTCTTTTTGTGGAGTTCAACCAGTACTTTGTATATCCTTGATATCAACCCCTTGTCGGATGTGTATTTGGCGAATATCCTCTCCCATTCTGTGGACTGTCTTTGTATTTTGGTATTGTGACAAATTTTTGAGTAACAAGAAAAGGAAAAGAACTGGCAAACTCCCAGTGCTTCTGGGAAGTATAATGTATCTAGCCTCCAGGTTAGCTGTCTAAGGGTAGAGAGCATGAATTTGGCCATGTCCCAGCACCTGACTTACCTCTTTCTGTCCTGGGCACACAGATCTAACTGCCAATGTGTCTTAGCACTAAAGGAGGGATGATTGGGGTTAGAAAGAGAGAGAGTGGGTAGGGTGGTTGCCTTGCATGTGGCCAATCCAGGCTCGATTCCTGGCACCCCAGGTGATCTCCCAAACCCAGCCAGTACTTCTTGGTGAAGAACCAGGAATGAGCCCTGAGCACCTCTGGGTGTAGACCCAAAACAAAACTGAAGTCATGGTGTTCATGAGCTTCAGAGATGACAAGGCTTCTTCAGAACTGAGCACATGCTGTGCTAATGTACTAGCTTCAGGTTTTCTAATCTCACAGAGATAGTTGCTGTAATCCAAGAGAAGATTTTTCCCTCATCCCAGGTTGAGTGACTTGCTTTCTTTGAGTCAGATTCTACGCACGGTGAGAACAACGAGATCTCTGTGACCTCCCAAGACAACTTAGATCCTCAACAAGATCTACCCCTCCATCCCTGATACCCAGTGCTTCCCAGAGTCTGGTCAGGTATAGTTAAACCTGAGATTCACTATGAATCCCGCAGCCTAAAATAATTTCTAGCAAGTGGTGCCAATGCTTAGATGTGAGACCTTCTCTTAGCTGTGTTCGTTGGAAGTGAACATTCACATCTGTTGTGATGGCAGCAATATAACTGCCAAATTTCAGCCCCACCCAGCACTTCAGAACCCTAATCTGCCTTTGATGCAACCACTAGTTCAAATTTCTCCTGCCCCAGTCTAGGGGAGGACATGGAAACTAATCGCCTCAGTACAGTGAGTACCAGGAGAGAGATCTGTCCATGAGAACATTCTAGAACACTTGCTGAGTGGCAGGGCTGAGAATGAAGGTGTGCTCTACTATATCTGGTACCTTAGTGCAAGAAGAGCAGAGAATTCTGCCCTCAACTAAAGAAACGCAGACTTACAGAGGTGACTTTATTTTTCAATTTTAACTTTTAAAAATTAAGGTGTCATAATTTACAATGTTATTCACATAGTTGAGTTTTAGGCATAGTGTTTTCCTCTCCCAGAATCAACGTCCCTCCACTCAGGTTCGCTCCAACCCACTCTCATCCCCCTACCTGTACTTTAATAGACACATTTTTAAGTTTGGTCATTGTGGTTTGGGTCTGATTTTAACCCTGCCTCATAGGAAGCTGGAGTTCTCAGATCACAGTCTGCCAGCTTCTGGCTATTCCCCTTCCTGTTGTTCTGTGCCTGAATAACTGAAAGAAAGGTAGAAGGAGGATTTTACATGGAAACCATCCCAGGGGTGATTCATTAGCCAGGAAGGTCCATTAAGATAACAATATCTACTGAGAAACTGTGAAAGGGAGGCCTGAAGACCGGAGTCCAGACAAGCGGTCACATGAAATGGGAAGGTGAACTGTCTCACAGCAGAAAGCTGCTGTTGTCCTCACACTGGGTGGACAAGGGGGTGATGTCATAGAAGCCCAGTAGATTTTCCTCCTGGGGACACTAAACCCCAGCAGGTCTCTCGTGGAACTTATTGCTACAGGAGGTGCAGCTCCAAGGTCTTGCTGAAGGCATGTGATAAGCTATTCTCCAGCTCATCTGCTTGTCAGCCGTGGTTCCTCCCCATCTTGAAGTTACTAATATTGGAACCCAGATCATGCTGGGATTGAGATTCTGTTGTAGAGACTGGAGCAAACCAAAAGGGCCAGGGAGGACCTGGTGCTCTGATGTCACCTCTCCACGTAGGAAAGAGGCCAAGTGTCCTAAGGGTTGAGTTAGACCCTTCTCCAGAGTTGTAGACAGACTCGCAAAGCTCTCTTCCTGCCTCATCTTGGTTTCCTCCTCCTGTCTTGGTTTTATCTTCCTGTCTTGGGGTGGAAGGTATATCACCCACTTTGCCGACAAAGCAAGTGGAAGCAAAGATAAACAAATGGGACTACATTAAGCTAAGAAGCTTCTGCACCTCAAAAGAAACAGTGATCAAGATACAGAGATAGCCACAGAATGGGAAAAATTATGTACCCAATACCCATGAGGTAAGGGTTAATATCCAAGCTATATGAGGCACAAATAGAACTTTATAAAATTGTTATCTGTAATTTCTTTCTCTTTTAGCCCCTTAGACATACCCTTTATTTAAGCTGTCAGGTTCCCATCACCTCTGTCATTGTGCCCTCCTAGTTGCATGATTCACTGTCTTTAGTTCCAGTTCTTACCTCTTACTGATAGCCACCCTCCTATCTGGAGTTGCTGCTGGTAGGGGGCCACTAGAATATTCAAGTACAGAAAAATCTCAGGGTATGTGATTAAATACACATCACTCTGTTTGCACAGTGGTTCTTGGGTTAGAAGTCCTGTGAAGTGGAGAGAAATTAGGACCTGTTGTAGTCCCTCCAGTTGAGGACTTGGTGGAAGAGGAAGGATGGATATAAAAGTTGGGAACAGCAGCTGCCCAGACTGATGCCCCAACCAGCTGTTACTTGCTGACATAAACCTGATTTTAACAAGGATGCTTAATCTTTATTAGGTCCAGAGGTTCTCAAACTGATTTGGCCCACCTTCCCCTTTTCAGAAAAAAATAAAATTTCTCAGTGGCCCTTGGGAACCTAACCAATTTAAGAGAACAAACAGAAAGCACCCCATCCCCCAATTGCACCCAGTACAATTGTGTCAGCCACCACTTATAATGTCTTGGGGTAAGGGATATATCACCCACTTTGCTGTCCAAGCAAGTGGAAGCAAAGATAACTGGGACAACATTAAGCTAAGAAGTTTCTGCACCTCAAAAGAAACAATGACCAAGACACAGAGACAGTCATAGAATGGGAAAACATTATTTACCCGATACCTATCAGGTAAGGATTAATATCCAAGTGATATAAGGCACAGGTAGAACTTTATAAGAAAAAAAAAACTCCAACCCCATCCAAAAATTAGGAGAAGAAATGAACAGAAACTTCCTCAAAGAAGAAATACAAATGGCCAAAAGGCACATGAAGAAATGCAAAGCTGGGATTTGGACACTAGTTCAGCACAGGCCCTTCCTAGCTCACAGGGCAACTGCTGATTCCTTCAGTCTTAGCAGTGCTGTCCCCGTGTCAGGGCTGGAAGAATTCAACCGATGCATTTGTAGCTAATGAGAGGAAGTGTGTCAGCAGTAACTTCAAAGGGATGTCTTGCTTTTAGTAGAGATGGGGAAGGAAACATTCATGTCTTTTGCCTCTAGTTGTGTCAGAGAGAAGACATGGGCACAGGAGTTTTGGTGGCCTCCTGAATATATGAGAGGGTGAGCTGAAAGAGACAAGCCAACACAGTGGGGAAGGAAAAAAACTAAGCCCCTAATTGCCCAGGAATCATGCTACCCCAGATTACCCTGGAATCATGCTACCCCGGAAATCTGTGTTATAAGGCAATAAATCAGTAAGAGTTCAAATTACTTTTAGTCCTTTAAAAGAACTGTTTTTAGCCAAAAGTATCTGAACAGGTATGGTAGTAATGGGTGATCATGGAACTTGGTTGTTTGCTTGCTTGTAAGTGGTGGCAGAGTTGACTGTAATGTAAGTCGTTACTTTTGAGTTTGGGTCATTAGGTAGAAAATGGTACTCGTTACTAAGATGAAAATCCCTTGGGTTTTACAGAAGGATATTTTAAAAGCATGTTTTTGAAAAGGCAAAAGTTCATTTGGTGTGTGAGCTATATACTGTCTGGTGAGCTGAGGCTGGAAGCCAGGCCTATGACCCTGTGTTACATCTGATCATGATGTCATGTGGTTGGAGCTGAGGCTGTCATTTACCATCTCTGTGACCTGGGGCATGTTATGGATCAATGAACTGGGGCTAATACTGTCTAGCCCGGAGGGTAATCATTGTAAGGATGAACTGCAATGTGTACATAAACCAGACTTAACCGTCATTATTTAATGTGACACAGTGGGGGAGCTCTGGTAATGATGGTGATAAAGAGGAGAGCTGCCCTCGATTTCAGTGGGCAGAGAAGCCCTGCCTGGCAGTGTTAGGTGAGGAGAGGTTGGTGGTAGGAAGCTCAAGGTTTCAGTTACTACTGAAACCTGGACCAGAAGTTGTTAAACATCTCCTAGAGGCTGTGCCTTTGGGGGGAAAGATGCCCTAGTCAAAAGAATAAATAAATAAGTAAAATGGATAAAATGGAACTGCTTGCATGCAGCTCAAGCCCTAGCAGAACATGCTTCCCTGCCATTGCTGGGCATATCCCAGGAGGACCCCATAAACTGCCTGGGTGGCCCAGATCATCCACAGCTATGCAAAGTCAGAGCAGTACCACATCCTCTGGCCCCTGAACTGGGAGGAAAGAAACAAAAACAGTTTATTGGAAAGAGACAGAGGAAGAAGGGGCCTGAAATCATCTTTCCTCTGGTCTTACCATAGTAACTCCGGAAGCAGGACCTGAGGGTTTATAAGTCTTCTTGGGAAGCAGGCTGGAAGCTGCTCTTATAGACAGGACCTCAAGAAAAATCACAGTTGTGGAGTAGGATTGTGTATTGTGAGACGCTCAAGTGGAACACTATTCAGGAAGGAATGGCTGTTACAAACTGGGTGTAACACCAAATCACTAAACTCATCAAGTCTCTTACCTAGTGAATTCCTACTCACTCATCAGAATGTAGTGCAAGAACCGTCACCTCCTACAGGAAGGCTTCCTTGACTCCCACTGCTCTCCTAGCTCTGTGCCCTCTCTACCAGTGAAATTGCCTCCTCACTAGCTTGTCTGTCTTCCTGACTCCTATCTGGGCTGGATATGAGAAATCTCCATAGCCCTTCTAGTGCCCCAGTCTAGTACTTTGCACTTGATTTATTTGCTCTTCCACATGAGGAGTGGATAGATTGATTGAGTTTTGAGCCTGAGGGGGTCAAAAGGAGGAACTGGCATGGATGGGTTGCAGGTAGGACTGGATGCCTCTTTTTAAAAGAAGTTATGATTTTGCAAAAGAGCAAGAGAAAGGGAGATGAGTATGCATTAGAGTCCAAAATTCTGAAGACTAAATTTACCACACTCCCCCCCCCCCCCCGCCTCCCCGGGGTTAGAGTCCAGCAGTGAATGAAAAAGAATAGAGTCCTGATAGGACTCGCAGAGAGAAATGAGATGCAGGCAGCTAAGAACCCCCAGGCAGCTGTTACTAAAGTGGACTTCAAGCCAGGTCAGGCTAATGGCATGGGTACCCCCCACACGCCTCCTTCTTTCTTCACCTGCCAGGGCCCCACCCGAGAGTCTGTGACTGTCTCTCCATAGACACCTGCTGATGGAGTGATGGAGTGACATGCTTCCATCTTGCTTTCCTTCTCAGAATTTCAGCTGCTTGTTTAAATGGTATTTTTCTGACCCGGGTGGCATTTCAACCATGCAACATCAGTGGGCTGTGTGTTGTTATACACCCGCTCCTCCCTTAGCTCCCCCGTGCTGCTTCTTGGTGTCTGAGATCAAAGAGAAATTATTGTTCAAACTGCAGATGAAGAAACAAGGCTGTCTGCCTTTGATGTTGGCCAGCCACGGTGTAATCTCTGCATCCCCCCCAACTTGCTTTTTACTGCTGATGCAATTTGCAGCTGCGATGTAGAGTCTAGGTAATTGTTTCTCCAACCCAAACACCACTGGTCTTTTTTATTTAAGTGTAAATTTTCATTTGGTTAAATAAACAGTTCCTGTCTGCCCCCAGTGGATGATGGCCTTGAACAAGGGGTGCTGGGGGGGCAGGTTTCATGACAACTGAGCCCAGGTAATCAGGAAGGACTCACAAGAGGCGATTATGGCAAGTATGCCCATCTTTAACTCTCCCTTTTACTGAAATAGTGTAATTTCAGTTTCATAAATACTAAGAGGTTTACCGCTGGGTACTGGGGCTCTCCATCTCATTCACCTCTGAAATTAAGGCTGTTGCCTTCACGACAACATTTCTCTTTGTCTCTCAGATCATTTTAGCTGCCTTTAGGAACCCAGCCAGGATGTAAAGTATTCAGACTGTTTTATTTTTTACAAGGTCAGATTGCTTGTGATTCCTAATAGAGAACATTGAAAACCTTTTTATTGTGGGGCAATCTTTCTTCTAATATATCTCTCTTTCCAGAAACACTTGCAGTCAAAGACATTAACTTAAAACCTTAATCTTTATGCAAGATAATAACAGTAGCAATAAGAGCGGCAAGGAATGCCATGTCGCTGTCAGCTTGTAACCAGAGCAGTCCTGGGCTCACCTGTACATGGTCCCATGGAACTCTGCTAGGCAGCTATTGTGGTTCCATTTTGCAGAAGCAGATGCTAAGATTCAGTGAAATAATTTTTTTTAAAGAGGCACAATTAAGAAAGAGGCAAAACCAGGATCAGAAGAATCCTTTACTATGCTTGGGGGAGGGTTTGGGGGATAGTAAGAGATGGTGAGAACTTTCCTAAATCCGGACTTAATGGTTGACTTTGAAATGGTGACCCGTTTGCTGAATTCTGGTTTATGAAACCTCAAATGCAAGATTCCATGATGCTCCTTCTTTCAGCCTGGGATATTCTCCCCACTGAACCTCCTTTCACCTGCCCTGACTTCCTTCCAGGAGCAAGGTGGAAGTCCTTGAGCTAACTTGTCTTTTGGTCCTCTGGACCTATCCCATCATACTGTTCCTTGATGCTGTGATTGTCACTTCCACCAGGCAGTGAGCTTCTGGAGGGCAAAGATGGTGTCTACATGCTTATTTGATTTCATATTCCAGCCCCCTGTTGTGTGGATGGTGGTCGAGAAACATTTTATTTTATTTTATTTTGCTTTTCGGATTACACCCCGCGATGCTCAGGGGTTACTCCTGGCTCTGCACTCAAGAATCACTCCTGGTGGAGCACAGGGACTATATGGGATGCTGGGAATCGATCCTGGGTTGGTCGCAAGCAAGGCAAATGCCCTACCCTTTGTGCTATCCCTCCAGCCTTGAGAACCATTTACTGAATGAAGGAATACATAAAGGAAGTAAATAACCACTGTAGCACTGTCTACCCATTGTTCATCGATTTGCTTGAGCAGGCACCAGTAACGTCTTCATTGTGAGATTTGTTGTTACTGTTTTTGGCATATTGAATATGCCACGGGGAGGTTGCCAGGCTCTAGCATGCGGGTGGGATACTCTCAGTAGCTTGCCAGGCTCTCCGAGAGGGACAGAGGAATAGAACCCGGGTCAGCCACATGCAGGGCAAATGCCCTACCTGCTGGGCTATTGCTCCAGTCCAAATAACCACATTTGATTTTAATTCTCATTACATTTGGTGGTGCATAATTCCAGAAGCACATCTACCTTCTAGCAGGGCTATGCCTGACATTCCATTTTCTACACTAAGATCAAGAGAACATGCAGCATTTTCCTCACTATTTTCCATGGGTTCTGTTAAGAAAGACACTATAATATAACCCTCTAAGGATTTGATTCATGAGAATTCTCCAGAAGATGAAGATGATTTGTTCATTTTGGTCTGGTTTTGGTTTAGCATGGAGGAATACCCCACGCCTAGTACACAGCAGATTAGTGAATGCAAATCCTTCTCTTCCACTTACATTCCATCAGGAAAAATGTCCCTATCCTGTGTCTCACTCTTTTAATGTCTTTCAAAATATTATCCATAAAAATATTGAAGCAAAGCTTCTGTTCAAATGATACTTTCCTCTTTTAAGGCAAGAGGCAAGAAACTCAAAACCTCAACTGGGAAGAATGCTTAATTTTGACTACCCAGCTGTAAACAGGTTAGAAGGAAAATAAAATAAAATAAAATAAAATAAAAGGATGGGAAGAACCCAGCTTTCCCTTTTTACCTCCCTAGTCTAAGAATACACCAGATTGACATTCAGATAAATAAATTTGCTATTCATGCTGGGAAAACAATGGAGGAAGTGGTTGATGAAACAAAGTAAAAATAATCCAACATTTTCCCTTCCCAGGTAGAGTGTGAGCTCAGAGAAGGTAGGCATGCTTATTTTATTTGTGTTGATGTTTAATCTTTATGATGAGTACTGAATAAACACCTAAATAAATAATGAATGAATGTAGAAAAGAATGAATAAACTCAACTTCAGATAAATAGCCTGATGAATAACTTGATGAAGTCCTAATATCAGTGAATGTTGTCACTTAGGTCTTGGAAAATGGGTGCACATTTCTTTCTTCCCTCTGCCTTCTTCAACTCACCTTCTTGTTTCCATGTGGCAAATGCTGTTCTACTTCCTGACGAAGGAAACTTCCTTTCTGATCCTGAGCTTCAATTCTATTCTTGGGAATTCTGACCCTCAAGTCCTCCCTCTTAGTTCTAGTTTTCTATCTCACTGTGCTGTACCATTTCATAGTATGCTTAATTTGCAATTGATTTTTCCCAGTAGCTGGGATTGCCACTCACCTGAGCCCCAAAGTAAGACTGAGCACCCCTCAGCCTAGGTTCTTTCCTCCTTGGAGCCTTCTTTACAAAGCCCGTGTGTGACAGATTTTCCTAAGGGGCTTAGATGTAGAGTTGAAAGCAGCAGATTTGCAAGCCAGCACAGAACCGTAATCCTTTATTTCTAGCTTCAGATTAATTGATTTATGGTAAGTTTTCCCTCTTAAAGTGCTATTCCTTTAAATCTTAATTGTCGTTAAAAGGACAGTCCTAGAGAGTAATAAACTTAGGACATATTGAGTCTCCATTATAGAGCTGGAGATACTTTATTAGCTCGCCCTACTCTGTAACGGAACGTGCGCTGAAATTGAACTTTACGCCCCAATCCCAAGCTACACAGCATTATTATTGTATCCATGCAATAATTTCATCAGTATGTTAGAAGGACCTGGAATTTGTAAGTTAGATATTTTGCCTAAGGTCTTACGACCAGGAGATCATTGTGCTAAATATTGACCTACCTATGGATCCCATGTTTGTACTCTAGTTACTAAACAGTCATTCCACAGAGATGTCATACTATGGAATGATAAAGAATGGCCACTAGTTCCATAAAGACTTCATACTATGAAATGGTACAGCATGGTGAGATCTGTTAACAGCGATGTCCCAAAAGATCTGGCACTAGGGAGTGGCAGAGAATGGTGAGTTCTGCTGGAAGATGCTATGATAGAGTCAACTCATGAAGCACTAAGTGGGTGACAGAAGAACATATACCTTTTAAAGGAGAAGATGTTTGGTTGGGCTTTAAAGGGTAAAAGGGGGTTTACCAGAGTAATAGGAAAGGAATTCCTAACTGAAACAACAGCTGGAGCAAAAGTCCAGAAAGATGGGAACATGGATCTTATTTGGGAATGAGAATAATTCCAGGGGCGGGGAACAAAATAGAGTAGGATGGCCAAGGCTGTGGGACAGAGTGGGGACAGTCCCCAGAGGGAGGACTGAGAGGAAGGCTAATGCCTTAGAAATGAATACCCATTCAAAAGAACAAAAGCAACCAGTGCTGGCGTGGATATGGGGGAAAAGGGACACTCTTTCACTCTTGGTGGGAATGCCAACTGGTCCAGTCTTTTTGGAGAACAATATGGGCATTCCTTCAAAAACTAGAAATTGAGCTTCCATATGATCCCACAATACCACTCCTGGTAATAGATCCCAAGGATGCAAAAAAAGTATAGTAGAAATGACATCAGCACCTGTATGTTTATTGCAGCACTGTTCACAAATAGTCAGAATCTGTAAACAACCGGAGTGCCCGAGAACAGACAACTGGTTAAAGAAACTTTGATAGGGGACATGGTGCCACCAGCAGGTAAATCTGTACCTGTGAGGCGAGTGCATCAGCAGCCTGACGGTGCCTTCAGACTTCCAGATACCCCAAAATTGTCTGTGTGTTTGGCCAGACCCCAAAAACTTGGGGCAAAGTTTACTAAGAAAGTAAACAGCCAAAAGTTAGGTATGTGGGAGACACACCCACAAACCACCTCCGGCTCAGCTATATAATTGGAGGCATGGCCTCTCTGTTTCCTGATGGAACTGCTTAATGGCCATGATCCCAGAAACTCAGAAACAAATCTTGAAACCCAGCGGCTTTTGACAGAAATGCATCCAGACCCTGCAGTAGGTTACAGGCGCTGGGCCACCCCAGGTGGGAATAGGTTTTGTGCCTTATCCTGTTCCCCCTGGTGGCCTGGTGGCCGCCATCCTCCAGAGGCCACTGGAGGGTCAGGTTTGGGCCCACAGTGACGAGACACGTGGGGCTTCACAGGTTTGGGGTGGAGCCGGCCCTTTCCTCCCCATCTCAACGAGACCCCAAGTTGTCACCCACGAATGGCCTCTCTGGCTCCTGATCAAGCTGCTTAACAGTCATGATCCCAGAGACTCAGAAACAAATCTCGGAACCCAGTGGCTTTTGACAGAAATGCATCCAGATCTCGCAGTAGGTTACTGTCGCCGGGCCATTCCAGGGGGAAAGGGTGCTGTCCCTCCACCTGCTCCCCTTAGGCAGCTCAGTAGCCGCCATCCTCCAGAGACCATCAGACAGTCAGGTTTGGGCCCTCAGTGATGAGACATGCAGGGCCTCACAGGATGGGGGTGGAGCCAGCCCTTTCCTCCCCGTTCCAAGCAGACCCTGAGTCGTCACCCACGAATGGCCTTTCTGGCTCCTGACCAAGATGCTTAATGGCAATGATCCAAGAGACTCAGGAACAAATTTTGGAACCCAGCAGGTTTTGGCAGAAATCCCTCCAGATTTAATTTTTAAAATTTCAGAATTTCAAAATCACGCAGTCACTACTACAGCCACGTGACATCATATGTTATTCATAACCAGCAATAGAAAGCAAATTGTCTACTGTTGTCTTTTCAGCAGATCTGAGTGTTGGGGTAAAATCCCAAATAATAATGGTGGGTCTGGTGTCAAAATATTGAATGTAATCAAAGTAGAGCCAGAGTAATATGGAAATCATCTGCCCCACAGGTAGGGGGATGGTGTGGGATGGGAGTATACTGGGTTTTTTTGTGTGTGGAGAATGGGCACTGGTGAAGGTACGGGTGTTTCATTGTATGACCAAGACTTAAACCCAAAAGTTTTGTACCTTTGTAACTTTTCATGGTGATTCAATAAATACAATTATAAAAAATGGAAAAAAAAAAGAAACTTTGGTGCATCTACACAATGGAATACTATGCAGCTGTTAGGAAAAATGAAATCATTAAATTTTCTTATAAGTGGATGTATAGGAGAATATCATGCTAAGTGAAATGAGTCAGAAAGAAAGGAACAGACATCGAATGACTGCACTCATTTGTGGAATATAAAATAACATATTATGAGACTGACACCCAAGGACAGTAGACACAGGGGCCAGGAATATATCCCCATTGTTGGATGTCTGCCTCATGAGCTGGGAAAGAAGGCAGCTGGAATAGAGAAGGGACCATGAAGACAATGATCATTGGAGGAATCGCTCGAGATGGGAGATGTGTACTGAAAGTAGATAAAGGACCAAATGTGATAGCCTGTCAGTATCTGTATTGCAAACCACAATGCCCCAAAGTAGAGAAAGAGTATGGAGGAAATAGTCTGCCATATATGCAGGGGGAGAGTTGAAAGGGAGGGGTAAACTGGGGATATTGGTTGTGGAGAATGTGCACTGGTGGAAGGATGAGTGTTGGATCATCGTATGACTGATACTCAAACATAAAACCTTGTAAATGTATCACATGGTGATTCAAGTTGAAGAGCACTCTTCATCTATGGCTAATGAGATGCCCTCTGGGTCTTCTGAAGATCAGGTCAGGAGATTGAGCAATGTTCACCTCCCTGAGCCTGATGCTAGAAGTGGTGCTGTGAACAGCAGTGGATTGTCCACGAGTGCTTGAAGGAGGTGATGCCATCAGGGCCCAGGATACCTGTGCTTCCTGCTTTCCTGTGTTGTCAGCAGCTTTTATGTGGTTGGAATTTGTCAATCCTCTTTCCCCCAAAGGATTATCATTCCTTTTGCCCTTCCTGAGAGGATCCCAGAGCCATACGTTTTAGTTATACAAATATGCATTTCTCATGTATCATGCATAGACCTATATTTTTCTTCTCTTTCTGAGGGGAACATTTCTCTATTTTGCCAAGAAGGGAATAAGGCAGGAGTGGTTTTCCCAGATGCTTGCTGGCTGGTGAGGTAAGGGGGCGGGAAAGGGGTGGCGCCACAGGTGTTTCTGACAACCAGAACCCAGATGTTGCATGGACGCACATAACCCCACAGCCTCAGATGAGGGGGTTCTCCCAGCTTCCCATTTCTGTGTAGAAACCAACACTACTGGGCTCTGACAATAGTCAAATCAGCCAAGCTTCTTTGCATCTGGACATGGCTCATCAGCCATTCATCTTTCAAACAGGATAAATTCCCAGCAAGGCCCCCCCCAGACCAGCTCCCCACACCCCTTTAGTAGGAAGAAGACTGCACCAGAGGGAAGAGACAACAGAGCTTGCATCAGTTGTCATCTCTGGAGAAGACAAAGGCAGAGGAAAGGAGTCCTGAATCCCTCTTAACTCTGGACCCTGCAGTGAATACACCATTGCAATAATGACTAACTTTGATGGAAACTTTGGCCATCTGATAAGGGACAGTTAGTCCCATTTTTAATAGAATTTTTAAAAATTGAATCACCATATGAAATGAGTCAGAGGGAAAGGAACAAACATAGAATGACTTATTCATTTTCGGAATATAAAATTTAAAAAAAAACATAGTGTGCGAATAATGCCCAAAGACAGTAGAAACAAGGGTCACAGAGATTGGTCCATTATAGGAAGTTTGCCGCCAAGTGGGTGGGGTGGAATGCAGTCAAGACAGAGAAGAGACCACTATGACAATGATAGCTGGAAATATTCCCGTTTTATAGATGAGGAAAGTTTAAAAACTTTTAAAAACCTGTGACTTAAAAACAAAGATGTTAAAACTTTTCATTTGAAGGCCCCACGTCTACCCCTGGATATCTAGGTCTCACCATCCCCTGAACCTCCTTTCTCTTGCCTCAGACAGCTTCTTGCTGGTGGTTATACCCAGGATCTGCACACTCCTGCAAATTTCTGCTGGCACTTGATCTTCATGCCCACTTCCTGGCTTCATGCTTCTCATTTCACAGATGTCACTTCCCTGGTAGTCACTCCAATTTCATGTGTGTGTGTGTGTGTGTGTGTGTGTGTGTGTGTAAGGGCCTCCTTGGTACTGCTCAGGGAGCCAGAGGCCCACTCCTGGAGATATGTTGGCTCGATATTCTTCCTTTCAGCAACACACTACTGTTTTAATCTGAACTGCACAGGGACCAGCAGGGCAATGGTTCTTGGGCATGGGAGGAACCACGTGGTGCCACCACACTTGGACCCTCTGTGTGCAAAGCATGTATGTGCCCTGAGCACTGTGCATGCCCCACTCCTTATTCCTTGCAGCTGTTCCACACGCCCTCCCCCCCCCCTTTTTTTTTTGCTTCAGAGTCATTATCCTACCTGTCACTCTCCTGTATTTTTCTGTCTGTTCTTGGATTCCTGCTCTCAAGACCATCTGCATCATCAACCAGGATTTTGTCTGTTTATTTTTTAATTGAGTCACTGTTAGATACACAGATACACAGTTACAAAGCTGTTCATGATTAGGTTTTAGTATACAATGTTTCAGCACCTATACCACCACCAGTGTACATTTTCCACCACCAATGACCTCAGTTTCCCTCCTACCACTCTCCACCCCCACCTCAGCTACTATTTCCCTCACCCCTCTCTCTTTCTCTTTCCCTCCTTCCCTCTGTCCCTCTCTCTCTCACTCTCTCTAGCTCACTCTCGCTCTATCTCTCTCACTTTCGCTCTATCTCTCTCCTTTTAGGCATAAAAGTATAGATACTGAGTATAGATACTGAGAGGTTATCATGTTTGTTCCTTTACCCACTTACAGCATGCAGTTCTTATACAGAGTAATCATTTCCAACTATCATTGCAATAGTGACTAAATACACCAATCAAGAGACACAGAGTGGCAGCATGGATTAGAAAATTGAACCCAACACTCTGCTGCTTGCAAGAAACACAGTGAACAATTAGGGCAAAAAGATTCAAAGTCAAAGGCTAGAAAACAATTCTTCAAGCAAAATCATACCTCAAAAAAGCAGGAGTGGCTGGTCATACTAGATTTTTCTGTTTTCTTTACCAAGGCTCCTTATAAAATTCTAGAATTCTATCACAATAGCTGGTGCAGGAGTGCACTTGCATTTCTGTAAAATGACTGGCACCTCTTGGCATTCTCTGGGTCACCTAGCTGTAAGAACTTTCCATTCCTGCCTTCACAGAAGCCAGATTCTGAACTCAGCCTGCAGTGTGGATACCCCATTCTTTCCACCACTTGGCCCTGACCGAGCTGGTGAGGAACAGACTGCATGACAACCCCATATCCATGCCCTTAGTACGGCAGGTGAGAGATGCCCAGGAAGAAGGGGAGAGTGAACGGGCATAGGGGAAACTCCTGGGAAGGAAAATATGACCTCATAGCCACGAACTTCCCACGCAGGTTCTTTGGTATGTTCTTGCTTATTGTGTGCGTGAGAACTGAGAGACAGAAAAGGGTGATGGTGTGCGTTGTCCCCTGTCCCTCCAGCCCCATTCAGGCTAGGTTCCAAACATAAGAGATCCCGTTGCCTCCACTTAAGAGTCGGGGGAGAAGGAGGACCGGGCTGCTGTTCTTTTATCGACACCCAAGAACGGCTCATCCAAAATTACAACCAAGAGCTTTCTTGACATGGGTTCATTTTCTCTCTTACCACTTGATTGCTTTTGGTCAGAGAAGATAGATTTCAACCCCCGAACGGCTCGTCTGCCTAGACTGCAGATATGTCCCATCGGTCACAGCTGCCTGCTCCTTTGAGCTTTCAGACAGTGGGGGCTGGATTCCCTGACTGGGCTCTCAGGGTGAAGGTGGGGGCCTGGGGACTGGCCCTGCCTCCCTCCCTCTGTTCTTGCTCTTCTGCACACATACTCAGCAGACCTTTCATTGAGCGATGCTTTCCTTTTTCCCTCTCCAGCTCTCCTCGCCCAGGCTCCTCCTTCTGTTTGGAATACCTTTTTCCTTTTTTGTCTTCTAGAATATTTTCACCACATGCATTTCTTCCTCTTTTAAGGATTTGTTTTTGGCCAAAACTCCTCCAGAAAGCTCTCCTTGACTGCTCCCAATCCTTCCCTTCCTCTCTGCCCATTCCCACCATTTCTGACTTAGCTATTTTGATACTATGGTTACTCTCTGTACTTATGACTTTTCCATTTATCTTTTCCCATTAAAATAAGTTCTTAGTTTTAATAGCGTTCCCAGGACTGTGTAATTAATATGTAATTAACGCTCATGAGATGAAGTTTTTGCAGACTTGGTTTAAAGACCTTTGTCTTTCCATGCTTGATTACAGAGGAATGATTTCAGGAAGGAAAAGCTAGATCAGTGGTTCTAAGAGCTTAAAGGAAAAGGAGATTACCCACAAACAATCTGAGTTGGTAGAAGCATTCCATGTCAGAGGGAAAAGTCAGGGGAAAAGGGATTTATAGCATAGTGTAGTGAGGGATGAGGGGAAACATGAGACCTCAAGGGTCACCTGAGCCCCACCACTAGCTTACTGTGTGACTAAGGCTAATTTTCAGATCCTTTGATTATGTGGGCAAACAATAACCATGATTCCTAGGTTGTCAAAGGTCCTACAATTCTGTATCCTTCCACCGGTTACTCACTTTTTTCATGGGTTCGGAGTTTGCATTACCATTTCAATGATTTCCATTGGAGATGGGTATGCATGAACCTAGGTTGTCTCCTACATTATTGTCCTGGAAGAAGACATCCTCTGGCCTCATTGGATTAGGTGAAAAGCCCCCAGTAGCGTCACATTTCTCAGAAGAAAGTATATTCAACTGGTGGTGGAGTGGGGCATGGAGAAGAGTGGAGCTATTCATTTCATGCTTTTTAAAACTCAAAAAACGTAGAGTTTTTGCTTCTGCTGAATTTTTCTATATTTTCCTCATTTATTCTTACTGGTATCCTTTTTAATAGTCAACATGGGCCCCTAGTTGATATTAATGGAACCATCACAAGGAACCAGTTCTCCATTTTTATCTAAGCACACAGTAGGAACGTGGTTCCTGGCTTACAGTGGCTAGGTGGAGAGGTTTGCCCTGGAATCTGAAAGCAGACCATTAATTACCATTCCTATAAAATCTTTCAGAAGTCAAAATTACACAAAGCAAAGAAGAAAGTCATTTATATGAAATGTTTGAGTACTGCCAGATGTGTAGCTCCAACCTACAAAATTTTCTACCTACTAAGCACCTTAGAAACACTTGCTTATGCAATCAAACACAGCCTACAAAATCATACCAAATAACACAAAACCTAAACACAAGCAGAGAAGTAGAGGTGAGGAAGATAAGCAGATGGCTTGTATAAAGTTTTTCTTAGATAAACAGTTCATTGGGTTACTCACACTGCTTGTGGTGCTGCTCCATCTAGACCAGCTGCTACAAATGAATGCTAAATGCGATGTTCACTTTTTGTCTTTGTCCTGTAGTCCTGTCTTGTCCTCCCGTTGTTCATCGATTTGCTCGAGCGGGCCCAGTAATGTCTCCATTGGAGACTTTGGTTGTTACTGTGTTTGGCATATCGAATACATCACAGGTAGCTTGCCAGACTCTGCCGTGCGGGCGAGATACTCTCGGTAGCTTGCCGGGCTCTCTGAGAGGGGCGGAGAAATCGAACTCGGGTCAGCCATGTTGGCTGTGTGCAAGGCAAACGCCCTACCTCTGTGCTATCGCTCCAGCCTAATAAAGATAAATTGGGAATAAGAATTGCTGTGTGATCTGAATCTTAAATGAGAAGCCAAGGCAAAAGCCCTCTTTAGATTTCTTGCCACTAGCACAAACAGGTACTCAGATTGATCATTCATAATAGACAAATGGCAGAATGAGAACTTCAAAAAGCTTGTGGTATCTGCCACATGGAACCAGTTCTGTTCACAATGCTATGAACTTCAGAGGCTGGGGAGATAGTACAGCAGGTTAGGCAATTGCCTTGGAAGTGGCTGGCCTGGATTTGATCCCCAAGACCGCATATGGTCCCCAGAGCTCCACCAGGAATGATCCCTGAGCATGAACCACGAATAAACCCTGAGCACCACCAGATGTGACTCAAAGCCAAAAAGAAAAAGAAAAAGAAAAAAGGTGCTATCAGAGTTCAGAAATGATGTTCAGTTGCTTGGAGATGAGCATATAAGTTTAGGTAAGAGGCAATCATGTTCTCTGTCCCTTCTTCCATAGAGGAGTCCCAGTCAATGGCCGCTTCTCTAGCCTTGGTCCTTGAGTGAAGCAAAGTAGAGAAGAACTTCTAAGGAGCTGAGAATGAAAAGTAGTATTAGCAAAGTTTTCTTGTATTTTAGTCACTGGCATTTGAGCACTGATGATGCATGGAATGACAACTTAACATATATTTACTGGCACAAGTATTATGGAATTTTTTTCTGTGTACAGAGAATAGCAGAAGCTTATGAAGTAAAAATAATTCTGTCATCACAGTCTCTTGCATGTTCAAACCCGAGATTTGAACTCAGAACTCCAGATTCCACACCAGGGCTCTCTTTCCAGATTGGTCCCACCATCTAATCTTCTGGAGATGTTTAGCTTGATTTCATTTGAGTCCACTGATAGACTCCAATTTTCATGATGAAACTTTGGCATACAAAAGGAGCTGGGAACAAGATTCTGGCTTTGGAGCTAAACAGACATAAACTAGAGTCTTTGCAATGGCATTCTATAGCTTAGAATACTTGGTGGGTAGCTGTGGTTTGGTCTCATGCATTTTTTCAATCAACCAAGATGACAGAGAATGGAAATCCTTCATAACAGGGAATGTTTAGTGCTGATAGTTTCATAGCATTGTCAGTGACCAGTTGGGTGGGTATTTGGGACAGTGTCTTCTTTCCCAGAATCCTCAAGTCAGAAAGACTTAGTGACTTGCCAGAACTCCTGTAGACGGTGGCAAAGCCCCCAGTCATCACCAAGTCCTTCTGATTTCTTCCACTCATTCTCTCTCCAAGATGGAACAGACTCCTCTATGACCGTCTTCAGAGAGGAAAGAGAGGCCTGGCCAATGCTAATGGCTTATTTCCATATAAAGAGCCTTCCCTTTCTGTTCTTGTTTTGCCTTGGAGCTTCAGGTTGATTTACTCTTCACCTATTTCTCTGCTTTCTCTCACTCCAGTTGATCACTGAGAACAGCAGGCATTGCCTTGGCAAGGTTACAGGATAAACGTGCTGCTTTGAGGACATCTGCATCCAGCAAAACCTTTCTTTTCTCTCCCTGGGGCATAATCTTGGAAAAACACATCTGTTTTTTCTGAGTATGTACCTAGCTGAGCTGATTTTTTTTTCTCTGTTGGATGGAGAAATGTTCTGTCAAGATAGGAAGAAGAGTTTTTCACACCCTCTGAAGTGAACAGACCCTTTGTGGCTAAGAAAAAGGAAAGAAAAGAAAGCCATGGTCTCTGAATGGAGTAAAAAAAGAATTGTTAAAAAAGGAGAGTGGGAGAGATGCCTAGATCACCTTTGACCTCAGAAAAGAACAGAAAAATAAAGAAATGGAGACAGGAATGAAGAAGGTGAAAAGGGAAAATAACAGGGGAACAGGGGCCAGGGACCTTGGGTACAACCAGTAATGTTGGGGAGTGGTAGTTATATATCAAAATCACGGACTCAACAACACTGAAAACATGAGATACATAAAACTTTATAATGCGCCTATCAAGGTGGTCAGGATGTGGGTGACTGGGGCAGGTTGGAGGAAGCATGGGAACATAGGTCGACGGAAGTTGACATTGGCAATGGGATTGCTGCTAGAACATTATATGCCTACCACTCAACCATCAGTAACTTTGTAAATCATCACTCTTTACATAAAAAAGAAAAATATTTATCAGAATTTACTTTATATACAGAACTACTATATAATAAAGACATTTACTGGTGAAAGGGAAAAAATTGAAAGGGAAGGGAAGGGAAGAGAAGGGAAGGAAAGGGAAGAGGAAGGAAAGAGAGTGGGGGAAAGGGAAAGAGAAGGAGAAGAAAGGGATACAGGGGAGAAGGAGAGGGTGCAGTGCTTCAATGCCGGGAGGTGAGAGTTGCTGAATATGCTTTCACAGTCTCCTTTGAGCAATTCACTAAGGGGTGGGCCATGACTGGGAATCTGTATTAGCTTGAGCAATCTAAATCCCCAAGCTGCTGTCTTCAGGACCCATTTCCCCTTATCTTCAGATGGCTAAGCCACATCTATTCCCTGCTGCCTTCCACCTCCTCCTCTCCAGTGAACTTGCTACTTCCTCAGAAGAAAAGCCAAGACAAGGGGATGAGGGGAAGAGTTCAACACTTATCGCCTCCTATTTATTTATTCCTTCATTCATTTTAGAGCTGTCATCAGGCCAGTCACTGTGCTGGATGGTGCCAAAGCACTGATATTTCCACAATTGTGCAGTCTCAGTTGTGGGGACTTCAAGGTCAGTGGGGGCAATGATATTGGGGTGTGTTTCATTGATTTTCTCATCATTCATTCAACAATATCCAAGTGCTGATCATATGACTGTGGCTATATTTTGTTTGGTTGTTACTCATTTTGACTATATTTTGTTTATTTGGTCATACCCAGCAGTGCTCTGGGCTTATTCCTGACCACACAGCAGGGATTACTCCTGCAGGGTTCCAGGGATTGAACCTGGGTTAGCGGCATGTAAGGCAAGCACCTTACTTCTAGTACTATATCCCCAGCCTTGACAGTGAATGTTTTATATGAAGTGCACATAGCAGAATAGACTTCCCCTGATGAAGGGAACCTTTCAATGAGCAGCAGATAATATCTCAGACAGAAGTATGTGCAGTGTAAGTGCTCATGCCACATTCCACAAAGGAAAGTCTGGACCAGCAAGGGGGAGAAAATGAGGTGGGAGTGTGGCTTAGTCAGAGTGCTCCACAGAGGGTGTTCCTGGGATGGTGCTATGAGGAGGCTTTGTTTGAGGGGAGCACCTGCAGTGAGGCAGGATCCTGAGACTCAAAACACATCTTGTGCAAGCATCAAAAGAGCCATCTAGCCCACTCCTGCTCTGTAACTTTTGAATAGTCACTAGATTTTCTGAGTCTCTGTCTCTTCCTCGGGGTCTAGTGGAGGTTTCATGGACAGTTGCCTACCTCCTCAGTGTAGAGATCCAAAGAGTAACTGGTCCTGAACAAGCTACTTGCCCTTCCTACTTGAAGCTGTGAATTATTTTACATGGCTTCTTCTTTGGAAGACGAGACCCATCTCCTACTGGCAGGGAATGTAGTTGTCAAGACACAGACACCCAGGCAGAGAGCTAGTACAGGGGTTAACGCACTTGCCTTGCAAGTGGCAGACCTTGATTTGATCCTTGATACCATACCCCTGAGCACCACCAGGGGTCACTCTTGAGCACAAAACCAGGAGTAGTCCCTGAGCTCTGTGTGGCACCAAATTTTCCCTCCCCCTAAAAGCTCACAGGGATGGGTATCTGATCATTGTATAATTGAAACCAAAGCACAAAAAATTGTAAATCTACAACTTTAAAAAAAAAAAAAAAGCTCACAGAAAGACAGACTCCCTTCACCCAAACCACATCCCCCAACTTCCCTGAACCCAGTTCCACATCTATATAGCGGGGCTCAGAAACATTGGGGGTTTTTGCTGTGAGCTGGTACGTGTTGTGCCCTCTACAGGATGCTGCATGAAGTGCTCTTCCCACTAATCCTCTCTCACTAGTACATTAAAAATAACAGCAGCACATGGAGGAGCCTCAAGCGCATGTCCTTGACATTCAGAGAATCAAACAGCCCTTCCCCTCTCCTCATCTCATTTCCCATGAGGCTTCTGTCTGTTCGGTGTAAGTCAACTAGCAAAATAGGCTCAAGGGAAAGAAACTCACTGAGTTTCCTCTCTTTGCAATGCCTGCATGTGAACCTGTTTGGTGCTCACACTGACGCTCTCAGGCCCATAAGTGGAATATGCCCATTTTATAGTCATGGAAATGGAGGTGCAGCAATATTGGGGATTCCTCCCAGTCATTGAGCCTATTAGTCAAAGAGCTTCCCAGCCCAACATCTCAGAACCAGAAAGGATTTAGGGACTCCAGGAATTAAGGTTGAAGCTGGGTGGGAGGCTCTCCATGTTTTCTCCCTAGAGTTTTACTGTGACAGATGAGATGCAGGGGGATCTAAACTCCAAGTGGAAGATGGAGTTTCAATCTTCCAGCTCATCCTTTTGCTGGAAGATTGTTAAGGGGGTTCCCTTGCCCATTGGGCTCTCCTCCTTTACTCCTCCTCTCTTATTACTTAGGGTTGCCAAGCATGTCCACAGACTGTTGTAAATGGCTCATCTCCAAGAATGGCACTGCAAAAAATCAAAGTGAACCATTAAAGAGGACAAATGGAGCTTTCCTGGATTTGAACTCTCAGACTCTCAGGCATGGTTGTACTGGAGCTTATGACTGCTTGCTTTAGAATTTGTGGAGTAGACATTGCAAATTGCTGATTCCCTGTCCTCTGAGAGTAGAGACAGCCTCTGGGCAGGGAAGGCAGATTGGAGATTCCCAGGCACCAAACATCACCAGGAGGCTTGGTCCCCAGCCTCTGGAAACTGCTGATTTGTCCTCTGATGGAAAAACTGTTGGCTTTGAAAAATAGCAGGACCACTTGGTCAGTCAGCCTGCTGGCACACTATTGATTTTTAGGACCGAAGGTCAGAATAGCAATCACTGAACCTGTAATCCCTCTCCACTCTTCTCTCCTCTAAACCTGTTGGAATGACATAAGATTGTCAATACAAGCTTTGTTCTCCGGCTATCTCTCTCCCTCCTGCTCTTTCCCTCATCCCATCCAGCGCTATATATCTCTGTCATCTTCCTTCTCATTATTTCCTTGGCTTATCCTCTTTCCTACTCCTCTAGGGAATAATGTGTCTACTTGCTTCATTTCAAAGCCATTCCTTGAAATGGACTGACTATAGCTCATCTGTCCATGGGGTGTCAGCACTGTGCTGGGGCAAGCCGAAGGAATCCAACAGATGTGAATTCAAATCCTGGATTGGGGCTTAGTTGGCTTGTGAACTTGGACAAATCTTATGTCCTTTGTCTTATCTTTAACTATGGATTGGATCATTCCATGTGTGTATTCCTGATGGATCTGTGAATGTGACTCACAGATAGTATTTATCATCTTTCATGGGCTGGAGCACAGCGAGTAGAGCATTTGCCTTGCATGCGGCTGACTTGGGTTTGATTTTTCCACCCCTTTTGTAGACCCCTGCAAGCTTCTGAGAGTATCCCGCCCAAACGGAAGAGCCTGGCAAGCTCCCCAAGGCACATTCGTTGTGCCAAAAATAGTAACAACAAATCTCACAATGGAGACATTACTGGTGCCCACTCGAGCAAATTGCTACAGTGCTACAGACTGAGAAATGGAGTCTGGGAAATTCAGTTTACACAATGGAAGAAATCCCCTGCATGGCTCCCTCCAGGACAAGCTTCAGGCTTCCCCACTCCCTCTCCCTGTATGTCCACTCCAGCCACCTGGTCTGTGCTCAAGCCCCTGCTTCCTGCTCCAGTTCCCCGCTGGGATTGGAACCCAGCCTGGGGACTGGAGCCCAGAGAGATCTCACATCCATGCCAGCTCTGAATTCCAGTGCTTCGGGCTGCTGCTGCTGGTTTGGCAGGCTTGTATATGACACGGTGACAGCCAGGTGCTGAGAAGTGGGCCTGGGGAAGGCCTGGACTTGGCTTCCTTCTTTTTCTGCAGGAGTGGGGCTTTGTTATTGTCGATCCAGCCAGCACAAGGGAGGGAGTGTCAGTGGAAGATTTTGGGGGGAGGGGAGTGGGATTTATACATGGTTCTGCACATCTGCAGTCATACCCCATGTACTGGAAATGATGCCAGAGCTGGAATCCAAAGCCTTGGGTCTCAGTCAACACTGTCATGTATGAACTATGAAAAACTTGGGCAAAACTTTTGACTCCTCAGGGGACTTCCCCTACCATTAATGGCCAATTATTGCACAGAAACATATCTAGCTCACTGGTCAGCAATTCCGGATCCATTTCTTATTAGAACACTCATAAATAGGGATGTTCATCTTGGATTTCTGCTCAGCTTAGAAAGGTAAGGTGTTTCAAGCAGATGCGATTTATGCTGTAAATGGCAGCATGACATTAAAGTTATGCACAGAAACTCCCATGGGACACTCCCTAGGTTTACAGCAAGCATCTGTTTCTTAGCTGCAACCTTGGGTGTTCCCCCTAACCCCTACAAGTCTCCATTTCCTCCTCCATAGAAACAGGGCTTATAATGTTAGCACCTACTCCATAGAGTTGTTCTGAGGATTATGAGAGCTAATAGAATTAAAGCTTTTTGACAATCACCATATCAATGAAGTTTTTGTCTCAGTGTTAGCCATTATTATTCCATGTCCAACTCATAACTTCCCTTGCTTCTCACTGACAGTCTTTATTTTTCCTCCTCTGACCATATTCAGTTGAATGGTTGATTTTAAGTTGAGTTGATCAGATACTCTCCCCTGGAAATTTGAGATGAGATTGGGGAAGTTGAATTACGGTGTGTGTGTGTGTGTGTGTGTGTGTGTGTGTGTGTGTGTGTGTTTGTGTGTGTTTGAGAGAGAGGAGAGTGGAAGATTAGAGGAGAGGAAATAAAAGATGAGGAGGACAAGGTATTTGTGACAGATATGCTCAACACCTTTGAGGCAGATTTTCTTTTACTCCCCACCTATATAGACTGGGAACACAGGAAGTAAAACATAGGTTCAGAGACAGAGACAGAGACAGAGACAGAGACAGAGACAGAGAGGCATTCAGAAATGGAGGGAGGAAAAGAGATACTAACATAGTCGAAGTGGGGGAAAGAGAAATCCAACAGCTGTAGCATCTGTTAATGACTTCTCATGCCTTCTTGAATTCTCACTTCTAACCTTGGTTTCCAGAACACAGTCGTGTCATAGTTCTTATTCAGCCTGGGTAAATTAATTTATGCTGCAGCAGTGAACAATCTCCTCATCACAGTGGCTTAATACTGCTCAGGTTCTGCCCATTCTATGTGTCAAACTATTTGCTCATCAGGAAAATTCCTTCTCCTCCTCACTTAGGGTGATGATCTTTATCTTGACCTTCTTCTATCACTGTTTTAGAAGAGCTAATATGACAAGCATGTGCAAACTATCAACCATCCTTTTGGAAATGACTTTCTTCTTGCTTCTGCTCACAATTTCCTTAGCCAAATAAATCATGTGACTACATTCAGTTTTAAAAGGTGCTGAGAAATACATTACTGTGTTAACAATAAGGGTAGTAGGGCTATTTCTGAACATCCTCTGCAAACTGCCAGCCCCTTTTTACCTCCTCAGTTCATCCCAAATTGCATTTAACTGTATAAATGAATAAACACAAAAGTCCTAACAGAAGTCATCAGAACAAAATCTCAGTTTTCTAGACATCTGCATGTTAAATCAGCTTGGAAATGCAGTGGATACTTCTGGATCCCAGATAAGGAGCCTAGCATAGAGAGAGTTATGAAAAAAGGGGTCTAAGAGGTGATGTTTGAGCTCCAATGGAGAGAAAGAAAATATTAGTCTGCCACCTTCCTGATGTGCTCCTGGAAACTGTATGATGACCCGTGATGGGGGGGACTTTGAGGTCATACATGCGAGAGTCTGCATTTCGATTTTTCAGAGCAGAGCGAACTGGTGAATGGCAAGCACCTCACATATTCCATGACATGACTAGCAGTTGAGGAAGTGTTACTTGTCTTTTCTTATCTCCTTGCACTACAATCTTTCCTTTTTAGGTACACGGCAGCAAAGTTTTCTTCTTATTTTCCCTGAGGGAATCTAAACACTTCATACTGGCAGTAGCACTCAGAGCCTTGTGATTGAGGGGATTGCCATTTCACTGGGAAGACTAGTTTAATTGTTGGCATAAAGTTCGCTATCTTGGTGTTATAAGCCAACAGACTTGAGGCTCTGAGATACCATCTGTTTCTGAAAAACATTTTTTCCCCTGGAATCTTCTCTGAGAAAATCATTTTCCACTTCACTTCAGGCATACTTTTTAATTTGTTTTTTTTCACCTATTAGTGGAGGAATTAGAATTATTGGAAATATTCTTATGAACAGTAATCCGTAAAATTCAGGGAACTGCTGATTATATAGGTATTTTGTGCCAGGGATCCAATGAGGGTCTTATATGTGTGAGACATGTACTTTATTGCTGAACTATATGTCACACCGTAGAGTTGTATTTCTAAGATTTATAGTTCTGTGTTTGGAAGTGACTCCCTGCTGCTTAAAATACCACGCAAATGGGTCCCCAATAACCACAGAGTGAGGTTCAGATAGAATAAGTAATGGTGAACAGAATGTTGGGTACTCCCCCACTTTTTTTTTCCCCTTGGCACTTCTCAATGTCCTACTCATCCTCCCATGTCCAACACTGAAACCAGTTGTGCAACAAAATAATTATCAAGGGTATTTTGTTTCAAGTCGTAGAAAACCCAAACCAGAGACATAAATGATATTTTAATTTACTGGCTCCTGTGACATTGGAATTCACTGGCTCCTAAGAAGTCAAGCTTGGTTTGAGTCTGTGGCTGATTAATATCACCAAAGTCCTAAAAGTAATAATTAAATGCCTCTTTATGTTTTACAGAGACAGATTCACCTTCTTGAGGTCTCATTGTGGCTAAGATACCCAAGGATTCTGTGCCTCCTGCCTCCCTTGGAGTACAGTGTAGTGTTTCTATTTCTTTAACATATAAGCTGATTTCTGAGCTTCCTCTGATTATACCCTTGTAAGTCAGTTGCCCGCTCTGTCTGACTCAAGATAATATAATGCATCACATTGTATCATGAAGCCTGCTTATGTGTGCATTCCTGAACATGTACCAGAAACACGTTGACTTAGGCTAGGCAACACTTCCATCTCCAACCCAAATTTTACTTGATTTTGAAATTCCCCAGGGAGCATTTCTGGGTCTGTAAGGAAGGATTCAGGAAAGGATGTATGCTAGGACTTCAACTTTCAAGATGTGTGGTCAGCAAAGAACCTCATTTATATACTTAACCAATATTTATGCAAGATTTAATCCAGGTATTCTACTAGACATAGCCTGAGGAAGTACTTGGGGGAGGATAAATATGGAACATTTTGAGAATCTGTTCAGGGGCTTTGATAGGAGTAAAAATAAAACAAAACCAAAAAAGTGCTATATGGGCTGAGAAGAGATACTTAGTATAGAGATAGGAGGTGGGTGAATTCAGGGAAGGAGACAGTGACTTGAGTTTTGAGAGGAAACCTGGACTTAATCAGGGGAGAGTATGGAAAGTGGGAAGAAGAAAGATTAATGTTTTAGACCCCTAGGATATATGAAGGCAGAGCAATGGGTAAAAGCAAGGGTATTTGGATTTTGCAACTAGTTTAATGCAATCTGGAGTCTGGACTCTAACATACTAAAATATTCAGTGATATGTCAGTTCTGCCACATAGTGGTGGGAAAGCTCCAGGGTCTTGCTGGGCTTCAATTTTCCTATTATGGAATAGATACGATACTAATAGCGACTGCATTAATAGTGTGGGTGATGAATAAACGAGGTCTGATGCATCTGGCACTGGGCTATGCTGTGCCACAAGTACACTGTCAAAGTTTCCTTCTTAGGAGGTTGCCAGATCACGCATGTACATGGTTACACTCATAAATATCTGTTTACAAAATGAGAGGAAACCTGGGGAAATTGATGTTATGATACTTTCTTGTTTTCCCATTGGTTCTACCCCTGATGAAAAGTAAAAGTCTGAGAACTGTAAAGGATGCCTATGATTCTTTTCTGGTTTGATAATTGGGGCTCTTGAGTCAGGGATGTTTTGCATGATCGTACCAATGTTGTAGTTTTATCATTACCATAATCACTAGTACTTAGCAATTTCCTCAATGCAGAAAATGAGTTCAGGATAGTTTGTGCTTAAAAGCTTGTGGTTTGAATCTCATTCACAATTGTGCCTCAGATAATCAAGTACCTCAGAATCAGCTTAACTAAAAAGGTGAAAGATTTATACAAAAAACCCCTGCAAAATATCACTTCAGGAAATAAGAAGACACAAGGAAATGGAAACACATCTGCTCATGGATTGGGTGGATTAACATCATCAAAATGACAATACTTCCAAAAGTATTATACATATTCAATGCAGTCCTTATTAGAATACCCATGACATTTTTCAAAGAAAAAAAATCAAACACTCCTGAAGTTAATACAGAACAATAACCTCCCCCTCCGATAGCTAAAACAATCCTTGGAGAAAAGAAGATAGGAGGCATCACTTTCCCTTACTTCAAACTAAAATACAAAACAGTAGTAATCAAAACAGCATGATACTGAAATAAAGACAGCCCTTCAGATCAATAAAATAGAGTTAACTATCTTGCAGCAGACTCTCAAATATATGATCAGTTAATCTTTGATAAAGGAGCAAAAAATATGAGGTGGAGCAAGGAAAACCTCTTCAACAAGTAGTGTTGAGAAAACTGGTCAGTTACATGCAAAAAATGAACTCCGACTTCTTCCTAATTCCATGATCAAAAGTCAAGTCAAAATGTAATAAAGACCTTGATATCAGACCTGAATCCAGAAGGTACATAGTGGAAAATGTAGGCAGAACTCTCCATGACATTGAAACTAAAGGCATCTTCAAGGACAACACTGACCAAGCAAATGAAAGCAAATTGGAAGTAAACAAATGAAACAACACTAATTTAAGAAGTTTCTGCATCTCAAAAGAAACAAGTACAGCCCATGAAATGAGAGAAATTATTAAACCACCACTTATTCAATATGAGGTTAATCACTGTCACTCTCCCCAGTTGTTCATCGATTTGCTCAAGCAGGCCCAGTAATGTCTCCATTTTGAGACTTGTTGTTACTGTCTGTGTTTGGCATATTGAATATGTCATGGGTAGCTTGCCAGGCTTTGCCATGTGGGCGAGATACTCTCGGTAGCTTGCCGGGCTCTCTCAGAGGGGCGGAGGAATCAAACCCAGCTTGGTTTATATCACAGATATATACGATACTGGTAGAACTTTATGAGAAATAACCATCCAACCCCATAAAAAATGGGAAGAAAAAATGAACAGAAACTTCCTTAAATAATAAGTACAAATGGCCAAAAGACACATGAAAAATGCTCTGCATCACTAATCATCAGAGAAACGCAAGTGAAAACAATGATGAGATATCATCTCACATGAAGCGACTGGCACATATTCAAAAGAACAAGAAAAACCAATGCTAGTGCAGATGCAGGGTGAATGGAACCCTCATGCACTGCTGTGGGAACATCAACTTGTCTAGCCTTCTGGAAAACAATATTGACATTCCTTAAAAATCTACTAATTGAGCTTCCATTTGACCCAGCAACTCTACTTCTTGAAATATATCTCAAGGACCCCAAAACAAAATAGAGAAAGATGTTTGCACTTTTATGTTCCTTGCAGCACTGTCCACAATAGCCAAGATCTGAAAACAACTCAAGTGTCCGAGAGTAGACGAATAGATAAAGAAACTATGGTACATATACATAATGGAATATTACTCAGCCATAGAAAATATAAAGTCATGCAATTTGCTACTACATGGAGGGAACTGAAAAGTATCATACTGGGTGATGTTAGAGGGATAGAGAAGGGGGCACTATCTCTCTCATATGTGGGATATAAAGAAACATGGTGGAATGACTGATGCTCAAAGACAATGGAAATAAAGAACATGGAACTGGTATTCAGTAGAAAACATGACAGGTAAGGGAGCTCGGAAATAGGACAGGGAGTGAGCAATAACTGTGGTGGAGGGAAGTGTTCAATTGGAAGGAGGTCGTGCTGAAAGGCAGTGAAGTGTTATGTATAAAAGCCTGTTAACAACAATGCTGTAAACCACAGTACAAAAACTTTGTTTTAAAAAAATCACACTCAGAGAGAAATAGAAGAAAGAGTGAAAAGAAAAGTGTCTGCCATAGAGGCAGGAAGCAGGTGGCAGGGCCAAGGGTGGTGAGAGGGAAACTGGGGACATTGGTGGTGGGAAATGTGCACTGGTGAAGAGACGGGTGTTAGAACATTGTATGACTGAAACTTGTACAACTTTGTATCTGTGAAAAAACAAATCACACCTCAGAGTAGCAGGCTGGTGGGTGAGAGGCAAATGGAGGTGGGATGCATTGATGGAGGGAAGTGGACACAGGTGAAGGGATCTGTGTCTGTACATTGTATTCTGAAACCCAATCATGAATAAGTTTGCTACTTCAGGGTGACTACGTAAGAATATTGAAAATAAAAAGTCTTGGAACTAGGCAGACATGTCTGGTCTGAATCCCATGTTAACGGACATACGAAACAAAACAAACACTGTCCTCCCGTTGTTCATCGATTTGCTCAAGTGGGCTCAGTAATGTCTCCATCGTGAGACTTGTTGTTACTGTGTTTGGCATATCGAATATGTCACGGGTAGCTTGCCAGGCTTTGCCGTGCAGGTGAGATTCTCTTGGTAGCTTGCCAGGCTCTCTGAGAGGGGCAGAGGAATAGAACCCGGCTCAGCCGGGCCAGCATCATGCTCAAGGCAAACACCTTACCACTGTGCTATCACTCCAGCCCAATGGACATACAGGTATTCAATCCCATATTCTAGGTGTTGCCTCTGGGTTCAGGGAAGTTAAGCAGTTCATCTACCATCATGGAAGTGGAAGAGCTCCAGGCTATGGGAGTTAAGGGTTTTTTACGTGTGTGTGTGTGTGTATGTGTGTATGTGTGTGTAAATTGCTTAAATCTCTACCTACCTTCATGTTGGCATGAAGATAAAATAAACTAGTGGTTGTGAACCAATCAGTGCCATGACTGGGCAAACATAAATATTTAATAAATTAGCTCTGATGATGATATATGCCCTTCTTGGTTTTTAATAAGGATCAAATTAACTTATGGGTATGCAAACAAATGTAGATTAAAAAGACCATTCATTAAGACTTCTATAAAAAGAGTTTGTGATGATTAATCTAGTTAAAATTATAACCCGAGGCATTCAGTACCTACAGTCCCATGTCTTGCTCTATTTTTCTCTAGAGAATACTTCACCATCTAACATACTGTATATGAATATAATATATGCACATCTTGAACAATATGGGCTTGAACTGTACCAGTCCATATGAACTAATTTCCTCTCTTGGGTTTTTGCAGTGTTTTATTCTATTGGTTTTGATTTTTTTTTCTTACTGCAGTTATGCTTGAGTTTGCAGTGATAAGGATTGAACCAGGGTCAGTAGCATGGAAGCCTGTCTCTGTGGCCCCAGGATTTTACAGTTTTGCATCCAATGAATCATGGATGTCAGGTGATTGAATATCAGACATAGACCCCAACGATACAGAAAGCAAACTTTACATTATATGTGAGTTTTCAACTAGAGAGGGATGGTGGTAGTGGGACTTGCCTATAACTCCGTGTTGACTGGTTAATTTTTGCTAAGGAGTAGGCTCTTTACCTTTTTAAATGAAAGCTAAATGAAAGCTGACAGTGCTATAAATAACAGGATCTGACATAAGGCAGCCATACAGACTTTTTTCTATGCACAAGTTACCGAAGTTCCCCTCTAGGGTAGATGTAACACATTATCTTTTACATTCTCCTCATTTTACATTTTTTTGCATGTTCCCCTAGAATGTCAGTTCCATATGGACAGGAATTATGATCTGTTTTGTTCCTTGTTGTGTTTTTCATGCCTAAACTAGTGCTCAGGAATAATAAGTGCTCATTAAACATTTTTAGAATGAATGAATCAGCAAAGTGAAATGATATTCTAGGCTCCTTCCAACTCTGAGGTCTGATGGTTCTGGAAATTTTCATAAGTTTCTCATCTACTTTTTACATATAGGAGACAGGAACTGTATGTACCAACGGTGTTGCTTGCAGGCTCCTAGATACTTCTTATGCTGCTTTAGCCCTGTTATTCCCAATGTATCAACTCGTTTGGCTCAGAAATACTTTTCATGGCAGGTTAGCAGTACCTGCTGGTCAAACATCAGTGTATAACAGGGTTAGGTTGTGTTGCCCAGGCTTTACTCCAAAGCTCTTCCCAGCTGCCTGGAATGCATGTGTTAGAGCTACAGGGCATTGGATGTAAAGGAGATAGGAAGGGAGTAGGAAGCAATGGGGAGTGTGAAAGAAGGTGAGTAACTGAAAGAAATTAACTTCAGCTGCGGGTTTCTAGTGCCTGCTTCCTGCTCAGTCACGTCTCTCCTCCCAGTTCCAGGAGGGGAACTACAGTCACTGACCTTGCACTTGCAGCCAACAGCTGGAGCAGCTGTCTTTCTCCGTTGATAGAGAAAGAGTTCTAAGTCATTTTTCACATATATTTAACTCATTTTCCCCATTTCCACTGTTTGTTTTCACAGGACCATGCAGATTACATTGGAGATCCTGTTTTCTTTTACTTTTTTTTTTTTATAACTACAAGCTTTCATGTTTGGGTTACAGTCACACAATGATCAAACACCCATCTCTGCACCAGTGCACATTCCCCTTCACCAATCTTCCCAACATACCACCCCTTCCCCACCCTCCCCCTGCATCCATGGCAGACAACATTCCCCATACTCTCTCTCTACTTTTGGGCATTATGGTTTGCAATACAGATACTGAGAAGTAATCATGTTTGGTCCTTTATCTACTTTCAGCACACATCTCCCATCCCGAACGATTCCTCCAGCCATCATTGTCTTAGTGATCCCTTCTCTATTCCATTTGCCTTCTCCCCTCTGCTCATGAAACAGGATCCCGCTTTCTCAGTTGGTCTGGCAATTCACTTCCTTTTTTAGTATTTCCCATCTGAGTGGACTTGATGTTCTTCTGTCAGTCTTTCTAAGCCTATTTGTAGGCTCTTGTCTTTCTCAGTGATGCGAGAGATCTGTTCTATACTCCTTGCACATACATACACCTCACTAAGCCTTCTCTCCTAGATGCTCTCATAGCTGCTCCATCTATGCTCTTGATTCCAACTCCCTGTGCATGGCCTCCCAAGTCTCCCGAGTTCCAGAAACTTCTTTCTGATCACAAGCTGTCCTTTTTCTCCTGGAGGTCCCACTCTCTCAGTACAGAGACCCATGTGCCTTCACATCTGCTTCCCTTTCTCAGGAGCTGAGAATGCCAGTTTGCTAGCTGCGTACAGCAGACTGCTGTGTGTCTATGGGACTTTCTCCTTCTTGCTCCTTTCCCATTTCTCTGTCTCTGCAGATATGTGTCTTTGGTAGCTCGAGGACTTATAGGTCTGGCCCTTCCTTTCTGTATAAGAGAACCTCTTCACAAGTTCTCATCCCATCTTGCAACCACACTTCATCCCTTTGCCATCAATGACTTCTTTCTCAAACAAATTCACTTCACAGCAGCAGAGTCAGTTTTTCTAGATCATGGTTCTACCCTCTCACTCTCTGGGTTACGACTGATGTCTACTGGGGGCTAGTTCAAACTTCTTCACCTAGCCTTGACCCAACTCTGGTCTAGCCCCACTTCTGCTGGGTGGGTTCTTTCTTGTACATCAGTCCTGAAGCCTTACCTGCTTTTCCCACAAGAGGAAAAGCTGCAATTTTAATCTCTGTCATGATAGATGAGCAAGTAATTAGGGCAGCAAGCCTCTGAAATTGTGTCAGCTCCCTGAAGGTTCAGTTCCTAAGCGCCTGGCCTAGTACTCAGCAAGGCACGTGCTTCTTTCCCTACCACTTCCCTGAGCATGCTGGGAAGGAGGGGAAGAGGATTCCTGGGGGACTGACACTCTAGGCAAGATGGCAGCTTGCCATCTCTCCACTGCTGGCTTTTGGGGCAGAGGTCGGGGTAGGGGGTTAATGAAAGAAGTGTGTGTGTCAGAAATGGAAGATGTGGGTTTGAGTTCTTCCTGGACCCTTAGGACCATGTTTCTGGTAACTGGTTCTCCAAGCTTTAGCAGGTTTGGGGAATAATGTGCTTTATCACATTGGATTCCTGGAAAGAGCAAAGGAAGTACTGAATGAATTACATAAACTCATCATTGCTGAAAAGGTATTTAGATGCTATACTTAAAAGGTATTTAGGAACATCTAGTGATTTCTGAATAGTCTTTCTTTCCTGTTCCTGTCAGTGTGAATCAGGACTTGCTAATGAGCCCATCTAAATTATTTGTGTTTAAAACAGGGATAATTGCCCTCTACACTTCATAGGGTTGGTTTTGTATATACATGGTTGGTAAATGGTAAAGAGCGATGGATGATGGACAGTTATCATTATTCATACTAATAATGGTAGTATAATTATTGATCTTAATTGAGTTAAGACAGTGAAAAATATTATTAGGCAATTGTGTTCCATTTGAAAACTAGAAGCAAGTCACTTAATCTCACTGTTTCTTCAACTATAAAGTTAAGAGATTGAGTTTTCTGGGCATCAAATATAAAGTCCAATAAAGAGCTAAAATACAGTGCATATGAATAGAGTACATGCTCAATAAATACAATGAATTGTAATGCATGTTGGCCAAATTAATATGTAAGACATAACCTAATGTAATGAATAATCAGAATAACTTGTAGAAGTTTGAAGTATATATGGAATGAGAAAATGAACTGCATACTGTGGAGTAAATCAGGTTTAGGATATTCAAATATTATTACAGAGCACACTACACAGTTGCTCCCCTCTCCCACCATTCCCTACCAGAGCAACTCTCCTCAGTAAGTCTTCGGGTGCTCTTCTAATCTGGCAAAAATGGTCTCTTCCCACCAGTGCTCTGGGGTCAGGGTTATGGCTGATGGGAAGACAAGGAAATTGTGTTGTGAGTAATGCTCAGCAGAAGTGTCTGTGACAACATATTGGAGACACCCTGGTGAACGGTTCAGTTTGGAAAAATACTGAACCCAAGAGTCAGAGACTTTTGCTGCTTTTAATCTATAATGTTTTCAACTTTTGAAGTTCTGAAATGATCAGTCAAGTTTTAAGTCTTGAAAATCTTTCTGATAAATGATAAATGAAGCTATCTGGTGTGTGTGTGTGTGTGTGTGTGTGTGTGTGTGTGTGTGTGTGTAAGCATCTGAATTAAAGAAAATGTGCCTTCATATCATCAGAGAGCATGGAGAGTCTTATGTGCTCAGACTTACACTGGACACTGGACCTTCCATGAAGATTTTATTACAATGTCCTACCCAATTACTTCTATGTTACCCTTGGCTTCTGGCAGAAGTGTCTCTGTGTATACTTCCAGAGAAAAGACATTTGCTATCTCTTTGGCATCTCATTTTCTAAGCAAGATCAGCTTGCATTGAAATTTCCCTCTTTGATCTTTGTTCTTCCCTCTGGAGTCTCAGAGGAGAAATCTTATCTTCTAGGCTTCTCTCTTTTTAGTGTTCCTACTTCAAATGTTGGTTGTCAGCTTGTGCTATCATCCGCCTTTCTTCTGGCTGAGCTTGTCTTTACATTATTCTTGCTTTGCTTTTGTTTATGATAATAGTATATGAAGTTTGTTGAGAGAAAGTGAACCTGCTCTGTTGGGCTCCCCTTTGATCCTCCCCATGGGCCGATGAGCAAAGGAGCACTTAGGACCCACTTCACAGAAGAGAAAAATGAGGCACTGGCCACCTGTGAGAGTCCACGGCTGGGATTTGATTCTAAGATGTGGGCTCTAGAGGTGGTTTTCTATGCTCTACCCCCCTATTTTCATACTGGTATTGGTAAAATACTCTATGTACAGTAAGTTCACATTTAACATGATCGTTGGTTCTTGGAAATTGCACTTTTAACATATTAATGCTGGTGTGTACTACCAATGACTTACACTTTGATGTCACATTGGATAGAATGTACCATCAAATATATGCAATAGTTTGTTAAGTTGAAATAGAAGGGAAGGGAAATAAAAGAAAAGTGCCTTATTGTTGATTATTTCAAAAGCTAAATTTATTTTTTTGAAAGAAGGTAGGATTTATTTAATAAAGACCCCAGGTGACAAGAAGCACAAATTGTGGCACTGGAGTTTATATACTTCTAGCACAACATAAAATGAGACAAGTTTTATTGTAGGTTGATTAACATACATAGGACTTTGTTTAGTATATTTCAAATCATGAAAATATCAACAGGGGCACAGAGAGACAAAATAGGGGTTAAGACACTTGAGCATAATCTAGCCCATTTCAATCCCTCATGGCATATGGTTTCCCAGCACTGTCAGGAGTTATGCTTGAGCATAGAGTCGAGAGTAATACCTGAACATTACTTAAACCAACACTTTTCTAATCTTAAAGACTCACGTGTGCTTATTCCTTCACTCATATTCTTGGGTATATAGAGCTTGTCCCAGAAGCACAAAACTCAAGGCAGGCAACCACCATAGACAGAACAACCTTCCATCATGAGGCCACTTATGCAACGTATATACACTTACTTGGGTTATCTGAGATTGGCCAAAGTAGTTAGTAAGCATCTTTAAAATGTGGGAAGAAATAAAGTACCCGAGTTCTAAAGTGGTCCAACCAGGAATTGATTTCATTTCTTTTTTTTTCCTGACCAATGTGCTAATGACAAGTGGGATGAAGCAATGGTATTCAAGACCCTGCTCTAGTTTTATCATGGGGACCAGTTCTTGGAGGACTGAAAAGTGCTGGACTCACGTTGCTGTTTGAGATGTGCTGCACATATTTGCACTAGGTGAGGAGTGACTGGCTGTGCCACCAGAAGCCAGTAATTACTCTGTCTTCTGTCTTTGTGTTCTGCTTGCCTCAGTGAAGGTCATTGATTCCCACTTGCATTCCACCTTTCCAGATCTGCCAGTATGTTAGGCACTAGGAGAGACAAGACAGACATTTTCCTCTTGGTATTTATAGAGGCTCTACAATGAACATGACCACTGGTTAGAGATTGTTGTTGTGAGAATAATCACTCAAAGGAAAAATATTATATTCATTGCTTCAGAGTAAAAGTGGATTGTAGAAGGAAAGTGAGTAACCAGGGATTTCAAGATCATAGATTTAGAGGAAATAAACTAGTCTGGGGAAGGCTCTTAAGAGGGGAGTGTTTCCTTGCAAGCAGAGGATGGCATGAGGTGTGCAGCATGAAGTGATGTTGGGATACAGGGGAGGCTGTGAATAGACACAACCTAGGGACCAGCATTCAGGGTCCTGTGAGACAAATGAGAAGCTAAGTCCTAGAAATATGGGAATTTGTTTTGAAAAGATCACTCTGAGTGCTGGATAGAAAATGAACAACAGGATCTAGTTCTGTCTGGTGATGTTATATGAGCAAAGATTCTCATCTCTGCTAAGGTCCATATAGTTACTATAATCACCTCCCCTGGGGACTGCAGCAGTGGCAGTCAGAGCCCTTGCCTGGGTTTTCAGCTTGTCTACAGCTGACTAGAGACAAGTCTGGCCAACTTGCCCAACCTCTTGGAGACCTCATTTTGGGGGCATCTTCCAAGCAATGCTCAGGGAATCTGGGGACCACTTTTGGTGACACTCAGCCAACTGGACCAGATGGTTGAATTCAGGGCCTGGCAATATGATGCTGCTTAAGTCCAGTGGTGCTAGGGTCTACCAAGGTCCACCCAAGAAATGCTGGGCTGGAACCTGGGGCCTCATGCCAAGCATGTGCCTCTGACCTCATGCCAAGCATATGCCTCTGATTTAACTAGCTCCCTGCCCTACCTCACTTTGCTTATCTGTAAAATAATTCCTACTTCATACTGTTATCATGCTGTTATCATGCATTCATGTGAATTAATCTGTATGAAGTGCTAAGAATAGGTCCTAATATGTATTAGTAGTTCTACTGCAGCTATTCTTATTCCATTTTACAAGCCTTTTACTCTGTGGAAGGAAAGCAACTGTGATTCCTTAAATCCACATGTACAAATCAGCATCAAGTGTTGGGCCTTTCCCAGTGGACACCAGATGGCATGCCAACTGCTTGCCCAGTCAGGAGAACCCCAGTGGTGGGTGTCAGTTACCATGGAGCTTTGTGGCACCTTATCTGTCCTCTGATTTTCCTCCTCTACTGGAGAACATTCCACTGGGGGGAGGTGTGTGTGGGGGCTTTGCACCTCCATCTTCCATCTTGTTCAAGGCATAGCCTCAGAAAATTTCCTTCCTTACACTGTGTTTAGATATGGGGAGAGACCCTGTTGTCCCTGCTACTGCTGTATGTGGCCATATAGCTCCCAGATGAGGTCAGTTGCACAGAGCTGCCTGCCCCAAGCCAGGCCCTTTCCTGACCATGCTCAGCCAGGTGCTTGGGGACATGGAAGAACAGACTCCTAGATCATCTCGGTCATCTCAGGCAAACCTGAATGACTTTACAGGGTGACTCCAGCTCCAGAATTTATGCAGGTTTCCCCTGTTTCCCCTGATGGCCTCCTGAAGCTAGACATCTTCCAACTTGTGCTTCCTCCCTCCCCAACAGGTGTGGGCATCTAACAAACACCACAGCGCCCCCTTGGTCTGGGACCCAGGCCCGGGGGAATCCACCACATGCACCTCTGCCCACTGCAGCCTCAGAGCTGGAAGGGAACCCTGACCCTATGGTCCACAGCACATCACTGCTCCCCCATGCATTGTCGTAGATGCCAGTGCATCGCAAGTTGTAGTTGTTTACTGCTTACTCCCCTACCCCCAGCTCCCTTTAGCACTGTCCTCCCGTTTTTCATGGATTTGTCCGAGAGGGCCCAGTAATGTCTCCATTTTGAGACTTGTTGTTACTGTGTTTGGCATATTGAATATGTCACAGGTAGCTTGCCAGACTTTGCCGTGCAGGTGAGATACTCTCAGTAGCTTGCCGGGCTCTCTGAGAGGGGTGGAGGAATTGAACCCAGGTCAGCCTGGCTGGCTGCACGTAAGGCAAACACCCCACCACTGTGCTATTGCTCCAGCTCCCTTTACTAAAATATACTTTTTGTTCTCCTCCAAGGGACTTCCCAAGTATCAGGACAATAGATAACATCTAATATGATGGTCATTTCCCTGGGCATTGAAAGCTGACCTTTTTTATTTTTATTTTTTTTTTGCTTTTTGGGTGACACCCGACAATGCTCAGGGGTTACTCCTGGCTCATGCACTGAGGAATTGCTCCTGGTGGTGCTCAGGGGACCATATGGGATGCTGGGAATCGAACCTGTGTTGGCCATGTTGGCTGCGTGCAAGGCAAATGCCCTACCCGCTGTGCTATAGCTCCAGCCCCGAGAGCTGACCTTCTTGGGCTCAATTCCTACTGGCACCCTCTCTCACTGGTTTGATTTTAGCTCTTCTCTTCTGAGACCTTCTAGAGCATGGCCTTGGGTGTGTATGGTCCAGAGCAAATGCCCACGCCCACATCTTGGCAATCAATAACAAGTTCATTCATAGTGTGTGTGTGTGTGTGTGTGTGTGTGTGTGTGTGTGGTAGTGGTGAGGGGAGCAGAATTCCAAGAGATAGTAAATGCAAATTGCTTAGCTAGCAAGTTCCTGGCTCCCGGCCAGCACTCAGTAAGGCTTGCAGTGATACCAGCAGTGTCCACTTGGAAGCCTCTCACCAGCGTCAGCCCCCGAGTCCCCTTTGGTACCAGTCCTGTGTACTGAAGTGCAGGTGAAGGCAGGTCAGTCCTGACATTCCTTCCTTTCCTGCCCCCTAGGGCCTGCCATGGGGCTTGTGCCAGCCACACAGCCAGAACTCTGCCCAGGCACTTCCTGGAGGAGGTCTGAACCGGATATCAGTGTCAGTGCCATTGCTCAAATGTGGTCTCCATGGTGACTCCCAGCCTAGCAGTCTGAGGAAGCCGCTTCCAGATCTGGGGGGCTGGCACGCAGCAACCTCCCTACACAAGCAGTATTTTCCACATTTCTCAGACAGATTGTGGCCTGTGTATTCATTAATTATGATGAGGGGACCCGGTCCCAGCAAATTGTCTGCACATCAGCTTGCAAATCGTGTGTGCAGCGAGCCCTGTATGGCTCTCCCGTCTCCCCTCTCCCTGGCTGGCTGCTTGGATCCTGACTCTTGGCCCAAATCCCCAGACCCTCCTTTCACTGCAGCAGTTGAAGAATAAAGGCAAGGGAGGATTTAAATTGGTCTTTCCGGAAATCTGTTCCTGCTTCAGGGAGGGAAGAATTAAGGCCCTGCCTCCTGTGTCTGGAAGACTGGGTGACTTTGGAAAGAAAGCTTTTCCACGTGCTGTGTATGGACTCCTCGCTTTGGCACTGGGAGGCAGCTCTCATTATGAAAGAAGAGCTCAGGTTATGGAAATTGCTCTCGTCCCTTCCACTTCGTAGCCTCTGTGCAGAGGCCAACTTACTTGTATTCCACTGAGTCATGCACCCATGTCAGATCCTGCCTTTACTTGTTCTGAGCCTTCTGAGCCAGCTCTCCACAGGCTTGCTGAGAACAGACCCATTTTACAGATCAGAACACAGGACCATGTACACTGCAGGGCTCTTGGTGTGTCGCGGTGCTGGGGGACTCTCCCGCAAGTGCATCCTACATTCTGTTCCTTTTTTCCATGATGAGATTAATTTGCAGCTATTTTAAAGATTCAGGCTAGAGCGATAGCACAGAAGGTAGGGCATTTATTTGCCTTGCACATGGCTGACCTGGGTTCAATTCCTCCATCCCTCTTGAAGAGCCAGCAAGCTACCAAGAGTATCCCTCCCACATGGCAGAGCCTGGCAAGCTCCCCATGGCATATTCAATATGCCAAAAACAGTAACAACAAGTCTCACAATGGAGACGTTACTGGGGCCCACTCGAGCAAATAGATGAACAACAGGACTACATGCTACAGTGTAAAGATTACCCCCTCTCAGAACAAGAGAGCATGCTTCCTTTCTAAGTTCTTGTACTCTGCCTCCATCTCAGCACATTGTTCTTTCTTTTTTTTTAAACCATTTTTTTTGTTTGGTGACCACACCCAGTGCTGCTCAGGTCTTACACCTGGCTCTGCACTCAGGGATTACCCCTGGTGGGGCTTGGGGGACCATATATGGTTCCGGGAGATCGAACTTGGGTGGACCCAAGTGCAAGAGCAAGGCAAGGGCCCTAAGTGCTGTAGTCTCTCTGACCCAACAGACTTATTTACAGCAGCTCCTCCTTAAAGCAAGCCAGAGGTCCTACAGCATGCTTTCTTTTCTCTAACAACCATTTTTCTTCTTTCTCTGTCCTCTCTGCAGAAGTCTCAGCTGCTACTCCTCCATGGATCATAAGCAAGAGAGGCAGCAGGCCTGATGGCCTCTGTGGTCAGCGTGCCAGTGGCTGAAGGCCAGGAGAGGCTGCAGAGAGGCTGCAGCTCCCCTCGGGACATTGCATTTTGCTTATCTTTCTGAAATTTCAGATCCAGCCAGTCTTTCTCCCTCTTTGTCTTTACTGGCCACAGGAAGGGCTGACTCCTGAGCCTGGCTCCCCCTGGCTTCCCTTCTCCCTCTGCACTTTCTCCTAGAGTCTTGTCTTAGTGACCTCTCTCCAGTTGGGCTGTACGTGGGTGGGAGGCAGGGTATTCTACCCTGCTTTGAGCTGCAAAAAAAAAATCCCTTTCAGGTTTCCCCATCAGTGTCCTTTGTGCAGACTCCAGCCTTCCTGTGCAGCTTTCCTCTTATACCTGGTGATGAGCTTCAGGCTCAGTGCTATATGAGCTCCACAGCCAGATGATCTGGGATTGGGTCTTTCCTGGACTCTTTATAATAGGGTTGAGGCATCACTGTCACTATGAAGTCATGACTTTCCTGAGTAATGGGCATAGTCACAATGAGTACCTTCTCCACTAGGTCATGAGATGATGCAATGGGACTACAGTTAGGACACTGTACTGGGACAAGTTCTTCTTGGCTTCACTGACCACTGGACCACTACCCCTTAAAGACAAATACTGCATCTTTCTTGTCCTGGAACCCCTCATAATTCCATGTAGAGAACTTCATACTTGATGGATACTTATTTATTAAATAATTTGTTCAATGCATATGAGTAAAAGGAGATAACCAGATGGACAATGGCATTGTTGTGGATATAAACCAGCATCAACCAGGTGAAAATAGCATTAATAATGAACTTAGCTAATGCCCATGGGGTGGTGGCTATGCCAGGCATGGTGTCAAATGCTTTACTTGTGAATTCCTTTGTCTTGACAACTCAAGTGAAGCTGTCACTTCCCTCACATCATTTTATAGACACAAAGCACTGTGACCACATAGCTCAGATGACAGAACTGGACTTAATCTGGACTGAACTGACTGACTCCAATACCTATGGCCAAACCACTGGGCTTCCAGGGAAACAAGCAGGGCCAGCCATTGTTTCTGGCAGGACAGAGTGCAGAAAGCCAGGGAGGATGACTGTGTTAGGGCCAGCCAGTGTGGTGTCTCTACACTGCACATAACCTCGGCAAACATCTCTTTTTCCCAAGCATCAATTCAATTGTCTTAAAGTTGCTGAGATTGAGCCGATGGACACTGGGCTCAGGTGTGGGCCTACTGTAAGACAAGGACATGGCCCGTATGTTGCCTTCCCTGTGCTCAGAGTGTGTTCATAGCATCTAGTGGAAAGCTTGACAGAGAGCATATTGAATACATGGCAGCTGAATGCATGAGGAATCAGGAACTACAGGATTCCATAGCAAGCCCCGGTATCCAATTTCCATTTATGTTACTCGAAACCATGTCTCATCTGTATGCCAGAAAGCTCAGGTTAGAGGCCGGGGGTGGGGGGGATCTTTACCTGATGAGATTTTGCGTATCCACAAAACCCAGGGCTCCCTCCCATCATCAGCTCATGCAGCGGCCAGTTGTTCCGAGTCCTGCATTTCTGAAGCTCCAGCGGGTGGCATTGCTATGAATGATGAGGCCTCCGGATGGTCTCAGTGGTGAGCAAATATTAACACTTTGAATCAATTGAGCCTCCTTGATTACTGAGAAAACTGTTCAGAGGCTGGCAGAGAGTTATTGCAGCACGTAAGAGTCAAGCGTGGGTGATATAGTGGGAGCGGGCGGCATAAATGAGTTTAAGGCAAAGATGGATTTGCACTTGGAAACCAAAATCATGTGGAGGGCTTTGCTGGTGGAATTGCAAAGTACACCTGGAAAAATGCCAAGAATAATGCAGCTGGGCCATGGGCTGTCTCAGCCCCTGGCTTTCCAGTGTGGTCAACTGTAAAATGGGGAAATGAATAGGCCCTACCTCCTAGGGTGGCATGGAAGATGAAATGAGCTGGTGAAATGAAGCACTTGGGTTGAGCATGTAGTAAGTATTCCATTGTATTGGTGATCATCTCAATGTGCCAGTCCATCCCCTGGAATGCAGCAAAACATGAGAGCTTGGAGAGTCATTCTGTTCTCCCAAATCTCAGGATTAAAAACAGTCAATCCCATAATGCTTGTGCAGTGTCATTTGTACACGGAGGGCATAAAGTCAGGGTGCTGTGCAGCTTAAAGGAAGGGTTCCCCAAGGCTGTCCTGGATATTTAACCATGAGGAATCCTGAGGAAGGGAATCAGCAGGCAGGATCAGGAGAAAGCTGAGTGGAGACCAGAGAAGAGAAGGCCGCTGAGCAGTGGTAAAGGCCGGGCACAAAATGACCTGAAAGTAAACAATTGTGAATTGTTTTCTTTTCTTTTAAGTACATATGCCATCCATCCATAATGGATGGTTATAAGGTTGAGCTGTCAGGCATGTTAGTTTCCTGGAACTGGTATGTCCAGGTATCACGGGCAGAATGACAACGCAATAGAAATTCATTCTATTGTAAATCTTGTAGATCTGTTTGAAATTAAGGTATTGGCAGGGTTATGCTCTTTCCAAAGGTTACAGGGGTACACCTTCCTTGACTCACCCTTGTTTCTGATGGTTGTCAGGCATCCAGGGTGTTCAGTGCCTGGCAATGTCTTGCAGTGACACCAGTTTCTGCTTGTTTCAATGTCGCTGTCTTCCTTCTCGATGGGTGTCTCTGCATTTTTCTCTTTTCTTTTAGGTACATCTACCATCATATTAGGTCCTAGTGGCATGTAATATGACCTCATTTCAACTAAACTCACTCCTCCTGCAAGAGTCCTGTTTCTAAAAGGAGGTCCCATTCTGAAGTTCTGGATGGGTCTACATTTGCGAGAATACTGTTCAATCCAGTACAGTGAGTGGAACTGAGGACTAGTAAAAAGAAGATAGGAATCAGATCATGAATGGAATGGAAATAAGCTATAATAAACCCACCAACAATTAATGAGCAATGACTGTGCATAGGAAACTGTGATAAGCACTTAACACCTGAATGGCTCAGGCTTCCTTCGAAGGGCCGGGGCTGAAGTTAGAGGGAGGCCGGAACAGGGAATCCTAATAAAAAGATTATAAAGTATATTCACATTAGAGCCTGCCTGGCAAGCTACCTGTGGAGTATTTGATATGTCAAAAACAGGAACAATAACAAGTCTCTTTCCCCTGACCCTGAAAGAGTCTCTAATATGGCAGCATTGGAAAGGATGAGTAAGGAGAGGCTGCTAAAATCTCAGGGCTGGGACAAATGGAGAAGTTACTGGCATCCGCTAGAGTAAATCAATAAACAACACTATGACAGTGATACAGTGATACAGTGATTCACATGTGGGGTCCCAGCAAGAACAGAATGGGAGGTTTGGATGAGGCTCATTGAAGGTGGGTTTAATGTGGACACTGTTTGGAGAGGTACCTGCTCGATATATGGAAACTACAAGCTCAGTGCTGTGAGGAAACAGGGATTGGAAGCCAGGAGCAGTCATGTAAAGGGACAACCTTGACAAAAAATATAATTTTCAGTCAAGGCAGGTCATATTGTGAAGCCCAGAGGAAGGGAGCCAGGGAAAGACATCCTTTGATTTGAGTTCTTTTTTTCTCTTAACACTTATTGAGTTCTCCCATGGTCCTGCCACAAGCATTAAGCTAGAGGACAAGAGGTCCTCTGCAGTCCATACAGATCAGCCCTGCAGGGCACTGGACTGAGAGAGAAGACTTAGTAAAGAGGCAGATAGGCTACCTCTTGCACTCAGACATGGAGGAAAAGGAAAAGCGTAGGCTGAACCCTGGCCAGTGTGGCAGTAGTGAGGACAAAATCAGAGTCTGAGAGGCAGCCTGGCCTGGGGACCCATGGGGAGGGAGACAGGCTTGCATTCCGATCACTCACTCCATCTCCAGCGAGCTGTGTAACTAGCTATCCATCTCCTCCCGGGATTCTGGAGATAATTGCACCCACCAGTCCAACTAATGTGCTCAGCACAGTGTGTGGCACTTGTGATAAATATGCAACAAGCATTTGTTGCTAGAGGAGCACTGAACAGCCAGCTGGGACTGCCCTTGAAGGCCTGTGGTCCGTCACCATCTCTCCATCTAGCCTGTATTCATTCACTTGTATGGAGATTCAGTTCAAAGCATTTGTGAGGGTTTACCTTATTTCCACTGTGAGTCTGCGAGGTTCTAGCTTTCCCCCTCTTTCTGGAGTTTATGTTCTGATGAGAAACTTGACCACAAAAAAATAAGGCCAACAGATTCAGGGAGTAGTAGGAGCTATGGAATCCTTAGGGTGCGGTTACAAGAAGGAACACAAATGCTAGGACCAGTCATGAGAAGGGAAGGTTGGAGCAAAGACCTGAATGAGTTCAGGCTGAAGTTCCTGGTGAAGGACAGGGATTCAGGATAGAGGGAAGGGTGTGAAAAAGGCCCTGAGGGTAGCCCACTCATGAAAACTGGGGAAGAGAGAAACCTGGGTGGGATGAGGTCAGAGATGCAACAGGAGGGAAATAGTAAAGCCCATTTTCAAATACTGAGACATATTCCTTTATGGATGTTTCTGGGGTACAACTGGTGTTTTGATATTTGTCTATCAGAGCCCATGGGGTTTATGGGGCTGTTCGGCATGGCCCTGGGTACATTATGCAATCTCAGGTAGCTCACAGTAATCTTGCTCCTGCATGTGGAGAATGGGAATCATTTTCCCAGTTTATTTCATAGGGTCCAGTAAAAAAACGATGGTTGTGATGTTTCTTTGAAAAGAATTGTTAGGCAAAATAATGTTTTTATTGCTTACTAATTTCGCTCAAGGCCTCCTGCCGCTGAGCAGGAAGACTGTCCAAGCCTAAGAGGATGGGGCTCTTGCCGCACCATTGCTTGGCAGCAGGTTGTCGCCTTTTGGAGGGGGAATTTCATCTACTTCCCTTGCCTTTTCCACCCTGGGGCCTGGTGTGTAAAACAGCGTTCTCTCCCCACTGTGATCCATGCCCCAAGCCTCCTCATAGAATTACAGACCAGTAAGTCACAGAGGCCTGTTATTTATCCTATATGCAATAAAGACTGTCTGTAGGTTATAGGAAACAAATGTGTTTTTTACAGTCATCCGTGGTTCTTATTAAACTTATCACCTCAGTGGGGAAAGATCTTTTCAGTACCAAACCATTTTATGTTCAAATGGCCAATGAGCAGATAATGGGCTTCCTGGCTGGCTGGGAACTGCAGCTTTCAGGCAGCCCTTCCCGATGGCAGGGTAGAGTGAAGGGGCTCTTAGTCCATGGTGCACACAGGTTTCTCATTAATGGCAGGGGGGGTCTGAGCTGGTCACTATGGCCACTGCCCTTCTGGTGCTTAATTCTGGGCAAAACTATGGAATCTTGGAGGTATTGTGAAGCTGAGGCAAAATCCCCCAGACCTAGTATGAATAATATGAGACTGTAAGGAAAATATGGAGCCATGGAAAGAATGCTTTGCATTGATCATGTCTTAGCCACAAGAAAAATGTTTTTCATTATAGTTTCAGGAACTGCTCTGTTCTCTCTCTTGGTAAGAGGATGGACGGGGCATGAACAACTCAGATATATTGATAATTATTCAATGTTCTTCATAGACACTGGACTTTGATCGGCAGGGCAAACTTGTAAAACTGAAAATTCATCCTCGATGTTATATATCATGGATCAGATGTAAATTTCAGGATCCAAAGATGTGCAGTTGCTACCTAACCAAGCTGAGATTGAAGCCGCAATTAACTACATCAAGTGAGACAGGCCAGCTTTTCTTTCCAGAAAACTGGGACCCATCTTGTCTTCTATATAAAAAGCAGGAATGATAGGTCCTATTTCCAGACAGTGGTTTAAAGGACCACCATGGGGCTGGCATGTACTTGGTGTCCACAAAAGGGAGAGCCCTGACCTCTTGCTCCAGTTTTACTCTCAGCTTTATTGGCTAGCTCCTTCCCTCATTCTCTCCTCCAGGATTACTGCAAGGACACTAGTTGGCAGGCAGCTGTGTGGAACTGTAGTATGAGAGTGGTGATGAGAAGTAAGATCCGAAATCTGGTGTGATCAGTATTTGACATCAACAGAGTGAAAGGGAGACTAAAGAAGTCTCAGACTATTATTTGGGTGGGCTTCCAAACAGTGCTCAGGAGTCCCGGGCAACTCCTGGTAATACTTAGTCAATTAAGCCAGAGGTTCAGAGCTATGGCTACTGCAGAGCTGTGTGTGCTTCAGAGTGTAAGAGACACCCAGGGCATCACCCAGCAGTCCTCCAGGGCCATGTGTGTATGTCAGGGTTCCAAACATCCCTCCATCCCTGTCTACTGAGCTGTCTCCCCAACTTGACAGTTCTGTTTGGAATCACAGTGCTGTGTTAGCTTGCAAAGTAATTTCAAGAGAAAAAATACAACTGCAATTATAGAAATTGTCACAGTTGGCAAAGGCAGAAGAAACTATACTCATACTCATTGACATCTATCAGGTAATCATGTAATTATTCTTGTGATATTTCCATGCAAACCAAGTTCCAGGAGGGTTTTTTGGTCTTTTTCGTTTACAATGGCGTCTCTAGCACCTAGAACAACATCCGTGGGATGTGTGGTAGAACCTCAGCAGATATTGCTGAAAAGACTGTTTAGGAACAGCCAAGTACCCAGCCACATGCCATTGAACAACTCAGGAAGGTAGAAGCATCTGGTTAATTCTATCTGTGATTGCTCTGAAATTGTTGCTTTGCAGGAGTCCCCATCTCTCCGTTCTGCTACCACTGTCATGCCGCTTGCGTGGTACTCCAGCTTGCATCATGGAACTTGCCTAACAATGTATTGGATGCATTGTTTTGTTTTGTTTTGTTTTGTTTTTTACTGGGGTGACATTAGTTTATAAGTGTGAATGTTATGTATTTTAGGAGTACAGTGCAACCATAGGATACCAAGTGCCCATATCTGCTCTTCATTGGACCCACTCTATCCTTGGGAACTCTGTTCTGTGGTCAGACAGACTCTAAGGTACTTAGAGTCTTGGGCATTGTCTATTTTCTTGTGTTGTTTATTTTATTTTATTTGACCGGGGATGGAGGTCGCAGGTGAGTTGGGTCATATCAAGTGGTACTCAGGGCTTACTCCTTTAAGGGTAGAGTACTTTATGGGTAACTGCTGAATGACAGCATACCTATGATTGGAAACATGTTCAGTTTACTTATGTGGCATTTCTTTCTGGATTTTAGATCAACTGTCTTTGACTAGTCTTTCAACTCTGAAGTTACCTAGTTTCCTTCCTGGTCTGGCACTATGGCAAAAGTGGCAACAGTCCTGATCTCACCCTGGGACAGAATTTTTGGAGGATCCTTTAGTCTTTCTATCAATGCTGTCTTCCTTCAGATTCCAAGAACTGCTCATCCATGGTGTCCTGTTGGCCAAAAACAAAGGTCTTTTCCCCTTTTAAAAATAAAATAAAAAATTGCTGTCCTAGATTTCAGGCTTGAAGAATAGGAGAAATGTGCAGTTGTGTAGTGTACCCAGGTCAAGGTCTTCATTGCACCCCTTCTCCAATTTTGTGAGATGCTGCTCATCTTGTACCCACCAGAGGGCATCCTAGCAGCAAAGGCCCACGATGCCTCCATTCTATGTTCCACCGGGGAGTCCACAGCCATCACAGTGGCTGGACATTTGCAATGTAGTTAGTGTCTTGTGTTAAAATGACACTCTTTTAGTTTTACTAAGTTAAGGTTTTGTCTTTAAAATTAATATCCAAGGTTTCTTTTTATTCTCATAGTGAAGTTATGGGAAATTTGAATATAGTCTTCTCCAGATCCATGTAGAACTTCTCAACTTCTCCTTCATCATAATTGGATGTTGGTGTGTAGACAACGAAGATAGAAACTGCCGGCAGTGAGCCACATCTATTCAAGTGTAATTGTCCAATTCAGGTTATTAGGCGTTCAAATGAATCAATGCTCATGGCCAAATTCATGTTGACAAGGACACCGACACCACTGACGCCTCTTTTGTCACATGTTTCAAGCAACAGTTCTTCTCCAGTGTTGAAAACAGTGTGATGTGATTGATACCTTCTCCTCTTGGTCAGACCAATGATGTCGTACTTGATCTTTCACACTTGCACCATCAGGTCCTTGATGAATGCATCTGATGCCAGCGTACATGCATTGAAAGAACAGACTGTCATTTTTGTCCTTCGTTTTGGCAGCCTAGTTCAGCCTTGAGATTTTATCAGTCTCTCCTTCCTCATCCTTCTTAACGCTTCCATATTGGTGGCTCTTCCAGGGTCAGGGGAATGAGACCAATTGTATTTAGTGGTTTTGGCATATTGAATACACCATGAATAGCTTGCCAGGCTTTGCCACGCAGGCGGGATATTCTCGGTAGCATGCTAGGCTCTCCGAGAGGGATAGAGGCTTTTAGGGTGGCCTCTAATGGCCCTTGCAGGTGTTTCTATGGTTCAAACTATATTTGAACCCTATCAAATATGGTATAGTAATCTTGTATTAAGTGTCTTATGATGTGTTGCATGGCCACAAAGAGGCCGTGCAGTCCAGAAAGCAACCTGGAGTGTGGTGGCGGCTGGGTAGTGGAGGTAGTGGAGGTAGTGGAGGTCTGCCAATGAGGTATTTATCTGGTACCGGTAGGGTGGGTCTTCTGTGTGTAATCCCTGGGTCTCCAAAAGGTTGGTGGAAGCAGACAGGGCAGGGTAGTGTAGGGCTTCTGGTTTTAATCCCTTAGTGGCTGGAGATTGGTGGGAGCAGGCAGAGAATCTCTGTTTCTGGGTTCCATTGAGCCTGTAGTCCCATCCAAGGTCACAGAGTTCCTCTTACCTGGTTCTGTGGGGCTTCACTCGTGTGTAAGTCTTGGCCCAAGCATCTGGAAAGCGTCCTGGAGCATGGCTTCAGCTGGATAGTGGAGGTAGTGGTCTATAAAGAATACCAAACCTTCTACAAGATCATTGTCAGTGATTTTAATGCCAATATAGGACTGAGAAGATCAGCCGAAGAACTCCACATTGGGACTCATGACCTAGAATGGAACAAACAGGGTGAGAGACTGTCTGAGTTCATCATGTTGGCCAAGACCATCCATGGTAACTCACAGTTCCAGAAGGCCGAATCTAAACGTTGGACATGGGAGTCTCCTGGTGGACTGTTCCACAACAAAATTGACACCCTCATATTCAATTGACAGCTTTGCCTGACCGATGTTGCTGTTGTCCCAAAATTCCAAACGAGATCGGACCACTGTCTCCTTCATGCAAAATTCTACTTCATGCAGTGGGAAGAAAAAGCTGCCAAGTTTAAGAAGAAAACTCCCAGAATGACCACCAACTGGGAGCTCTTTGGAGCTATTGTGGCAACATTAGAAGATGCCGTCATTGACAACATAGACGAGGAATATGATTGACTGGTTCAGCATCTCCATGATTGTGTGAGGAACGCCAAGAGAGATAGCCACAAAAAGACACCTGTCTTTGAAAACTCCTGAGCTCATTTGCCAATGTGGCTTGGCGAAAGCCTCAGGCAACCACAAGCGAACGTTCAACCTCGCAAAGCAGTGCAGAGAAACGATAAAGGAAGACCTCAAAGAGAGAAGAGCAGCAGAGCTGGCAGATGCGACAGATGCCGGGAAAAGCATTTGCCATGCCTGCCTGTTGTTTGCTAACTACAAGACCAAGATGACTGCCCTCCGACATCCTGATGGATCTATCACATCTTCTATAAGGGTAATGAAGAAGATTATCCCTGACTTCTACACAGATCACTTCGATAGCCATGTCCACCTGCCCACATACCAAATTCTGCAGGATGGATATGCCGTTCCCAGTGTTCTCCCTTCTGAAATCCAACACACCATTTCATTGGTAAAGAAGCAAATAGCACCTGGCCCAGTTAAGGTCAGACCCGAACACCTGAAGAACCTACTGTAAGTTCTCATCAACACACTGGCTTAGCTTTTCACATGCTACCTGTCTTAATGTAAGGTTCCATCCCAATGGAAAACCAGCAGGACTGGACTACTGTACAAAAAGGGAGACATTCACGACATTGGCAACTATCGCCCAATCTGCCTGTTGTCTGTTGTCTATAAGCTGTTTACTCAAGTTGTCCTGAATAGGATTGGCAAAACACTAGATGACGGATCACCATGTGAGCAAGCCGGATTCTGCAAAGGATTCGGCACCATTGATCATATCCACACAATAACCAAGCTCATTGAGGTTTCTCGGGAGTTCAAGATGCCGTTCTGTCTAACATTCATTGATTTAAAGAAGGCCTTTGATTCTGTTGAGATTGAAGTGGTCATCGAAGCCCTAGCCAAACAGGGCATTCAAACTCAATACATCAGGATCCTCTGTGAGCTGTATTATGGATTCACTACCAGGATCCCACTATTTTACAAGGGGGTGATCATCCATGTCAAGAGAGGGGTTCGGCAGGGTGATACCATTTCACTGAAACTCTTCAGTGCCACCTTCAGGAACATCATGCATTGACTGGAATGGGAAAGAATGGCATGATGGAATGGGACGTTCGGCAATTACACCACTTCCACTTCACTGATCACTTCATTCTAATAACACCAAACATTAGTCAAGAGGCACAAGTGCTGACCGACTTCGACCATGAGTGTGGAAAGTCAGACTACAGCTGAATCTCACGAAGACAATGTTTATGAGAAATAGTCTTGTTCCTGACTCTCTAGTCTTTCTCAAAGAAATGAACATCTCCGAATGCAACAGTTACGTGTACCCAGGTTGAGAAGTCAATATGACGAATGACCTCGCACCCAAGTTGTTCAGGAGGAAGAGAGCAGCTTGGAATGCCTTCAAGAGCATCAAAGAAATAGCTAAGAGGACGAAAAACCTCCGGCTCCTGGCACATCTCTTCGATTCCACTGTTCTTCCTGCATTAACATATGCCTCAGAGACCTAGACCCTATGAAATCATGATGAGAATGCTATTTGGGTGTCCCAAAGAGGAATCAAAAGAGCTATGCTTGGAGTATCATGTTTCACTCAAACAAGAGAAAGAATCTGTAGTTCTGACCTCTGTCGACAATTGAGAATCAGGGATGCTGTCTCATTTGCCAATGCGTCAAAAATCAGATGGGCTGGGCACATAATGCGATTTGGAGATGACCGCTGGACTAGAGCCATTACTGTCTGGATTCCACGGGATGTCAAAAGATCGCACGGCCGCCCACCTACTAGTTGATCAGACTTCATAAAGACCTTGATCGATTGTTTTGATAACTGTTTGTGTTCCTAGAACAAGCAGAGGTCATTGGGCTACACTAGCATGCTACAGGAACGAATGGAGATATTACTGGCACCCGCTCGAGAAAATCTATGAGTAACAGGATGTCAAGTGATCAAGTGAATATAGTCCAGTGGCTACCATTCAAAGCATTTCTGATGGAAAGTCTAGCTTGAGACACTCTGGAAAAAATCAAACAGAATTTTCAAAAAAAAATAAATTTGAATGTGTCATTTCAGTCTATAATATGTTAGAGACATGCCATGTCATGGAAAGTATTAGGAGGATTCCCAGAACATGTCTATGATGTTGGGGTCCTGAATGGTTCCCAGCTGATGTAGGTCTCCTAGCTGCCTCACTAAATGATGTTGGTGGAGGAAGTGGGATACAGGAGGTAGTGGCCTCAATAGAGATAGTGTCTGGCCCACATCAATCTCCCCATGGAAGTTTTTGAGGGTTAGGACTGATAGAATTGGCTATGAGTGTTTACGGAGCATGGATGCTAGAGTTCCACTGGCCCACAATACCTCTGTCAAATTTCACCTGGCGTCCACTTGATTCACAGCATGACCTAAATACCCAATGCCTGAGTTCTCAGGGAACTGGCTTCAGGGTAGAGCAAGGAATTGTTTTATGCAGAAAATGAAAATCAGTACAGACCTCCACCATGAGGTCTGTTATCTACCCATGCATAATCGGATTTCAGGAAGAGACAAATACTGAAGTAAAATAATTTTGTTCAGGAAATGAAGACTGAGAGATAGAATGAGAGACAGAGACATAGAGAGAGAAAGAGAGAATTTGAAAGTTTAAGAATAACATGTTCAAGGGGGACACAGGCTTCTTCAGAGGGGAGAGATCCGAGGACACTTACTCCAAGTTGAGACCCCCTCTAACCCACAAATGGGTGTGTGTACAGTTTGCCTTGGCAAAGTTGGATTTATAGGGGTTTCCCCAAATTTCTCTGCTTGGGCGATTTTATTTATTAATTTAAAATCATTTATTAAATCACCATGAGTTCCAAAGTTTCAAATTATTCTTGATTGAGTTCCAGAGAGATAGTGTTAAAGCACCAATCCCTTCACCAGTGCCCACTTCCCTCCTCCAATGTCCCAGTTTCCCTCCCACTTCCCACCCTCCAACCACCCCCAGACTGCCTCTCTGGCAGCTACATCTTTTTTCCTTTTCTCCCCTTGGGCACTTTAGTTCATAATATTGTTATCAATAGAGTAACATGATAGGGTCTTATGCATATCACTTTACCTTCTTTCAGAAACTGCTTCCCTCCATGGTCCCTTCCCTCTCTTACCTCCCTTCCTCCCACAGTAACAAACTACTAAGGATCCATTCTCCTGCTTTTTGTTTCTAGTATCACTATATCACTGTCATCCTGTTGTTCTACTCGAGCAGGCGCCAGTAACATCTCCATTTGTCCCAGCCCTGAGATTTTAGCAGCTTCTCCTTACTCATCTTTCCCAATGCTGCCGTATTAGAGACTCTTTCAGGGTCAGGGGAATGAGACCCGTTATTGTTACTGTTTTTGGCATATCGAATACACCATGGGTAGCTTGCCAGACTCTGCCATGTGGGCGGGAAACTCTTGGTAGCTTGCCGGGTTTTCTAAGAGCCCACATCTCCTAGTATCTTTGGACATTAATTACTTCCCAATTATGTTTCTTTTTATCTTGCAAAGAAGATCATTCTATGTCTATCCCTGTCCCTTTGTCTCACTTCACCCAGCATGATATTTTACAGATCCATCCACGTAACAGCAAGATTCATGACTTTATCTTTTCTATTGGCCAAGTAATATTCCACTGTATATATGTACCATAGCTTCTTTGTCCAGTCATCTGTTCTTGGGTCCTTTGATTGTTTCCAGATTTTGGGTGTTGTGAATAGTGCTGCAATATGCTTGGACTTTATGTGCAGAGAAGAGTATATTGCTGGAGTGTTTTCAAGGGAAAACGCTTGGAATTCTTGCTGGTCTTCTTTCTTACTCTTATACACTTTTGTTCCTAATGAAGCTTTTTCCTCTTCCCAGGAAGGCAGTTCAGCCTTCTGGCTTCTGTTTCTGCATTTCCAAGAGTTTTCAATCTTCACGATTTGGGGCTTTTTTAGGCTGGGGACAGAGAGACTTTTTGGTTTTGTTGCTACTGGAGAAACTCATTGCCTTCTATCTACCTGCCTACTCCATGTAGAAGGTTGTTATTTTATGGCTAAAAGGACTGATGCCCAGAGACATGAAGAAGCTTTATCTAAGATTGTCCAGTCAGTCAGCAGCTGGGCTGGCCATAATCCTGTGCTTCTATTCAGTGAGTCCCAGAGACTCTTCCCACTGCTCCATGTCCAGCACTACAATCTGACATTTGGTAAAAGGACTTTTATTAGCACTCCTTTAGGCTGAGAATCTTACCACCATCACCTCAATCCTGCCAAAGGGGTGGAGAAAGAGCTACTCAGACCCCCTTTTCTTGAAGCTTTCAGCATTGTAGAGAAGATCCCAGATGGAAAACAAGTGGTTAAAAGTCATGAGACTGGTGTCGGGAAGGTACAGTGAAGACTAACATGCAAATGTATTCAACCTCACTATTAATTTTAAAAAAGGCAAATAGAAATCACGATATTACATTGTTGGTTACCTTATTCATATTCTTTCTAGTTGCAAAGGGATTTAAAGGAATTCATAATCATACTTTGCAGGAGGAAAGAAAGGTAGTAGAAAATATGATCAATTTTAAAAATAGGGGGGAAAGCTCATAATTTTTCTTTTTTAAAACTTGCCCAATGAGGGAGATGGGACTTCAGTCCAAGGGAGTGGTTTGACTCCAAGAACTCTCAGTTACTATAGGGTTTTTCATCACCTCTGTTTGCTTAGCAATGGGGAGGTAGGGGAGGAGGATTACTTACAGGGTTTTTGCTACATGCAGGGCATATGACTTTTGATTTCTGTTGGGTTTAAGAAAATTCAGACTTCCTGATGCTTCCTATATCTAAAATTTTCTCAGGAGAACAAAACCAAGGCCGGGGATAGAGCGATAGCACAATGAGTAGGGCATTTGCCTTGTATGCGGCCGACCTGGGTTCAATTCTCAGCATCCCATATGGTCCCCAGAGCACTTCCAGGAGTAATTCCTGAATGCATGTGCATCGCCGGGTGTGACCCAAAAAGCAAAAAGAAAGAAAAAGAAAAGAAAAGAAAGAAAAGAAAAGAAAAGAAAAGAAAAGAAGACCTATCTAGTACCTAAGAATCTGCCCTGAATCCTACAGAGTAGAGAGGGGCTACATAAAATCTCAATCCAGGTGGCCCCTACATTCCATTGACGGGAACAGGAATCACCACGTTTGCATTCCCATCAGCCCATGCACATCAGCATCTCATGTGACTGCTATGTAAAAGAGCTTCTTAACTCATTTCAAAATTTTGACTCAAAAATCTGAGTCTTGATTTGCAGATAAGAAAACAGAAACTCCCAACATTTAAGAAATATGCCCTCAATTCTTGGCTCCTTGGGAAGAGAGCAGATTGGAACCATGATGTTGCTGGTTCCAAAGTGTATCTCCCACGACCATGGCAAAGAAAAACAAGAATAAAAGGAGATAATGAGAGGAAGAGCACACACACATAAATGGGGGGATGGGAGGAAGAGACCAAGGAGGAACGGAGAGGGAAAATGAACAAGGGAGGGAAGGAGTGGAAAGACCAAGGGATCAGGGTTTCCCAGGAGAAAATTATTCCTGGCAATTTAGAAAGAAATTTTTTAAAACAGGTTAGGAACTCAGACATCTGTGCTCTCTCTCAGAAGTTCCCCCAGGATGGCCTCCTCTCTTGCCACCTCATTATCGCCTGGAACAATCTGCATGGCCAGTAATGAGGGAATGTTAATGCCAGTTCTGGGGGGTGGGTAATGGCCCTGCCTGCAAGCACAGGTCACAGGTTCAGGCCTTGCTGCTGGGGCCTGAGCTCTGCCTAGCAGCTGGCTGTCCCCCTGGATTGACAGTCCATTAGCCCTCACCTCTTCAGTAGGGTGGTAATGAGAAGGTGAAGGCCCCTTTAAGCTCCCCTGCCAGCAGATACAAGAGGTGGGAGCATGGTCTCCCCACTGGCAAGTGCTTCATGTGCTAAGATAGTGGTTCTTCTCCAATGGAGCTATTCACAAAAGTACAGTCAAATTAATGGGGTGCATAGGGCCTCAACTTCATGTTTCTAGCATTCTCTTCCTCTGGAAAGGTGAGGGGTTTGAGCCACACCTGGTTGCATAAAGGGCTCATTCTTGATTCTGTGCTCAGCGATCACTCCTGAGACCATTTTCAGTAATGGGGCTAGAACTGGGGCCGGCAGGGTGCAATACAAGTGCCTTACCTGCTCTATGACCTCCAGCTCCTGTAGCATCTTTTACAGTCTCCACCTCTATGTTTGTATGTGAGTTGGTTCTGTAGAGTGGAGCCTATAAAACCTTTGGAGTTAGAGTTGGAATCCCACAGTCCTTCTGTATGAACTCTATGACCTTGAGTCAGTCCCTGTCTATAAACTAATATTTCTCACCCATCAAGAGGAATAATAATAATACCAGAGATTTATTTGGACTATTTATCTGTTATTAATAATCAAAGCTAATGTTTACTACTAGGTGTGAATTCTTATGTGCTGATTCTTTTCTTTTATTTTTTTTGGTGGCAGAGTTGGTGGTGGTGATAGAGGTGGTGGTTCCAAGAAGTGTACAAGGAATGGGCCAACCAGTCTTGAAAGTTGTTTATTATTATTATTAATTATTATTTTATTATATGTTTTTGGTTTGTGGGCCACACCTGGCAATGTTCAGGGCTTATTCCTGACTCTTATTCCTTACTCCTGGGGAATTATATGGAGTGCCAGGGATTGAACCCAAGTCAGCTGAATGTAAGGCAAGTGCCATAACTGCTATTCTATTGCTCTTATCACAAGCTTGACAGTTTAATGCTCAGGCTTGCTGATAGGATGCTATAGAGCTGAGGTCACCAGCCTACCCTGGCAGTGCTCTGAAACAACAAGAGCCGTATCTAGCAGTGTTCAGGGCCTCAAGGGCCACATTCAATGGCACTTAGGTCTATGTGGTTGTGAGAATTGTGCTCAGGCCTTGGGCAAGCAAGACATGCTCTCTGTAGACAAGTTTCCAGAACACTGATAGGTTGGTATTGTCCTCTCTGACAATGCTGCTGGCCTGGCTCTTCACACACTACCTGTCTGAATACAAGGTTCCATCCCGATGGAAAACCAGCAGGACTGTACTACTGTACAAGAAGGGAGACATCCACGACATTGGCAACTATTGCCCCATCTGCCTATTGTCTGTCATCTACAAGCTGTTCACTCGAGTCATCCTGAATAGGATTGGCAGAACACTAGATGAAGGACAACCATGCGAACAAGCCGGGTTCTGCAAGCCGGGTTCACCATTGACCATATTCCCACAATAACCATGCTCATTGAGGTTTCTTGGGAGTTCAAGATGCCACTCTGTCTAACATTCATTGATTTAAAGAAGGCCTTTGATTCTGTTGAGATTGAAGTGGTTATTGAAGCCCTAGCAAAACAGGGCATTCAAACTCAATATATCTTGATCCTCTGTGAGCTGTATTATGGATTCACTACCAGGATCTCACCATTATACAAAGATGTGATCATCCACGTCAAGAGAGGGGTTCAGCATTTCACCGAAACACTTCAGTGCCACTCTCGAGAACATCATGCTATGACTGGAATGGGAAGGAATGGGAGTGGAGATAAACGGTCAGCAACTATACCACCTCTGCTTTGCTGATGACATTGTTCTAATAACACCAAACATTAACCAAGCAGCACAAATGCTGGCTGACTTCGACCATGAGTGTGGAAAGGTTGGACTCCAGCTGAATCTCGTGAAGACAATGTTTATGAGAAACAGTCTCATTCTTGACATTCCATTCGCTTTCAGTGGAATGACCATCTCCGAATGCAACAGTTATGTGTACCTAGGTCGAGAAGTCAACATGACGAATGATCTGTCACCTGAGTTGTGCAGGAGAAAGAGAGCGGCTTGAAATGCCTTCAAGAGCCTTGAACAAATAGCTAAGAGGACGAAGAACCTCTGGCTCTGGGCACATCTCTTCGATTCCACTGTTCTTCCTGCATTAACATACACCTCAGAGACCTGGGCCCTATGAAAACAGGATGAGAACGCTATTCGGGTCTCCCAAAGAGGAATCAAAAGAGCTCCGCTTGGAGTATCACTTTTCACTGAAATGAGAGAAAGAATCCAGAGTTCCAACCTCCGTCAATGGTCAAGAATCAGGGACGCTGTCTCGTTTGCCAAGGCGTCAAAAACCTTACGAAGCTGCAGGCACAGCAGAGAAAGAAACTGGGAAAGGCTATTCCAGTGGGGTAGCATATGCAGGCTATGCACATTAAACAGAGTACCATGGCCCACATTCAATACAACTCGAAGCCAAGGGAATCTAAAACAGCTTAGATTGATCTCAAAGGTATGGTGTACTGAGGGACTTGCAGTGAAGTGATCCAGGCTTTATTATAGTGAGGGTTGTACTTCCAAACAAGCATTTCTCCTCCATAGCGTGGGATTATAAACAGGAACCAGGAGTAACCAAAGGATGTCATTCAAAAGTGAGTGTATTCCATGTTAACAGCTGAGATGTGGTCTGTAATATTGGTAGCAATATGTATCAAACTCCCTAGAAGGGAGACCAGGGTAGAGATGGGTGCACTGTGCGTGTGTGTCCCTGCCATATATATCCCAGCCTGTTTCTAGGCAGAGCTGCCCTGTCACAGAGATTGAGTAGAAGGAGCCTGGGCAAATAAATACTTTTGATTTCTTATTTATCAGTCCCACAAAAGTCTAATCGTGTGGGCATTTCTGCTGCCTCTGCTGGCAGAGTGCCTGGTTCTTTACCCGGGGTCCCAGCTCTGTGTCAGCTCATCACTCTCTCCCCGTCTCCAAAAGAGTCTCTTTGACCAGAGAAATTCTTCCTCCCATTGCCTCAACTCCATTGTCTGGAGCACATGGGACCAGCACAATCTCAGCACCCTAGAGGAATCCTAGGGCCTCCTCGCAGGTCATGATCACCGGGGCTTCCTTTGTGTGCTGTGTGGGATAGTATTGACATGTCTGTGCTCTGCAGTCTACGCATCTGATCCGGACTCCACATTGCACACTGACTAGCCTGGGATAGTTGCCTTACTCCTCCATGTTTCAGGGAGCATAGAAGTCATGTGGGGGTGATTATAGTAGCAAGGCTGTCAGAGGCACATGTGAATACACAGAGATGTTATACGATGAAGCACTCTGCCTGGTGCATAATAAACTCTATATGTTAAACTCTTACTAGGCTTTCTGTGAGCATATGCTGAAGGCTCGCTAGATGCCAAGTGTTATTCTGGAGGCTCTGTAGGGAGACAGCTGAAAGGATGTGTTTGAGATTCTGTCCTCCACCATCTCAGCCTATAAGCAGGAGACATAGTATGCAAATCTCTATGGTCAAGTTGAATGGCTGCAAGAGGCAGGCTAGCAGTTTGTACGAATTGACAAAGCATCCACCCTGCATTACTGGAGAGGCCATGGATGGTCTCACAGAGAAGCTACACAGAGCTCAGGTGACTGTGAGTCCAGCCGAAGGAGTGCTGGGAGAGAATATTCCAGAGAGGCAGGGATGTTTCTGCAGAGATTATATAAATGATTGAGTCATACGTTAAAATAATTGTTGTTCATCCTAGCTGGGCAATTGGTGAGGATGTTAGGATTTGTCTGGGGATCATAGCATTTGACAAAGTCATTAAGCTTTTGCTTACTAGAGCCCAGTGTGACCTGAATATAACTGGCTACTCCATGTAACAATGCAGGTACAGGCCAGGAGAAAGTATCCATAGAGGGAGAGTCAGGGTTCTTATGTCCAAGGATACAGTTCTGTCCAGTTGTGGGAGTCAACACAAGCAAGAGAATTAAGACAGATACTTTTTTGTGGCACTTTGAGCCATGATGTTTCTAAGGAAAAAAACACACGAATAAACTGAGGTTTTAATCTTTGCAAATAAAATAATGCCCATGAGTTCATTCCATTTGGACATGGGGTATAGCTTTTTTTTTCCATTCTGGAATTCTTCGGATCCATTTTTTTCATTCAAAGGAAATTCATTTAGCCTGAAGGTTGTGTAGCAATTACCTAGCTTTATAAGGTCAACATAAAAGTTGGGAGTCATTTTATCTTCATCTGCACTGGTAGAAATTACAGAATCAAGCTGCTTTAATGAGAAAAAGCACCAGGAAGGGAAAAGTGAAAATAGAAGTGTCAGCACCATCAGAGATTTCTGCTGCATCCGGATGCTGAGAGATGAGGCCGGGTTGGGCTGTGAAGTCCTTTGACAACTCGGTCTCTATCCCTGAACAAGTTGCCAGGCTTCAAGAGGAACAGACATGAAACATAACATCCTTCCACCCTTATTAAGATTTAATCCTGCTTTCAACACGACTGCAATGTTATTAAATTAGATTCCCCCCCCTTCCTTAAAAAGGGATTTAACTTTTGCTTTCTTGACATCATAATCAACATGGAACAGATGCAAAGGGGAAATTGTGTGACCATTGGTAATATGGATCTATACTTAACATGTATCATGTGAAGTTATTAAAATGGAAATTAATTCTCTTTATTACTATCGTACCCTATCAATTAATTTGGTTAGAGGTGCTTATGAATATGCAATCATGTCCCGGTTGCCCGCCCCTTGTTCTGTGTGCATGGAAAGCACTGGAAAAGCAACAGACCAGATTTGAGATTCCTTTGCTGGTTGTGCTAGCGTTGTCCTTCTTTGCTCCCTAATAATATCAGTAATGGCAAGAATGAACAGTTTTTTTTTTCATTCTCTTTGCATGCCAAGCACTGGGATTTTTGCATTCATTGCTTTATTCAATCTCCCAATACATTTTTTCTAGGTTTTGACTTTTTTAAATTATGAAATCACTGTGAATTATGAAGTTACAAAGATATTTGTGCTTGAGTTTCAGGTACAGTGTTCTAATACACTTTTGAAACGTGCTCTTTCATTATTCCTTCTGTGAGGAAGAAGATGAAGCATAAAGTTTTCAAGGAACCTCCAGGTCTCAGAAACTTTTTTTTTTTGATTTTTGGGTGAGCAAAAAAAACACCCGGAAATTCACAGGGGTTACTCCTGGCTCTACACTCAGGAATTACTCCTGGCGGTGCTCAGGGGACCATATGGAATGCTGGGAATCAAACCCAGGACGGCCGCATGCAAGGCAAACTCCCTACCTGCTGTGCTATCACTCCAGCTCCTCAGAGACATTTTGACTCCAAAATATGAGCTCTTGCCTAGTGGATTCTACTGACTCCTTTGAGTTCCAGAGGCAGGAAAGGATAAGTGGATCAGGGATAAATTAGAGGTATCTGGATTGGGGGCATAGGGGGCCAACTTGTTTTAAAGGGTCAATTTTATATTATTTTATAGTCATGGAAAAGTCACTGATCAGAAGATGACTGCTAATAAGAGTTGGTGACTCACAGTCCTGAGAGGAGTGACCATACCCGACTCTGGTACCATCCTGGAAGCTGCAGGCTTGGTCAGGAGGCAGACAGTAAGGAGAAAACCCAGCAAAGTCACCTTTCTTGTAGTTTCCATGGGAAGTCACAAGAGGCAAAGAGTCAGAAGTTGAAGTTTGCATTGCTTTAGACTCTCAATAGTATGGTCAGTGCTACTTTCTGACCCTGGACAATGAGGGCAATTCCAGAGCGAGGGGCTAGTGGCATGTGACTAGGATGGGCTGGTTTGCAGTTGAACATATCCTCCTAGGGCAATGGTTTATTATCTCTAGGAATTAGCTAATCCTAAATTGTGGTGAGTAGGGATAGGGGTAGGGTGAGGTTGGGGGTTAAGAATCAGAGATACTGAATTGAAACTCCAGAGTATCCTTTGTTCCGGTGATAGTATCCACAGTGCTTTTGAACTCTATACCCAGGCTCAGTGTCAAGCTGGATGTGTCGCATCATTTCAGACAGAGACTTCCTCCTTGGTGCTGGGTACTCATCACATCATCCTTGCACACCATGCAGAGTCTCATGTGTGACTTGCTCTCCCAGAATGGAAGGGCCCAGGTCATGCTTGTTGGTGAATTCTGGTTCCCTATTAATGCCCATCAGGTCAAGTCTCTCTTCAAGTGCAATTTGCAAACTGTGGCTTGGGTGAGAGGAAGCTGCTAACTTCAGCTAGGGGAAAAGCCCAGGGAGGGAGCAGGCTTATGGCTGAGTGTTTGATTGGCACCCTCTGGTTTCTAATGACCTCCATTTTTCTTTTCCTTTTGAAGCAAGAATATTTACATCAGTTGAATGTGAACAACACTATAGGGAACCAAATGTAGGCTGCTGTGTCAGTACTTGGGTTTTTGATGATCACACTTCATGTTTATTACCTGTTTAATCTCCAATCCAAAGCCTAGATCCCATCCATCTCACATCCAATCCATTAGCATCCTCCCCATGTCCATCTTCAAAGTGTATTTTGGATTGGACCATTCCTGATTGTCTTCTCCCAAGCCCAGGAAGCCACAGTCGATTGTCTCCTACACTTTATAACAACCTTTATGAGAGACTCATACTTTTGTTTATTTCCCTATTCCAATCTATTTTCCATGTCTGGACCTATATCTATCATTTGTAAAAAATAAAGGTTAGCAAGTCACTTTTCTGCCTAAAGCTTTTTCTTTTTTTTTCAAAAAAATAGCATATTATTTAAAGAAGGCTAACTGCTATAGAAAAGGTATCTGAAAATAAATAGCATCTTGTTCATGATCTCATTCAGAAAATGACCCAAATAACTAGCTCGACTCTGAGAAGTTATTCAGGCCGTTTGCACGTGGTTTCAGAGACGCAGATGAAACTTGTTTTAGAAGTTCTCTAGAGAAGGGAAGCTGGTTTAGAAGTGGTCGCCTGGAAAGAGAAGGTGAAGGAAACTCCAGCAAGGTGTGAGTTTATGTGAGACCTGCGGGGCAGCAGTGTCCCTCTCCTGAGTATCTATCTGGAGACAGCAGAGATGGAGATGCATGCAGAGTATCCCATCGGGAGAAGAGGCTGGCATATTCACGTCTCTGCCTCTGACATGGCTGCCTGAAGCCTAGGGTGACACCTTTTCCAGTTCTCTGGAAGTCCATGTGTGGCAGCCAGGAAGGGTTTGATACTGGGGGTTTGCGCACAGGTGCTGTCTGCTAAGCAGGAGATACAGTGGAATGTGAGAAAGAAGAAAACAGCCAAAGGGTTCAAGAGAATATGGCAGAGCACTTCCAGCCTCTCCTCCACCAAGTCACTCAAGAACTACATCCTAGTTGGCAGGAGTGCTAGGGGAGTGTAAAGATGGGGGACAAGCTCCGGGCCCTGATGTGACTGGGAAAACAATGGATGTGGGCCTGCATACAGTGCCTCTTAATACATAACAAAATCTGAATCTCCTTCCTGGACCTGCATATCTCTACTTTTTGCACAACCAACCCCCCTCCCAACCCACCCAACCCCCACCTTCTGCTTCTCTCTGTATCCAGATATGCCTGGCCCTGGTAGTGTGTGCAACCAAACACTCTTTTTATCGTTTAATTGTTTGGGGGTCACACCTGTTAGTGCTCAGATGCTGCTCCTGGCTCTGTACTCACGAGTCACACCTGGCAGTCTGAGGGACCCATACAGTGTGGAGATCAAACCTGGGGTTCCTGCAAGGAGAGCGTGTGTTGAGCCCATGCATGGTTCTGTCATCAGGGTTTCATTACCTGCTATTGAAGACTTGGCATCTGACAACTTCCTGCCATCTCACTGGGGGGATTCTTGCAGGACATACTCCTGCTTGAAGCTTTTCTTCTACTTCTGTGGCACAAGATCTCCAAAGGAGACTCAGTAACCTCTCATGGCCTTACTCTTCTTGCCTTCTGGTAGCCCTGCCCCAGAGTATGCTTGCTCATGCTTCTGAGTCATAGGGATTTGCATTTCTGTCCTCTCACTACTTGTGTGGCCTGCTCCCCTCTACCCACCATAGCAGAGCAAGTTGATTTATCCTGGTGTCTTGTGGCACAGAAAATAAAAACTAAATTAATAAATTCGAGCTTGCTGCTTCAGAATTTTCTGGCACATCCTATAGGTCTGAGCAGGACATGAATCTGAGTGGCAGGTCCACTCTACCCATTGGTGGAAGGAGTGTAATACAAGATGAAAAGGCCCTTTGGGTAACAGTCCAGATTTTAGGCTTGATGATAGGCAGTTTGGTTTTCGTTGTTATTCGATTCCTAGGAGAGAGGACATACACCAAATTAGCTAGGGAAAAAGCCCTGTAGGCCAGGAAGGCTCACATCAGCCAGAGAGATTGATGGTATTTGATTTATTTGGAATAGGAAGAGTTCATTTCTGGGCTAAATTCTAGTCCTCCATTATGATCTAGAAAAATGTAATAGTTTTTCCTGTTTCTTTCCTTCAAATATGCCAATTCTAACTGTGGGATCACTCAGCCTAACACTAGAACGTGTGCCTGATGTTTAAGTTGCAGGGATTCTTGTACTGGTTGTTATTACAGAGGTATTCAACCCCAAGCATGGTGATTAAAAGTAGCAATGTTTATTATCTCACAGCTCCACAGCTGAGAAATCTGGGGGAGGCTCAGACTGTGATATTAGCTGGAATGATCATCAGCCCAGAATTGGACTAGGGCAGGATTCTGTTTTCAAGCTCACTAATGGAGAGACTCAATTCCTGGCAGGTGAGGGGAGTTAAGGGTTCAGGTCTTCTGGCTGTTGGCTAAAAATTTCTCTCAGATCCTTGTTGTAAGGTGTCTCTATAGGGTACTGTATCACACTGTATCACTGTCATCCCATTGTTCATCGATTTACTTGAGAGGGTGCCAGTAACATCTCCATTCATCCCAGCCCTGAGATTTTAGCAACCTCTCTTTACTCATCACTTTCAACAGTATTGGAGACTCTTTCAGGGTCAGGGGAATGAGACCTGTTATCGTTACTGTTTTTGGCATTTCGAATATGCCACGGGTAGATTGCCAGTCTCTGCCATGTTGGTGGGATACTCTCGGTAACTTGTCAGGTTCTAATATATATATATGTATGTATTTCCCTCTATGATTTGTTGCCTACTGTTCTGAAACCCATCAAATATGGTGTGGTAATTATGGAAAATGGGTAAGGAGTGTCTTATGATGTGTCTTTCGTGACTTTTGCAGCCACACAGTTCAGGCATATGTTCACTCATATGTGAGTCTTGGCCCGAGTGTGTTGAAAGCGGCCTGGAACGTGGTGGTGGTTGGGTAGTGGAGGTCGGCTGCAGGGACTAGGTCCCTTGGGGTGGGGAGAGCTCTCACCCCCGCCCCCCTCTGGGGCACCCAGAGTGAAAACAGCCTGGTGCAGAGTGAGGGCAACACACCTTTATGGCAGCTGGCTTCATCCAAGGGAGAAAGCAAGAGAGACTGTGAGTGACTTTCAACAATATCGGTGTCTCACGCGTTTATAACCATCTTTGGAGTAGTGTGTTATCACCTTGGCTGAGTCTTGTTTGTTAGAAAGCAAATCCCTGGACCCAGGCTACTCTTTAAGGTAGGGAATATGCAGAGACCTGAACCCCAGAAAACAGCAAACCCAGTCAACATTTGCAATTCCACTTCTTATAGCTCCTTGAGTTTTACTGTCTCTGATTATCATATCCTTTTTCTGAGTTATAATTAGGGGGCCCAAGTGTCCCAGTTTGCCTGGACAAGGCCCAGGGTAGGTGACTCAGAAAGGTCACTGTGAGTTGAGGATAATGTCTTGACTATAAAAATGTCACTAGAAGTTTGCTCCATTTCCGTTTGCTAGAAATGGTCTGGCGAGAAAATTTAACTTTGTCACTTTTAATTCATTTATTCTGCCAATATTTATAGAGTGCTTTCTAGATGTCGGTGGTGCAGTGTGAATAGGAACATTGTCCCTGTCCTTGAAGAAGTCAGCTGAGAGGTGGACACTAGCAGTCTAGTGTCAGAAATGCAATATTGTAAGAGAAGCCTCAGGGACTATGCAGCCAGGACTGGAGACTTGGGAGAGTGGTGCAAGATGAAGAGGACTGAGCCAGATACAAATTGATTTCATCAGTTCCTAACCCAAAACAAAGGGCATATTTGATTCACCTCTTGCCAAAGAGGCTCATTTACACAGGGAGGCTGAAAGGAAGAGGGTGGGTATGTGGTGTCACCCTGAGTTCCTGCGACCAGAGAAGACTCCAATTCCAGCCTCTGGAAAGTGGGAGTCCTTTCTAGAAAGGAGAAAACCTTCTAGAAAGGAGACAACCTTCTAGAGCAAACTTGTACAAGCCTGCAGCAAAAAATCCGAAGGATTAAGGCTTTGATTTTACTCCCTTCCTAACCCCTGGCATTCCTCACCCCCATGCTGGAAACCAGCAGACTTGGTGTCCTGCCCTGTGACCTAGACAGCTGGGGGTACAGGACAGAGGGGAAGGGTCAGATAGAAGCTCTCTCGCTCAGAGGTGTTAATCGTGAGCTTTATGCAGTGATGCTTTGCTATAACAGCAGGGAAAGGTCTTCCCAGCAGGGTCCTGAGCTACCAGGGGGTTCATAGCTTTTCCCTATATCCCCACTACCCTTTGCCCCTCCTACATCCCAACTATGGGTGTGTGGGGTCTGTTTGGTGTGTCTCATGGTCTCTGTCAGCATGAGCATGGGGTGAGGGCACCCAGCACTCTGAGATGAATGGGCGTCCTGTGCAGGGTGGGCTTCGCTGTTGGGCCTCATTTTGCTAAGTTCCCAGCATGCCTGGTCCTGACCTGGAAACAGCAGGTAAGAAAATTAATGAAGAGCAATAGCTGTTGAACACAGAATGAGTTCAGGATCTTTGGCGATGTTGGTGTGTGTGTGTGTGTGTGTGTGTGTGTGTGTGTGTGTGTGTGTAAAATAGGCCATGAGAGCCTAACCTGTGTACATCAGTGAGCCTGTGGTCCCCGGGGCTTTGTTCTACCTCATGAAACTTAAAATTGTCCTTTCCACGAGAGTGTGAGGACTTGACTGTCAGGTGAATCGAGAGGGAGATAAAGTGTCATGGTGACTGTGCTCTGACAGCCGTGACCAGAAAGCGAGGGAAATCTGACAGGAAAGAAAGAGAAGCCACATGCAGCCAGAGAAGGCAGGGTCCTCACTGCAGCTCCCTCTCCCTGGGTCTCTTGCTCTTGGCCCTGTGACCTGAGTGGCTGGTTCCTGTCCTTGCCATGATCATTTGGTCTCTTCTGATTGTTGTCGGAGGCATATGAGAAGTGGAGTGAAGGGAGGGGGCAGCCTCTGGAGGGGAGTCTAATGCTTCCCTCTCTACCCACCTTTGTCAACCAGGCAAGTGCCTGGGGAAGTTTAGGACTGATGAGTGTCTGTGATGGACACCTCACATCTTACCCGTTCCACAGGGTGGTCATCAAATCGCACCTGAGTCCCACTTGTTATGGGAAGTGGTCCCTGCCACCTGATTGCTTGGGGAGCCAGGGAACCCAGGCTGGAGAGAGGAATTGGTCTTTGTAAGAAAGGAAAGTCAACTCTTTTACCCAGTTTTTTTTTTTTTCAGAAACATCTTTCCTTGCAGAAAAGAATTTCAGAAAGAAACTAATAGTGAAGTAATATAGTTTCATTTAGAGATTATGAGTAAGGCCAGAGAGAGTGAGAGGGAAGGAGAGAGAGAGAGAGAGAGAGAGAGAGAGAGAGAGAGAGAGAGAGAGAGAGCATTAAGACTTCTAGAATGCAGGTTTCTCCAGAGGGAGAGTATACATTTAAGGTATAGATGTAAAGAACACCCCCCAAATGGGTAAAAGCCCTGCTTGCCTTTACAGAGTTGTAATAGTTTTGCTCCCCAGCTGCCTCAATGTGGAACTTTTAACAGATACAAGAATCCATTGCTAAGACATTGTCAAACAAAGAGATGCATTTGGACCATTTGTTGGACTACCTTCATTTCTTTATCACAGACCTTTATTCGTGCTGGAGATTCTCTCCTGGAGGAGGTGAGTCCGGCCTTCTCTGGGCTGGTGCTGACACCATTTCGAATCTTGTCAGACTCAGTTCCTGTGTGCACAAAGTGGGTCTAGCCATAATGCTTTTTTTGCTTACTGACAGAATCAGAAGTTATTGTTAGTCCCCCATCTCCTGCTTATGCCTCACACCCAGCTCTAATTCTACCCTTGAAGGGGGTGACCACATTTCTTCAGGCCATTGAAAGACTTGTTCTGCCATCCACATAGGGCAGGAGGGGTGCAGGGTGAGGGAGGGCTGGAAGGGGCCTTCATTAAATCCCACCACCATGCCTGCTCCCTCCAACTGTGGAGAGCTCACTGCATCTCTCTGGCCTGAGCTTTCTGATCGGCAGCACAGGAGGCAACTCCTAGCTGATGTGAGGATTCAATGAGATGAATAAAATAGAAAATACTGCATTTCAGTATGAGTTATTAGCGCAACAGTTGCTGTTAAGAGGGACTAGGAGTGAGCATGATACTTCGGGGCACCTCCCCACTCCACACACCAGGCATTGTGCTGGAACATCTATAATCAAGCATTCTGTTACAGCAAGGGCTATTCTGTTTGCTCTGAGAGAGCCTTTATCCCATTTTTATAACCAAGGAGAGAGAGGCCTGTTTTAATGAACAAGTCTACACTGCCTGTGCCTGGGGATATGAAGGAAGTCAGAATACTCCTAGCTTTAGTAGATACCAATGAGGACTGCTCCAGGCATTTAGAGGAGTGCCCCTCACATCATCATGTGCACGTTATCACCCACCTAGCATCTTGTCAAAATGCAGATTCTGCCCAGGGATATAGCCCTGTGTTGGAGCACATGCCTTGCATGCATGAGTCCTGTCTCCGATTCCCAGTACTCTCCTCACAGAAATTAAATTAAAGGCAGATCCTGACTCTTGAGTTTTAGATTTTGAAGAAGGTCTATGTGCCTCACCCTCTCTCCAAATCTCTTTTCCATAGAGAACACTTTGAGTAGCAGAGTTTAGATAGGTAGCAACACACACACACACACACACACACACACACACACACACACACACTGCTGTTCATGTTTTTATCCATTCTTGCATCCATGATAAATTCCAACAAAGTACAGCAATTAAAGTACTCTATGCAATAGGACAATGGAAGGAAGAACCTTGAGTTCCTATTTGACGGAGTAGTGGCTACAAAAGCCAGACTTTTGCTCCAGGATCTAAACCTCCCCTTGTTTGGGCTGAGCAGGATATTGTTTTTCTGCCCTGTAGTTGCATCCCATTATGAGCTTTGATCAAAGCAAACCTTTCCCTTTGAGGCTTAGGGCACATGTTAATGGTGTTGTTGTTCGCATGTATCTGCATATATTTGCAAAGCAATTCAGCACCTTCAGAGGGGGAGGAAGGGGAAGGACTAGAAATTGAGTTTAGGGCTTGGAGAACTGTGTCAAGTTTGGTCTTTGGCTTCTCCACTTTTTAGGAAACCCAGTGGTAGGAGCTGGAACCATCCTGGTGATTGGAAAGAGGAAGAGCTGAATTTATAGCCACATCACAGGTTAGGTTCACACAGTCACTAGCAGGAGAGTCAGTCCTGGAGAGCTTTGCCCCTCTTCAGGGTCCACCTACTTTTTTCTTTTCTTTTCTTATCAGTAATATATTTTATTTATTTTATTTTATATGATCTGAAGAGAAACCAGAGCAGACCAGGCTGACCCAGGTTCGATTCCTCCGCCCCTCTCAGAGATCCCGGCAACTTACTGAGAGTATCTCGCCCACATGGCAAAGCCTGGCAAGGTCCCCATGGCATATTTTATATGCCAAACACAGTAACAACAAGTCTCACAATGGAGATGTTACTGGGCTCGCTCAAGAAATTGATGAACAATGGAAGGACAGTGCTACAGTGCTACAGTGCTATTTTATTTTATTTTATTTTATTAGTGAATCGCTGTGAGGTACTGTTACATACTTATGAACTTTTGCATTTCAGTCATACAATGATCGGGTACCCATCCCTCCGCTAGTGTCCATTCGCCACCACCAATGATCCCAATATCCCTCCCATCCCCCATCCCATCCTCCCCCACCCCACCTCTGTGGCAGGGAATTCCCTTTTGTTCTCTCTCTCTTTTTGGGTGTTGTGGTTTGCAATTGGACTATTGAGTGGCCATCATGTTCGGTCTATAGTCTACTTTCAGAAAAATATGGGATGCTTCACAAATTTGCGTGATGCTTCACAAATCCTTGCCCAAAGGTCATGCTAATCTTCTCTGTATCATCCCAATTTTAGTATATGTGCTGCCAAAGCGAGCACCACTTTACTTTTTCTTGTACAAAATAGTCTTGCTGCTTTTTAGAAAGGATTTCTCTGAACTGGTTACCCTTCTCCATAAAATCTTTCCATCATTCTCTTTGATCTATGGGAGAAAGCAAATTGTGCTTTAAGAAGAAAAAATTAATTTTATTAAAATAATATTGAAATTTAAGAGTGCGAATTTTGCTTTAGGAGTACAAAATTCCCTCACCACTAGAGGGCCTGAAAGCCCCCACCATAGTCAGTTACTCCTTGGTGACCTCAGTTCTGTTATCAGTGACTAAAAATTTGTTTTTAATGTCTTCCTCCCTCCCTCCCTTCCTCCCTCCCTCCCTCCTTCCCTCCCTCCCTTCTTCCTTCCTTCCTTCCTTCCTTCCTTCCTTCCTTCCTTCCTTCTTTTTCCTCTCCCTGTTGTGCTCAGGGTCTATTCATTTTTATTGAGCCACCTTAAAATAAACAATCACAAAGCTATTCATGATTTGGTTTCAGTCATACAGTGTTCCAACACCCATCCCTCCACCAGTGCATACTTCCCACCAACAATGTTCCCAGCTTCCCTCCTGTCACCCCCACTTACTACCATCACACACACACACACACACACACACACACACACACACACACGACACCACGACCACCACCACCACCACCTATCTCTATAGCAGGCTTTCTTCTCTCTCCTTTATGTGCATTATGGTTTGCAATACAAGGACTAAGAAGTCATTGTGTTTGTTCAGGGCATTCAGTATTTTTATTAGGAAGATACAACTGAAGTAGCTTTAAAAAAATGGTGGCTACTGGAACTACAGGGAGGTATGGGGTGGTAGCCCATCCCGATCCCTGAGAAGTCTGGGTCTATTCTTAACTCAGTGTTCAAGAATGACCTTTGGCAGTGCTGGCAGCCTTATGTGACTCCAGATCAAACTGGGGACTGCTTAAGCAGACTCATGGAGGTCAACATCCTTACCTTCTGTACTCTCTCTTGCCCTTTAGTTCATTTCTTTAAGAATGAGATTGTCTGAAGAAAGTAAATATTAACATATAGTCAGAACCTCTCTCTAGTGTCAGGCCATAGGCAGTGACTTACTTCAGCCTTCGCTCTGGTCTCTCTCAATCTTCCATGTTCAGGCCATAAGAAAGCGTTTCTTGTTTTCTCTGTAACTGTATAAATCCCATCTGTAAGACATCGCTTGGATTATAGTTTCATTGGGATGTCTTTCCCTTGCTTGTCTTAGCCTATCCAAAGTCTGCTACTCTTTTAAGCCCCAACTGAAGTCCCACTCCCATCTACATGCCATCTCTGAACTTCTTACCTACTGATGCTTTTCTCCTCCTTTCCATATTTTCTTGTATTAACTTATAGTCCCTTATGTTTTATCTATAACTTTATCATTGTGTTATCTTCTTTATGTATTAGGATAATTGTGTGTCCTTGCCTGTCTGAAAGGCTATCCTACATACAGTAAGTGCTCAATAAAACTTGACTGAGTGCAAGAAAGATCAGTAGACAAGGAAGATGGCCATGAACTGTGTTCTTAGGGCACCTGCCTCCCAAGTTTGCATTCTTCTATGCTGTATTCTGACTGAGAACCAACTCTATAGGCCCAAGACTCTGGCAGTAGGAGGTGAAGAGAGCAGAGCCTGGCCCTCCAGGGGCAGTTCTGGGGATTGGGCCATCTCATGTTCTTTGTTTAATTAACTTGGCTGCACTCCAACTAGTTGCTTAATAATAAATGATTTGAAAAATCTGAAAACATCTGATATTTTTACAGATCAGTGACCTGTTAGATGAACAGGCTAAATCTTGTTTAATCTGTGCTTCTGTTCATCAAAGCTGTCTTTTGGTGCTGAGTGTAACAGCAAATGGGATTGTCCTTCCATTGTGCCATTCGCCTCCCCATCATCAAAACGATAATAGTATATATTTATGAGGAAAGCCTTGGAAGGGAAAGAAGTGAATAAAAACCTCTCATAAAGCTCCAAACAAGAAATCAATGATTGTTAACATTTGGCATATTTCATTCACTTTGTTTTATTTTGAGCCGTATACATACACACACACAAACATAGCTTTATTCATGCTTATTAGAGCCAGCTTTTACTTTCCCTCCTTAATATTGCACTTGAAGCATTTTTCCATATTGTGAATAATTTTTGCAAATAGTAATTACCTTTAGAATTTTATTGTACTGATGTGTCATAATTTTTTAATGAATTTCCCATTACTTGTAAATGTTAAAAATTGGAACCAGCTACTCTATGACCACTTTTATATGCCAATATTTTCTTTCACTTGATCATTTTATTGACATTATGAAATAGAATTAGCAAGTTAAAGGGTATAGAAATTTTAAATCCTTTCTCCTTTTTGAAAAAAAATTAACAATTCTTTGTATCAGAGATTGTTTACTCTTTCTATTTTATTTGGATGTCTCTGGCCTCAATTACTAAATACCCTTTTGTAATTAACACAGAGCCTGTGGGCTCCAGGCCCCCTCCTTCATTAAGTCCCAGCAAGTAGCTTTAAGATGGTTTTTGAGACAAATCCCCTATTCATCTAGATCTGCACTGCACTTTAATGGCGCTGTGGATCTTTTATGGCTCTGAGAGGTAGAATTTGTAACAGCAAACTCTAAGTGGACTTGACATCAGAAACACTTTTTTTTCCCCAGTGCATCCCACCTGCATTTTGATCTTTCAACTAAAAAATATACTGTGAGTACTTCCTTTGCTCTCGGAACACTGGAAGAGCAAGCCCACAGAGATTGTGCTGAATAAGCTTGAATCACTGGCTTCTCCTTGCTTGCTGGGCTAAGGGCTCCCTGGCTATGAACGGTTCAAGATCCTGATTTTCATCTTGTGCTCTTTCTACCATGGGTGAATTCAGGGGTCTCATTAGAGTCAGCCTTACTGCTAGTTAGAGTAACTATTTTAATTGACCTGACTTTTAACACTCTTAATATTTGAATAATGCTCTACCATTTACAAAGCACTTTCAAGGGCATCAGCTATTTAATCTTCACCCTCTTTCTGTGTATGTTTTGTAGATAGAGTAATTGGGACTGAAACAGTGATAGACGTCAGGGTTAGTAATAGAAAGAACATGGGTCTCGGGAGATATATCTACCCAATTTCAAATCAACCTAGCTGGTAACTCATTGCATGCCTTAGATTCCTTATCTGTGATGAGAATAGTGCCATTGATTCTTACTTTTTGGCAGGTTCTGTATTTGTGAAATCAACAACTCACTAAAATGTGCAACTCCCAAATCAACACTTGGGGCACTTTCGTGGTTCTTGACAAATAAATAGGCACAAACCATAAAACAACATTTGAGTTACCTCACATACATATTGCCAACTGCACTCAAAAGTTTTCATATTATAAACACATGTACTTGGCCAGAGTTACTTTGTACCATGGATTTCATATTTGGTCACTTTTTTGTTGGTGATATTGATGTTCAGTAGGCCCAAGTGTAGCGCTCTCTCTTGCTCCTGAGCATGGAGCAGACGAAGGCTGCGTGTGATGTGTTTTATAGAGAAAAGACATGTGTTAGATAAACATTATTCAGAAGTGAGTCTAGTGCTGTTGGCTGGGAGTTCAATGTTAATGAGTCAACAGTACGTATCAAACAAGGCTTCTTCAACAGAAACTTACTCTAACAAGGCAACGTATTCATCTAATGATGAAGATGTTGTAGCTGATGCTCACAGGAACCTAACCTCATGTGTCCCCTAGGAGCAACTTTGTAGAACATGACTACTTTGAATAACAATAATCAGCTGTGTCTATTGTCTGGGATTGCAGCGTATGTTCGGGAAGAATGTAAAAGCCTGGTGTGTTCACGTTCTACACTGGAAGTCTGTGTTCTACTATATGAGGAATCAGGCTTAAGAGAACTTGGCTGCTTTATTTAAAATCACTGGGCCAGAAAATGGTTAGTAGCATATAAACCCTGTCTGTCTGCAGCAGTCCTCAAAACGTACAATCTACATTGAGGAAGAATCCCACATGGAGAAATTAAATACTGTTTAGTTGCTTCTGAGTTTTGCTCTACATTAAAACATTTTATCTACACGGTTGAATTTTGGAAAACCTATTTAACCTCCCCAGATCCACCATCTTTGTGCCAGGCCCCAGTGCTCACCACAGGCCATCTGGTATCTCTTTCTATCCCATAATGATCCCATAAAGCAGGCATTAGGGTAATTGCTGCCATTTTAGAAACACAGAGAAGTTAAATTGTTCAAAGTCACAAAACTTAGAAAAAGGGCAAAGATAACAGTTCAGTTCTTTCTGATTCCAGAGCCTTCGTTCCCCACCTTGACCTCAGAAAGTCCCTCCACCACTGGAGATTTCCCAGACCAGCAAAACCCGACAACCACAAAGAAGCAAAAAGTGTGAAAGGGCTCAGAGTTGCTAACTTAATTTACCCAGGTAAGAATATTGTCAACATTTTTGTAACAAAAAAGTAATCTTAATGTAATAGGAGTTTGAAGACCTTAATGTCAAATTTTTAGCACTTTCGCCTTTATAAAAACCTCCCAATGTTGTCTTTCTTTGTCTCATTTCACTCCAAGCAGGACTTGTCATAAACCTATAGTATTTGTCAACTACAGCTCTGCACTTTATTCTAAGTTATTTCCTCTGAATTAGGCCTTTGCACTGTCATACCCAGCAGAGTAGATTGATGAAAGGGAATCTCCAATCACTCCTGGATTCCCAAGGCAGATTTTAGCATTTGGCCTACTTCTCCTTCTAGTTCAGAGATGGATGCTGGTCTCACTACAATAGCTGTCAGTCAGTTGCCTTGCCTGCAGGAGGTGGGGTGTGTGGAGAGAAGGCTCCTTTCACTTCTAGGAGAAGAATGAATGCTTCGTGTTATTGGAAAAATGTTTGTTCTTGGGAAACAGAGCACAGGTATACAATTACTGTGGATCTGCCTTTCTTAAGGAAATTCATTGGGGAAAAATGGTAATTAGTGTAATACAGGGGTGTAACATTGGCTCCCCCACCTCTGCCCTGTGAATACTTTTCCAAAATCATAGTGGTCCCATTATATGTTAGCATGAGAATTCTCCCACTCTTCCCTTCATTTATGAATGAGGCAACTTTATTGTAGAGCCCAGTGATTGCTTGCTAAAATATAGATTTAAAGAGAAGAGATCATAACAAGGTCAGTGTATTATATGATTGTTATGGTGTGTTCTGGCTACAGGCTGAGGGCTCAGCTTATATAATCCAGAGAACAGCCCTGTGATGTGGGTCCCTCTGTTGTCCTCATTCACACATGCTGAGATCAATACTGAGAGGTGAAGTCACTTGTGCAAAGTGAGCCCAGACATATCTCTCTCCAATGCTCTTATAGCCGCTCCATCCTCTCTGTGCAGGTGTTTTGCTCCATCTCTTCTTTTCCTGCTTCATGTCTGTGTCTTATAATAAAACACCTGAATCAACTCAGTCACATATGACTGTTAGTCATATGTGACCCTGGGTTCAGAGAGCTGGGGATACACACAGGAAGGGCAGAGCTCTGCTTTCAAGAAGATGCCATTCTGTGAGAGAGACAAGCAAGTGGCATTAAGAGATCTTTAAGAGAGGTGTGTGAGAGATTGTATAATAGTTGGAGGAGAAGGAATTGGATTGGTAGGGTGCTGCAGGTAGAGAGAGAACAGGAGTGATGCACCACTTCAAAAAGGCACTCATATGGTCCTCAGGGTTCAGGGTCTTAAGTGCAGCAGCAGAGTTACCCAGGATGCATATTTTGGGAAGATTTAGCTGCCATTAATAAGAACTTAGATTTCACTGGACAATGGGAAGACCCTAAAGGTATGTGGACACAGGAGGAACATGATCAGGGTTGAACTCCAGATACAGATACCCTAAATCTATGGTCAAATCTTATTTATTCTCTTCTAACTCATACACATTTTATAGAAAACAAGAGATGAAATAAAAATAGTTAGGAACCTGAGAATGGAACTTCAGACAGCAGGCTAGATCCTCAATCCCTATTTCTTTCAAGCAAACCACTTAAATGGCTAGTTTCAAGAGGTGACCAGTTAGTTAGAATGTCGGGAGTCATCTTAGAAATCCAGATTTCAAGCTACTTCCCCATTAAGTTTCTGATTCAGAAGATCTGAACTCAGAATTGGGAATCAATGTTTCATTTATCTATTTATTCATTTACTCATTAAATATATTTATTTAGTTAGTTATTTTGGGTTTGGAAACACAGCTGGCTGTGCTCAGGAATCACTCCTTGTGGGCTTAAGGGTCCATATGTGATTCTGGGGATCAAACCCTGGTTGTTTATCTGCAAGGCAAATGCCAAACCCTGGTTGGTTATCTGCAAGGCAAATGCCATACCCATTGCTCTGGCTCCAGGAATCAATGGTTTTAAAGCTGGCCAGCTGAGACTGACAGCATCTAATCTACTTAACTACCACTAATTGATTCACTGGAAACACTTCCAATAACATAAGGAATTTTTTTGAAAATTTCTTTATATTTAATTTTTAAAAATAAATCAGTGATGGGTGTGGTATTGGAATTATGTGCGTTACTGACACATTCAATTAATTTTTTTTAAATTTTGCTTTTTGGGTCACACCTGGCGATGCACAGGGTCCACTCCTGGCTTATGCAGTCTGGAATTACTCTGGGCAGTTCTCGGGTGACCATATGGGATGCTGGGAATTGAACCTGGGTCGGCTGCATGCAAGGCAAATGCCCTACCCACTGTGCTATTGCTCCAGCCCCCAATTAAAAATTCTAAAGATAAATAAAGCACATTATCTTTAAAGCCCTTACCATAAAAGTTATATTTCTAGAGATGTATATCAGTCAAGGATCTCCAGAGAAACACAACCAATAACCTATGTACATTTTATTAATTGGGGCTGGAGCGATAGCACAGCGGTAGGGCGTTTGCCTTGCACGCAGCCAACATGGCCGACCCGAGTTCGATTCCTCCGCCCCTCTCGGAGAGCCTGGCAAGCTACCAAGAGTATCTCGCCCGCAGGGCAGAGCCTGGCAAGCTCCCCATGATGTATTCGATATGCCAAACACAGTAACAATGAGTCTCATGATGGAGATGTTACTGGGCCTGCTCGAGCAAATCGATGAACAACGGGAGGACCGTGACCGTGAATACATTTATTATTTATGTGCTTTACATTACATATTTTATATATTTATCCATATAAATATATATGTACATACATATATAAAAATGCCATTTCCATATATGTGATTTATTATATATTATATAGTGGATTTATATACTTTTTTTGGTGCTTGGGGTACCATATGGGATGCTGGAGGTTGAACCCAGTCCCTGTTCACTGTGTTATTATTCTGGCCCTAGAGTTTCTGATGTAGTAGGGCCCTGGTAGCACCTGATAATTTGCATTTCTAGAACTGCCCAGGTGAAATTGATAGTCACTAGGGATCCCAAGTGATTTAAAAATTTCTTTATTATTATTACTTTAGCCAGGTAAGATATCAGTGTGACACATGATAAGACACTCCCCTCGGGGAGCCCAGCAAGCTACCAAGAGTATCCCGCCCTCATGGCAGAGGCTGGAAAACTACCTGTGACATATTCGATATGCCAAAAACAGTAACAATAAAGGGTCTCATTCCCCTGACCTTGAAAGAGCCTCCAATATGGCAGCATTGGGAAATATGAGTAAGGAGAGGCTGCTAAAATCTCAGGACTGGGACGAATGGAGATGTTACTGGTGCCCGCTCAAGTAAATCAATGAACAATGGGATGACAGTGATATAGTGATATATAATATTACATGAATTATCTATGTTATTTATCATAGGCATATATGTGAATTTTTAATAGATATGAGATTTATGTAATTGGACAGTTATGAAATTTATTATAAGGAATTTGTTTATGTGATTATAGAGATTGGTACTTTTCATGTTCTGCAGTTAGTAAACTGGAGACCTAGCAAAGCAGATTATAGTTTTGGTTCAAAAGTTGGTGGGTGCCAGCCTCTGGAAGAGCAATAGCTTCAGTTTAAGTCTAAGGCAGGAAAACAAATGATGTTCAAGCTCAATGCAATTAGACAGAAAGAAATTTCCTCTTACTTGACATTTTTGTTCTACTTAAGTCTTCAAGTATAGGATAAAGGTCTACCCACAGCTGGGAGAGTAAAATCAGCCTTAGTTTACCCATTTAAATGTTAGTACCATCCAGAAATATGCAAATGAAATCCAGGAAACAATATCTGACAGGCATCAGCAGAATAACATTGATCAAATATTTGGGCCCATCTGATCAATAAAACATCCCATTAAGCATTATAAGATGCCAGATAGACTTTATTATAGAAGTAGGATTCCCCGTAATAATACAGGTAAAAGAAATCATTATCATGGGTATTACTATAGTACCTGGAACAGTGGATGTTTTCAAACAAATGAATAAAGGAAGCATATTAGCTTAGCTGCTAATTGTTTATTAAATGTTTTCTCTCCTGTTATCTTATTTCACCCACATAAAGGCTCTGCTGGACATTTGAAATCAATTTTGTTATTACCTTCCACTTTTGTGATGGGTTGTGCAAGCTACGAAAATGAGTAAATTTACCTATCCAGGGACATAGGATAAGGGACAGGGACCAAGAGAAACTCCCTCCAAAACTTTGTAAGCTTTTCACCATATGGCATGCATCCCTTGCACATTAATGACTGGCAAAGGCTTGGGTACCTCTATGCTGTCCTTTCCTAACCATCAGCAGTTTTCTGATTTTATGACTTCCATCCATCGTTCTCTCTAAATATAGATGAGGCCCAAATTAACATGTAAAGACCAAGAGATATGTTTGTACTTAATGCTGCTAACAGGCGGCATAATTACAAGAGAGCTGAAAGTGTTGCTTGACAAACAAATTAATAATAGTAATAAAAAAATCTCATGCCAATCTCAAGTATAAATTACATAGCAGAAGGCAAGGAGAGGCTGGGTTTGACAGTTGTGGGCTAACAACCTTGAAATATATCTGCATTATGAGAGAGGGTTTTGGAGGTCTGTCTTTTGGATTTGGTAAGAAAACTATCCTAATGAACTTTCTTCAGGTTTTGTGTTTGCAGGAGCATGTCTATTTCTCATAAGGCCAGGTTTTACTGCAGTTGGAAAAACTGCTTACTAAGAAGGATGTCCAGTCGATTTATATGCTTGATATAGTTAAACAGACCAATCCAATTAATCAGAGGTCATTAGATTAATATATAGTTGTTTATTTCAGTTTTCTAACAAACTCATATGAATAGACTTACATAAAGAATTCCTTATAACTGTTATCTTTCACAGAATAATTATTTGACAACATTTCTTACCTGATCATCTTTGCTAGTAGGTAAAGTTGCAGAGATGCACTATAGTCTTTGACTTCTAGTGCCTTACCGTATTGCAAAGAGGTTCTCAATTCTGGCTACATACTAGAGCATTAAAGGACGTTCAGGGACCAGATGGTTTTAAAGGGATTAAATTCCCAGCACCACATGACCCCTCAAAGCACTGCAGGGAACGGCCTCCCCACAAAAATTAACTTTTAGTGAATACAATGTCCTGGCCCCAATTCACTGTTCCTGGCTCCCTTAGTCTGGAATGGACTCCAGACATCAGAGTACTTTTATCAGTGTATTTTAGTCTTTTTAGGTGATTTTGATTTGGAGAAATATATATCCAGTGAAAAAAATAACTCTAAAATTAAATAAGACTGGCTGGAGTGATAGCACAGCAGGTAGGGCATTTGCCTTGCACGCAGCCAACCCAGGCTGATCCTGGTTGGATTCCTCCAGCCCTCTCAGAGAGCCCGGAAAGCTACTGAGAGTTTCGGCCCGCACGGCAGAGCCTGGCAAGCTATCTGTGACATATTCAATATGCCAAAAACAGTAACAACAAGTCTCACAATAGAGACGTTACTGGTGCCTGCTCAAGCAAATCGATGAACAATGGGAGGACAGTGCTACAGTGTATACCATTTTAACTACAAAGAGAGGGATATGTATTACTGACAGGAGATAGGAATGTCAGAGTTTTCTACAGACAATGGAAAAAAATCTTACTAAAGCTGTTCTTTTATAGTTGCTAATATAAGAAAGGCTTAATTTTAATTTTACTATTGTGTTATTTGACTTTTATAATAAGAAGGGATGGGGAAATACCATGTGGCATACGCCAAGGCACTTGGAGAAGAGAATTACCACAGAATTGAGTTATTCAGCTGGGCAGAAGTGTTGTGTGTGAAAGCAAATAATCGTTCATTCTTTCATGCACAGGGGGTCATTGTGCATCTATGGTATATGAGGCATTGTGTCAGGGATCCAAAAATAAGAAGAGGGAAAAGAAAACAAAAATAAGACAAGGGATCAAAGAGAGATTGCAGCAGGTAGTGTGCTCATCTTGTTGCATATGAGCACTACACGTAGTCTCCTGAGCCTCACTAGTAGTGATCCCTGAGTGGCCAAAAATATATATTTTTTAAAAAAAGTAAAAGCAGTCCTGTTCCTCAAGTGAAACAAAATTTATTGTACAAAATATATTTTATTTATTTTTTAGTAATTTCTTTTTTCCCCTTTCCCCCCAGTTTGTCATTTTATTTATTCATTTATTTATTTAAGAGTTGTTCATGATGATTTGTTACAGACATTAAATATTTCAACACCAATCTCACCACCTTTGCACCTTCCCACCACCATTTTCTCCCCAATTTTCCCAACCTTAAACTTGCTCCCATAGCAGGTCCTCAATAATTTATTTTATATTGCTTGTTATAAATAATTTGCTAAAAGAATGATCAACAAATGTTTCAGTAGAAGAAAGTCAAGATTATTGTATCTTACATGGCTGGAGCGATAGCACAGCGGGTAGGGTGTCTGCCTTGCACACAGCCAACATGGCCGACCCGAGTTCGATTCCTCCACCCCTCTCAGAGAGCCCGGCAAGCTACTGAGAGTATTCGATATGCCAGACACAGTAACAACAAAGTCTCCAATGGAGATGTTACTGGGCCCGCTCGAGCAAATCGATGATCAACATGGAACCATTAAGTGCTTATATAAGAGATTACTAAGATGTTGTTACAGGTTAAGTCTTCTGTGTTTATATTTTGTTAATTGAGATTGGTTGCCTTCTACATTATATCCCATCCAATCTGGTGTGCTACTCCTGGTTTATCAGTGTTGTACAGTTTGAGATGTAGTACGACTGAGAATGCACCCATGCTCTCAAGGAAGTCCAAAAGTTTTTTTTTAAATAATGTAAGAGTATTGGTATTTATTCATCCATTGATAAAGCTGATTGAATTGGGCATTAACTCCATTGTCACTGTCACTGTCCTCCCGTTGTTCATCAATTTGCTCGAGCAGGCCCAGTAACATCTCCATTGTGAGACTTATTGTTACTATGTTTAGCATAAAAATACATCATGGGTAGCTTGCCAGGCTTTGCCATGTGGGTGAGATACTCTTGGTAGCTTTTCGGGCTCTCCTAGAGGGGCAGAGGAATCAAAGGTGGAGGAATTGAATTTGGTTTGGCAACCTCGACCACATTCAAGGCAAACGCCCTACCTGCTGTGCTATCATTCCAGTCCATGAACTCCACATTACTTTTTTAAATTTTTTTTAAAATTTTATAAGTCAGTTCACATGTTTGATTTCATTCAATATTCAAACACCAATCCCACCACCATTACACCTTCCCACCACGAAACTTGAGATGTTTCCATTCTAAGCCCTAATCCCTGTCACAAAACACAACCGAAGCAATATATTTCATATTGTCTGTTAGGAAGAACTGCCGAACATGCTTACAAAAAAAGTGTTTATATAGGAAACAGTGTGAAGATTGTTCTATTTTGGCAGGAACCATTAAATTGTTCTATAGGATATCGCTAACATGTTGTTAAAATTTGGGTGGTGTGAGCTTTGGTATACATATCTGAAAATATGTATTTATGCACATATATATTTCCCTCTATGATTTCTTGCCTACTATCTGAACCCCATCAAATGTGGTGTGGTAATTATGGAGAATTGGTAGGGAGTGTTTTATGATGCATCGTGTGGCCACTTCTGTGGCTGCATAGTCCAGGAATATGTTTACTCATATGTGAGGCTCAGCCCGAGCATGTGGGAAGCAACCTTGAGCATGGTGGTGGTTGAGTTGTGGAGGATTTTGGCTGCTGGAGCTGGGTCCCTTGGGGCAGGGAGGGCTCTCACCCGCCCCCACCCCCCAGGGGGCACCCGGTGTTAAACAGCCTGGAACGGAATCTGAAGGCATGGTTATGGGGGCCTCATATTATGCTCCCTTTTGGAAGCAGCCATGTGATCTGGATGGTGGCGGATGACGAGATTATCTGGCGCCTGCAGGAGGTGGCTTATGGGAATGAGCCCTGGGTTGATATAGACTGGGAAAAGTGGGCAGAGGATCTTTGCTCCTGGTCCTGTTGAGCCCAGAGTCCAAGATCACAAAGTTCCGCATTACCTGGGTTCCTTAGGAAGAATCCAAAAGTTTTAATGGGGTGATACAGCTGGAGTTAAATTTTTAACTGGGTGGCAACTTTCGGGTATGTGTGTGACTGCCGTGACTTCCAGAAGTATAGGAATATGGGGGGAGATAACCTGTAGATTTCTGTCATAAAACCTACATATTTGAGTTTTTCAACAGATTGATTTCTGGATGAGGCTTGTCCTGAACAGTGGAATTCAGCTGGGAGCAAGACGGCAATTGTGAAGTGTGGAGGTTTTCCACAAAGTGTATTTTAAATGATGATTGTGGGTGGTGAGGATGGTGATGATGAGGATAACATAGTAACTAGAGCTTAAAAATGAAACTTTGAATAAATTCTAAAATATAATAGAAATTCAGTTTCCAAGTGGGTTGCCAAATTACATCATCCAGATGTGCAAATTAAAGAGCCTAAGGTAAGAATGTGAAAAGAGAGGAGATAAGTGACAGATGAAGTTTCCTTCGAGAATTTTCTCAATAAATCCCACTGACTACAAGCATATGTTGAAGTGGAAACTGATCTCGGCCCCTATACTCAAGGTAGGTGAGAGATCAAGACTCTGCCACATGCTCTGCCATCCCAATGACCATGGTTAATGGGACTTAGATCTCCCTTCTTTCAAGAAGAAGAGAATAGGGATCAGCAAGCTTTTTAAAAACAAACAAACAAACTTATACTCTATTTTTGGCTCTGTGAATTAGAGTTTGCTAACTCTGTGAGAAAAGCCCAGAGCCCATGTTGTGAGAGGGGTGATACATGTGCTCACCAAGGAGCAACCATGAATCACCTGGGAGAGAGATTCAGCCTAGCAGATGAAATGGTTGGTCTGTTCACCCAGGTCTGAGCAACGGAACTGCAAATCAGCAGCAATAGACTTGTGAGTCTCAATGTCTGTGCCATTTTGTGTGACAGCTACTAACTTATACAGTTCTATGGTACTAGAAATGTGATGTTCTGACTGAGTTGGTCTGAAAGTATAAAATACACTTAAGCATCATACTCAAGATTCAGCAAGAAACAGAGTGGAATATTTCATTAGTATTTTTCATATTGTCCACAGTGGAAATGACTATATTTTAGATATATTAGGTCAAAAAATTAATTTTATTAATTTTATTGTTTCTTTTTGCCATCTATTACATGGACACTAGAAATTTGAAAATTGAAAAGTATGCATGTGCAAAGCATCATGTTTCTACCAGGTATCCTCTCCAAAGAGTCGAAGAGTTCTCAGGATTGCCCAGGAGACCAAGAGGCTGCTTTGAACATATGCAAGATCTAGAAGTCTTAAAGCCAGTAATTGGTAGGGCAAGTACAAGTGTTTTTCTGATTCTTTCTTGCCAATCCTTTATTACTGGATACCTTTGTTTATGGTGGGGATGAGAGGTGGGAAGACTGTCATCCTAAAAAAAAAGCACAGGAAAACTGAACAGAAAAGAGCTTATCAGTAGTAAAGCAACTTTAAATTGGGAAGGACGTGTACCAGAATCAGCTGGAGAACGACTTCAAAGAGAGGGAAGTGGGAGTCTGGTTTTATGTCCAGCAAAGCTAGAGCAATGCAACAACTTAGACATACTCTAATAGTTTTTTCAGAAAATTCGTATTATTTTCATGAGGGCAAAGGATAAACATGCATAACTGGGAAATATACAAAACACATATTTCACATGTAAAGAAAATGGAAGAGAAACTTCACTAGGGGTGTGTCATAGTATGGTATTGAAGAGCAAGGATGTTTGAGCTAAAAAGGCATCCTACTGGGCAGTCTCTCCTGGCCAGGATTATTCAGCCAGGGACCTGGTACAAAAGTATTTCTAAGGTTCAACTTGGTCCAATCAGAGCAAATAGAAAAACACTGGGGCAGCTTCTCCCAGAGAAAGATTGTCACACCCTCCAAACTACAAGCCCCAAACCATTCTCTTTTAGTTTTTTGTAACTGCAGAGAGCTCTAAATTCTCAGGGGAGATAGAGGGAAAGAGACAGGGCAAAGTTGTAGAAAGCTTTGACAGAACTAAGAAATCATATTTAGTTTTAGAACAGAATAAAGGGATCATCCTCCAGCCTCGCCTTCTCCTGTTCTCCTTGTGAGTCTCCATCTTCATTTGACCAGAACTGAGAAACCTCTCACAGGTAATCAATTGTGATAGGCTTTTACTTAATCCTGGGTGGAAACTTTTCATTTCTGAACTGAAATAGCATTTCTGACTTAAAAATTAAACAAAGCTGTTAATTAGCTAAGAAAGTCATGGGTTATTATTTTTTCTAGAAGGGAAGTACATTTATTTCCTATTCTGTTTATTAACATCTTGCTAAGAGAATTTTAAATCCCGTATAGTGATAGGGTGAATATTGTTAAAAATTTTGATTTGCCCAGGACTCAGTTCCAACAGTCCTCACATTATGCCAATTTTATTTTATTCATCATCCTCTTTTGTGGAGAGGTGAGACCCAAGTAATTTAAATACTTTATTATAAAGTAAGAATTTCATAGTGATAGTACAGCAAGTAAGTGCTTGCTTTATACACAACCAACCTGGATTCAATCCCTGGCATTTCATATGACCCTCTGTACCCATCAGGAGTGATCCCTGAGTACAGAACAAGGAGTAAGCCCTGAGTACACTCAATATGCACCCACTCCCTCCCAAAATAAAACAAAAACAAAAAAATTATTTTATAACTGATTTTATTTTAAGGGGTTGCAAGAAATTAAGAAAGTTAGCATATTTTTAAAATATGGTGTCAGCACATTGTCTTAGTAGTAGTAGTAGTAGTAGTAGTAATAGTAGTAGTAGTAGTAGTAATAGTAGTAGTAGTAGTAGTAGTAGTAGTAGTAATAAGTGCGCTGCAGAAATTTCACAGTTCGTCTTCTTACTTAAGCTCACAATTGGGGCGGGGAGACTTGGGACTTACTCAAGATGTCAAACTCTTCCATCCTCACCAGATGCTTGACTCTCACTGGAGACTTTTGCATGGGCTTCCTGAGGGCTTCAGCCCTTACTCTCCCTAGTGCCTCCAGAGTAACCTCTTTGCATTTATGTACTGCAACAATAGAATCCAAGAGGAGAGTCTCAAAGATCAGCTGTCATTTCCCCAGCCCATTATAAACTGGCAGGTCTGCTCGAGGCAATTGTTTGGCACTTAATGGCTTAGAGAGCTCTTGTGTGATGCTTCAGGAAAAACTCAAGACCGGGCAAATATTTACGGCATTCAGATGCTCTAAGGCTAGAGGCTTGACTTCTGAGGAAACCCTACTCTTGGGTTATCTCTAGGTTCTTCAGCAAGGACTGCCAGGAATCCAAGTTCTTTAGCAAAATGAATTCTGGCAACTGCTTAGAAACTGTATTTCCCAGACCGTCGAAATAGCTTTGCTTTTCAAAAGGAAAAGAGAAGAGAGTCTTGATCAACTGCTTTCTGTCTCAAGTCCCCAGCTCCTTTGGCTGTTTTGGAGCCTAATGGCAACCTCAGTTCCTGTGTTCACTGCACATTGATCGAAGGGAATACTTCACATTTCTTAGAATTGATCTGAAGCATTCCCTGTTGCCCTTTAGCAACCCCACATTCATTGTACCTCCTTTTCCAACTTCTCTGCTTTTCCCATTCCTATATTTGCATCCAGGTTTTCTTCGCCTAGGCCAAAACAAGTGTCCCTCTTATCATTTTCCTCTGGTTTGGCTACATCCCATGCTTTCTCCATTTCCCTACACTGCCCTCCCATTTTTCAAACTCTGGGTAGACATAGACTATATTTTCCCATTCACTCTTCCACTTATTCCTTGGGTTACCTTTTATTCCCAGTCACAGGAACTCCTTGTTCCTCCTTACTAAGGCTTTATCTAGAGCCTTATCTTGTTTCTATCCCTTGTGAACTTGGGTAAATCACTTAGAGCTCCAACCTCCAGTTTCTTCATTCATAGAATAATGGTAGTAGAATAACTACCCCACAGAGTAGAGAGTGAATCTATGGAAAGAGATAAAGCAGTGTATAGCACCTAGACATGAGGATTATCTACTCCTGTTTCGTTCTTATGCCCAATGCCACATGAGGAAGATTAGCCTAGAGAGAATTCTCATCCCTGCCATTTATTTTTTTCCCATTAGTCTCTAAATTATAGATTTGATGTTGGTCCACAAGTTCAAATGATTTTTCCTATGCTCACTTCACTTCTGCAACACTTACTTTATTGGTTGGACATCATCAGTGGACTAGGAACATCCTGGTCTTTTTCATCTAATGAGGCATCCTTGATCTCAGTAGTTTTACCTATTTATTTAGCTGTCCTTACCAGCTCTCCTACCCTCAGAAGAGAACAGATTTGTCTCTAGGAAAAACTATTCCTTTTCCTTGAAGGAGCAATTCACAGACATGTTCATCAACATTGCAGCTGTCCGTTAGTTGGAGAAAGAGCTATCATTTCTCCTATTTAAATATAAATAAAGATGAAGAAGGTAATAATGATGAGTTCCTCTCATGAAGATTTCTATTTCAAAAAATTCCTGCATGGAGACACATTCTCTGTCGACCCTTTACTGTCTGGTGAGGATACTGAAACACAGTCAAGGCTCCTTACATGAAATCTAGTGATAATGGCCGTACAAAGTCAGAATGAGTTATTTTAGGTGATCAGTGACCATGGCTTCATGTAGAAGTGGTATTTAAGCACTTTCTTGAACACATTCAGTAAAAAGGAGAGAGCTCATTATTAAGCAGGGTAGCTCAGCTTAATGTTGCCTGGGATTACAGGTGGATATTGCCGACGCTATTGAATTAAATTTCACATTCCTCATCCTACCTCCTGGGATTATACAGATGAGACTTAATGCAGAATAATAATTCTGTGGTTCTACTGGGGCTTCAAAGGAATGAAACAAAGATAGCAGTTGGTGGCAGGATAGGTTGTGGACTTTTCTGAATTGGAAAGAGATTATTCTTCTTGGGAGACAGAGAGTATAGGAAACCAAAGGATGGGGGCGGGGGTAAGGAACAACATTACAACTAATCTGCAGTGGGACTTTTTATTTGCTTCTTATTACTCTACTCAAGGCAATTTTGAAACCATTCCTCTCAGAGTGGCAAGGACTCAGAGTCCAGCTCCATAGTGACCATTCTAGAGTAGTGACCTTTCTTAGAGTATTCCTAATTTCTCCTTGGTTAGTCCCATGGACAGGGCACTCACTCTCTTCTTAGTAGGAATATTTATAGAGTAGCCTAGAGCACTGGGGTCATATTTACCTAACTACCCTTGTGACACAAACTAGTCACATCCTTTGGGTCTTAGATTTCTCATCTGAAAAATGGGAAGAACAGTAACTACCTCAATAGTGGTTGTTGTGGGTGTGAAATGAGTTAGCATCAGAAATATATCTCACTTAATGTCAAGCTTATAGTTGGTGCATAATAAATGGTAATTAATGGTAAGTAGGCAATAAATGTTAATTTATTCTCCTCTTCTGTTCTAAATATTTTCTTGCCTTCCAGGGTTGAAAAATGGACCACATTACTGATGAGGTAAAAGTTGTTAATGGGGCTATAAACACGAAAGCACAATTTTATTCCTTTCTATTTTCTAAATTTAATACCTAGTGTTATAGCTTTGAAGCTTTGGACATTTGTTCCAGCAGTGAATGGAGGTCTTTGTAGCTGGCCCGTAATTTAAAAATAAATAAAATATGAATTGCCTGGTAGTTTGCGTCCCCCTTCATTTTTGGCCATCAGATGCCTTGAGCAAATTTAGCATCTCAGAATGAGAGAGTTGGGAATCACCTGAGGTCATTATATCTGGGCCTTTCATTTGAGAGGTGAAAAAAACTGAGGACCGGACAGATGAAAGGACTAGTTGGAAGCCTTGTGAGTTTGTAGTAAAACAGACTTAAATACTCTTTCCTGACATAACAATCTCTGCCCTTCACATTGTCTGACAGTGGCTCGCTCTGTAATGATATTGTAATGATAATGTAATGATATTCTCCAATGACCCTTCATCTCCCTGCTAAACCTACTAGTCAATAATGATGCAACCAGAAATTATCTTCTCCTTGATATGTTGTATCTTAACCTGAAGCTTGCCCTCAGAAGTTTAACAACACAGGAATGTTTTGAGTTTTTCAGGGAATACTAGAATGGGTCTAGAGGATAGGGAAATGACTGTATGGTTTGGAAACTGTAAGTGATTATGAAAGCAGTTAACACCTTTTGATTCCAGAAAAGCCATTAAAAAGGCTTTAAGTGGAGATTGAAGGTCAATAAAATGAGTATTAACAAGTTTGCAAAGATACATTGACTTGGAGGTTCTGGAACTGGTTTTCACTTATTAGAGAAATAGACAACTGTATGTAAAGACTTACACTCAGGCACTTACAAGGCAACCTGAGTCTTGTCTTGCTAGTCTCTGTGTAGCTTTAGTTGAGATTAAGACCTATCTCCATTTGCTTTTTGATCCATACAGGGATGAGGGCAGGAGACTCCACATACAATCCAGCTGTCTTTTATTGCTTTCTATAAGGGACACCCAAAGAGGTTAAGGCAACCCAATGCCAGGCTCTGGTACTCAGCCTGGCAGTATGAGTCTGACTGTTCACTGCTCAGCCTGACAAGTTTGAAGACTACAAGGTCACACCTTGTGGTGCTCAGCAGAGGCCATGTGGTCACAGGAATTTTCCTTAGAACCTTGAACATGGTAGGAATGTGATCTACCACACAAGCTTTCTCACCAACCACACTCTTTTACTTCTGATCTTTTCTTGTTTTCTTTTCTTGAAAATACCCATCAGGTTCTGTACTTTATACTAGGATGTATTGGACCTGTATTTCCTGCTCTCACCAAACTGATAGGCCACAGAAGAGATAGTCAGTACCTAAACAATTCTTTTAAAAAATTTTTATTAGTGAAACACCATGAGGTACAGTGGTAGACTTACAAATTTTTGTGCTTGGGTTTCAATTATACAATGATTAAATACCCATCCTTCCACCAGAGCCCATTTTCCACCACCACGGATCCCAGTATCCCTCCCACCCCCCACCCCCCCATCCCACCCTGCCTCTGTGGCAGGGCATTCCTTTTTCTTCTCTCTCTCCTTTTGGGTGTTGTGGTTTGCAAAAGAGGCAATGAGTGGCAATCATGTTTGGTCTATAGTCTACTTTAAGCTTGCATCTCCCATCCTGGGAGGATCCTCCCAACACCCTTTATTTGGTGGTCCCTTCTCTATCTGAGCTCCCTTTTCCCCTAGCATGTGGGGCTTTCCTCCAAGCCATGGAGTAAACCTCCTGGTACTAATCTCTGTCATTCTTGGGTGTTAGTCTCCTATTTTGTTACTTTATGTTCCCCAGATGAATGAAATCTTTCTTTGTCTATCCCTCTCTTTCTGACTCATTTCGCTTAACATGATACTTTCCATGTAGTACCACTTGTATGTAAATTTCATGACTTCATCTTTTCTAACAGCTACATAGTACTCCATTGTGTAGATGTACCAAAGTTTCTTTAACCAGTCATCTGTTGTCAGGTACTCAGGTTTTTTCCAGATTCTTGCTATTGTAAAGAGTGCTGCAATGAATAAACAAGTGCAGATGTCACTTCGACTATACCTTTTTGCCTCTCTGGGATATATTCCCAAGAGTAGTACCTAAACAATTCTGATGCTCCCAGTTGAGCAGTTAATAGAAGTTAGTATCCAATATAAGAGTACAAAGATAGGTTAAACTCAATATGGGGCATAGGACTTTTTTTCCTCATAGAGTGAACAACCAAGAGTGAACATTAGCCTGAAAAAATGAAGTCAGGATGTGATGTGAGAGGGAAGAGAATAGGCTGAGAACCCAGAATCATTAAAACCTAGAAAAGAATGTAAGTTGGGAGAGCAACATAAGGACCTGGGCTCTAGAATCCCAAGGAATATTTGTTCAGTGGTCTGTGATCCAGGAATTTCAGCCCATCTGACCTAGGTGTTTTATTGACAACCCTTTCTGTAAAGTCCTGGCTTCTAGGTAGAGGCTGGTGCTGAGTGCTCTAGGGTTAGTCTTTTTTATAACAAGTTGAAATAGACATCCTCAAATGGAAAGTGAAGCACTGAATATCTTTCCAGGGAGGAATTTGGGAGGGTCAAGGGAGACAGGGTTTGTTATTAGGCAATCAGGCCCAAGGGTTGGAATTTGCCATCTTTGACTTGGCAGGATTTTATTGTGCCACTGAGCCATGGGGTGAGGAAAAGTCTTTTACAACCTCCAGCTCTTCACTGATAATGAGATGATAACATATTCATTCAGGAATACCTGAAGATCTCTCTCTCTCTCTCTCTCTCTCTCTCTCTCTCTCTCTCTCATTCATACAGATCCCAGCAGAGGGAGAGAGGGACAGGTCTGAGTGTGACCCATCAGAGTTATTTGCAGCTAGTGATCCATCAGAGTTATTTGCAGGTAGAAAATTAAGTCTAGTGATTGAGAACGTCTTTACTGGTAGAATGGACATAACATAATAGATGTTTTCTACTGATAGCAGAGGCAATAAAGAGGACTTGAGGGATGAGTTGTTTGGGCAGCTTCAAGATATGGTGCCATTTGCTAAGTAGGGGATACATGAGGATCCTCACAGGGAGGAAATTGGGGAAATTAATATGGATTGTAACTAAGCTGGAGTGTTTTCAGGGTAGTGAGGATTTTGACTAAACATACATAAAACTGTATATATAGAGTGTCCCCAGGAGTGGAGACGTCAGTAATGTCATTTGGGAAATCATCCTTGTATTTCTTTGGATGCCATGCACTGCCAAAGTTCCTGAGGCTCAGTATGACTTCACACACAGTCAAGCACCTTTCTCAGATATGCCACAATCATCATTGCCTGGAGTCTATATCCATTGGCCTTTTGGTATAAAACCAAAGCTGTATGGCCTGTTAGACCATTAGAAATCTCTGGTATCATTGGATAGGAAAGCTTGAGATGGGTTCTCAAGCCCACTCAGCCTCCCTTTTTCAGCGTCCAACTAGTCCTCATGCCTTCACTGTCATAAATGAAGGGTATCATTAGCAGTAATGTTGCCTGCTTTACATTTGGACACCCCCCTCTGAGCAGAATCTCTTTACTAGTGTCCTTCTTGCAAGTATCCAGAGCTTTTCCTGTCTCCCTCACTTATTCCCTTGGGCTGAGACTCATGGTTTTGCAGTGCTGACCATGCACCAGGATGATTCCAGGATGTTGAAGAATTGAATCTGCCACAGGCTCAAACACTGAATGTTAAGGAAGCATCCAGGGGAATCTGAAAGTGAAACCAGGATAGAGAAAACGAAGTATTTCAGGGAATGGGTGCAGGAAGGCAAATGCCAGGAATACTTCAAGTTTCATGGAAAAAATAGTGGGTGCCCTGGAAAGGGGGGGTTGTCATTTAGAGCAGGGCAGGGGCATCTTGGTAGTTGAGCTGAAGGAGACAAGTATCCAGTGATGGTCTGAAGCAACATCATCTGGAGAATCCAGTGTGGCCCAGGAGGAGACCTTCAAAGCCAAGTGATAGAACTGTCAGCTCTCTGGGGGGTGAGGTCGGGGAGCAAAATGAAAAGTGAGCCAGAAATGTGGCCCAGGTTTGGGAGGGAGAGAGATGATGGGGTGTGAACAGCAGGTGACCCAGAGACCAGACATGCTGGAAGTAGGAGAGGTGTTCTTCATGGTGATGGAGCTAGAGCTGGTGGGCCAAGGCATGGGTACCTCTTCAGTTCTATGGATTCCTTAGTTGAGAACCTGCATAGTGGAGGCCAACGCTCCAGAAGGTATTCCCTCCCTGGCCCTGGAGTTTGATAAAAGCTCCCTTGTAAGACTCAAAATATAGTCTGCACTTCAGTTAATGGGAAGTATCAAATGCATCAAAGGATTGTGCAGTTTGAGTGTTGCACGTTTTCTTCGCAAATAAAATAAACCAGTTGGGAGTCTTTGGTGAACCCCATTTCTGTGGTCATATCCTACCTTTTCCCTTTTTTTCTTTATCCCCTCCTTTCTTCAGATTCAACCTCTCTGTCCCATCCTTCCTTCAACTCTCACTCAGTCCAACCCCAGTCCATTGGTGCCCATCCAGTTATTCATAAAGCTTCCTCGCCCCCAACCTAGAGCCATATGTTCTAATCCTGAGCACTGGTATGATAGACTTCTTATCCATTGGCATGCAGATCAGATAAGAAAGTAGAAGTGACTCATGAGTCATGGGCTGAAGCAGATATTTAAGCAAACCATCATATAAGACAGGATGTCAGGGATAGTCTTTCAAGACCTAGAAATGGGGCTAGAGACAAAGTCCTGAGAATAACATGCTTGACTTGCATGTGGTCAACATCTTTTGATTCCTAACCATAGATAGACCAAACCCAAGCACCACCAGGAATGACCTCTGAACACAGAGCCAGGAGTAATCCTGAAGCAAACAAAAATCAACTTTTAGAACTCAGGAGTCTGGAAAACCCATAAGCCTCATCTGATCACATTGTGTCCAGCCTCCAGACCTGCAGGTACAGCCTGGTGCTCACTGCCCAGGTCACCCTCTGAGCCCTGGGAGGGTAAATAGATAAAATTGGGGGGAAACAAATGCAAAGATGACTTTAAACAAAGGCAGAGGGATCTTTGAATATTTACTTATTCTCCTTCCTTGTAGAAATAAACTTATAACAATCTGAAAAAATTTACTCTAAAGCTCAAACTATTTTTTCTAACTCATGTAGCACTGTAGAAAGAGTGAATTTTGAGTTAGACAGATAGAGCTGTGTTCAAAATCTGAACATAATTTACACTTCGTTCTGCAAGTTCGTGATTTCCTTGTGAGGCAGCTTCCCTGTTGGAGTATCAATAACACAGTCACATCTACTTGTGTGGGTGTTATGAGTAATCATTAAAGTTACACATTTATTAAGTCTAAAGCTCTGACACATAGTGAATATTTGAGAAAAATAGTTGTGGTTCCTCTTATTATTATTGCTGACTGTATTAATATCACGGTTGTGGTGGTGGATTTGTGCCCTGCAGGAAGGAAGGAAAAGCATGATTTGTACATTTGTTATTGCTTATGGTACCATGCTTCCCACATGGCTGATTTTGAGTTAAAGTGACATCACTCAACACGAAGCTGAAAGGAACTGAGCTGGTGTCCAAGCACTTAGGAACCGGTTCCAGCAGATTGGTGGTTGTAATACTTCATACATGGAGTAGAAGCAAGGAGCTCCCTGTGGGATACCACCATCCAGACTTAAAGAAAGGCACCTTAGCCCAGTGGTGCCTGACTAACTTGACCCTTGGCAAAGGGCAACCACTTCTGTCTTAGTGAAGGAACTTTACACCTTCCCAAGGTTGTTGTCCTCAAGGGACGAGACCTCTGCCTGCACCCCACATCACCTATCCCCCGTCATGTGGAGTCTATAACCTGGGATGATGGACTGTGGTCTGTGGAAGGGCCTCTTTGGCTTGTTAAGCATCCCAGCATGGATCAGAGCAACTTTCCTTGCAATCTCTACCCCTGGGTTCCCAGTTGTTTTTCTAGGGGTGAATAATGCTAACCACACTGCATTTGATCGTTTGGTAGTTGGGTGCCTATTTTCTTAGTGTTCCACCTGCCAGGCTACTGTTATCTCCATTTTAGAGTAAGGGTTATAGAAACTCTATCAGGATAATGTAGCATAACTTATGATAACAATATCACTTTGGTTATAAGCACTCTTCTTCAAGGGCTGACTTGGGGCTGTGCTATTGGCTAGAATCAGTCATAAGACCCTTACCTCTAAAGAAAGTTGAGAAACATAGTCTCCTCAATAACTAAGGCAGAGGACCATATGCATCTAGTTGGCTTACACTCCCCAGAGGCTCTGAAGTGAGGAAGATTAAATGACCAATAACATAAGAGATGTGTGGCTTCCAGGCTTGGGTGCAAACATTCTCACATCATCTGCCATATTTTCTTTTTCCTTGATCATAGGCATACTAGGCTGCATGGAGGAACCCAGGAGAATCCCTGAGTCACTCTAGGGATCTCTTCTACCTTTTTCAGAAGCTGATGGCAGAAACAAATATTGGTGGTGTTAACTGAAGTGGGAGGGTTGCTTGTTTCAGGGGTTTTCATTAATTATCCAGCTCACTTCCCACAAACTCTAGAACTCAGATGCTGTACTTTCCCATTTGGAGGTGTGCATTTTGCTCTGAGAACCCCAGGGCATGTTAACTGTCTCCTGACTGGCCAATACTCCATACTTCAGATTCCACGCATCCTGGGACTGATACCCTCCACATACTCACTCCAACAGTTCCTCTTAAAAGTCTACAAGTGGACCTCTTAAATAAACATGTAATCCAGTTGTTAAAAAATATATAAAAATAAAAATATATGTGCTCAGTACAAAATTTAGGAGGAAGCAAAGGAAAAAGAAGGTGGAATGAGAAATAAAGTATATTTTCCTTTTTTTTTTGCTTGAATACCTAAAATATTTATGCTACAAGGGAAAACAGAGAAAATAGGAAAATATTATTAAATATTCTGACTTATAAAGCAGACAGATCAGAGTTTGCATTTTGACTATGTCAATAATTATCTGCGTGACCCTAGGCAAAGTACTTAGCCAGTCTGTGCCTCAGTTTCTCACAAAATGAAAATAATGATGGTCACCTCAAACACTAATCTTGTAAAGATTAAATGAGATGACATTGGGCTTTTATTTAAAAGGAGGAGTCGGGAATAGCAAACACCCTGCATTCCTTCCAGACCTGACAGGTTTGTTTATGAAAGTTCTGAACAATGGTACCAAGGTTACTGTGAAAATTAATGCAGAATTCCTTTTATTTGCAATCCTCCCTCACCTCCCCCCAATCCAGACTCACCCTGGGGTTAGTCTCACCTGGGGTAGCCTCTTCCCTACTTCCTTTTGTTACTGCTTAGAGGCTAGGAAAGCAAATGTGGTGGGCAGACTAGAAATGATCAAAGAGTGAAGTCCAGGCGAGTCTTGCTTTAAATGGCCAAGGTCAGGGCAACCTCTCATTAGTGTGATATCTGATGTCTGGCAGTTGCCTCTCATGTGGAAATGGAGATGCTTCTGCCTCTAGAGTAGGGTTTTTCAACTTTGGTCCAATATGGTCCTCTATATGCCCACCCCAGCCCTACCCAGCGATATTCTAAGGGAGTGAACTGTGTCAGTGGGGTCCATGGCACCAGACTAAGGGACCAAGCTATAGAACAGGGAGAAACAATGTTGGAAGTGGGACATGGTAGGAAAAGGTTGAGAAGCATTGCTCTGGAGAGTTAAACAGGAAGGGACTTTGTGAGAAAATATGTGATGCTGGCATGGTTTGCTGTCCCTGTTTCCATGTCAGTACCAATTCGTGAGCAGTGGTTATGAGAAAACCTTGTGGAGAAATTTTCTGAACTTCCCACTTCTCAGTATGGTGTGGGGTGTGTGTTCACCACTGATCTCTGACTGGGAAAGTCTACAGGGAGGGGTGCATGAGCACAGCATGCATTTCTGAGGACTCTGCAGAGCTAGGACTTGATAGAGCATCAGTAAATGTTAGTTGAGTGGAGTGAAATTTGAACACAACCATTGTGCCTCTCTCAATTTTTAAGCAAATAATTGAAGTGGAGTATAAAGAAACTGAAATGGGAGATGGGGAAATTAACATGGAAATCACATTGCAGGCACTTGACAAAACTAATTAAACTGGGAAATGCAGCTAGATTTTTTTGGTGCATAAACATTCTTCTTCTCTGGCAACAAGGGGGTAAAACCTACAAGTGTTCAAATTATGCTTTTATGTGTGTGCTCTTCCAAGCATGTGTGGCTCTTTGAAGAAGGTTCTGTTGTGTTTGTAGCACGAGACTGTAATTGCTCTGAGAATTCCTTGGATTTTTCAGATATGTGTATTTTTTTTCCATGAGTGAAGGCGAAGCTTACTGCCTCTCTTTGTAATAAAAGAATACAGCTTTAAAATCGAACAGATGGCCCCAAGCCTTAGTGTTTCCATCTCTAAGGTGGGGATAATCTTACTTCTGTGTGAGGGTTGTTATGAGCATGCAAAGGGGGAAGGATGTGATGGTTTTTAGGAATGAGCAGACACTGCTCACACATTCTGAGGAGAACTATGAGCAGAGTAGAACATTGAACATTCATGTCAGATGGCAGGAACTGAACCCCACCCAGATCAGCTGTTGACATATGTGTGAAGCAGAGCTACTCCTTCCATCCCTGGTCTCTGACCTTATCTGGAAGACGGGGGAAATAACAGTAGCTACCTCACAGGGTTGTTAAAGAAATGACAAGAATCGAAAAAGATATCAAGTGTTTAACACAATTCTAGCATGCGCTAATTGCTCAGCAAATTGCCGGCATCACTCGCCCGATTATTTTTAAGTACAAGAGATTACAATTTAATTCACTAACCTGCTGAGTTTGCAGAAATAATCTGGTGCTAGTTTGGGAACCAGGGTGGTGTTGAGGACAAGTAGAACACATGTTTAGCCTGTAGGGAGTTCTGTAACGGTAGTGGGAAACAGAGAATAAGCTCACCAAAGCTAATTCTCTGAAAGATGTTTTGAAACTTGGTAACAGGAACAGACCTTTGCCTATAATACTTAATTGTATCCAAATATCAGTACAGGCATTGTGTCATTGTATCTCCTCCTAGAAACCCTATATCCCAGAGAAGATCATACATCTTATAAAATGGGTGGGATGATCCGTATGATATATGATTCCCAGCCTGCAATGCCCTGATCTCAGCAATCCTCTGACAGATTGTGGTATATATAACAAAAATGAATTTAGACGGTTTTCTGTGTTTATCTGGACAGTTCTGAAATGTTCCATAGCATAGACTAGAAACCTAGAAACCACCACCAATTAAAATCTCTGGAGATTATATATTTATATATATATATATATATATATATGTGTGTGTGTGTGTGTGTGTGTGTGTGTGTATAATATGCATACAGAGAGAGAGTGTTGGTGCTGTGCTTAGGATCATTCCTGACCGTGTTTATAAAATAATAAGTGGCATTGGCATTGAACTGGGACCAGTCATAGGCAAGGCGATTGTCTTAACCTTTGTACTATCCTTATGGCCCCAAGAACATCATAAAACAGTGCTTTCTATCCCTAAAGTTATGGTATTAGTCTCAGTTGGTCAAAATATTGGGATTCCTTTATTTTCTTGTCTATAGAAAGGTAAAGGCCCTCCCGTTGATCGTCGATTTGCTCGAGCGGGCCCAGTAACGTCTCCATTGGAGACTTTGTTGTTACTGTGTCTGGCATATCGAATACTCTCGGTAGCTTGCCGGGCTCTCTGAGAGGGGCGGAGGAATCGAACTCGGGTCGGCCATGTTGGTGGCTTGTAAGGCAAACGCCCTACCCGCTGTGCTATCGCTCCAGCCCTAATACTGCTTTTTTATTTGAGCCATTTTCAGAGTTCTGGTGTTGAAACAAGATTTTTTTTGTGTATATTTCTGAGCATTACTTACATTATTAGGCATGCGTCGTTATTGGAATTTGTGTGGGTAAGCCAGTACCTAATGGGGAGTTTTGATGTGGTTCCACACATTGTCTTGCTGTGTTAATGTGCGTGGAATATTGAACCTGAGAAACATTGATGACTGAGATTCTTTCAGAACAATGTCAAGTATCAAGTGCCACAATTCAGTATCCACCAAGGGAGGCGATGTTCTCAGGGTTATAGTATTAAAAGTTTTAAGAATTGGACATGGATTCAGGTCTTCTGCTCCTTGATGCCAGGCTTAGCTATCAGTATATCCAGCAAACCTATTTGTGTTTGAGCTACATGAGTATGTCTTAGTTTGACATCTAAGCAAGACTCTGAAGTTTCCTGCAGGTGGATAATGCAACCAATTTTCTTGGATATTTTTGAGTGAAAAATGCTTTTTATTAAGTCAGGAGTTCCACAGTCTGAACCCACACTTTGTTTCTATCCTTCCTTTTATCTGTCTTCATTCACACTGTGGCTACTTTGATTTCACTGAACATAACACATGCTTTCTAGCCTCTATGTCCTAGTAATGTCCTTTCCAAAGTGAATCCTTCTTTGCACAATCCCTTTCAAACCTGACAACTATGTCTACCTCTAGAGATTGATCCCTGGTGGGTCTCCTTCTCTCTTTCTTCCACGTTTCCATCATACCTTAACTGCCTTTCATTTATAAAGCACTCTTTGCCTTCCATTCTTATCATTTAATATAAGAGCCAGGAATTCTGTGTATTTGGGGTTTGGGTTTTGGAAAGGACCTCAAATCAGGAATGTGTGAATTGTGAATTTCAATTCCAAATCCAACATTTGCTAGCTGTATGAATACGGGCATCTTGGTCAAATTTTCTTGGCCTCAGTTTTATATCTGCAGTGGACATGATCCCCCCTTCTCAGGGCTCAAAGGTTGCTGAATATTCTCCACATGGTGTCTGAGGCAACAGTCATTCAATACAGAGCAATTTTCTCTCCCTCCCTCTACCAGAGTAAAGAATATGTGACTTTTGCTCAAGTCTCCAACACAGAACTGAATACAGAGTGGGTGCTCAGTTCCCACCGAGTGTAATTACAATATCACTGACTTTACTATTTTATAAGTAAAATATGCAAGAAAGAATCAGAATAAAGGCATCCATGACATATAAATGAACTTGCATGCTGCTTAGTTCTTATATAACAATGTGCAACTGGACCATTAAAATGTTTTTCTTGGGGACCCCTCAAGAAACCCACCATTCAGATCCTTGGGAAAGGGGAGGATGTGTTATGTCTAGACTATTTTTGTTTGTTTCTTTTTGGCTTTGGGCCACACCTAGTGATGCTCAGGGCTTACTCCTGGTTCTGTGCTCAAGGATCACTGCTGGAGGTACTGAGGGGACCATATATGGTACTGAGGATTGAACACAGGTCAGTCACATGCAAGGCAAGCACCTTACCTGCGGTATTAACAATCTATCCCTTTCCTCACTACTTTTAATCCTCCATCTGCTGTCTCTTCTGCTTTGACCAACTCTGAAAACCCCACAGTGTCCTGTCATGAATACATGGTAAGGAGATGCTAGATACAGTTTTCTCCTGAAAGGATAATACCCTCATGATTGACACACATCCATCCTGAGCCTCCCTATCACCTGTCCTGGTGTGGCCACCCAACACCCAACATGCAGCTGACTCACTGAATTTGAACAAGTTCTGCTTCCTGCTCACTGAAGTAATTCTACATCTGTTGCTGTGCAAATAGGAGGGGAAAAAAGATTAATAAAATACATGTTGAAGCATGAAAGAATAATTAGCAGGACATTCTATGTTTTGGCTGCAAAGCCATCTCCACATTTAGCATAAAGCTGAACCTTTCTTCTAATCCTTCTGAGGATGAAGGATTGGCTCCAACTAAATTGGCTTTCTTTGTGCATCTAGGGATTTTTTTAATGTTATCATTTAAAAATTATTATTTTCCAAATTTCAAGTAAAGCTTTTAATCAGTCTTTTTGTGGGATCGGCGTGGTTTCTGGATTTGCTGTCACTTCCTTGCACGATTAGCTGCTGCCTGGGTCCTGATTAAAAAAAAAAAAAAGGCTGTTGAATTCTGGACTGCAAAGAGCTTCAATCAGGCAGTTTTCACAGGGATACGGGCCGGGCACAGGGAGCTGAGAGGGTGGCAGCGACCAGCCCACCTCATGGAGCCAGAGCGTGAATTATTGGTGCACGGAATCATCTCGCATCTGCGAGGTGCAGAGAGGAATGCACACAGGGAAGCGGCAAGACAAAGCAGGATTGCATCATTAAGGCCAGATTTAAGGCTCCAATTTGTGTGGCATTTGCATAGCGATGCATAGGCTCAGCTCTCCCTCCTTCCCTTTCAGAACCCACCAGCTTTACTTTTCCTAGAACAGTCCTGAGGGAGGAGGACAGAAAGGAGATACTTCAAAGAGGGAATCAATCCAGCAGAGTCTCCTTGCTCCACCGGTCCAGATTCCCAGCCTAGTATAAGGGTCTCTTTCTGCTGAGCTCACTGACCTTCCCAACGAGTCTCCTATGCAGCAGGCACAGGCACACTTAGGGACCCAGCATATACTTCGATTGGATTCTGGCTCCATCTCAGCATCGCAGCATGCTTTTCAGTCAACAAATTTTATTGGGCACCTTAAGGTCAAGTAAAGGCCAGGCTCCCTGGTCCTGCCCTGGTTGCTTTCTACCTCTGGTTTGAGGCAAGGTGATTTGCTTTGGCAAGTCATAATTTATCTCTACAAGAGAGGCACCACTTCTTCTTTATTATTGGTTATTATCCTCCAATACCTGTAAAGCTTAGCAGTTAGTGAGTGCTGACTCTGAGAAGCAAAAGGGCTTAGCATATTGAACCTTCACGAAGATTCTCTAATGTTGATAATTCTATTTCCTTCCTCCCTTCCTTCCTTCCTCCCTTCCTTCCTCCCTCCCTCCCTTCCTCCCTCCCTCCCTCCCTCTCTCCCTCCCTCCCTCCCTCCCTCCCTCCCTTCCTTCCTTGATTCCTTCCTTCCTTCCTTCCTCCCCCCTTCCTTTTCTCAAAGAGTTGTGAGAAGTAAATGACAGCCTTCTTTCCAATTCTTTTTTTTTTCCGCCTTCTTTCCAATTCTTGAGTAATTATAAGAAATAGAGGATGAAGTGATTGGGGCATCAATTTCTTTGCACGATGACTTGTCTTGCATTAATTTCTCGACAGAGGCAGCTAGTAGAGCAGTAGCAACGGCAATAGTAACAGTAGCACTGTCCTCCCGTTGTTCATCAATTTGCTCAAGCAGGTACCAGTAACATCTCCATCATGAGACTTGTTACTGTTCTTGCCATATCGAATATACCATGAGGAGCTTGCCAGGCTCTGCTGCATGGGCAAGATACTCTCAGTAGATTGCTGGGCTCTCCTAGAAGGGCAGAAGAGTTAAATCCGAGTGGGCCACCTGCAAGGCAAACACCCTACCTGCTGTGCTATCACTCCAGCCCAACAGTGATAGTAGTAATAGAGATATGAGAAGGGTTAGTTGTAGTGGTGGTGGTATTAATGGTAGTAGAGATGGTGGTAGGAATGGTAGTAAAAGCAGAAGCAGCAACAAGAGCAATAATAGTGATCAACCAATCTAATCCCATATCTGAACTGCTCAGCCTGCAGGAGAAGTGGGGTAGTGCTACTTGTAACCTACAAGCATACTACTCAGGACTGGAGAGAGAGTTCAGTGAGTGAGTTTTGCATGCAAGAATGCTGTGTTAGATCCCTGGCACCAAGTGCTCCCCCAGCACTGCAGAGTGTGGCTCCCCCAAACAAACAAACAGAGCACTATTCAGGGACATTTGCTCTTTATTTTGGGGTCACATCTAGAGCTTCTCAGGAATCATTCTTGGTTCTGACACTCAGAAATTAGTCCTAGCAATGCTTTGGGAACCGTAGTGGATTCTGGGTTAGCTGCATGCCGGATAAGAGCCTTACCCATGTGGTATTGCTCCAGCCCCCTATTCAGTGTTCTTTTCTGTTTTTGCTTCTCAGAACTGATTTGTTTCCCTTTCACCAAACCCAGGCACACAGAGCCACTCCTGGGACATGCAGCCACCTGGACTTGGGACTTGAGCAGCCCTTAGACTATGTCTCATTCTGGCTAGTTCAGGGCGGCCTCTCTTCAAGCTACAGTAGGAACCACAGTGTCTCTGACCCCACACTTCACAGGCAGGGCTCAGCTTAGCTGTAAGGGCTGCACACATGTGCTCTGAATAACACTGACAATGGTCCTAACAGGGGGTAGACAGAGTCCTCACCGAATCACAGACTCTGGGTCTTTAGGACATGCTTGGCTGACCCAGGCATTCCTTCTCTCTGACTCCACCTCTCACCCCAAATCTGCCAAGGTTATATCATCATCCTTGGCAGGTTAAAAGGGCTTGGCATGAATTTATGGGATGATGAAAATGTTTACAAACTGATTTCTAGGGATCTCATGGAACTAGGCAAACTGAATAAAACATGCCAAATTGTGTAAAGAAGTAGGTGAATTCGGTGGAATGTACAATATCCTGCCCGGAAGCACAGAAGAGCAAGGGGCATGCGTCTGGGGACATCGATGCTCATTCTGGACTGATAAACTGTCCATTCCCTCACCTGGAGAATAGAGAGTCCTGGGGGAAACATCGCATTTCAGGCAGGATGAGGCATAGTTGTCAGGAAGGAGAGCCTGAGGGCCGGGTGAGGGCATGCCCCTGGGACTGTTTATTGTTAACTTTCTGGGAAATGGTGCAGCCTTTTTCAAAGAGTACTGGTGTGAGTCAGGCCGTGGCTCCTGGGTCCCCTTTGCAAGACCTGTGAAATGATCTGAAAGAGGGAGAGCTGATCCCAGAATGTGCTTGTGATATTCACTGAGCTGCAGGCACTAAGTACTTTATTTGGGGGGGGGGGCAGTGTAGGGGCTCACACCCAGATCCTCACACATGCAAGGCAAATGCTCTCCTACAGAGCACTCTTCACTGATCACATCTCAAGCCCTAAGTAAATATTTCTAAGACATCACTTCCAGGAGGTATTACTTGTCCTGGATGCTAAACAGAAGGGCAGAGGTGGAGCCGTGAGCCATGGATTAGAGGCCGCAAAGACTGGTCCTTGTGGTGGCCCTGCCCTCCCTTAGGTAGGGTGGCACCTTCTCAGGGCCTGGTTGGAAGTGCAGAGCCTCAGGCCTGCTCAGCTCTCCCAGAGCAAAACTCCCGAAATGGGGTCCAGAACTCCGGTTCAAGAACCACTTCCCTGCTTTTTGTCTGGACCCATTCCGGGACTCCAGAGACTCCAGAAAACTCTTTGGGAAGAGCCAACTTTGAATCATGGCTCAGTGACAAATGCGTGATCCTTAGAATACCCCATAGGACCTGAACCCCAAGATTGCTAACATTAAGATGGCACTTCTGCCTTCAAAATCAATCTTTCCCTTGCTGTCTGTAAACCTCAGGACCAATAGGTACTTAGAGTAGCCCTCTGACAGTGAAGTCACACATGAAGTCAGCTTCATGGAATGAAGACGTGATGCAAGGTCAGGCCAAGCAGGTGTGGGTGAGAAAAACAGAAAAACAAAACACTGCAGTCCACATTGGTCATGTGTTTGGGTGCACCAGACACAGTTGTAAGAACTTAATTTGTGTTATTCAGTTGAGTACCCCTCAAAGCTCTGGGGAGGACAGAATCCTTATCGTCCCATTATACAGATAATATTGAGGGAGAGAGAGGTGAACTGGCTCCTGGCAGGACTGAGCAATTATGTACCTCATAGCAGACTGGATCCCTCTCTTCCACTATCCCTCCACTGGGCATTCACTAACCCTGGGATCCTGCTAATTGTGTTTGTTATGTCCTTCCTTTGAGTGGAGGTATTTGGCTTCACACCTGGCAGTGCTCAAGATTTACTCCTGGCTCTGTGCTCAGGGATTAGTCCTGGCAGTGCTTAAGGGACCATATGAGGTGCCAGAAATGAAACCTGAGTGAGAGGTATAGACAGCAAAAAACCTTACCTACTAATCTCTCTGGCCCTGCACTGTGATTTTCTTTCTACTTTTTGCTTTCTTTCAAAGACTCTCAGCCCTTAACAGGTGAGATACTTTGCAGAGAAACTCCTATCTCCCTGTCCCTCACTGTATGTCCCTGTGAGTCTCCCTGCTGTCCTCCTCAGAGCCCAGGGATTGAGACAAGAGCTTTTTAAGTAACCCAAGTATCAATGACAAGAACACAGTTACCTCCAGCTCAGACTGGAGTGGAGTCTGAACTGCCTCTGAACCCCATTTCTGCCATCAACTATCCTTGTGACCTTGGCCAGGGCACTCAGCCTCAATGCCTACAAACACGCACCTGGGTCTTTGTATACCATGGCTATCTACATAGGTGTATGGTATGTGAAAGCGAATGCATACAGATGCTGGACTTTTCACAGTGACTGAAAAATGTATCTGCATGCTGACAGAACCTTTCTAAAAAGTGGGACTCACAATCATACAGCATTTCTTTTTCTTTAATTCTTTGTTTGTTTTGGTGTCACTGTCAGTGGTGCTCGGAGCTCCCTTCCAGTAGGGCATGGGAGATCCTGTGTCGTGCCGGTGATTGAACCCCAGTTAGTCACATGCAAGGCAAGCACATTACTTGCTGTCTTATCTCTCCAAACCAAATATTTCTTCTCTTATTCTTACCTGTTGCTCCTAGCTCCTTGGTTCCAGCTCTTATAGTAGCACCTCTGCTTCTGTATGAATCTATTGATCTCAGTGTAAGAAGCAGAATTTTTAGGGTTCAGTACCAGGTCTGGGAATGAATAACGTGGACTAGTCTATTTCCCCTGTCCTCTGTGCCCTCAGTCCCCATTCCCTGTAGTCTTGGGCAAGGGGTACCCAAGGAAAGCAGAAGTTGGCATAAGGGAGGAATGGGGTATGAATAGAGACTCAGAAAAGCCAAATTAATCAAAGGACATTGATTAGACTTGAGTCAGTTTCTACTTTGCTGTTTGTAAACCCCAGGATCAATAGGTACTCAGAGCAGCCATCTGACAGTGAGGCTCATACTACCTCCCATGTGGTGCCCAGGCAACATTCACCGATGCCAGTCAGGAGCAGTCCCAGAAGACTCAGAATCCAGGCTGAGGTCTCTGACATGGCCTCAGCCAGCAGGAGCGGCAGGCTAAATGCTAAAACACACACATTCTCTCTCTCTCTCTCTCTCTCTCTCTCTCTCTCTCTCTCTCTCTCTCTCACACACACACACACACACACACACACACACACACGAGAGCAGAGCTGAGCAGCTGCCCATGAGATATGGTGGAGATCATCCCAGGGGCCCTGACATGGCAGAGTTTGGAATCATAGTCAGGAACTGGGCTGCATTTTTGGAAAGAGAAAATGCTTTGAGGATTCTGCCTCCCTGGGCAAATGGAGTTTCTCTTTCTACAAAGAAACTTTGTTGAATTATTTCAAATAGTAGTGAATTGGAGAGTTCCATAAAAGGGAGATCCAGCTACCTTAGGATGCCAGGAGAGAGGAACCATGAAAATCAGGATTCTTCCATCAGTGAGGTGGCACAGTACTCAACCTCCTGCAGTGGAAAGAGACATTATGGCGTCTGCTCTACCCTGGTTACTGTGCCAGCACCAGTCCCTATGGCTTTCTTATTGCCCAGTGCCAGAGTGACAGGCAAACCCTGATCCTAGACAGAACAAATGAGGCTCCATGAGGTTCCATGTGTATTCCAGGCAATATAAACAATAAAATCAACACAAATGTGATGGCAGTTATTAATAATACACCAGTAACATACTGCATGTCAGACACTGTCATAAGCACATCCATCCATCTTCATTTATCCTACGAGAATAAACCAATATGGAAGAGGGTGCTGTTCTAGCTTCACAGACAAGAGAAAACACCCAGAGGATAAATCGAAAGCCCAGTTGTAGACCACTCGGAAATGGCTGAGTGAAGGTTCAAACCCAATCAGCCTGGGCCCTAATGCCTATTTTTAGTTTATTTCTTTATCAGCTAGATAAAGATAAAGATAAAGATAAAGGCCCTCCCGTTGATCGTCGATTTGCTCGAGCGGGCCCAGTAACGTCTCCATTGGAGACTTTGTTGTTACTGTGTCTGGCATATTGAATACTCTCGGTAGCTTGCCGGGCTCTCCGAGAGGGGCGGAGGAATTGAACTCGGGTCGGCCGTGTTGGCCGCTTGTAAGGCGAACGCCCTACCCGCTGTGCTATCGCTCCAGCCCATCAGCTAGATACACACTTTTTAAATCTGCAGACAAAATACGGACATTGTATAGAGACCAACACATCTTAAATTGGACATGACATTTGGTATCAAGGCTTCCAATTTAAGATGTGTTGGTCTCTATACAATGTCCGTATTTTGTCTGCAGATTTTTGGTTTTGCCTGAGTACTAAAAAGAAGCTAATATCCTTGCTCTCTAGATAATGACTCAGAGGCTCAGAGAAGTATAATAGCTGTGCAGATTGTACAGAGGATGTGTCATAAATGAGGTCCATTGGACTCAAAGCTGTTTTGCTGTTTTATATCTCAGCGAATCAGGGAACAAAAGAATGTGGCGCTCAGGCTTGTGCGTAAGCATAAAGTAGAAGAAAATAAGAAAATGGGGAGGCTGAGAAATGTAGAATACGTAAGAGCTATATTATTTGTATATAAACTACAAACGCCCAAAATATACCAAGTACCCATAGGCTTAAAAGAAGTGTCTAGGCTTTTAAGATCACAGCAGCACTGAGGGGGAAATCACAGACCAATAGGAAAGGAGGCAATATAAACTCTCTTACCTCAGTGTTCTGAATGGCCTAGGACTCAAGGCCAGTGTTTTCTCTTCCTCTGGCTGCTGTAAGAAATAACCATTTTAATGCAAATGTTAGTTTAGGGGCCAGGGAGATGTTTCAAAGGACTGGAGAGCATGCTTTGAATGGGGAGCCCTGGGTTTGATCATTGACCCCTCATGGTCCCCTAGACACCGATAGGAGTGACTGCTGAGCACCACGCAGGGTTTGTCTCAGAAAAACAAAAACAGTATAGGATGGTGAGGCGGGCATTAGGACATGATGGAGGGCAGCTGGCACTCTGCTGAAGTTTGTGGGGCTGGAAAGTTTTATGCAAAAATCCCTATCATTAATAGTATTTTAGAACACAGTGTCTAAATTTAAAACAAACAAACAAACAAACAAAAAAACAGTAGTTTATTTTCTCATCATTCTGCAGACCAGAAGTCTAAAAGCAGTACCACAGAGTCAAAATTAAAATCCCTACAGGGCCAAACTCCTTCTGGGAACCCCAAATCTATTGCTTGACTCTTCCTACTTTGGCTAGTGTCCTACAATCCTAGGCTTGTAGCCACATCACTCTGATCTTTGTTTTATATCAATTGCTTTCTTTCTATCTCTCTCTTATAGGAATACTTGTGACTGCTAATGGAGCCCATTGGGATAATTTTTATACTGAACATCATAACTTATGTAAAGACCCTTTCTTCCTGATGAGAAGTTTCTATTCACAGGTTCTGGAGATTAAGACACTGTCTTTAGATTTCATTGTCTTACCTTTCAGAGTCTTAAAAAAGGTCCTAGTATTCCTTCTGAGCAGATGAATAATCTCCAGTTTTTTTTTTTATTCTCTGCTCTGCTCTCCCAGAGTGACAATAAGCTTCCTCACCTCTGCTGGGAACTCAAGAGAGGTATAATATCCCCAAATGGCTCCTTTTGGGATTTCTTACTAGTAAATCTTTACTGATAACAGAGCCTTTAATGAAATAGAGAAAACAAATGAAATAAAAAAAAATAGGGGTCAAGAGAAAGATGTGCATGATTGAAATGACCAGGAACAAAAATAGAACACAAAGGAAAAAGAAAGAGTGGAAAAGTTTACAAGAAGGAAAAGTAAGAAGGATTAACAGAAAAATCAAGAAACATAAACTAGAGGAATAAGAAGCTGGAGGAGAAGGGAAGATGGGAGGAAAGAGAAGATGATTTGATAAAGAATTGAAGGAGTGGAGAGATAAGAAAAAAGATTGTCAGGAAACAGGGAGAAAGAAAACTAACAAACCAAGACAAAGGACTGCGGGAGAAAAGCAGAATGAAGAGAGCTGCAAGATATCAAACAGAAGAAGAGGGTGGAGAGGGAAGAAGGGAGAGGATAGCAGAGCTCCAGCTCCTGCTGGGAAAGAAAATATTAAAGGCATTTAGTAAGGTGACAAACGTCTCTATGTTAATGTGCTGAAATAAATACAGCAGCTGCAAGTTACAAATCACATTCATCGGCTGTTACAGTCTGGTAATTGTCCAGACAGATATTTTCTTTCTGCTTCCAGACCCTGGCTTATCAGAGGACAACAGGCTTTTGAAATGCTACATTATTTTGTAAGTACATTTCACGTCCAAAAGTTGCACTATGTATGATATACTGAAGAGTTATTTAGTTTCCATTCCGTGTAGCATTCAGACTCCAGCACAATGATTTTAAAATGGCTCTTTTGACATCCAAGGGCAAGTGGGACTTCCCAGGACTGCTCTCCCAATCAGTCATTTGTCCTCAACTTCTCTCTTTCCTTCCTTCCTCTTTTTCTTTCTTTCTCTCTTTCTTTCCTTCCTTCATCTTTCTTTCCTTCCTTCCTTCCTTCCTTCCTTCCTTCCTTCCTTCCTTCCTTCCTTCCTTCCTTCCTTTTTTCCTTCCTTCCTTCCCTCCTTCCTTCCTCCTTCCTCCCACCCTCCCTCCCTCCCTCCCCTCACTCCCTCCCTCCTTCCCCTCCCCTCATTCCCTCCCTCCCTCCCCTCCCCTCACTCCCTCCCTCCCTCCTCTACCTATTCCCTCCCTCCCTCCCTCCTTCCCTCCTTCCCTTCCTTCCCTTCCCTTCCTTCCTTCCTTCCTTCCTTCCTTCCTTCCTTCCTTCCTCCCACTCTCCCTTGCTTCCTGCCTTCGTTCCTGCCTTCGTTCCTGCCTTCCTACCTCTCTGTCTGCCTGCCTGCCTTCCTGCCTGCCCTCCTGTTTTTCCTCTTTCCTTCCTTCCCTTCCTTCCTTCCTTCCTTCCTTCCTTCCTTCCTTCCTTCCTTCCTTCCATTTACAAAATTTCCCTTCTTTCTTCTGCACCCTTTTTGTAACTATACCACTTCCCGGGCTGAAGCGATAGTACAGCAGGTAGGGAGTTTGCCTTGCATGCCGCCAACTGAAGTTCAATTCTTCCTTCCCTCTCTGGAGAGACCAGAAAGCTATCCAGAGTAGTCCGCCAGCATGGCAGAGCCTAGCAAGCTCCCCATGGCATATTCGCTATGCCACAAACAGTAACAACAAGTCTCACAATGGAGACATTACTGGTGCCCGCTCGAGCAAATCAATGAACAATGGGAGGACATTGCTACTGTGCTACCAATCCCCACCCTGCCCACTATCTCTCCCTTACTCCACCACCCTTTAAAATTTCTTTTCACAAGACGGCATAAACTGGTAGACCAGGGACTCAATCTCTCAGCACTATTGACATTTCTAGCTGGTCAGTTCTTTGTTTTTTTTGTGGACCTGCCTTTTGCAGAGTAGCATTTTAGTAACTTCTTGGACTATGCTCATGAGTTTCAGGTGCAGCACCATAAAAATTTTAGAAAGCCAAAAATGTCCACAGACATCTTTGCATGTCTGCTAGACTCCCGTAGACCCCCATTGTCATGATGGGTGGTGTTCTGTAATCAAGCAAACCCAAGCTGCAGTCTCAGCCTGCCACGCCCTGTTTGTGTGACTGTAGGCAAATTCATTAAAAAGTAAGTAAAGGCCCTCCCGTTGATCATCGATTTGCTCGAGCGGGCCCAGTAACGGCTCCATTGGAGACTTTGTTGTTACTGTGTCTGGCATATCAAATACTCTTGGTAGCTTGCCGGGCTCTCCGAGAGGGGCGGAGGAATCGAACTAGGGTCAGCCATGTTGGCTGCGTGCAAGGCAGACGCTCTACCCACTGTGCTATCGCTCCAGCCCATGGCAAATTCATTAGCCCTTCAAAAATAGCCAGGAGCAGTGTTTCTGGTAAAACAGAGAGTGCTAAATCTCAGCCCAGAACTTTGCTTACCGTAGGTTGGGGCTCTACCTAAAAATGAGTATTTCCATTGCCATGCGCCCCTTAAGCTGCTGGTATTGGACCCACTTTGAGAATCCCTGCCTTGCCTCTAACCTAACTGATCTTCAGCATCTTCTCCCAAAGACTGTATGAATCAGACTTGCCTCATTGGCTTGTTCTACAGACTCAAAGAAATAGTGACTCTGAGTTAGCCAGCGAAGGATCCTGGTGGTGTTGGGCAATAAATGATGGTTCATAAAGGACCTCCTCCTCCTGAAGGAGGCTTAGATTTGACAGGAACTGTGAGGATTAAAAATGCACATGAATTTATTCACAGCGGCACAAAATGCTACCATTTTTTAAAAAGAGAGGTCCGGTGGCTTCTTAGCACAAAGTCCATGTGCTTATTAATAAATCTCTCTCTGTGGGATCACTCCCCTGCGGTAATGGAAGATAAATGATGGAGCTGGCTTTGTACCTTGGATCCTGGAAATCAAAAATGATGCATCCATACACATGCTTGTTAATGAGCCTGAGCTGCAGTTCTGTGACTAATGTCCAAGAAGGAGTGTCTGTGGATACTTGCCTGAAAGACCTCTACTACCCTTTCCAGCTGAAGGGAACTGAATTTATGTGATCTCTATGAACCAGAGTCTGGGCTAGATTGTATGCACATGAACAAGTATTCTTCAGACTACTTCTGTAAGTCTGATCCCTCCTTATTTAATCACTTTAAGAAACTGAGGCTCAGAGCAATTTTCCTTGTACCCTCCACCTGGCATTTCATATATGCCCCTGGACTCTACCTGCTATTCTCCAACCATTGCTGCATGGTGCTAGCATGGCTGGTAAGTCTGGTGAGCACCTTGCTGCTCAGAATGCTGAGCCCTATGGCTGGAGGGATAGTACAGTGGGCAAGGTGCTTGCTTGGCACGCAGAAGACCTGGGTTACATCTCTGACATTGAATATGGTCCCTTGAATCCTTCCTGGAGTGATCGCTGTGCACAGAGCCAGGAATAAGCCCCAAGCACCTCTGGGTATAGCCCCAAACAAACAAAACAGAACAGAATGCCAAACCCAGGGCAATAAAACTATTCTCATATCTACTTCTGGAACTAGACTTGATCTTGCTTTTTGAGATAATGGATTTGGTTTCTGTAATCCTTGAGCCTTGAATAGTAAATTGATTGTACTGAATATTGGTAAGGTCCACACATGAATAAAGCTTCATCTTTATCAGTGTAGCACAAACATACCATTAAATTGAAAGCAGGAAGTTCTGTTTTGGGTCTCAACTTTGCACGAATTTATGGTAGAACCCCTGTTTCCCAAGGCGATCTCATGCCCAAGGGGGCCTAGAATAATCCAGAGAGGTCATCGGAACCTCGGGCACAATTTCTGTTCCCTTAAAGATCTCACATTTGGTGCACACAAAGTTAAAAGACCATTTGAGGAAATGAGAGTGCTGTCATCTTCAGGCTAGGAAGAGTGCCTTGCGCAGAAGCCGTCACCTCCTGATACCAAGGACTCTGACCTGCAGGGCTATGAGATAGTCATTCTTTATTCTTTAAGCCACCTGCTTGAGCTCCACATTGGTGATGGTAGCCCAAACAAACTAATGCTCATGCCCTGCTCCTCCAAGCACATTTCCTCACTGGTGGCACATGAAAATTTTAGATTACTTTAGTTTTCATTTCCAAAGAGTTTGGAATTAACATCCTCGAGAATGTGAGTACTCAAGAACAAAAAGTATTAGGTAGGGGCTGGAATGATAGCACAGCGGGTAGGGCATTTGCCTTGCACAAGGCCGACCTGGGTTCAGTTCCCAGCATCCCATATGGTTCCCCGAGCACCGCCAGGAATAATTCCTGAGTGCATGAGCCAGGAGTAACCCCTGTGCAATGCCAGGTGTGACCCAAAAAGAAAAAAAGTATTAGATATACCCTCCAAGTGTTTTTTGGTAACAGAGTTAGGAAAATCATAAATGTTGTTTTTCCTTCTTGGAAGTCCATGAGCACATAGCAGATTAGTAAATCCTACAAGAGAAGTAGAAACCATAAAGGATCAAAACCTTACTGGATGCATAATACATATTAATCCCATGACTTCAACTCCCTTTTTGTTTTTGTTTTTGTTTGGGGAGGCATACCAGGCAATGCTCAGGGGTTACTCTTATCTCTTCACTCAGCAATCTCTCTGGCAGTACTCAGGGGACCATATGTGATGCCGAGGATCAAACCCAGATTGTCCATATGCGTAACAAGTGCCTGACCCACTGTACCATTGCCTCCATATTACCTTACCTTAACCTCCATCTTATTTTTGTTGTTTGTTTTGAGCAGATGGAAGAATTGGGGTGAAGGAAAAGTTTCACTGGGAATCTTGCATGTGTATGGCACAGTCAAGATAAGGCAACACAGCAATGTCTCCTGTTTCAGAACCCCAAATTGTTTTCCATCTAACATTTAGCATTGCTTAAGAAAATTCCGTTGAAATGCTTCACCAATGGAGACTATAAAGTAACATATGGGACAAGTGACTGTAGACAATAATTATATTTGTTACCATTTATTGAGCATTTAATGTATTTCAGGCACTAGTCTCATTCTTAAAAATGTATTAGCCAGTCATTATCTTATCTTATCATCTCATTCCTACTTTGGACAAACTGGCAGGCTACTGAATGTAACCTGCCCACACCGCAGAGTCTGGCAAACTCCCCGTGGCGTACGCAATATGCCAAATACCAGTAACAATGAAGGGTCTTATTCTCCTAACTCCGAAAGAATATGGCACTTTTTAAAAAAAATCTCAGGGCTAGAACGAAGGAGACGTTACTGGGGCCTGCTCGAGGCAATGGACGGATAACAGGATGGTTGTGATTGTTGTGATTGTGATTAGCCAGTGGGGGGAAAAAGACATTTCCTTCCTCAGAAACAAGGGAATGGTTTAACCAACATTATAGCTGAGGAAACTGGGCACAGGTGTTAAATTGTTCACGATCATGCACAAGCATAAACAGTATCAAGATCTGGAGCCATTCTACCTTGACTCAGGGCTTCCTGCCATCCTCCACCTTCAAACCGTTTGCCTCGAGCACTCCTGCAAATACCAGGATGAAGTCTCAAAGAGGCAGCTCAAAGCAGATAGAAACTTTTAAAGAGAGTCTACATAAAGCTTTTTCATTCCTTGTTTTTTTTCCTCCTACATTCTTCACAAGGCAGTCAGAATAGAGGGTTTTCTCAAGACACTGTTTTGTTTTTCTTCTGGCACTGATCATATTTAGTACAGGGATCTGTTTGTTCACAAGGCTCTGGAGGGAAGATATGATGTATTTAGCTCCGTGTTTCCCCTCCTGAGTGCAATGTCTGGCCCCTAGAACACACTTGTAGTTGTTGGATTGAATTGGAGACCGGCTGACTTCACCTCAAGCGATAACCTGGTAGTTATCTGGGAACTAAATGAAATCTAACTGGCATGCTTTTGTGCTCTGTGATCTTAGAGTCACAATCTTGTGCTACTAGAAAATTCCAACTTCTCCCTGCCCTCTGCCCCCAGCCCCGGGCACCTCAACTCTGTGCACCCTCCCCCCCCCCCCCAGCCCAGCTCAGCAATTCTTCTCTGCTCTGACTTGAGTTAAACTCCTAGTTTAACTCTAGTTGCTTCTTTGAGAGGGAAGGTTCCCAATATTCCAGGAAATAGGCAGAAGTTAGAACAAATCTCTTAAGTATAAAAATTCAGAGAACCCACTATTTTCTATTGCAATAGAATATTTACTCTTATTTTTATAAAGATATTTATATTTTTATAAATATATAAGAATATGTTTTTGGTTTGGGAGCCACACCATGTAGTTGCCATGGGGCTGCTCCCAGCTTGGTGCTTGAAGGGTCAGTCTCTGCAATGCTCAGGGGACCATAAAGAGCTGAAGTTTGAACCCATGCCTCCTGCAATGCAAAGCACATGCTCAGTCCATTGAACTATGTCACCATCCCAGAACCCACTGTTTAAAGTACTTACATGGAATACTGAAAAACTGTTAGAAATTACTTGTCCTAATATGTGGTAAGATGGCAGCCCAGCAAAGTAAATGGTCCCTTCCCAGAAGGAATGAAGGTTTTCTGATCATTAGATGGACATGTTTTCCAGTCCTCTGAGTTTCTTCCATCTCAGAAATTAGACTGTCTGCTCATTTTATATCCACAGAACAGCTTGGGCCAGCCTGAAAGTGCCCATGCATGGGTGCATGAGTGAGAGGTTGAATTTTGAGAAAAGACAAGAAACACAAACATGTATTTCAACTGAACAACTGAGGTAAGGCTTCCAAAATTGGGGATCCTTGGGAAAAAGGACTTATTATTCTACTTGTCACAATAATGGAGCACTACTTTGTTATTCGTGGGATATTGCCAGAACTGTCATTTGTCAGGCTGAGTGCCAGAATGCACACTGGGTTGTTGTTGTTTTTAAAACAAAATACACAAATCTCCTTTAATCCTTACCACAACTCTGAACGGAAGCTTTCCTCATGTACAATTTTTTTTTAATGAAGGTTCCCTGGGCATATGATAGCAACTCTTTGACTCAACCAAGGTCAAACAATTCAATTAAAGTAAAAATCTAGATTCTCTGGAGATCCCCCCAGAACTTTGGTCTAGACACTGGGATCCCTACCCCTTTTCCTAGGAAATGCTGAAGAGCAGTTTAAGGACACCTACTGGCCTCATTTTCAAGTCTTTAAACTCCCAAAGTTTTCAAGGTTACCCTGGAACTCCCCAGTCTCTTTCCCTGGAGGGTCTAGATCTTGATAACTGCAAGTTAAGGTTTGTTTGAATAATCCATTAATGTGGAGAAAATTACCTTCTCATTATGAAGTACTCTGTGTCACTTTAATACTAATTACTCTCACAGTATTTATTGAGGATTAATGACTGAGCAATATTTTATTAATAACCAACTGGCATTTATTATTGCATAAATAATAAATAGACCAAGTGCCTCATTAAATATAAATGCATTTTTTATTTGGGCACCTTTTATTCAAAGTGTTGCTCCCATTTGGGGGTGGGGGCCTTGATTAAAAGTCTCATTAGAATGGTTGGCTAATCTTGCCTTTATGTTCCATCCCCACCTTCCCCAAAAGAGTTCCTGACAATTCCTGCACAATAGCTAGACTTCGGGATTATTCATCAGCCTGTCAGAGAAGCCCCTGGAACAATGTGCCGCTGCAGTGAATTCTGGTTGCCATGAGAACCTTAACTTTGGGCTCTTCTCTCACTTTGTTGTATTGACATTTTCAGCCTTTCTGGCTGAGGGAGTTTTTGCTTGGGAGAGCTTGTGTCCTCTCACCGAAGTCTTGGACTCGGGGAACAGATGCCGACTTTGAAGTGTTTTCGCCTCCACTTTTAGACAAGGAAACTGGGATCCACAACTGGATAGTCATGCGCTCCATGGCCACACAGACAGGAACAAAGTGAGGGTCAAAGTGGTCCTGCCCCACAGACTCCCCTTATGGCACCCCACCACTCTGCTTCATTTGCCCTGCTCATAAGCTTCCAACTCATGTCAGAGGGCTCCATCCATGCATCCTCCTTTCCAAATTCTTTCATTTACTTTTTAAAAAACTTTTTGCCAAATGACTGTAGGACCCTGGATTCCAAAGCTGCTCACCTTGTTAGCAGCTATGTTTTAGAAGAAAGTCTCTCCCTTCAAGTATTCTGTCATTTTTCAAGGTGATCTTCATCCCTAAAAATCTTCAGGTGTGCCTAACAGTTGTTCACTTGTTCTAATACCAACCTGTCTGCCCCACACTGCATCTGTGCTCCCCTTCCTTTCCAGTTCTGTCCACCTCCTTGTCTGTTTCTGTTTAATCTTGAAGCTCTCTGAAGGAGTGTCTCTATGGCCCCCTCAATGGTGATGCTAACTTGCGTGCCCAATGCTGCTGCTCCTGGGGACATAAGCAAGCTGGGGAGCTGTGAAAGAGAGGGGTATTGCACCCTGACTCCTGCAGACCACAGCATAGCTGGGTCTGCATCCTCTGAAACTGTGTTCTGAGGCTCAGTGTCTTCTGAGTCCAACTGATTCAGCATCTTGTCTCTCTTCTGGGCACTTGGGCACCCACCAAAACTAGAAATGGCATGGGAGACCATGCTATCCTCTCCCTTTACTTACGCCGTGGTTTCCAGGCTCAATTTCCTTCCTCTCTCAAGGGAAAAAATAAATTCATAAATGTTAAATAGAAAATGAATGGCCAGAGGGATCTCTACCTCTTATTTGCCTACAGCAACTTATGTCTGTTTTGTCTCAGTGCTTTGCCCACACATCTGTCCTGCACCCTATCTGACTGCATAGCCGGACACCCAGCAGTCAGAACTATTCCTCCTGTTTGTTCAGGTCTCAGTTTAATGCACACATCCTACACTGGTATCTTCTCTGTCTGCCCCAATGGACTGTGCGTTTTCTTTTTTGAAAGGCAGGGTAGATTTGCTTTTTTTTTCATCTTATTTTTATTATTCTAAGTTTTGTGTCTTCAACACTGAACACAGGGCTTGTGTCACTTCCAGTGATACTTGTTAAATACTATTGAATGAGCTACTGAACGCTTGGTTCCACTGGAGTTGGCATTGCAGGAACCAGTTCAGCCAAACGATTTTGGACCTGAGGACTGAGCTAAGCCTTTGAATAAAGATTTTGTCCAAATTCCAGCTCGAACCAGCACAATGGGTTCTAAAACATGACATTTGCATCTATTTCACTAAGACTCTTGCACCCCTCCCCCATCCCCCCATTCCTGTAACAATAGAAGTCCTCATTCTACTAAAACTGTGTCATTTCTTTAGCGTTTTGAGGGTTGAAACTAGGACAAGGCTATCAGACAAAAGCAGTGGGTACCAGTGTACTGACTGTATATCTTATCAGATATTCAAGTCTGTGGTAAGAAATGTCACGGGGAGATTTTGACAAAAATATTTAATTAATAGCAGCAGCTCTAGAAATGAATAATAGCATCCAGGCAATTACAGCTTCCAGTAAAGCAACTCTCCCAGGGTGGGGTGGCTGCAGATTACTGACTGGTTTAAGCCTGTTTTCTCAAAACCCTTGTATGTTCCTCGCGACCAGAATACGACCTGCAATAGTAATAGTATTGTATCTAGTTGTTGTTGTTTTTAATTAAATGACAAAATGAATTATCCAGTCAAGTGTTCTAACATTTAGAACATGGAGTTATTTTCCAAGACTTCTACCCTTTATGAAAGAAAACTAAGAGCAATTGCAGGTTTGCCTGGTGGGAAACCCCTAAAACATAGTATATTTCCACTTGAGTGTGACTCAAGTCTTAATTGTGGCTTAGTCGAGAAACTGAAGATACCACTCCTGACTTTAAGTCTTGAGCAAGTTTATTTTTATAAATGTCATCACTGTCACGGTCATGGTCCTCCCGTTGTTCATCGATTTGCTCGAGTGGGCCCAGTAACGTCTCCATCATGAGACTTGTTGTTACTGTGTTTGGCATATTGAATACGGCACGGGTAGTTTGCCAGGTTTTGCTGTGCGGGTGAGATACTCTCGGTAGCTTGCCAGGCTCTTTGAGAGGGGCAGAGGAATAGAACCCGGCTCGGCCAGGCCAGCTGCGCCCAAGGCAAACACCCTACCACTGTGCTATCGCTCCAGCCCATAAATATCATATTTTCCCCTAAAAAAAAAAAATATATATATATATATATATATATACTGAGACTAGCTAGCAGAGTTGAAGCAGAGAGGTGGAGTAAAAAATCAGCAAGAAAATGTAAATGCACAGAACCCACATACTTGTGATTCTTGCAGTTACAAGTTTCTGATAAGGGAAGTCCCAAGAGCTAGTTCCAACCAATCTAAAATCCAAATTAGTGGGAGATTCCATAACACTTACATCATATTTCACTGTCCCAACCCTTTCATGAGTATTCCATACCGTGGTCAACTTACCCAATAAAAAAAAATCTAACTCCAATAACTGGCCATCATAACTCTCCCTTAAGAGTGCCTGCAACATGAAAAAAAATGTTCTACATTGCTAATCATCAGGGAAATGCTAATCAAAACAGCAATGAGATATTATCTCATACCACAGTGACTGGCACATATCAAAGAGAACAAGAACAACCAGTGCTGGCGTAGATGTAGGGTGAAAGGGACTCTCTTTCATTGCCGGTGGTATTGCCAACTTATCCAGCCTTTTTGTAAAATAATACGGGCATTCATTCAAAAACTAGAAATTAAGCTTACATATTCCACAATACCACTTCTGGGAATATATCCAGAGGGTGCAAAAAAGCACAGTAGAAATAGCATCTGTACATGTATGTTCATTGTACATGTATGTTCATTCACAAATGCCAGAATCTGGAAACAATCCAAGTGGCTGAGAACAGACAACTAGTTAAAAAAAGAAATTCGGTACATCGACACAATAGAATACTATGCAACTGTTAGGAAAGATGAAGTCATGAAATTTTCTTATAAGTGGATGGTCATGGAGAGTATCATGCTAAGTGAAATGAGTCAGAAAGAGAGGGACAGGCATAGAATGACTGCACTCATTTGTGGAATATGAAATAACATAATATGAGACTGATACCCAAGAATAGTAGACAGAAGGGTCAGGAATATTGTTCCATGTTTTGTAGCCTGCCTCATGAGCTGGGGGATAAGACAGTTGTAATAGTTAAGGGATCACAAAGTCAATGATGGTTGGAGGGATTGTTCTGGATGGGAGATATGTGCTAAAAGTAGATAAAGGACCAAACGTGGTAGCCTCTCAGTATCTGTATTGCAAACCATAATGGCCAAAAGGAGAGAGAGAGAGAGAGAGAGAGAGAGAGAGAGAGAGAGAGAGAGAGAGAGAGAGAGAATGGGGGAAATTGTCTGCCATGGAGGTAGGGGGAGGGTTGGAATGAGGGACAGATACTGATGACATTGGTGGTGTAAAATGTACACTGGTGGAAGAATGGGTGTCCAATCATTACATGACTAAAAATCAAACACGACAGCTTTGTAACTGTAACTCATGATGATTCAATTTTAAAAAGAAAAGTGCCAGAAGAGAGGCCAGAGAGATAGTACAGTGGATTGTGCACTTGCTTTGCATGTGGCTGACTTGGGTTTGATTCCTGGCATCCCATATGGTACCTGAAAACTGAACATTGCCAGGAGTAATCCCTTAGTGCAGAGCCAGGAGATGCCACTGAGCACAGCCAGCTGTGGTCCCCAAACAGAAGACAACAACAAGAATGCCTGCAAGAACTCCTTGGGTATATGCTTTTACTTTAATTCATTCCTTTCTCTTCTAAGTATACTTGTACTATGATTCAATTCTTTATTGCAAGGAAGGCAAGAACCTGGTATTCAGTTTGATGCTACTTATTTCTTTTATTTTCCAAACAAATTGAGTCATATCCAAGCTCAAATTCCAAAGTTCTTGTGAGTCCTAGTGGTAGAGTCAAACTCCCAGAGCATGTAGATTGATTGTGACCTGACTGCTGCCTTTTAGGAACTGACTACTGTGGTTGTCATTACTGAGCAGGAACTCAACTGGGTTCTTTTAAGTTCTTCAGCCTCCCTGAGATTAATCTAATGACAAATCTGGTTTGATCCTAGCACCTTATGTGGTCCTTCCAAAGGTCATCTTAGCCAGTGAAAGGTGTAAGTGGGGATACAGGAGGGGAAACAGAAATCTTTTGGAATATATTTGCAATCTGGAGTAGATAAGATTTAGGAGCACAGTTAGTCCAGGATGCTGAAGAAATAGTATAATGTTTAGTTCACTTGTCTTGAACTTGGTTGAACTGGTTCAATTCTTGACATCCCATATGGACCCCAAGTCTGCCAGGAGTGATCCCTGAGCACAAAATAGCAGTAATCCCTGAGCACAGCTGGGTATTTGCCCCTCTCCCCCAAATAAACAATCAATCCATTTATATTATTTTTCTGCTCAAGTCAATTACTCTCCATAGTAAGAAGATCTAAACTCCTTAGCAATGTCTCTGAGGACTCCTAGCCCCAAACTCCAATTTCACCTTACTTGGGGTCTTTACACCCATGCTCTCTTGATCAGCCTGCATCTCCCCAGGCAGCTCCTACATCTCTAGCAAGCCTCTCTGCACAGGGCTTGCACAAAGTGGGAGATACACTCTCTTTTGGCATAGCTTTGGAGGACAAGAGGGAGAATCCAACCAAAAGACTCTGTCTCTCCCTGTACATTCCAGTTCTCCTCTTTAAGGAAAAATAGGTAAGGTAAAGGTAAAGGCCCTCCCGTTGATCATCGATTTGCTCGAGCAGGCCCAGTAACAGTCTCCATTGGAGACTTTGTTGTTACTATGTCTGGCATATCGAATACTCTCGGTAGCTTGCCAGGCTCTCCGAGAGGGGCAGAGGAATCAAACTCAGGTCGGCCATGTTGGCCGCTTGTAAGGCGAACGCCTTACCGCTGTGCTATCATTTGGAGAAAATTAATTAAACTCTGATTCTGATTCTTATCACCCTTCCTTGGACCAGACTAAGAAGGCACTGTCCTCCAGTTGTCTATAGATTTTCTTGAGCGGGCACCAGTAACGTCTCACAACAAATTGTGAGACTTGTTGTTACTGTTTTTGGTATATCAAATATGTCATGGGTAGCTTGTCAGGCTTTGTTTGCCATGTGGGCGAAATACTCTTGGTAGCTTGCCGGGCTCTTTGTTGTTCCCAGGTGGATAAATTAAACTTTCCACTTCATCTTCCCTAATTATTTTTCAATAATAGTGAATTTCTTTCTTGTTTTTGTATTTGGGTCACACCTGGTCATGCTCAGGAGCTATTTTCAGGTTGCTGCTCTGGCTTCACTGCTGGTGGTGCTCAGGGTATCATGCAGTGCTGAGAATTGAACCCAGGTTCTCACACATGCAAGGAACTGAACTGCAATGTCAGGTCATAGTGTGCTCCGTTGATTTATTTATATTTGTGTTTCTGAATGTGTGAGTGTGTGTTTGTGTGTGCATGCGTGCATGCATGTGTGCATGTGGGGAGTACAACATACCAGGCAGTTCTCAGGACTTACTCCAGGATCTGTGCTTAGGGATCATACCTGCAGTGTTCCTGGGACTATATGTAGTGATGGGGATGGAATCAGCATCTGTCATATGCAAGGCAAGTACCTTAACTCCTGTTAATATTTCTTTAGACCAGATTCATTTATTCTATAAGTTTTATTTTCGGGTAGGGCGTTCGCCTTACACGCGACCAACATGGCTGACCCGAGTTCGATTCCTCCGCCCCTCTCGGAGAGCCCGGCAAGCTACCGAGAGTATTCAATATGCCAGACACAGTAACAACAAAGTCTCCAATGGAGACGTTACTGGGCCCGCTCGAGCAAATCACACATAAAGAAAAGTGTACAAAACTTATCTATAGAACCTCTTGAATTTTCTCAGGGGGACACATCTTCATAACCATCACACAGATTCAGAAATAGAGCATTTCTGAGTGTTCCTAGTACCCCATTCCATTAATACACTACCCATTAATACCCCATTCTAAGTAGTTGCCCACTCCAGCCCCTGTCCATACCCCATCAAAGAAGCTGCAATTCAATCATCTAACCTTGGGGATTAACTTTGCTTTTCTAAACTTTATGAAACGATCCAGTATGTACTTTTGGCATTTTATTTGACATATGTATTACTTTCACAATCAGAAAAAAGCTATTCCTATCTGTAAGAAGGACAGTGGACAAGACTCAGGGGGCTTTACATACAGCTGTGTTTGCCTACCTTCTGTTTCTCCAACAACACCCTGTCTGGAATGATCCCTGCAACTTCACCTTCTCCAGTCTTTGCATCCCGATCTCCTTTTATTCACCTCCTCTGAAGAGCTTCTCTGACTTCTAGGGCCTCGTTTTGAGCCTCCGTCCCATGGTCCCACTAACATCTGTGGTGCAGCACTGAGGTCCTGTGAATCTGCCTTTTTACAGGGTGTGGCTAAGGGAAGGATCTGTATTTTATACCAGGGGCCAGATAGATGGTATAATGGGTGGGGCAATTGCCTTGCACACAGCCTATCCAGGTTCAATCCCCAGAACCCCATATAATTAGCTGAGCCCACCAGAAGTAAGTCCTGAGTGCTGCTGGGTGTGACCCTATCCCCACAAAAAAGACCAACACAAATGTAGCAGTTGACTCAATTCTTAGATCACTAGAAAGTTTTCAACTTTCAGAGAATTGTTCAACATCTTTTGAAGATAATATGATGCCTCCTTTGTAAGTTCTGCATTTAGGAATTTCTTTTCGAGCGTTAGATCAGAAGATAAATCTGTTCATCCAATTCACATATAGTTTTTATACTTGTGTTTTTGTCAAGCATCATGTCAAATATATGGAACTGGTGTAAAATGTGAAGAAAAGGGATCAAAACATGCTCAGCAGAGTGATCGTAAACATTGCATATGGAATCATGCAGAGTATTTACTTGATCACAATGGGCAATCTCTTCTCTTACCTGTCAATGAGCCAATAGCATTTACTGGAAAAGTGCTAAGGCCCTGTAGCCCACAGACTCTGGAATAAGCTCTGGGTATTGAGCTTGCTCCACTACCTTCACTATGCAGCTGCCGCCACGCTCCAGGATGCTTTCCGGATGGTCGGGCCGAGACTCACGCAAGTGTGAAGCCCCACAGAACCCAGAAAGTGGAACTCTGTGACCTTGGACTCCAGGCTCAAAGAGACCCAGAAATAGAGATTCTCTGCCTCCTCCCACCAATCTCCAGCAACCAAGGGATTAAACATAGAAGCCCCACCCTACCCTGCCCTGTCTGCTTCCACCAACCTCTAGGGACAGAGGGATTACACACAGAAGACCCTACCAGTACCAGATAAATACCTCATCGGCAGACCTCCACTACCCCCACTACCCAGATGCTGCCAAGTTCTAGGACACTTTACGGACCACACGACATATCATAAGACACTTAATACCCATCTTCCAAAACTACTGCCCCATATTTGATAGGATTCAAATATGATTTGAACCATGAAAACACCTGAAAATGTGATTAGAGGATGCCCTAAAGACTCAATCCCTCTTGGAGAGCCTGGCAAGCTACTGAGCTTATCCCGCCCACACGGCAGATCCTGGCAAAATATCCATGGTTTATTTGATATGCCAAAACCAGTAAATACAATGGGTCCCATATCCCTGACCCTGGAAGAGCCACCAATACCGCAGTGTTAAGAAGGATGAAAAGGAGAGGCTGATAAAATCTCAAGGCTGAACTAGGCTGCAAAAACAAAAAAGGACAAAAATGACAGTCTGTACTTTCAATGCACGTATGCTGGCATCAGATGCATCCTTCGAGGACCTGATGGTTCAATCATCAAAGATCAAGTACGACATCATTCGTCTGACAGAGAGAAGAAGGCATCAATTACATCATGCCGTTTTCGACACTAGAGAAGAACTGTTCCGTAGAACATGCAACAAAAGAGGTGTCAGTGGTGTTGGTGTCCTTATCAACATGAACTAGGCCATGAGCATTGATTCATTTGAATGCCTAACAACCCAAATCGGATGATTACACTTGAATAGATGTGACTCACTGCTGGTAGTTTCTATCTTCGTTGTCTGCGCACCAACATCCAATTATGATGAAGGAGAAATTGAGAAGTTCTACATGGAGCTGGAGAAGTTCTATAAAGAAGACCACACCTTCTACAATATCATTGTCGGTGATTTTAATGCCAAGATATGACTGAGAAGATCAGTCAAAGAACTCCACATCAGAACCCATGGCTTAGAATGGAGAAAACAGGGTGAGAGGCAATCTGAGTTCATCATGTTGACCAAGACCATCCATGGTAACTCACAGTTTAGGAAGGCTGAATCTAAACGTTGGACTTGGGAGTCTCCTGGTGGACGGTTCCACAATGAAATTGGCCACATCGTGTTCAATCAATGGTTTTGTCTGACTGATGTTGCTGTTGTCCTAAAATTCCAAACAGGATTGGACCACCGTCTCCTTCATGCAAAATTCTACTTCACGAAGTGAGGAGAAAGAACTGCCAAGTTTAAGAGAACTCCCAGAATGACCACCAACTGGGAGCTCTTTGACACTGTTGTGGCAACATTGGAAGATGCCGTCGTTGACAACATTACCGGGGAATACAATCAACTAGTTCAGTACCTCCATGATTGTGCGAGGAATTCTGAGAGCGAGAGAGATAGTCACACAAAGATGCCTGTCTTCGAAAACTTGAGCTCATTTGCCAATGTGGCTTGGTGCAAGCCTCAGGTAACCACAAATGAACATCTGAACTCACAAAGCAATGCAGAGAAGTGGTAAAGGAAGACCTCAAAGAGAGAAGAGTAGCAGTGCTGACAGATGAGGCAGAAGTCAGGAAAAGTATTTGCAATGCCCACCTGTCATTCACCAAATACAAGACCAAGATGACTGCCCTCTGGTGTCCTGATGGATCTATCACATCTTCCAGAAGAGCAATGGAGAAGATGATCCCTGACTTCTACTCAGATCTCTTCGATAGCCACATCCACTTGCCCACATGCCAAATTCCATAGGATGGATGTGTCATTCCCAATGTTCTCCCTTCTGAAATCCAACATGCCATTTCGTCAGTAAAGAACCTAACAGCACCCGGCCCAGACAGGGTCAGACCTGGACACCTGAAGAACCTGCCATCAGTACTCATCAATACACTGGCTCAGCTCTTCACATGCTACCTCTCTGAATGCAAGGTTCCATCCCAATGGAAAACCAGCAGGACTGGACTACTGTACAAGAAGGGAGACATCCACATCATTGGCAACTATCGCCCCATCTGCCTGTTGTCTGTCGTCTACAAGCTGTTTACTTGAGTCATCCCGAATAGGATTGGCAGAACACTAGATGTAGGACAACCATGCGAGCAAGCTGGGTTCTGAAAAGGATTCAGCATGATCGACCATGTCCAAACAATAACCAAGCTCATTGTGGTTTCTTGGGAATTCAGGATGCCGCTATGTCTAATGTTCATTGATTTAAAGAAGGCCTTTGATTCTGTTGAGATGGAAGTGGTCATCAAAACCACTTCATCATAATTGGATGTTGGTGCGCAGACAAACAGGGCATTCAAACTCAATACGTGAGGATCCTCCGTGAGCTGTATTACGGATTCACTACCAAAATCTCACCATTCTACAAGGAAGTGATCTTCCATGTCAAGAGAGGGGCTCAGAGGGTGATACCATTTCACCAAACTCTTCAGTGCCACTCTCGAGAACGTCATGTGATGACTGGAATGGGAAGGAATGGAATGAAGATAGATGGTTGGCAACTACACCACCTCTTGCTTCACTGATGACATTGTTCTAATAACACCAAACATTTTCAGCCAGGCAGCACAAATGCTGGCCGACTTCGACCATGAGTGTAGAAAGGTTGGACTAGCTGAATCTCACGAAGACAATGCTTATGAAGATTGGACTCATTCCTGACGTTCCATTCACTCTCAATGAAATGAACATCTCTGAATACAGCAGTTATGTGTACCTAGGTCGAGAAGTCAACACGATGAATCACCTGGCACCTGAGGTGCGTAGGCAGAAGAAAGAGGCTTGGAACACCTTCAAGAGCATCGAAGAAATAGCTAAGAGGATGAAGAACCTCCAGCTCTGGGCACATCTCTTTGATTCCACTGTTCTTCCTGCATTAACATACCCCTCAGGTACCTAGGCCCTACAGAAAGAGGATGAGAACCCTATTTAGGTACTCCCAAAGAGGAATTGAAAGAGCTATGCTTGGAGTATCACGCTTCATTCAAATGAGAGAAAGAATTGGGAGTTCCGACCTCCACTGACGATCAACAATCAGGGACACTGTCTCATTTGCCAAGCCATTGAAAATCAGATGGGCTGGACACATAATGAGATTTGGAGACGAATGCTGGACTAGAGCCATTACTGACTGGATTTTATGGGATGTCAAAAGATTATGTGGCCGCCCACCTATGAGATGGTCTGACTTCTTCGTCAAGACCCTGAATGATAGGTTTGAGGTTCTTCGTGTTCCTAGAAGGAGCAGACACCTTTGGGCTACTCTAACATATGACAAGGATGAATGGAGACGTTACTGGTACCCATTCAAGCAAATCAATGAGTAATGGGATGTCAAGTGGTCAAGTGATCTAGCTTAGTTTCTTAGACCCCAATAAGTGTGCCCAATACTGATCTTTCTCACATACCTCTAGACATGTCTTCTGTGTTGCTTTGCTGGGTCCCAGCCTGGCCCTATATCTCTGGGTTCTTCCTCTAGGACTGAGCATGTGATGTCCTCACACCACAACTTCTAGTTCCTTACATTGTCCTCTACTTTACTTCCAGCTCTTGACCCATTGCCAATCTAGACCTTTGCGTAGAGATATCATGAGGATGGTATGAGTATGTCTTGCTCAGAAAGACCTGTGTTGGGCCCTTTCTTTCTCTCTAAAAGCGGGTTGTCCTTCAGTAAGTGGATCAACTTTCTTTCTTCAGGGACCCCCTTTGTACAAGAATATTGTAGTGTTATCCTCAGAGTTTTGCTGAGAGGCTGGAAGCAGAAGTATGCATGTTGAGTTGATTTGGGAAAGGACCAAACAAATGACTATTGTTTGCTTAGGGGGAAGTTAAACAAAGGTACATTTTGATAGTGGCAGAGAACATAGGGTTTGTAAGGAAACATCTGTGTGTTTGAATCCCACCCCTGCCATTTACCAGCTACATGATTTGAGCAAGTCATTTATCCTTTCTAAGTCTACCCATGCTCTTGCACAGATAAATGAGGTGACACGTGTATGCAGTTAGGGTTTAAAAGCACTGTTATTACATCAGTATCATCATTATTTTGGACTCCTGTGAAGTCTTAGTTGACCATCACTCTTACTGATGACACTGATGAGACACTTGTGCCATCTTACCAGCTCCCTGTTTCCTCCTGTGGCTTCCTTCCTTCTCCATCTTTTCATCAATGAGCTCCTGGGGTGCATGACAGCCTAGCTTAGCTGAATGATGACAATTTTGGGTTGTAAATGACAAATACGGGCCCTGACCCATCCTGGAGAAGTGGTTCATCATTTGTTTTATTCCCACCCAGACTTTTAATATTGAGGGGGAGGAAAATAGGGAAAAGTGAGTAAATTCCCAGAAATTAATAAGGTAATGGGTGAGCACATTTCCATCCAAATGAGCTAGGAGCATGCTCCTGAGAAGGAGCAACAGAAAGGAATAGCCAGCTGAGCAAGCGCAATGTGGAAATCAAGCAAACAGGCAGAATAAATCAATGTCCAGTTGAGTCTTATTTGTGGCAATTACTTCTCTGTGTCTCCAGTCCCCATTCGCTGCACCTCCGCCCCTGTGTGGGTTTCAGATGCTCATTTAGCAGACCCCAGTTTGACATCTTAATGTTTTCCTTCCCACGTTAAAGATAGATATCTCCTTCAAAATTCATAGATGTCGTTAGCGGTTCTTTTGCCTTCTGTGTGGGAGGAAATTCAGACATGAGGGTTTCCTGGGGTTGCGAAAAGTTAACTTTCCTAGCAGATAGGACATCTGGCTTGGAGTTTCGACTCCAACCTGACTGTGTAACTGAGGGGCAAACACTCCACTTGTCTGAATCCAAATAAAAGTAGTCTTCCTCCTGCCTGTTCTTGGATCTTCTTGTCATTTGCACTGCAGTTGAAGTACATCCTGTTCATCCCACAGTGAATGAGGAATTCTGGGAGGAACTGCCCTAGGCAGGGGTAGAAGCTTTTGGGAACTGGAGGACAGAAGCACCAACTCCAAGTCTGCTGCTATTCTAAGCATTGGTCTCCCTTCATTTGAGCCTCATACATATTCCTTGGGCTGGAGCGATTGCACAGAGGGTAGGGTGTTTGCCTTGCACGCAGCCAACCCGACCAACACGGGTTCAATTCCTCTGCCCTTCTCGGAGAACCTGGCAAGCTACTGAGAGTATCTCGCCCGCACGGCAAAGCCTGGCAAGCTACCCGTGATATATTCGATATGCCAAACACAGTAACAACAAGTCTCACAATGGAGACGTTACTGGGTCCGCTTGAGCAAATTGAAGAACAACGGGAGGACAGTGACAGTGACATGTTCCTTGAAGGAATAGTGGCAGTAGTTCATTTATGCATGAGAGAAACTGAAGCACAGAGGCTTTCACTCCTTTGTTCCACATCCCAGTAAAAGGACAAGAGCAAAGTGTGAAGCTTTTCTCCACACTTTGTTCTCTCAAAGATTGGAGGAACAGGGACTGTGGGCTTCAGACAACTGCTGAAAAGGTCTTTGCAAGCTGAGAAGTAGAGAAGCAGAAAGGTCTAGAATTGAGGTTAAAGCAACTCTGCCTCTCAATAGCCCTGTGAGAAATTCCCTGATAATACTAGAATCATCATGGTATTGTAACTCTATAATCAGTTGCAGGACTTTTAGTCTGTGGAGCACTTGGAAGTCATATGGGAGCCCCATGGGCCTGAGGTCCTCTACTCCATTCCTCTCAACATCTGAACCCTACAGAAACCCCCTGGGTTCCCCAAGCTCAGTCAGTTACTGCCATATTGGGTAACAGGCCTGGGGTCCTTCCCCCATCAGGACATGGAAGACTCCAGGTGAAAATAAGTCTTGTGAAAGGAGCCTGTCTTAGCTTAGGAAGAGAGTGCCTCTCCCAAAAGAGGGGGGCTCAAGCAGCTGGAATACCTGGGCTGTGCCAGGAAACTCCCCTTCAGCACCCTTCTCCTCATGCCCTTCCCATGATCCTCCATGCCCATCTGAGAGGATCTTGTCTCCCACTTCCTTAATTTTTTTTTTTTTTAGTTTTTGGGTCGGGTCAGCCATGTTGGCTGCATGCAAGGCAAATGCCCTACCGCTGTGCTATTGCTTCGAGGCCAGCCAGACACAGTAACAACAAAGTCTCCAATGGAGACGTTACTGGGCCCGCTCGAGCAAATCGATGATCAACGGAAGGGCCTTTACTTAGTTTTTGGGTCATACTTGGTAGTAGGGAGGATTTATTCCTGACTCTGTGCTCAGGGATATCTCCTAGCAGGCTCAGGAGACTCTATGGGGTGCCGGGAATCAAATCCAGGTTGCCCCCCCCCCCCCCCCCCCCCCCGTGTGCAAGACAAGTGGCCTACCCACTGTGCTATCTTTACATAAGAAAGAGACACTCATTGAGGTGGAGTGACTTGTCCAAGCCAATGAAGTTGGGAAAGGGAACCCAGGTGGGTGTGAGGGTCAAGGCAAGGGTCCTGTGGCTCCTGGGATCAGCTTATGACTCTGTGCCAACTGAAGTCAGCCTTTCTGGGGGCACCCTTCAGGTTAGCTCTTGCTCTGTCTGTGAACTGAAATCGCCTCATGGTCCCAGATTTATGGTTCGAATTCTTCCTGGGCACCTTCATTCTCCGAGCAGAGGACTCTCATCTCTATGGGCGTGGGCATGCCTGAACTCACCTGGCCCCAGCTACAGTGGGCCCCACTCCGGAAATAGTCAGTTTTCGCCCCATTACCTACCTGACCACAGGAAGAAGTCGAGTAACTCTCTTAACACTTCCAACTCCACACCATTTTTGTTGAGTTTTTCTCTTTTCTTTTCTTTTCTTTTCTTTTCTTTTCTTTTCTTTTCTTTTCTCTTTCCTTTCCTTTTCTTTCCTTTTCTTTTCTTTTTTATCTTTTTAAAAAAATCTCTTTCTTTAGTTACCTCAGGGTACTTTGTAGTTGAAATCTGTCTCTGTTAGGGGGAGATCCTTCACAGCCCTCCCAGTTCCCTCTTCCTTCACCAGCACATTAGAACATCTGTGTGGCCCTGCAGAAGCAGGAAGCATCTTATAGAAATGCTAATTAGGCGGCACACTGGGAGCCTGGCAGGGAGAGACCTGGCTTCTCTTTCTCAGCAGAACCTTTGCTTGAACATCTCTGTCCTGCCTGACTGAGGTTCATTCATTTAGGATGTTCCATAGCGAGTTAGCATTAGTCTCCATGTCCAACACATCCCAATTTGCACTCTGGGATGCTCAGTGCTCCTAATTGCTTGATCTTTCTACTTTGGACACAATCTTCACTCTCTTCAATCCATCTTTCTCAGCGCAATTACTAGGAACCAAATCCCATCTTTGGTTCTGGATAGTGGCCAGTGATCTTCAGTGTTGGGCAAGTGCAGAGCCGTAGGCCACATAATCCATCTCAGCATTCTGACACAGTGTGAACTGCATTACTGATTGGCCACAGAGCCATCATTACCTCCAGGGGCACTTCCAATCAAGCAGTATGGGTTATTTTAACAACCCTCCACATAAACACTGTATCTCTTAGATGCAATACCTGAGGTTGTGAGATGAACCAACCTGCTCTGACAAGAACTGTCTGATCAGAATAAACAGAAAAACTGGTTGTTTTTTTTCCCAGTGCACAATTGGGACAGAGGGGGCATGAACACATACTATGAGCATCAGGTGAAAATTGAAAACTAATACTAAAATGTTTGCATAACCTGAGTTACTCTTGTAGAAGCTAAAGTCAAGAGATGTTTGTGTGCTGGGAAGAATTTTCTGCTGGAGGCCTAATGCTGAACAAGCCTGAGTTTCCATTAACCAGGGAGGTTCCCATGAATGAGGTCAGTGTGTGCTTTGTGGTACCAAAGAGTGGATGTAGCTTCCAGAAAGACAGGTTATAGTTCTATTTACACTGTATAATGACCAGAACTATCCAACAAAGGCAATTACAAATATTTAGTGCTGAGATGTCAAGCTAGAAGGTTTGATGGGAAATCCCTGCTCTACCCCCCATACACACTGAATGGCCATTTACACTCTGATCCTTTATCTAAGAACATGGATAATATAATAACTACCTCATGGGTCTCTGGGAGGACTATAATGGTAGTGCATAAAAATCCCAGTGCCCTGCATATGAGAAATAATATATATATACTTATATATCTTGTATATGTATATAAGTGTACAGATATGTGTATACATACATGTGCACATGTATACATGAACACATGTATATATGTATACAGGTACATATATACATATCATATATAGCTATATCTGTACATATATAGGTAGATATTTTTAAGGGGACCACATCTGGAAATTCTTAGATACTGTTCCTCGCACTTTACCCAGGAGTAATTGCTTGCTGTGCTTGGCTGATGGTATGTGGGATGGAGATTTGAACCAGGGACAGCTGCATGGGAGGCAAAGACCCATCATGCCTCCTGTACTTTTCTCTGGCTCCTAGGAAATAGTTCCCCAATGGCAGTTTATTACTATGGATCTCAAAATTCTGGGCTCTAAACTCTTAGGGGTGGTGAATTTTCTTTGGAGAGGCAGAAAGAGGAGGTGGCATTGGAGTCAGCTACAAAACATGTTTTTGGAGGACAGTACCTGGTTGAAGGGGAAACACAGGACTCTCTTGTTCCGTGTCACAGACAGAAATCTTTGGGATTGGAGGTCTTGTCTATGTGTCCCCCTGATCCACACCAGAACAGAAGGTGCAGGAGCCAGCAGACTGGGAGACAGAGAGAAGTCTGGCCAGCATAGGAGCTGGGTGGTCTTCACAATTCAGTGTCCTGTGTCCTCCACAAGCATCATTTCTGAGACTGCACTGCCTGGGAAGATGCTGATCAGACAGTGCTTGTCAGAACAGGTTGGTTCATCTCACAGTCTCAGGTGCTGCATCTAAGGGGTACAGTGTTTATGTGGAGGGTTGTTAAAATAACCTATGGTGCTTGGTTGGAAGTGCCCCCAAAGGCAGTAATGGCTCCATGGCCCAATCAGTGATGAAGTTCCCACTGTGTCAGAATGCTGAGCTGGGTCATGTGGCCTAGGCAGCTCTGCACTTGTCCAACACTGAGCATCACTGGCCACACCTTCCCTTGGTCACTCTCCTGTGGTGAGTGGACAGAGCTGGCTGGGGGGCTGGCCCTCCACTTTCCTCCAGGCCTCAGCAAAGTCCTAGGTGGCTTTGATTCCTAGTTCTTTTTCTTTTTCTTTCTCTATTTTTGAGGGTAAATAACCATACTAGAAACTTGACTATTTTTCTTCTCCAGTCTTTCCATCTACTGCTCATTCACCCATCTTTCAAAATGATTCATTTCTATTTTGGCAATGATTAAGCACGAAATATGTTCTCAGCACAGGTTAGGAAGTAGAACGCAGAGATAAACTTAAAGCTCACCTTTAAGGACTCCTGCTTTGTAAAGGAAGTCAGTGGGTAAAAGCCAATTGAATATGGGCACTATGATTTCCACCTTAGAAATGGTGAAATGCAGGCTTGGAGAGATATAGAAAATCTTCAGCAGATTTTCAGCCTGATTTCTACCAAGCCTCCTTTAACCACCTTGAAAATTGTGGTTTCCCAGACCCCTGTACTGAACAATGTGCTTTCCAAGTTGTTGGGCAATAGAATATGGGAAGGAACGGAAGGGGAGGGGGAGGAAATAAGAATTCAGAGAAAGGCAATTTAACTGCCTTATAGACCCTGTTAAGCAACCGACCTTTGTGCTTCCCACATGAAAACTTGTTGAGCTAATAGCATGTTGGGGTGCCCAAATTATTAACATATAGTCCGCAAATGTTGTTTCTGAAATGCAAAGTAAAAGCACCTTGCCTCCAAACTCTAAGATCTCATTAAATGAGCTAATTCACCTACTGCTTAATTTGCTGCAAGCCCTATGAGTAATTAGGCCGCTGACATCTTCCAAAATGATATTCTTAATTGTTGCATTCTTTTGCATCACAATGAAGCTGCCCAGCCTTCCTCCTTTGCCAGACACAGCTTCCTGGTGGAGAAAGGAGTGGGTTTTGCATTTAGCATACTTACCATCCTGAGCATAATTGGGGGGAAATATTAATTAGAAACACAAGACCACCATGGAGATCCAGCATAATATTGGAAGCAATGGGTTTGATTGTTTTCATTCCCCTCCCCTTTTCTTTCTAAAGCTAGTCCTGAGCCCTGAAATCCTGCAGCTGTTATTTTTACCAGGGCAAGCTCCTATTTCTTGATATTGTTTGCAACAATTTATAAGTGCTTACTGGAGCGGGGCTGTCTTGCTTTGGCTTGTAACTCACAACACAATATTTCACTCTTGAGATGTTGCATGCATTTGTCATAGTGAGTGTGTGTGTGTGTGTGTGTGTGTGTGTGTGTGTGTGTGTGTGTTCACATTTTTAAACCATGGGATGGCGCATCATCTTCCTTACATAAATAACATATGTCTGAGGAGCACAAATCTGGAGTCATTTCCCCAGAACCACTGTAGCCATATTCTGGGCTCACTATAGATCCATTCTAATTGCTTTGAATTTATTTTAGCACTTGAGTGGGGATTGTTTGGAGGTGATTGTGAAGGAGTAAGGAAGCTTCTGCAAGGAGAATGGAGAAAGAAAGCACACAGAAGACTTGCTGACTTCAAGTTCATGTGTGTGCTTTCTAGTTGGCTTTGGTGGCTGATGTGTGACAGGTGTACCACTTTAATGCTTGGGTAGGGGTCCCACTTTGGACATGATGCATTTCATCCCCTCCCATGGCCTCTGCCTTACTCTTTCATTATCTGGGAAAACCATTGCTCTGGTTTTCTGAGCTAGTGAGCATCCAACGCGTGTACATTATTTCTGCAGGTAGGTAGGTGTCCTGGCTCTTTTCTCTTCTGCTATGCCCAGCTAGTTCATTGGCTGTAAAAAAAATCTATTCCTAACCCTATCATGGTCCAAATCTAGTTATTACTTTTTGGATCATGACAGCATTTGTCCATGACCAAGCTTTTAACTTATACTTAAGCATTATGGCGCTTTGGCCAGGCCCATCTGGATGCCAGGGTAGCACATAGCTTACCGCTTGCCCTGGTTCCATCCATTCCCTTGTTGGGACCCTGCTTTTGGGGGCACTAGGAAGTAAAGGCAGCTAAGAGTCACATTACAAAAGCATGTCTTCTTATGTCCATACAAAAAGGACATTACTCTGAATAAACTATGCAGAGAACTTAGGGAGAAGAGAAAAACAGTATTTACAGGTCAACAGAGCACAAAGAAAGAAGTTACAAATAAACACAGAGGAATGGGAGCACTGTGATGGGAGCAACCCAATAAACCTAAACTACCTGAGGCTATGCAGGAAGGACAAAACAGTATTATCCTACAATTGGCCACCTGGGATTCTCACCTTCAGTGCCCAGAATATGTTGGCCTAATTACCCATTTCCCTGAATATTTGTGTGACTTTTAATAAGGAAATTTCTTCATTTTTAGGTAAGAGACCTGTTCTGATTCTCTCTCCACCCTCAGCTTTTTGTGTGGGCTTGAGCAAATTGTTTAAGCTTCTGTTTTTATTTAACATGTCAATGATCAGACTCCTATTTGCTCTTACTACAGCAAAATAGTGCCTCTTGGGTTTCAGAAATCTCCCTCCCTCGGAGAGAGAAAACATTTTGAAGGCTCATCTCTGTGTTTTGCCTTTACAAGGAAGGACACCTATTGACCCAATGAGGAAGAAAAGGGGCAAGAGCAGTGTTAGGAGCAGTAATTTCTAGTCAAACAGACCTGGTTACCAACCAGCTTCACCACTTAGGAGCTCCGTGACCTGTTGTCTCTGATCCCCGTTTTCTCTTGGCAAAGCAGGACTATAATTCCCACTGCTAATCCTCTCATGCAAACTAAATATTGGTGAAAGTGATGGACACAGGCTGGTATGCACAGCCTGGCAAGCTACCCGTGATGTATTCGATATGCCAAACACAGTAACAACAAAGTCTCCAATGGAGACGTTACTGGGCCTACTCGAGCAAATCGATGAACAATGGGAGGACAGTGACAGTGACAGTGGAAGACAGTCTTGGAAAAATTAAATACATATCTTCCTCCCAGTCTGTAACAAGTTTCTTAAACACGTCAAGCACAAATAAAATACTAACATTGTTTGTTGGGAAGACAAACCCACTGCAGCCCAAGATAGGCATTGGGTTTGCCAAGTGCCTTAGAGGTTTGAATCCTGACAAGAGCTGGGAGTTGCATTTTACAAAGAAAGAGAGACACAAAATCAAGTATTGAAGAAGAAAAAGAATTTAGACTTGAATGGGTTGATTCTGGAGCCCTCTAAACAAGAGTCACTACTCCAATTCTCTCCTGGTGAAATAGTTACTGGAAATGCACAGTGATCATTCAAAAGCACCATAGAGTTGACTCAGCTTCAGAGGCGTGTTTTACCTGGGACAGTTTCCACTCTTCATGGCAGTCCACCTCGACCTTCCATGGCTTGGGATGTGGTGGCCACTTGCTGAGATCCTGAAGAAAGGAATAAACTGAACTGAATTGGCCAAACTTTTATGTCCTGAAATGAATTTCCACAGGACATGAAGAGCTCCCTAGGAAGTGGGACCTTATTCAGGGTTCATGTACCAGGATGCAGGTTAACTTTCTATCACAGAAGGAAGAAAAGTTCCTATACATCACAATTCATTCTTGAGATGGATGGTGGCTTGATATTTTAGTAGCTTTCACAGAGCACATAAAACTTCCAAAGAGCAGAGAGAGACCTTGTTCATCTATTTCCTCTGTGCTCAGATCACAGGAACTCACAGAAAAGGTGCCAATGGGTTGTCTCTGTGGATTGCTATCAGATCACTAAAGTCATTGACAGGTAATGCCAAGTTACTTTGTTATTACTCTGTCAGAGATGGTGGATTCTCAGACTGCTTATCTTGCTAACCACTCTGAATAAATCTTTCCTTTCTTTTCGCAAGTGGACACTATATAGTTGTATAATTCATTTTTGAGAAAACATTAGCTTTAGATGATTGTGTTATGTTTTAGGAGTACCTTATATGTCACACTCATCCTCTAAGTCTTGATATCCCCCCACTTTCCTCTCTCATTTCTCTGGGATCCCTTCCATCACTGGAACCCTTTTGCCTCTCTGGTTACCTCACTTCCACTCCAGACATTTTAGCATAAATCTTTAAAGCAAGAGAAGCCAGAGAATGGAAGTAGATACTTATTGAACAGAGTTCTGACCTGAGCACCACTCTGAGCCTCTCTAGTAAAATCACCCTTGTTATCGTTTCCAAAGACCTGTGATATGCATTGTCCCACTACACAGTGACAATACTGCCATTCATGGAAGCAGGGATCAAAGTGACGAAGGAAAGTTAGCGATGTGGGCTTGGCTGTATATCCAGAGTTTCCATAATTCTGTTTGGGCAAGGTTGTTGGGTGGAGCAAAGATACTGGAGAATGATTTACTCCTGTGTTCATGTACCTGGACTCATCGTGAGATCATACTCTCGCTAACATTCATCACTGTCATCTTTCAGTACTCATCTAAGATTTTTTTTAAAAAAAGTTCATTTGGAGGCCAGAATGATAGCTAAGTAGGGAAAGCATTTGACTTGCATGCAGCTGATTGGCACTCAGATCTCTGGTCTGGGTTTGATCGCTGGCATCCCATAATGCTAGGAGTAATACCTGAGTGCAGAACCAGGAGGAACCTCTTAAAACCACCAGGTGTAGCCCAAAAAGCTTTTTTAAAAAGTTCATTCAATAATAACTATGCATACCATTTAAGATCCTGCTTTTTCACTGATCATTAATTCATTTTCCAAATTATTAATTCAACCTCTGCAAAAGTTATAATGCTTAATAACTGCATAATATTCTAACCAGAGGCTGTCTTTTCTAATTATCCTTCTCCTCCTTTTTGTCCCTCTTCTTTCCCCCTTCCCACCTCTCTACTATCACCTCCTTCATTTCCTGCTCTTCCTCCTGCTCCTCCTTCTCTACCACCTTCCCCTTTTCACAGTAGCTTATTTTTATTGAGAATTTTCAATGTGTTAGAGTCATAGTTAATTTTTTTCCTCAGTAAGAGCTCATTCAATACTCAGTCTGTGAAGCCAGTTTTGCTATTATTCTTTTATGGAAACAAATACATGAATATAGAGAGGAGGCAGGGAATGAACAGAAACATTACTTTATCTTAAGAAAAACAACTATTAATGAGTTGGGCTAGGATTTTTATTTTCTCTGATTCTGGAAATAAAGTTCTAAATCACTGCATTTCCTTACTCTTAGGCATTTAGCATGATTACAATCTATGATAATCTCCTATGTGTGAATGCAGTTGATATTTTTTTAGATTAGCTTTTCTTTCATTAATTCATTAATTTTTAATTTTAGCGCCATAATTATCAGCACTGTAAAAAATTTAGTTTTAGTCATCGAATGTTCCAACTTCAAACCCACCAACGGTGTCAGTGTCCCTCTATCACTGTGTCACAGTGTCTACCCCACCCACCCTTGGTGAACTTAGTCTGTTATTGGGTTTTAGTTTTTAATTTAATTATTATTATAGTTGGGGTTCTATGTTTACAATAGTGCTGATGCTTGTGGTTTTAATGGATATTTGACTCTCTTATCCACCATCTAAATATCCAAGCTATTTAACAAATATTTTAATGTCTACTACAACCAGCTCTTCATTACTCACTTCCTACTTCCACTTCCACTTGGTCTTCTCAGGGCTATAATCTCGGGCCCAAGTGTTTGTGACCACTGACACCTTCCATTTCCATGTCTTGCCCCCCTAAACACTGAAGATGAGTGGGATTATCCTGTATTTCTTCTTTCACCCTCTAATTTACTTTGTTGAGCATGATACCCTCCAGCTCTATCCATGTTGCAGCAAATTGCATAATTTCATCTTTTCTTATGACTTCTCAGTATTCCATTTTGTCATATCATAGCTTCTTTATTATTTATCTGTGCATTGATAAATTTCTTAAAAGAGATTTATAGAAAAAATTATTAAATAAAGGAATATGAAAATTTTGCTAGCGCTTTTTTTGGTAGGGGATCAGGAACCTCCTCAGATGCTCACTGGCTATTCCCAGTTATGTTTGCCTGAATACCAGCCTCTGGGGGGTATGGTTGCTTCAGTCCTTTGGCTAAGTAATATGGTGCTACTCAGTGCAGCACTGGGCACCAAAAGGCTGTCCAAGAAGGTACCACAAGGTTTGTGGTACCATTCAGTGCCAGGAATAGACCTTGACCTTATGCATGCCAGATGTGCACTCCAGCTCTTTGGGTTGGTTCTCTTCCAGGCCTTTGATGGCTCATGCACACAACTACATTGCTTTCCAGAAGCTGAGTCTCCTTACATTTCTATAACAATGCATAACTATGCCTGCTCAAGCCCATAGTATCAGAAATGCAAAAAGAAACAAAGGAAGGAGTGAGCAATCTCCTATATCTAGCATTATCAGGGCTGGAGCGATAGCACAGCGGTAGGGTGTTTGCCTTGCACACAGCCAACATGGCCGACCCGAATTCGATTCCTCCGCCCCTCTCGGAGACCCCGGCAAGCTACCGAGAGTATCTCGCCCGCAGGGCAGAGCCTGGCAAGCTCCCCGTGATGTATTCGATATGCCAAACACAGTAACAACAAAGTCTCCAATGGAGACGTTACTGGGCCCGCTCGAGCAAATCGATGATCAACGGGAGGGCCTTTACTTTACTTTTATCAGATGTGTAAAACATCTGGTTCTTATGGGTATAAGGGCATCATGGGGAAGATAAATAGAGAATTATCATGGGGGAGCAAGAAAGAGTAAGTGGAAGCATTTAGAATCCAAATATTTTGGTTTGAAACCCATCCCTTTTACCATTGACCAATGTTGACTTTGGTTACTTTGAGATTTCTATTTCCTTGTTTGTTAATTCACGTCATTCATTCCAGTTGTTGGGGCGAAATGGATGAAAGTCACAAGGAGAAAGTAGATATTAAAAAAGGATTACAAAGAAATCACAATTTTTAAAAATATGGGTTGGTTTTGCTGGATCTTAGGGCTGGAGCGATAGCACAGCGGTAGGGCGTTCGCCTTACAAGCGGCCAGCATGGCTGACCCGATTTCGATTCCTCCGCCCCTCTCGGAGAGCCCGGCAAGCTACCGAGAGTATTCGATATGCCAGACACAGTAACAACAAAGTCTCCAATGGAGATGTTACTGGGCCCGCTCGAGCAAATCGACGATCAACGGGAGGGCCTTTACCTTTACCTTTGCTGGATCTTAGCAAAATTTCAGTTAGCAAGATTGTACTAGAAGGCATTCTAGGTAGATGTGACTTCTGGGCCACAGCCTGGTCTCCATGGCTTTTGATCTTTCTGGGAAAACTGGAATATTTGCTCCATAGCTGATGGCATAGAGTAATGTCTGGAGTGGTGGTTGGCATGACAAGCTTAAGAATGACCTTAAGAACCTTTAATATCACTGAAAGGAGCTTTAACTTGTATTAAAGAGATTTGATTAAAATTGCTCCAGTTGCCTAGAGCGAAATGACTAAATCTTAGTTTGTTTTATTTTTATTTATTTATTTATTTTTTATTTTGAAGTCACACCTGAGGTTGTTTCTAGCTTTGTGCTCAGAAGAATCCCCTGTTGGTATACTCAGGAAACCATACATGGTGCCAGGTATTTGAAATGGGGTCAGCAGGATATAAGGCCAGTGCTTTAACTCAAATACTATTTCTATGGCCCTGATTTTGGTTTTTAGGAGACGACAGCTCTGAATCAACAGAAAACTATAAAACAGACTGAAAAGAGAAGCAGTAGTCAGGTGATGTCACAATCTTAGTGGACTAAAATGGAGGCCTTGTGTTTTGTTCAGAAAAAAGGGTGACTGTGGCTCTAATAGACATGCATCAGAGGTGCCCGAGTGAGAGAGTCATCGATTTCCCCCCTCATTAGGGGTCAAGAGAAAGAGTTTGAAGAAATAAAAATGTATCGAAAGGAACACACACTTTCTTTGTAAGGAGGATAATTGTTCCCTGTTTTATAGTGAAGTGAAATGAGACTCAGGTGAATCAACTGAAGTTCTCACCCCTGTACAGCTGAAAAGTGGAAATGCTGCAATTCAAGCCAAGCATGTCAGATCCATCCCACTCCTTGCCATGCCATGTCAAAGGTTTCCTAGATGAGGTGATCTTTCAGCTGAGCTGTGGAGAAGACACCGTGGTCTTTCTCCAGATGGAAAATGATGGATGAAGGGTATTCTTTGAAGGAAAAAACAGCCCGAGCCCAGGCATCCCATGGCCAGTCTGTATTTGCTTTAACAGTGTGTGGAGCTGCTTCCAGAGATATGGACAGACTGGAATTAGTGATCTGCTGCTAATTGAGTGGTTGCTCTCTGCCAAGTTCCTATTAGTGCTTATGCTTATCAAAATGTTCAATCTTGCCTATAACTTACATGTCAGTGCTATCATTATGTCCACTTTATAGATTAGCAAACTGAAGACAAGGAGTAGTTAAGTGAATCACCCACACTCATGTAGTTAGGATGTGGCAGAGCCAGTATTTCAGCTTAAGTGGTTGATTTCAGACCTCTTAAACACTTGACAATGTGACTTCTTGGGTATAGTGTTGGTGGGGGCTTCTTCTGCCAAGGCTCCAAGTAGAAAGATGCAGCTCAGCCAATCTATTTTTTTTCTTCCCTTGAGGAACACAGAAATGCTTTAGATAAACAGAGCTAGAGACCAACCAAGGTGACGTGGACATGAACCCATTTTAAAAACAAGCATGACTAAAATAAGCTATCATTTCCAAAACCTACCTGTTGTGCAGCACTGGGTGGGGTGTTCCACCAACATTTTCTTTCCCATGTAAACCCCACCAGATAGAAGAGTATGTGTTATACCGGAAAAAGTCAGACTGACCAGGTAGAGAGTACTGAGGTGGGAATGGAGAGAGAGAGAGAGAGAGAGAGAGAGAGAGAGAGAGAGAGAGAAGTCTTATAAACCTTAATGAAGAGTACAGAGCTTCCTTAGGTCAATGAGTATACCAGAGCGGGGTCTGAAGCAAGTGGCTGATGAGAACCTGCTGAGAGTTACAAACTCTGACTCCGTTGATGGCTTGGGAGAGGGAAGGGAAGTGATTTAAAGTAGTTTGGAAAGCAGATGAACTTTATTGGGATAATCCAAATGACACAGAAAGGGGGACCTAAGAATGAGCATAGAAAGCAGTTAATGAACTCAAGATTAATGATCAATTCAATGGTATTTAAGCTCGAGCGGGCCCAGTAACGTCTCCATTGGACACTTTGTTGTTACTGTGTCTGGCATATCGAATACTCTCGGTAGCTTGCCGGGCTCTCCGAGAGGGGCGGAGGAATCGAACTCGGGTCGACCATGTTGGCCACGTTTAAGGCGAACGCCCTACCCGCTGTGCTATTGCTCCAGCCCAATAGCCCTCTATTGGACACTGAGTACCCAATAAAGGAAAGATGCAATAGAGATGATATCCACTCTGTTTTTTACTTCCTACAATTCATATTACCTGTATCCTTTGGGTAGAAGCTATTATCTCTCTAGAGTAAGTGTCGGACCAGGAGCAAGACAGTTGCTTTCTTTGCCTGTGCAGAGAAAGCTAAAAGTGTCACTAAGTGATATGTATGGATAATAAAAATCCATATTCCACCCCACAACCCCACTTTTCCTCCCCGCTTAGGAGAAAAATTATTTTGCTCGTAACTTTGATGAGCTTGATGAATGTTCGGATATTATCCCAAGCACGCAAACTGGCCAGGCACTGGGGAAATTATTAATATTTTACTGGTGGACTTGGTTGAACAAACACAAATAAAACAGTCTCGGTGTCATTGCATGCTGGAAAAGCAGATGGTGGTCGGAAGCAAAGCTGTATCCGGCAGTTTGAAATTCCAAATTACATCAATTTTCTTGGCCTCAGGCAAGATTTTGCTTTATGGAGGAGACAGGCGAGGTGAACCCTTGCTTTCTGGTCTGGCTTGGCAGATATCCTCCTTGGTAGGGTGGCCTGAGCTGGAAGGGAGGTAAGTGACTTCTGCATGAAGTCACAGAGTACAATTGGGAAAAATGCATAAGGCCAGAGAAGCTCTTATGTCTCTAGGTCTCATCAACCCAGGCCACAGAGTCTGAGAACACCATAAGGAACTCAATGTTTTTTAACTTGGCACCAATTTACCCACATTGAGAATTTATTCACTGCACAGGGACTCAACAGGAGTGAACCAGACCATAATATTGACAGTGCCATAGTTCTCAAAACTATTGTCAACTGTCATCAGTAGATGAGAATGAAAATGCAGTTGTCTTTGGAGTTCTTAACTCGTCCAATGCATTTGTATAGTTTTAGGGGATGGCTAATTTGATTGCTACTCCTTTCACCCCTTGATTTCTTCTTGCTGGAAGTTAGGGATGTGCCTTCATCTAAACCACTTTGTAGTCAATTCTGGTTTTATCTCACAGTTTTTAAGAATTTTTCTTTTTTAATAATGTACCGGGCTGGAGCGATGGCATAGCAGTAAGGCATTTGCCTTGCACACAGCCAACATGGCTGACCTGAGTTCGATTCCTCCGCCCCTCTCGGAGAGCCCGGCAAGCTACTGAGAGTATCTCGCCCGCACGGCAGAGCCTGGCAAGCTCCCCGTGACGTATTCGATATGCCAAACACAGTAACAACAAAGTCTCCAATGGAGATGTTACTGGGCCCGCTCGAGCAAATCGATGAACAATGGGAGGTGGACAGTGGACATTAATAATGTACCAAGCCCCACCCCGAGAGATTTCAGAGTCAGGTTTCTGGCAGCTATGTCCTTAGAGACCAACATAGTTTCTGAGACAAGATTAACAGCTCTACCAGTCCCATAAACAAATAGAACTATGTGTGCAAGGCCCTTTACAAGTTTTGTAGGTTCAAGGGAGGAGAATCTGAGAATCTATCCCTTCTTACTACCTTGCAGCAGTTGCTGGTTTTCTTGTGCTTGTGGCTGCATCACTCCAATATCCAACATCAGCATCTTTAAATTTCTTGGCTCTCTCTTCATATGTCTGTATGTGTATGAGAGAGAGAGATTGTGTGAGTCTGTGTGTGTGTGTGTGTGTGTGTGTGTGTGTGTGTGTGTATTCCACTCAAACGTGCACGTGGATTTCTGGGCTATATGTGAATGTGTCAGCTCTGTGTGTGGTGTTGTGTCTCTCCTCTCCTGTGTCCCACACCAAGATATTTTCAGTCATTTGTCTTCTACTGATGATGGTTGATAAATAGCATACATCTTTTTTTTTGTTTCCCTATAATTCCAAGATAGAATTAGATCCTAATCACACACCAGGAGGGCTCTGTTTTGATTATCTGTTTTGATCTGGTTATGCTTCCTAACATACTCTGGGATATGTATTTTTATTTAAAAATGTTTTGAAATTATCTTTTAACAGCTACACCAGAAAGTCCCCCTTTAAGTTTAAAAAAAGATGTACCCTTACCCTTGAACTGTAATTATGTTGTATGTTACAAAACTATCACTGTATCACTGTCATCCTGTTTTTCACCGATTTCGTCGAGCAGGCACCAGTAAAATCTCCATTCGTCCTATCCCTGAGATTTTAGCAAGTGCCACATTGGAAACTCAGGGTTAGGGGAATGAGACCCATCATTGTTACTGGGTTTTGGCATATCGAATATGCCACGAGGAGCTTGCCAGACTCTGCCGTGCGGGCAGGATACACTCGGTAGTCTGACGGGTTCTCCAAGATTGAGGACTAGACATTAAGAGCTTGTTATTGTCTTCCAGGAGCTGAGTTTTATAGTCCCTGGGTCTTGGCTGTTGATGGGATAACATGGTGCCATGGGAAATTGGTGGGTGTAATGCCTAGCTACTGGAGGTGGGGGATCTGGGTGGAGGAGGCCCAGTCCCAATCCAGGCAGGCTTGGAGATCTCAGCCCTGAGTCCTGCACACTTGGGTTCCTCTGCCGGTTCCTTCATGCGTGAGGCTCAAGCCTGCTCAGATCCGGACTGGGCCTCCTCCACCCAGATCTATAAAACTATACTTGATTAAGAAGATGACATGAATTTGATTATATTTTTTAGATAAATGATACATTAAAAAGTTTTGGGGACACTGTATGATAACACTGTTTTTGTCCTTTCTGAATAGCTTCAGGTAGTTTAGGTTTATTGGGTTGCTCCCATCACAGTACTCCCATTCCTCTGTGTTTATTTGTAACTTCTTTGTGCTCTGTTGACTTGTAAATATTGTTTTTCTCTTCTCCCTAAGTCCTTTGCATAGTTCATTCAGAGCAATGTCCTTTTTGTATGGATACAAGAAGACAGTATATGCTATGCTTTTGTAATGTGACTCTCAGTGATATTTTCCTCCTGGGCACCTATCCTCTCACCTAAGCCTTAGCTACGCTTACTTCCTAGTGCCACCAAAAGCAGGGTCCCGGAGGAGGGACTGGATGGAACCAGGGCAAGCAGTAAGCTATGTGCTACCCTGGCATCGAGATGGGCCTGGCCAAAGTGCCATAATGCTTAACTATAAGATAAGAGCTTGGTCATGGACAAATGCTGTCATGATCCAAAAAGTAATAACTATATTCGAACCCTGCTAGGGTTAGGAATAAATTAATTTGGCCTGAGCACTGTAGTCTGAGTCTGTGACAAGATGTTTCCAAGAGAGCTGCCCTACAAGCCTCAATGTTGTCTCTTACTATGTCCATACAAAAATAACTAATATTAAGACCTTGATTGAGTTTTTGGACTAAGGAAAGGGAAAAAAAAAACACCTTAAGAGGTATTTTGCCTGAGGTAGTCAGGAAGGACTTTGGAATACCTTTTAGGTGGTGTTCCCTTTGAACTTGGTGGGCCCTCAGGAAGGGCTTTCTTACGTTGATTTGGCTACCAGACTGAGTGCTGAGTCAGCCCTGAGTGCTGGGGAGTTGGAGATGTAGAGAGCTGAGAGAGCTGGAAAGAGGAGAGAGCAAGGCAAGATGGACTGCGGAGAGGCCAGCAAGGGGGACATAGAGAGAAGAATGTAGAAGAATACAGGAGCATGCGCATGGAGAAAGAGAGAGCCCAGGCTGCGAGATGTAGCGTGGAGAGATGAGCAAGAGAAACAAGAAGAGGCGGGAATGAGGGTCACTGTGAGACTAGAATGGGAGGCTCAGAGAGACTGGGCCAGGCACGTGGGGAGAATGGAATAAATGGCTTGGCCCTCATTTCCTCTGCTGTCTGCCCCATGGCCTGGACCACCCCGGCTGGGGAAGCGGCCCAGGCACTCCAGAATCTTGGTGGCCAGGGGAAGAGCCATCGGGGCCACCCCCTGGCCGCCCCTCAGAGATTTTATACAGGACACACTTAGCTGTGCTTGGGGTTTATTCCTAGCTCTATGCACAGGGATCAATCCTGGTGAACTCAGGGGACCATCTGGGGTACCAGGGATGGAACTCAGATCAAGGAAAGCTTCTAATCAACTGTGCTATCTCTCTGATCCCAAATGTATATTTTGTTAATCAATGCTGATGCCACTGGTTTTCAGAAGATGGGCAATGCTGCGTGTGTGTGTGTGTGTGTGTGTGTGTGTGTGTGTGTGTGTGTGTGTACTCATTATCCTTGGAAATACCTAAAACTTCTTTTTTGTTTTGTTTTATTTCATTTTGTTTTAGGGCAATACCTGGTGTGTTCAGGACTTATTTCTAGGTCTGCACTCAGGGATCACTCCTGGTGAGCTTGAGGGACTGCGTGGTGCCGGGGATCTAACTCAGGCTGACAGCATGCAAGGCAAGCACTCCATCTGTTGTACTATTGTTCTGGTCCAAGGAATACCTAACACTGCTTGAAGCATCTATATCCTACAGTTAAGGAGCTATTATACTGAAAACAAGAATCCCAAACTGGTTTTACTCACACACAAAACTGACCAGAAGTGTGCTTGGCTTGACTAGCAGACCCTTAACATTGCATATTTAAAATAGAAATAAAATGGGGGACTAGAGCAATGACTCACAGGGGTACAGTGCATGGTTTCCATGACAGAGCCAAGAGTTTAATCCCTGGTATCACATGATCCCCAAGAACCTCCTGAACTGTACCCCTCCCCCTAACTAAGAAAGTAGACTGCCTAGGGTGAGTGCTGCATTTTCCACCATTCACACTTTTACTAAACCACCTTGTTGCACCTTTTTGAAACTTACTTGACCCTTAAAGACATTTGATTTATGATTCTGGTACCAAAAAATGATCATATACCTTTCAGAACAGAGCTACTACAATTGGTAACATACTTTGTTATCTCTGACCTCATCTCAGCTTCATAACCCTTACTACCTCCACACTGATAGCATCAAGATAAAACTCTTCCTGTCTCACAGATGAGTTAATTGAGACTCAATCATTTTTAACAACTCAGCCAATGTCACTCAGTTCTGGTAAGTGGAATTCCGAGAGATGAAATCCAGACCTTTTACCTTGAGAGAGATGCTCTTTTCCTCACATCACAGCGTCTTTTTTTTTTTTTTTTGTAATTTGCCTGAACTGTAGACAAGGCCGTTGCTGGCATCAATAGATTGTCATCAAAATCAGATCTGAGGAAATAGGAGCAAACAGCTGAACTGCAACAAATAGAGGGGAAACTATCTGCCCACTGTAGTTTGATGCACTCACAGTAAGGTTAGGTAATGCACAAAAAACAGATAAGGGGATTGTCAGAAATAACACAATTCTCTCCAAGTCAAGGAAAAATTAAAAATGGTTAGTGGCAGATCAAACAGTAGAAAAATTACAGTAGACAAAGCAAGAAAATCTTTGACAATCACCTTGCAGAGTATCAGTTCTGTTTTTATCTCTGTGTAGGGACGATCATGTAATATTTTGGGGACTATGAACATAAGGATCAAAAAGAATCTCAGAGGCAAAATGGTATTGAAGATAAAATAACAGATATGAAATCGATGGTTTGAAGTCCAGTGAGCTTTCAGATACCTTTATTTTCTTTTCTTCACAGGGAACTTATTTTCTTTTTAAATTAAAATATTTTCATTGTACTTTAGGAAACATGGTTATGATTTTGATGTAAAAAATGACTACTCCATTACAACCAAGACTTTCCTTATGCTACTTCTATGTTTCAGGTAGCCACTCAGTTTTTCTTGTCTTTCATGAGAAATTGGGTTTCTGGAAAGGTTCTGAATCTCTATAAAAAACTTCAAAGATAGGGGCTGGAGCGATAGCACAGGTAGGGCATTTGCCTTGCATGAGGCTGACCTGGGTTCGATTTCCAGCATCCCATATGGTCCCCCGAGCACCGCCAGGAGTAATTCCTGAGTGTAGAGCTAGGAGTAAGTCCTGTGCATCTCCGGGTGTGACCCCAAAAGCAAACAAAAACAAAAACAAAAACAAACCTTCAAGGATAGAGATCATTTCAAAATCATGTAATGAATTTTCCTAAAGATCATAGAGTCAGACATTGACTATATCTAATCTGCTTATTAAGTATTATGTTTATGTTAGATTCTGAAGAGTTGGATTGGAAACAGTGACTGTTTTCAGGCTCAAGCTCCTGCCACAAACTACCCTTTACTGGTTGGCTTAGCATATGGACTCCAGTGCTGCAATTTGTGTTAATTAAATCACATTCAAATGTGAACTACTGGTGGTAGACACTGACATCAACGTGTTGAATAGCAGATGTGTAGATCTCACAGTTCTGGAGGATCAAGGTAAGATCAAGGCACCAGTAGATTCAGCATCTTCTAGGGGCTTTTTCTTAGTTTATAGTTTTTTTTACTGTATTCTTAGATGTTCTCAGAAGCAAGAGGACACTCTATGATCTCTTTTTTATGGCTACTATTCCTATTCATGAGGACTCTGCCCTCAGGATCATTTTTCAGAGATCACACTTCTATCACAATGTGGATAAGTCTTCCACATCAGAACTTTAGTAATGACCAGGACTCTGGGCTGTGGAGGTGAAGGCCTGTATTTCTTTCTCACTTTGAGCCAGCAGCTGCTCCCCCCAGTTTCTTCTGGACAGTCTCTTGAGCTTAACTGAAATGTTCTGTTAAGGTTACCATAATTTCTCTCAAGTGCCTTTGGATATTCTTTTCTTATTCTCTGGTTTCCAGATTTGATTGTTGGTCCAGAGCATCTCATCAAAGAACTCTGGAAAAAAAAACAAGAAAGCACACCATAGAATTTTCTACGTGTTGCATGAGGCTCTGGGTTAAGCTAAATGGGCTAAGGTAAAGCCACAAGTAGGGGGACCTGGGTGGCTGTCTTGTTCTGTACCAGTTTTATCTATTTTGAGTGATTCTCAAGAAGGACTCTACCACCTTCAGTTGAGATCTATTTTCCCTTGCCCTCTTAGGATTGATTGATTGATTATAACCCCCCTGAGAACAAAACTGATCTAAAATGGAAAGATAGTAAATTGCCATTTATCTAAATCTGACTAGGCAGAAGGATTACTAGGGAGAATCTTGCTCTCAAATGAACTGTAGGAAAATTGTTGATTTGAGAGTGGTAATCAAAGGAAATGATGTATTTTGAAGTATCTTGTACACATATATGTAAAGAAACAGTTTCAATCTTAAGTTGGGGAGTCCTCTTTCACTTCAAAAATTTTGGGAATGTGTGATAATAGTTCTACATTGTTATCTACTATGTGAGAAAAAAACATAGCAATCAAAAGCTCCAATGAAGAGTGCTATCCCATCTTAAAATAAATGCGGGTGTTAAGTAGATACAAATATTACACATAAAAATGTGCATTGATTAACTTATATGGAGCTATATGCATACATTTGAAAACAGTAATTTATACATTGCCAAGAAATTATTTCTTCAATTTTATGACACTATTTTATAATACACCTATTCCTGAATTCCTTATAAAAATTCATGACTTTTATGGTTTCTGTTGAGCACTGACTCAAAATTATTAAATAATAATTATCATGGTTGTATTTAATAATTTTTAAAGGCAAGTGCCTTACCATACCATTGTATTATCTCTCCAGTCCCTGTAAAACTACTGAATTCTTAAATTAGTTTTGCTATCCTTTTGAAGAGTGTGCATGTGTACATAATACATACAATGATTTGGTAAACAAATTATTTTATTCTAGAAAAACAAGATGATGAACTTATATACTTTTTTGCCTCTGATAAGACAAAATTTAATACTACTTAAGGTGTTAGAAGTAGACTTTAAGATGAGAAGACTAAGGATGAAAAAGAATTCAGACATTTAGAAAATCTTGGGTCCCTGGCTTTTGGTCCTTTTGTTCCAAAGTTGTGCATCTTTGAGGAAATTGAACTTTTTTTTTTCTTTTTGGGTCACACCTGGCAATGTACAGGGGTTACTCCTGGCTCTGCACTCAGGAATTACTCCTGGAGGTGCTCAGGAAACCATATGGGATGCTGGGAATCAAACTTGGATTGGCTGCATGCAAGGCAAATGCCCTACTCGCTATACTATCACTCCAGCCCCAGAAATTAAACTTTATAAACTATAATTTCTCAGTTTGATAACTGGGACTAAAATAGTCCCTCACAAAATGATTGGATATCTGCATATGATTATCAGTTTACATAAAGTAGATATGTTCTAATCAACCCTAATTTATTAATATGAAAAGTAATGATCAGAAACTTGAAGTTTAAATGTTATATGCTCACAAGCCCATTTTTGTCAATGACATACACGAATCTCTTGGCTATATTCCATCTATATTCCACAACAGTTCTAAAATCTATACTTTCTTCTTCCTATCCTTAAAACACTCATGGCAATTTTCTAGGCTAGAATTGTCAATGGACTACAAGAGTGAGGCTTGTTTTTAAATGAGACAAGAGGAAAACTTGAAGCAAGTAGTATCCTCATTCTCAGAATGTTTTCCAATAAGTGCTACTTGATCCTGGTAACTCAAACTGTAGATTTCCTCCTGCCTTTTCTGATCTTGTTACTGCTTTGAAAGCTCTTTGGTTCATGGCTAATGAGAGAGGGATGGAAGAAAATTGTACCTCTGTCAATGCTATTGTCTTAATCTGTTTCAAATGCTTCTTAACAACAGCCAGCGCACAGTACACTGAGAGAGAATTCTCTGTAACTGAGAGGGCACAGAAGACTGTAGAATGATTTTTGTGAACCCCACTATGACTTCATTAAGTCACATTTATAATACTTTCTGTATTTACACACACACACATATACACACACACACACACACACACGGATTCTTATACATAATATCCCAAGATCTCCTGAGTCTTAGGGATTCAGGAAACTCCAAATAGAAGAAATAGAATATTGTTTATAGGTTATAATTTATTGTATGTCTTACATCTTGCTTACTATTTCATTTCCTCATCTAATCACCACAACATCTTGTGTCCAATTAGATATGAGCAAACACCAAAAAACTTTCAATGTTAAGATCGCGTAGATAACAAGTTTCAGAGCTGAGATTCAAAGCCATATATAGTCACTATAATCATACATTATAATTATTATTCATCATCTTCATTAAAATGCCTAACATTTATTGAGTACTTGCTTTGAACTGAGTCCTCTTCTAAGTGCCTTGAATATATTACTTTATTTTAATATACTTTATATGTCTTTAACTGGTTTACCTCTCACAAAACTTACAAAATAAGTATAATTCTTATCCCCAATTATTCCCAAGTTGATACAGTGATACTCTTATTTGCTCAATTATGGTAGATGCTTTCTCTGAATCCTAGATTTCTTTTTTTTAGTATATGTACAGCCGAAGGGAACACTGAATCCCAGCTTTCTCAATCTCCACTTCTTTTTTGTTTGTTTTTCGGGCCACACTAAGGATGCTCAGGGGGTTCCTGGCTCTGCACTCAGGAATTACTCCTGGCAGTGCTGGGGGATCATATACAATGCCAGGAATTGGATCTGAGTCAGCCACATGCATAGCAAGCACTCTGCCCACTGTACTACCTCTAGCCCCATATCTTCCACTTTTACATGGTGTTTAAAAGCATTCCTGTTTTTAGAACTTAGTGTGCATCTAAAAAATATTGATTTCTTGTGTTCTCATGGTCAATAACAGTGGAAATTCTATGCCTGAATCCAAAGGTCAGAAAATTTTATATATATATATATATGTATATATATATAATGTTTTAGTATAATAAGCTACAAAGGATTTGAAGCATGTTTAAATTAAATAACTGGTTAAGATATATTGCAGTGATAAATAACAAGCTTCTTTTCTGAATCTTAGTACAATCTAACTCTAGCACAGTACTCTGTATAACACTTCCATGTTTTATATGTACCTCTATTATAATATCAAGCTATTTTTGCATTAAATAAGCAATTATTGAAGATTATTTGTTAACCAGGCAAGGTGCCAGTTCTTTTCTGTTAAAATCATATTATCTCATCAAATTATTATATGAGTCTATTAGATTTTCCTATTCCCCTTCACTCCCATTTAAAGACAAAATCACTGAATCTTAGAAAGATAAAGAAATTTGCCACAATGCACATGACAGCTTTCTATTTTAGCCATCTATTTATACTTTGTGCTTTAAAGTTCTGCATTTACCTGTACAGTTCCCCCAAACATTGTGAACTTCTGAAAGATAGAACTGTATATTTCTCCTTGGTGCATTACCAATTCATAGAATGCTGACTCTTGGAGATGGTTTGTGGGTTCTCAGTAAGTAATGTGGGTTGGAGTGATGAGTCAGTTTCCCAAATTTGAATGCCTTATTCCTTCCTCTAAAAATTAGGAGAACCATGTCATTGCCGTTGATACAGGTGATGTGCTGAGAAGTTACAAATATTGGTTGGAGAGATACTATCGCAGGTTGGTAGCACACAATCAACCTGAGTTCAATTCCCAAAACCCCATATGGTCACTACAAGTTCACCAGGATTGATTTCTGGAGCAGAGCAAGTAGTATGTCCTGAGTACAGCTGACGATGGCCCCAAAATAAAACAAAGCAAAAGTTACAAGTATTTGAAATAAAATGGCAATTACCTTAAAATAGTTTCTTCAGCTAATATATTACCTGTGCACATGTGGAGCTGACAATCAATGCATTAATTCTCAACCACATTTATTAAAAGTATTATACACATAAAGTATTAAGGGTTTTTAAAAATACATTTATTTTTTGAATTCCAATCACCTCTAAGGACTTGGTTTTACATATGAGCAAGCAAGGAGTTAGAGAACCCACACTGGGTGACCCACAATGATACATCTGTTAGATGACAGAGCAGATTGTTTGTTTGGGGGTCATACCCAGCAGTGCTTGGGGCCTGTTTCTGGCTCTGCATTCCTGGTGGACTCGGGGGACCATGAGATGTGCCAGGGAGAGAACCCGAGTTAGCTGTGTACAAGATCAGTGCCCTATCTGGTAGACTCTCACACTAGCCCTAGAGCAGATTTTAAAACTCAGGACGATTTGTGTCTTAAAACCATTTTCTTGATTCAATTTATCCAATTCTATTGCCTTGCTGCATTCTTTTCTGAAAGTTTAGAAGTTCATGTAACAATTGTCTTACAAAACAGAGTCAAGATGTTGTTAGTGGGGGTGGGTTGGAGAGGGCTTTGGATATTGGTGGAGGCTGTGAGCACTCTGATGGTATATGTGGTGCTGGTGCACTGTATGTCTGAAACGGTATTATTGACCATATTACAAATCACAGAACCTTATTAATTTTATAAAATTAATCAAAAATTCTTGAGACATTGGTGGAGGGATGCTGACACTAATGGTGAGTTTTGAGTTGGGACATTGTATGCCTGAAACTTTGTCATTAAAGGTATTATAAATCAGGTTGTATAAATAAACATTGAAAGAAAGAGAAAAGAAGTTCACATGAAAGGAATTTTCCATATTATCAATTCATATAGTATGTCTTTTTCCCTTGAATAGAACAGAAGGCTGCTTCCATGCTCTGGCTTAAAACTTCCCTTTAAACCCTGTTTCCTAGTCTGTCCATCTCTATATTTTACATTCCCCTATACTGCTTAGGCTTCCTATGAATGGGCTCTGTCCTCCTGCATCTCTTTGCCTTTACTAATGATATTTCCTACATTCTTTCCTTACTGAAATTCTTTTTAGTCTTTTTAGCTAAAGTAGTTTCTTTGGAAAAACCATTCTTTTTATTCCTTTGGTGACCATTTGCCAATGTTTCTCTAACAAATAACATTTATTTAGCCTGATTCCATCACGATTCACAATTACTTGCCTGTCTTCAACTAAACAGTGAATTCCTCTCTGCTCAGTCTCTCTCCCTTATCTTTTTCTCTCAATAGATATAACATTTCTTCTCTGTCTCAGATGTTATCCTAAGTCTAGTAAAATAACTGAGGCATAAACCTTATTTATTCCCAGGAAACTCAGGGTTTGGCACTGCAAGCCAGAATAAGCATGAAATGAACAAATGAAGGAAATAGGGCAGAAGTTGAGAGTAAAAGATTAAAATATTCAGTCTGTACCAGAACTGTGCACAGTTTCTCTCATGGAATATGAGGAGATGCTATGAAGTCATTCATTTGCTTATCCTGCATAAAAGCCTGGTCAAGTTCAAATCCAACTCTGTCTCTCTTGGTAACTTTGAAAAGTCACTGTAACAATTTGAGACTTAGTTATTTAACCTATGAAACACTCTATAATAATAACCTCATAAGACTCTTGAAAATTTAAACATACATCAAAGGCCACAGTGATAGTTTGATATATTTTTTAGCATCCTCAATTGCACCCTGATTAAATTCTAGGAAGAGAATGCAACAATTCAAAATAAATTGTTGTAAGAATGAATGAATGGAGTTCTTAAACAAGTGAATGAATGAATGATTATATGTATAAATGAATGAAATGTTGAATGTATAAATGAATGGAATGTTGAATGAGCAGATCTGAATGGAGTCAAACTCTAAGGGATGATGACATAGATAGGGCAATAGGGTAAGGAAAGCATATCTAAGAAGTTCTGAGCCCCTCAGAACCCTGGATAGTACCCTCTTGCCTGCTCCCCTTCCCTTCCCCAAAGGCCTTGTCACTTCTTTCTCTTCCAGGGAGCCCAACCAGCTTGCTCCCCACCCCTTTTTGTGTGTGGGGATATGTGATTTTACTGTCAGCCTGATTTTTCTAATGAAAGGAAAATGGTGCCCAATGTGACTTGGAAAAAAACCATACAAACAACAACAAAATTATATGTTCTTTTTTTCCTGTAGTGTTCGCAGGGAGAATATGTGACTTGTTTGCTGTCAATACAGCTTATAATGACATGGTGCACAGAAGCACCGCCAAATGTGTGAGGCATTCATTATACACACGTATTAAATGTGATGTGATATGAGTTTGGCGACAGAGCCAACAAGAGCTGCCCTGGGGCTAATTTAGAGTCACAGCACCTTTACCCGAAGCATGATGAAGGAGGAAAAGGGAAGTGGGCAGTGACTGGCTCTGTTGTGGTGTGTCTGAATTTTTAGGGCTGTTTCTGCAGGGTTAGAAGAAAAGTTAGCCTGCAAAGGGTGCACTGAGATCCAATCTTCTCCCACCTACGAGAAAGATCATTTAGTAGTCAAACATAGAAACAGTGCTGAGTGCCCTGGGAAGGAAGAAGGTCATGGACTCTCGGGCACTATAGAGGGAGAAATAAGTAAGAGGGCCAAAATGACTCATACTGATGGCGAGGGAGCATGAAATTCACCAACGATTTCTGATGGGGATGAAGATTTGGAGAGTAGAGAGGAGCAGGGACAGATATTTTGGTGATGAGAGTGGCAGTAAAGTCATGCAAGTTCACTGTCGCATCCCAGCATGTCAGAAGGAGAGTTTAGTGAAAGATGATTTCAGAAGTGCTCCTAAAAGCAGTGAGATGATCTAATAAGAAGGGGCTTTGCTGCCTAGTTTATGAAGCTTATTGGAGAAAATGGCTAGACAAATTCTGAATGAAAATTTCTCATTAAACATACATTCCTACCCATGGAAGACCAAGAGGAATAATAATGACTTGGAATCTTGGAGAAAAAAGTATAAAGCAGGAAGGACCAGTGAAATCAGCTTCTACATGCTGCTGTGCTCAGCGTTCACAACAGAAGATTGGGACACTTCCTTCTATGGGAGAGTCGGATGAGGGTCTAGTTCATCCCCTAGATCATCCCCCAGAGGTCCAGCCCAAAATCTGGAGCAAGGTCATTTGAATTTGAAACCAGTCTTCTGAACTATCATTTGCTTAATCAGACATTTTGGAGTAAAGGACAGAGTCTTTTTCTTCTGAATTTAAATGTAAGTTGTCTCGGGTTTTTTCCCATGAACTCCATGTTAGGTCAAAATTATGTTCCTCCCATCTCTTAGCCTTTGAGAAAAGTAATTGGGTTCTAGTTCCAGTTCTTGATGGACTTATGTATGTCATGTGTGTTATTATCTATCAGAGCAACTTTCACAGATTTGGATATTTGCAAAAGGTTTAGGAAGAGATACTTAAAAATATTCAGATCTACTCCATAGTTCAGTCCAAGAGGAGGGTCAGAGGCTCATTTTGGCAGAGATGACAGGGAGGGTAGGTGAACCAGATCATACAAATTCTTGAAGTGTTAGGTAGAGGCAGGCGGTTGCCCCAATTGATATCTCCAAAAGGAACAAGTTGAGACTGGAGAGATAATATGGGGATTAAGGCACTTGCCTTGTGGAACTTGTGGCCAAACCCTATTTGACCCTTGGTTTTGCATATTGTGCCCTGAGCACCACCAGGAGTGACTCCTAAATACAGAGCCAGAAGTAAGACCTGAGCACCACTGTGTGTGATCCGACTCCCCTCCCCACAAAAGGAGAAATCGCAAACTTCAGAAGTGAAGGACTGTCCACTGTATTTTATAAGCTGGTGTGTTGAAACACACACATATTTTCATTTATTTACTTTACACATGTACACATTCTATATGACACGAACATGTGTATAGATGCAATATAAACACAATCATTATCATAATTAAGAAGTAGAAATGTGTCAATTATGATATTTACCTTGAATTGCCTCAGCTAATTTTTTCTGAATTCTTGTGTAGAGGCACTATGCTGTGCCTTTATAAACCTTATATAATTTAACCTTTACAACATCTCAAAGGAGTGACTGTTATTACCATATTTCCAATGAGGACACAGGGCTCAGTGAAGTGAAGACACTTGGCAAGGCTTCTAACCTTTTTCATTAACAAACAAATGATTCAGCCTCTTTTACCTGCTGCCCCCTGTTTGTAAGTAGCTCGGCAAACTGGTTTCTCTGTGAACTGACTCTGAGTTCCTGAAGGTCAGGGCTGGCATCTCTTAGCTGTGTCTCCCTTTCCTGGCCTTTAAGTCAGCGCCTGTGCACAAACCTTTGAAGGAATGATTGGTCTCCATTCACCTAGTTATGAAGCAGCAGAGGTGGGCTCCCACCAGACCTCAGTTCAACCTTGGGAAATCCACCCTTGTCCTGTAACCCAGCGCTTCTAGTCATCCCCTCTTCCACAGTGTGGAGTACGTCACCAGGTACTGTCCCTGTCACATTGATATCCCTGCATTTCTGAAGATTTAACATCTACAGAAATCCCACTTTTGGTTTGCCTGTCTCCTTTTCTGGCCTGGCCAGCTCTTTGGGAGTAAAAGGGAAATGCAGGATAGTCACCTGAGTTGAACTCACCTAACATGCCCGACACCCTGTCCTGGCCATCTCCGACGTATGTGTTTTTCATCTTCTTGACAATACTTAAAAACAGTGGTCATCTGCCTTTTCCTGAAGAGACAGTGTGGGCTCAGAGAGGCATAGAATGTGAGTGATAACACACAGCCTGCCGGGCCAGGGATTCCAGTGCAGTTCTCTCTTGACTCCAAAGCCCGTGATGAGGGCCCTGACCTCCCCTCTTAGCCTTTCTTGCCACATGCGCCATCACCAGTTTGCTCTGCCAGAGACAACCCTCCCTCCTACTCCCCCATGCCTCCTTTTCGCAGGAGCTGATGGCTGAAAGCCCGGACGGCATGCAGGGCTGCAGCAGAACCACTCGCTGGCATCTTCGAATGCGGCACAAGGTATGGCAGCCAGTGGAAGAACAGTTGGTGAACAGTTGGCAAATGGCTATTTTTATGCAAGGGTTGCCTAGAGAGAGGGGGAGAAAGAGCGAAAAAAAAACTGTTTATGAAGAAGCCACAATTAATAAGGTCTTTGTTAGCTTTTTTGGATTGAGATTTTCAAGTCCATTGCTTTGGATTTGAAAAGAAACAGAAAGGTTCCCCCCCACTCCTCCCAGGAGCCAAGTCCTGCAGCTTCCAAAGCATGAAGGCAAAGAGGAAATTGAGCCAAACCCGCATGTGCTAAGTGTTGTAATTATTCAACAAGGAGTGCAGAGATGCTCTGAATTCCTTTGGGCAGCTCTCTTCTGGATGCTTCTCTGGGGGCAGGCTCTGTGTGCAGGCTGAAGGGGTGCAGGATGATAAAATGAAGGAAAGGGGGAAAGGAAAGGAAAGCACCTCCCCTACAGTGTCTGAAAGAAGGTTGACCCCTTTTGTCCTTTGCTGTTTGTCTCTGACCTCAGTGTTTTCATCTGTTCAATGGAAATAATAGTATCCATTGAAGTCGGTTGTGGTGAGGATATGAAAATATCCTGTGCTCCTAAAAATCTCATTAGAAATGAGATTATTTGGTCTTTATAGAGCACATTTTAAAAAAACAAAACCTACTTCCCATATCTGTTTTTGCACATAAATTTGTTCTGGAAGCATTTCTAATACTTTTAACAGCTGCTATAATTTCAAAGTGTTCCAGATCCACAGTTAACTGTATCTTAGTCTTATAATGATGTTATCAGTGAGTTTCCATTTGACCTCTATTTTCTTCATTTTTAAAAATATTTTTTACGTCTTCCTAGTGGTACTCAGGAGGCTTGGGGGACCCGCCCAGTGATTCTCAGCTAACTCGTCCAGCAGGTCTTTGCCAGGGACTACAATGCAATGCTACTCAGGCCCTGAGGTACCAGGAATCACTCACACCAAGTCAGCAGTGCCCTTGTCCAGTAGGGCCATACCTGGTGATGATGTAGGACTCTGTGGTATTGAGGATCAAACTAGTTGTCAGTCTCATGCAAGGCACACACCTTAATCCTTATACTATCTCTACATTCCCTGACTCCCAATGTATAATTAAATTATTAGGTGCTCTGAGAGACAAACAAGGAGCAGCGAGGTCTCTCTGGAATTGATAGTCTGGTCAAGAGATAAGCACTAACCATTCTACCATGTGCCCCAGTGCTTTAACTATCCATAATGCTGGCACAGGGACACGTTTTCTGTTAGGAGTTGAACTGCCTACACACAAAAATGTTCGAGTCTCAGCCCCGGTATCCCTGAGCACAGACTCACTTGGAGAGAGGAACTTTAGAGAGTTAAGATAAAAGGAGGCCATAAGAGTGGGTCCAATGTAATAGGACTAATGTCCTCACAAAAGGGAACATTTAGACCCAGAGATAGACAAATATGCATGAAGAGAAGGATACAGGGAGTAGAGGACCACTTTCAAGTTAAAGATAGGGATCTTATAGCCCCTGAAGGAACCAAATCCATCCATACTATGGATTTGTACTTTTAGTATCTGCTACTGCATGATAGTACTTTTGTAAGTTTTAGCCTCCTCCTGGGTAACCATCCATAATTGCAGCTCTAGCAAGCAAATACATGCCCCAAATCCCCTTTTATGAAAGGGCATCAGAAGAGGGAGAGACAAAGTTACTTGTGCCAGTTGGTGAATGGGATTGCTGAGAGTCATACCCTGTTACCCATTTCATTTCTGCACAGGATTGCTCCAAATAAGTCTTCCCTGGGAACTGGAATTTTTCTGGGATTTGTTCATTGTCATGTCCTCAGCGTTTATATTAGCACCTGATAACAGTGAACTGAGACTTTCTGAATGAAGGACTAAATAAATGCTTTTCCTATCATCCTATCCAATGCTTCCCAGCTAGACTTCCAAAAGACATTGGAATCAGAGCTCCAACCACTCATAATGAAGGTCACAACAGAGAGGTTTTTGTTTGTTTATTTGTTGGACCACACCCAGTAGAGTGCACAGTTTTTTCCTGGCTCTGTGCTCGGGAATCACTTTGGCAGTGCATGGGAGACCATATAAGGTACCAAGGATCAAATTTGGATTGGCTGGGGTCAAGATGAGCAACTTTTTCCTGTACTATATCTCTGGTTCTGAGATTTTGTTTTGTTTGGGGGCCATATCTGGCAGTGTTCAGGGTTTGCTCCTGGCTCTGTGATCATGTATCACTCCTGGCAGGGACTTGGGGACCTTTAGAGTGCCAGGAGTCAAACTCAGGTTGATCGCATGCAAGGAAACCCTACCTACTTTCTGGCCCCTATTTTTTATTTATTTTTTAACCCAGTAAATAATAAGGGTCCTCTATTAACAATAATGGAGTCTAAATTACCTTTATTTATTTATAAAGATTATACTTTGTCTTCAAATACTCTTCCCACAGGTATAATTACACATAGGGTTTCAAATAAGCTCTGTAAACCTTGCTTTAGAGACTATTGGGTACAAAGTTCCATGGTCCTAGTTTCTACTTTATTTTTGAAACCATCAGTTCCTGTCTGGTTGCTGAATTTTTTTCTTATTTAACAGCATTTCCTGGATTTTTCTTTGCAGATTCTTGCTCATGTGTTTCAACTCTAAACTATGGAGTCGGCTGGAATTCTGCTATTCTCTATTGAGACTTTTCTTCTGAAATCCCCATGCTGTCTTGTGACGTTAAACACCATTTCTGTGTTTATGATACCCAAATGGGCATATCCTGCTTAAACATCTGCATTGAATTCTGGAATTATGCATCTAATATCATACTTTATATGTGCTACTTATCTCTTGCTGGAACCCTGACAACTAGATATGTCTGGTAAAAAAGGTAAAGGTAAAGGCCCTCCCATTGATCGTCGATTTGCTCGAGCGGGCCCAGTAACGTCTCCATTGGAGACTTTGTTGTTACTGTGTCTGGCATATCGAATACTCTCGGTAGCTTGCCGGGCTCTCCGAGAGGGGCGGAGGAATCGAACTCGGGTCGGCCATGTTGGCCGCGTATAAGGCGAACGCCCTACCGCTGTGCTATATTCCTAGACTTGCCACATCAAATACATTGTAATCAGGCCTGGTATTGTCCCTTCCTTTGACTCTTTCTCTCTCTTTCTCTTTCTCTCCTTCTCTCTTTCTCACTTTCTACCTTCCTTTCTTTCACCCTCATTCTCTCCCTCCCTCCCTCCCTCCCTCCCTCCCTCCCTCCCTCCCTCCTTCCCTTCCTCCCTCCCTCCCTCCCTCCTTCCCTTCCTTCCTTCTTCCTCTTCTGTCTCAAATTTATTCATAGTTGAGTTTTAGGCATAGAATGTTCCAACACCAACACTACCATTATTGTCAGCATCCTTCCACCAGTGTCCTCAGGAACCCTTCACTCCGACCCCCCACCCCAGTCTTCCTCTTCGACAGGCATGTTTTTAAATTTGGTTGTTACGGTTTGTAAGTACATTATTTTTCTGATTCATGTAACTCAGTTCAACAAGAGGACATTTGGTTTGCCTTCAAAATCTGTAATAATCCTGAGACTAAGCACCCAGTATTCAAGTGCCTTAATATCTTGGTGATGTTCTTTCAAAATTCTTACATTTTTATTTGGGGTAATGCAAATGATAAAGAGCAGCATTCCTCAACCATTATAGGACCTTTATATAACCCCTCCTGAACTTGTCTCCTTTCTGTGCCCCTCCCTCCACGGCTCCTGATTCATGGCTGGTTTCAAATTCTTTTCACATGATTGATACAGTTTTTACTTCTGTCCCCCTTGGAGATCACTTTCACACCACAGAGACTGGCACTTATGAAAAAAAAAAAACAGTGTTGGAAAGAATGTGGGGGGAAAGGACACTCATTCACTGCTGCTGGGTATGTCAGCTGTTAAACCTTTTGGAAAGACAATATGGAAATTCCTCAAAAAACTAGGAATTGAGCTTCATATGACCCATAGTTCTACTTCTGGAAATGTACCCTAAGGACTCAAAAGCACAAATAAGAAAAGGTATCTGTACCCCTATATTCATTGCCGCACTATATACAATAGCTCAAATATGGAAACAACCCAAATGTCCATGAACAGATAACTGGATAAAAAAAAACTATACATGTACATATACATATACAATGGAATACTATTTTGCTTTAAGTAAAGTCATGCGATTTTCTGCAATATGGATGGATCTGGAGAGTATCCTGTTCAGTGAAATCAGTCAGAAGGAGAGGAACACACTAGAAATAGTTTCTCTCATATGTGAGATATAAAGAATCCTTGTAGGGGATATCAAATTCCCAGTAGAAACAAAGAACAGGAGAACTAGTCTTCAGTAGGAAGCTTGGCACTGGGTAAGGAGTAGATGGGGATAAGTTAGGGAATGGATCTTTAGGAAAAGTACCTGCCATAGAGGAAGTCTGGGGGATGGGAGGGAAACCAGGGACACTGGTGAAGAGATTGGTGTTGGAGTAATATTCGCCTGAAACAATCATAAATATCTTTGTAATTCATGGTATCCTATTAAAAAATAAATAAAAATGTATCTCATGGTCTCTCCTCTTCACCTTGGTGCACATGCCTCTCGTCTTTCTTTCCTGCTTCTGGTGATTAACGCAGCACCTTAAGCTTCAGGGGAGCTGGTGGAGCAGCAGTGTGTAATTTGTAGTCGGATAATTTCCTCATCAGTGGGAGTTACTCTTGTGCTAATTTGGGCTGTATCCTCTATTTCAGTCTTTTGTCTCATTTGTAAAGAGCAAGCTGTATTGTTCCAACTTCCACATTTTTCTTCAGGAGCTTCAGCATCGTGACTGAAAGTGAGACTAGAACCTCCATTCCACCTGCAGAGCCAGTGGTAGCAGGGCTCAAAGACAGAGAGTTAATGTGCATTGGGGAATTCTCAGAACTACCTTTGTGAGACAGAGGGGGCTTCTCTACTTTGGGGGATCCCCCAAACCTGGATTTATACTCAGTTGGGATGCTGTGGAAGTCCTTGACAGTGTAAACATATTGGGAATCTTTGAGTCCCCTCCATTGTGATCTCTTAAGTCTGGATTTAGTGTCTATTAAGGAACATCTGCTGAGATACTCAAGGAAATCGCTTACAGACGTGGCTCAGCTGAAGCCACAGAAGTTAAAGATCAGTCAGGAGTATTAGAGAGGCCAAAAGCAGGGGCACTGATTACCAGGGTTCATGCTGGAGATGATTTGAGGGCAGAGGGATCTTCTAAGGGAGAGAACAGGAAGAATATATTAAAAAAAGATGCAAAAAATAGAGGCAAAATAAGGTAGCTATGCACTAAGGTGTATCCAGGAACAAATCGTATGAACATGATTACCATGCATGTCTAGGGAAGGTCTTGACATGGTCCCACCAAAGTAAACACAGAGCAAAAGGTCACTTTGTCTTTGGAATCTTTCTCTCTGAACTCTAGTACACAGGTCACTTAATTAGGGAGAACAGTCTGTCCAGTTGGTCATCCAGAACTGTTGTGGCCCTAAAACAAGAAAAAAGTATGAAAACATTTTATAAACTACCAAGAACTATACAAACACGAGTATCTGGCTGACTTGGAGAGCTGAATAATTTTGTAGAATGTCATATACCTGTCCAGGTAGGGTCAGGCCAGTTCTGAGCTCTAACTCAATGGGAATGCATTTATCAAAAGAGAAACTCAGCTCAAAGTTAAAAGTGATGAGTCAATCAAGAGAAGCTGGAGACTGGTGAGGGTGCAGAAAGTTTCAGCTTCCAAGTTAAAAAGAGCCATCAAACATGCTGGCCTCTTCGAGTTTCCCCATTGGGTTGGTGGGTGGGGGGCAGGCAGCCCATCTGAGCTCCTGCAGCAGGTATATCTTTCTCCTGGATGCTGAAAGAGTCACTGCAACTTTTACCCCTCCAACTTTCAGCATAGACCCCCGAGGAATGGCTTCTGTTCTTATAAAGGGCAAGTGGCCTTGACTCACCAGCAAGTTCACTAAAAGGCTTGTAATGGAGCTCAGGAATGAGCATCTAGTCCCCCACGCTCTTCATGGCTCCCTGAGTCTGAGATCTACCACTGAAGACACTCAATCCTTCTAAAGGATTGGACTTCAGGTGCTGTGATTAAAAACAAAATGTTACAGGCCATGGACTGATTGTGGCAAATATAATGTGCCTGACCATGGCTGCATGACTGGAACACCGGCTATCTGCACAGATACAGAAACTAACTGGGAAGAATGGGCAGAAGATTTGCTCCTCTCCTAAGAAAGGAGTGTCCTTCAGTCTTGGGAGCAGATGTAGTTGGAAGCAGAGATTCAGCAAGCAGAGATTCAGAGATTCAGATTCAGCTTGTTCTGAAGGATCTCAGGAGTGGGGAAGAACCATTATGATAAGAAGTGCACATATTTTCATTGGACACTTCTCAACACACTGCATGGCCTATTCATCTGAGTTTCCCAGGGGTGCAGATGGCCTGTGAGTAAACTGGACCCGCCTTTTGTGGGGGTTGGTATCAGCCTTGTCCTTTGAGGCCCCCTTCTCCTCTGACATGAGCTGAGGCAGAGTTGTAACAAAATGAGAGAAATGTGTCTCTTTGATGACTTTTCCTGGATCATCTGTCATTTTATTATCTTTGGGGGGTCATGTGGATGGGAAGGCTTTATTTCACCATTATTTCTGAATTATACCTTTCTCCCAAGGAGAATCAGTTCTCTCCTTTCCTTTCCTCATCCTTCATAGATAGTCATGTCCTTATCCACTCTGACCAGCCTCTCTCCATTCCTGTACATGACAGGCGCATCCCCGCCTCCACATCTGTTCTGCAAGGGTGATGAGCTGTTTAATCGGTTTGGCTGTAAGAACAGAGATCAGACAGTGGTGCCTGACAAGAAGGAAGAGTCTTGCCCTCCCATGTACGATTGAAGCCAAGAGGCTGCCCTGACGGTTGGTGGCTGTATTTCATCAGGTCACCATGAACCCAATTGCTTCTCTCTCATTGTTTCACTGTCCCCATTGAATACCTACTCCAAGAAGATTCTCCCCATGAATGCGTGCTCACAGGAATCCAGGCATCCTTCTAGACTGTCTGTGGGATCCTAAGAGGACAGTGCTAATTGCATTGCCTGTACTCAAAGAAGACAAGGGGAGTTGTTCAGATGCTAACTTCTGTTCCATCTTTGTCATTGTCCCAGGGAAAGGACTGATACTATGAGCTAATGTTTATTGGGCTACTACCAAGTACCAGGTGCTTTGCTGTGTTGTGTGCATACATAACTTCATTCAGTCTGTCCCCACTGCCCTTTGAATTAGGCACTACTGTCCAGTAGCCAGAACTGGAAACCAATATTTATTAAGTCACTTTCTCAAAGCTCTCCAGCCAGGAAGAAGCAGATCCAGATCCAGAATTCATATATAAAACCATCTGGCTCCAAGGTTGGTTTCTCCTTTTAGCACATGGCAACTTTTCTTTAAAGAGTTTTTGCAATAGAGAAGCTTCAAATAACTCAAACAGTTGGGGGCTTAGTGTGGATAGATTGGTCAGACTGGCAAATGCAATAAGGTACACAAGGTAAAAAATTCTAGCTAACCCCTCCATTGTGCTAATTTTTCAATGTCCATAATATGAGGTTTCCATATTATGGATATTGAAAAATTGCCATCTCCATCTACATAATATGAGATTTTCCATCTTTTCCATCTCCATAATATGAGATTTTCTTTAAATGTAGGAGCACTACTATTTATTTAGCCAATGATTTAGCTAACTGAGGTGGATGAGCTCCACATTACATTTTTTTAAATTATTGACTGTTTATGAGATAGACCATTACAAAGTTGTTCATGATTGGGTCTCATTCTGTGAAATTCAAGACATCTGTGGAATTCAAAACCCATTCCTCCACCAGTGTACATTTTCCACCACTAATGTCCCCCATTTCCTTCCCAACATACCCCAATACCCCAACCCCCACCTCCAACCTCCTTCTATGGCAGACAATTTTCTTCTTTCTCTCTCGCTCCTTTTCCATTTGCGCATTATGGTTTGCAGTACAGGTACTAAGAGGTCATCATGTTTGTTCAGGGCATTCAGTATTTTTATCGGGACAATAAGGCTGAATATGTTTTAAGCAACATAAAACACTCTTTCTCCTCCTGATTTTAATTCTTCCTCAATTCCTTCCATGTTTTTCTCTTGGGGAAAAGGAGCAGATTGAAAACGGTTGTTATATATGTAGCCATTAAAATAGATGCTCTGCCTATAAAAATGAACTTGTGCTGAAGCCTAATAAATTACGTGCTAATATGCCAGTCCCCCAGTCTGAAGGAGAATTGCAGTCATTCTCCTGATCAGAGTAGCATAATTCCAAGCCTTTCTATGTGTTAGTTCCTTCACCCAACATGGCTGAGGACTTAATCTGCATTAAATTTCAGCAAATGGGCTGAAGTAGCACAAGGTGGCCTGGTCATGAACTGCAGCTTAGAAAGAAAAAAAAAACACAAAACTTTCCCTAGGGGAGGCCCTAGTACTCGAGGGAAGAATAAAACAAGGGAAATGAATTAGAGTAGTGACATGAGATTTACTCAATAGGTGATGTGTGTTCAAGGTACTATTGGCTTAAAAGAGGTTTTGCTCCAAGTGGAAGTGCAGAGGGGAAACAATTTCCATAGCTGATTTTTCAAACTGGGTATAATCAGGTAGAAGACTGAACATTCCAGACACAGGGAACAGTGTATGTGAAGATAAGGAGACATGAAATGCTACAAGTGTTCTGGTAACCATAATTAGATAAGTAGATCAATTGATCCTGCCAATGGGAAGATATTCTAGGGTAGGTGATAGATTGGCGTGATGGGTTCTAAGTGCAACAAAGTGACCAGTTATGTCTTAGTAGTATTTTTTCTGGTGAAGCCAAAGAGCTTGAAGACCTCAAGAAACCCATCAGAAAGCACTTTCTATGCTCAAAGATGAGAAATGATGAAATTTGTATTGTGCATTGTTTGAATTGTATAGCTAGAGAACGGATATAGGAAAATAGTTGGCAATTACTGAAGAGTTAACATGAGTCAGGCACTAGAAAGAAACTTAAGTAGGATTTGTGAGGTCCTTGTAATGAATTGCTGAACCAGGTTGAGAATTGCCAGGAACAGCCCCAGGCCTCCTGAGCACTGCCCCCTCCTCCTTGAGGAAAACAATGGCATAACCAGGATTTGAACCAAGACTGGTCCCATTGCTCTCTTACTCAGGTAAAAATGGGGTATTTTAACTTGATCTTTAAAATCAAAATGCTAAGTATTCTGGATTTGTCTTTGGAGAGCAGGAAATAAGAAGTCTGGTTGTTAATTCAGAAAAAGGATGAATAAAAGAGAGTTGGCATTTTATTCCTGTCCCTGATAAGGTCAGAACCTTGAGAGTGCAGTAATCTGTGTCCTCATCTGAAAAGTGTAGCAAACCCAACATAATTCCTATGAGTTTTGTGACAATATATGTGGCAGAAAACACACACACTAGCTACCAAAGAGCCTGGAATCCAGCAGAGGACCCTCTCTCCGTCCCTCCCTCCCTCCCTCCCTCCCTCCCTCCCTCCCTCCCTCCCTCCCTCCCTCCCTCCCTCCCTCCCTCCCTTCTTTCCTTCCTTCCTTCCTTCCTTCCTTCCTTCCTTCCTTCCTTCCTTCCTTCCTTCCATTTTTCCCTTTGGAGGTTGTTGGCACAGTTGTGATTCCTATTTAAGTCTCTTTATAAAGAGAAATGAAAATTTTTAAAGTGCTAAAGATAAATGAACTAAAGCTACCTGTCGCAATCTAGATGAATCTCAGAAAAATAATGTTGGGTGAGAAAAGCAATTCTCAGAAGACTACATATGGCATGATTCCATTTATAAAGCACAAAAACAACCAAATCTAAGTAATGTATTGTTTTGTGATATGTGCATATGTAGTAAATCATCTTTTAAAAAGAGAAATGGGTTGTTTAGCACAACATTAGGAGAGTGTATACTGCCAGAGGGGAAGGCAAGCAAACAGGATAGGGGAGACACGTGGCTGGTATAATGGTCCTGGTAAAGGTGCTTTGTTGGTTAGTATCATATAGGTACTAAACATTGCATAATATATATATCACTGTCCTCCCATTGTTCATCGATTGGCTCGAGCCGGCCCAGTAACATCTCCATTGGAGACTTTGTTGTTTCTGTGCTTGGCATGTCCAGTACATCACGGGTAGCTTGCCAGGCTCTGCCCTGCGGGCGAGATACTCTCAGTAGCTTGCCAGGCTCTCAGAGAGGGGCAGAGGAATCGAACTCAGGTCAGCCATGTTGGCTGCGTGCAAGGCAAATGCCCTACCACTGTGCTATCGCTCCAGCCCATAATATATATATATATATGTATGTATATATATATATGTGTGTGTGTGTGTGTGTGTGTGTGTATTGCTTTTTTGGTCACACCTGGTGATGCACAGAGGTTACTCCTGGCTCTGCTAGGAATTACTCCTGACTGTGCTGAGGGGACCATATGGGATGCTAGGAATTGAAACCAGGTTGACAGCATGCAAGGCAAATGCCCTACCCGCTGTGCTATCACTCCAGTCCCTACAAAAATTATATTTATACAGAAAATAGAAAGTAAAATCAATCCAAGGACACTGATCCAGCTTCAAGCCAATTTTGATCTAGGAGCAAAAAATATGACCGAAGATTCTCTTCCTTGGCTCTTTTTTTTTTAAGATTTTTATTAGTGAAACACCATGAGGTACAGTTGTAGCTTTGCAAATTTTTGTGCTTGGGTTTCAGTTATACAATGATCGAATACCCATCCCTCCACCAGTGCCTATTCTCCACCACCACTGATCCAAGTATCCCTCCCATCCCCCATCCCCCCATCCCACCCTGCCTCTGTGGCAGGGCATTCCCCTTTGTTCTCTCTCTCCTTTTGGATGCTGTGGTTTGCAAAAGAGGCATTGAGTGGCAATCATGTTCGGTCTAAAGTCTACTCTCAGCACGCATCTCCCATCCTGGGAGGATTCTCCCAACACCCTTTATTTGGTCCTCCCTTCTCTGTCTGAGCTGCCTTTTCCCCTAGCATGTGCGGCTGGCCTCCAAGCCATGGAATAAACCTCCTGGTACTTATCTCGGCTATTATTGGGTGTTAGTCTCCTATTTTGTTACTTTATGTTCCCCAGATGAATGCAATATTTCTATGTCTGTCCCTCTCTTTCTGACTCATTTCGCTTACTTTGGCTCTTTCTTTAGAGCAGAGGTTCCAGCCTATTAGGCACCTTACTAAATACACTACTCAGTATCTCCTTGGAACCTCTCTTAAGACATCAATAGAAAAGGACACATTCTGCCAACTGACCCAAGACTCTTATCATCCCTCTAGATCGTTCCCATATTGAGGGGGTCAATATCACCTACTTTAGGAAATACTTTTCTAGGGAAAAAGCTTCTTCCTCCACCACTATGTGGTGGTGCACCTGGCAGCTCAGACTCCCATCATTTTAGCACCAAATCTAACAAAACAGAGATTGAGTTCCCAGACTCAGAATGAAATCTCATTCACCTTGCTGCAATCATGGTCTCACCCAATCCTGGGCTCGATCCTTAAGTGAGGCTGGCACAGATTGATTTAGATGCGGTCCCATCCTGATTTCAGGAAATGGACTCAGTCCAGACTGCATGCATTGGTTAAAAATAAAGCATACGGGGCAAGAGCATTAGTACAAAGGTAATGCCTTGCGTGTGGTCAACCCATGTTCAATCCTTGGTATCATGTATGGTTCCCTGAATGCTACCAGTTGTAATTCCTTAATGCAGAGCCAGGAGTAAGCTCTGAGCACAGACAGGTATGCCCTTCCCCCACAAAAAATAATAAAACATAAGGTTAACTTCTCTAAAGTCAAGTGGGGCTGTTCATGCCACACCAAGAAGCATCTGTCAGCAGTTCAATAGCAAATGCCCCTGGAGACATTTCACATATCTTTTATTTTTGTAATTCTACCCACAGAGTAGGTTTACTCTAGGCATTTGTTAAATTTTGAGAAAAGAATAAAAACAAACCCCCAAGGTCACCAATGAGCTTACAACTCCGAAAAACAAAAATGAAATTCACAGCTGACACATCTGGTTCTTCTAGATTTTTTCTGTGTTTTGTTTTGTACTGGTGATTGTAAATGTAATTATGTAACCTGTCTTCTTCTCACTTAACAAATACATAATTAGTGTTTCCACAGGATATTAAAGTTTCTTATGATTATTTCACTCATTTGGTTTTTATTCAGCAGCCATTAGTAAGCTCCTCTTATGTTCTAGGCATGTTTTAATGTGTTAGGGTACTGAAATGAAATCACAGTTCTTGTTGTCAAACTTAATTCCTGATCTATTACTGAAACCTTTTCTATGGGGAAAGATTCTCTTAATTTGAGTATATAGAGTAGGACCTCCTCCCCACATAAGGGGCTCTACACACCTGCCTGAACTCAGCTCTGAGAGGTTTCAGCAACTTTAGGAAGAACGAGAGAGGGACAGGATGCTGCAAAGAATAAAACAAGGAGACCAACAACCCCAAGGACACAGAAATCAGAAACCCCCGGGGTGGGACATCTTTTTTGAATGGGGAACACCCAGCAGTGTTCAGAGGCTACTCTTTGTAAGAGGTTACTCTTGGTGTCATTGGGGGCTTTGGGGAGGACCATGACATGCTAGGGATTAAATCCAGCACTTAAAACATGTGCTTAGCTCATTTAGCTGCCTACACGGGGGTTCTTCTTTTATTTTTTAATAGACTTTTAAAAAATTTTATTTTTTATTTTTTACTTTTTTGGGTCACACCCGAAGATGCTTGAGTTTACTCCTGACTTTGCACTCAGGAATTACTCAGATGCTTGGGGTTACTCCAGGCTCTGCACAGAAATTACTCATAGCATTGCTCAGGGGACCATATGGGATGCCGGGAATTAAACTTGGGTCAGCAAGGCAAATGGTCCCCCTTCTGTACTATCATTCTGACCCTACCAGGGGTTTCTTGAATGCAAAATAGAGTCTACCTGCAGGGGTTTCTTGAACTAAAAATAGAAGGCATAGATTAGAGAGCGATGCATTTGGAGAAGTGGGCATGGAGGGTGGGGGCTTGCATATGGGTTAAGGAAACTGGAGTTTAGAGTAAGAGCTGCATTTTGCCCGGTGCTCTTGTTCAACTCACATGACTCCTAAATTGTCTTTTTCTTCTGTCCATATGCTTAATTGGTCTTACACATTCTCCTTTTCTATTTTAAAATTCCTTTCCCTTCATTGTTGATTTAGTTGTCATGATGTAGTTGTCATGATGACTGGGGATTGTGCCCATGCTTTTTAGCCATGATGTTCACTGTGGGTGGGCATTCAGCTTTGAGTGCCTTGACCTTCAATGGAGGTTTTCATTGGAGTTAATATCAAGTTTGTGAAAATGGCCAGTGTTGGTCTGACTTGATTCAGTTGGATTAGAGAGAGATCTCCTAAGTCAAGTAGAATGCATGGCTAATGGGATCTCTCAGCTCTCTGGTCTCTCCCCATTTTCTCCATGAAGTCATAGGATCTCTGGCAGCCTAATTCTTTACAAGTACAATGCCCACTGCCCTTTCTCACATTCTGTTCTCATTGCTTACCTATAAATCAGGGGGGAGAAGCTGGGGGGGGGGGGGGCTTTCATGACTCTCTTGTTACCATAAATCTCGAGTGTGTGTATGGTAAATGGTGAGTTTCAGTAATTACATAATATAAAACTGCTCTTGCCTTTCTCAAGTCTAAAGAATAGTTATCTGTGTATCTCCTTCTGAAATTTACAGCCATTCTGGATGGGAAGGGGGGCTATTCCCATAGCCTCTGTCTATAAATTATGTGCTTTCCCACTGGTGACTTTTCCTGATGGTTAATAACTATTATTTCCTTTCCTGTAGCCTGTACTCATAGATACATAATCAACACAGGCATGTTGGATGATAGGGGCTAGTTTATGATAGCCCTTCATTTAGAGGCAGGGCTGATGGGGGTCTGGAGTAGGGTTTATGCTTCTCTGAACAGCTCTTCTAATGAGATTGGGGCCTTGTCTGATGGAGCCACAAGAACCATCTGCCCCTGTAACACATCTCAGCTCCCTGCAAGGTGGTTCAGTTATAGCAGCTCAAATAATAATTGCTTCTGCTGATTTGTACTACATAATTGACTGTGCAATTGGGTTTATTCTTGCATTGTACTATCATTGTTTCTTGATTCTTAATCACAGCATTATTTCTCGAGATAAAGAAAATGTCTTATAATTCAATATCCCCGGCTCTTTTGGAACTACTTATGCAGAATGGAAAGAGTGTGACTTTTTAAAGACAGGCAGCAGGCTTTAATTTGGGTTCCTGATCAGTCTTGATTAACTGTGTGACCTGCAGCAAGTTCTAGAGACCCCTGAATTACCATCTCCTCGTCTGTACAATGAGGAGGGCAGTAATCTTTGGCTTTGTATGGTTAGAAACATTGATTGTGGTAATAGATGGGCCAGTGCCTCACACGGTACTTGCAATAAACTTGCACATATACCTTCAAGAGCCCAGCATATGTTTGAAGATTGAATGAATGAGTAAATGGATGGGGCATGATTGCAATCTAGCTATATATTAATGACAAAACAAATCCTGTTAGGACACTGGTAAGTCCAGAATGTACTTAGTCAAACAGGCTAGAACATTTTCTCACCTAACCAGAGGGGACAGGCAGTTCCAGATAGCAAGTTTTCTATGTTCTATGAATTTCAGCACTCTTATTCTTTTGGTCTTATAGCTCAGCCATTTCCTGGGGCCGTGTTCTTTTCTCAGTGATCTAAGATATTTCATAATCTCTCCATCTAGGTTCCAGTCCACAGAAAAGAAGGAAGACTATGCCTAAGGCAAATAGCTTTTAAAATTGAGGACTAGACGATGGAAATCATGTCTACTTTATTTTTTCTAGAATTTGTTTCATATTATCATTGTTTCTTGATTCTTAACATCTCATGATCATGCTTAGCTGCCACCAAGCTGGGCGGTGTCTACTGCTAGGACTCATATGCCTACCTGGAATTTAGGAGGTTGTCTTATAAATATAAGGGGAAAAAAAGAGAATATTTGGATGGGTTGATTAGCATTCTGTCTCACATACCTAGCAACACTTCATTTGGAGGTCAGTGCTGACACTGCCGGAAGGCAGAATTGTTACCTTGTAGAATCAGCTGAAGTTTCAAATGCATCCATTTTATCTCCTGTGAGATTAAAGGCTTCTCAAAGATTTGGATCTTATTTATTCCTGTGTGTGACCTTCTGAGTTTGGCACAGGATATATCCCGCTGCCCCATTGCGACTGCTGTTTGTTGACTGACCCATTGATGAATTACAGGGAGTCCTGGGATGTCACACTGAGTCAGCCCTGGCAAGCTGGTGAGGAATGATGCCCTGATGGCATTGAGAGGAACCTGCATCGACTCTGTGCTGAGAGCAGAGCTGGACCAGAGGATCCTGGCCACTAACCAGCTCCTCCATCACTAACTTGACATCGAGCATGTGGATGACATTTGTTCTTTTCATTGCTTTGCCGAATCAGATTTTCCTTTCTTAGCAACTATTAACCCCCGACTATTCTATTTTACAGATGAGGAAACAGAGACCCAATGTAATTTGGCAAAAGTTAGCAAGAGTTATTGTATCACTGAGATCACTGTCCAGCCACCCAGTCACCATTCCTTGTGGCCTCTCCTACCAGATATGGATAATGTAAATGAGAGCTCTTTGATCTACATACTTGTTATAAGTCTCCCATCCACAATCTTGTTTGGTTCTTCAAAAAGCTGTCAGAGAGCTTTGTTACTATGTGATCCCTTTTTAACAGATGAGCAAACTGAAACCCAAAGAGGGGGTCAAAGATTCCCTGAATGGGAAGTGCCAGACTGAGCCTCAGTTCTCTTGGTCTCCTCTCTGATTCTATAAGGATAATACTTTGTCAGAGTGTTCTAAATAATCCTGGTACAGGTGCCATTATTGATGAGTTATTACTAGGAGACCCCACTCCTCACTGACATCTACAAGTCAAGATCCTGCAGTACATTTCAATGCTGATCATATGATGCTCCTGGAGTATTGCTTGTCCCAAGATGTCACCTTCCTCCCAAAGTGCCTGTGTGAGGGACAGGTTAATGGGAAGGGACAGGCCTGACCACAAGCCCAATATGTATGTATATGTGGGGTCTGGGGTGAGGGCACTGTCCTTGGGGTAGCAGAGAGATCTTGCTGATGAGCACAGGTGTGCTACGATATGCTTCTTGCCTCCCTATGACACTACTTTCCACATCTATAAAAGAGGATTATACTGCTTTATGGAGAGCAGCACCTTCTGGTGACTTCTGGTGACGACCCACAGTGGCGACAAGTCTGGGTTTGGAGCTAGGGCAGTTCCTGAAAGAAACGACCTCAAGGCTGAGACCCCAAGTTTAAGAGGAATGATTGACTAAAGGTGAAAGTAGAGAAAAGGTGGAGTTGAAGGGAAACGTTTTCTGTTTTTTTTTAAATTTTTATTAGTGAAACACCATGAGGTATAGGGAGATATTTTCTGGAAGGATGAAGAGCAATCTAAAAGTTTTGATTATGAGAGGAGTTGAGTTCAGCTGGACAAGGTCACAATTAGCTTGTGAGATAGTGCTGTGAGGAAATTTATAATGGTGCCAGAAAGCTTGTGTCTTCCTGAATCCTATCTTTGCCATAATGGAAGGCAACTTTTGGAAAAGTGACTTCCAAAAGGGGGCTGGAGGTGCTCTTGGGACTGGGAGCTAAGACATTCATTACACCATGTGAGGAGCTGGTACAAGGCCCTGTGGTAGGACCAGACCTGACTTGTCAGCCCAGAGGGGGCTTGTGTCTAGCATACAAGAATTTGGCTGGAGAACCAAAGTGGGCCCTGAGACTGAAGGACTTGGCAGGACCATAGGCACAGTGATTTTTTTAAATAGGCTCTAGCAGAGAGTAGGATTTAATTCTGAAAGCAACAGAGAACAAGTTCGGGCATATGGAGTCAGATGTGACTATATCTTAAGTACACTGCAAGTCTATAGCACTTACACATAACCCAGAAATCCCCCTGCATGACATATAACCCAAGAGACCCAAGAGCCCCAAAGTTATATTTTGAAAATACACTTGTACTTTTATGTTCATTACATGCCATTTACAATAGCCCAAACTGAAAAATAACCCAAGTACCCAGCATCAACAAGTGGATAAAGAAGCCATGATCTATACACACAATAGAATACTACTCTCATCTGTATAAGAACAGATGAGATTATGCCATTTTACACTATATGGATGGAACTAGGCAGTCTAATGCTGATTGAAGTCAGTTAGAGGGAGAGGGACACATACAGAATGGTGCCTCACATATGTGTAATATAAGAAAACTTAATAAGGGAATAGCAGAGGGTTCTGGGAATAGACTCGAAGTGTTGGCCTACAGAACTGACTTTACCAGGAGGTGGAGTGGGTGGTGGGTAGAAGGGAGGGGACCTTGATTGGTGCAAGGACATTGAGACTCTGATTGTGAATGTGATGTTGAACTTTGTGTACCTGAAACCTTCTTATTAGCATGTACGTCATGGTGCCTAAATTAAAACTGAAGTAAAATTCAACCATAACAATCATATTTGACTTATTTATTAACCAAAGTAAAGATTGATTTAGTGGTCAGTGACTATTTTAATCTTTCCATTGGTTAATCCCTGCAAGAGCTCTAAGATACATAAATCATATTTCTTATGCCCATTGAACAGATGAGTAAAGTGAAACCCAACAATAATGCCCAATTTAGCAGAAGCTACTCAGCTAGAAAATTACGGACTCAGGAGCCACATGCTCTGAACAGACACCCCGAACTACTCAGTCTTCTTGCCTTCTTCCTCCCGATTAAGACTTGCAGTGCAACTCCCAAGTACCAAGAAGTCTCACTAACTACACTCTTTGCAAACATGCATCAGCAGAGGGGCCTGGAGCTGGGTAGAAGGAGACTTTACCTCAATTAGGCTTTGAGTTTAACTTCCAGAGGTAGAACAGGAGATTGAACTGCTGAGTGAGTCAGAAATGACTTGATTTGGGGAGGAAGATAGTATCTTGCTTCCTGGGTCACAGAAAATTTTGTTTTCTCTCTCCAGCACAGTGCTGAGCCAGCAGAAGCTAGACACCGCCCTGCCTGATAGTTTGCTCAGATGGAAACTTTACAGAGGCTTGTAACCAAATGCAGAGACCAGGCTCCCAGACAGAGAACTTCACCTTCCAGGGTGACTCCCAACACAGTGAGGCAGAGCCCAGTTATAGGTCTGAGAGTTGAACTGAGGCAGATTCTGATCTGGGTTTGATACCAACTGGTATGGGGTGAGTCAGATTCCTCCTTGAAAAAAAATGACATTCAATTCCAGCTCAGCAGAGCTGTAGAGAAGAAGGAACTAGATCAAGGAAAGTGCGAGGTACTTAGCACCTAAAAGCCCCTCAATATACGTGAGCCTCTGGAGATAGACACAGTTGGAGTTTGGAAGGGTCTTGGAGCCTAAGCACACTATATCATCAGCCAAATTGATCATTTTTCTTAGTGGTTTCAATATGGAATAAACTTGGCTTTCCTTTTTCTTAACTTGCTGGTTCATGACAAATATAAAAATAATGCAAGTGGAAATTAGAACTCCCTGAAAAATCCTGTGGTTCATTGAAGTTTCATTTATATTATCTCTAAGTAAATTCAGGTAATTAAAAAAAGTCATTCTCTCAAAATGAGATGTCGATACATACCTACCAAACTGAAATTGAAAAGACAGACAAGAGCAAATCTTGTTAAGAGGGTGGAACTACCCTCATTCATCATTGCTGGGTGTATTAATGATAGAAGCACTTTGGAAAAAAGATCTATAGTTTCTTTATAAAACTAAACATTCAGTGTCTGGGGCTTGATTGAGTGATAGAATCTACTGTGACTGTGTGAGACCATGAGTTCAATCCTGAAATAGAGCACATGAATAGTGCAAACAACTGTTTGAGCACCACAGTCAAGTTTGTAACCCTTGACATTGTAGCAACAAAGGCATCAGCAAAGGGAAGGTGTAAAAAATGAGGATCCGCCTAACTCCTGATCATCAAATCTTGACCAAACAGAAGGAAAACATGCGCCTGAATATTCTTTGCAAACTTATTCTAGTCAAAAAGTTGGACCTAGGGGGCTGGAGCAATAGCACAGTGGGTAGGGCATTTGTCTTGCATGTGGCTGACTGGGATTCGATTCCCAGTATCCCATATGGCCCCCCCAGAGCACCTCCAGCAGTAATTCCTGAGGGCATGAACCAGGAGTAACCCCTGTGCAACACCGGGTGTGACCAAAAAAAGGAAAAAAGAAGTTGGAGCTAGCCAGATTGTCATCAATAGAAGAAAATGGATAAGCAAATGGTAGTCAGTAGTCTATGAGTACAAATAAATACTGATAAACAATAAAAAGGAGCCAGTTATAAACACATATGATTACAACTGATGTGTCTTAAAGTTTCATAGGCTGAGTAAAAGAAATAGATGAAAGAGCACATTGTCTGTGATCCCATTTATACAAAAATCTAGAATAGACAAAGTTTACCACCAGATAAACTGAAGACTGGTTACCTCTGTAATATGAACAGGTTTCTTTGTGATACCAATTTTTTGTATGTTGGTACGAACTTTGGTGATAGGTTTCTGTGTTTGCCAAAACTTAGCAGGAATATACATTTAAGATGAGTGCATTTCATGGTATCTGGCTTGTGCCTTGAAAGATGAAAAAAAAACTAGGAGAAATGTTGAGCTCTAGTTACTAATGTTCATCTGAAGTATTTAGAAAGAAGCATACATATGTCTGAAATTTAATTTCAAAGTGCATCAGAAAAATGTACTGAAGGATGGCATTAAGAATGAATAGTAGATAGGCGATAGGTATAATAAATCAATAAGTGGGAGTGAATGAATGTTCTTTATAAAATTATCCTGTAGGTTTGAAAGTTTGCATAATGTTGGGGGAAAGCAAAGAAAAAAATGAGCTCCTTTCATTATTACAAGTACTGGCCTTTGTATTTCTGTGATTACAAAGGAAACATAAAAAAAAATGGCACCACTTTATGGAGTGCACTTTAAGGAATGTCAGGTTTTTGTTGGTAGAGCCATACTTGCAGTCATTTAGGATCATAATGTGACTTTTTTTTCAAGGATCTTTTGGTTATTTTTTAAATTTTTATTAGGGAAACACCATGAGGTACAGTTGTAGACTTACACATTTTTGTGCTTGGGTTTCACTTATACAATGATCGAGTACACATCCTTCCACCAGTGCCCATTCTCCACCACCATTGATCCCAGTATCCCTCCCATTCCCCATCTCCCCCATCCCAACTTGCCTCTGTGGTAGGGCATTTTCCTTTGTTCTCTCTCTCCTTTTGGGTGCTGTGGTTTGCATTGAGTGGCAATAATGTTTGGTCTATAGTCCAATGTGACTTTTTTAAATAATTGAATTGACAGGGATGAAGAGATAGTACAGTAGGCAGGGCACTTGCCTAGCATGTGACTGACCTGGAACTCTACGTGGTTCCCTGAGTAAGTCAGGTGTGCTAGGAGTGAGTCCTGAGCACTGCTGGTTGTGTCCTACACACAAGAGAAATTGACAACTCACACTTCTGCATCCTAGTGCCATAAGATAATGTGTTTCGAAGACAAGTCTCGTTTATTGTAGAGACTAGGTTGGTGTAGGAAGATTTGTGCCACATAAAACAATAATCAGGGACTATTCCTCTATGTTTAGGAATGACAATTAGTGGTGCTTGGGAACTCTATGCAGTGTCAGGATAAAACTAGGATTGGCTGTGTGCAAAGCAGGTACCTTAATGCCTGTACTATTCTCTGACTCATTGCTTATGTTTTTTAAAGAGTCAAAACACAATTGAGTGTAATGTAGCAATTCCCTATAGAATCTCTGCACATACATGCTATCCTTCCCAATTATCAATATCTTTACTGAGGGTACATTGGTGATACTGATAAACCTATAGTAACAGATTCTAATAAATCACTATCAGTGGTGTACATTGGGGCTCACTCTTGATATTGTGCAGTCTTTGGGTTTAGAGTATGTAGACTAACAGGTATTCACTATGAGTGTACCACACAGAAGAGTTCCACTATCTTAGAGAGATTTTCATCATGTGTGTGTCCTGATTTGCTCCCTCAAATATGGAGTGACACTGGCAGCTATGGAAGCTTACCTGGCTTAGAAGTCACGATCCACACACCCCTATGTAGTGCAATCAACAGGAAGTCAGCAGCTCTCCCTCCCCAGGGTAGCTATCCTCCATCCTCTATCATAGATTCCTGGTCGGGTTCCAAAAAAAGGTAACTGTTTCATGCAGTTAGAGTCTCAGCAAGTTTTTTGAGGACAAGAAGGCCTTTGTCCCAGACATAGAATGTATGCTGAGTTTTTTTGGTGGTCACAAGGCAGTTATCATTCACACAAGTAAGGAAAGTGAAGTTTGGAGAAGCACATTCATAACTACATGACTTGGGAGTAGACAGGCAGTATTTGAGCTCGGCGGACCTGATAGCCAACAATATGACTCTCCATCCCTACCTCCATCACTCAGGTTACTAGGGAGAAAGCTGTTCTCTGAGCAACAAATAATCAGAATACATTTTCCCCCCAGGCAATGACATTACCAAAAGTGACTGGTCTAATACAAAGTATGCCTTTATCCCAGTCTTGTTTTGCTTTTTTTTTTCCTTTTCATTTTGTTTCCCACTGGCAGCCAAGAGGGATTCTATCCCTAGGAGCCTAATCCCTATGGATGTCAAAACTTTGAAGAGAGTTGATGCCCCAAGAGCTTAGTTTGTGACTTATGGTAAAGGTAAAGGTAAAGGTAAAGGCCCTCCCATTGATCGTCGATTTGCTCGAGCGGGCCCAGTAACGTCTCCATTTGAGACTTTGTTGTTACTGTGTCTGGCATATCGAATACTCTCGGTAGCTTGCCGAGCATTTGCAATTAACCTTCCATAAGCCAGATGCCATCTCTATGTCACTGTCACTGTCCTCCCGTTGTTCATCGATTTGCTTGAGCGGGTCCAGTAACGTCTCCATTGGAGACTTTGTTGTTACTGTGTTTGGCATATCAAATACATCACGGGGAGCTTGCCAGGCTCTGCTGTGCGGGTGAGAAACTCTCGGTAGTTTGCCGGGCTCTCCGAGAGGGGCGGAGGAATCGAATTCGGGTCGGCTATGTTGGCTACATGCAAGGCAACCGCCCTACCGCTGTGCTATCGCTCCAGTCTGCCATCTCTATAGTCAGCTCTAATGCCCATTCGGGCTTTGCTCATTTCCAAGTGCTCCTGTGTCTGTGTTCTGGTGTCAGCCTACAGCCATCCTGCAAGATAGGCAAAACTAGTTCAGGGCCATTGTCTCTGTGCAATAAGTGCTACAGAGACAGGGAGAGGGTTTCTGAAGTCTCCATCAGGATTGACGGTCCTGGATATTGCCACCTGCAAGCTATTGGGCCTCTCCTTCCATGTGGCTCACGTACCACCTGCTTTTTGTCCCATTTTGTCTCCAGGCCTCTAGGCTCCAGGCTAATTTACATATGAAATCTTGCAAGTTCTTGGTAGGTGACCAATCTATAATGTACAGTTAATGAGATAAAGTATAATTCCACTTTTGTTACAAAGGAAGGGGAACTCTCAAGGGAATCATCATAATCAGGCCTTTCTCAGCGGAAATCATGTGAGTTTTATGGGCACAGAAAAACAATCCATCCTCACAATGGACCCGGAGGCCTCGAAACTTCCATTGTCCCCGCCATTCTGTGGAGGAGGAAAGGACATTAAGATATTTGGCCCAGGGTCACCCACACCCAGGCGGTCAATCACACAGACCACAGCCAGAGGAAGGAGGGGACCAGATATCCTTATATCTGTTCGTGGGATGATGCTCTAGCTATCACGTCATGTAATGGATTTTTATGTACCCCAAAGAGCATTTGCAAATGAATAGAAATGGGTGGTCTTTATGATAACCTTGTGACTCATCAGCATGCCTTGTGCCCAATGTCAAAAGGAAGTAGAGTGGGCTTAGAAGCCCACCTGTACAGCATCAACCGAAAAGCTGTACTTTTTTTGTTTTTAATTTAATTAACATATGCCTCAGAGACCTGGGCCCTACGTAAACAGGATGAGAATGCTATTCAGGTCTCCCAAAAAAGAATAGAAAGAGCTATGCTTGGAATATCACGTTTCACTCAAATGAGAGAAAGAATCCGGAGTTCCTACATCCATCAACAATCAAGAATCAGGGACGCTGTCTTGTTTGCCAAGGTGTCAAAAATCAGATGGGCTGGTCATGTAATGAGATTTAAAGACGACCCCTGGACTAGAGCTGTTACTGACTGGATTCCACAGGATGTCAAAAGACCACATGGCTGCCCACCTACCAGATGGTCAGACTTCCTCATCAAGATCATGAACGATCGGTTTGAGGCTCTTCATGTTCCCAGAGCAAACAGATGCCATTGGGCTACACTAGCATGCGACAGGGACAAATGGAGACGTTACTGGCGCCCGCTCGAGCAAATCGATGACTAACGGGAAGTTAAGTGATTAAGTGAATTTGGGGCCACACCAGTCTGTGCTCACTCCTGGTTCTGTGATCAGGGATCACTCTGGGTAGTGTTCAGGGGATCATATGTGGCACTAGAGAATGAACCCAAATTGCAAGGAAAGCACCTGTACTCTCTCTCTCCAGCTTTAAGTGATACATTTTAATCTGTGATAAAAAAAAAGCTTAACTTTACTTCAGACATGTACTTACTCTTATAAATTCATGTACCTTCCATGAACTTACTCTGTTTTTTGAGTGAGTCGCTACACATTATTGGGCCTCAGTTTACTATTTTGGTAAATGAGAGTTGGAGCTGATGAGACATACTCTTTTTTATGTGTTTTTGGGCCACTTTGGCTGTGCTTAGGGCTTAGTCCTGGTTTTGCCTGGGGACTGTATATGATGTGAGGAATTGAACTCGGACCAGCTGTATATAAGGCAAGTGTTGTCTCTTTATCCCACTGTACTGTATCTTTACCACCGTATCCACACACACACACACGCGCGCGCGCACACACACACACACACACACGAGATTTTCTTTAGAACCCTGAAAAAGGAAGACATTCATGTATAGAACTTTTGAGACGTTTTTCAAGTTTGAAAGTGTCTAGGAGTAAAGATTAAGTCGTGAAATTTACAAGTGGTACTACATGGAAAGTATCATGTTAAGCAAAATAAGTCAGGAATAGAGGGATAGACATAGAAAGATTGCATTCATCTGGGGAACATAAAGTAACAAAATAGGAGACTAACACCTAATAATGGCTGAGATTAGTACCAGGAATTTTGTTCCATGGTTTGGAGGCCAGCAACACATGCTAGGGGAAAAGGCAGCTAAGACAGAGAAGGGAGCACCAAATAAAGGGTGTTGGGAGGATCCTCTCAGGATGGGAGAAGTATGCTGAAAGTAGACTATAGACCAAACATGATTGCCACTCAATGCCTCTTTTGCAAACCACAACACCCAAAAGGAGAGAGATAACAAAAGGAAATGCCCTGCCTCTGTGGCAGGGTGGGATGGGAGGGATGGGGGATGGGAGGGATACTGGGATCCATGGTGGTGGGAAATGGGCAATGGTGGAGGGATGGGTATTTGATCATTGTATAATTGAAACCCAAGCACAAAAATTTGTAAGTCTACACCTGTACCTCATGGTGTCTCACTAATAAAAAAAAAGTGTCTAAGAGTGAGGAGAGCATTCTGTTCTCTAGGGCTGGTGCCCAGACCTGTTTCTGTTATGGAAATGGGGGTTGATGAATGTTGAGTGACTGAATAAAAATGGCCCAGCCTCTTTGCTTAGGATGAGTCCTGTCACCATAAATTCTGCACACTGCTTGCATGTATTTCAAGTGTGACCCATTTTATCCAGGAAATGCTGGCTGTTAATCATCCTGAGGACCTGTCAGAATATAATCATTGACTTCCATAGGTTCTTCGGACATGGAAGGCCACGACTTTCTCTGCCATGCTGGAGGCTGAACAATCGCTGGCAGGTGAAGTTAGAGAGTGACAGCAAGACTCGGCATAGTGCATTCTTTGCTGTGTGGGTTCTTCAAGGCCCCCAAGAGTTTAATTTTAAAATAGAAAATCTTGATGAAGTCAGGTTGACCGCTGAGCACTAGATGAAAAGTTAGCACTAAGTACTGCTGATTATTTCCACACCCAGAAATTGATGTCATTATAACAGTATTATTTTGACATGGATAGTGCATGACTAATTATCCTTGAGCATGTTGCTTTGAATCCTATTTTGCAACATTTGGAGTACATGATTTTCAGAAAATCTAATACTGGAATGATGAAAAAGAGTAGTAATAGAACTTACACTTATGATTTCATGACTATATTTTTAACTTCATATTAATTAATTTAATCCATCTGAAGGAGGGACCATGTTTTTTCTATCCACAGAATGAGTGAAATGAGGTACAAAGAATTTATAATTGAGTGAAAAGGAAGTTATTGACCCAAGCTTGGCACTCCAGGGCCACTGTCCAGCAGTGCCCAAACCCAGGCAGTGCTGCGAATGGAAGCCAGGGACTTCCGCACACAAGGCATGTGAACCCCATGCCTGACATCTTGCATAGATAAACTTCTTGAATAAGGTGGTCATGGAAAGAAAGCTGCTTGGGAGTCTGGTGACCACAAGGCCCAAATGTTTGTCTTCTGTGAGAGTTTCTTTGTGATTCTTCTCATCTCACTTCAATTGTTTTTGATTTGCATTTGTATGAAATTTGGAAGTGAAAATTATAGCCTGTGTTTGCATTTTCTCCTTTCCTACTAAAATTGCTTTCCATGTTTGGGAGGTGTTTAGTATTAATGCTATTTCTGGTAGAAGAAAAAAGCAAAGTGTTTAACACTTAACAATAAAAAAATACTTTTAATAATTGTGAGGTTCAGGTTTTAGCTTCTTAGACACATGATGATCTGAAGATTCAAATTCATTTACTGCTCAGAGTTCTCTCTCATGTGTTCTCTCTCTCTCTCTCTCTCTCTCCTCTCTCGTGAGCGCTTTTTATATATTCCTCCCTCCCTCTCTCCCTCCCTCCCTCCCTCCTTCCCTCCCTTCCTCCTTCCTTCCTTCCCTCCTTCCCTCCCTCCTTCCTCTTCCCTTCCTCTCTCCCTCTCTCCCTCTCTCCCTCTCTCCTTCCTTCCTTCCTTCCTTCCTTCCTTCCTTCCTTCCTTCCTTCCTTCCTTCCTTCCTTCCTTCCTTCCCTCCTTTCTCTCTCTCCCTCTTTCTTTCTTTCTTTCTTTCTTTCTTTCTTTCTTTCTTTCTTTCTTTCTTTTTCTTCCTTCCTATTGCTGCAGAGAGTCTGATTGACACTGAACAGATGACATGAATTTCTAATGGTCAAATGAGAAAACATATATGCTAGGAATATGTGAGTTGCATTGATCTGGGAATTATAAAAATAGGGAAAAGTGTCACATACTGTGAAGATATAAAAATAAATAGAATGAATTAAAGTTCTCTTTGAACTTAGTCTTGAGACATGAGTAGAATGTTGACATAAAAAAAGGGAAAGTTTACTTTCATCAATGGAGACAAAAAGTAAAACATATGAGTCCAGACTATTTTAGAAAACAGAAATTTTGATTAGAATCTAGCGTTCAGAGTATGACTTGACTAGTAGAGGGTTGATAATGGGCCAGGTTTTGAACTTAATTTTCTATGCTTGAAGCCATAGTTAAGTACTTTCCTCATGTACCATAAATCAAAACCTTTTCTATCACCTTTTGCTCAAGATGAGCAAATTAGTATTACCTCTGACCTTGTTATGACTGTAAATCTGGCCAGACAAGTCTTCACAACAAGTTTTTTATTGAATACTAATCTTGTGGGTTGAACTGCACCTCTGTACTTTCACCTCCATTTGAACACACACACACACACCCACACACACACACACACACAAACATATAAAAACAACCATTTGGCACAATCCATCAACATATTAAAAACTCAATTAAATGTTTTTATCTTGAAACTCTTTATTTAGAAAACCATGTTGATAATACAGCAGAACTCGCAAAGTGTCACAACTCACTTTGGAAAAAGCAGAATGTTACTCTGCAATAATGGTAGCAACATCTTTCCCCAAGGGTGAAGAAAGACAGCTGGAGTCACACCTGCCATTCAAGGCTTGGAGAACGACAAGCTTAGCTTCCTGTCCCAGGTGTAACAGAGGTAGAATGAACTCAGGGCTCCTTTTCTCCTGATGTAATTCTCACACTATTACATCTCCAACTAAAATTGACAGGCAGTTGGGGTTATGACTGCATAGACCTAGCTATATGCTTTGCCTTGGGAATGATGTTCAAGTTTGCTCTCTAAAGGGATGATGAAACTATACAGGCAAAGGGCAGACAGTGTCAGGAAGGAAACAATGAAAAGAGAAAATAAAGAACTCTGCATGCTCTTTTATAATTGTGGGGAAGGAAGGGACAGAGGAACTTCTAGGATGAGAGAAATAATCAGGTGGGGGTCCTAAGAAACACTTTCCAGATAAGTAAAAGCTAGTGCTGTGTTGGGAAGGATCCTGGGGCATCCCCAGAGCCACTGTGGTAGGAGCAGAATTAGGAGTGGAATTAAATTGATGGGAGCTGTCAGTGGACTCTGGAGGCTTGAGCAACATGGGTTCTCAGGACTGGGATGGGTACATTTGTACTCTTGAGGGGTTTTGTCAGTATCCAACTACAATCTGTTCTACCAGCTGAGCTATTGAAGGAACCTACTCTTAGAAGGTTTTTTTTTTAACTTTTTATTAGTGAAACACCATGAGGTACCGTTGTGGACTTATAAGTTAGAAATTTTGTGCAGAGAATTGACCTGAGATTATTTAGGGCTTGAAAATGTGCTATTGGGATTTTTCTGTAGGAAAAGAGTCCAGAAAGTGAGGCTGGAATTCCAGAAATGGGGGGAAGGGTGCAGCCAAGTCTGAGTGAGAGAAGGCAGCAGGACAGCCAAGGGAAGTCTCTTAGCAGATTGGCAGGAAGAATGTAATTGTGAACTGATGTCAGCATTATGGCAGATAGGAGTGGCTGATAATTCCACAGGGAGAGAGAAGAGGCGGGAAATTCCTGGGAATGGGCCTTGTGTCCAGGGCCTCTGGGGTCACTCAATAAAGGGGGCATTCTTTTTGGAACTGATGTCTATTTGGGGAAGACTTTTTTTTTATATCACTTTGATTTCTATTGCTAGAAAGTAAACAATAATACAATTTTAAAATAAATTAAAATAGTACAAAATGAATTCAGAAAAAGTTATTTCTATGATTTCCTCCCCCAGAGGCCACCACCTCTTTTAGATTGTGATTGTCTATATTTTCCCAGGAAAAGCCTGAGAGTATACCATGTGTAGTAGGTATACTCACTTTTCGTTTTTAATTCAGTGGTCTGACTACATATCTGGTGCTGCAGTTAACTCGTTTTATTGAATAATGTATCTTAGAGATCATTCAGTACCAATATATATATAGACATATTTCTTTCTCCAAACAATAAAACTGTGAACACCATTGTGTTGCCATATTATCATGCATTTAATTAATTCCCTGCTGAGGGTCATTAAGGTTGCTTCCACTATTTTTAAATTACTAATGATGAAGTGATGAATAATGTCTTAAATATATGTATTATACATGTGTGGAAGTAGAGCTGTAGATAAATCCCCAGAGGTAGTATTTAGGGCTCATATAGAATGTGCCTATTCAAATGTTGATAGAAAGGTTCACAGTGCCCTTCCCTAAATTATTTGCCAACTTTGGAGTCCAACAGCAAGATGTGTTACTAGCTGTTAAGGTGAAAGCCTTTCTAATAATAGCGAACCAGAATCATTTAGATGTGTGTTGCTTTATATTTGCCAGAGGCCATGGTATCTATTTATTTACAGCTCTGAAAGTTAACATTCTACTTTTATGCATGCTTTTGGAGACTTGGAAACTCTGGTAACTTTCCCAGCTAGTAAGAAAAGAAGCTGAGACTTGTTTCTTGGTCTCCCAGACACTAAAGTCCAAACTCACTCCACACTGGTCTTATCAGAAAAGGGTTTTACCAAGTCCACTTTTCAACTTCCATCTCTTACAGAATGGACCTCTTGTCCATGAAAAAATTCAAATAATACTTGGATGAGTCCTGGGTGAGAAACCAATAAGAGCAACATACACTCACCATGAGATTTCAAGGTTTTCAAATGTTCTAAACCCTATTCTGCCCTCCCAATATTATGGACTAAACTATCTCAACTTCCAACCAAAGGAACTGCGTCAATAAGATGAAATTTATCTTGTCCACCTCAGACTGCATTTTAATATCATTGTAATGTAAACAAGGGACCCAGAATGACTTGTGAACAATAGACTCCTAAACCTATGTTAGGTAGGAATGGAGGGTGACTTGTATTGATGCAGGGGTGGTATTCCAACTACTGGACCTACCTGGGTCTTTATTTGAGATAAGTATCCCTTGAATGGATTTGTTTTAAATCCAAATATAAGCAAGCATTTTCATGCTCACAGGCTGAACCTTAGTGTGTTCCAGTTCACTGACCCATGACAGAGATTCACAGTTTCTTAACTTTCCACAGGGATCCTCCCTTCTGTTCAATGCCAAGCCTGCTCTGAGCTCATCTACCAACAGTTTTGTTCCTTGTTTCCTCTTAACTGCATTATAATCCTGCATGGGCAGCATTAGGCATCACCTCCTTTTTTATGATGAGAAGGGACACCAAAGCTCAGAGAAGTGAAGTTTCTCTCTCAAGGTCACAGAGCAAGTAGGGGGTAGAATGAGGGGTTGGTATTCTAAAGCTGGCCATCAGATATAGGAATTGTATTCTTTCATTCTGCAGGATTTAGCTTGAGCTCCTCTCTGTCTGGACTCTAAGAAGGCAGCCCGGCTGCCCCCATCTCATGGGTTACTGACACCTCTGCTTACCTCTGACTCAAGTCTGGGTGTAGCTAGAGAAAACAGTGTTTCTAGAAGCTCCAGAAAACTGAGATGCACTTTTAGGGCAGGGACGCTGCCCGACTTCTCTATTTCCACATTGTCATCCATGAACCATGGGCCTGAATCACTGTGACAGAGAAAGAGACAGGAAGTGCCCATGCAGAGTCTCAGGTTATGCGGGGCATGCTATGAAGTCTTGAACTGTATCCCTCACTGCAGCAGAAGCTGATTTCATCACTATTTCTCAGCAGAGGGAACTGAGTCTTAGGGATACAGGCATACTAGACCAAAGGATTCCCAGTGCTTGGATGCAGCCAGCATTTGCTCAAGGTCTGTCTTACAGTAAGATGCAGGGCTCTTGTAAATATGCCATCACATGCACACACCTTTGCATATGTGTGTGCCTGTTCTGTAAAACCCAGTCTGGGTTCTGTAGTGCTGGCTTTTGGAACCAGATGGAATCTGACTGTGGGGGAGCTTGATTTGTATTGGGATGGATGAAAAGCAGTGAGGAAACTAGAGTCTGGGTAGCGGGAAGGAGGTCCTGCTGCAGTGTTCAGGCTCATACCCTTGTCTGGGAATGGAGCACACTGAGGGGCAGCCCTCACCTGTCAGAGCAGCTGCATCTGGGGTGATGGCAAGGCTATGGGGGCTCAGAAATGCATTCACCCATTTCCCTATAGTAAAGAGGGAATCTATTCTTTTACCTGCCTTGGTTAAAGTCTAGTACCTGTAAGAATATGGAACCATGAGGGAGAAGGGTCAGCCACCCGGTTGCCAGTTCTGGAACTGGCAGTGGCCCAGATCATTCTCCCCAGGAGCAGCCCAGCTGGAAAGGGCTTTGTTTTCAGCCTGTCAAAGGGCTGATCAAAAAATTTCCCAGGGGAGACAACCCTCACAGTGCTCCGTGAGGCCATTTCTGGGGAATGGGAGGCTGCCTTTTCTGCTCTCCAAATGAACTCTCATCACGCCAGCCATCTCCCCTGCTCCTCCCGAGCCGATAATTGTTCCGTCAGCGGGGAGCTGGACTCCAGGGGCTCTGAACTGATCAGTGCTTGGTTCCTTTCTTCCCCTTCACGTCACGCACACACCAAGCCTTTAATATACCGGACATAGGCTCTCCCCGACTTCGCCTCTCTCTCCTGAGCGGGGCTTTGGCTAAATGTGGTACCCAATAACTTCAGGGGATCAAGTGCTTTCGAGAAATTTTTCTTCTAAGAAGATGAGCTGGGGGGAATTGAAAGCAAGGCTGCCAGCTTTGATGTCTTAAGTATGAAATTTCAATGGCTTACTAGCTGCCGACTTCTGGTTTTAGAGCAGGCAGGGTGAGGTTTAAGGAAATGATCATGCCACGTGCCCCACTGGGTGACAAGTGATGAGGGAGATGCTGCTGGAGCACCCAGGGAGAGGTCTTGCCCTGGGGGCTCAGGGAGGATATTCTGCTGGCCTGGAGACACTGCATAGCATGTCTTTCTTTTGTACTTTTAAGAGAGAATTTGGTTTTGTAGTTTTCCATTACAATATATTGTTGTCAGAAATTCTGATATAAGGACAATCAGGAAGAGGAAGACAAAGTGGTCATTCTGCCATTTTCCAAAGAGAAATTTTGGGTGCCTTTTCTTTTCTTTACTTTTCTTTTCTTTTCTTTTTTTCTTTGTGGGTCATACTGGTGATGCACAGGGGTTACTCCTGTCTTTGCACTCAGGAATTACTCCTGGAGGTGCTCAGGGAGCCATATGGGATGCTGGGAATTAAACCCGGGTTGGTCATGTGTAAGGCAAACGCTCTATGTGCTGTACTATTGCTCCAGCCCCTTGAATGCCTTTTCTTTCCTTTTTTCCTCTCTAAAAAGTTATAATATGATTCTCTTATTGATCTATTTGCCTTCCCACGTGGTTTCCTTTTCAAATAATGTGGTTATGTGAATGCCCTTGTTTCCTGTTCATTTGGTTGCTGGATTTATTTTTGTTTTGCCTGACCAACATGCATTGGTAAGATACATTTTCCAAGTCAGTACAAATTGCAGGAATCCTGATGAACCAGAAATTCCAAAGAGTTAGGGTGCCTGAAATTCACCCAAGATGCTTTTAGTTTTTTTTGGCTATACCCAGAAGTGCTCAAAAGTTACTCCTAGCTCTTTGCTCGGGTATCACTTCTGGCAGGCTCTGAGGAAGTTATAGGATGCAGGGGGATTAAACCTGAGTGAGATGCATACAAGGCAAGTGCCTTATCAGCTATACTATCTTTCCAGCCCCAAGAGATGCTGTTTTTTTAAATGGAGGGGCTGATCTAGGAATCTGGTATTTTTTACTTTTAATTAATCACTATGAAACTACAAAATTGCACAGATATTTATGGTTGAGTTTCAGGTGTTCCAACACCATTGTTCTAACAGCAATCCCTTCACCAGCATCTAGTACCCACTACCAGTACCCTCAGTTTCTCTTCCTCCCTCCCCACAGCCTGCCTCCATGGCAGGCACTTTTCCCCTTCCCCATTGTCCTAGTGTTCCCCTCTCTAACTTATCTCCCACCATTACCACCAGCCCAGTGGTCAGAACTTCCTAAAGGAATCTGGATTTTTTTTTGTAGGAGTACTGCTATTTATTCAGCCACTGATTAGCTGATTGAATTGGGCATGAGCTCCACCTTAGCACAGCGGTAGGGCGTTCACCTTACAAGCGGCCAACATGGTCCACCCGAGTTCGATTCCTCCGCCCCTCTCGGAGAGCCCGGCAAGCTACCGAGAGTATTCGATATGCCAAACACAGTAACAAAGTCTCCAATGGAGACGTTACTGGGCCCGCTCGAGCAAATCGACGATCAACGGGAGGGCCTTTACCTTTACCTTTTTACCTTTTTATATTTATTTATTGAATCACTGTGGGAAGAGTTACTACACTTTCAGGTTTAAGTCTCGGTCATACAATGATCAAACACCTCTCCCTTCATCAGTACTCATTTTTCACCACCAAGATCCCCAGTATATCCCCCCTCCCACCCCTCCGAATGCCTATGATGCAGATGATTTCTACTTAACTCTTCTCTACATTGATTACATTCACTATTTCGACAAAAGATGCACCATTATTGTTTAGAATTTCCCCCCAAACAATCAGAATTGCTGAAAAGGCATTGTGAAATGTTTTGTTTTCTATAGCTGGTTATGAGAATCATATAATGTTACACGGCCACAATTTTGGATTTCTGCAAAAGCCAGATAATTACGAGATTGGTTTCTGTGTATCTGGTGTTATGGCCATTCTGGAGAGCCACTCGTGGGGGTAACTCATGACCTCAGTAGGGTGTGAAGGACGTGTCAGTACCACCCCCCTTCCCATGAGACTGCAGTTGCCCCATCACCGCTGTCTCGTACCTGGCTTTCCTATAAGCTCTGAGGCGGCAGCCACCTTGCTGCCAGGGGGGGAAAAGGGGGAAGGGAGCAACACCCTTTCTCTCCCTGGGAGGCATGGTGTCATAGTTTAACGCATGGTCCATTCACTTTTCTTCTGCAAGTTTCTGGGCTCTGGACTAAGTCCTTTTGCCTCTGGAACCATAGCTGTGCCAGAGAGCCGCTCGGGGGTGGGGGGTGGGGGAACTCGGTAGGGCATGAAGGACAAGCCGGTACCGCCCCCCCTTCCCATGAGACTGCAGTTGCCCCATCACTGCTGGCTCATACCTGGCTTTCCAATAAGCTCTGAGCCGGCGGCCACCTTGTATGCAGTCCAGATGCATTTCTGCCAAAAGCTGCTGGGTTTCAAGATTTGTTTCTGAGTCTCCAGTATCATGGCCATTAATCAGCTTGATCAGGAACCAGAGAGGCTGTTTGTAGGCGGCAACTCAGGGTCTTGTTGGGATGGGGAGAAAGTTGGCTCCACCCCCATGTGGTGAGGCCCCATGTGTCTCGACACTGCAGGCCCAAATTTGACTGTCCAGTGGCCTCTGGAGGATGGTGGTCACCAGGCCGCCAGGGGGAACAGGCCAAGGCATGAAACCTATTTTCACCTGGAGTGATCCAGCACCAGTAACCTACTGCAGGAACAGAACGCATTTCTGCCAGAAGCCTTTGGGTTCCGAGATTTGTTTTTGAGTCTCTGGGATCATGGCCATTAAGCAGTTTGATCAGGAACCAGAGAGGCCATGCCTCCAATTATATAGCTGAGCCAGAGGTGGTTTGTGGGTGTGTCTCCCACATACCTAACTTTTGGCAGTTTACTTTCTTGGTAAACTTTGCCCCAAGTGTTTGCGGTCTGGCCAAAGGCACAGCAGCAATTTTGTTGTATCTGAAATTCTGACTTTGCCATCAGGCTGCTGATGCACTCACCTCACAGGTACAGATTGACCTGCTGGCAGCACCATACCCCCAAAGAATCTGGATTTTTAACTACCTCCCCTGGAAATCCATGGTAAGATTTTTTTAGGGACCACACAGCACTTTTAGATACACTTATACTTGCTAAATGCCAGAGTTAATTTATTCCTTTGAGCGATTTTTTCATACAGTGAATCCATACATGTGGATATAGACTATTTATAGATTTTGACTGAGTTTATATAACATCACAATGAACATCTGTGGCCATTCAATTAGCCAATCATTCAACAAGAACTTTTGAGGTTCAGGTCTAAGGTAAATCTTTGTCCAAGTGCTGGAACATTTTCTAAAGCAATAGAGTCAGCTCTTGACCTTACTTAACAATATGAGCATTTCTCATAAAGTTAGAAATTGAGCTTCCATACTATCCAGCAATACTACTTCTGTGAATATACCCTGGGGGGGGGGACAAAAACACAAAGCAGAAATGCCATCTGCACCTCTATGTTTATTGCACATTCTTCACAATAGCTAGAATCTGGAAACAGCCCCAAATTGACATTTTAAACAGACTTCTCCACTTTCCTTCCCCCATCGGGTTTCAGAATCCATATTGTGAGGTGTGGGTGAGTTTTCCTGTTGGGATCTCATTAAACCTCAAGTGGTATTTCACACCAAAGGCATTTGACTGTGCTCCTAAGCCCCAAATGGGGATGACAATGCTAAGCCAAGCTGCCTGGCTGATGCTGGAGTCCCTGGGAAAGCCACGTGGCTAGTGCTGAGAGTGAGCACTGCTCAATTCTCCTGTGATATAGGACAATCTCACTATAAGGGAGGAGGGACTGGAGAGAGAACTCTATATGTTGGAGCGTATTTTTTGCACACAGGAGGTCCAGGTTTAGTCCTCAACACCGCATAGCCAGGAGTGTACCACTGAGCTTAGAGTAGCCCCTAAGCACCAGCAGGTGTGGGCGCCCAACTAAATTAAGAGTAAGATTCAAACCCACTGAAAGGGAGGAAATTTTTTAAAAAGAGAAAAAAGAAAATAAAAGAAAAAACCTGATCCATTGCTGCGGGCAGGATGCTGAAAAAATTCTCAGGTGTTCCTTTTCCAAATACTCAGATTATGCACACATCTGATTCGGAATTATGCAGTGTAAACACTGATTGGACGGGTGGGTAACACATGGTCGGATGGTGCAGTGAAAGAATGAGTCACTGCTGCCTCCTAAGGATTGCTGAGCCTTGATACCTGGGGTGATTTGGTGTGTTCTCTCCATCAAGCCTCTCCTCTGACCCTATAGGTGGCATCATCACTGGCATGTGGCAGTGAGACCAAAGCCGTCAGGGAATGTGGTCACCATTTCATTTTGAAGCAATGATGACTTTGCTAGGCTGGTGGCCCCCAGAGCTGCTGCTTTTGCTTCTGACACTTCCATGATAGGACCACATAGGCCATTGTTTAGAGACCCTTTGGGAGGGTAGAGAGGAGTTTAGTGAACCGAGCTGAGGCTACATGACAGTGGTCAGTAGCACTGTGGATGTTAGCTGACCCCAAAAGTCCAATAGAATGCATAGGTTTTCCATTTGAGGTTGCGACATGGCTCCAGGCTCCTCTCTGAGAACCAGGCCCTGACCTTTTCGTAACATTTGGCATTGTGAATGTTCTGTTGATTACAGCTCACATCCAAGCAGTACGTAGCTGACTGTTCAAATGAAAAGTGTGTGTGAAGGGGGATAGACAGAAATGGAGGCTTGCCAAAGAAGGACTGTGGAATGGTTGTTCCCCATGTATTCATCTCAATACATCTAAATACCTAGAATCAAATTAGCTTTGAGGCCATGCCTCTTACAGAGCGTGGAAGAATCCATCCTGCCATGTTTGGGTCTTGTTCCTTGCATACATTGCTCAGCAGTGAAGATGTTAAGAAAAGATCAGATGCATGGGCTAAGGAATGCAATTACCCACCTATCAGAGTGAACGCATGATGGGCTGATCTTTGGGACATCCCTGCTCAGGGCTGTAGAGAGAGAGAGAGAGAAATGAATGATGAATCTAGTGACCTCCGATTCCCTGTGTCTACACCCCCCTGCCTCATTTTCTTGATGGGGGATTTTGCACTCTTTACAGCAATTGCTGAGTAGCTTTGTGTTAAACAGCTAATTAATGGAAACTCAAGTTAGCTGTCCTCTTTCTAAGACTGGAACAAGCAGAGACACTTCACTCATCTGGAAAAATAGGTTGGGATCAAGTTGCATATTCTCTATAAATATGTGTGGCATTGCTGTCAAGACGCAGGACCAGCCAGTGCTGTCTGACTTCCCATGAATCACTGAAATGACCCAAACCTTCAGTCTGAGTTGATTGTAGCTAATGTGTGCCATATAATCTCATATGCTCGGAATGTCTTATGAACCACACATGCTATCAAGATACAGTTTTAATTAACATTTGCTTTTTCGATAATATACGCAATTTATTTTGGCAAGAGTTCATTGAATGTAAAATCTACATAATTAAGATACTAAACCTGCAATATTTTTTCTTTGCAGTTTTTTTTTTG